>NC_060119.1:556830916-558099488 GCF_021461395.2 Schistocerca americana | reverse complement strand
CAATTTAAAAAACTTATTTTAGCCGAATGAGTGGCATTACAAAGTAATACAGGGAACTTGAAAGAGTAGACTTTTAAGTTTTTGTTTCTCATTGCAAGTGTGATGTGGCGTGTTATGAATGGTTGTTAGTGGTACCATAATCAAGACGGCGCTTTCTGAAGTTGAAAAGGCGTTCTGCGTGCTACATCTACATGGATACTCTGCAAATCACATGGAAGTGCCTGGCAGAGGGTTCATCGAACCACCTTCACAATTCTCCATTATTCCAATCTCGTATAGCGCGCGGAAAGAATGAACACCTGTATCTTTCCGTACGAGCTCAGGTTTCCCTTATTTTATCTTGGTGATCGTTCCTCCCTATGTAAGTGTGTCAACAAAATATTTTCACATTCGGAGGAGAAAGTTGGTGATTGGAATTTCGTGAGAAGACTCCGTCGCAAAGAAAAACGCCTTTCTTTTAATGATGTCCATACCAAATACTGAATTATTTCTGTGACACTCTCCCATATTTCTCGATAATACAGGAAGTGCTGCCCTTCTTTGAACTTTTTCGATGTACTCCGTCAGTCCTATCGGGTAAGGACCCCACACCTCGCAGCAGTATTCTGAAAGAGGACGGACAAGCGTAGTGTAGGCAGTCTCCTTAGTGGATCTGTTCCATTTTCCAAGTGTCCTACCAATAAAACGCTGTCTTTGGTTAGCCTTCCCCCCACAACATTTTCTGTGTGTTCCTTCCAATTTAAATTGTTCGTAATTGTAATACCTATGTATTTAGGTGAATTCAGATTATAATGATTTATCGTGTAACCGAAGTTTAACGCTTTCCGTTTAGCACTCATGTGAATGACCTCACACTTATCGTTACTGAGGTCAACTGCCACTTTTCGCACCATTCCGATATTTCTTCTAAATCGTTTTGCAGTTTGTTTTGATGTTCTGATGACTTTATTAGTCGATAAACGACAGCGTCATCTGCAAACAACCGAAGACGGCTACTCAGATTGTCTCCCAAATCGTTTATATTGATAAGGAACAGCAAAGGGCCAATAACACTACCAATTTAACGAAACAAAGCGAGCAACCGACGTCCGAAGAAAATTCTGGATGAAGCACAGCACAGCAACCAGAAAGGCAATCTACAGATGGCATGTAAAGTCCGCTGAAATTGTGTGTGTGTGTGTGTGTGTGTGTGTGTGTGTGTGTGTGTGTGTGTGTGAGAGAGAGAGAGAGAGAGAGAGAGAGAGAGAGAGAGAGAGAGAGAGACGGGAAGAGATGTGGTCGGCCAGGTGACCACGCAAGTGGAATTCAATGGATGAGAGAAGCTTCCTTAAGGAAGTCTGGCAAAATCTCTACGCAGAGCTTCACGTGAGCTGGAAATATCAACAACTGTGTGGCGTGTTTTGCGTAAAAAATTAAAACATGAGACCATACAGACCACATACAGTTAATGCAGAAGTTATACCTTAAAGACAAAGACCAGCGATTAGAAGTTTTGCTTTGCATTGCAAATCGAAGATGGTTTTGTGAGTACTACAATTTTTTTTCGGACGAGAGAGCAATTCATACAAATGGGAAAGCAAACAGACACCGCTGTACGATTTGGGGAAGCGAAAACCCGCATAACAATGTTGAACACTAGAGAGATTCTCCGAAAGTCAGTGTCTTTTGTGGAACGTCTCACAAACTTCATGAGCCTTTCTTGCTTGAAGAGAGTCCACCTTTTAGATGTTGCAGAACTGGTAAATGCCCTTGTTGCAAACAGTATCAGAGAGCTTTGTCCTTTAGTTAGATTGTGCACCCCACATTTTCTCTTTCACCGTGTGTTAGGGCATATCTGAACACAGTGCTACCCAATCGTTGGATTGGTCGTGACGGAGCAACAGACTAATGTGTGCTAAAATCGCCTCCTAGGTCCCAAGATATTACCCCCTGTGATCTCTTTTTATATAGGGCCTTGTTTGTGTCCCTACTCTTCCAGGTGACGGTGTAGAATTGAAAAGGAGAATTGAACAAGGAACAGCCACTGTCTCTGAAGCCATGTTGGGCCGTGCGCGGCAAGAGTTCGATTACTGTGTAAATGTTTGTAGACTCGCTCATGGTTCCCAAACTTAGTGTAAGTTTACTCTCGCAAATTTTGCGTATTGGTATTTTGTAATGCTACTCATTCGCTTCCAAAAAAGTTATTGACAATAAATGTCAGCACTGACTGTTACACTAATGTAGGAACGACCCTCCTTGAAACGAGAATACCATTTTCTTGGCGTACTCTGTCCAGTGGAAATATCCCCACACGGTGCATTTGTTTCTGGGCGTCTCCGCTGCTGCACCCCTCTATTCAACTGTTCAACAGAAGAAGACGTCGGAAATGTTCAGATCTTTCCACTTGGCACTATTTTCTAGCGTGCACAGCTCCATCCACTATCTCCAAATGACGAAATGACTATATGTAAACTCAAATAACAACAGTTAACTACAAACAAAAAATGAGAATCGATAAACGAACCCATAGCAACCGGAATACCAACATGCAAAAGAAAAACAACAACATGAAAAATTGTTGTACTGTATGGCAATGTATGTTACGATCCTCACCATGAAACTACAAATATTTTCACACTAGTTTCACTACTAAAATATTTAAACTCTAAGGAAGAACAGCTGTAAACCACTTACACAACAGATTTTTTGTTGGGATGAAATTTTCTCTGTGCACAAGCGTGTCCACTTCCCTCGTGATTTTGGTGCATCGTGTGGTAAGATAGAAGCAGCGTGTACAGAGTGTCCGAGAAGTCCTTGAGCATTGTGAGGCCAATGCTAATTTATGTATCTCCATTTCAGCTAATCTGAAAGACGAAAGACTTTTTCCGGTGAAAAACGAATAAGCGTCGTAGATTGGAGACGCAACTGACCGGCCTTTGCTGACTTTCAAGAACGGTTTCGTCGACGTTAGCATACGGATACCCTTTCGCAAGCAACCATTAGAGGTTTGGTCAAATTCCAGCGAACTGGGAATGTTTGCGACGAGAAACGTTGAGGGCGGCCGTCGACGTCACAGAAAACCGTAGACACTGTACGACGAGCGGTCGCGCGGAGTCCACAAGCGTCGATACCTCGTCTCAGCCGGGAACACAGCATCCTCAAGTTCACAGTATGGAAAACATTGCGCTTCGTACGAAAGAAAAGCTCGTATCATATCTAGGAGATCCATGATTCCGAACCTGAGGACTGCACAGCAGGCGTAGCCATGTGCCGCTATTTAATTGGGCTGGTAAATAACGAAAATTTGTCAGCACACGTTGCATTCGATGACGCTACCTTTCTTACCTGTGGCCCTGTCGGTCGCCGCAATAGCAGGGTATGGGCTGATTAACAACACACATCGCCGTGGATTTGAAAGGCTGACAATGTCGTTGTCTAGTTGAGCCGCACCCATCAGCGCGTTAACGGTCCATGCTTTTTTTGCTGTACACGCTTTGTCAATTCCTGCAACCCCAACTGTTCACCGACAATATTCTGGATTCGATGATGTTTCGACAGGACGGTGCTTCCCGCACGACGAGGCGTTTCCAGCACGCTGGATTGGAAGAGGCTCACGGCAGTTCTTGGCAGCACGCTCGCCTAATCTAACGCCCTTTGACTTCTTTGTATCGGGTCGCATTTGCAGCACCTGCGTGAACGCATTTCGGCAGCCGTGCGTACAGTTACCCAACAATGTTGAAGCGTGTGTTCAGGCGAATCTACGAAATATGGTATCTCTGCTTGGATATGGAGGAAAATATGTCGACCGGTAGTGATTTCATTGAATTACGGTTGTGTTCTATTCACATCCTTTCATACTTCAGACACTTCATTTGAGTTAAAGTTCTTCTTTCCAGCAATGGTTAGGGCCTTTTCTACTAATCGGAGTCTTTGTGCATCATCTGATGTAAGCTCACCGAACGAAAAATCAGTCACCCCTATAGAAATCATTGCAAGCATCATTTAACACAGTTTAACGCACCCCTGACCGCCTGAATTTCGTTGTGGGGGTGAGTCCTCATGATTGTGCACGTACGTCGCATCCAGGTTAAGTCAGTCGCTGATGATTTCATCGCGCAATGCCGTCAAATTGACTGTATGCTGATGTCTAAGTTTTACTTCCTGTTCGAACATGCCCCACCGAATTTTGTTGTTGTTTTTGTCAAGTTATTTTGTAGGCCAATTGAGATTTAATAAGACAGGAGAATGCAGAAATCCAGTCACATATTCTTCCAGCTCGATCTTTGATGTTGTCGTCTATGTGCCTTTGTGAGCAATGGTCGCTTGCGAGGGTAACCAACTCCAAATGTTCACGGCATGCAGTTTCCGTAGCAATGATCTCTCGCTAACAGGTGGGCGTTGGACCTTCATTCATTGCCTGCAGCAATTTGTGCCGGGTTTGGAAGAGAGTTTGATTCACAAGCCGTGAAACGCGTCTCCAGTCAGGAACTTATTCCGACCACCATTCTGACGTTGTGGTTCGTGGCCGTATGTGTTAACCACTGCTCGTAGATACGGTAAACAGTCCGCCGCGAAACACCAAAAATCCATAAACTTCGCACACCATATTGTCATGGGCACAGCCAAATGCGATAGCCCCTTTTTGCCATTTCGTCACGTCCTTACATTAACCTATGTTTACGTACCACGTCAGCTTGAAGCAATATCTCAGCTCGAAGCAATATCTCATTGATCGATACGCTAGTTCGTTTGGCTCACGTAAAGGCAGTGCGCGCGCGCGCGCGCGCGCGGATGAACACGTGACTAGCTGCACCTTCTGTAAAGGCTCAACTGTTCATCAGTGCGCATTGGAATAACCAGCTTTTTGTCCAGCGAGCTTACATTTTCTGAACTGACCTTGCAGTTTTAGTTTTGATGAGTAATTAGTTACACGTAGCAAAATATGTTTATATAAGGCGCGAACGTAAACATTAGGCAGGTCAATATGTATCCACTACTTTTATTTGGACTTTCACGTTCGCCGAATTTACCAGTTCACCTTTCAACCTGACCTAGAATTCGGGCTATACTACAGATTTGTCACCACAATCGATTTTTCATCGGGTAGGGGGGGGGGGGTTATTCATTATCACATTAGTGTCTGTTACAGGTTAAGGATAGTTGCAAATATGAACAGAATCCTCTCACGTAACTGTCAGTTGGACTACTGCGAACGCTAATCTTAGGTCCTGATAAAAAGTCGTCCCTACAGGCGAGAACATGCCAGTTCCGTGGCCTTTACGTGGTTCACTTGGCTAGATATACCCGTTAGCAGAAATACTTGTCAATGCTTGTTACTTTAGTCACTGTTTAACAGCTGCTATGATGAATAATTTGCAGAAACGTTTTAACGTCGATGGAGAGTGGAGAGTTGCAGATTGAATTCATGTAACGTAATTTAAAACTGTGACGAATCATAAATAAAAACACCAGTTACCGGTCGGCAACATTAACAGAAATCATTTATCGGAAAATCGCAGTTTAGCCTACCCCTAAATCCACGGCTGCAAGCATCTCAGGCCGTGCGTGACGTCACGCGACGTCCACCTGTTGCTCCGCCGGTAGCAGCAGTCTTCTCCTCTTACCTACCCGCTCGCTGCTTGGCTTCGAAGGGAGAGCGGTACAGTTACGCACAGGATACGGCCGTCCCACTTGGAGGCCACAATCTAGGTCGGCGTCAGTAAAGAGCGTAGCGCCTCATCTCTGTCGGTGGTGGGAGGCAACTGACGTGGCACTGTATTCACTTCGCTACGTGACACTCAACTGAAGCTGGTCCCATTCACAGAGCTGGCGCCTGTCTCCGCTGTGTGTCGCGTACACCCGTTATAACTGCGTCGCTCAAACCGAAGGCAATGTTGTTCGAATCCTGCCGGTGAAATACTTTTGTCTCATCGGCAAGCCACCGAGAGATGCTGAGGCCCTACGTTGAATCTCTAGCCGTTCACTGAGTGACAGCGCTTGCCGTTTTCTCTCATAGGCGCTCATGCTACAACTAGTCTGCAGTTTCTAATCCACTGCTTCTGATTCGCAGGGTCCCGGGTTCGATTCTTGGCCAGATGAGAGATTTCCCCAGTTACGGTCTCCCGGCCAATAATGTCAATTTTTTTGAGCTATCAGCCCGCAGCCCGCCACAAATTCCGCTCATGTGCCAACTACGTCATAGAGTAGCACTTGCAATCTGTCCTCAATTTTTGCTGGATGTGTTCCGATCTCTGTTTTCCTCTACAGTTTTTATCATCTACAGCTCCCTCTAGGGCCATGGATGTTATTCTGTGATGTCTTAACGGATATCGCGCCATCCCGTTCCTTCTCCTTTGTCAGTGTTTTCCAATATATTAATTTACTCAGTATTTCTCCGGAAAGCTTCCTGATTACTTATCAGTCCTAATTTTCAACAGTCTTTGTAGCACTACATTTTAAATGCTTCAATTCTCTTCTTTTCCGGTTTTCCCACAGTCCATGTTTCACTACCACTAACTCGAATTAATGTGTATTTGATACTTACGGATTTCACTTGACCAGGAAAGCCCTTTTTGCCAGTCTAGTCTGTTTTTTATGACCTCCTTGCTCCGTCCGTCACGGGTTATTTTGCTGCCAGTTTAGCAGAATTCCTTAACTTTAACTTCTTCGTGGTCACCAATCCTGGGTTAAGGTTCTCGTTATCGTTTCTGCTATTTCTAATTACTTCTGTCTTTCTTCGGTTTACGCCGAATCCATAGTCTGTACTCATTAGATTGTTCATTTCATTCAGCAGATCCTGTAATTCTTCATCACTTCCACTGAGAACAGCGACGTCATCACCGAATATTATCATTCATATCCTTTCACCATGAATTCTAATTCCACTCTTCAACCTTTGTTTTATTTTCGTAACTGATTATTCGTAATACAGATTGAAAAGTAGAGGCAACCCTCCGCCTCTCATCCAAAGTATACAGTCCTGTCTTACATACCTTTTAAGCCAAGAACTTTGTTGCTTGTCTTCCACTCTTATTGTTTCCTCTTGACTCGTGTACGTATTGTATATTACCCATCCTTCCCTACAGCTTACCCCTATTTTTCTCAAAATTTCGAAAATCTTTCACCATTTGATAATGTCAAATGCTTTTCCAGATTGACAAATCCTATGAACCTGTCTTTTTTCTTTGGTCTTGCTTCCATAACCAACCGTAACGTGAGAACTGCGCCTCTGGTGAGAGAACTGAATTCACAAAGAGCACAAACACTTCACAATAATGGGTTGCTATGAAAAACATATCTGATCAAACATCTGATCAGCTAATTGGGCATCTTGCGGAGCAACAGCGCCAATGGCTGTACGTCATAGTGTTGGCGACTATGTATTCGGGTCGTTGCTTCATTAACATAATATTTCAGTAAGAAAAGCGCAAGCAATGTGGAAGCCTATTCTTATTTCCTAAGAAGAAAGCACCTACAAGAAACGCGTCGGTTTTACACCTCAATGAAGCACTAATCGGCGTTCCAGCTGTGTTATTTGCGCACAGAGATCATTCTTTCAGCGGCGCCTAAGCAAAGATTTTTATCTTGATAAACAAGAAAAATAATTTCACTTACTTTATTTAGGATATACCAGCGCCATTACAAAGTACCGACGGAATAGGTAATCCATTTTTTCCTTAGGGAAACAGGTGCTTTCTTCAGTTCAGAAGTAGTTCACTGCCTCACACTTACGGAATAAATTAAACTAGGCCGACCTCAATCAGTCTTTTTTTGTTGCCATTGTTTAGTTGTTAACAGTTTAAATGTCCGTCCGTTCATACTTAACTGTGATATGTTTGTCGTTCAAACATTTGAAGGTTGACACGTTGCTTTTATCATCTAGAACTATTGCGTATATCAATGCATCTATTTCACTTGCTGTAAAACGACAGTGTTTTAGTAATGGAATTATTTCATTTGAAAACGGACGAAGTTTAATCCACTTCGCATCGCATATGAAATCTACTGTGCGTACAGAACACAGGATCTCGACAATGCAGTGTTCCCGCAATAAATGTCACACATAAAGCCTTGTTTACACCGGAGCGAATACAAACGAACCAGCATTCTCTGGCGATTCGACAATGTTCACCACCATTTGCTTGTATCTATGGATAGGCGCTTACACTAGAGGGAAACGCACGAGTAGGTGGGAAAACTAACAAAGAGTGCAGATCCTAAAACAGTTTTTTTTCTGATGCTCATAACCGTTACACAGGTTTCCCTCGCCATCACTAGTTACAGCCATGATGCAAAGCTTTGAGATTGACACAGGATTATTTTTTACGGCAGCGAGCTGTTTTTATGAAGCGAGCGAATTGGTGCAGGGGAAGAAAATATATCTGTCTGCACTTACACGTAAGCACGAAGGGTGTCGAGGTAGTGGACCTAAGTTCGTGTAAGGAAAACAGTGTCAAAGTATAATTAATGAGCTATGAAACACGCCTGACTTGTCACATAGGCTATTTGTTGTAAAATTTGCTATTTAATTTGTTAGACGGAAGTTATATTTTCTCATGACGACGCTTTTTATTTATTAGATTATTACACCAAAAACATCTAGCTACAGTTACCATAAACGTTCGCAACGAGAATGATAAAATCTTTCGTGAATTTTTAATTTCAGTCAGTGTATTGGATAAATATTCATTTGTTTAATTTAAGGAAATTTATTGTGCTGCTCCTTTTGAATAGAAACATTGTGCTTATTCACTGCATTACTGTCTGGTGGAAGCATATACATCTACATCTACATCGATACTCCGCAAGCCACCCAACGGTGTGTGGCGGAGGGCACTTTACGTGCCACTGTCATTACCTCCCTTTCCTGTTCCAGTCGCGTATGGTTCGCGGGAAGAACGACTGTCTGAAAGCCTCCGTGCGCGCTCTAATCTCTCTATACTGTTGTAAAACACCCCCCTCGAATGATGTTCACGAACGGCGGCACAACAGGCCGAATCCCAAAACAAACTTACTACATGTTTGCGTTTTGGGTGCGTAGAATAACCGGATAACCACGAGGGTGTGCTCCTGCTGTCCTACGAAATCGCACCCAAGACATTTTCAGGTGTGCGTCCAGTGTGCCTTGCACGTAGGCTTCTTGGTTGCAGGCCCTCAACTGACCTCCTTCCAGCCAACACACGGCCAGCACTGGCGTCGAGGCAGAACCAGCTTTCATCAGAAAACACAGCAGACCTCCACCCTGACTTGCAAGAGCTCTCGCTTGACACCACTGAAGTCGCAAATGGCTGTGGTTTAGGGTCAGTGGAATGCTCGCTGCAGGACGTCTAGCTTTGAGACTTTCTTGGAGTAACGATTTGTGAAAGTTCGTTGCGTCACTGTAATGCCAGCTGACGCTCAAATTGCCGCTACAGATACACTATGATGAGCCCGTCATACGCCGAACACGAGCGTCTTCTCTCTCTCTCTCTCTCTCTCTCTCTCTCTCTCTCTCTCTGTAGTGCCACGTGGCCGTCCGGAGGCGGGTCTTCTTGCTACCACACATTGTCGTGACCACCGCTGCCAGCAATCATGTAAGTGGCTATAACACTGCCAAACCCTTCTGCAATATCGCAGAAGGAACATCCAGCTTCTCGTAGCCCTGTTATGCGACCTCGTTCAAACTCAGTGAGGTGTTGATAACGGCGTCTTTGCCGTCTTAAAGACATTCTTGATTAACAACTCACCACGTCCGATCCGTAAGGCAGCCAACGCTCACGATCGTTACAACATGTATTTAAGGTAAACCTTCAGCGGCGCTACTAGCGCCACTCTTACGCTATTAGCGCGATATTTTAATAGGTATCACTTTTCAGATGCAGAAACGCTACCAACTTTCGTTTATGTCACGCAACTCTTCGTTTCTGTCAGTGTATACCCTTCAATCAGCAACATTACATTGTTTTCATACCACTCCGTCGCTCAGGCAACATGTCAACAAAAGTAATTCGCACTTCGCGCGCAAAACAGCTAATCAATATTCTATGTACTGCTAGAGCCGAAGGGGAGAGGACGCGAACTTCCTTTGGTGATCCGCTGAAAGACTGATTACCAGCGAGATTTCCCCTTCGCTGATGCTCATTAGCTTGTTTCCGCTACACTGTAAATTAGGGTTAATAGTACCAGAGGTTATGACAATTATTTGACAGTCACTTTGTGGTCTCAGAATGATGCACACGTTCAGCAGCGTACCTTCCGTGTTCATATTGTCACTGACGTAATACCGTTTACGCTCGTTTCAGGCGAATTGGATACTTCATATTTTGTGCTCGACCCAAATTTTCCGGCAGATGACAGCTTTTAACGGCACGACCAGCTACATACACAAGCGAACACCACTGTCACAGGCGGTAATTTTAGTGTTATTCAAGTAGGGGGCCGCATCAAACCAGCATTTTCCGTGTTTCGAAACGCAAATTACATCCACAACATGCTTTATGTGACGCTTGGCACGTGTCGTTCGGGCCTTACGCAACAATGAGCTGCGTTATTGCGTAAGGACGGAATCGTCCAAAGGTAAATTGCATAATCTTTGGCAGATACGCGCTTTTACGAAAGACATTGTGTTACTCTCAACTGCTTCACCCGGTTCTTTTGCTTTGGAGATTAACTATTGCCGGTCTTCTCTTTGCCTCCCAGACCAACAGGGTTTCTTCGTGTGACGCTAATTCTACGATTTATTGCGTAAGAAATGATAGAGCGACTACTTCTGTTTCATTCTGCTCCATTCTACGTTCGCTTCTTCATTCCGTAGAACACGGAATTTCGGCGAGCACTTAATAATTAGTCTTAAGGACTTTCTAGCTTACTCCCCTCGCTTATCGTCCGAGGATATAGTACCTGTAACACTCCCTAACTTTTTCTCTTGTTCTCTATGTGCGGCACAAGACACCAGAATTTTTCCTAGAATACTAACTGTATAAATTATGAAGTCCGCTTATGGTTTATGCAAGTGGAAAACGTTTCTGTACATTCGTTCGACTTACTGGCCACAACAATCAGCAGCACCATTACATACATTTTGAACGAGTAAGCCTGTCTTTGACAACCAGTTACCAAATGTAAACAACAGCGCGGAGATTACAGACTTGTGTGTATTGTTTTGTGTAGCGCCACGACGTCGAGGCGACAGGCAGTTGTTTATTACGAGATGTACTGTAACTATTCACCAACAGATGCTTGACAGGCATTTCTCATTCATGGATCCGTACTGTCTGAAATCTGCTTCTCGACCATTTGTTCGAAATACTATGTGGGCCCTAAAAAGTTTTGCAACAGCCTATGTTGTCATAATGGGATTTAAAACTGTTACCTTGATTGCAAAAAATAATGACTTAAAGAGAGTCCACCTTCTTGCGAGAACAATTTTTTTATTATCCCTAAACAGGTTTCATCACAGTTGGGGTACCTTCAGTCGGTTTTTTCTTTCACTGTTTCTGAAATGTGTGCATACAAATTTTGTAAAGGTTTAGAATATTCTGACCTCAGATTTTGCTGTTTAGATTACGTATGTTGCTGGAATGTTAGGGCAATTGAATTTTTAAAAAAGTGAAACAAGATTCTAACTTCAAGGCCGCCAGTCGTAAATGAAACTAACAAACAACTGTCAGCAGCGTATATGAAACGTAAATGCACAGTGGAAAGTGTTTGCAGACCACGGCAGCATAGCAACGGCCAGAATTCGCCAATGAGCACGAGAAACTAAGTACATGCCGTTATAAAATCGCAACAGAATATATATATATACCTCGAACAACAGTTTTCCAAACCTAACCTCCATGAAATTTTGTCAATGTCCACAGATAATTTTAAACATAAAAACAATTACAAGACATTTAGTTGGAAAATAATCAAGTACAGCTCAGGACACATCAACTATGAAACTGTGAACATAAAAAAGGGGATATGCCACTTTTACCGCAGTCTCGAGGGTATGTTCTAAATAAAAATTCAATTGAAACGTTTCCCTCACACCATTGTTTTACAGATGAGAAGCTGTATGAATATAGATTCGTGGCCGATTTCTGTTGGCAGCCGTAGGAAGCACATTATGCAAAAAAGGATGAATGTACATACTCAAACAGCAACAAAATCTGATGCACCTACGTGAACTTCGTTTGCATATGTTTCAGAAACAAAAAACCAATGAAGATAAAAACTGTGTTTGAACATGTTTCGGGATTCACTAAGAAGTTGTATTCTTGCAAGGAGGCGGACCCTGTTTCGGTTCATTAATTACTCATGTTAAATAGTGTGACACGATAACAGGTGCGTGATACGTCAGATCCGAATGTGTCATAATTAGCCAAGAAACCTAACAAAGTATACAGGAATTTTAAGGCTGCAGATATGGATCCTGTACCTGACTGATCGAATCTGCCCTCGCTCGTCTTTGCTCCCTCGGAGTAGCAGAGATGATGTGGGGAGACAGCATACTACATGCAGGCCCAGTTTGGCGCAAGCCGATAGCTTTGATACGTTACGTGCGCTGAGTACGGGAACGCAGACTGAGCCACCGTGATGGGTGTCTGCACCGTGTGCGGTCGTTTATTAGCGAATAATTTGAGCACCGGGTTTATTTTGTACAGAAGAAACGGGTATTTAATTTAAAGGCGACCATAAAGTGTGGAACGGCAAGATAAACTCAAATATGAACTGTGAGGAGTGAGTCTAGAACGAGGGTTATTAGGTCACGTAGCGACGTATTTCTTGTGCTGAAGCAACAATAAATCGAGCGTGTCTAAACGGTTTACTATCATTCAAACCCATTCACCGTAATTTATTGTAGTATGTACTACTGAAAGTAGTGGACATTTTGATACGGCATGCGTCAGTAGCCGTACAGTTAGGAACTTTAGCAGATAAGCGCGTGTAGAGGGCTGTTCAATAAAGAATGATCACAATATTTTACTTACCCTCATAATTGTGATGGTCCTTCTCGAAGTAGTCTCCCATGAATGCGATGCACTCGTCCCATTGTCCCAGCGTTTCTGCCAGTCTTCAAATACATGCTGGAAACCATGTTTTGAGAGGTCCTTCAAAATTGCCTCCGCAGCCTTCACCACTGCTTCTGGTGATTTATAATGCCTCCCACAAAGGAGTTTCTTCATGTTAGGGAATAGGAAAAAGTCACATGGGGCTAAATCGGGACTATAGGGAGGGTGAGGGATGTGCTTCACGTTGATTTTTGCAAGATATTCAGCAACAACATTGGCAATAGGCGACTGCGTGTTATCGTGGTGCAACATCCAGCCTGCTTCACGGAAATATGGTCTTTTGCACCTGATGTGGAATTGCAATGTTTTCAGGACACCCCTGTAGTACTGTCGATTTACTGACTTGTGTGCAGGTACAACATGCTGATAAACCACTCCATGAATATCAAGGAATGAGATGACCGTAACTCTCCCAGCAGAAGCAACCACTTTTGCTTTTTTGGGCGTTGGTGATGAAGTCTTCCACACTGAGCTTTGCAGTTTGCTCTCAGGATCAAAATGATGTAGCCAAGTTCCATCAGCAGTGATTACATTTGAAAGAAACTCCAGATCTTCCTCTAACATCAACTTCAACTGTATGAAGACCTGCACACGAATGTCCTTTTGTTCGTGAATCAACAGTCTTTGAAACCTTCACGCACAAACAAGGGTCATGTGTAATTTTTCTGCCACCAAAGTATGGGTGGCACCAAATGAAATGTTCAGTATTTCAGAAAGTCATCCTAAGGTAATTCGTCAATCCTCTCTCACAATGACAGTAGCAGTGTTGATGTTTCCTTCCATAAGAGCATTAACTGGAGCAACAGGTCCACCTTCCTTTGAAATTTATTGTCTCCCCTCTTCACACATTTTAAACCATCTTCTAGCTGTGCTGTAGGGAAGAACAGACTCTCCATAGACCTCCTGTAACACTGTACAGGCCTCAGCTGAAGATTTGTTGAGATGAAAGCAGAATTTCAAAGCCGTTTATTGTTCATGGCGTGTTACCTCCATTCCAGCGGTAGGCGATACTTAACATGTCCGACCTTGCCTGTCTCTCACAAGCGAGAACCAAGAGTCTCAACAATGAAACTACTATGGCGTGTTTGTAGCATTAAGCTAACAGAATATCATATGATTAAATTTTAGCGCGAGAAATTATGGCTATAAAAAGTTATGATCATTCTTTATTGAACAGCCCTCGTACCTTAGGCAAAGCCCGCCCTCCTGTGCTATCAGATTCTACGAGTCCGATGCCTTCGAATTCAGACAACCAGATAATGCAAACGTTTCTTTAACCAAAAAGAGGGGGCAGGCTTACGGAGACCCTGCTAGTTTTCACCCCACTAGTTGCTACTTTTATCATCTTGACAAAGTTATGTAATTTAACAACTGCCATAAAATTATAATCTGAAAGGAATGGTACAATTACAAAATTGCTTTTGCGATTAATATACCTTGTCTTGCAAACAGTAAAGGCTAGATTTCCCATCCTAGACTAATATCAAAGATACAATCATATAGAATGTCTTCGGTTATCTGTGACTGGCTCGAGGAATATGTGATTAATAGAATGGCGGATGTTGTACACAAACGAAAGTGACTTCGACCGCGTGCCAAAAAAGCATACTAGAACCTCATGTACACAATATACGTAGATGAACAACCGTTTATCCTTAACACTATCAGACTGTTCGCTAACGGTATTGTTTTCTACATGAAGTATCGTCGATGGAAGATCAGAAGGCAATACGTAAAGACTTGGACAAAATATTCATTTTTATAACGGCGGCAAAATGAAGATGTGGGTAATTGCCAGATAATGCGTATAACAAAGCGAAAGAAACAGTACCCACTTATAAGATCATTGACGCGCACTCCAGAATGTCTCACCTTTTAAATATTCAGAAAATCCTGCTAAGCGAGAAGAAATGTTACCAATACGTAAAATCAGGATTAGGGTGGGCGAGGAGATGAGTTCAGTTTGTTAGAAGGGTTCGGCGAGAATTCAACGTAGTTGTCAAAGGAACGGAATGCGATTGTAGTACGACCAATTCTAAGGTTTTGCTTCAGCATTTGAAGTTCTGTCTGTGGAACAAATTATCCTGTAACCTGCGTGCTACGCAAAACCAGTCTGCACTCTAGAGGAAATTTAAGTCTTATCTTATGACCGCTTCCCTCTCGGCATACCTCAGCTGTTTTCTTTCTGTCCAAAACTGAAACCGTATCTGCCACACTGTACGTTACCTATGCTCTTTCTTATCTCTTTCTACTTCTCATTTCTTCTTTCCATCTCGTGTTAATTTTACCCTACTTTTTTCACTCTTCCTCTGACCAGTCAACTTCATGACCACAGTGATACCTTCTTTACTGATACCACACGTTCCTGTAGGATGTGAACTACTCACAGGTCACCAGAAGATAGTTAGAAAATTGCTTAATGTTATTAAGATCATCTCGTGTACTACACAAATTGTAATGCTCACTCACTGCGAATGTCTACTTAGATGTAAGACGGCCTGGAGGCTCTGATCTTGACAGGTAAAATAAATCCATCAACAAATTTAAAAATCATTAGCTATGACAACAGTCAGGTAAATAAGAGACGCACTCTTAGAATCTCAATACGTCGATGTAGTTCATATCGAAATTTAGGAGATTTCGAAGGACAAAGAATGTTTGGAGGCAAGGAGACCATTCTTACGAAACCCTCTTAGTAAATTCAGCAAGTCTGTATTCCAGCAAGGCTCTGTGGTAGTTGTGTTGGTAGCAATGGTTATCCCGTGTAGGAATCATGAGAATAAAGGAAGATACATTAGGCAGAAAAAAACTAAAACCGCTAATACAAAAGGGTTTCCATATGAAATGTCCCTGATTTCCAGCTGCATTAAAAATAAACTAAGATTTAGAGTGTTGCGATTTGAGGCAGCATGTAAAGCAAGTTAAAATATTTCGTGAAGATTTTTTGAGCGACTCCTTTTGTTTATTTCAGGTGCTAAATAATTACAAGAAATAACATTTCAAGAGGGCCACTGTATGGTGTGGTAAACAGTAACTGAGGCAGCCACTGCTGTCAAATTTCCTACGTGAATTTCAAAGGGATCCACCAGACGTTAAGGCGACGGCTTTGTACGATAATTTGCTAGCCACAGACCAACAGGCAGGTTCTGGCTGGAGTCGCACGTCTGATTAAATTGTAGTCGAGATCAGGGAGACTGTCCGAAGAAGCCTACCGATTATCACGAGATCTAAACACTGCTCGTTCAACAGTTCACAATATGCTGCACATACAACTTCGCCTACACGCTTACGAATTTAGGATTGCTGAAGCATTGAAATGAAACGACGTGCAGCTTCGCCGTGAATTTGGTACTGAGATGTTGGACTGGATCGGGCAAAACCAGAAAATTGTTTTCTCCGACGAATTAACCTTGTTCCCACGTGGAAAGGTTAATTGGCACAACATTGTTATCTGGAAAAAATCCGCAGTATTCAGGAACGTGTCAGCGAGAGCAAAAAGATCACACTACGGTGCGCAATGATGAACAGCATAATTAGACCATTTGCCTTCATCGATAAAGAATAACAGGACCCTTACATCAGGACTTTCTTGAGAAATTCTGTCCCTCAGTTGCTTCCCTGTCAGTGAAATATGGTCTTCCAGCAGGATATTGCACCACCGCCCTGAAGTTCACATGATCGGGACTTTCCTGTCGGAATATTTCCACAGTGATGGATAAGGCCTGATTGACCAACCAAGTGGCCAGTGCAGTAGCTGAATAACTTCTCCAGATTTCGTCCTGTGTGTTTAAGTGAAAGACGTAATCAGATCCTCCCTGTACATGACCATCGCGATCTCCACAGAAAAACGACAAAGGAGGAACATCAGGGTTTAATGCTCGTCGGCGTCGAGATTACTAGAGACGCAGCACGAGCTCTGAATGATTCAAGAATGGAGAAAGACAGACCCCACCTTTCAAAGGAAGCATCGCGATATTTGCATGGAGCGATTTGGGGATATCACGGGAAACCTGAATCAGGTCGGCGAGACGGGGATTTGAACTGTAGTCCTCTCGAATGTAAGTCCTGTATGCAAACTATGACACCTCGCTCGCTCCCACAGAGGAATTTTGGATGCAGAAGGATCCACCATCCCAGACGGGTTTGTACACACATGAGTTAAGACAAAGTGTTTAGACACTTTACCGATTGTGAAAGGCGCTCATGTATAACTTAATTTTTTGTACAAATCTGAGTTACTTTACATAATGTCACAAACCGCAAATATCTGAGGTGATAAAAATTATGGGACAGAGATATGCATGTATATACGATGGCGATACTGTCGCGTACACAAGATATAAAAGGGCATTATATTGGTGAAGCTGACATTTGATCTCAGGTGTTCATGAGAAAAGGTTTCCGAATTAATTATAGTCACACGACGGAAACCAACAGACTTTGAACGCGGAATGGGACATTCCGTCTCGGATATCATTGTTGTTGTCGTCGTCGTCGTCGTCGTCGTCGTCGTCGTCGTCGTCTTCAGTCCCGAGACTGGTTTGATGCAGCTCTCCATGCTACCCTATCCTGTGCAAGCTTCGTCATCTCCCAGTACTTACTGCAACATATATCCTTCGGAATCTGCTTAGTGTATTCATCTCTCTGTTTCCCTCTACGATTTTTGTCCTCCACGATGCCCTCCAATGCTAAATTTGTGTCCCTTGATGCCTCAGAACATGTCCTACTAACCGGTTCCTTTTTTTTTGCCAAGTTGTGCCACAAACTACTCTTCTCCCAATTCTATTCAATACTTCATCATTAGTTATGTGATCTACCCATCTAATCTTCAGCATTCTTCTGTAGCAGCACATTTCGAAAGCTTCTATTCTCTTCTTGTCCAAACTATTTATCGTCCATGTTTCACTTCCATAGATGACTACACTCCCTACAAATACTTTCAGAAACGACTTGAAAAATGGTTCAAATGGCTCTGAGCACTATGGGACTTAACAGCTATGGTCATCAGTCCCCTAGAACTTAGAACTACTTAAACCTAACTAACCTAAGGACATCACGCAACACCCAGTCATCACGAGGCAGAGAAAATCCCTGACCCCACCGGGAATCGAACCCTGGAACCCGGGCGTGGGAAGAGAGAACGCTACCGCACGACCACGAGCTGCGGACAGAAACGACTTCCTGACACTTGAATCTATTAGGGAATTCAATATTCCGCGAGCCAAGGTGTCAAGATTTTGTCAAGAATACCAAATTTCCGGCATTACCTCTCACCACGGACGACGTCGTGGCCGACCACCTTCATTTAAAGACCGAAAGCAGCAGCGTTTGCCTAGAGTTGTCAGTACTAAAAGACAAGCAACACTGCGTGAAATAAGCGCAGAAGTCAATGTGGGACGCACGACGAACGTATCCATTGGGGCAGTGTGGCGAAATCTGGCGTTACTGTGCTAAGGCAGCAGACGACTGGCGCTAACACCACAACATAGACTGCAACGCCTCCCCTGGGCTCGTGACCATAGCGGTTGGACCCTAGACGACTGGAAACCCGTGGCCTGGTCCCGATTTCAGTTAGTAAGATGTGACGGTAGGATTCGAGTGTGGCTCAGACCACACGAAGCCGTCGACGCAAGTTGTCAACAAGGCACTGTGCAAGTTGGTGGCTCTACAATGTTGTGGACTGTGTTTACATGGAATGGACTGTGTCCTCTGGTCCAACTGAAAGGGTCATTGACTGGAAATGGTAATTTTCGCTACTTTGAGACAGCTTGCAGCCGCTCATGAACTTTAGGTTCTCGAACACCGACGGAATTTTTAAGGATTGCAATGGGCCATGTCACTGGGCCACAATTACTCGCGATTGGTTTGACCACCATTCTGGACAGTTACAGCAATTTATTGGCCACCCAGATCGCCCGACACGAGTCCCATCGAACATTTATGGGACATAATCAAAAGGTCAGTTTGTGCACAAAACCATGCACCGGCCACACTTTCGCAATTTGGACGGCTATAGAGCCAGCATGCCTCAATATTTACGAAGGGAACTTCCAGCGACTTGTTGAGTCCATGCCACATCCAGTCGCCGGGCAGGAGGAGGTTGGACACAATATAAGGAGGTATCCCACTAGTTTGGTCGCCTCAGTGTAACAATTTGGAAATAAGGGGATTTATGTGGACACCCTGTAATACAAAGTAGCCAACAGAGAGAGAGAACGAGAGAGAGAGGGCATCGTCAGTCAGCGATAGCAGAAGCGTCAAGTGATACTTTGAGGGCTGTGTTAGAAACGCACGCGATTGGCAGACGGGCGGGGACGTGACCTCGGTATGAGCCGCCTTGACACGTTGCCAGCGCCGCTCACGTACCCGTTTCTCCAGCAGACATCACCGGCTCACGTAGCGCACTCCACCTTCATTCAGACCTTGACCGAATGACTGGCGATGGAAACGGCAGATAGTTGCTCGTTATGCGATCGATATTTCTTCCACCAACGCGGCGCGATGGAAATGTCACGCATCCTAATTTTAGGACGACAGAATTATCTGTTGCTGTGAGTAAACGAGTTGTTAGTCCTGCATCAGTTATTAACAGGTATCGAGCGACGACAATTCCGCAGCTATCACGCAAGCGCGGCCGTACAACGCAGTCCAGGAACATCGCTCTACCTGCCACGTCAGTTCCAGTTGACACTTCAAAGCTCACCGTTTACAGCTAGGCGATGGTTACTGGTACTATCTTCAACGCTTGTTTCCTACATTCCGTATTTTTTATTGAAGGGAAATATTCCCATTCCTATAGTGACTGCAATATAAGTACTCTTCCAACTTAAGAGTCTGTTATTCTCTCTCTCCCTACCCGTTTACTATTACTCCTACCGGAACAAAATGAACAAGACCTTTTGTAGGTAATTCAATGTAATTAAATTTCATATTGGGTTACGTTATCGCTGGAGGCCGCAGTTACCGAACTGTTCAAGGAGAACTTGTAACAGTGGCCTTCAAACGCACTTTTCCTTAATAATTGTAAAACCGTGGCCTCCAGCTACAACGTATCAGCGTACGTAATGTAGGTACACTAAACTTCCTAAAAAAAAATCCGTTAATCTTTATGTAGGACTAAATTTCCGCGTAGTGAGGAGAGACTATCCCGTGTGGGTTCCTGAGATTGTATGTATCACGCTGAGGTGACAAAAGTTAGAGGATGCCTCCTAATATCGTTTCGGACCTTTTGTCCGGTGTACTCTACGTGGCATGGACTCAGTAACTCGTTCGAAGTTCCCTACAGAAATACTGAACCACGCTAGCTCTATAGCCGTCCGTAACTGCTAAAGTGTTGCTGGTGCAAGATTTTGTGCACCTCTCTGATATGTCCCATAAATGATCGCTGGGGTTCATGTCGGGCGATCTGGGTGGCTAAAACATTCGCTCCAACTGTGCAGAATGTTCTTCAAATCAAACACGAAAAACTGGCCTGTTGACACGGCGCATTGTAATCCATAAAAATTCCGTCGTTCGTTTCGAATATGAATTCCACGAATGGCAGCAAATAGTCTCCAGTTATCCAAACATAACAATTTACAGTCAACGATTGGTTCAGATGGACCTGAGGACCCAGTCTATTCCATGCAAACAACTCATACCAATACGAAGCCACCACCAGCTTCCGCAATGTCTTGTTGACATCATGGCTCCACGACTTCGTAGAATCTGCGCCACACACTAACCCCATCATCAGCTCTTACCAACCCAAATCGGGACTCATTTGACCAGGCCACGGTTTTCCAGTCGTCTAGGGTCCAACCGGTATGGTCGAGAGCCCAGGAAGGGCGTTGCACCGGATGTCGTGGTGTTAGCAAAGCCACTCCGGCTCGTCATTTGCAGTCCTAGCCCATTAATGCCAATTTCGCTACACTGCCCTAAAGGATACGTTCGTCGTACGTCCCACATTGATTTTTGCGCTTATTTCACGCATTATTGCAGGTCCGTTAGCGCTGACAACTCTACGCAAACGCTGCTGCCCTCTGTCGTTAAGTGAAGGCCGTCGGCTACTGCGATGTCCGTGGTGAGAGGTGATGTCTGGAATTTGGCATTCTTGGTACAAACTTGACACCTTGGATCTCGGAATATTGAATATTCCCTGACTGTTGGGTGCAATTGACAAACGATTTCAAACTGATTCCGTATTTCTAGATTTCCAAAAGGCTTACTGTACTACATAAGTGGCTTGTAGTGAAATTGCGTGCTTATGGAATATCGTCTGACTTACGTGACTGGATTCGCGATTTCCAGTCAGAAAGCTCATAGTTTGCAGTAACTCACGGAAAGTCATCGAATAAAACAGAAGTGATTTCTGGCGTTCTCCAAGATAGTGTTATAGCCCCCTTGCTGTTCCTTACATATATATATATATATATATATATATATATATATATATATATATATATGAGACAATCTGAGCAGCCATCTTAGCTTGTTTGCAGATGATGCTGGCGTTTATCTACTATTAGTCATCAGAAGGTCAAAACAAACTGCGAAACGTTTTAGAAAAGATATCTGTACAGCGCGAAAATTGGCAATTGACCATAAATAACGGAATGTGTGACGTCATCCAAATGAGTGCTAAAAGGAATCCGTCAAACATCGGTTAAACGATAAACCAGTCTAATCTACAGGTCGTAATTCGACTAAATACCTAGGAATTGCGTTTACGATCAATTTAATTCGGAAAGAACATGTATAAAATTTTGTTAGGAAGGCAGACCAAAGACTGCTGTTTATTGGCAGAACACTTACAAAATATAAACTGATGTACTAAAGATACTGCCTAAACTACGCTCGTCCGTCCTCTGAGTACTGCAGCGCGACGTTGGATCCTTAGCGAATAGCATTAACGGAGTACATAGAAAAAGGTCAACGAAGAGCAGCACGTTTTGTACTATTGCGAGATAGGGGAGCGAATGTCACGGACATTATACACGATTTGGGATAGACACCATTAAAACAAAGGCGTTTTTCGTTGCGGCAGAATCTTCTCAATAAAATTCAGTCGCCAACTTACTTTATTTTGTTGACACCGACCTACACAGGGAGAAACGATAATCATAAAAAAATAAGGGAAATCAGAGCTCGCACCGTAAAACGTGGGTGTTCGTTTGTTCCACGCGCTCTTCGATAGTGGGATAATAGATAATTATTGTGAAGATGGTTCCATGAAACCTCTGCCAGGCACTTAAGTGTGATTTGCAGAGTGTCCATGTGGATGTAGCAGATATCCGAAATGGGATGTCCCATGCGTTTCACTCCAATTACCAGTCTTAACTCCCGCCGTGCGACCATAATCACGTCGGAGACCTTTTCACATGGATCACCCGAGTACAACTGACGTTCCGCCAATGCACTGCCCTTTTGTATCTTGTGCACGCGGTACTGCCGCTATCTTTGTGTGCGCGTATCACTATCCCACGAGCTGTCACCTCACTATGTACGTACGTATTACTGTGTTAAACATCTTCGTAGACACAGATGACCAACGACGTGTTTTCATCACATGATGAACACAGAATAAGGTAAGCAAAACTAAAAATTACGACACTTGTACGCTGAAATTTGTCGTAAGTACAGAACAAGTTACCTCTTGAGAGAAGACTGAAATCGTTAGGATACACAAAAATTACGTAATACCCTCTAAAAATGACTCATATAAAAGTATCAATAATGCATGACATGAAAGACACGTTACACATAAAAATATGTATAGATTCAATTAATCTCTCCAAATTCGTTTGTTTCATCAGCCATTACCTCCAGCTAGTAGAAATCTCCATGTTTAAGTACGAAACTTATGCTTATCAATTAGGAGCGGAATGACTGAGGTGCAACACACGGCTGCTACCATCGAAAAAAAAAAAAAAAAACCATCAGATTTTTACGCCGGCGTACAGATACGCAATTGGAAATCCTTATAAGCTTTCTCGTCGGCAAGTACATTCTTACCGGTTCCAAATGCTGCCAGCAGAAACAGTAACTCTCAAACTACCACTTCGCCCCTTAGAGCCCATTACTTGCAGCCAACAAACGGAACGACAAGCAGAACACTACTCTGTGTTTGCAGCTGCCACTGAGTCAAATAAAACCGTTTAACATTCACACATTTCAGCCAATGAATATCAGAAACTTGAAGACCACCTCACTGTTCGTTCGCACCCCCTCCCCCTTTCACCACCCAGCTCACTGCTCCTTTGGAAGAGCTGCTTGCTGCCATGACTTTTCGTAAGATTTTCTCCAACTTAATAGCATCTGGGAAAATACCTGAGGTCATGGGAAAGTCTCTTAAGCCAGCATTGTGGGCTTTGACGGTAACACACTGCATGTAGTGTTTATCTTCTCTACTTGAACGCTTTACACGTAATAGGGGAAAAAATCAAGCCATCAGCTCGTCCTCCTAGGTGGCTGCGCGGTCAGCGAAAAGGGCCCGTATTCGATTCCCGGCCGGGTCGAAGATTTTCTACGCTCGGGGACTGGGTGTCGTGTTATCTATGTATCGCCAGAATTGCCATTACCATTGAGATATCTGAATGGCCATTACTTCTGCGAACTTTTTTACCATTAAACTCGGAAATAATGTTATACAATAAAAATAGGATTTTCGTCGACGTATGAAGTTATTCCTGATCAGAACAGTGGAAGCGTGAACCCCAAAAAAATTACGGTACGCTCTGGTGCAATGGTAAGCAGCTTACACACGTCTAGAATTCTACTGGTTGGAAATGAGCATTCTTTTATTTATTAAGACAAGGAGATTGCAGATATTGGTGGCGAGTTGGCATTGATTCAAATCAAGGGGGGAAGTTGAAAATTTGTGCCGGACCGGGATTCGAACTCTGTCTACTGCTTACGAGGCAGATGTTCTGAACACTAAGCCATCCGGTCACAGTGGTCATCGCAACTACACGGAATAACCTAGCATGTCACCCAAATTCTGAACTTATCCACCACTACTATGCAGTGCCCCTTGCCCATTATCCTCATTACTCGCGGCATTTCGCCCATTCCCGTGAATGTTCGCGCGTGGTGTACATCCAGATCATTGACTGTCCTCACCGTAATTATATGTACCTGGTGTATGTCCTTTCGAACATATCAGAAAGAATAAAGACCAGGTATATAGTCCTATTATGTCTAGTACTCATCCTGAAGGCAGCAAATTTCTGTACTATGTAATGGAAAGAAGTGAAATTATTATTTAAGTATAAAACAACAAGTGAGGTACTCAGCAATCTCCACATTAATCCTAGCGACACTTTCTCACCTGTGGCAAGTTAAGTATGGCTACCGGTATCTGCCCTGATGAGAATCTCGCTTAAAATTACGTAGCCGCTATCCACATACTGAAGGGTAGTACTGTTCATCACTTATTCTAATTTAAATACCACAACAATTCCCTGAAATGAGTGGATGAATTGTGAGGTCCAGCAGTTGCAAGACATCTTTAATAGCTGTTCTGTAATCTTTTTTCCAGTTGGGGAATAAAAAAAGACATACACAAACTTGAATTATTCACTGGTACTGAACACGCGGATAGCATACCGACGCAGTGCTGACGACTCCAAGGAAAAAAAAAAAAAAAACTAGGCCCGGCTGAGATACACGCACTTCCGGAAAACTCTCAGCACTCGCGGAAAGTAAATACAAATACAGAACAGTTTTCTAGGTCACTGCTTCAGGAGCCAAACAAGTTTCCCGTTGGGAAGCAACGCTGCGGCCCATTAGCTAACGATTACTGTTCCTGTTAGAATAACCCACTTTTCCCTAGCTAAACATCAGGGGCAACCCGACTGGCACAGAAAGAAGTTCATATTGCAATCCTTGATACGAAGTCGTATACGCATCTAAAAGGCATCCGAAATCGTATTTAGCTATCCCGTAAGATTATTGGCACGCATGGTGGCTCCTTTTTCTCTCTTTAACAAATCGTTACTGACTATAGAATAAGATGTAAATAAACTTTTGAGTGACAACTCTAGGTCAAGAACGAAGTTTTTTACGCTTTACAAGCTCATCTGACATGTTTCACATAGTTTCCAAAGTGCAATTCGGTTCTTTTAGATAAGTGGTCAGTTATATTCGCAGCCAGCCGTTTGAGAATAATGCTCCACTAAAGTTGCAACATTAGAGTTTATTGAACCGCGTTATTGTGGATCTTGGGTTTGGAACAGTGTTTGAGACCGACTGGTAAGTACGCGAGTAATAAAACTCAGTACTGTACTATTGGAATTATTTCACATCCTCCTGGCCTAGAGTTACGGATTAGTCACAGCCGCATCGTTAAATTCAGGGTATGATGTGTATAGTGGCAGGATGAACGGAAGAGATACGTGAAGAATAGACACTTGTTTATGTACATGATCCATCACTATCTCAAATGGTTCTGTGATGTCAGTTCAGCCCTGTGACATCTCTATCATTCGTACGGTTGTATCTGTGACGATAAATTTATTCCAATTAGGAAGGTAATTATTGTGAAACTTTCTCTGTACTTTCGTGCAATGCTTCGTCACTGACAAAAATTTATGAACTGTAGACAGTTAACTCAATCGTGGAAAACACAGACGACAGCATTCTGTTTTTCAAGATAGTGACACCAACGCGTTACGGGAACCATCGTTTGCTATTGAACTCATTCTCGCATCAGAAACTTACATATTTTACACAGTTATCCAACTTTGATTAGATTAGGAACCGTTGTGCACAGCGACAGTAGAGTATAACTAAGGAGATGCACACAGCAATAGGCGGTATGTAGTTGATAGATGCAGCTTCGCTGACCACCAGGTTGAGAGTGGACACACCCTACCCTCTCTGAGGTCGCGTGTCAAGTTGTTGCACAGAGCTGACAAAGGCAGATTCATGGACCTGCTAGAAGTCATGGAGATGTACTGTCGTCTGAGGTCAGCAGGTATTGCTGAAAAGCTGCCGATTTTGGGAGCTCTTCGACGATCACCTGATTCATGGTAAGAGACGTCATGACCTAGGAAGGATCTAATATAGGAATTTCGGCATGCCATTAGACAGATAACACTTGGCATGATAGTATGTGAGAATTTTATTGTTATTATTGGTTGGTACTACTCAATGCTATATCTATTTTACCACCAAACAAGTAAATTACTATTCAATTTTAGCCTAAAGGCTTGGTATAATGGCAGTTTGTTTTACTGTCTTTCTGCAAAGAACGTAAAGCAGTTAGGACTACACCTTACGTTTATGTAGGAAATTTTACGTTAATAGAGGGCGTTTGTATGTGTTTTAAAATGTACCTTGTTAAATCAGCATCGTCACGTACATCGTTAATTTACTGCGATTAAACAGGTCTTCATAAAAATTGTTGGTAAGGACTTTATATCTTTTGTATTAAGTATTTATTAAATCACTTAACCACTATGATGTGAATGATTACGCTACGTTTTAGCTTCTGAATAATTTCAATTTGATATGGAACTATTTGATCAAGACTATGCTTTGCATAGGTTTTGATGGAGCGCTTCATCACTAAGGTACAAGCAAGAACGTTGTAATTTGGCATTTCTTGAATATTTCAAAATGAGATGCAAATATGCTTGTTGATTTTAGGTATCATAAAAAATAAAGGGTTTCTAAATTACTGTATTGAAACAAAACTAATTTAGTTGTTAACATAGAAGACGTCAAGTAAGGCTGTTGTACTTGCTGTAAACAACCGTTTCAGTTTCCTTCTGCCTATACACCTGCAAGAACATATGGTAAAATTCCGAGATGTAAGTCAAATGGTATGATGTCCAGTGTGGACTGCTGCTATTGCATAACATGTTGATTACTTATGGTTCTGTGCAGAGTAAATTAATTTATATTCTGTAATTTTCCTTGTACTTTGCATTGAAGATTGCTATTTATAGCCTAAATCTAGATTTTCAAGATTAATAACAACTAATATGATTGCGACTGTTTGCTCAGTGCGTCTCCCCGAACACAGTTATATCACTTTTTATCCCGAACTTTGCTCCTTCCAATATATTTTCCTTCATGATGTTCAGCTTCTGTGCAGGGAGCTGGACACAGTGAACACTGAAGCATATGGTCTTCTCGACAGACACTGAATAGGTCATCATCTTTAACAATGGAGCCCCATCTTGTCGAATTAATGCTTGATCTGCCAACTCCAGATCTCATTCTACACAACGACTCCCAAGTCATCCACTTATCACATCGTGGAGGTAGAGTAGTTGTTTGCTATGAAACACATGTAATACTCATTTGTCATTGTTGGGTCCTAATCTCAAAAAGCCACTTTAGGGTACTTCATCGTTTGGATGCGTTTCATCCTGTTTGGAAGACATTTCCGAAGAAACAATTTCCACACTAATCTATCTTGTTCAAGTCTTCATATACGTTACATGCAACTCAACCTGATCACTATGTACAAGCCTTTGACTCCTGCAACCATTTTTGTTGGGATACTTTGCACAATTACCAAATTAACTACCCTTTGATACCTCGCGACGCGTTCTGTCATGCTACCCTCTGTTTTAGTCGTACTGTGTCAAAGCTCTTCTCTCCAGTTCCGTTCAGTAGTTCTTTAGTTACTCTATCTTCCCATCGAATTATCAGCACTATTCTGTAGCAGTACATTTCAAACGCGTCAATTTACCTTCGTGTGTACTGGCCAGAATGAGATTTTCACTCTGCAGCGGAGTGTGCGCTGATACGAAACTTCCTGGCAGATTAAAACTGTGTGCCGGACCGAGATTCGAACTCGGGACCTTTGCCTTTCGCGGGCAAGTGCTCTACCAAGTTTTTTTTTTATAAATCTCATTTTGTTCGTTTTCGTTCGTTGTATTTGTTCGGGGCGGACGTCGCAAGACACCCGTTTCAGTTCGTCTTTGATCCATTAACTCAGTTTTTTTTTTATTACAGAGGGCAGCTAACCCTCTGACCGAACACGCTGAGTTACCGTGCCGCCACCAACTGAGCTACCCAAACACGACTCACGCCCCGTCCTCACAGCTTTACTTCTGCCAGTACCTCGTCTCCTACCTTCCAAACTTTACAGAAGCTCTCCTCCGAACGTTGCAGAACTAGCATTCCTAGCACACAGTTTTAATGTGCCAGAAAGTTTCGTGAGTACTGTTTATCGTTCTCGCTAGCGCGGAAACGAGTCTAAGGTTTCTTTTTTTCTGAGTCAGAGAACCCAAATCCACATGTTATCTCCTGCTGTAGTTTTGATTCTGAAGACTATTTTGTTGCATCTCTGCGCGCGTTGTTCAATGAACGTTGTCGCAGAATCAGTACGTTTGCAGTCTCGTAGGGGGAATCTAACGGGGAGCACCTGCGACCTGCGAGCGGTGAGCGCCGGCGGCCGTGAAAACAGGTGCCAGACACGGACAGGTACGGCGGTAGTAGTAGCAGCCTCAGATCTGCACCGCGCCGTCAGAATCTCGCCGCTACTACGTACCTGTACGCTTCTGTTCTGGAGATACAGTGCGCGTCACTACACAAAACACACAAGCAGTGGGCGCACACTTTATGCGGAGGACGACACTCGTGTGAGCAGGAGGGGAAGTGCAAGGGAGGGTAAAAGATGCTGTATTATAGCGGACGAGCGAAGGTGTTACGAGACGGTACAACCATACGAGGGGCAGCCGAATGAAACAGAACTATTTTTTTTTTGGGCAGAGCTTTTGTGGTACTGTGTTTTGCCGCTATGGCGCGCACTGAGCAGTGGTTCCCAACCTGGGTGTAATTTCTCCTTTAAGGGTGAAGTGTAACTTTCTGACGCGTGAAAGCAAATGTGTTCAGATGTGCTTCTGTCACGAAATTAAATTATTTTTATAAAAACGTCATTACTATCATCACTGTTTCCTAGGCTTGCACTACTAATTACGTAAGTTAGCAACAACTGGATGTTTTTCCAAATACCAGCTTTAGCACTTGACATAATTTTGCGGGGTTACAACTTTTGAAACAAATCTAAGGACATCTCCCTCACGCAGTCCACTCACTATACACATACTTCGCACTTCGTAACACGCATCTATGACAGTTACTGTCAAACATGCACCGCTTACACTTTAAAATCTCACGAAAATGCCTCCTCTAAGATGTATGTAGACCAGAAATTGCTTCATTATCACTTTGCAACAATACAATAACTGACAGCACAACAATAACTATGCAGTAGCAACTAACTGCTGTAGGGCCTGCACATTATATAATAATATAATAATAATAATTATTATTATTATTATTGGCAGTGGTCAGACACACAGTACTGACAACTGGAAGTTTTCCCAGTTCCTTCCAATTCAGAAGTGAGGAGTCCAACAGTAAAGTGATTTACAAATAGTGGGCCTACATATAATGCGAAGATTTTACACACATCAAAAAAGCTTTACATCACCCCGGTTCCCAGAACTTCTGAAGATAGGTGACTGTCGATACTGTATCACAGACACAGTCCCTTTGACTGTTCAGAGATGTCACTACACCTGCTCAAAAAGTAAGCAAACATGCGTGAGCAGCACGTATTCGACGGAGGTCAGACAGCCGATCTTTCCCGGTCATTCCATCAGGAAGGAGGTACACGCCTCGTGTTGTTGTAACTCAATCACGCCTAGACGGCCAATACTGCGGTTCGATCGCGTCCTCATTGTTACGTTGCGCCAGGAAGGGCTCTCAACAAGGGAAGTGTCCAGGTACATCGGAGTGACACGGAGGAGATAGACAGGAACTGTCGATTACATGCCTCGCTCATGCAGCCCTAGGGCTACTACTGTAGTGGATGACCGCTACCTAAGGATTATGGCTCGGAGGAATCCTGACACCAACGCCATCATGTTGAATAACACTTTTCGTGCGCTCACAGGACGTCTTGTTACGACTCAAACTGTGCGCAATAGGTTGCATGATGCGCAACTTCACTCCCGACGTCCATGGCGTGGTCCATCTTTGCAATACGACACCATGCAGCGCAGTGCAGATGGACCCAACAACATGCCGCATGGGCCGCTCAGGATTGGCATCGCGTTCTGTTCACCGATGAATGTTACATATGCCTTCAACCACACAATCGTTCGAGATGTGTTTGGAGGCAACCCGGTCAGGCTGAACGCCTTAGACACACTATCCAGCGAGTGCAGCAGGTTGGAGATTCCCTGCTATTTTGGGGTGGCATTGCGTGGCGCCAACGTACACCGTAACGGCTGTACGATACGTGAATGCCATCCTCCGACATAGTGCAACCAAATCGGCAGCATACTGGCGAGACATTCGTCTTCATGGACGACAATTCACGCCACTATCGTGCACATATTGTGAATGACTTCCTTCAGGATGACGACATCGCTCGACTAGAGTGGCCAGCATGTTCTCTAGACATGAAATCTATCGAACATGCCTGGGATAGATTGGAAAGGGCTGTTTACGGACGACGTGACCCACCAACCACTGAGGGATCGACGTCGAATCGCCGTTGAGGAGTGGGACAATCTGGGCTAACAGTGCCTTGATGAACTTGTGGATAGTATGCCACGACGAATCAGGCATGTATCAATGCAATAGGTCGTGCTACTTGTGTATTAGAGGTACCGGTGTGTACAGCAATCAGGACCACCGCCTCTGAAGGTCTCGCTGTATGGTGATGCAACATGCAATGTGTGGTTTTCATGAGCAATAAACAGGACGGAAATGATGTTAATCTCTATTCCAACTTTTCTGTACAGGTTCCGGAGGTCTCGGTACCGAGATGATGCAAAACTTTTTTCGATGTGTGTAATTTAGTTGACTTTAAATAGGGGTGGAGGGTGTGGGTGAAGTTAGCGCTGATAGTGAGAGGATTGGGCAGAGGAAACGTTTTGTAAACTAGATCCTGCCTGATTTTATTACGTGAAATTGAGGAAGTATCTCCCTAAACATTTATCGGAAAAGAAAGAACAAATTATTATGAATGTCTCTTCCTACATTTAATAACTGAAACTGCACTTCAAACATATATATATTTTACGAAAAGTGAAAATATCGTGACGTTAGCAATTATTATTTTGAGGTCATGGACTTATTTTACAGCTACGAAAAATTGTCACTGGTATGGTATTAAATATTCTTATTTCTGACTAAATAAATTGAAAATTCTTTTAATTCTGAAATACTACTTCGTCATGCTCAAGCCAAACTTAATGCAAGCTTCTGCTAGTGTGGTTTGACGTAAAGATAAATTTTCAGCAAAGGTAGCTGTGCTGTGTTAACTGAAAATCAGACTTCGTAAATAACTTTAAATTGCAGGTTATTCAGAATGAAGAGCGCGAGAAATGAAACGGAAGTAATTTTAAGTTATTTTTGCTGATTGAATTAGAATACTACAAGAGCGTCCACTCATACGAATCATTGGCCACACTTACGTAAATGGTAAGGAGAGGATAATGTTTCCGTTCCACAGCGCGAGCAAATTTTTAAAATTCAGCAGTGATAATTATTATATGACGGCAATGCAACCCTCATGAATAGGCAGCAAGCATCTATACATCGAATGGCGTACAGAACCACGAGCTCATGACGAGAGCCAAGCAACAAGATAAAGTCAAGCGATAAGACAAATATAACATGGCGCTTTTCCTTTATGTAGTACGATAGCTCATAGAATCTTTACGTGACATCGAGAAATCTGAAATTTCAATACATTCCTTGTAGTAAATATTCTCTGTTAAGCGTATACCACTGTAATTACTTTTACCATTAATTAGAGGCGTCACATTTGTAACAAGTGTCTCCTTCAGCATGAACAGTTATCTTTTCTTTCTGAGAAGTAGTTTTAGGTAACACTCGCAATCCACTATGAACTGCTTTATCATTCCCTGAAAAAAGGCTGTTAGAAATAGCCGTACTAACTGCCTCGCTGACTCATTCGTTGGCGGTTTAATGAAACATCTACAAAAACTAAAGATCACTTACCTTTCGTCACTGCAAAACTGAAACGCTCCCTAAAGAGAATTCTTTTTATTTTATAGTTTAGTCAGTTGCTATGGATGTTGATGTTGGCGCAGGGAGTGTGTTACTAGCTAGTACAGGATTGCACTCATTAGTAATAATTTCAGAAAGATTGGGAACCGCTAGCACAGAGCGAACATTCCAGAGTAAGCAATGGTAACGCGCGAGTAACTCTGCATAGATGATCCTTCGTTGCTCTTTATCGCCTTTAGTTGCGTGGCGAATAACCCAGCGGGGTCCGGCCCCGGTAGCTGAGTGGTCAGCGTGAGGGAATGTCAATCCTAAGGTCCCGGGTTCGATTCCCGGCTGGGTCGGAGGTTTTCTCCACTCAGGGACTGGGTGTTGTGTTCTTCTAATCCCCATCGACGCGCAGGTCGCCGGAGTGGCGTCAACTTGAAAGACCTGCACCAGGCGGCCGGTCTACCCGACGGGAGGCCCTAGCCACACGACATTTCATTTCACCCAGCGGGCACACACCTTTCATTGCCCCAACTTGTGGACGAGTGAGTCAGCACCACCAACAGAGACGTCCAACTGTTCAACGAAGTGTGTGTGATCCGTCGATCACCGCCGAATTAGAGTTTCCGCACGTTCCAACATTGCAGGAATCACAGCTGTGTGAGGCTGCCGGCACGCAGGAGATCTGACGGGTTTGCGCGACCTCGTTGCGATAAGGACAGACGCCTCGCCCAACGACTCACCGCACTTTTGTTCACTGCCAGACCCAGACAGTCTACAAGTGCCTATAAATACCTGCGATACTCTTGTTTTCCGGCGAACGATACTCAATGACTGCTCTCTGCCTGGAAGACATTTCCATTGCAGACGCCATTTTTAAGTCTACCTATAAGGACCACCACCTATCTGAACGTCATGAAACTATAGGGGCTAATGCTGGAATATTTCGTTATATCCCAAAACAAATTTCGCATTTTTAACCGAAATTGGCCTGGAAAAAAATGTGTTTCAATACTTACTGAACGCCCCTCGTAACCTATTTCCGGGCCTCGCGTGTGTGCTAGTCCTAACTATCGTGGTCTTAATAGCGACTTTCCGGTTCCAGGGTCGGGAGGGGAAGTGATTTTCTGTTCGGCCTGTAGATAATGAGCCGGCCTTTCCCCGATCATCCTGCATGGGTGATGGTCGAAGCCAGCTAGAATGATTTCAAGGGCGACAGCTTCCCCATGACAGCCACGATTTTTCGTCAACCACTGCAGAGAAACTTGTGCGTGTTCTGACAGGAAGAAGCAGTTTACAGAAGCGCTATGATCAACAACAGGGTATGGCCAATGGAAATACCCGCATTCTACTCTTGATTCTGGTAATCTGAGAAGAGTTTAAATGTTAAAGTATTTTGAGGAGCTGTTTGGAGCTTAGGAAATGAAGTTGGCCGGCACCCTCGACGGACTGACATTTCTGGTTAAATCCACGGAGCAGTACGTAGTACAATTTGTATCCAGGGCCAAGCATCGCCCAGAGTGTGCGGTTCTGACCGCAGCTGCCGGCGTGATCTAATGCGACGCTACGGAAGTTCCACCGCACGAACGAAAGGGCTATTTTAATTTCCAGATTGTCCAAACAGAATCGAGCATTTGTGTAACATGCCTGTTAAAGCAACGAAAGATGGTAAGGTAGGTGACCTCTTCACCTCAGGCAACACAGTGGCGATGGCAATACTGAAGATTTTTCTAGATAGCCTTCACCGAAGCTTGTTTAATGCCGGCAATAGTCTTATCGGTAAGCACACTGGAATAGCTTTCGATAGGACGACAGTTTCAATTTTCCTCCAACCGTCGAGGACTATCCTTTTTTATGTTACGTCTGCAGTATCGCTTCGGGTAAATGATGGAAATGTTTTTTTCGGAAAGGACACTGCCAACATCTTCGTCCAGCCTTCCGCAATCTGAGCATGCGCTCCATCACTAATGACCTCATCGACGGGACGCTAAACGCTCGCCTTCCTTACCTGGATCATCATTCCCGCAGAAGCTATTGCGCGTATGTACCATATCCAGAAGAAACTTTCTTGTAGTACATTTAGCTTTGATCGGTCACTTTTGACGTGTTGTCTGGAACCGCGCGACCGCTACGGTCGCAGGTTCGAATCCTACCTCGGGCATGGATGTGTGATGTCCTTAGGTTAGTTAGGTTTAAGTAGTTCTAAGTTCTAGGTGACTGATTACCTTAGAAGTTAAGTTTCATAGTGCTCAGAGCCATTTTTTGTGACGTATTGTCGTCGTCTTCAATCCAGAGACTGGTTTGATGCAGCTCTCCACGTTACTAAATCCTGTGCAAGCTTCATCTCCCAGTACCTACTGCAACCTACATCCTTATGAATCTGCTTAGTGTATTCATCTCTTGGTCTCCCTCTACGATTTTTACCCTCCACGCCGCTCTCCAGTACCAAACTGGTCATCCCTCGATGCCTCAAAACATGTCCAACCAACCTATCCCCTCTTCTAGTCAAGTTGTGCCACAAATTCCTCTTCTCCCTAATTCTATCCAGTACTTCCTCATTAGTTACGTGATCTACCCATCTACTATTCAGCATTCTTCTATAGCACCACATTCCGAAAGCTTATGTTCTCTTCTTGTCTAAACTATTTACCGTACATGTTTCACTTCCATACATAGCTACGCTCCATACAAATACTTTCAGAAACGACTTCCTGTCACATAAATCAATACTCGATGTTAACAAATTTCTCTTCTTCAGATACGCTTTCCTAGCCATTGCCAGTGTACATATTATATCCTCTATACTTCGACCATCGTCAGTTATTTTGCTCCCGAAATAGCAAAACTCATCTACTACACTAAGTGTTTCATTTGATAACCTAATTCCCTCAGCATCACCTGATTCGACTACATTCCATTATCCTCGTCTTTCTTTTGTTCGTGTTCATCTTATAGCCTCCTTTCAAGACACTGTCCATTCCGTCCAACTGCTCTTCCAGGTCCATTGCTGTTTGACAGAATTACAATGTCGTCGGCAAACGTAAAAGTTTTTATTTCTTCTCCATGGATTTTGATTCCTACTCCAACTTTTTCTTTGGTTTCCTTTACTGCTTGCTGAATCTATAGATTGAATAACATCGATGATATGCTACAACCCTGTCTCACTCCCTTCCCGCCCACTGCTTCCCTTTCATGCCCCTCGACTCTTCATAACTTCCATCTGGTTTCTATACAAATTGTAAACAGCTTTTTCTCTTCCTGTATTTTACCCCTGCCACCTTCAGAATGTGTCTTCTGGTCAACATTGTCAAAAGCTTTCTCTAAGTCTACAAATGCTAGAAACGTAGGTTTGCCATTTCTTAATTTATCTTCTAAGTTAAGTCGTAGGGTCAAGTGTTGCCCTATGCGTTCCAACATTTCTACGCAGTCCAAACTTATCTTCTCTGACGTCAGCTTCTACCAGTTTTTCCATTCGTCTGTAGAGAATGCGTGGTAGTATTTTGCAGCTGTGACTTATTAAACTGATAGTTCGGCAATTTTCACACCTGTCAACACCTGCTTTCTTTGGGACTGGAATTATTGTATTCTTCTTTAAGTCTGAGGGTATTTCGCTTGTCTCATACATTTCACTCACCAGATGGTAGAGTTTCGTCATGGCTGTCTCTCCCAAGGCTATCAGTAGTTCTAACGGAATGTTGTCTATTCCCGGGACATTGTTTCGATTTACGCGTTTCAGATGTCTGTCAAAGTCATCGCGCATTGTCGTATCTCCCATTTCATCTTATTTCTATGTCCTCTTTCATCTCCATAATATTGTCCTCAAGTACATCCCCATTGTATATACCCTGTATATACTCCTTCCACTTTTCTGTTTTCCCATCTTGGCTTAGTACTGGTTTTCCATCTGAGCTCTTGATATTCATACAACCGGTTCTTTGTTCTCGAAAGGTCTCTCTAATTTTCCTGTAGGCAGTATATCTTACCCCCTAGTGATATATGCCTCTACATCCTTACATTTATCCTCTAGCCATCCCTGCTTAGCCATTTTGCAGTTCCTGTCGATCTCATTTTTGAGACGCTTCCTTTTTGGCTGCTTCATTTTTGTATTTTCTGCTTTCATCAATTAAATTCGTATCTCTTCGGTTACCAAATGATTTCTACTAGCCCTCGTCTTTTTACCTACTTGATCCTCTGCTGCCTTCACTACTTCATCCCTCAAAGCTACCCATTCTTTTTCTACTGTATTTCTTTCCCCCATTCCTGTCAATCATTCCTGAATGCTTTCCCTGAAACTCTACAACCTCTGGTGCTCTCAGTTTATCCAGGTCCCATCTCAAATTTCCGCCTTTTTTGCAGTTTCTTCAATTTTAATCTACAATTCATAACCAATAGATTGTGATCAGCGTCCACATCTGCCCCTGGAAATGTCTTACAATTCAAAACCTGGCTCCTAAATCTCTGTGTTACCATTACATAATCTATCTGAAACCTTCCATTGTCTCCAGGCCTCTTCCACGCATACAAACTTTTTTCATGATTCTTGAACCGAGTGTTAGCTATGATTAAGTTGTGCTCTGTGCAAGATTCTACCAGGCGGCTTCCTCTTTCATTCCTTACCCCGATTCCATATTCACCTATTACTATTCCTTCTCTTTTCCTACTATCGAATTCCAGTCCCCGACGACTATTAAATTTTAGTCTTCCTTCACTATCCGCATAATTTCCCTTACCTCATCATACATTTCTTCAATGTCTTGCTCATCTTGGGAGCTAGTTGGCATATAAATTTGTACTACCGTGGAAGGCGTGGGCTTCGTGTCCATCTCGACTACAATAATGCGTTCATTATGCTGTTCGTGGTAGCTTACCCGCGCTCCTATTTTTTGTTCATAATTAAATCTACTCCCGCATTACCTCTACTTGATTTTGAATTTATAATCCTGTCTTCACCTGACCAGAAGTCTTGTTCCTCCTGCCACCTAACTTTAGTAATTCCCACTGTATCTAGCTTTGACCTATCCACTTCCGTTTTTAAATTATCTGATCTATCTACCCAGTTAATGGATTTTACATTATATGCTCCGATCTGCAGAACGCCAGTTTTGTTTGTCCAAGTAACTACTTCCTCCTGAGTAATCCCCGCCCGGAGATCCGAATGGGGAACTATTTTACCTCCGAAATTTATTACCCACGAGGACATCATTTAACCACACAGGAAAGCTGCATGCTCTCGGGAAAAATTACGGTTGCAGTTTCCTCTTACTTTCAACCGTTCACAGTACCAGCACAGCAAGGTCGTTCTGGTTAATGTTACAAGGCCAGGTCAGTGAATCATTCCGACTGTTGCTCCTACAACAACTGAAAAGCTGCTGCCTCTCTTCAGGAACCAAGCGTTTTTCTGGCTTCTGAACAGATAACCCTTCGTTGTGATTGCACCTACGGTACGACTATCTGTATCGCCGAGGCACGCAAGCCACCCCACCAACAGCAAGGTCCATGGTTCATTGGGGGGGGGGGGGGGGCACTTGTGACACGTTGTTGTCATCAGTTTTGAGACTGGTTTGATGCAGCTCTCCATGCTACTCTACCCTGTGTAAGCTGCTTGATCTCTTAGTACGTACTGCAGCCTACATCCTTCTAAATCTGGTTAGTGTATTCATCTCTTGGTATCCCTCTACGATTTTTACCCTCCACGCTGCCTTCCAATACTAAATTGGTGATACCTTGATGCCTCACAATATGCCCTACCAACCGATCCCTTCTTCTAGTCAAGTTGTGCCACAAGCTCCTCTTCTCCCCAATTCTATTCAGTAACTCCTCATTAGTTATGTGATCTACCCATCTTCAGCATTCTTCTGTAGCACCACATTTCGAAAGCTTCTATTCTCTTCTTGTCTAAACTATTTATCGTCCATGTTTCACTTCCCTACATGGCTAAACTCCATACAAATACTTTCAGAAACGACTTCGTGACACTTGAATCTATACTCGATGTTAACAAATTTCTCTTCTTCAGAAACGCTTTCCTTGACATTGCCAGTCTACATTTGATATCCTCTCTACTTCGACCATCATCAGTTATTTTGCTCCCCAAATAGCAAAACTCCTTTACTACTTTAAGTGTCTCATTTCCTAATGTAATTCCCTCAGCATCACACAGTTTAATTGGACGACATTCCATTATCGTCGTTTTGCTTTTGTTGATGTTCATCTTATATACTCCTTTCAAGACACTGTCCATTCCGTTCAACAGCTCTTCCAAGTCCTTTGCTGTCTCTGACAGAATTACAATGTCATCCGCGAACCTCAAAAGTTTATATTTCTTCTCCATGGATTTTAATGCCTACTCCGAACTTTTCTTTTGTTTCCTTTACTGCTTGCTCAATACACAGATTGAATAACATCGGGGAGAGGCTACACCCTGTCTCACTCCCTTCCCAACCACTGCTTCCCTTTCATGTTCTTCAGTTCTTATAACTGCCATCTGGTTTCTGTACAAATTGTAAATAGCGTTTCGCTCCCTGTATTTTACCCCTGCCAGCTTCAGAATTTGAAAGAGAGTATTCCAGTCAACATTGTCAAAAGCTTTCTCTAAGTCTACAAATGCTAGAAATGTAGGTTTGCCTTTTCTTAATTTTTCTTCTAAGATAAGTCGTAGGGTCAGTATTGTCTCACGTGTTCCAACATTTCTACGGAATCCAAACTGATCTTCCCCGAGGTCGGCTTCTGTCAGTTTTTCCATTAGTCTGTAAAGAATTCGAGTTAGTATTTTGCAGCTGTGACTTATTAAACTGATAATTCAGTAATTTTCATATCTGTCAAGACCTGCTTTCTTTGGGATTGGAATTATTATATTCTTCTTGAAGTCTGATGGAATTTCACCTTCTCATACATCTTGCTCACCAGATGGTAGAGTTTTGCCAGGACTGTCTCTCCCAAGGCTGTCAGTAATTCTAATGGAATGTTATCTACTCCCGGGGCCTTGTTTCGACTTAGGTCTTTCAGTGCTCTGTCAAACTCTTCACGCAGTATCATATATCCCATTTCATCCTCATCTTGTGACATTTTACTTCATATTCGTGAAATAGTTTGAAATATTGTTACAGTATGAAAAGTAACAGTGTTGTATGTCCTATTTTCCACAATAAACACTTTTCCCAGATACATGGATGAATGATGCTCTCTGGATTCTTAAGTTCATGTTCTGAAGTAGCCAGCCAGAGATACTTTTATGTCGGGAGTCGCTGGAAGCAGACGTGTGTACAGGTGTGGAGGCCTAATTTCTAAATGCTATTGCTGTTAACTTTGAATATGTTGAAGGGGTAATATGCGCTAGTTTTGCGGAAAGTGGGATATCGCACTCTGGCGACATTTTCAGTTTTGTTTTCGTAAGTCGCATTATTTGACTTGTGATACTATTGTATTAATACCTCGTAAATAGATGAACTCAGGAAAGAAATCCGTCGCTCTCCCACTTTTCATTTTTGAATTCTGATTAAAAAATTTGTTGAAAGAATTAAGTTTCATGAAAGTTTTGTCAAAGAGTTAGCCTTGGAAATTTACTGATTCTGTTACATTCCACGTATCTGTGAATGTCTATTTATGTAGATACATTTGATCACAATTTCTAATTTGGTTAATGAATACAAAATTTAAATTCAATCACTTGTTTTACTATTTGACATTAAGCTTCCACATACCACTTGCTATTCGAACGTTTCCAATGAGAACTATTTTAAGTTAGAAAGGACACAAAACCTGCACCCGGACACAAAACCTGCTAGTTGTTAAGTCATTTTCAGGCTCATTTTCAAATGATACGTTCAACACAGAGCAGAGTCTAGAGGTGCTTTGTGCAACAATATGGATGGCATAGATGTTAATATCCTACTGGCAGCTTCCACTGCCACTGTCTTTCAGTTGCGGAGTTAAGCAGTATTCACTGATGATATTTTATATACTACTGAAACCTATCAGCATCCAGCATGTGCTCTCCAAAAAAAAAAAAAAAAAAATTCCAGCGGTCTTGGCGAGAAATTAATCACAACCTGTAAATATTTTTAAGATGTCGCCACAAAACAAATTCACGTCCGAAGTGATTATATCTACTTTTCCATTTATTGTAGAACACTAATTATTGTTTCCTTTGTTGTGAAGGTGTTTTGGCTAGCAGTTAAGCGATACATGCCGTATAAATCCACTTGGCACGCCAGGAGCCTTGCCAGTGAATCAATAGCGTGTAACTTCCAGTACTCACATTTTTGAAGATTGTTCGGCCTACACGTGACAGGAGACTGTGGATCTGCAAGCAACAGGTGAGAAACGGCGCTGTTTGCTTGCACTGCGACCACTGGAACGCCCGCTTTAGATTTCTCCGAACACGTCGCCGCACTGTACACATAGCTATTTGTAAAATGGACGAAGGGCACTTAATAATTCATGATACTGACTTCCGTGAAAGCGGGCCACGTCGTTCGGCGCCGAATGTTTGCCGTAGTGATGACGCGAAGGACAGCAGTGAGCTGAAGGCGAAGGCAATGTACACAGGAAACTCGCGCGGACTGCGAGAGGTGAACCAACTGGACCTGCGGCGCAGCGCGTGTTCAGTTGCTCACCATGGTGGGCTACGGCGTTGGAGTGTAAGCAGAATATCGCTGCAGATGGCTGTTAACTGCACTATGGCGCGGAGCTGATTAGAACACTGTAACGACTACAGTGTAGGTGTAAAGAGTGGAAAGATTAAGGTGATTATTGGTTTGAGATCTTAGCCAAATGCCTTGATTTCGATATACAGTGAGTACTAGAATTATCTGTCGATTATCACTTCTTCCACCTCTGGAAGTCAATGTGAAAAATGCCAAGCTGCACATGTGGGCAACATCCTCGTTAAACTGTAGCTTCCCCTTTAGCTCGCAAAGGGTGTCAGTTCAAAGATTGGTGCAATGCAACAGTGTGTCACTTCCAATAGGATCAAGCCTAGCAAAATACTCCATATTACTAGACCATGAAACCCACATGTCACGTTTTGGATTCGAGTGAGTGCTGAGTAACTTATTGTTGACATGCGTTGTATGTCAACTTTACCTCTGATTTATTTTTCTATTTCTTGACATACAATTAGTTAAATTTACTCTGTGTCAAAGTTGTTAGTGTGGAGAACGCGGCGCGAGTAGTTACCACACTGCGTTATTTACTTATTATTACCGAAGGACAACAGGATTTCCTGTATGAAGCTGTGTCAGGCCTCGGCAACTAGGATGATTACAGCTATCTGGGAGTACAGCCAATACATATACTGAATCTGTGATCTCAGTACGACTGCCGGCCGGCGTGGCCGACGGTTCTAGGTGCTACAGTCTGAAACCGCGCGACCGCTACGGTCGCAGGTTCGAATCCTGCCTCAGGCATGGATGTGTGTAATGTCCTTAGGTTGGTTAGGGTTAAGTAGTTCTAAGTTCTAGGGGACTGATGACCTCAGAAGGTAAGTCCCATAGTGCTCAGAGCCATTTGAACCATTTTTCTTAGTACGACTGCAAATCTGAAGGGCAGATATAGGGTTTACAAGCCATCTATAGGCTAGTTAAATCGTAGGAAGCTGTCAAAAAACCTCGTCAAAATATAATGCTACGCACGATGAATACGGAAATTTTTGCGCTTCAACACAAAAATTAAAGATACGTTATTTATGGCCGTCTCAAGACTTCAAAATACCAGTATTTGTTTCAGAAGTCGCCTTCAAAAGCTAAAGGAGTCCATGACATTGTACACTGATTTGAGCGGCACAGTGGTTAACAAGTGAAGAGGGGGGATGGTATGTGATTGTCTTCCTTTGATCCGATGACCAGCGACACTCAACCACGCACAAATAATGCCGCCCACCGCAGTTCATTTCCCATTTTCAATACACCTTCCACCACCGTCACTCTTCAAACTTGGCGGATTAACTTGTTGACAAGCAGAAAGAAGCCACGATGATGCAATCTTACTTTTGGGAATTTCTAGTAACGTGTAGTAGACTTCAAAACCTACTTTCTCGTATCTATCTCAGAACAATTTCTTGTGGTTTTCTTCGATTCGCGCTTACTGTATCTTTATATTGAATAATTGACAGCATTGTAGTTATTCGTTTTCCTGGCCATATCCTCTATTTGCACAGGGTCGGCTTCTTAACTTGGATTTGACAACATTAGTGGTAGAGGTTGGGAGGTTGGCCGGACGCCCTACCTGTTGGACCATCCCCCCTCCTCCTCCCGGTGCGGGATTTGTGTACATCTGTCTGCAGGTAGTGTTGGCCCATGTGAAAGTGTAAGGATGTGTTATAAATGTTTACGAATCGTGTAACTGAGGCGGGCCGCGCGGGGTTGCCGCTCGGTCTAGCCACCTTATCCATTCAGAACACATTCACTATCTCATGTTATTTAGTACAGTGGCTATGTGAGCTTTTTGCAAGAGAAGATTCAAATTATGTGTAAAATATATATGCACCAATTGAGGTTATTCATATGTAGTAGGTCACTTGCCTCCTGTTCATAAAGTGTGCAGTAATGCAAGTAGGTCCTTCCAATAATGACACTTCATGTGCAGTGCACGTAATGGTTACATACAGCCACTAGTGAACACCCCGTCGGAGGCTCGAGTCCTCCCTCGGGTATGGGTGTGTATGTTGTCTTTAGCGTAAGGTAGCTTCAGTTATATTAAGTAGTGTTTAAGCTTAGGGACCGATGACCTCAGCAGTTTGGTCCCATAGTATCGTACCACAAATTAAACTGAGGCAGAATGTGGGTGCTAGCCCGGTATTCAAGTTGTCTGATGTGGGCAACAGCGTGAAAACCAGCCAATCTGGCTGCACACCTGCCCTCCTCGTTAATCCGCCGATGGATTCGATCCAGGGTCTGTGTACCTTCCGGAAGCGGCATGCTTACACGCGTGGCCCTCCGGGCGTATTTGGTTGCAGTGTTATTGGAAGATAGTATTTGACTTATTGCTTTTTGACGTCCGTCCTTCGAGCTATCTACACGCTGTTTAAACAATCCATACCCAAGGTCTCGGTTGTTGATACGTTCGCGAATTCCGCGTTCGTTCGCGCTCGGGTCGGAATGTCTCTCGTCGGCAGAACATGCTTATCTCGCGGTAACCGATAGCACCCAAGGACGGCGACCATCTGACGCGAAACCCAACGCCTCTGCGCTCTATCTCACGGCCTACCATTCCGATAAACGATGGACCAAGAGCGATCGTGTTGCGGCGGTGTGCACCCTTCTGCCACGCGAAATGTGGAAGCGTCGCAGTATTGCGCACTTATTATTACTATAATAATAATAATTATTATTATTAATTATTCGAGTCAGAAACAAATGCAATACGTTGTTATTACCACTGCGCGGTGAGAATACTTGAAACCCTCTTCTCCCTGTTTACTTGTTAAGCACTAAAATGACCAAGATTACAAAGATTGTAACCGTATGACTTTTCCATTCATACAATTCCGTACGGACAATAAGAAAATTATATACATATTGTCGCTGGTTACGGAGCTATTTTAACCCCCTAAGCTTTCTAGAGTATTGAAGGAACGAAAGATGTGCGGAATGTCGTCAGTAGGGAAGTGAAGGTTGAAATTCTGTGAAACGTCTACGTCGCTGTAATGGCAGATGGAGAGTTAGTCCAGCTCTGAAACTTATCTAACGTATCCATGTTGGAGGATTCCAATCTAGAACTCACCTAAAGCAACGGAAGATCTAAATAGCTATCCATCTTCATCATTTGTTCAGATCGGTAACGCAGGTTTTTAGGTTAATTGCTTTAGGAATTGATAATACACTACAGAGACCTTAACAAGCAGACACGACTGTAAGCGCCGCATGAATTTAAAGACGCTTTGCTAGAATTATAACAGTATTATATAAGCGAAACAGAAGTGGATCAGAAATGCTCAGGGAGATTAAACTGTAATTTTTTGAAGACGCCAGTCCTGCTCGGGAAACGCAATTGCGAAAATTTGGGAACCCTTCTACGGGGCTGTGCGATCTGTGTGCTATCTGCCTCGTATATCTTGCGTAGGTATCTTGAGAAGAGTGATTAGGGCGATTTGACAAGTAAATGGCCATCTTTCCCTAGTTCCGTACACGAACGGAATGGGACAGTATAGTCGCTAGTACATTGTTTCTAAACACCCTTCGACATCAACTGCACAGCGCTTGGTTAGTACATATGTAGATGCAGGTTATTGTACGTGATCTAAACATGCTGGCGAGAAGCTTGATACGGCACTGCCAAAAACCGTCTATTGACAACAACGGACATTTACATTGAGAGCAAAAATGACATGTAAGGTAAGTGTCAGACGTTTCACATACTTCTTTACAGAAAGGTGAAGCTGTCATCTGCCCTAAGTCTGGTCTGAGCACCAAAGGGCCTGGTCCCATTTGTGATAGTAACCCTACATTTTCCTCCAACCTTCGAATCCAAGCAGCCAGTTTTAGGGGTATCTACAGTTTTACGTGCACTCCGAGGCACGGTGCAACGGAGCGTTTTCCGCATCAACAAATACTGCGAATGGTGAAAGACGTGAAAGAGACAGATAAAAAAATCTTTAGAGAGACAGCCGATCGAGCCCGACACCTCTGGATCTGCAGTCTGTCATTTCACCACTGGCTGAGACACCGAGGTAAGTTTCTTGCAACTGTGTAATCGTGTCCTAAATTTCCGAACGGTTTTGAGTACCTCCTTGCGGAAAAATCCACTGCCACATCAGACGAGAACGTGTGCCAGGTGCGGATACTGGCTTTTAAACTAATCGTCCAATTCGAGAAAATATTTACTGGCAATGTATCCTACGATGAAGTTTTAGCTTCTCCCCTCCACTCTGAGACAACTATATATTTGCGAGCTGGCATATGACCTGGTGCGCCACCACACCACCACAAAGTCGCACCTGGAAATGGCAAGCAGCAGCCACGTTGAAATATTATGCAGTTTCTGTGACATCACACGCTGCAGTGGCTAAGAATCTAAATGCGAACATTTAATGACTAACCATACAATTTAACTACCAGGGACAGGTCAAATTTTTGCCTGAAATTTAAAAATGTTAGCATACTTTAGGGCTATCGTAAATTCCTCCCAGGCCATCTCAAGCATGCATTGGAAAATCATTGATTTGAAATGACCTTCTCCGAATCTGTGTCGTCATCCGTGGAAATACGAAGTCTAAAAATCTGACCGCTTGGCTTGGAGTGCTACAGCGATTTCGTTTCCTGGAACCAGTCATTTGATGACACACATATGCATAGTTCAGAGTGCTACTGCAGCGGTAAGGTACGTTGACGTTAATCCTCCAGTTTCTGTAACCTTTTCTCGTATTATATGCTTATTAGGAATTCGGGGTGTTTCATTGAATAACTTGGGACAACTTAATCGCCTGTTTGTTTTTAATACCTTCCTCAAAAACAAATTTCATTGCAGTTACAAATCCTCTGAGTGCAGTTTTATCATCTTCGCACACTATTCCGTGAAAGACAAGAGGAAGGTAGCTGTGTGCGTGAAGGAAAACAACAAATCAGTCACAAACAGACGCGCATGCACGTTTATGTAAGGACCACTCTGGTATCTGACCCTAAATTTCCCTACTTGTCAGATCAGCAGCACTGAATAATATCGCACCTGTGTATGGCGCACAATAGGTGGCTGAAATTAATGCTAATTTTCTCTAGTCTGCAAATTTACAAAATTAACTTTTAATCTTAAGCGCTTTTACAACTTTAAACGAGATAAAAAGTGCATGTTTTCCTGAGATACTAATGACTTTGGTAAAAATAAGCCTATGCAATTATATGCTAAGAGGAAATGCTATTCGAAGCATTCTAAAATTTCTCCTTTCTTCGGTTTTTCCAAAAGTAGAACGATCGAGTGAAATATAGGGACAACATTGAAGTATATAGTGGTGATTGGAAAAGGAGCAGGAAGATCATTATCACTGCACTGGGAGTTGCTATATTCGTTGACAATGGCCAACAGATGTCCGAAGATCTATGCCCTCAATAGAACTGCAGATTTGCTTCGAGTAAGTTTACTGGTAAATGTAATTACAACACTCCTATATGCATATAGAAAACTGATGGTATTCGTGAATCAATAATACGTTTATATTAAGGAATGGAGGCATGATATATTTAACAGAAAATTTGTATTTGGAGAAATAACAGATTCTTAGAAACATTTTCGTTCGGATTTAGTCCATCGTGCAGGATAGTGAATTCGAAGAATTTTGGAACGCCCTTTGGTTATTACAGGGCGCAACCGCTAAATGAGTTGTACCTAGTTCCAGTACAGTCAGTCACTCTAACAAAGGACTGAGCACTGCTGCGCAATGAGTATTGTTCGATTTCAGTCCAAGGACAGATGATTGTTAAGTTTAAACAGTTACAAATAGTTCTTTACTCTTGCATCCCAGCAGTTTGTGACATGAAAAATCCATCGATTACATCAATTTAATAACGTAGACGTATCGTTCATTGGATTCTACACGGAAGAACTGATTTACCAATACTAGAATTAGCGATGTTCAATGCTCGTCAATATTACAAAAAATCTATGTCGAATGTTTAAAAATCTATAGTGAATTCTCAAATATCGTGACATCAGTGCTGAAGACAAAATATCGACCTTCGATATTTGCAAAAAAGAAACCGAGGCTACCTGTTGCGACTGAATAATGTTTTCGCTATTTGAGGTAATCAGTAAGTCTTGTAACTACGTAATGACTTGTCAAACGTGACCATTGCTATTGCGGGTGGGGGCTTTTAAGACAGTAACAATGGCTACCGTTGCAGCCTACTTCCTGATTCCCAAACTGCTGTCAGGTTTTTCGCTTGTCTCTTTTCTGCTACTCCAATGTTTTCGTCTTTCTGTGGTTCTCTCTATCAAAAGTTTTTGCTCTTACGCTGTTCATTCCAGTTAACAAATCCTTCGATTATCAGTTACTTTCAGAGGCGATAACTATTTTATTTATTTATTATTAGTTTTTGGCGTAGGGGAAATAAGGGTAAAACAGGGTAACTTAACTTTTAACTCATATTTTATTCAGTGGTCAATAAATTTGCAAATTAAGGTTATTCTAATCTGTTACATAGTCAACAACATGACATGAGTTCGGTTACAGCTTAAACCGTTGCAGCACAAAAAAAACAGTTAGGTAAAAAGAAAAGTTTTCCCCCACCCCTTACGTAAAACTGGATACCTATTTAAATGAACGAAAAAGCTTAAAAAACCAAGAAAAAATGTTTACTCTTCTGCAAGAAAATTTGGAAACACAAAGAAATCTTCAAATATGCTACCAAGGGATATGATAAATCTTTGAGTACCAAAACTCGTTTTAAACACAAAAATTCAAACTATGTCAGTAATGTAGGCGATGTTCTCAACAACAGAACGTAACAGAAAACCGCAGAGAGACTTTACTGAGAACAGAAATCAAATGTGAAGTATTTGTCTTCTTCCACAGCTTCGGAACAACATTGTTCATGAGATTGACACTGGATCGATGCCTCCTTTGATAATGAGTGTGAATATAGCGCATTACAAAATATGCATGCATCGTCTGGGTCTTTTTTCGCCTGATGAAGTCTAACAATATTCTCTTGCAATTTTTCTTTTATTGAGCTGGTCTTTCCGACTGTCGTTTTCTGCTACTTCACCTTAGTTACAGATTGACCCTTTTGTTTCTTCCCCATAGGAAAGTTTTCGTTTTCTCTTCTTTTTCCTTGACTTTTTCTTCAATTTCCAAATCAAGTTTGCATGGAGAGGTGATCACTATTACTGCTTTGCCCTTTCTCCTATTGGTGATTTATTTGCTCTTTTTAACAAGACAACCCTTTGGAGGAGGCATTACAAGCTTTCTCCAACCCGTTTTGCCCAGCCCAGTATATTCGATTTAGCCCCCAAACTGCATTCCTGATCAAAACATGGCGTTGGAAAGTTAGCAATCACAGCTTGTGCGTCAGCCGAACATTGAAATGCACTGAAAAACACGCTTAATCGAAAGTGTTTTATCAGGTACCGTTTCTTTCATTCATTTCAACGACTATCATTCCTTTTACATTTTTATGTCTACTTACGGTGTAAAAACGATTATTGGCGTCAAATGGGCGACTTCGTTGTACATTCAAGAACTAGTATTGTGGGAAACAGCGATCAAGTTTCTACAGCTCCTTTAAAAAAAACTGATTTTCTCATACCGCTTGCAATGAGAGAAGATTTGATACACGTCAACAATGGTTTACCTCACTGGCGAATCTTATAATTCATATATTAACCTTTAATTTTACTGCCACTCCTAAACCTTTCTTTTATCTGCTTCATATCATTGATCTGCAGGTTGAACAGTAGGGTAAAAAGATTGCATTGCTGCTTTTAATCCGTGGACTTCAGTCTTTGATTCTTATTGTTCGCTCTTGGTTTAAGATCTTATGTATTATTCGTCTTTCCATCCAGTGTATACAAGAAACTCACTTTCAAGCTATGAGGAACTCTTATTGATTGCACGAAATAGCATTTTCGTCGAAGTAATCCTGAAGCCTCCCTGCAGTTACTCAAAGACGACACTTTTCCGTCACACACGTGCACTGAAAGTCTCAAAATTCTGTAGGTTCCGTCGCACTTCCCTGGTGCACGCCCGACGTCACCTTGTGTCTGATGAACTCTCACGGTCCAGGACAACATATTTGGTTCATCTTAATCACAGATCTAACTCATTTGTCGACACCTGATTGACCACAGCCGATCGTAATGTATACAGTGTCTTCCTTTCTGGCACACACTTGACATCATTGATTGAGGAAAGCTGAGCGTTGACAACTTTGGGATGAACATCCGGCTAGAACCATTAACTGTTTACACTGTCTCCATCGCATTTAGCGTCGGAATTGTCTCCACGTTATGAAAGGTATACGTTTTGTCCACTTACCGACGCCGCTTTGCTATCACAATTCCATGACTGACTTCATTATTTCCGCATTAACCGAAAACATTATCTTGGATATAAATTACCAATGCGCATTCCACTTCACTGAAATACTTCAGATACACCTAACTAATTTCTTTTCCGTCGATATTGCAGCAAGGAACACTTTAAAGAGTTGTGTGGGGAATATGAGCTGGTAACTCGAGCACAGTATAACTGCAATACTTCAGTTATCTTTTGCGTTACCGGTGATACGTTGAATCTGCTTACGCTGTTTTCGCCTGTACATAAAATGTCAACATTAGCATGTCATTTAGAATTCAGGAACCCAGTGTAGCTGTTTCGTTGGTCACGTAGATACGTTTATATCTGCTGCTGAATACGTTTGATGACTTTTTCATTAAGTTAGCGACGTAGTCACTAGATGCATGCCCAATCTACCAAAACTAACTGAATTCGCTGTTACGTAAGGGGCAGTCAAATGAAAGACATGGAAAAAAGTCAGCTGTCCATTATTTCAAAAGTAATCGCTAGAACTGCTAATACATGTACTCCACTGTGGGATAAGACGGTCAATGCCTTCATGCAAAAATGGTTGCAGCTACCTACGGAATCATGATTGTAACCAGGCGTGCACATCTACGGCCACAAATGTCTTTCTTCAAGGCTCGAAAAAATATGGAAATTGCACGGGGAGAGCTCGAAACTGGATGTATGATATGTAAGGGACTTCCCAGTTGAACTTCTGCAGCGTAGTCTGAACAGTGTTGCTACGTGGGTCCGCCCATATCCTCCGTAATGCCCGAACTCTCCTCATACGATTCCCATGTTTTTCGAGCCCTGAAGAAAGACACTGGTGGCCATAGATTTGATTCGGACAAAGGGACGCACGTCTGTGTGCTACCACGGTTCCGTAGGAAACCACTAACAGTTTTCCATGAAGACAATGACGGTCTTGTTTCACAGTGAGAGAAACTGTATTATTACGTACATTTTTTTCCGTCTGTCTCGTCATTTTACTCCCCCTTGTACAGGCGCTGCTCCGTTCAAGACACACTGCCAAAAAGTTTAAACTATATGCTAAAATTCCTTTCTTTTTCGAAAATGGTTATCTTCTGAACAGCTAGATCATAAATGAACTTGCTGCGACTAAGTTTTAAAGCCCAAGAAATTATTGCCATGGTCGCAAACCGCCGGTGTGTGTCTAGTAATTACTCGTCGCCAACAGACATTTGAAACACGCTAATATCGACTTGGCTGAGTCTGAAGTTCAACCTTATAGCCGCTCAATAGCCGAGTCATGATGATACAGCATCAAATTAACTGTTGTGCCCTATTTTCCAAGAAGTCTTCATCTGCTATTAAACAAAGACCCTACTGTCAACGAGTTCCGCATTTCTCTCATCTGACACCAATCTTATGAGTCTTCCAGATGTTCCACTGACGTCAGCATCCCGATAGCGGCAAATTTCATCAGTATTGCACAATGAGTCGCTTACATAGAGATAATAGCGACACTAGCTATTGTGACAAAAACTACAGTCACAGAACATCACCGCTTCAAAATGGCGGATCTAGCTTTTGTATAGCTCACAAAAGAATATCTTAACACAGGCTATATTTCTAGAAAAGGCGATACTTTGGCGTATCGTAGATACCACCACGTCTATATAACCCACATCCGTAGATTTCAGTTAGTGTGCCGTTAGCGTGTAAATGTTAGCTACACGTCGCATTAGTGAGAGCAAGTGTTGGGAACAAACGAAACCAAAGGCATGCAAGCACGAAATTGAGGTGATTATTTTCGCCAGACATGCATAGCATTGAGGTATATTGGTAAGATAGCTGGAGATTATGCACAAAGACGACAGGGATTCTAAAGGAATCAAACAAACCAACATCGTTGTTCCACGTGTTACAATCACTGCAGCATACTGCTCTAAGCAACAGGTTGGTATAGATGGTCAATCACATGAGGACATAACACGCAAACTCTACACCGGATCTGGAATTATTTTGGGATCAGTTTGTGAAATCGGTTTTGATTTTGAGGACTAACGGCTTCTGATACTGTGTTTAAGGGTGCCATATCTTACTTTACAGCACTACTAAATGCACTACCGTTGCCAATTTTGATTACATATATACGTTGTTGTTGTTGTCTTCAGTCCTGAGACTGGTTTGATGCAGATCTCCATGCTATTCTATCCTGTGCAAGCTGCTTCATCTCCCAGTACCTACTGCAATCTACATCCTTCTGAATCTGCTTAGTGTATTCATCTTTTGGTCTCCCTCTACGATTTTTACCCTCCACGCTGCCCTCCAATACTAAATTGGTGATCCCTTGATGCCTCAGAACATGTCCTACCAACCGATCCCGTCTTCTGGTCAAGTTGTGCCACAAACTTCTCCCCAATCCTATTCAATACTTCCTCATTAGTTACGTGATCTACCCATCTAATCTTCAGCATTCTTCTGTAGCACCACATTTCGAAAGCTTCTATTCTCTTCTTGTCCAAACTATTTATCGTCCATGTTTCACTTCCATACATGGCCACACTCCATACAAATACTTTCAGAAATGACTTCCTGACACTTAAATCTATACTCGATGTTAACAAATTTCTCTTCTTCAGAAACGCTTTCCTTGCCATTGCCAGTCTACATTTTATATCCTCTCTACTTCGACCATCATCAGTTATTTTGCTCACCAAATAGCAAAACTCCTTTACTACTTTAAGTGTCTCATTTCCTAATGTAATTCCCTCAGCATCACACAGTTTAATTGGACGACATTCCATTATCGTCGTTTTGCTTTTGTTGATGTTCATCTTATATCCTCCTTTCAAGACGCTGTCCATTCCATTCAACTGCTCTTCCAACTCCTTTGCTGTCTCTGACAATTATAATGTCATCGGCGAACCTCAAAGCTTTTATTTCTTCTCCATGGATTTTAATACCTACTCCGAATTTTTCTTTTGTTTCCTTTACTGCTTGCTCAATATACAGATTGAACAACATCGGGGAGAGGCTACAACCCTGTCTTACTCCCTTCCCAACCACTGCTTCCCTTTCATGTCCCTCGACTCTTATAACTGTCATCTGGTTTCTGTACAAATTGTAAATAGCCTTTCGCTTCCTGTATGTATACGTATACATATGTAAGCAAATATGAATCAAATTAAAAATTTTATTTCCACTTTATTGGCACAGCCCACTTGTAAACAACTCAAACGCAAATATGACAGACGTATCTATTGCGAACAGATTATTTTACGAGCTCTAACTTTTCGGCGTAGGTAATTCTCTGTGACGGAACTCTTAATTCTCTCTTGTTTTCGGTGTCAAAATGGTGAGCATGAACAACCCAACGTCGCACATTTCTGATGTCGATACAATCACCGTTCATAGCTTTCACTCTTCTATGGGTTTCAACTGAAGGCACGTTTTCTGCGGTTAGAAACTCATTTGCAGCACGCTGTTCATCACGCACCGCCGTAATTACGTCACACACCGCCATTTTACGAGCTACGAATCGGAGCCTTCTAGCGGCAGGGCGTTGCAACTCGCGTCAGCAAAGAGGAAAAGTCGACAGAGTAATAAGCCTGACATTTAATAAAAATTCGGAAGCGTTACTTTTCATCATGCCCTCGTAGAAAACAGTACACAAAAAAACACCCTTACACTACGAAACGATGTTACCGCTATTTTCCCAATCGAAATAATCAGCGTTTCTCAAAATGAATTGTAAATTGTCAAACTTGAAGCCGAGTTATGAAAGTGTGTTATGAGTTATCTGGATAGATTAGTAGATAAGAGTAAGGATCGCGGATAGCCAAGGACCGGGTTCGATTCCCAGTCCTCTTGTATTAGCTCTGTATGAAAGGCGCGCACACTCCGTCACAGAGTGAAAGTTTCATTCCACTATACTCCCAGTGCACGCTATTGCCTACTATACCTGTTAAATAGGCGACATAGCGGAATACGAAGAATGTTCACCAGCGCTAAACGATGAATCCATTCTTGCTACATCTACATAGTCCTGCCAAATAACTGTTGGTATGTACTGCATTCCATTCTACTCACTACCAACCACTTTTCTCTGCATTCATGTAACACAAATCTCATAAAATCCTTCACTGTACATTCTCTTTGGTGCTCACTAAAATTTTACCTGTTTACAGTTCCATTACAAGACTGATTACAATTTGCTTCTGCAGCTCAAGATCTACACGATCCACTCAGCTTTATATAGCTTTCTACAGACTACATCCTTCGCATATTTTGTTGTAAGCATATATTCCATGTATGCTTAATGTATGATATTCTGCAACACGTTCGCATACGTTAATCAGCCAAATGGATATTCTGAAATTTGTGCCCTAGTATCAGTAAGCTGTTTTGGAATGCGGCCTGCTTAACATCGTTAGGACAATTCAGAATGAGAATTTGCGTCATTGCCTTAGGAGGGGAAGAACCCGCGTTCACTTTCCAATATCTCCGACTTTTTCTGAGAACCACTGAACCTATGTGAAGAGCGTTCATGAAGCGCAGCACTGTTCAGGATATGGTTCAGTGGAACCTTACCTACAGAATGTCTCTAGTCACGTATAACGCTTCAGACACCAGTTATTTAATACATTTCACGCGTTCTCCTATTTGGTTGCTTTCTCCCAGTACTCGATCTATCAGGACACACTGTCAAAACTATGTAGTGAAAAAGGAACGCGCCTCAAAAACTCACCCAACAACCGTATTTGAGCCGGCGATAAGGGAAAATTTTGATCAGTTTTGTTCTACGCTGCCCTGTGTTCAGTGCACTATGTAGCGCAAATTCTCTTAAGGCCAGAATACGGCGAAGGTTGGAAAGGACTAGTTTTTTCCGTATCTTAACACTGATATGAAAGCACAACTACTCTAGGGAATAAGTGTTGCCAAGCGACTCCAAGAACTAGCCGTTAGAGATAACTACTACTGTTGTCTTGTCTGCCTATAAAGTGCTTCGCTCTCAGCTATCGCAGATAAATGTGTCCACCCAAGGAACCTAGGCCCTAGCCACACGACATTTCCGTTTCCATATCGGTGTTGTGCTTGCCTAGAGACTGCAATGCCTTAGCTTCGCGCCAGAGCAGATTACACAGCTCGCCGATAGTTTATTTTACTAAAAAAAATTCCGGCTACCTGGCCAGGTCATGTTCCGATATTGACTAGCGTTTCGGCCATAGTTTTAACTGAGCGTAGCGTTATTTATCACAATGCGGTTATAAACCCAGTTTCTTTTTCTCGTTTTTTAAATTTTTTTACTTACAACGACCCTAAAAGCCTGTCACCGCTCGTGGATCGTGTTTCTAAACCCACAGGTAGGAAGTTAAAACGCATCAATAACACTGAAGAACAGGCATCATGCCTAGGTACCTAGCCACCAGCAAGGTTGAACCATCTAAAGATATCGGACAGTTGTTCCGAGGAAACAACGTGGAATTTGCACGAAGTGATCCGGCGGCAAACCCATGAAGACTATTTACAACATATCTGACGGGAACTTCAAGAGTCACAACTTCTGTGGAGTTTAGAACGTAGGAGATGAGGTAGTTGCGAAAATGAAACAGTGAGGGTCGATCTTGAATCGTGCTTTGATAGCTCAGTTGATAGAGCACTTGCCCGCGGAAGGCGAATGTCCCAGGTTCGAGTCCTGGTGTGGCACACAGTTTTTAATCTTCCCGGAAGTTTCAGGTTCAGCTGTGCTGTAGTTCCAGCGCACATACTATTTTGGTGTAGTGAAGTAGTTCACCCCACGGTCTAATTAACAAACCAAAGACGTTCTACATTCGTTAAACCACATTTCAATGAGCTAAACTTTCATTCTGAAAAGTGTAAACTGCATATATTTTAATTTTTTGGGTAGAACTACCTGTATATAAGTCAAACTGCGGATCCGTGTATGGCGGAGGGCATTTCATAAATATATTAATGCCTTCGTGCTACAAACGGAGGCATAGATTATAAAACTACATCGGCGTGAAAGAGCTGTAGCAGCTAGCATTACTAACGAACAATCTGCTGTTATGTGTAAATCCGTCTTTCTTATTTTGAGCGGCATCCTCTTGCTATGGCAAGTTTCTGCGTTTATAAGCTAGGCTTGTAGACACTTGAGCAGCTCACTCTCACAAGCCCAACAGCTGAATATGTTTTAAAAATCTATTTGTGTTCGTTGGACCAGAAGTGTTTTGGCGAATGGCCCTGATTAGAATGACTCAGTTGGTATGTTATCACAAAATACAAAATTCAAAGAAAAATCGGCCTGATAATAGCATGCAGCCTAACGCCCAGTACTATTGCGTTAGGACAAAGGCTAACAGCAAGATTTCCATTTATCAAAAAATGGTTCAAATGGCTCTAAGCACTATGGGACTTAACATCTGAGGTCATCAGTTTCCTAGAACTTAGAACTACTTAAACCTAACTAACTTAAGGACATCACACACATCCATGCCCGAGGCAGGATTCGAACCTGCGACCGTAGCAGCAGTGCGGGTCCGGACTGGAGCGCCTAGAACCGCTCTGTCACAGCGGCCGGCTCCTATTTATCCCAACCAATAAATACAATCACAGACTACTATGAACTTTCATTCGTGCCACGGAGAACAATTACTTTACCGCCGATGAGTTCAGAAAGCAAGGGCCGGATATATTATACCACGTCACCTCTGGAATGTTCGTGAACTGCAATGAGAGCTATAGCTGCGATTATAGCTAGTGACTTATTGGAGTTGTGTAATCCAGTCAGGTACGTGTCACTTTTAATCGATATTCGATGTTATCGTTATACGACACTTATCCATCTCTCGCTATCACGGAAGATGATAAAGGTGTGACGGTTTGTTCTATGCCAAGCACTGTGCAACTTTGCGTCATTTAGAGTTTCGTCGGTTGTAGCAGGGCATTACACAGCCGTGTGTTGTTGGAACGAGGATAGCAGTATCTCAGCCCTGTACAAACGCTTACCCAGTATTTACACTTCGTCATAGTCACGAGGGCAAAGGTGAATTTACCGACGCACGTTGCCGTCCGAATGAGATACTTTGCGTTTTAGCCGGAGACATACGTGCTCCAAAACACATCAGCAAGTCCCATCATTACCGGAATAGTAAGCTTTCAGATATAAATTCTGGTCACTGTCTATTCAGATTCTGCAGCACAACTGCAGCCGAGTAAGTTATGACAAAATTCCAATTAGCTTTTACATCAATCTTAGGAAGCTTAACATGTTCATTGAGGAGCATACTGCGACAATTTCACACGGTAGTTTAAATGGAGGGAACATTATTTTGATCTGGAGCTGTATTTTGTGTGGCACTACGTTCAAATATCATAGCACATTTTTCGACGCGACCCGTCCGCCTTAAAGTCGTCACTGAGCCGGTAACACCTTAACTCCTTCCCTTCTCGATCATTTAAGGGGAGAAGGTACCTTCTACCTTCGTCGTATTCAACTGACAACTTCCAATGTACATTTTTTCTGGTAGTATTAAGAGCACGACTCAGATTTCTTAAGCGTACATTTACACAGTTCTCTAACAAGTTGAAATTCTTAAAGAAATACATAAAGTAAAATTGTAATTTTGAAATTTTTTAGTGATTCCTTTTACAGACAATTTTTTAAATAAATGTCATGGACTACTTTATAAGATAGCCACAGAGCTATCACTTGATAGACATGTACTAAAAGTTGAACATAAGATTTTCATTGTCCTGTGGTAAGTAGTTTCAGAAAAGAGAAAAAACAAAAGTTACGGGAAATTTAGTTTAAAATTTTGCTGTACTTGCAGCGACTGCAATACATTCTTGCCACGGATACATTTTAAACACAAACTTATAACTTCCGAAAGTACATTAATATTTAATACAGCATTTTCGCCATTGGTTTCATTGCGTTCTACATAATCATATGGAGAAAGGATGAAAAACAGTTCACACTTACAACAACTTCAATTTGATTCTGCACTCAGAAAAGTAGTAGTATCCTAGCCTAAAATTTACATTTATCACCGGATAAATGATTGTCCACTTCTCATGTATTTATAATGCTTATATTCACTAATATATATATGCTGATATTCACTATTTTCCTTGAAAGCTCTGGAGATCGATCTCGGCATTTACTTCCCCAGATACAAAAAATTTACGTTTTATTATCGGAAGCAACGAAATGCAATACTGTGTAGCCAGTAGCTGAAAACAAACGAAAAAATGCCCATAGCCTTATTAAATCAAAGATTATAGAAGAGAAATGACAGCAGAAAGAGGGAGTCTCCCCCCTGAGGCGCCAAATGCTTAAATAAGAATTTTGTGACCGACATTTTCTTTGATTCACACAAAGCATACTTCAAATCATCAAAACAACAATTACATTTTTTTCATATTTTCACCGTTTTCAAGGGACGTTCTGTCTTGAAATAATGATAATTGTCAGATTAAGATGCTTAAAATCTGCTAGTTGTCATTGTTCCAAGGTAAATTTAAAGAATATTTATGCACACGCAGAAACAGTGCTGCTGCAGAAGTAGACAAGGTTGTACTTTCTCAATGACCATAATAAATCGCTTCAAAAATCCAGAAACAGACAAGCGCGAAGACTGCCTGGTATCCCCCGTCGTCATTGACGTAGGATAAAGTTTATCCAAGATACCAGAATCACTATCTAAACAGCTGTGACAGCGGCCCACTATCTGACACCGGCACCAAGAGGCCTCAAGATGACCAGAAGCACCAGAAAGCAAGTGTGGGTACCTTATTACAGCCACGTGTAAAGAAAATTTACAAGCAGTGAATAAGATACAAGTAATCAGTTTCCGCCAGCGAGGCTATCAGAGTGGCTACTAAAGAGTCATACAACCATGCATATTTTAACTCCAGAGAACCGTGTTGTATAGACAGATTACTTAGCAAGTTACAGTCAACCAATAATGAAGCGCGCGCGCATGTACATGTTTGTGTTGGGGGGGTTCACGAGTATACATTCTGTTGATCCATTCTTTGTTATCTCTTGCGACCTCCTTTCAATGACGCAAAAATGAAGCGCCAGGCTAGATGTTTCAAGAAGGGTACAAGGTTGGGCTAACGAGGACACTCACTGCGGTATACACGCAATGTATACATTATCAAATAAGATTACAGATTGTAGTAAACCCATGCTCTTGACATGGCTAGTCACAGTGGAAAGAAAAAGGAAATACACAGAATCGGATCCGCCAAGGGCATTTAGAAATTTTTATAGTCCTACTGCTCCTAACCAGCTGTTGGGAATGCCCAGTCATCACTGTAATGTGTAGATAACGCGACTGCCTAGCGGGCTGGGCTGCCTGGCACATCCTCAGTGGCAGTCATCGCCAGCAGCTAACACCAATGGTCCAGTCGAGCTGATCAGTTAAGTGCTTACACGAACAAAAAATAAGGGCCATCGACTTCATGTGGAGCTCATTTAGGACATCTTTATTTCCTAGTATTGTAAGAATGCGGCAATAAATACTTGTGCAGCAACCACCTCGGGATGACTTACTCGTTATAATCCACAAGTAAAAACCACAACATTCCATAGCAGAATAGGCGCTGACAGCGTCACATCACCTTACCCTCTGATACTAGAGGCTATTTGCAATACATTCTTGTAAATTTATTCTTTGTCTCATTGCACTCTGCTCAACAAGACGCACCATCTTCGAAAGCTTGAATCAGAACTCTGCGTTGAGTCTCACATCGTGACAGCGAATACTGGCTAATCAGTATGGAACTTGAAAGTACGCGTTTATATCACCTTGTTTATTGTCCCTAAGCTAGTTTCAGTACCTCGTCATGAGAGTTATTTTTTAGAAAAACTCAATATAGGTAGTTTACACATTGTTTTGAATAGTTTTATAGCCGTGCTTAATAACTTCCGTACATGTCAATACTTCGATTTGAAACATTAGCGCGTGTTAGTCAAATTTTATTTTTTACTTTACATAGCGTCTATATTCTGAAACTAAGACATCGGTAGCTTAAAAATACATTCAAAAACAAAGTTTTCCATCATAACAGTTACATTTCCCATGTTGAAAAATAATGACTGCGTGTTAGAAACCAGTTTGGCGAGAATAAGGATAATAAGTACCCCTTATAGATATTTTTTGGAATTCCATGACTCTGTAGTAATTCAATACCAATAAACATAACTGCAACCGGTCATTTATGAAATATTTGCTTATGTCCAGAGATTAGTTTACGAACTGTTTAAGGTTCGTCTTCAGATGAGACATGCAGAATTCTATACTTGCGTTTTTATCGCGTACTGCCAGTACACAACAGGCGCCACGCAATAAATAATATGCGACTTCAGCTTACGCCATCTGAAGATGAACCAGAAGAGACTAAAATTAGCTCACGGAAATAAATTTTTCACAAGTGACTGGTCGTACTTATTCGTATTTACAGTTCAAAAACAGGTGATCATGTCCAGATAGACCCACAAACAGAGTAATGGTTTGCTCCCCCTCCCTACCCTCCTCCACGCTTCCTCCTGCATACGCGGATTAGAAGAACGCGAAATGCACAGTGTTTGTGGCAAATGATCACATGTTCCTTTAAGGGCTCCACACAGGCACCGACCGACCGACCGACCGACCAATTGGGCGGATGAAAGCGTTTTGACCAATCGAAGAACGTTCCTTGTAGAGATGTCAGGCGGGAAGGACCACACCACAGCCGATTATCCTTTGTCTTTCGTCACTGCGCGCGAGATTCAATGACGTTCTACACGATATTGACGAATCTTTGAGAGTATCTGAAGACATGTGAAGACTTGAGATGTTTGTGGCACATGTCGTGCGAAGAGTACAGCAATAGAGGTTCAAGAAATGAAGCACTTATTTAATTTTTAAACCAATCCATAATGGTTTGTTACAGGGTGAAAGATATATTTTATGAATTAAAGTGTCGTTTTGCCGTACTTTGGTTTTTAGATATTATTTCCGATATTTACCGGAAATTAAATCTAATTCCAATTTGTTTGTGTTTCGGTCTTTTGATCTGCAGTAGAGCCTACAAACCGAAATAGTCAATGGAACTTTACTCATAAAATATACTTGCTTTGTTGCTGTACGTATGAAAGGAAGTCCAGCTTCTATCCACGTCTTTATGATGAGCAAAGTGTCATTTTATTTACAGATCTAACAGTTGTTAAATGCTGCATTTTTTATACATCTGCTTTATATATTAGATGATGCAGCAACTCCGAAATGCATATTTCATCCATTCTTAAATAATTGAAAAAAATCATCGGCTCCCCATTTCCTTAAGAGAAGGCGGGCGAATTTCTTTCTGTGCATTAGCCACGTCTTTGCCCACAGACTTCTCTAGGCTTTTTTGGCCTTGTTACCTCTAAAACACCGAAGGCATACTCCAATTTTTCTTTCTGTTTAAAACAAACTCAGAACTCGAGATAAGCAAATCACAATAACAAGACGGTGCACTAAACGTTGGCTGCAGTCGATCGAGACGTGTGTAGGCTATCACAAAATTGGTCAGTCGATAAATAATGCTGTCCACCGCGCACATTATTTCCAGCAATGAGGCAGGTGAGGCTGGAGAGTGAACGCTACTCACCCATGACGGCAGGCTGGGTTTCCATGAAGTGGCGGTACGGCGAGAGCGTCGGCCGCCGCTGCGCTTGCAGGCGCCGTCAAGACAGATATCTGATGCGCACTCGGCGGCTGTCGGACCGCGACTGGCTGCCGCCTTCTCCCCTCACGCCAGCCGGGCCCCACCCCCTCTCTCTACTCGCTCCCCTCCAGACGCCCTCTCGCAGACCACGCCGTCTCACTGTCAACAGCTGCGGCAGTCTTTGACAGTCCGGCCTGCCTCACTGGCGGGAAGCGGACTCCTGAGTTCTCCTAAGTTGCTCGTGACCGTCTGTCGTTGACAATTCCGAGTCTGCCTTAGTCCCCGAGGCGGTCGGTGCGCTGACGCCGTGTGCGTGTCTGGGAGCCTAGTACTGGGACAGACAACAAAGTGGCTGACCGCAGACGTGCAGAGCCTGTTTGCAGGGTAGCTGCAGGCATAAGTAGGGCTCGTGAAAAATAAATATGCTCCGAAACGCGTTCTGCGCCCTGATCGCTGGGCGAGTCCATCCCTACGTTCCGGAGAGGCGGCCGCTTCAGTTGGTTGTGACCTGCCGACCCACGAACTTCCAGTACTCTGCTATCTAGAACCCACCTCTCCCACAGCTTTGCCACCCGACGTGAAACTATCTTTCTGAAAAAAAAAAAAAAAAAAAAAAAAAAAATTGGTTCAAATGGCTCTGAAGTTTATTCACCGAGAGCTGGGACGAAACAAAAACAGTGTCACGTGAGCGACTATTATCGTTTCCAGAGAAAGCATTCGGTGTTCACGTGATACGTAGGGGTGTGGAAAATCCTTGGCGCACGCTTTGCAGACGGCGGCGTTCGGCTGGCTGCCGAGCTGTCACAGCGGACCGTGAGAAACCTTGGCAACAATGTACGAAATAAATTTAACAATAATGTTAAAATAATGTTAAACTGAGTTCATTCTGTCGAAGCAGATTTATTATCATTCAGGTTGCTAACAAAACGCTCCATTGAAACACAATTAATTGTTAATTTTAATAACAATACCAGTAATAATAATGATAAAGGTCGAAACAAGGTTCACTCTGTCGAACTTGAACTGTTTTCATTGAGGTTTATAGCAAACCGCTCCTCTCTCTCTCCTCTATAATGCAGTCTAATTTCCACATTCGACTTTCCAATTTTTATACGACATGGAGGACGCACTTGTTCCAATCCTCTGCGGTCACTGTTCTTGCTGCTTCTACTAGCAGTACTTTAACTTCCGGCCTTTTGTATGTTTTGTTTTTCGCTGCAACATAGCCTTTGATTCTGGCCCACACTAACTCTATGGCGTTTAATTCACAGTGGTACGGAGGAATTCTAAGAACAGTTTTCGCTGCACTCTTCGCCATTTCATCTATTGCGTATTCGTTGTGCGCTGTTCTGTGATTTTTAACTATATCTAAAAGTTCTTTCTTCAACATACCGTCTTCGAAATCGATGTTTCTGGATTTTAGCCACTCTGATATTTCTTCGTGCTTATTGGAATTCGCATTGGGAACTTTTTCTTTTCTCCGAGAATGGTACGGCGCGTTATCAAGAACAATAACTGTATTTCCCTGAAGCCGAGGAAAACCATCTTGAAACCACTTCTCGAAGGTTTCGGCGCACATCTCCTCATGATAATCTCCACTTTTCTTGGATTCGAAAGTCCACAAACATCCTTCAACGAACACCTGCTTTGCTGCCAATGTGTGCGATAATCAGACGTTTACCTTTACCTGATGGGCCCTTGCTTCCGGTGGATAATCTGGACAGAAACGCTTGTTTTGAGGAATTCATAGTGTCATCTACCCCGACGTAACTTCGAGTATGTCCTGCGTTCACCCATAACTCGTCCAAATAGTAAATGGGTCTGCCTTCATCTCTCAACCGTTTAATGGTTCGAAGATAACGCCGCCTCCATAAAATGATGTCATTCCTGTCTATTAGCATTCTATCGCGCCCACGCCGGACATATTTGAAATTTATTTCTCTCAATAACTTATAAAATGTAGTACTCCGAAAATTGCCCAGATCTGCATCTTCGTTCACGACTATAAGCACTTTGTCAATTGTTGGCAATTCGTTATGAAAAAAAATTCGTGTACTTTCCTTCGTATCGCATTTCTATCGAAGTCATCAACACTTTCAGAAAGTTTCTGTCGTAATTTTCCTTTCTTGGGAGACTTCAAAGAGTGTGTGGCCTTGTACTCACTTATCACAAGATACACTAAAGAACGTCCAACACCTGTAGCTGCAACTGTTTTCGAAACAATTTCACTCATCGACTGCTCTGGATATAACAGTTCCGTTTTATACACATTAAGCACCATGTGCTTCTCAGAAGAACTTAATGATTTCTTCTTTGCTCGCTTCTTTGGTGGACTCAGAACTGACATGTCAACCTCGCTCGCTGAATCCGTGGATGACAGAATGAGGACAACCGTATGTGATGCTAATGAAATAAGTGAATATATAAAATACGAAACCATGCGATGCTATTGGTTGCGCATATAAACTGCGAATGCTCAGCGTGACTACAAACATACATACTTACCCTAATAATCAACAACTAGTCTTTCAAGCGTCTTTACAGATGAACTTAAGATATCCACTAACGAGCTCACACCTGCAACTGAGACGGCCACACTGACTCAGCGCCGCGCCTGCGAACCGCACGATGGATCGCTCATAAAGGACAAACGGTTGCATTCGAACAAACTAGCAAATTAAATTCAAACCTTTCTGAAACTTTTCTAGCTTACTATATTTCGGATGATGATTTGGTAAAAGTTCTGCATCAGACGTGGGATTTTAATTTATTACTTCACTATTATTGACTCGCTACCCCCTCAACCATGGACCTTGCCGTTGGTGGGGAGGCTTGCGTGCCTCAGCGATACAGATGGCCATACCGTAGGTGCAACCACAACGGAGGGGTATCTGTTGAGAGGCCAGACAAACGTGTGGTTCCTGAAGAGGGGCAGCAGCCTTTTCAGTAGTTGCAGGGGCAACAGTCTGGATGATTGACTGATCTGGCCTTGCAACACTAACCAAAACGGCCTTGCTGTGCTGGTACTGCGAACGGCTGAAAGCAAGGGGAAACTACGGCCGTAATTTTTCCCGAGGGCATGCAGCTTTACTGTATGGTTAAATGATGATGGCGCCCTCTTGGGTAAAATATTCCGGAGGTAAGATAGTCCCCCATTCGGATCTCCGGGCGGGGACTACTCAAGAGGGCGTCGTTATCAGGAGAAAGAAAACTGGCGTTCTACGGATCGGAGCGTGGATTGTCAGATCCCTTAATCGGGCAGGTAGGTTAGAAAATTTAAAAAGGGAAATGGATAGGTTGAAGTTAGATATAGTGGGAATTAGTGAAGTTCGGTGGCAGGAGGAACAAAACTTTTGGTCAGGTGAATACAGGGTTATAAATACAAAATCAAATAGGGGTAATGCAGGAGTAGGTTTAATAATGAATAAAAAAAATAGGAGTGCGGGTAAGCTACTACCAACAGCATAGTGAACGCATTATTGTGGCCAAGATAGACACGAAGCCCACGCCTACTACAGTAGTACAAGTTTATATGCCAAGTAGCTCTGCAGATGATGAAGAAATTGATGAAATGTATGATGAGACAAAAGAAATTATTGAGGTAGTGAAGGGAGACGAAAATTTAATAGTCATGGGTGACTGGAATTCGAGAGCAGGAAAAGGGAGAGAAGGAAACATAGTGGGTGAATATGGATTGGGGGAGAGAAATGAAAGAGGAAGCCGCCTGGTAGAATCTTGCACAGAGCATAACTTAATCATAGCTAACACTTGGTTCAAGAATCATAAAAGAAAGTTGTATACATGGAAGAATCCTGGAGATACTAGAAGGTATCAGATAGATTACATAATGGTAAGACAGAGATTTAGGAACCAGGTTTTAAATTGTAAGACATTTCCACGGGGCAGATGTGGACTCTGACCACAATCTGTTGGTTATGAACTGTAGATTGAAACTGAAGAAACTGCAAAAAGGTGGGAATTTAAGGAGATGGGACCTGGATAAACTGAAAGAACCAGAGGTTGTAGAGAGTTTCAGGGAGAGCATAAGGGAACAATTGACAGGAATGGGGGAAAGAAATACAGTAGAAGAAGAATGGGTAGCTCTGAGGGATGAAGTAGTGATGGCAGCAGAGGATCAAGTAGGTAAAAAGACGAGGGCTAGTAGAAATCCTTGGGTAACAGAAGAAATATTGGATTTAATTGATCAAAGGAGAAAATATAAAAACGCAGTAAATGAAGCAGGCAAAAAGGAATACAAACGTCTCAAAAATGAGATCGACAGGAAGTGCAAAATGGCTAAGCAGGGATGGCTAGAGGACAAATGTAAGGATGTAGAGGCTTATCTCACTAGGGGTAAGATAGATACTGCCTACAGGAAAATTAAAGAGCCCTTTGGAGAAAGGAGAGCCACTTGTATGAATATTAAGAGCTTTGATGGAAACCCAGTTCTAAGCAAAGAAGAGAAAGCAGAAAGGTGGAAAGAGTATACAGAAGGTTTGTACAAGGGCGATGTACTTGAGGACAATATTATGGAAATGGAAGAGGATGTAGATGAAGATGAAATGGGAGATAAGATACTGCGTGAAGAGTTTGACAGAGCACTGAAAGGCCTAAGTCGAAACAAGGCCCTGGGAGTAGACAACATTCCATTGGAACTACTGACGGCCTTGGGAGAGCCAGTCCTGAAAAAACTCTACCATCTGGTGAGCAAGATGTATGAGACAGGCGAAACACCCTCAGACTTCAAGAAGAGTATAATAATTCCAATCCCAAAGAAAGCAGGTGTTGACAGATGTGAAAATTACCGAACTATCTGCAAAATACTAACGCGAATTCTGTACAGGCGAATGGAAAAACTGGTAGAAGCCGACCTCGGCGAAGATCAGTTTGGATTCCGCAGAAATGTTGGAACACGTGAGGCAAACAGACCCTACAACTTATTTTAGAAAATAGATTAAGGAAAGGCAAACCTACATTTGTAGCATTTTTAGACTTAGAGAAAGCTTTTGACAATGTTGACTGGAATACTCTCTTTCAAATTCTGAAGGTGCCAGGGGTAAAATACAGGGAGCGAAAGGCTATTTACAATTTGTACAGAAAGCAGATGGTAGTTATAAGAGTCGAGGGGTATGAAAGGGCAGCAGCAGTTGGGAAGGGAGTGAGACAGGGTTGTAGCCTGTGCCTGATGTAATTCAATCTGTGTATTGAGCAAGCAGTAAAGGAAACAACAGAAAGCTTCGGAATAGGTATTAAAGTTCATGGAGAAGAAATAAAAACGTTGAGGTTTGCCGATGACATTGTAATTCTGTCAGAGACAGCAAAGGACTTGGAAGAGCAGTTGAACGGAATGGAGAGTGTCTTGAAAGGAGGATATAAGACGAACATCAACAAAAGCAAAACGAGGATAATGGAATGTAGTCGAATTAAGTCGCGTGATGCTGAGGGAATTACACTCCTGGAAATGGAAAAAAGAACACATTGATACCGGTGTGTCAGACCCACCATACTTGCTCCGGACACTGCGAGAGGGCTGTACAAGCAATGATCAGAAGCACGGCACAGCGGACACACCAGGAACCGCGGTGTTGGCCGTCGAATGGCGCTAGCTGCGCAGCATTTGTGCACCGCCGCCGTCAGTGTCAGCCAGTTTGCCGTGGCATACGGAGCTCCATCGCAGTCTTTAACACTGGTAGCATGCCGCGACAGCGTGGACGTGAACCGTATGTGCAGCTGACGGACTTTGAGCGAGGGCGTATAGTGGGCATGCGGGAGGCCGGGTGGACGTACCGCCGAATTGCTCAACACGTGGGGCGTGAGGTCTCCACAGTACATCGATGTTGTCGCCAGTGGTCGGCGGAAGGTGCACGTGCCCGTCGACCTGGGACCGGACCGCAGCGACGCACGGATGCACGCCAAGACCGTAGGATCCTACGCAGTGCCGTAGGGGACCGCACCGCCACTTCCCAGCAAATTAGGGACACTGTTGCTCCTGGGGTATCGGCGAGGACCATTCGCAACCGTCTCCATGAAGCTGGGCTACGGTCCCGCACACCGTTAGGCCGTCTTCCGCTCACGCCCCAACATCGTGCAGCCCGCCTCCAGTGGTGTCGCGACAGGCGTGAATGGAGGGACGAATGGAGACGTGTCGTCTTCAGCGATGAGAGTCGCTTCTGCCTTGGTGCCAATGATGGTCGTATGCGTGTTTGGGGCCGTGCAGGTGAGCGCCACAATCAGGACTGCATACGACCGAGGCACACAGGGCCAACACCCGGCATCATGGTGTGGGGAGCGATCTCCTACACTGGCCGTACACCACTGGTGATCGTCGAGGGGACACTGAATAGTGCACGGTACATCCAAACCGTCATCGAACCCATCGTTCTACCATTCCTAGACCGGCAAGGGAACTTGCTGTTCCAACAGGACAATGCACGTCCGCATGTATCCCGTGCCACCCAACGTGCTCTAGAAGGTGTAAGTCAACTACCCTGGCCAGCAAGATCTCCGGATCTGTCCCCCATTGAGCATGTTTGGGACTGGATGAAGCGTCGTCTCACGCGGTCTGCACGTCCAGCACGAACGCTGGTCCAACTGAGGCGCCAGGTGGAAATGGCATGGCAAGCCGTTCCACAGGACTACATACAGCATCTCTACGATCGTCTCCATGGGAGAATAGCAGCCTGCATTGCTGCGAAAGGTGGATATACACTGTACTAGTGCCGACATTGTGCATGCTCTGTTGCCTGTGTCTATGTGCCTGTGGTTCTGTCAGTGTGATCATGTGTCAATAATGTTTCCCCTTCCTGGGACAATGAATTCACGGTGTTCTTATTTCAATTTCCAGGAGTGTATATTAGGAAATGAGAAACTTAAAGTAGTAAAGGAGTTTTGCTATTTGGGAAGCAAAATAACTGATGATGCTCGAAGCAGAGAGGATATCAAATGTAGACTGGCAATGGCAAGGAAAGCGTTGCTGAAGAAGAGAAATTTGTTAACATCGAGTATAGATTTAAGTGTCAGGAAGTCGTTTCTGAAAGTATTTGTAAGGAGTGTAGCCATGTATGGAAGTGAAACATGGACGATAAATAGTTTGAACAAGAGGAGAATAGAAGCTTTCGAAATGTGGTGCTACAGAAGAATGCTGAAGATGGGTAGATCACATAACTAATGAGGAGGTATTGAAGAGAATTGGGGAGAAGAGGAGTTTCTGGCACAACTTGACAAGAAGAAGGGACCGGTTGGTATTACATGTCCTGAGGGCATTAACGGATCACAAATTTAGCATTGGAGGGAAGCATAGAGGGTAAAAATCGTACAGGAAGACCAAGAGATAATTACACTAAGCAGATTCAGAAGGATGTAGGTTGCAGTAAGTACTGGGAGATGAAGAAGCTTGCACACGATAGAGTAGCATGGAGAGCTGCATCAAACCAATCTCAGGACTGAAGACGACAACAACGTGTCACAAGTGCCCCCCCCCCTCCCCATGAACAACAACAACATTACTGACTCTATTGGTCAGAAAATTTGCAGACGTTATCAACATATTGTACTGAAGGCAATTACAAAATTATTTTGCTGTGCGATACACAGTTTAGGAGATATGGCGTGATAGATATAGAGTAACGCAAAAAAACAACTTTTCCTGAAAGTTTAAATATTTCTCTTTTTCAGTGACAATAAATTTTAATGAAATGTAAAAAAAGGTGTCGGAAGGTAGTTCTCGGATCACTTTATCATGTTCAGGTGCCAAATTATAAAGAACACGACGTTCATTTCTTAATTTCTGACGCCCCTGCCTTGTACACCCCTCGACGGCAGCGCTGAGGTCACGCGCCTTGCCGTGTTTGCAGCACGTCTCTTGTTTCGGTGAATGTAGTATAACCACTATGGGACTTGACATCTGAGGTCATCGGCCCCCTAGACTTAGAATGACTTAAACCTAACTAACCTAAGGACATCACACACATCCATGCCCGAGGCAGGATTCGAACCTGCGACCGCAGCAGCAGCGCGGTTCCGGACTGAAGCGGTTAGAACCGCTCGGTCACAGCGGCCGGCTATCTTTGTGCAATTTTTTCTCTTACGCGTATCATATGCCCCGCAAAAACAGTGAGAACTCAAAAATGCAATCCTGCAGAAAATAGACTTAAAGACTTCTATAAAACTTTCGATGAAATAGTGTAAGATTCATTTAAATTTGCAGGAAATTCCATTACATTGTGTACAACACTAATCCAGACATGTACTTCTGCTCTTGTCGAATGTGAGGTCTTATCACGTAATTATTAATTAGTTCTTTGGAATCTGTCACTTTTCTTGATTTTCGGAAAAAACAAATTGTTTCTTTACGACCCCTCAAGTAATACCTTTGCCACTTTTCCACCCCAAATAATATACAGGGCTATTACAAATGATTGAAGCGATTTCATAAATTCACTGTAGCTCCATTCATGGACATATGGTCACGACACACTACAGATACGTAGAAAAACTCATAAAGTTTTGTGCGGCTGAAGCCGCACTTCAGGTTTCTGCCGCCAGAGCGCTCGAGAGCGCAGTGAGACAAAATGGCGACAGGAGCTGAGAAAGCGTACGACGTGCTTGAAACGCACTCACATCAGTCAGTAACTCCATTCGGCGATGGTATGCGCAGTTTAAAGCTTCTGGATGCCTCTGTAAGGGGAAATCAACGGGTCGGCCTGTAGTGAGCGAAGAAACGGTTGAACGCGTGCGGGCTAGTTTCACGCGTAGCCCGCGGAAGTCGACGAATAAAGCAAGCAGGGAGCTAAACGTACCACAGCCGACGGTTTGGAAAATCTTATGGAAAAGGCTAAAGCAGAAGCCTTACCGTTTACAGTTGCTACAAGCCCTGACACCCGATGACAAAGTCAAACGCTTTGAATTTTCGGCGCGGTTGCAACAGCTCATGGAAGAGGATGCGTTCAGTGCGAAACTTGTTTTCAGTGATGAAGCAACATTTTTTCTTAATGGTGAAGTGAACAGACACAATGTGCGAATCTGGGCGGTAGAGAATCCTGACGCATTCGTGCAGCAAATTCGCAATTCACCAAAAGTTAACATGTTTTGTGCAATCTCACGGTTTAAAGTTTACGGCCCCTTTTTCTTCTGCGAAAAAAACGTTACAGGACACATGTATCTGGACATGCTGGAAAATTGGCTCATGCCACAACTGGAGACCGACAGCGCTGACTTCATCTTTCAACAGGATGGTGCTCCACCGCACTTCCATCATGATGTTCGGCATTTCTTAAACAGGAGATTGGAAAGCCAATGGATCGGTCGTGGTGGAGATCATGATCTCATGGCCTCCACGCTCTCCCGACTTAACCCCATGCGTTTTTTTCTGTGGGGTTATGTGAAAGATTCAGTGTTTAAACCTTCTCTACCAAGAAACGTGCCAGAACTGCGAGCTCGCATCAACGATGCTTTCGAACTCATTGATGGGGACAAGCTGCGCCAAGTGTGGGAGGAACTTGATTATCGGCTTGATGTCTGCCGAATCACTAAAGGGGCACATATCGAACATTTGTGAATGCCTAAAAAAACTTTTTGAGTTTTTGTATGTGTGTGCAAAGCATTGTGAAAATATCTCAAATAATAAAGTTATTGTAGAGCGGTGAAATCGCTGCAATCATTTGTAATAACCCTGTACATGATGACAATTATTGAACTACATGAAAAAAGCGCAACTTAGTTACAAACTGCGGCCTGTATACATTTTATTCAACATGTAAACGTCACTACAGATATTTGGATTTAGGTTATGGCAGGTTTGATATGCCTGCCATCTTTGCCGATGTGGCGCAGACGATTAGCAAAATTCTGCATGACCCGCTGAAGTGTCGTAACATTGATGCTGTCGGTGACCTCCTGAATGGCTGTTTTGAGCTCAGAAATGGTTTTGGGGTTACTGCTGTACACCATCTCTTTAACAAAGCCCCACAAGAAGGAGTCACATTTGCTCAGATCCGGAGAATATGGCGACCAATCGGCACCCATACCAGTGGCCTGTTGGTACTCCAGAGCCAGAATGCTGTCACCGAATTGCTCCTCCAGGACATCAAACATACTCCTGCTTCGATGGGGTCAAGCTACGTCTTCCATGGAAGGCATCTTTGCGAGGTGCCGGGGCTAGCAGTGTGTTTAACACTAAATTCTTCTAGAATCTTCATACATAAATGATGCTCTAAGCCCCCACTATTCTAACTACGACTTTTGCTGTTGCACATGGATTAAAAAAAGAAAGCGAACTGACTGTAATCGACCCCACAAGTGGAGTACAAAAGAGTTTGGCACCTGCAATAATTTAATTTGATAGAAATTACTTAAATAAAGGAAAGTTTCATTAACGTAGTGAGAAATGAAAGGGTTGTTCTACCGATTAACAGAATGAAAGTTCTGTCCAAAATAACAACTTGATTTATTATGAGTAATCTCAAAATAATAAACAAAACACAGGAAACATTTACAATACATCAAATTGGATACTCAAATAAATGTTGTGAAGGTGAAGTTGTCCATAAACTAGATTGTGACATTTATGACGAAGTGGTATGTGGAGCCAACTCCTTCCAACTCAGATCTTACGAGAAACACCCAGCCAACCTAACGTTAATTACTGCTACAGTAGTGAGAGCTCAGACAATGAATATCCAAGACAGAACCACGTAAGAAGAGACGGGAACAGGCGCGCTCTGCTGAACTCTGATTATCATAGAACAAATTCCCTAATCTGCCGATGCTGCGGACATACATTACCAAGCTGTCTTCTTAACTGCAAGGACACGATCTGGCGCACTGGGAGCGATGGCTGGTTGTTTCGACGTCCCGTTGTGGTGATGATAATGTCGCGAGTATAGCCCGAAACAAATTATCCTGGTCTGGTTGTTCCAGACTAAAGACTTCCTATCAATACAAATGCGACTCTGAGGGAGACGAAGAAGGCCCACCACACAATCACTGACGGTACAGTGATTGATTTTAACAAGTGAAGTCACACAGTAACTCCAATACAGTCAACTTTAGCCAAAACTGCTCAAGACAGGCAACATAGGCCGCTTGTACGCAAAACACCCAATTGCCAACTGTACTCGGACAGTTATGTTGAAGTCGAAACTTGAGCAACTTCGTCAAAGAGTTACAATTAAATAGAAGTATATTAGACAGCCAATGGAAGCAGGCTGTCCAGAGCAGCGAAAGCTCAGTCTTGCAACCTACTACGACCGAAAGGCGAGGGCCAACTCTCTCAAGAGCACCCGTACCAGCCGAACACAGAACATTCCCGCCCCCACGACAGTGGCCGTGGTTAAACGTTCAAATCAGCAACTCGAAAACCGGCGGAGGATTCCATTCTATTGCCGAAGCACTACCATTCCACCAATGGAGATTCTTGGCGCCAATTTCCTCGCCGATTTTGCTACGTAATGGAGCTATGCCCTGAGCAAGCCAATCACAATTACGATTTTGCAGAAAACGCGGGAATTTGCCCGCCCAGACTGCCTGGGAACACAAGTCATTCCCACGCTTCGCTGGTAGCCCGCCAGAAAGTGTTTTCGCTAAGTTTCTGCGAAGTAACGGAATCTTTAGCCCAGCCGCTCCTTCAGGCCCCTGCGGGCGTGTCTCCACCGCTATTATGACAATGTCGGCATCTGGAAAACATTCATTCGACTCCCTCACACCCGTCGGCTTAACCCTTCCAAGATCTGCAGATCACCGGACCACCCGGGTGACAAGAGACGCTGCGTGGGAAGTCCACGTGTGAAGGAATAGCAACTTTTCACCGCATGCAATTAGAGTGGAAAATCGAATTACTCAGAGTAAGATAGAAATATGAAAGGGGGGCTTCTGCCACCTCTCATAGCCCCTACGCCATTTTAGATTGTAATTGGCTCACTTAGGAGCAAGGTAGCGAGTCAATCGCCCAAGAACAATCTTGCAAACTGACTCCACATGCCGCACTCTATAAAAAAAAATCACTGCAACTGAAAAATGCAGCTCATAGAGGGAGGATTATTTATGATGTAGCCAACTTCACCTTCTTAATATGGAACTCTAACACTCACATCACACATCCATACCCAGGGAGCCCCTTCCAAACATCGATTCAAACAGACATTCACGCTCTAAATATGGCCTGGGCACGTGAGCCAAATATGGAGCAGTTTATTCTTCACAATCAGAGTTGGAGTGCTCTGCATTTAAATGCCCAATATGTTACAACAATTTCAATCATTAAAGTAACCTGAACTCAATCACACATGATAATATTTAAGTTAACAATCTCTTTGTGAGCTTTCAGAATCTAATTACAACCTCCGATTCATTCTGTCTCCCTGCAGCTAGAATAACCTTTACAAAATGTTCCCTGAACTGATGGTCCATTCACAATGACGGTAGTGGTATCTGCTTCAGTTTATGGGGACTTCAGGCACACTGTTTGCATACACACAACAAAACATTCAGAATACAAAAAAAACATGGTGTAGAGAACAATACAGTAATTTGTAATTTGTGCGCCCTACTCTATCACTTACATAAGAATTACAGTGCAAATTCACAAACACATACAAGGTATAACATACATTACAAAAACAACACTAGGAAAGAAATTTAAGAAAAAAAAAACAAGGTTCATGGGGTGTCAAGTTGTGCTTGCACATTGCACAATGTTCACGACTGTGCTGAGAATGAGGCACTAAATCACATTGTTGGAAATATTCGAATCACTTCACAAATTCGTTAGTTTCTCTGAGGGGGTTGGTATGTTGAGTCATATGCATTGATGCACGTGGTTCCATGTCTTGAGCATCGGAGGGGGGCTTTTGGGGTGGGGCCACAGTACTGACATCACATAGGGCTAAATGTCGGCTATTGTTGCTACGTTGTTGCAACAGCAATAGGGTGTGCTGGAGCATCTGCAGCACTGTTGAGATTGTAGCAAGTCCCACGCATATGATCACAGCAGTACGGTACGAAGACATAGTGATAGGCTCTCCTCACGTCGATTAATTGTCTCTGAGGTCTACTAGTTGGGATACATCACTAGTCCAGGTCTCTTCTCTCCCTGGACAGTACTTTACGTTTCCCAATATTGCAGTTTGACGAGGGATGATGGCACGTGGAGTGACTCCACAAGTGTGTGAGGTCATCCAGAAGGATCGAACTAGGAGCGACGATTGCTACAACTGCTCTCTAAGTGAGAGGAGAAGTTAGAAATGAGACAATTCATTTGTTAGAGTTTGTGGCACGATACTGCTTTGTGTATGCAGATCGGCCAATGCTAGTGAGTTGTAAAAACTCAAATAGGTGATTATATAGCGTCCCTTTCTGTCCTGAGGCACATGAGACGCAGGTTCTGGCACCTTATGTGATCTTCGTGTACTCACGACAACGTGGTCTGCTGCAGTGAATCCCTCCAAACGGCTGCCGCGTCTGGAGAGCTAGCTGGCTGTTGTGTGCTGGTCGCGTGTCAGTGTCAACGGCCAGCCACACTTTCGCTTGTGGCCCGGCGAGTGCTATCTGCCGCCTAATCCCTCAGGTATACGGCCCGGTGACTGTCAGCTTGTAGGACCGGACGCTGCCGCACCCTTCTCGTCAGGTGGCGCGCCGACGCTCCCCTACTTGCAGATAGCCGATGACCTCTTGATTTTTGCTCTGGCCGGCCTCTGCATTTCCACGATTCCCGTCCTCTGCACAGTTCTGACAAAAATCTTATGCCTAACTTTTTCCCATGACCTTCTATGTTATAATAAATTTACATAACGACACATTGATGGCCTGTCATTTCAGACACTCTTATTTTAATTTTATATTTATCAATCTATGGTTATCATTATAACAAAATCTTGGTATATCTAATCTACACATGGAAATAATCTATCTTGATATTTGTGTAGAGACCGATCTCACTACTGTACATGGTGTGTGACGCTATATTGGATGAACAACTAAATGTGCGGGCCCGCATTAATATTACTATTAATTATATAGATCGACAGTAGACATGCTGAAGAATTAACTACCATTTGCCAACGATCTACATTCTATGTCTTTTGAATAAATTATGTTATTATGCAAGTCGAAGTTTTACTAAGCTATAAAGAACATGCAACTATTCTACTTTCGCTCGCCCGTCGTCCCTCCATCTCGGGTCTGTGGTTTGGTGACCTGAAAAATAGCATCCCAACAGGCGCGCGCCAAACACTTGTGCTAGAAAACCCCCACAATATTAAGGATCTAGTTATTGTTAAATCCTAAAGTTTAACTTATCCTAATATATGGTACTCTCTCTCTCTCTTTCTTTATTTTTTTTTCCTTATACAGCACTCTTACATAATTCCTGTTACGCTGAGATGTCTCGCTGCTCGCCGCTATTGACGACAGTGATGTGCGCGCCGTACGACATGGCCACCGAGTTCTCACTACACCTCACTGAAACTGCAGAGACTGGGTTAGCCATGGCTATACAAGACAATAAATTTATAGTTGCAACTTCTTTTTCAATGTGATGCGGTTTTCGCGATCAAAGCACACCTTTCCAGAGGCAATGTAATATGACCAAGCCAGGACTGGTTCCTGTTGAGGATTCCGTCGCCCACCACACACCAGCTACACAGTATGTCACGAATCTCCAAGTATAATTCCTTGGTTATTCATCTGTGACAGTCACAAGCAGCACGCTAAATCCCCAACCAGCACATTGGCATGGCAGGCTTTATGCCCGCATTTCTACCGTCTAGGGCACCATTGGAGTCAAACGCTCACAGGTTCACACCGACTTACAAGACAACGATGCTGGCACATCACTGTAAAAACTATACTGCCCGTATTCGTCCTCGAAATCACGCAATATACCACAATCTTGCAGTGCACTGACGCGTGCCTGCAAGCATTGGTATGAACGTCTCACGAACTGGTGGCCGCTATGGAGCGTATCACGACTTCTCAGAACGCTTCTAAGAGCACGTTCTTGTTTGCGCCCGTTTGTGCGACATCTCCTCACTCATCATTATCCCTCAACATGGACACCAGACAGGAAAGGACAAAAACATTGCTCATGGAAAGGTAGTGTCTCCTACTCCATCGACATTGGAAGTCGCGAACATAAGCAAAAAAGGATAGCAGCAGTAAATTCTTATGCGAGACAACGCAGCGTGTTAATACTTTAGCAATCTTAATCTATTAATGCTACGATTATTGTTCCCCGAAGAAAGGTTCATGTACACTCCTGGAAATGGAAAAAAGAACACATTGACACCGGTGTGTCAGACCCACCATACTTGCTCCGGACACTGCGAGAGGGCTGTACAAGCAATGATCACACGCACGGCACAGCAGACACACCAGGAACCGCGGTGTTGGCCGTCGAATGGCGCTAGCTGCGCAGCATTTGCGCACCGCCGCCGTCAGTGTCAGCCAGTTTGCCGTGGCATACGGAGCTCCATCGCAGTCTTTAACACTGGTAGCATGCCGCGACAGCGTGGACGTGAACCGTATGTGCTGTTGACGGACTTTGAGCGAAGGCGTATAGTGGGCATGCGGGAGGCCGGGTGGACGTACCGCCGAATTGCTCAACACGTGGGGCGTGAGGTCTCCACAGTACATCGATGTTGTCGCCAGTGGTCGGCGGAAGGTGCACGTGCCCGTCGACCTGGGACCGGACCGCAGCGACGCTCGGATGCACGCCAAGACCGTAGGATCCTACGCAGTGCCGTAGGGGACCGCACCGCCACTTCCCAGCAAATTAGGGACACTGTTGCTCCTGGGGTATCGGCGAGGACCATTCGCAACCGTCTCCATGAAGCTGGGCTACGGTCCCGCACACCGTTAGGCCGTCTTCCGCTCACGCCCCAACATCGTGCAGCCTGCCTCCAGTGGTGTCGCGACAGGCGTGAATGGAGGGACGAATGGAAATGTGTCGTCTTCAGCGATGAGAGTCGCTTCTGCCTTGGTGCCAATGATGGTCGTATGCGTGTTTGGGGCCGTGCAGGTGAGCGCCACAATCAGGACTGCATACGACCGAGGCACACAGGGCCAACACCCGGCATCATGGTGTGGGGAGCGATCTCCTACACTGGCCGTACACCACTGGTGATCGTCGAGGGGACACTGAATAGTGCACGGTACATCCAAACCGTCATCGAACCCATCGTTCTACCATTCCTAGACCGGCAAGGGAACTTGCTGTTCCAACAGGACAATGCACGTCCGCATGTATCCCGTGCCACCCAACGTGCTCTAGAAGGTGTAAGTCAACTACCCTGGCCAGCAAGATCTCCGGATCTGTCCCCCATTGAGCATGTTTGGGACTGGATGAAGCGTCGTCTCACGCGGTCTGCGCGTCCAGCACGAACGCTGGTCCAACTGAGGCGCCAGGTGGAAATGGCATGGCAAGCCGTTCCACAGGACTACATCCAGCATCTCTACGATCGTCTCCATGGGAGAATAGCAGCCTGCATTGCTGCGAAAGGTGGATATACACTGTACTAGTGCCGACATTGTGCATGCTCTGTTGCCTGTGTCTATGTGCCTGTGGGTCTGTCAGTGTGATCATGTGATGTATCTGACCCCAGGAATGTGTCAATAAAGTTTCCTCTTCCTGGGACAATGAATTCACGGTGTTCTTATTTCAATTTCCAGGAGTGTATTTGCCTATTCTACTATGTACACCACTTACACTACTACTATAGCAAGGTTCAAGTATTTGCCCAATCTACTATGTACACCACTTACACTACTACTATTCCTCTTATGTGAGAGATGTGGTGGAGTCCTATGGACTTCTTTCCTTTCAGCGTCTCCAATTCATAAGCATTGTGGTGAGCTGCTCTCCTTATACGGTACGGGCCGTTGTAAACAGAACAGAATTTTTGGCATTTCATTTTTTGTTTGTTAGAGAGTCGGAAAGACTTCACGAGTACACTTTGTCCAATTTGGAAGTGTCGTAGACGAGCTCCCTGTCGGCACGTCTCTTCCTGACCTCTGCTGCAGCACGTATCCTCTTGAGAGCCAAATCCACTATGGCTTGGTGCTGCGTTCGCGCCCTTGGTGGGAAGTTTACGACCTCGGTTATCAAGTCCTTAGGAATCCGGTTTTTCAGTACTGTAACGGGTGCCAATTTTGTTATCCCATGGGGTGCCTCATTGATCACCTACTGGAAATCTTTAAGGAAAACGTCCCATGTCGTGTGCTGTTTGTTACAGTACAATGGGCACAAGTTTCCGAGTTCCTTAATAACCCGTTCTGCAGCATTCGAGCTCGGATGGTGTGAAGATATAAAAATGGCAACAATTTTACATCGACGCAACGTCTCCTTCCATGTTTTTGACTTAAACTGTGGCCCGTTATCAGAAATAATTCTACTGACATGACCAACCTGTGGTAGGAAATCCCCGATTAGGGCTCGTGATACAGTTCGTCCTGTCGCCCTCTTCAGTGCCGCAAAGGTAACGTATTTGGACGTTAGTTCAACAAACACTAATACGTAAGTATATCCTCTTCTAGTTCTTGGCAAAGGCCCCATCAAATCTGTTGCTGCTAATTGTCTTAATTTGGTCGGTACGATTGGGCATAATGGTGCCTGCATGCTCACAGTGGTGTGCTTAGCCTTTTGGCAGTCTTTACACACCGACAGTACCCTCCGAATTCGACGCTCCATGTTTCGAAAGTAACACATGGTCCTTAGCTTGAGATTGCACTTGCGTGGTCCGAAGTGTCCATAGCTGAGGTGAGTACGCCATATAACCTTGTTTATTAGGTGTTCAGGGATGCATACCCCCCATTCAGTGTCATTGGCATAATTTCGGTGGAAAATTATGCCTTCCCGCAAGAGGTAGAACTGCCTGACGGTGACGTATCTTCTGTCTATCCATTTCTGTTTCAATAACACTAGGGCAGGGCCCTTGTCTTGCTCCTTCTTAATGTCCTGCATACTACAGGTAATAAAATTTTCAAAGGCTACGTTCTGCATATAGAAAAGGCAATAGTGATTTTCCTCCAGATCTTCTTCCATGTTGTGCTCAAATCCGATCGGTAACCGTTATAAGGCGTCTGCAATAATGTTCTGACTGCCGGGGATATATTCTATCGAAAAATTGTACTGCTGCAGATATGATGCCCACCTAATGAGCCGCCTGTGATTAAGCTTTGCAGTCATCAGGAACTCGAGTGCCTTGTGGTCTGTGTAGACCCTCGTCTTGCGACCAAACAGAAGGTATCTGAATTTTTCAAACGCCCATACAATGGCCAGCGCCTCTAACTCGGTTACTGAGTAATTCCTCTCACTCTTGGCTAGTACTCTGCTACCAAACGCAATTGTCTTCCACACCCTGTTTCCTTTACGTACATAGTCTTGGAACACCATGACACCCAGACCTGAGTATGAACTGTCCGTTACTATGCAAAGCTCTTCTGCTAAATTAGGGTGTGAGAGGATGGGTACTGGTAATAATGCGAATTTTAATGCTTTCCATTCGGATTCTGCCACCTCATCCCATTCCCAAGGAATCTTCTTTCCTGTAAGTTGATGCAACCTAGGACTGCTCTGAGTTTTGACATGTATAAACCGGTTGTAAAAATTTATGTTCCCTAAGAACCCCCTTAACTGCTTCTTTGTCGTAGGAACGGGAAACTTTTCAATCGTTTCGATCTTTTCGGGATTTGGCGCAATGACCTCACCCGTGATGATATGTCCTAGAAATTTGACAGAGGACGTCCCAAAACTCGATTTTTCGATATTGATAGTCACTACGTATTCCTTGAATGTCGCAAGGTGTTCACCGAGGACCGCATTGTGCTCTCCCCAAGATTTCTCCGCGATCAGCAAATCGTCCACATAGCTGGTGACATGACGTTTCAAATTATCGCTTAGTATGCCGTCCAGCCCCCGAATGAATGCGGCAGACGAAATGTTCAAACCAAATGGTAGACGACGAAACCGGTAACATCTTCCAAATGCTAAAAAGGCTGTGTACTGTCTGCAATTTGGGTGGAGCTCGATCTGCCAGAAGCTCGATTTTAGATCAACTGATGAGAAGATTGATATTCCATGGAAGTTTTGTAAGAGTTCCTCTAATCGTTCCGGTCTGTCTGTTTCGGGTTCTATTATGGTATTAATTTGTCGCTAGTCCAAGACTAAACGAATATTACCATCTGCCTTCTCGACTGCTCCTAACGGGTTACTATAGGCTGAAGCCGTAGGTTCTATTATTCCTTCACTCAGCATTCGCGTAATTTCAGCTGCTACTTTCTGTCGATATGCCAAGGGGATTGGGTAGGGTGGCACACGAAACTGGTTGTGCGGACGTACACGGAATTCATATTGGAAGTTCTTTATTGATCCTGTCTTGGGAATGAAAACCTCCGCATGTTCTACTAGTAATTTATGAAGTTCTTTGCGGTGGTCGCACCTTATATTCTTTATTGCTTCCACTTTTTCTCCTATTTTCTCCTTTATTTCTCCCATTATTCCGACTTCATTCTCATCCGTGTCCTCTCCCCTACCCGCAACGTCGACCAGTTCTTCCTTTCTGTCTTTCAGACACGCATAGTTTATCCGTACACAGTTAGACGGTAGTTGAGCTGCGATCAGCTGGTCGTCGAACTTAATGTGGACGGGATTCCCTTTCCTCAAAACCACTTCACCTCGTCCTAGATCAACTATCGCTTCATGCTCATTATGAAGTTCGTTCCTATTATCATGTCGATCGCCAGATTTGGCACGATCCAGAAGTTAGACTCTATTTTGTGTCCTTGGCAGGAGAATTCCAGTCGTGTTTGTTGGGTGACCTCCGTACATTTACCCGCTAATGCCCCATTTATTTTGGTTTTCTTAACCGATAGGACAGGCCAGTCCACCTCCTGGAGCACCTCTTGTATGCTGCCTCAGATATTGCTGTTATGTAGCTTCCACTATCTATTATCGCATTCATACTCTTTTCAGCTATTGCCACTGTCATAAGAGGCTGCCGATCCTGTCGAGGAGTTGTTTTATGTTCTTCGAGCAGGATTTCTGATAAATCTTCGTAATTTATCATCCGTAGTTGGCCAGGTCCGAGATTACGTGCGAAATTCCGGCGGCCCGTGTTTGCACTAGTCTGGCGTCAATCCCTTGTTAAGCTCCCCCACCTCTGACGTGCATTAGGATTTGCGGGTCTAGTTTCAATCTCCTGGCTCCACTGTTGTCCTTGGTTTCGCTCTCTCCAATTATGGTCGCTTTGCCGTTCGTTATTCCTCCTATCCCACATTCCTTGTCTAGATTGACCCTGTTCCCTGACGTTCTGGTTTCCGTGTCTCTGGTTTCCATAACCTTGAATAGCGTAACCTTGACTTCCGTAACCCTGGTTTCCTAACTGACCAGTGCGATTATGCGATCTGTTGTCGTCTTTCCTTCCTGGCCCGTGGTATTTGTTACTTTGCCCCTTCTTCCCGTCCTTTGCGTCTTGTTTATCAAATACTACTTCGAGTTCGCGCAATAGACTCTTGAATGCTTCTATGTCAGATCCACACTTCCCGACAAGTGTCTGTTGGTACCTAACTGGCAATTTGGAAAGGCAAAATTTAATGATTTCTCAGTTGCTATATGGACTATCTAAAAATTGATTCTTGTTGAGTAAATCATCAAGAAATTTGGTTGCGCTCCTATGCCCGGACACTTCCAGTTCAGGACAAAATATTATTTCCTCTTTAATCCTGTCTTGCGTTTCCTTTGACCAGTAGGTCCGCAGGAATGCACCAACAAATTCCTGATCAGTCCGACACGTCGCTGCCACACCTCGCATCTTTTCCGCGGCTTGGCCTTCGATGTGTCCACACATGAATTCTAATTTTGCATGGGTTGGCCACGATGCCGCTAATGAATTTGTAAACTGCATCACCCAGCTCTTCGGATGCATTGACCATCCATTTTCTTTGAACTTCTGGAATTTTAGTATCGACAGGAAGTGATTGTGATCAAAATCCTGTCTGATCCTCGCACTGGTGTTGTCACTCGTTTCCGATGCTTGCACGTCTGCTGAGTGTCCTGTTCTATCTTGCTGATAACTGTGATGTGCTACCTCTGTGTCACAGTGGAAGTGGCACTCAGAATTCACTCTCCTAAGTGGGCTACAATTATTGGAGCTATTACTCGCTGTTTCTGCGTGTGTATTGTTAGTTCCGCACTCGGTCATTGGGCTAGAGCACGGCGGGCATTTCCTTGGAGACACAATTCTGTGTACTCCATCATTGATATCCGAACGCGCAGTGCTCGTGTGCCCGTTTTGCTCTAGTTTTGCTATCCGACTCTCTACTTCTTCCATTTGTTTCGTGGTGTTCGCAACCGCGATATTACCTAGAGTTTTTAAGAACGCTAGGGATTTTGAGTGAGATTGTGTTGTACGTCGCAAGTGACCTGCGAGTTTAGAAGTTGCTTCCGCGACTTTCATTGCCCCTATTGCTGTCGTTTTCGCCAGGCCTGCTACTTTTTGTGCAGCCATTGACATTTTACTTCTCCACATTCTTTCTTTAATGTTAGTAATTTCCCATGAATTTCTCCTATATGCGAAATTATAGTCTGAGTGTCCTCCTTACGCTGTTCGTCCGCTTCTTCCTTCTCCTTCTTACTTTGTTCGTCAGCTTCTTCTTTCATTGATCGTAGGAAGCTCAGTATTGGGTTAATGTCATCTTTTTTATCCTCGTCACACATGGGCGATGTAACTCTGGACACCTGGGCGCTAGAGCTCTGACGTGACCGAGCTGGCCCCTGTCTGCTCTCGTTCGTTTGACTATAAACCTCTGCTACTGTCTCGACCTGCGTGCCTGTCTCTGTTTCATCCTCTACCTCACTATCATAATCACGGCCGCGACGTTGCTCTAAGGTCGCGTCCAAATCACCTTCCTCATCAATGAACCTGCCGCCATGTCCTGCTAAAAATGTGCCCATCTCATATCCGAACCTATCCCCGTCAGTAACCTGCCCCTTATCCATTATGGTATCCACTTTTGTTTTAGCTTCGCTCACTAATAATCGTGCATTGCTTCTCGTGATCATTCATGAAAAACAAAATTTATCTAAAATGCACAATAAAAATAATCTACTCCCTGTATTTTTACACATAGACATAAAATTTCAACAACGCTGTTCCAACGCTGTAATTACAAGCCCAATTTGATGTGGTACAGAAACCGCACACAAATCCGACAAAGTGCGATGTGGTACGGACACCACATCAAAGAAACACAAAAAACAATAAACAAAAAAATATATACACTGAAAACAAAAACTGTAATCATGCGCCGCTACTTAAAAACTAAACACGGAACTAACAGAAAAACTTGGGTATTAATCAATAAAAAATTAAGTAAAAAATTTTGAGTGTTCCTTCTGAAAATACTGCTTGCTTATCAGCGAATCACAGGAAAGATCCTGGTAGGTTCGCCATTTTATGCGAGGTGCCAGGGCTAGCAGTGTATTTAACACTAAATTCTTCTAGAATCTTCATATATAAATGATGCTCTAAGCCCCCACTATTCTAACTCCGACTTTTGCTGTTGCACATGGATTAAAAAAGAAACACGAACTGACTGTAATCGACCCTGCTAGTGGAGTACAAAAGAGTTTGGCACCTGCAATAATTTAATTTGATAGAAATTACTTAAATAAAGGAAAGTTTCATTAACGTAGTGAGAAATGAAAGGGTTGTTTTACCGATTAACAGAATGCAAGTTCTGTCTGAAATAACAATTTGATTTATTATGAGTAATCTCAAAATAATAAACAAAACACATGAAACATTTACAATACATCAAATTGGATCAAATTGGATACTCAAATAAATGCTGTGAAGGTGAAGTTGTCCATAAACTAGATTGTGACATTTATGACGAAGTGGTATGTGGAGCCAACTCCTTCCAACTCAGATCTTACGAGAAACACCCAGCCAACCCAACATTAATTACTGCTACAGTAGTGAGAACTCAGACAATGAATATCCAAGACAGAACCACGTAAGAAAAGATGGGAACAGGCGCGCTCTGCTGAACTCTGATTATCATAGAGCAATTTCCCTAATCTGCCGATGCTGCGGACATACATTACCAAGCTGTCTTCTTAACTGCAAGGACACAATCTGGTGTACCGGAAGCGATGGCTGGTTGCTTCGACGTCCTGTTGTGGTGATGATAATGTCGCAAGTATAGCCCGAAACAAATTATCCTGGTCTGGTTGTTCCAGACTAAAGACTTCCTATCACTACAAATGCGCCTCTGAGGGAGACGAAGAAGGCCCGCCACACAATCACTGACGGTACAGTGATTGATTTTAACTAGTGAAGCCACACAGTAACTCCGATACAGTCAACTTTAGCCAAAACTGCTTAAGACAGACAACATAGGCCGCTTGTACGCAAAACGCTCAATAGGTAACTGTACTCGGACAGTTACGTTGCAGTCGAAACTTGAGCATCTTTGTCAAACAGTTATGATTAAATAAAAGTATATTAGACAGCCAACGGAAGGCAGGCTGTCCAGAGCAGCGAGAGCTCAGTCTTGTAACCTACTACGACCAAAAGGCGAGAGCCGACTCTCTCAAGAGCACCCGTACCAGCCGAACACAGAACATTCCCACCCCCACGACAGTGGCCGTGGTTAAACGTTCAAATCAGCAACTCGAAAACCGGCGGAGGATTCCACTCTATTGCCGAAGCACTACCATCCCACCAATGGAGATTCTTGGCGCCAATTTCTGCGCCGATTTTGCTACGTCACGGAGCTATGCCCTGAGCAAGCCAATCACAATTACGATTTTGCAGAAAACGCAGGAATTTGCCCGCCCAGACTGCCTGCGAACACAAGTCATTCCCACGCCTCGCTGGTAGCCTGCCAGAAAGTGTTTTCACAAAGTTTCTGCGAAGTAACGGAATCTCTAGCCCAGCCGCTCCTTCAGGCCCCTGCAGGCCCGTCTCCGCCGCTATTATGACAATGTCGGCGTCTGGAAAGCATTCACTCTACTCCCTCACACCTGTCGGCATAACCCTTTCAAGATCAGCATTGCCCGCCTGTCACCGGACCACCCGGGTGACGAGAGACGCTGCGTGGGAAGTCCGCGTGTGAAGGAATAGCAACTTTTCACCGCATGCAATTAGAGAGGATAATCGAATTACTCAGAGTAAATTAGAAATATGAGAAGGGGCTTCTGCCACCTCTCATCTTGTCGAAATCACGGTCACTTTGGATAATGGGAATGAAAAAAATCTTCCGAAATGTTCACCTACCGTTCAGTAGTCACCGTGGCATCAAGGAATTTTGCTCCGATTATTCCGTGGGTGGACATTGCACACCATACAGTCACCCATTGAGAGTGAAGAGGCTTCTCGATCGCGAAATGCGGATTCTCAATCCCCCAAATACGCCAATTTTGCTTATTGACGAATCCATCCAAATGAAAGTGCGGTTCATCGATAAACCAAATACTAGCTCCCATCAAGCCCCACGTCCAACTGTGCAGTTGGAACGTCCTGTTGCAAATCTTCAGAAGTTATGACGATTTTATTTCATATAGTTCAATAATTGTCATGCTGTACATTTTCTTTACTTAATGCAATGTAGTACAGCATTCAGACTTCCATCAGGCAGAATTAGTAATTAAGTGAGAATAAAAAATGAACTAGTTTAAGGTGATCTATTAGAAAAATACAAGGTGCTAAATTGTAATTTTTGAAAATTAATACAATTTAATAAGGAACATCAATTAGGTACAATTTAAGCAACACAATTTACGAAAACATGGAACCATAAATGGGCTGCTTATATAAAGCAGGAGTACTATCCACCCAGAAAATGGATCCAGCACGAACTTCATTTTTAGCAGAAACGTCCACTTTTTTCTTCTACGATGCAACACACGAAATTTCGTAATATTTTCAACATCTGTATTCATCAAAACAGTGTGCGGAACTGCAGACATGCATGACTGTCTCAACAACATTGTAATGTAAGATACAGACACCGTATAAACACACACATTGTAATAATTAATGATACTAAATATTACATTTCATTCACTTTATAACTGAAAGTGTCACAAACCAGAATGTGCTGCTCTTTGTGAATTATCCATGCACACCTGTTCGTACCGTGGCAATTGATGAAGTAGCCCAGGACAATACTGACGCAACTGCCCTGAAGTGGATAAATTGTGAGATGGAGATTTGACGTTTTTCTTGCATGTTGGGGCACTTCACATGTATTTTTCAATGACATAAACTAAAAACTGCCGTTTTTTGACTTAGTTCACTAAGTAGATTTAAGAAAAATGAAGTATTATTGAAAAATACAAGGAGATGTATTGATATAAAATATTGCATACAAAAAATTAAATTGTAGTAAATAAATCTGAAAGTTGTATAAACATTCTAAATAATTGGAAAATAAAGCAAAACCTACAACAGCTACTGTACAACAGATTTCAGATGTTCCTCATAAACTGTTAATAATTCATAAATTCAAACAAGAGATAAAAGAAAAGGATCTGTAATTAAGAGAGGAGTATATACCCCTTTCCAGGAAATCGGTTTTATTACACTTTTACTTTATATTTACATTTACATCTACATCCATACTCCGCAAACCACCTGACGGTGTGTGGCGGAGGGTACCCTGAGTGCCTCTATCGGTTCTCCCTTCTATTCCAGTCTCGTATTGTTCGTGGAAAGAAAGATTGTCGGTATGCTACTGTGTGGGCTCTAATCTCTCTGATTTTATCCTCATGGTCTCTTCGCGAGATATACGTAGGAGGGAGCAATATACAGATTGACTCTTCGGTGAAGGTATGTTCTCGAAACTTTAACAAAAGCCCGTACCGAGCTACTGAGCGTCTCTCCTGCAGAGTCTTCCACTGGAGTTTATGTATCATCTCCGTAACGCTTTCGCGATTACTAAATGATCCTGTAACGAAGCGCGCTGCTCTCCGTTGGATCTTCTCCATCTCTTCTATCAACCCTATCTGGTCCAGATCCCACACTGCTGAGCAGTTTTCAAGCAGTGGGCGAACAAGCGTACTGTAACCTACTTCCTTTGTTTTCGGATTGCATTTCCTTAGGATTCTTCCAATGAATTTCAGCCTGGCATCTGCTTTACCGGCGATCAGCTTTATATGATCATTCCATTTTAAATCACTCCTAATGCGTACTCCCAGATAATTTATGGAATTAACTGCTTCCAGTTGCTGACCTGCTATTTTGTAGCTAAATGATAAGGGATCTATCTTTCTATGTATTCGCAGCACATTACACTTGTCTACACTGAGATTCAATTGCCATTCCCTGCACCATGCGTCAATTCTCTGCAGATCCTCCTGCATTTCAGTACAATTTCCCATTGTTACAACCTCTCGATACACCACAGCATCATCTGCAAAAAGCCTCAGTGAACTTCCGATGTCATCCACAAGGTCATTTATGTATGTTGTGAATAGCAACGGTCCTATGACACTCCCCTGCGGCACACCTGAAATCACTCTTACTTCGGAAGACTTCTCTCCATTGAGAATGACATGCTGCGTTCTGTTATCTAGGAACTCTTCAATCCAATCACACAATTGGTCTGATAGTCCATATGCTCTTACTTTGTTCATTAAACGACTGTGGGGAACTGTATCGAACGCCTTGCGGAAGTCAAGAAACACGGCATCTACCTGTGAACCCGTGTCTATGGCCCTCTGAGTCTCGTGGACGAATAGCGCGAGCTGGGTTTCACACGACCGTCTTTTTGGAAACCCATGCTGATTCCTACAGAGTAGATTTCTAGTCTCCAGAAAAGTCATTATACTCGAACATAATACGTGTTCCAAAATTATACAACTGATCGACGTTAGAGATATAGGTCTATAGTTCTGCACATCTGTTCGACGTCCCTTCTTGAAAACGGGGATGAGCTGTGCCCTTTCCCAATCCTTTGGAGCGCTACGCTCTTCTAGAGACCTACGGTACACCGCTGCAAGAAGGGGGGCAAGTTCCTTCGCGTACTCTGTGTAAAATCGAACTGGTATCCCATCAGGTCCAGCGGCCTTTCCTCTTTTGAGCGATTTTAATTGTTTCTCTATCCCTCTGTCGTCTATTTCGATATCTACCATTTTGTCATCTGTACGACAATCTAGAGAAGGAACTACAGTGCAGTCTTCCTCTGTGAAACAGCTTTGGAAAAAGACATTTAGTATTTCGGCCTTTAGTCTGTCATCCTCTGTTTCATTACCATTTTGGTCATAGAGTGTCTGGACATTTTGTTTTGCTCCACCTACCGCTTTGACATAAGACCAAAATTTCTTAGGATTTTCTGCCAAGTCAGTACATAGAACTTTACTTTCGAATTCATTGAACGCCTCTCGCATAGACCTCCTCACACTACACTTCGCTTCGCGTAATTTTTGTTTGTATGCAAGGCTTTGGCTATGTTTATGTTTGCTGTGAAGTTCCGTTTGCTCCCGCAGCAGTTTTCTAACTCGGTTGTTGTACCACGGTGGCTCTTTTCCCTCTCACACGATCTTGCTTGGCACATACTCATCTAACGCATATTGTACGATGGTTTTGAACTTTGTCCACTGATCCTCAACACTATCTGTACTTGAGACAAAACTTTTGTGTTGAGCCGTCAGGTGCTCTGAAATCTGCTTTTTGTCACTTTTGCTAAACAGAAAAATCTTCCTACGTTTTTTAATATTTGTATTTACGGCTGAAATCATCGATGCCGTAACCGCTTTATGATCGCTGATTCCCTGTTCTGCGTTACCTGTTTCAAATAATTCGGATCTGTTTGTCACCAGAAGGTCTAATACGTTATCGCCACGAGTCGGTTCTCTGTTTAACTGCTCAAGGTGGTTTTCATATAAAGCACTTTAAAAAATTTCACTGGATTCTTTGTCCCTGCCACCCGTTACGAACGTTTGAGTCTCCCAGTCTATAGCGGCAAATTAAAATCTCCACCCAGAACTATAACATGGTGGGGAAATCTACTCGAAATTACTTGCTTTGTGCAAAGCAAATTCATTCCAGTCAAGTTTAGTAGCCTTTTAGAATTCTATCGGCATGATAACTAAATTTAACAAACTGTTTTCACTCATACTTGACCTTAAATACCTTTTTATCATTTTTTGATTTGCTGAAACACCGTCCACAAGATGCTGCAATCACTGGCACTGTCAAAAATATCCTAAAAACTGTTTGTGGATTTTGATGAATGTCTTTTAAACTGAATTTTGAAAAAAAAACTTCAAAATATCCCACTGGGAAGCTGTGTCAGTCGTCTTCATCAGTTCTTTCATTTAGAATTTGAAAGCAGCTATTTTGTTGACTAGCTCTGCTGTATCAGTATACACTGACAAAAAAGATAATTGCAACACCCAAATATAACTATTTTAAAGTAATGAAATTTCGGGAATACATTTGTCTATGTAACATATTTAAGTGATTAACATTGTAGGGTCACAGATTAAGGTAAGTGTGAAATAAGCCATTGCAAATGTAATGCACTGATCCATCAATAACCAGCGTAACCACCAGAATGTTGCATGCAAGCATTCAAATGCGCATGCATTGTGTCATACAGCTGCCAGACGTCAGTTCGTTGCATGAATTACGATGCCTGTTGCACCAGGTCAGCTAGTACAGGGACGGTTAATGCTACTTGTGGATGAAGATGGAGTTTTTGTCTGATGATGTCCCATATGTGCTCGACTGGAGATAGATCTGGCGATTGAGCAGGCCAAGGCAACATGTCAACACGCTGAAGAGCATGTTGGGTTACAACAGTGGTATGTGGGCGAGCGTTATCCTGTTAGAAAACACTCCCTGGAATGCTGTTCATGAATGACAGCAGAACAGGTAGAATGACCAGATTGATGTACAATTTTGCAGTCAGTGTGTGTGGATAACCACGAGTGTGCTCCTGTTGTCATACATAATTGCACCAGAGACCATAGCTCCACGTGTAGGTCCAGTGTGTCTAGCAGGCATGCAAGTTGGTTGCAGGCCTTCAACTGGCCTCCTCCCAACCAACACACAGCTATCACTGGCACCGAGGCAGAATCAGCTTTCACCAGAAAACACCACAGACCTCCACCCTGGCTTCCAATGAGCTCTTGCTTGACACCACTGAAGTCACGAGCGATAGTGGTTTTGGGTCAGTGGAATACATCTGACTCGGACTGTCTTTGAAGTAACCAATTTATAATAGTCCGTTGTGTCACTTTGATGCCAACTGCTGCTCAGATTGCTGCTGCAGATGTAGTACCATGTGCCAGAGCCATACACCTAACACTGTCTTCCCTTTCGGTAGTGTCACGTGATCGTCCACAGTCCAGTCTTCTTGCGACAATACATGCTCGTGACCACCGCTGTCAGCAGTCGTGTACAGTGGCTACATTCCTGCCAAGTCTTTCTGCGATATCACAGATGTAGCATCCAGCTTCTCATAGCCCTACTAATCACCTCATCTAAACTCAGTTTTGCTACAATTTTGCGTTTGCTGCTTATTACACGATATGTTGCTTTGTATGAAATTTAGCTACCATATTGAATTTTTCTTTAGACTTGGATGGAGGTCTCTGTCTGTCACCAATCTCGAGACAATTGATCTGATGTATCACTCTCATTTGCGATCGCCCCGCACCAGCGATAACGCCAAAGTGAAACACCCGCAACATTGCTCACATTTCGTAAATGATTTCAGATATCGAAATGAGGTTTTGGCAAATGATAACACACAAAGAAGAGAGTATTTTGCCGAACGGTTATTATGCAAAACTTCATTATCTACCGCTTTATTCCACTACCTACAGACTTTTTAGATGAAAGAATGTAATTCTTAAGGGCCATCGGTAGCTTGTGAAACGAGAAATGCTATGGATTTGGAACAACATAAGTGAAGACATTACATGTTTCTTTTTTTTTTTTGTGCCGAAGAGGTCCTTGTTTATAAGATACTGACCTTTCTTTCGCCTAGTTCCTCGCTTAATAAAGTTAATAAACCACTGTTTCAGAGTTCCCTCGCAATTGCGTCTGCACAACATGTTATTGAGGTGACACTGTGTAAATTCCGCTGTGTTTTGGCAAAAGAAGCAAACTTTAACACGATAACAAGAGAACTGTGTACATTTTACTCCAAATTCGCCAATCTTGACGCTTCTCTGAAAGTTACAAATGGTTAACAAGCCAGACGAAAATAGTTTGCTGCATTTTCGTCAGAATTCTTTTTAGATACTAACCAAAGCAGAGATGACATATCTTTTTGAATGGTCACCATGCAAGTGATAGCGCGGAGGGGCCCCGCTTAAAATTTACAAAAATTGTGAGCATAGGCGTCAGTTTAGAAGTGCATCTCCCCTCCAGCACTCAGCATCTCCCCTCCAGCGCTCGGCATTTCCCCTACAGCGCCTGCTCGCAGCTCCTAACTACTACCACTATGCATGCACTGACAACTGCGCATCTACTGGCATCGGTATTCTCCATGCATGGACTATGCAGCTTGAGACAGCTGCCGACTACACAGTTCGCTCATTTCCAACAATGGAGCTCTTACTGCTACATTGCTACAGTATTGTAAAATCTGAAATATCGGCGAAAGGGTCCTATAGCATGTATGCTATCTAATCAAATGCTTACGATTTTTACCGACTTCTGCCGACTGAGGACTGGAGGGAGACTGTTTCAGGTAAGTGCTTCAAGGCATTCGATAGAATAATAAGTGAGATGGAAAACACGTCTCATTTCATCTGACTTTAATTTGCTGTCAGGAAACACCTGAAATACAAGATCTGTACAGTATCTAGAAAAATGTGCAGTAGATTTTGATATCAAGAATAGCCAATATACTGAAAAGAAAAAAATTGCAACACCAAGAAGAAGTTGAGTGACATAAACTAAAGTCGGTAGGCGTTTTTCGACGGCTGTTCACAAGTTTGCCTGTGTGGCCGTCCTCCGCAGCAAGCATATAAATATTTGTTTTGTAAATAAAACTGTCTTTTCCCGCTCCTAGTCACTTCATTTATCCCATACGCGTTTCACCCTCTCCTGTTCTAAGGCGGCATCATTGGGATCTATAACGATACAGTTTTGTTAGTTATAGATTATCAAACAGTTAACTTCGCGATTTTTTGTAAACAAAGTAATTTCTTACGATTTGCTGATCTGCGTTTCCTCACATCTGGTCTGGAGGTCGCACTACCACTTTTATCACTGCCATATCATCACATCTTTGTGTTCTCGCCTTCCACACACTGTTCACCATGTTTCTCACTATTTTTTGTGGTGGACTATTGTTCTTTTGTCACTCGATACAACTATTTCGTCGTACACTGCTTTTCCCAGCGTCACAATATTTACGCTGGGAAAAATAGTGAGAAACATGGTGAACAGCGTGTGGAACGCGAGAACACAAAGATGTGATGATATGGCAGTGATAAAAGTGGTAGCGCGACCTCCAGACCAGATGTGAGGAAACGCAGATCAGCAAATCGTAAGAAATTACTTTTTTTTACAAAAAATCGCGAAGTGAACTGTTTGATAATGTGTAACTAACAAAACTTTATCGTTATAGATCCCAATGATGATGCCTTAGAACAGGAGAAGCCGAACGCGTATGGGATAAATAAAGTAACTAGCAGCAGGAAAAGGCAGTTTTATTTACAGAACAGATGTCTATTCAGATTTCATGCCAGTCGCATAAGAGTGGCGCTACTAGTGCCACTATGGGGACACAAATCAGGCTTTGCTTTAAATAGACGCTCTAATGGTCATGAATATTAGTTAACTTTCATACTGGACGTGGCGAGTTTACGGTAGTCGAAGACGCCATTATCAACACTTGCACGGTGACCATTCAAAAAGATATGTCATCTCTGCTTTGGTTAGTCTCTAAAAAGAATTCTGACGAAAATGCAGCGAACTATTTTCGTCTGGCTTGTTTACCATTTGTAGCTTTCAGAGAAGCGTCAAGATTGGCGAATTTGGAGTAAAATGTACACAGTTCTCTTGTTATCGTGTTAAAGGTTGCTTCTTTTGCCAAAACACAGCGGAATTTACACAGTGTCACCTCAATAACATGTTGTGCAGACGCAATTGCGAGGGAACTCTGAAACAGTGGTTTATTAACTTTATTAAGCGAGGAACTAGGCGAAAGAAAGGTCAGTATCTTATAAACAAGGACCTCTTCGGCACAAAAAAAAGAAACATGTAATGTCTTCACTTATGTTGTTCCAAATCCATAGCATTTCTCGTTTCACAAGCTACCGATGGCCCTTAAGAATTACATTCTTTCATCTAAAAAGTCTGTAGGTAGTGGAATAAAGCGGTAGATAATGAAGTTTTGCATAATAACCGTTCGGCAAAATACTCTCTTCTTTGTGTGTTATCATTTGCCAAAACCTCATTTCGATATCTGAAATCATTTACGAAATGTGAGCAATGTTGCGGGTATTTTGTAAGTAGGCTGTTTATGTTTTCTTATTGGCAACGTTACGTAGCGCTCAATATGAAAATCACTGGCTGTGCTGTGTGCAGTCTGTCGCTAGTTTGCATTGTTGTCTGCCATTGTAGTGTTGGGCAGCGGCAGCTGGATGTGAACAGCGCGTAGCGTTGCGCAGTTGGAGGTGAGCCGCCAGCAGTGGTGGATGTGGGGAGAGAGATGGCGGAGTTTTGTAATTTTTCATGAACTGATATATTTATATATGATGATATCAAGGTAAATACATTGTTTGTTCTCTATTAATATCTTTCATTTGCTAACTATCCCTATCAGTAGTTAGTGCCTTCAGTAGTTTGAATCTTTTATTTAGCTGGCAGTAGTGGCGCTCGCTGTATTGCAGTAGCTTGAGCAGCGAAGATTTTTGTGAGGTAAGTGATTTGTGAAAGGTATAGTTTAATGTTTGTCAGGGCCATTCTTTAGTAGGAAATTTTGAAAGTCAGATTGCGTTGCGCTAAAAAATATTGTGTGTCAGGTTAAGCACAGTCCTGTATAATTGTTGAAAGGGGACGTTTCATAAATTGTTTTACGTGCTGCTGCATTGCCTCGTCCCTTAGTTTAGCATCTGAGCTCAGTAGATTTAAGTTAGCTTAAGAGGGGGTAGCCTCTAAGAGAATGAGTTGCGATGAATTGGAAGAAATCCATTGAGAAAACAGGTTTAGGTAGGATTTTCTTGGAAATAAATGATGAGGTAAGATAATGGAAAATAAAAATGAGGTAAGAGATGTGTGAACATATAAACACAGAAAGCATGCTTAGTTAGAATTTTTTTTTGGTGGAAACAAAGGATGAAATAAGAAGAAAGATATATGAAGTTTTGGGTTGGACTGCAGTACCAAATGTTACACTGAAAACGAACCCTGTCCTTTCCTATTGGTGTTATCCCACTATGTGTGTGTGTACCCTTGTGTATTTGTTTTCTTCCTGTCTCTGTGTAATTTTATAGAATTTTTTTCTTCTTTTAATATTAAGCTACATTCACTATGATGAGGAATACTTTTATCCTCAAATACAATTGGCATTAATAATATGTTATTTACCTTATAAATATGCTTACACATTATTTATTCTGTTTAATGCTCATGTGTGAAGTTGATGTTTCAAAAATTATTGTGATCTTTTATGTATGTACTCATGTCATAATTCCACTGATGTATATGTTAGTTCGATTCTTTTGTAAAGCCTGTACTACAGATGTTATCTGTATTATTATGTTTTTAATGATGTATTTTGTACCTTTGTTATTGTATTTTTAGGTTATCAAATTGTAATTGTTACCAGTTCTTCCAATTAAGTTACATTTCACTGCACACGTTTCTGTTGGTCATAGTATATGGACAATATGTGAGAAGTAGGGACTGATAGTGTTTGCATGTGTGTTAATGATTCAACAAGGGACTGGATAACAGCATTGCTCGTTCTAAGGACAATTCCAAAAACTTTGTGAGTGCACAAGTGGTGGTTTATGGACTTGCTATATTCTCCGCAAGACTCTTCGATGGTGAATGTGCACCTGCACAATCGCAACAGATGGCTGTGCATCTATGATGACCCACCAACGCCATTATTTCTACAAGGACTGCAGTGGGTCTGCACCTCTGGTGGCCCACCAATACCACAATCTCTACCAGGACTCCAGTGGGTCTGCTCTGTGATGACCTACCTACCAATATTCTTCCAAACTTCGAATGACTCTGCTGTGGGTTTGCTCTGTTGTGGCCCATTACCTGTCAGCATGTCGAGAGTCAGCACTGTCTTTCCATTGGAAGGACAACACCACTTCTTCAAGACTGCATGGAAATCCACTACTTCCGTGTGCATTTTCTTTTACTGCTCAGACTTTGAGACAAACACTGCTATTCTCCTGTTATGTACGATTAGGACTGTCTTTAGGGACTGTGAGAAAATTTGAGCTTTTGACCAACGTTGTATCAATAAGTGTGTGCATTTTATATCTTTGTTACTGTAATTGTGAAAAATTTTTGTCAAATCTGTATTGGCCAGTGCCCAACACCATTTGTAAAAAATTTTTGTGGGGAGCATGGGGGCTATGTAAGTAGGCTGTTTATGTTTTCTTATTGGCGACGTTACGTAGCGCTCAATATGAAAATCACTGGCTGTGCTGTGTGCAGTCTGTCGCTAGTTTGCATTGTTGTCTGCCATTGTAGTGTTGGGCAGCGGCAGCTGGATGTGAACAGCGCGTAGCGTTGCGCAGTTGGAGGTGAGCCGCCAGCAGTGGTGGATGTGGGGAGAGAGATGGCGGAGTTTTGTAATTTTTCATGAACTGATATATTTATATATGATGATATCAAGGTAAATACATTGTTTGTTCTCTATTAATATCTTTCATTTGCTAACTATCCCTATCAGTAGTTAGTGCCTTCAGTAGTTTGAATCTTTTATTTAGCTGGCAGTAGTGGCGCTCGCTGTATTGCAGTAGCTTGAGCAGCGAAGATTTTTGTGAGGTAAGTGATTTGTGAAAGGTATAGTTTAATGTTTGTCAGGGCCATTCTTTAGTAGGAAATTTTGAAAGTCAGATTGCGTTGCGCTAAAAAATATTGTGTGTCAGGTTAAGCACAGTCCTGTATAATTGTTGAAAGGGGACGTTTCAATTTCACTTTGGCGTTATCGCTGGTGCGGGGCGATCGCAAATGAGACTGATACATCAGATCAATTGTCTCGAGATTGGTGACAGACAGAGACCTCCATCCAAGTCTAAAGAAAAATTCAATATGTTAGCTAAATTTCATACAAAGCAACATATCGTGTAATAAGCAGCAAACGCAAAATTGTAGCAAAACCACTATTTTTTATTGCAAACTTGATCGAATTCATCGCATTATCTTACTTCCATGTAAATATCACAATAACTATAACCATTACTGAAACGGTGGGCCCATCAGAATGAACTTGACATGTAAAGCTACAAGTAAAGCAGAAATGTATTTTTTTTACCAAATAGTTTCTGTAAAATAGTTTTGAAAGATTGCAGGGCGTGCGCCTCGATTCTGTCATCCCCGACCGGCCGAAAGGTGGCAAGGCAGTGTCGGCCTCCCCTTCTGAACAAATGAATGAACTCCCCAGCGCTTTGGACGGAAGTTGGTCACTGCGCATCAGCCACTGTATCCTGAGGGGACTCTACCAGCAGACATCTATTTGGTAATGGTCGTTGCTTTGTGATGCTTCTTGGACGACATGGAACTCTAGAAATGACACTGACAACAGCTCGTGTTGAGAGTCTCTGGCGGAGGGAAAGTGTTCTTCTCTTAGGTAGAAGAGTTAAGATAGTGGCAAGAGGGAGGGTAGGAGAACTCACGCACCGATATTTGTTTATTCTTAAGCAATAATTTTTTTCTATAGTTTTTCTGGTCAGTTTTTGCGCCCCTTCGCATCCGCGACCATGGTGTGGTCCTATGACGCCATAGCCTTGGTACCTCCTCGGCTATCTCTTTACTACAGAGAACGACACCACAGTCTTCACCCACTGTAACTCCAGGGAACAGTCCTTATCATCAGGCACATGTCATTTTGTACAGAGCTATTAAATTTTCATCGGAAGAGGCATTAGAGGAAGCAAAAAATCTCGTTGAATACTGTGCGTCAGAGGGCTGCAGGAACTGCTAGCTGTTTATAATCACGCAATAAAGAGGTTAAATAAGGAGGGGAAGACATACCTACAAGGTACTTCGCAAAGCTTCACTATTTCACGAAAAATTCAGAAGAAGGAGAAGAAAATTTGATATCTACGAGTAGGTAATATTGACGAACAGGTCGTTGCGGAACTTATAATATTATTGAAATAATACTAACGCTTTAATATTCGCAAATCCACCTTAAATGCTAACCCTTCGACAGGATGTCAGATGACACTGATAGAGTGGCTAACGGAAAAACAGCCAGACTTTATTTCGCATTCTGCATAACCCAGATAGTCCTGAATTATTTGTTTTTCAAAATTGATTTCTATGTTATCTACATTGATTCACAAGGTCGTAAGAAAGAAAGTAAAATCAATTTTGAGTATTTATTTTTATTTAATATTTCCAAAAATGGGCGTTCTTCCAGAAGGACGTCAGGACAATAAGAGAACATGTTTTTAAAGTATATGACATTGCACAATTGTTTTGGTTTTTATACTTTCAAATAAACATAAATAAGTTTGAATTATGGGCTAAAACAGCTAATAAATAGAAAAAACAACGAAAATAACCTATACACATATTTTATGCGCTAGTATGATAAGACAAAAAGCAACAGACATGAAGTGGTTCGTCACATTTTACGCACATAGTAATAGTTATTTTGTGGCAACTTCGACATATCAGCTGCTTCTTCTTTTGTGTTATCTCGTCCGTTGGTAATTCAACAACCTAATGTTCTCTTCCATCAAACCTAGAATATAGTTTTGCCCTCTTGCTAGGACGTCCTCTGCTGGTAGGTACTCTTTTGTTACTTTCAAGAATTGCAGTGACAATTCGACGACGAAATGTCAGATGATCTATGGGTTCTTCGTTGTGTGTGTAAAGATCCCAGGCATTTTGCTCTGCAATGTCTATAAAACGTGCAATGATCGGGAAATGCCACTTTTTCCCTCTTACAGAGCATCTATATAGGGATACATTTTGGTCAGCTCGATCTATGCCTCCCATGTGAGTATTGTAGGAGTGTAATAAGTTAGGTTGAGGCACGCTTAATCCTTTTCTTTTGTCCCCTGGAAAATCTTGCTACAGAGCGCAGTGGTTGCACTCTGTCAAAGTTGGTGGCTAAAATAACAATATTATTGTCATTCCAACGTACAATGGAAATCCCGGATGCTGAGTCAGAACAAACTTCATATGATCCTCTATTTTCTTTTATCATTTTATCTACAGATGATAGAGTACAATTCTTAGCTCTTTTTCCTCTTATTGTTCCTGATGCTTCCACGCCCCTCTCTTTTAGGTAAAGAGGTTATGAAAGTATATTTGATATGGAACATGTGGAAGTAACTGGTCAACGTAAGTCATTACCACACCGTACCCCATACCTTTCGTTTCCTAATCCTTACTACATGTGCCAGGGTTAGGTATTTCTTCATCTTTTGATTCTAACATGTCCAAAAGTTCCATCAGTGTACATCGTTTCCTGTGAATACAAAATGACAACATGTTACCCTGACGTCCTTCTGGAAGGACGGTTGAAAACCTCATTGAATTACAACTGACGAAAACTTTCAATCGTAATATGAACCCGTAAATAATATAGGTTAATTCTTGAAGATATTATATGAGAAGTTTCAGAATTATTGATGCAATATGAAAGAAAATATTAATACACATCGATGACAAGGTCAGTCAGACGTCAGGGTTATCTGGGATAAGCTACATACTGAAAGGATAAGGAGTAATTATTGCTGGAATCCTGGCAACGGTCTGTAGCAAAAAGCGTAAGTATGTCGATTTTAAAACCGATTGCTGTCGCTGGTATAGGATGGAAAATTGTAATTTCAAGAAAATTTATAGTAACATTTTCCTGGAGTAAAACAAGTGCTAAACTCTTCCAAACTTCATTAAGAAAGCTCTTGTAATCAGATATGAGCACGGTTGTGACTGTGTCTTCTTGTGATGTTTTGTGGTTCCTGGCTGGATGAGGAGAGGGTGGTACGATAGGTGGGTGGCCGGTTTCCTCTCACTAAATACAAAATGCGCACGTGGTTAAAGTACACTTTATTACAGGAACCAACTGAGTATGTAATATCAAAGATGTCCAATCTGAAGTTCTGTGTTTAACAGCAATCAAATAACATGTAATAATTCTTGAATCTTGTCCCTGTCCATATCACAACTATATACAGTGCCTAACGTTCCCTCACAGCTAGCTAAGGCGTGAGGCGACGACTAACATTGTGGAAGACTAGAGCACAGTGCGATGTATTGAGGTGCAGTGCGAAATGAGTCCCGATGCGACGTACTGAGGTACTGAGATTGAGACTGAGTGGTTGAGAGATTGAGACTAGAGATGGGTAAACTCGTTCATCCTTGGGAACTAGTTCACTGGTGATCGCTCTATTTTGGGAACCGTTAATTTTTCCTCGTTCACCGTTCATTTGTGCATGGTATATGGTTCTTATGGAAAATTGAAAATTAGTAGCTTAGGTGACTGAAAATGGAAGGCGCCAAGAGGGAGCACTTGCCTCCCCTCTGGAGTACAGAGTTTTTATTCATTAGAGAATACTTACACACTTGTAATTTTCCTGATTCTGCAGAACCTCTCGTTGAGTCAACTGTAGCGTTATGTGGCTGATTGCAGTGAAATAATATGAGGTGGCGCACGAAAAAACGACCCCGAGTGCAGACTGCTCGCCAATTACGCAAGATTTGTGGATCGCTACGAGCAGAATAGATAAACATGTAATAATTAGGCAGTAAAGAAATAACAAATAAGCTAATAAAACAACTTCGATACGTGATGATGATCGGTGGGCGACAATGAGCAGTCTAGTACTCGGGGCCAATTTTTCGTGCGCCACCCTGTACCACTGAAATAATATTGTAGAAGTTATCGTATTCTCTTTACAAAATGTGACACCGGGCACTCGATTATGAAGCGCGCGCTTCATTCGGTTGTAAGTCGGTCTGTCTTCCATAACAATGAATATGCTGTTTTACCTTGGATAAAAAAAGGCGGAAAATGGGTATTCGTGTGTGCCGTGCCGACTTCATTTGCATGTGTAATAACAAAAAAACTTGCCTTTTTATAAGTATGTCTCCTGCTGTTTATCGAAATAGTGAAGTAAGCTGATATGCCCTTTTGTTACCTAAACAGATGTATTACGTACCACGTAATATTTATGTAATTTTCGTAATTATAAAATATGTTTTCATTACCGGTCGTGGACGATGAATAAAATGCGAAAAGAACCAGAAGTCCACAGTTCAGAAAAGGCTTAAAACAGATCTAGAGCGGGCTTGCGCAGCGAACGAAACGAACAAGTCGATACTGTACTAACTATGAGCAGTCGGCAGTGGATCTGCGACGAGTGGCCACGCGAAGGAGGAGGAGTCCGGCCGCGGGCGACCGAGACTGAGGGGAACGGAACCGAGACTGGAACGAGACCGGCCGACGTGCCGTTGCGGGAACTGTAAGTAGAAAGCCGCGACCGAAGTGAACTTTGAAAGATCGTTCCTTAGGATTCGTTCCTCGCTCCTTCCCTTCATCCTGGTGAACCGTTCCTTTGGACCCGTTAGTTCGCGAACGACCCATCTCTAAGTGAGACAGCCCGGTCGTCGTCGTCGTCGGCCTATATGCACGCTGCTCATGGGGCGCTATCGGTGCGTTGTCTGGGGGCGTGTCTTGGTCTTTTCCTGTCATAGGCGCGATTAGGTCAGCACCTGATATACGATGTTTCCTAGTACCGATCGGTCTGCTGGCGATAGCGTACTCCAGCACAAACGCACGAGCAGATTCTTTCAATAGAGACAGTCATAGTTTTCATAATGGCCGATAATATTAATGCAAGAAACTATGTCGCACTGAAGTGCGCTAACCATTTTAGTAAGGAATGATAGTAGGTCTGTAGTATTCCACGTAAGTAGGGCAGTATTATTCTGTAGAATACGGAGACCCTGAATCATTACTCAAGATAATCGCTACTTCTGGATTAATTATGGAGAAATTACTTCATTTGCAATGAAAACAAGTTCTTCTCGTTATATATTTCTAAATTTTGCCTTTCTTAGTTAAATGTTTGCACTTGGGAGTCCTGAATCTGTTATTACCTTGATTTGGTATTTTAGTTCAAGCCATTAGGTACATATAAACCACAAGAATAAATACAGAAAGTTTCACTGGTAATTTACTGAAACAAAGACTGTATCTAGGGTGAACTCCTAAAGTGATTTGTCTTGCAACTTCCTCTCTAACTAACACGTACAAGAATAAAAAACAGCAGCATATGTACATCGACATAAATAAACGTACTGCACTGATTATAAACCTGTTACACATGTAGTAGGTGTAGGCCTTTAGTACGATACGACCAGTAAACCTACCTTGTAATCACTGTTTCTTCTCAGAATTTTTACATAATGTGAAGTAACTTTAATATTGATTTTTTTTACTGTACTTTAAGTAACGGTGCTTGTGTTATTAAATGAACTGATAATTTGCTCGTGTGTTCATATCTGAACTTCAGCACACTGAATTAAAGCCTATTTGCAAATCAATAAAATGAGCCCAGTTACTTTAACACTTTTAAAAACAATTTTTTATGATGCCAATACTTTCACTTTGATTCAATGCTCGGTTTATTCGTGAAACAGGAAAAGAAGCCTAAAAAGGTTAGCAGCTCAGAACAAAGTGAAGTATATAATACTTTACTGCACTTTAATAATAATATTGTAGAACTTCAGCAAACACTGGTTCATGCCTGAAAGTACAGAAGTAAAGCCGGCCTGAGTGGACGCGCGGTTCTAGGCGCTACAGTCTGGAACCGCGCGACCGCTACGGTCGCAGGTTCAAATCCTGCCTCGGGCATGGATGTGTGTGATGTCCTTAGGTTAGTTAGGGTTAAGCAGTTCTAAGTTCTAGGGGACTGATGACCACAGCAGTCCAATAGTGCTCAGAGCCATTTGAAACATACAGAAGTAAAACATTACTTTTATGAAGGTATTTGGAGATGACCTTCTTGGTGATGATGAAACACAGTATGGCTTAATCACGGCTCTTGATGTAACGGGATCTCTACTTTTATTCTTGCTACTGTAATTACAAATTTAGTGCAGACCAATAAATGCCACGTTGCTGCTGCTAATACCCATTTCCATCTGAGACACTTTAATCTACTTTTATAAGGACTTTAACTTCAATGAAAACTTAATGCTGCAAAGGACAACCACAGACTCGTGCCGATGGGTCACTAGTGTAACGAAGTTAACCCATAACCTTTTGTATTACCTAGTTATGTCACGAACTGAGCCATAGGTGAAGAAAATTGATCTCGCAGATCTATTTTGCTCAATTTTAACCGTGGATTTCTAATATTTAAAGTCAAAAGATCCCGATTCACTTCGAAACTTAACGAAACCATGTCAGAATATGGTAAAAAAAATCCAGTGAAAGAACATAAAACACAAAAAATCCCGTAAATAAATTCGTAAATTATTAAGGAAATGGCTATAATTTTGTTCAGTTGTAACTGTAAAAGCCAAATAAACTCCCACTTGGTAATGGGAATGCTATAATATGACTTATTATTGAATTTAAACACAGTTTACGCAGTTGACAGGTGTTAGACTCACAGTTCCCACCTACAGCGTGCCTTGCACCAATACGAGACGAGCGGCCTAACTATGATTGGTCAGCGCTCAGAATGTAATGGCGGATTCCACAACTTGCGCGGGATAACAAATGCCGCAACAAACATGTAAAAGCGCTCAATAAAAACACTACACACTTGAATTAAAACACACCCTTCCAAAGGAATGCGTAAAAGCATATGCAGTAACACAATAAAATGAAGGGACAAGACAGAGATAGGAAATAGCCATAACTACAGTTTATGGGAGGCCAACAGTCTGTAACATACTTCACTCAAATTAAAATTATTTTTAAAGGAAGCAAATGTGAAGAAAAGTTTGTCACAAGAGAAAAAGAAATTATATTTTTTAAACTACACTAAATTCTCTCAGTCTTTACAGGGGGAGAGCGTTTGGGATTGCAGCTTAACTTTTTGTAGACGTTACGTCGTGAAGTCAGCGGCAGTTAATTGCTGCTGCCGGCGTAATTATTATGACTCCATTAGTCACGAAATATGTCTTGGATACACCCTCTTGCTTAGCATACGATTCTCCACGCAATAATATTATCGTCCGTATCGTTTCTTTGTTCGCAGTCTGGACGGACGTAGTTATTGTTGTGTGTTCAGTTTCGGATGCGCGCGACTACAACATTCCATACACACACGTTTCTGTTTCTAACGTTCCATACACAGTTTTAAAACAGTATCTAATTCACTTCACCCAGCTGATCGCGATATTTCAGTCCGCACGCTTTTAGCAATCATGATCGCGAATTCAGGAGAAAACAGTATCACACGTCACAATCAGTTTGCAAATCTCCAAGGTGATAGTTAATGTTTTACCGCGCTCCGCAACTCATTGAGTTATAGGCAAGGTAATAAATTCAAAGTATATTATTTCGTGCAACTCAGTTAGATGAAAAGCAGTTCGGTACCAGCTGCGATAATTACAGTCTATTCATGTAAGCATTGTCACAGTGACTATGCTCAGTGAAGCTCACAGTCTAACATTTCATTTCATAATGTCCACGTCAAATTTAGTTTATACCGCGACCACGAAGTAAAAACACGTTCATAAATTTTCATGTGTTTCTGTCTAGCAGGATTACACAAAATAAACCTGGCGTATCCCATGATATTGCGCACATATTCTACGTCATTGTTCGACTGCAACTATCGATATCGCTTTCGCATCAGAGTTCTTGTCCGCCTCCGGTAGCTGAGTGGTCAGCGCGACAGAACGTCAATCCTAAGGGCCCGGGTTCGATTCTCGGCTGGGTAGGAGACTTTCTCCGCTCAGGGACTGGGTGGTGTTGTCCTAATCATCATCATTTCATCCCCATCGACGTGCAAGTCGCCGAAGTGACGTCAAATCGAAAGACTTGCACCTGGCGAGCGGTCTACCCGACGGGAGGACCTAGTCACACGATATTTATTTTTATCAGAGTTCTTTCATTTTTTAGTTCGATTTTTGCCCTGAAGGCCATACAGTCACGTTTCAGTGTTTTGGGGTTTTACGAAGTGAAGGTCTAAAAATTTCATAATTGATTTTAGGATTAGTATATTATTTTGATGAAGGAGAGTTGGTATGAAAGTTGCCAATGGTTGGTGCAATCTGATTAACTGGTCAATAAATTCGATTTGCTGGTTTTCATATGGTTTACATTCGAAAAGGATGTGACTAAATTTCCTTGCTGTTGTTTCATCACATGCATAGTAAGGATTGTCCCTGGAATGTAATCGGTGAAGATGGGTAGGGAAAGTTCCATGATTAAATCTCATTCGGATTATGGAGTTAATAAAATTTTTGTTCGCCTTAACTGCGTAGAACCTAGGCATGAAGGAACGTTCGGCAATATTTGACCAAAATATTTCCCTTTAATGAGGCTTGATATTCGTCGTTCCATTGTCGCCTTGTTCTTCTACATAAAGTAGTCTGCATGTCTGATGACGGTAATAAGATATTTACAAAAGTACCATGATAAGCAGCTGTTTTCGATAGGTCATCAACCATTTCATTATATTTAATGTTGCCATGTCCTTTGATCCACATAAATTTTGTCGAATGGCAAGTGTCTGCAAGTCCTGGAGCATGCTTCTGCACTCCCTTAAAAATAATGAAAATACCTCCAAGTTGTGGCAGTCAGAATTCGTTCTCATATGCACAGTTTCTCGTTAATATCCAGTTACTGACCATCCAGAAGTAGAATCCAGGTGAGAACATGGAGAAATATCTTTACCCAGACGCAACCATTGTTCCTGGTGTGTGATGACTTTAATGCACATAATGTTGTGTGGGGGTGTGGCGATACAGATAGATATGGGAGATATCTGGAAGAGATAACTGAACTTTATGGGTTAGCACTACTTGATGGCTCAAAATGGCTCTGAGCACTATGGGACTAAACATCTGAGGTCATCAGTCCCCCCTAACTAACCTAAGGACAACACACACATCCATGCCCAAGGCAGAATTCGAACCTGCAACTGTAGCAGTCGCGCGGTTCCGGACTGAAGCGCCTAGAGCCGCTCGGTCACAGCGGCCGGCGTACTACTTGATGATGGAACTTCTACCATAGTATTTAATCCAGACAGACGACAGCCAGCGGTAGATCTAAACATATGCTCACCAGAATTAGCTACCATAGTTCATTGGTCAGTTCAGAGCGATACACTGGGCTTTAATCACCTCCCAATAGAAATTAAAATAGGAACAACTCCTGTGATACACAATGAAGTAGAGCTGGAAAATGGGGAATAAAAGAAGCACAGTGGGGAGAATATGAGGCATGGACCCAATCCCTAATTTCTAAGCAAAGTACACATCACAACATAGAGGATGATTACAAAACATTTATCGAACTCATAAACAAAACATCTGCAGAAACAATCCCATTGAAGAAAATATGGAAGACAATGAAAACTCCAAACCATTTGGCGGGATGCAGAATGTTCAATAGCATTTGCAGCTAGAAAAAAACGCTTTGAGAGAATACCGAACAAATCTGTCAGTCAATAAGTACTTACAACATAAGAAAATAGATTCCCAAGTCAAGCGTGTTTTAAAGGAAAAGAAGAAAGAGAGCCGGTCAGCAATTTGTAATAAATTAAAGATACTAATGTCATAGATATATTGAGATGCATTAAGGCTCTTCAACATAGAGACCAAGGAACTGCTAACGTAAAAAATGGATGAATTACTCGCAGACAAATTCATAGACAAAATAGCACACCCGACAGTACTACCAGAACCTTTGAGTGTCCCAGAAGAAATATCACCTCATTTTCTTTGTTCGCCATTTACAAAGGAAGCGAACGGCCTTCCCATCAGATCGCCGAAGTTAACCACTGTCGGGCTTAGCTAGCACTTGTACGGGTCACCTTCTGGGTCTGCCGAGTGCTGTAGGGAAGTGGGGTGCACTCACCCATTGTGAGGCTAATTGAGGAGCTACTTGACAGAGAACTAGCAGTATCGGTCACGAAAACAGACAACGGCCGGGAGAACGCTGTGCTGACCACAAGCCCCTCTGTATCCACATCCGGTGACGCCTAAGGGCTGAGAATGGCATGGTTATATATATTCTTTACCACATTGTCTACCCATAAAATAAATTTCTTTTCATGTGTAAACTTTTCGGGCAAAAAGCGTGACATCGTCTGGCATACAAGAGCCAGGGTGAAATAGAGTCTCCATCTACTGGAATACCTGTTGTCGTATTGCACCATGAAAATAAGTAAAATTATGTTTTCATGCAACATCGGGACATAGGAAAAACAATACTAAAGCTAACGCCATAGTTTACGACGTGTTGAGGGTTGCTTTTGCAAGAAAACCATACTGCTTCTCTTTGACCCACGGTAGCATACCAAAATGTTCATTGAGACTGAAAATCTCGCAAATGCTTTTTGTAATTTGGTTTGAAGTGACAAAAAATATCAAAGTTCTTGATACAAATCAAGAAATAGGTGTTGTATATGGGCCGAACGTAATAAGTGAAGGTGTTCTGCACCAGTTGTTTCGTTTATTTAAGAATCTACATGTACATGTACATCTACGTCTACATCTCCGCAAGCCAACGTACAGTGCGTGGTGGAGGGTGTAACATAAAAGGAATGGAAGGATGAATGCTCATGATAATGACAGAAGATACTAACCATCTGTGCTCCACAAGGAAATTGCACAGACAATTGACGAAAAATTCACGATATTTCAACTGACAGGCAACTTTCCACAGATGCTTGGAGAGTTTTGCATAAAATCGTGGAGAAACAGTTGCGGTACCACAAGCCCTTTGATCATTGGGCACCATAACTCCCTTTACGAGAGCTATAAAACTCAACAATATCTGCCTCTCTGGATTTTGTTGTTAGATAAGATGAAGGCCTGCTGAACACAAGCACTACAGATGACGAGGCACCTATTTTAGGCGCTAATTCAGACAGGAAACAACAGTCTGTTTTTTAGTGCCTAACCACCTCATCCATCAAACAAAAAATAAATAAAAAACACACACAAAACACCGTCATCCAGAAGTTTATGGCTGCCGGCATTTGAAATGTTTATGTGAAGTTGTTTTAGATTTTATGGAACACGGTGAGGACAGTTTAGTCCTGAAACTTAATGTGAGACGTTTAGAAAACCGAGAATTTCCATTTGAAATAATAGACTTGGTCCAATTCCTGTCCAATCTTACCTTGAACATGCTGTGGAATTAGTCTGTTTTTGGTTCATACCAGCTTTCTAACTGTCGCTTCCCCGCATGCACGTATTGCACGCACACACACACACACACACACACACACACACACACATATATATATATATATATATATATATATATATATATATATATATATATATATATATAGGGTGCAATGTGTATACGTGCAGACATTTTTATAAGTGGCATTTTAAACTGTACAAACTTCAGTGCATTAGTTGATTTCCCTCTGCGTCAGTCTTCCCACAAATCCTTCAAATAATTTACTATCTGATGTTTTCTGCACGGTCGTAACAACACCACTAAATGGACTACACCTGAAATATAGACTAGCCATTAAGTGTGAACACGTGGGTGTTCACACTTCCGCACATCACGTGATGCCCAGAGGAAAATAAGCATTTGTGGCTCGCTTTTGCCACATGTACTTGGAGTACTAATCAACCTAAAAACATACTACTCCTAATAGCTGTAATTGTTAGACTGCAGATGATGTAAATACTGATGTAATGTTGTTCAGTACCTTGTCCTCAGTCACCAACAAAAATAATTAGACTTATACTCATTACACCCTGTATGTCTGGCTTTCTGGGAATACAGAATGATAGCTTTTACTCTTTAGTGCTCTTGTTTGACTATGCTGTTACTGAGTGTCCTTAGATTTTTCTGTATGAGTTATCAGTTTTGTAGGCTATTTTCAGTCTACATCTACATCTACATTGATACTCTGCAAATCACATTTAAGTGCCTGGAAGAGAGTTCATCAAACCACCTTCACAATTCTCTATTATTAGAATCTCGTATAGCGTGCGGAAAGAACGAACACCTATATCTTTCCGTGCGAACTCTGATTTCCCTTATTTTATCGTGTTGATCGTTTCTCCCTATGTAGGTCGGTGTCAACAAAATATTTATATATTCGGAGGAGAAAGTTGGTGATTGGAATTTCGTGAGAAGATTCCGTCGTAACGAAAAACACCTTTCTTTTAATGTTGTCCAGCCCAAATCCTGTATAATTTCAGTGACACTCTCTTCCATATTTCGCGATAATACAAAACGTGCTGCCCTTCTTTGAACTTTTTCGATGCACTCCGTCAGCACTATCTGGTAAGGATCCCACAGCGCGCAGCAGTATTCTAAAAGAGGACGGACAAGCTTAGTGTAGGCAGTCTCCTTAGTAGATCTGTTACATTTTCTAAGTGTCCTGCCAATATAACGCAGTCTTTGGTTAGCATTCCCCACAATGTTTTCTATGCGTTCCTTCCAATTTAAGTTGTTCGTAATTGTGTGTACATTGCCCAGTCTGTGAACTGTTTTGTTGTTGTAAGTGGGAATGTACCATTTGCTTGTTGTTTCGGATACTTCTTGTTTATTTACGTTCTCTGGTTTTTGTGGATGTATTTGTGTGTATATGCCGCGCGGGGTAGCCGTGCGGTCTAGGGCGTCTTGTCACGGCCCGCGCGGCTACCGCCGTCGGAGGTTCGAGTCCTCCCTCGGGCATGGGTGTGTGTGTGTGTTGTCCTTAGCGTAAGTTAGATTAAATAGTGTGTCAGCTTAGGGACCGATGACCTCAGCAGTTTGGTACCATAAGACCTTACCACAATTTCCAAATATTGTGTGTAAATGTTCCGCGTGCCTGTGTTTGTATGTTGGTGAAGATCCATTTGTTTTCGTGTGATAGGTGTCTATTTCAGCTTTGTTTTAATTTTGTAATTCAGTTTGTCTATAATGTTCTGTTATATCCATTCCATTTGTTAGTTAATTGTAGTCCATTTTTGTGGATGTCTTCATTAAGTGGAGATTTGTTGAACCTCTGCAGCATTTATCGGAAACTGGCTTGTTTATGTGTTATGAGATGATTTAGGAGTGTATGTGTGACTGCGCTGATGGTAGGTTTCCTTTATATCGAAAATTGATGTTGTTTGTTGCGTCCATGTATTGCGAAGTCAACTAAATTTATCTTTTTGTCTCTTTCTGCTTCTATGGCGAATTTTGTTTTTGGGTTGGTTGTATGTACGTCATTGTAGAATTGTTAGATGCGACTGGGCGTTTCATCTAGGAGGCATATAATTTCGCCTGTATGGTGATGCCTATACACTATTCTGTATTGCTTGGCAATTAATATGGATTCAAATATTCCGTTCTCAATAGTGTTATGACCAGACGAAACTACAATCGTCCAACCATTACTGTGGGCTCTTTGATTGCTGCCAGAAGTGGCTCATTGAACTCCAACATACGCAATATTAGTTAACATTATTACATGAATGAATAAAAAGCTTTACGTAACTTGATACACTCCTTTGCTACAGGAGTGATTATTATGTACAACTGCCACTGTCCATTAACGCATCACTTGATTCAATAATTACCAAACTCTTCTCCTGGAGTACATTTCTATATGTGACTTGAATAACATTTTAATCTTACTCAGGAGAAGAAGAACTTATTAGCTGAGATCGCTACAAAAAAACTCTATAGTAGATAACCAGTTTCGGTAAAACAAGGGTACCATCTTCAGATCTTTATAAACATTATTAGAAACATCTACACATAAAATCTTTCCATTGAATTTCCAGGTATATATAAAACATGAAATGAGCGAAGCGTTGGCACACCAGAATTAAAATTACTATGTGCATCGCAATTCGCCAAAGCACCGTTCCCATAACATTACACATCACGCCTACCAGGGCGCCACAAGTAAGCCCAGGAGAGGCGCTGCAGGGATTCGTGCTGTTAGCAAAGCCACTCGCGTCGGCCGCCTGCTCCATAGCCCATTAGCGCCAGATTTCGTCGCACTGCCTTAACGGATACGTTCGTCGTATGGCCCACATTGATTTCTGCTGTTATTTGACGCAGTGTTGGCTGTCTGTTAGCACAGACATCTCTACGCAAACGCCGCTGTTCTCTGCCGTTAAGTGAAGGCCGTCAGCACTGCGTTGTCCTTGGTGAGAGGTAATGCGAAAAATTTGGTATTCTCGGCACACTCTTGACACGGTGGATCTCGGAATACTGAACTCCCTAACGATTTACTAAACTGAATGTCCCATGCGTCTAGCTCTAGCTACTATTCCGCTTCAAAGTTGCCAGCCATAATCACCTATTCACATGAGCCACCTGGGTGCAAATGAGAGCTCTATCATTGCACTGCCCTTTTATACCTTGCGTAGGTGATACTACTGCCATCTGTATATATGCATATCGTTACTTCGTGACTTTTGTCACTTCAGTGTATATGGGGTCCGCAAACGCACATTTTCCTACAAATCGAGGAAACAAACTTTACAACTGATATTTATGTACCGATAAGGTAAACACTGTTCATCGAAAGCGCTGTAAGTGTAGCGATCAAGGCATCTTGGTGTGAAATAGAGTACCTTCGTTCGGTTCCCAAATGTTTTCCGCAGTTTTTTTTCCATTTGTATATTTTTCCGTATCGAAAATGGTTGGTATAGAAGTATTAATGAGGTCACAATAGGTACGCAATAATAATTCGTAGCATAATACATGATTAATATTCAACACCGTTTTTTAAGCGATGTTACCTTGTGCATGACATGCATTAAAAATAATTACTGAAAAAAAATTTTAATTGTAGACCAAGTGTGTTTTCCGCCGAATAGTCGGCAGGAATGACGAAGCTGCCACAAGACTGCATTCAATAGATGTTCCTGGTGCAGCGAGTATATTTGCTTCGAATGTTTATGTGACAAGTACCACCCGACTAGTTGTTCAAAACGAAAGTGAGGATATGTAACAGAGTGACTAAAGCTATCAAGATTAAAATTTTACTTATTTATTCGAGTAATTTATTTGCCTACCTTATTATTATTCCTTAATGATTTACGTACCTCATTAACGCTGCTATCCCTACCAACATCGATAAGGAAAAAATACAAATGAAAAAAGCTGCAGAAAGCATTTGCGAATCGAACACGGGTTCCTGCTCTTCAGCCATATGCCGCGGCAGCTACACCAACGACGCAGTGCGTACCTTATGGGTGTATAAGCAGCAGTGTTAACCGTCTCTTTCTCGATTTATAGGAAACTATGCATTTGCGGCCCTCTGTATTACAATAAGTTTTCAGTTACCTATCCATCGCGTCAATTATTTAGTTGATTGCGCGTCATGGCTTTAGGGATGGTTTCCTCAAAAACGGGAAGGCGGGGGAAGGAGGGGTAGGTAGTTAAGTTCTTACCAGTTTTTACACAATCGACCTGCCAAATATGAACCGAACTGGTTGGCCGTGTCTGAGGCCTTTCTCTTCTGAGAAAACTAGAACTTTAGATTTCGCGTAAGGAATAACTCCAAATACAACGGACTCAGGTCAGTTTATAGGACCCAGTCCTAACATTTCGAAATAATAAACCACTGTACGTGGCTCTGGGGATTAAATATTAGACCTCTATTGCGGGCGTTCTAACCAGGATCAGTATTTGACTTTCTTTGAGCGTCCAGGATCTGGAGTGTGAACAGATAAGCAGACTTAAAATTACATTTTGATCACCTCTCAACAGGAAAAACGCCATAACTTACCGATGTACTTAACTGGCGTGTCATCACTTTATTAATATTTCACTTTCAAATAGTGTCCTTTGGTCCTCATAATAACTCATTTAATAAACATAGTGTTTCCTGTCCAGATTCTGTAAGTACCAAAAATTTCTACATAACTTTTCATACTTCAGTCTGCACTACCGCTGCATTTCATGTTTTTTGCTCAACAAAAATAAATCTTATAACTTTTCATTACTCTGTCTCAGAGAATTCACCTATTCCCTGGTTTCTTGATGACGACTGGATCTTCTCGTACATTCTATGCGATGATAATCTTCTGAGCTTCTGCGTCGATCCACAGCCAAGTTGTGAAATCTTGCCTCTTGCGTCTAATTTCTTGTAATATGGCCCCCTTGTGACTGCTCGTCTCCGTTGAAACGTTGAAAATAGAAAAGTCATATTTACTCTCGGAACTTCCTCTTTAACTGCAACAATGTTTTTATGATAGCTTTCTCGAAGCGTCTGCGTTCCGCTCATCTCTATGTGTTCACACTGCATCCTCTTCCCCACACACAACCTTCTGACTTCCATCACAAAGAAATCTGCCTGTCTTTCCACGAAACTATCACTTAAACGATACATCGTCGACGTCCGTCACTACACTGACCAGTCCCCACTTCTTTCACTTGTCAGTTCTTTGTTAGAAATATTATGCACAAATAAAACTATTTCTAGCGGACCAAGGCATATTCTTTACTCATAAATTGATTATAATTAAAGTTACATGAAACATTACGACAAATTTGAACGACAGATTTAATTTCATTTACACTTAAATATAAAATAAGAAAAGCGACTTAAGGATGTACAGAATGTATACAGTTATCGCAACATTTGACATTAATCATGGAAAACGCACTGTGTGCTTTTGGGTCGGAGACAGTACCTGTTATAAGCTCTTTGATGTCGTGTATTCTTCGGTTGTTTGTGTAGACATAATGTTTCTGTAAGCAAGTGTATCAAGCAAGGTTTTCCCTACGTGCACTCCGAAATTTATAACTTCAGAAATTTCTAACATGCTATAGGTTGGGGGAAGAAAATTTTTGGGGGAAGAAAGTTTTTGTACCTTCCTTAATGTTTTTTCTTTCCTAACAATTTTCCAAGCGTAACAGGACTACTTCCACTAATAATACGGTTCATTGGATTAATGGCTCCCAAAATGGAAAGCTGTCACCACTTTCATTCGTGTAGAAAAATATGTCTAAAGCGAGTTGAAGTTCTACTATTTGTTTCTTGTCTGTAAATGTCATACCTGTTCCATTATATTAATGTAGAAAGTTTCGACAGATAGATCTGCATTAAGACAAGAAATCTGAAGCTGCCACGAGAGGGCAACAGAAGAAATTCTCTGGAGGTACGACATTAATTATCTGCGAGTATGCAAGAAGCGACAATTACGGGAAGATTAACAGCCAAGATTTATAGATATAATCAAAACGCTGAAACAGTATAAATAAAATTCTTGGCTTTACTTCATAGTGCTCAAAGACCAGCCTGGAGCCGTATTCTCGACGTTAGCCTACAATTTGGTGGTTAGGAACTGCACATAATCTCACCTTACGCTTTCTCGGGCCAGATTCTAAAAATGAAAGTTTATTTCCTTGCTAGCTATCGAACCTGTTCTGTGCGTTACGACGATCCAGCCCTCTCCGCCAAAGAGTGGGCTTTACCACTACGCATTCGAACCGCGTATCTGAACCGAGGCAGGACGACTTTCTGCGTCCTGGAAAGGCCCGCCGCTCGATTAAACTTGGCACGCAATAAATGCGGCGTGTCTGGAGAGAAACTTACCGGCGCTCGTCTGCAGAAATTCTTGCCGGTAACTTTACGGCTGATCGTGCGAAGGTGTTTAACCCTTAGATTCCCGCCGATGCTGTTCCGCAACTCTCAGTAATATCTGAAAGCTACATGTCAACAGAGAAATATTTGAAAGGAACAAAGTAAACCAAACACCTCCGGAAACGCAAGACACCAGAGCAGTTACATCAGCCTTAAGCATTCTGCCTCCAGTCTCGGTGAATGGCAGCCTAACATTTCAATATATTACAGAAGATTCTGAATTATACTTCAGCAAACAGAAACACACTCAACTTTAAACCCAAACAATTCACATGTGTTAGAAGAGTGCCAACCATGATATTCGCTTTTTGGTATGGAACATGCAACATTAATTGCCTGTATATTGCGATCTTGAAAGTACACTCAATAAAAATAATGATATAACTCATAAATACACTACTGGTCGTTAAAATTGCTACACCAAGAATAAATGCAGATGTAAACGGGTATTCATTGGACAAATATACTAGAACTGACATGTGATTACATTTTGACGCAATTTGGGTGCATAGATCCTGAGAAATCAGTACCCAGAACAACCACCTCTGGCCGTAATAGCGGCCTTAATACGCCTGGGCATTGAGACAAACAGAGCTTGGATGGCGTGTACAGGTACAGCTGCCCATGCAGCTTCAACACGATACCACAGTTCATCAAGAGTAGTGACTGGCGTATTGTCATGAGCCAGTTGCTCGGCCACCATTGACCAGGCGTTTTCAGTTGTTGAGAGATCTGGAGAATGTGCTGGCCAGGGCAGCAGTCGAACATTTTCTGTATCCGGAATGGCCGTACAGGACCTGAAACATGCGGTCGTGCATTATCCTGCTGAAATGTAGGGTTTCGCAGCGATCGAATGAAGGGTAGAGCCACGGGTCATAACACATCTGAAACGTAACGTCCACTGTTCAAAGTGCCGTCAATGCGAACAAGAGGTGGCCGAGATGTGTAACCAATGGCACCCCATACCACCACGCCGGGCGATACGCCAGTATGGCGATGACGAACACACGATTCCAACGTGCGTTCACCGCGATGTCGCCAAACACGGATGCGACCATCATCATGCTATAAATAGAACCTGGATTCATCCGAAAAATTGACGTTTCGCCATTCGTGCACCCAGGTTCGTCGTTGAGTACACCATCGCAGGCGCTCCTGTCTGTGATGCAACGTCAAGGGTAACCGCAGCCGCGGTCTCCGAGCTGATAGTCCATGCTGCTGCAGACGTCGTCGAACTGTTCGTGCAGATGGTTGTTGTCTGCAAACGTCCCCATCTGTTGACTCAGGGATCGAGACGTGGCTGTACGATCCGTTACAGCCATGCGGATAAGATGCCTGTCATATCGACTGCTAGTGATATGAGGCCGTTGGGATCCAGCACGGCGTTCCGTATTACCCACAGATTCCATATTCTGCTAACAGTCATTGGATCTCTACCAACGCGAGCAGCAATGACGCGATACGATAAATCGCAATCGTGATAGGCTACAATCCGACCTTTATCAAAGTCGGAAACGTGATGGTACGCATTTCTCTTCCTTACACGAGGCATCACAACAACATTTCACCAGGCAACGCCGATCAACTGCTGTTTGTGTATGAGAACTCGCTTGGAAACTTTCCTCATGTCAGCACGTTGTAGGTGTCGCCACCGGCGCCAAACTTGTGTGAATGCTCTGAAAAGCTAATCATTTGGATATCACAGCATCTTCTTCCTGTCGGTTAATTTTCGCGTCTGTAGCACGTCATCTTTGTGGTGTAGCAATTGTATGGATAGTATTGTATGTATTATTAGTGTTATTATTCCATTTTTTCCTCTGTCTAGACTACGATGACATTCCGACTCATTCGTCTGAGGTACATGGTGAGCTGTGAGCTGCGTTGTATTTGAATTCTCACAAAAAGAGGCTAGAGAAACGACAACCGAATCAGTGCCTTCACTTCACCACATCACCCTTCGTACGCCCACCTCCTACTTGCAACCTATATAATGTCTGCGAAATGGGGAAGGCTCTTGTTCCAGTTATATTAATGCACTGAAAACAAAAATAAAATTAATGAAGAACCAACGACATGAAATTACACAATCCTACAAAGAAAGTGAAGCTCGCAGAAAACTTGGTCAGATATCAGTGTAACTTCGAACACGTACACATCATCGGCGGGTATGTTAAGTGATTACAGCTCCAATTCTCCGTGACAGGTAAAACGGGCACCAGATTGCATTAGTGATGTTCGTGTTTAGTGTTGATACCGGGCCCTGTAGGGTATATTAGAGACGTGAAAAATTGTGCGCTGCGCGATCACTGTGAAGGACACGGTGACGGCGCGTACACTTCTGAGACAGCGTTATCAGCCTCTGACAGAATTTGAGAGGAGTCTGATTTTGGGTTTCTATCTGGCCGAGGATCACCGTATTGTCCATCATGCACATTGTAACCCATTCACTTTTGTGCGTGTCATTTGAGAACAAGTAATGGACTCCCTGCAACGTACTGTGTTAATCCGCTGAATTACAGGCCCACATCACTAACGTAGATTTGCAGTAGCGTTTTAGAACATATACTGTGCCTGAACATTATGAATTACTTATAGGAAAACGATTTATTGACACATAGCACGGATTCCGAAAATATCGTTCTTCTGCAACACAACTAGCTCTTTATACTCATGAAGTAATGAGTGCTATCGACAGGAAATGTCAAATTGATTCCATATTTTTAGATTTCCAGAAGGCTTTCGACACCGTTCCTCACAAGCGTCTTCTAACCAAGCTGCGTGCCTATGGAATATCGCCACAGTCGTGTATCTGGATTCGTGATTTCCTGTCAGAAAGGTAACAGTTCGTAGTAATAGACCAAAAGTCATCGAGTAAAACAGAGGTAATATCCGGTGTTCCCCAAGAAACTGTTATAGGCCCTCTATTGTTCCTGATTTATATTAACGACATAAGTGACAATCTGAGTAGCCGTCTTAGATTGTTTGGAGATGATACTGTCATTTACGGACTTGTAAAGTGATCAGATGACCAAAACGAATTGAAAAATGATTTAGATAAGGTATCTGTATGTCGTGAAAAGTGGAAATTGACCCTGAATAAAGAAAAGTGTGAAGTTACTCACATGAGTACTGAAAGAAACGCGCTAAATTTCGATTACGCGATAAGGCTATAAATTCAACTGAATACTTAGGGATTACAATTACAAATAATCTAAATTGTAGCGATCACATAGATAATTTTGTGGGTAGAGCAGACCAAAGATTGCGATTCATTGGCAGAACACTTAGAAGGAGCAACAGGTCTACTAAAGAGACTGCTTACACCACGCTTGTCCACCCTATTCTGGAGTATTGCTGTGCGGTGTGGGATCCGCATCAGGTGGGACTGACGGAAGTTCAAAGTCGGGCAGCTCGTTTTCTACTGTCGCGAAATAGGGGAGATAGTGCCACAGACATGATACATGAGTTGGAATGGCAATAATTAAAACAGAGGCGTTTATCGTTGCGATGTGATCTTCTCATGAAATTTCAATCACTAATTTTCTCCTCCGACTGCGAAAACATTCTGTTGGCACCCACGTATAAGGGGCGTTCAAAAAGAAACGAACCGGAGCCATAACTACAGAAACCAGTGTCTGTATGTGAGAAGTATCGACCCTGGCTGTTGATACACTTGTCCCACTGTAACACAAGGTGGCGAATGGCTGTCTCATAAAATTCCCGGGACTGCGATGTTAACCAGTTCTGCACGTACAGCTGAACGTCGTCGTCCGAGGTGAATCGTTTGCCCTTCAGAGCCTTCTTAAGCGGACCAAAAATGGCGTAATCGCAGGGAGAGAGGTCCGGATTGTATGGAGGGTGGCCGAGAACCTCCCATTTGAATTTCTGCAGGAGTGCCGCAACTGCGTTGACGGGATGAGGCTTTGCATTGTTGTGGAGCACAATGACCCCACGGGAGGGACTGCCTGGTCGTTTTGATTTGATCACTTGGCGAAGGTTGACCAAGGTTTGCGAGTAACACTGGGCATTGTCTCGTGCTGCAGGAAATGAATCAGAAGGGGATCAATTCGGTCAAAGTAGAACGTCAGCATAGCGGCAAACGATTCACCTCGGACGACGACGTCCAGCTGTTGGTGCGGAACTAGTTAACATCGCAGCCCTGGAAATTTCATGAGCCAGCCATTCACCGCCTTGTGTCACAGTGGGACAAGCGGCTCAACAGGCAGGGTCAGTACTTCTAACATACAGGTACTGGTTTCTGTAATTATGCCTCCGGCTCGTTTCTTTTTGAACACCCCATATACATGGGGAGAAATGATCATCACGATAAAAGAACAGAAATCAGGGCTCGCACAGAAAAATGTAAGTGCTCGTTTCTTCCGCGCGCCGTTTGAGAGTGGAACGGCAGAGAGACAGCTTGAAGGTAGTTCATTGAACCCTCTGCCAGGCACGTTATAGAGAATAATAGAGTAATCACGTAGATGTACGAGGCCTGTTCAGAAAGTAAGCTCCGATTGATTGCCAAATTGAAACCACAGTGAACATCAGAAATGTTTTACTTGTAACAATTAGCTACACCTTTCAGCTACTTCTCTACGTAGTCGCCGTTCTGACTTAGACTTTTGTCATAGCGTTGTACCAACTTTTCAATAGCCTCATCATAAAAGGCAGCCGCCAGTGCTTTCCGCCAATTCTCCACGCTGGCCTACACCTCGTTGTCTGTGTCAAAATGTTGTCTTCAAAGACACCGGTTCATGTGACCAGAGATGAAACTCAGGGGGAGACAATTGCGGACTGTATTGTGGGTAATCTCACATTTCCATTTGAAAACGATGCAGGAGCATCTTCATTGTCCCTGCAGAATGCGGCTGAGAATTGTCTTGAAGAAGAAACAGCACGACGGTTATGTAATGTTAGCTGCATAGCTTCAGGCGAAATTTTTCACCAGGCCCTCGTACTTGGCGGCACACACTATTTTCTAGACATCTTTACGCACTCACTGCGAGCTCAGAAATGAGAAGAGCGACGTGTTCCTAACTGGGGTTATACTAGAGACACTACCCAACACATCTGTGCAAAGCTTTATCGGATTTTCATAGTCGTTTCCATTTTGCGACCGATCGGAGCTTACTTTCTGAACGCCCCTCGTATATGTAGGTCCTGCACCATAGGCCGGAGACTAGCAGCAGGCAGTCGAGGGAACTACCGTCCCAGGGATAGGCTGCCGTTAACACAAACGACTGCTTCTGTAGTTTGGGATATGCTATCCCCAAAAGAATATATTATCAACCTGTAATGCCAGGAATTTAATACTTTTTGCTTGTCGTCATATTTTGGACAAATAGATGTATTGGGAGGAAACCTCTCACAAGCTATGATCTGCATGTAGTGTATCTTTTCAGTCTATAGGAACAAACAACTGACTGCGACTCATTCACTAATAACAAATGTTAATCTATTTTATGGTACAGTATGGGCATCAGAAGGAGAAGATCGCTATGGTCCATTGGAAAATCTTTTCGTTGGCATTCTGATAACGAAGCTACCAGGTCCTGCCGAACATCAGCCGCATTCGCCACTGTGTTTTCCCGGATGCAGGTATCAGACGGCCGTCTGACAAAGGTATCTTCATCAGCCGCGTAAAATCCAGACAGCCCTACCCGCAGCTATCAGATATAGCGCTAAGGGACCGTCCTGTAGACTTTTGTCAGAGATTCGATCTGCAGCGATTAATGGTCTACAAAACTTAATGAGGAAAGTAACTTTCACATGATAGGTCACTGCCGAGTAGTATAACTCGATGGAACTTGGACCGTATATAGAAAGAACTGCTATAGTGCCGTACAGAAAGTAACTGAAAGAAATACGCAATGAGACGAACAGAAGTGACTCTATCATTCAAAGGAACTAACTACACTGAAGAGCCAAAGAAAGTGGTGCACCTTCCTAATATCTTGTACAGCTACCGCGAGCACGCAGAGGTGCCGCAACACGGCGTAACATGATCTCGACTAAAGTCTGAAGTAGTGCTGGAGGGAATTGACACCATGAATCTTGTAGGGCTGTCCATAAATCCGTAAGAGTGCGAGGGGTGGAGATCTCTTCTGAACAGCACGTTGCAAGGCATCCCGGACACGCTCAGTAATGCTCATGTCTGGGGAGTTTGGTGGCCAGCGGAAGTGTTTAAACTCAGAAGAGTGTTCCTCGAACATGTATATAGCAATTCTGGACGTGTGGGGTGTCACATTGTCCTGCTGGCACTGCCCAAGTCTGTTGGAATGCACAATGGACATGAATGGACACAGGTTGATCAGACAGGATGCTTACATATGTGTCACCTGTCAGAGTCATGTCTAGACGTATTAGGGGTCCTATACCACTCCAACTGCACACGCCCCATACCATTACAGAGCCTCCGCGAGCTGGAACAATCCCGTGCTGACAGAAATGTTTCAAATGGCTCTGAGCACTATGGGACTTAACATCTGAGGTCATCAGTCCCCTAGAACTTAGAACTACTTAAACCTAACCAACCTAAGGACATCACACACATCAATGCCCGAGGCAGGATTCGAACCAGCGACCGTAGCGGCCGCATGGTTCCAGACTGAAGCGCCTAGAACCGCTTGGCCACACCGGCCGGCCCGTGCTGACATGCAGGGTCCATGGACTGATGAGGTTGTCTCCATACCCGCACACGTCCATTCACTCAATACATATCGAAGATGTTTCGTTGAATGGTTCGCACGCTGACACTTGTTAATGGCCCAGCATTGAAACCTGCAGCAATTTGAGGAAGGGTTGCACTTCCGTAACGTTGAACGATTCTCTTCAGTGGTCGTTGGTCCCGCTCTTGCACTATCTTTTTCCGGCCGCAGCGATGTCGGCGATTTGATGTCTTACCGGGTTCCTGATACGCACGGTACACACGTGAAATGGTCGTACGGGAAAATCCCCACTTCATCGCAACCTCGGAGATACTGTGTCCCATCGCTCGCCCGCCGACTGTAACTCAACATTCAAGCTCACCTAAATCTTGATAACCCAGCAATCTGGCAGCAGTAACCGATCTAACTACTCCAGACGCTTGCTGTCTTATATAGGCGTCGCTGACAGCAGCGCTGTATTTTGCCTGTTTACATATCTCTGTATTTGAATACACATGACTATACCATTTCTTTGGCGCTTCAGTGTATACTGAAATCACTGCGATTTAAAGTATATAATTAATCTTAAGTCACCCCGATTTATGATGGCCCGTTAGATACACTCCTGGAAATTGAAATAAGAACACCGTGAATTCATTGTCCCAGGAAGGGGAAACTTTATTGACACATTCCTGGGGTCAGATACATCACATGATCACACTGACAGAACCACAGGCACATAGACACAGGCAACAGAGCATGCACAATGTCGGCACTAGTACAGTGTATGTCCACCTTTCGCAGCAATGCAGGCTGCTATTCTCCCATGGAGACGATCGTAGAGATGCTGGATGTAGTCCTGTGGAACGGCTTGCCATGCCATTTCCACCTGGCGCCTCAGTTGGACCAGCGTTCGTGCTGGACGTGCAGACCGCGTGAGACGACGCTTCATCCAGTCCCAAACATGCTCAATGGGGGACAGATCCGGAGATCTTGCTGGCCAGGGTAGTTGACTTACACCTTCTAGAGCACGTTGGGTGGCACGGGATACATGCGGACGTGCATTGTCCTGTTGGAACAGCAAGTTCTCTTGCCGGTCTAGGAATGGTAGAACGATGGGTTCGATGACGGTTTGGATGTACCGTGCACTATTCAGTGTCCCCTCGACGATCACCAGTGGTGTACGGCCAGTGTAGGAGATCGCTCCCCACACCATGATGCCGGGTGTTGGCCCTGTGTGCCTCGGTCGTATGCAGTCCTGATTGTGGCGCTCACCTGCACGGCGCCAAACACGCATATGACCATCATTGGCACCAAGGCAGAAGCGACTCTCATCGCTGAAGACGACACGTCTCCATTCGTCCCTCCATTGACGCCTGTCGCGACACCACTGGAGGCGGGCTGCACGATGTTGGGGCGTGAGCGGAAGACGGCCTAACGGTGTGCGGAACCGTAGCCCAGCTTCATGGAGACGGTTGCGAATGGTCCTCGCCGATACCCCAGGAGCAACAGTGTCCCTAATTTGCTGGGAAGTGGCGGTGCGGTCCCCTACGGCACTGCGTAGGATCCTACGGTCTTGGCGTGCATCCGTGCGTCGCTGCGGTCCGGTCCCAGGTCGACGGGCACGTGCACCTTCCGCCGACCACTGGCGACAACATCGATGTACTGTGGAGACCTCACGCCCCACGTGTTGAGCAATTCGGCGGTACGTCCACCCGGCCTCCCGCATGCCCACTATACGCCCTCGCTCAAAGTCCGTCAACTGCACATACGGTTCACGTCCACGCTGTCGCGGCATGCTACCAGTGTTAAAGACTGCGATGGAGCTCCGTATGCCACGGCAAACTGGCTGACACTGACGGCGGCGGTGCACAAATGCTGCGCAGCTAGCGCCATTCGACGGCGAACACCGCGGTTCCTGGTGTGTCCGCTGTGCCGTGCGTGTGATCATTGCTTGTACAGCCCTCTCGCAGTGTCCGGAGCAAGTATGGTGCGTCTGACACACCGGTGTCAATGTGTTCTTTTTTCCATTTCCAGGAGTGTATTACAATAGGCGGGAAATGGTCTTAATAGGATGTGCGAGCGTCGTGGGCGGCAATGTAAGCTCTGCACCGTGCTTCCATGTTGGTCACAGATTTCCTAGGAGTTCTTGTGGTAAGGCGTTTCTTTCATCCACCAGCGCTACTGATAACTGCTGGAGGCTCGTTGTTGTATGCGGACGTGCTGCAGTGCGTCACCCCAACGCTTCCCATACTTGCTCGATGGGATCTAAATCGCGGCAAAGGGCAGGTCAGTCCATTTACCGAATATCATCTCGTTCCAAGAGCTCCCCCGCTTGTGCTGTTCGATACGGTAGCGCACTGTCATCAGTAAAAATGAAGATAGGGCCGAATGCTTCCCTGAACAGACGCACGTGGGGAAAGAGTACTGTCGCAGTAACGTTGAACACCAAAACGATTATATTCGACAGAACTTAACGCATGTCTGAAAGAATACACGCTGTCGACGATCCATAGCTGTACACAGTACTTATGAACTTAGTAGCTAGCTGCGAGTTCCTTGACGTCAGCTGTATTAGGTACAGATCTACTACCCAATATTCACAATGATGTTTGTGTCGGGTCGGGACTCGAACTGACCGACCCAAATCCCCATATGTTGCGCTATCGACATCCTAATATCGCAGTCCACTAAATTCATCACCTAATGCTCTCTTACCAACCTTGTGGCCTGCACGGGAACACGTTGCGGAGCATGCACTGTCATCCGTGGTGATCACACACCGTGTCCCACCTTTTGTAATGTCCGGGAGACCATTACAAATCGCGTTCGCTTCAGTATACTTAACGTCTTTGAATAAAACCGTCATTTCTGTCCGCCCCATTGCATATTACTTTCAGTTATCTTCTGTGCTGCACCGTACTATGCTATGAAATACCATGCTTCGTGACAGAGCGTAGGGGCACGATGTGGGAGACCCGAACCGCCGTACTAGGCAAGGTCCTAATGCAGGTGGTTTGCCGTTGCCTTCCTCCGACAGTAATGGGGATGAATGATGATGAAGACGACACAGCAACACCCAGTCATCTCGGGGTAGGTGAAAATCCCTGACCCCGCCGGGAATCGAACACGGGACCCCGTGCTCCGGGTGCGAGAACGCTACCGCGAGACCACGAGCGACTGACGTTCTTTCTATGTATAGCCCCAATTTCATCGAGCTATGTCACTTGGCAGTAACATATCATGCAAAAGTTACATTTGTCCTTGAGTTTTGCACACTGTTGAAGGTTTTAGTACCCCGAGCCGCTTGCTTCACAATCATGGGAGGGAGGATACGGCTTCATCTGAAGAAGAAGATAGCGCAAACCTAAGGTTTGTTCCAAAGTGCTTCAACCCTATGGGAGGTTTGTTTTAGTGAGTAGGTGTACTGCAGAGTTAGGTGTTTGATAACGTCTTCTTATTTGGTAGATTGTAAACCACCGACATTAGACCAAGAAAGAGAAGGTGTATCTGAGTCTCCTTAGGAAAGAAAACACCAATAATGTTGTACAGTATTTATGTATCTTACTGACGAATTTTCATGTGATTGTCAGACAATAACTGTCTATCGTCAAAGCATAGCCTACTGGTCAACAACTTTGCAAACGACGTCACAGCCAAAAGGATTGCGCCAAACTGACAGTCATCTCTGCCAAGGGGTAACAGCAAAAGCAATAAAACTATTCAGTGAATAAATATAAACGAATACAGATGGCGTTCAGAACCGTAAATCACGTGATAAGTATATGAAACAACTGAAGCATTGAAAGAATTACCCTCTGTTATAAGATACATTAATTCGAGAAGTATATGCTTCTGTGTAGGGCCGGCCGGTGTGGCCGACCGGTTCTAGGTGCTACAACTGGAACTATGCGAACCCTACGGTCGCAGGTTCGAATCCTACCTCGGGCATGGATGTGTGTGATGTCCTTAGGTTAGTTAGGTTTAAGTAGTTCTAAGTTCTAGGGGACTGATGATCTCAGATGTTTAGTCCCGAAAGCCCATATCGATGATGTTTCGTTGAATGATTCGCACGCTGACACTTGTTGATGACCCAGTATTGAAATCTGTAGCAGTTTGAGGAAGGGTTGCACTTCTGTCACGTTGAACTATTCTCTTCAGATATCGTTGGTCGCGTTCTTGCAGGATCTTTTTCCGGCCGGAGCGATGTCGGAGATTTGATGTTTTACCGGATTCCTGATATGCACGGTGCATTCGTGAAATGGTCGTACGGGAAAATCCCCACCTCATGGCTGCCTCGGAAATGCTGTGTCCCATCGCTCGTCCACCGACTTAACACCACATTCAAACTCACCTAAATCTTGATAACCTGCCATTGTAGCAGCAGTATCCGATCTAACAACTGCGCCAGAAACATGTTGTCTTATATAAACGTTACCAACGCAGCGCCGTGTTTCACCTGTTTACATAACTCTGTATTGAATACGCATGGGTATACCAGTTTCTTTGGTGCTTCAATATATAACTGCCAGATTCTCCAATATGGCTCTCGCCAGCAAAGTCTCTAGCTTGACTCCGGAGCAAACTGTCTTTTATCGCTCCCAGAATGCAAGTGTTCTCGATCGACCCTTGGTTAAAAGTCTTTGCTCATATCATACACCTCGAACACACCTAGGCACGAGGCGTCTACATTTGTGCTCAGGCGACGAATCCCAGTGGCCATTACAAAAACATTACCTCCCACTAAATGGGTCATAATCTGCAAGAAAATCACCTGAAGGCCATACTTCTTTCAGACGATTTTCTGGAAGGTTCCATTTCCCCTCTTAAATTCTTAGCACTCTGTCGATCAGAAACGTGTCTCTGCTTTTTGCAGGGAAGCCTACCCCAGCACTTCCCCTGAGAAGATTCCTCGGGCGTCAGGTCGTGACCACTGTTTGTGATCCTGTTGCATTCCCTGATACTGAAAAGATGTCCTTCGCCCTCTTCCTCCCCCGCCGCTCTTTCTCCAGTACGCCGGCCGGAGTGGACGAGCGGTTCTAGGCGCTTCAGTCTGGAACCGCACGACCGCTACGGTTGCAGGTTCGAATCCTGCCTCGGGCATGGATGTCTGTGATGTCTTTAGGTTAGTTAGGTTTAAGTAGTTCTAAGTTCTAGGGGACTGATGGCCTCAGAAGTTAAGTCCCATACCGCTCAGAGCAATTTTTCTCCAGTACACTGTTCTGAAATTTTTTCCTTCCCACCAGAGAGCAATCTCCTGCCAGCTCTGTCCACCCTACAGGGGTTCAGCAGGCTCCAGCATCGTAAACCGCCGCCGCCACACTCTGCTCTCTCTCAAGGCAATAAATTTTCGCCCTTGCAGCACACGACAAGTCTCTTCCAAGCCCTTCTTTAGCCACCAGTGGCTTTTGAGGTCATGTGGCCCACTTCATCTTTTCTGTCAGTGCTCAGCCCTAATTAACTTCCAGACATGCAGTACTACAGAAATTGTAAGTACATTTTGCTAGCCAATATCAGTCAATGAAATCATTACTAATCTGGCTATCATAAACAGTGATCTTTTATAAACATCAGTCTATCAGAATATTAAATGTATGGTGAGAAAATGTGGCCGCGTTACAATGGATTTATTGTATCTGAACATTATTGCGGACCATCTGCATATCTTCATGCTCGGTGTATTCGCTGACGCGATCGCATCTTCTGGCAGCCTCACTGTCCATTTCACAAAACCATAACTGTGCTACAGTGGTTTGAGGTGCATGCTAGTGAACTCACTTTGATATCTTGGCTACCAAATTCGTCTGATCTGAATCCAATGGAGCACTTCTGGGACGCTATATGGCATCAGCTCCCACAAAAATATTGACCCATAATTCGCGGAAATTAGTGCCACGTACCTCCTAAATCCTTGTAGAATCCATTTCAGCAGAATCGCTGCTGTATTGCGCTCCAAAGGCGGCTCCACACGCTATTGTGTAGGTGAAAAATAAAAAGATCATAATATTTTGGCTCAGTGTAGATACGTCAGTAGAAAGGCAAGACGTATCATTTGCCTGCACATCTCGAAAATGTTTTTCTCTATAAATTTGGTATTTTCGCAATTTGCATACCTGAGACATATGTACAATAGTACTAGTTCTGCATTTCCAAAAATTGTGCGTTGAAAAGTATGTAAAGCGACGTGCAGGCTAGTTATTGTCTCATGTGCTTACACGGGGTGATTTAGCTGCCCCTAGTTATGGGTCTCATGCAACACACAACATCTTCAAACACTACGAGCATGGTTTTCATACTATCTCTCTCGCTAAACGGAAACTATTAGTTCTCTAGAAAAAACGAACAAGACTTTTTTGTAGGAACTTAAATATAGTTAATTTTGTACTACGATACGTTATCTCCAGAGGCCGTAGTTCTCGAATTATTCAAGGAAAACGTACTTTAGTGAACTGTAAGAGCGTTTTTCTTAAATAGCTCGAAAACCGTAGCCAACGGCGGAAACATATCTCAGTTCAAAATTTAACTATATTAATCTTCCTACAAGAAGGTCCTGTTTTTTTTTTTTTCTGTGGGTGTAATTGTGGGGTCTTGTACATTCGTCTCTTATAGGGTGCCTAAAGTATGCTGCTTCCTCGGATAGCTATATAATTCAAGCAAATTACATTAACTGTTTTTATTACATTGTTCACACAAGTTATCATACGAGTGCCTACGAGTCACTAATAACGGTTCTGCTAGTGCCTCTGCTTGAGCGTGCTATTGGCTGAAGTCTCACAGCCTTCTATGCTCTTTCGCTCTTCTCGCCGTAACTATTAACACATTTGTCCCACTGTGAGACAAGACGGCCAGTACCTTCATGGGAAAACGCTTCCAGTTGCCTACCTATCGTACCCAGGCGTCCACCTCTTCGACCAAAGCAAATTAATGGGCACGAATGTCTTTTTTCAGGGCTCCAAAGAGAGCACGGCATGTGTAACGGCTTCCCAGTGAAACATCTGTAATACACTCGAAACAACCTTGCCAACGTGTGTTAAAGCGATGTACCAGCCACTTATGTAAATAAATTTTTAACGGTATATTATTACTTCTATATAGTTCATTATTAAAATTCTTGTCGTCTAGGGCAAATTAAAAGTGGTAGAGACAAGAAGCTATATCTGGCTGGAGGAGGGGCACTGTAATATGCAGTAACAAACAGTTACTCTCGCCAAAACCGAATCCTGAACCCGTATCTGGTATGCTACGTCATTTACGGAAAATACGTCGCAAAAGGAATGGGTAGAAAGAAACTGAAAGAAGTGTACATCTAATAACGGAAGATCTACTAACATATGGTGCCGAGTGGTTAAGACAGTATTCCTCCTATTCCGTATGTGCAGATGCTACTATCCAGCCATAGCGTTTTTTATGTCCTCCCTAACCAGCTTCAGCCGAATACGAAAATTGTTTCCTTGACAGGAACACGATCAACTCCTTTTCCCTATCCTCCTCCAGCTGAGCTCGTCTAGGGCAAATTAAAAGTGGTAGAGACAAGAAGCTATATCTGGCTGGAGGAGGGGCACTGTAATATGCAGTAACAAACAGTTACTCTCGCCAAAACCGAATCCTGAACCCGTATCTGGTATGCTACGTCCTTTACGGAAAATACGTCGCAAAGGAATGGGTAGAAAGGAACTGAAAGAAGTGTACATCTAATAACGGAAGATCTACTAACATATGGTGCCGAGTGGTTAAGACAGTATTCCTCCTATTCCGTATGTGCAGATGCTACTATCCAGCCATAGTGTTTTTTATGTCCTCCCTAACCAGCTTCAGCCGAATACGAAAATTGTTTCCTTGACAGGAACACGATCAACTCCTTTTCCCTATCCTCCTCCAGCTGAGCTAGAGTTTCACTTCTGATGATTGTACAACGGTCAAAACGTCAAACTGCAGCCTCTGTGTTTTTAATAGAGAACGCGCGTCAGTGGTATCTATTTACTTTATTATCGAACAGATTTTGTTTTTGCTTTTAATAGAAATTGCGTGTCAGTGGCATTTATTTATTTTACTACTGAGTGAATAAAACGACACCGATACAGATGTGAGTAAAGGAAACGCCAGCGTTAGCATTCTCTGATGTGAGATGCAGTAGTTACTCAGTTTCATGTTCCATGGATAATTTTGCACGTTAAATCTTAATGATGTGGAACAAGTCATCTTACATTCGCATAGCAAATTCATTTGTAAATATGGCTACATGCTGAACATTTATATCTCATTTTATTATTTAAATATACAGTATTTTTTGTTAAATATACAGTAACTCCTACCCACCGCCTTTTACACATTATAAAAATAGTTCTTCTGCGTAAGAGGAGTTGTTAAGGAGAAACTTCTTCAATTTGTTTTCAAATATTACTTTGCTGTCTGTCAGATATTTTATATCACTGAGTAAGTGATCAGAAATATTTGTTGATCATTGTGCTCCCCTTTTTGTGCTAAAGACAACGTTAATGTGGAGTTGTGAATGTCATTTTTTCCTTCTGATATTGTAACAATGTACGTCACTGTTTCTTTTGAAATATAGTGGATTATTTGCAACAAATTTCACGAATGAATAAATATACTGCGAAGCAGTAGTGAGAATGCTCAAATCCTTAAACAGATATCTACAAGATGATCATCGGTAATCACCACGTTCCTGAGCAATGAAGACTTTCTTTCTTAAAGATGAGTTACCCAAGAACATTATTCCATATGATACTATTGAATGAACATATGTAAAATATGTAACTCAGTGCTTTGTATCTCTCCAAAACTGGAATGTTTCTAACATCAAATGTGGCTGAACTAAGCTGTTTTTATGATTTCAGAATGTGGTTTTCCATTTTAAATTCTCATCAATATGGACACCTAAGAATTTGGAAATTTCAACCTTATTTATTACGTCCATAACCATGTATTGCACTTACCATGAACGTAGTTTCCCTAGATGTGCAGAACTGAATATGTCGAGTCTTTTCAAAACTGAGGGTGAGACCACTCCAAGAAAACCATTCAATGATACTTCTAAGAACATTTTTTACAATTTCTTGTCTTTCTTTATATATGCTTCAATTGATTACAATATTAGAATCATCTGTAAAAAGAACTAATTCTGTTTGTTGTGTATTAGATGGAAGATCGTTTACATGCATAAGGAACAATAGTAGATCTAAGATTGAGCCTTGGGGAACCCCATACGTGGTTTCTCCCCAGTCAGAACTAAGTCTCTGGACTATATTGACTGAATTACTAGATACAGATTTCTGCACTCTTTTCGTTAGATATGACGTTTTCGATTGGTTGGCTATTCCATAAATCCCATAAAACTTCTATTTATCTAGGAGAATACTGCGACGTCACAGTCAAATACCTTAGATAGGTCGCTGAAAATACCAACTGGCTCTATTTTATCATTTAATACTTGTAAAATTTGATTAGTGAGCATGTAAATGACATCCTAAGTGGAGGATCTCTTTTGAAATCCAAATTGTCATTTGCTGAGTATATTATTGTTACTAAGGTGAGATACTATTCTAGAATGTATCACCTTCGCAGAGGTTTTGGAAAATGATGTCAGTAGTGAAACAGGTCGTTGGTTATTGACATCGCTCTTTCTTAAAGAGGGATGTAAAACAGTGTATTTCAGTCTCTCTGGAAAAATGACTTGAGTTATTTATACATTTAATACACATATACATATAAATACAAAAGCTGAAGGCTCTGAAACTTTCGACACTGAGCTCTCAAGGGTATGTCAGATGCCTGGTGACATAAGACATCCAACATATTTCTTTCCAAAAAGTCCTTGCCCTAATTTATCGGCGTAAGGTTGTTCGGAGCTCTTTTAAATTTTTGTATCTGCACTGAAGGTAGCAGCAAGATTCGCTGCCCTTGCATTTGTGTCGTGTCCATTACGTCAGATACACTAGCACTGTGGTTATCACTTTCCTCCTGCAAGCAAGCAGACAGTTGTGTACATATTCGATCAGCTGCGCTTGCGCACACGGTGATCAGACCAAAATGCGTTACACCACCAGCTGCAAAAACTAACTGCATACTCTCTTTCCTGTAATAACACCCGCGAATCTTTTCTGTGTTTCTCGAAATGTTTTGGGGAAGACGTAATCCTCTGTAACGCAGTTCATGCAGCTGCTGGTGAACTGCGGACAATTTTCCATGCGAAAGCCTGATGGAAGAAAAAATATGCTGGGTTAAAATACCTATGAGGAAGTTGAAACATCTCGCAGGATACTGGAATGTATGATTAACGGGACTGCAAGTGATCGACCTCCAAATGTACTGCTTTACAACCCTTGTCAGCCAAATACAGGAATGCAATCTCCACCACCAGCTATATATGTGTGGAAAGTTTTCTCTTCTTCAGTATTTTCTATATTTGAGGTGTAACTGTTCTGTTTGTATGTTTTGTTTTGCCTATTGGTCTCCTACTCTTAACTTTAGTGTATGTTGAATTGGTTCCAAAAAGAAGAAGTAATATAACCTGAAAACAGTGTTATCACAGGCAAATGTATCCACATAGGTCACCTTATAACATTAAAACTCAGACTATAATGCCATGGTAGACAAAATAAATTTAAGAGGAAAAATATGACATAACGTTTATATTACAAGGAAAAAGGTAAAAGTACTCTGTACATCCTTTTCCTCTATCTTCACCATACCTAGCGAGGTGGCGCAGTGGTTAGCACATTGGACTTGGATTCGGGAGGACGACGGTTCAATCCCGCGTCCGCCCATCCTGATTTAGGTTTTCCGTGATTTCCCTAAATCTCTCCAGGCACATGCCAGGATGGTTCCTTTGAAAGGGCACGGCCGACTACCTTCTCCGACCTTCCGTAATCCGACGAGACCGATGACCTCGCTGTCTGGTCTCTTTCCCCAAAACCAACCAACCAACCAACATCAAAAATGTTTTGCATCACCCCGGTTCCCAGGACTCCTGAAGACAGATGTTGCCTGTGGATATTGTGTCACATACACAGTCCCTTTGACTGTTCAGAGATGTCACTAAACCCGCCCAAAGATGTAAGAAATCATGCATGAGCAGCGCCAGTTCTAGTCATTTCCCCAGGAAGGAGGTACACGGATCGTGTTTTCTGTAGTTCAACGATGCCCAGACAGCGGCTCGATCGCGTCCGCATTGTTGCTTTGTCCCAGGAATGGCTCTCAACAAGGGAAGTGTCCAGGCGTCTCGGAGTGAACAAAAGCAATGTTGTTCGGACATGAAGGAGATACAGAGAGACAGGAACTGTTGATGATATTCGTCGTTCAGGCCGCACAAGGGCTACTACTGCAGTGGATGACCGGTAACTACGGATTATGGCTCGGAAGAACCCTGACAGCAAAACCACCATGTTGAATAACGCTTTTCATGCAGCCACAGGACGTCGTGTTACGACTCAAACTGTGCCCAATAGGCTGCTTGATGCGCAACTTGACTCCCGACGTCCATGGCGAGGTCCATCTTTGCAAACATGACACCAGCACCGCGGTACAGATGGGCCCAACAACATGCCGGATGGTTCATTCAGGATTGGCATCACGTTCTCTTCACCGATGAGTGTCCCATATGCCTTTAACCAGACAATCGTCGGAGACTTGTTTGGAGGCAACCCGGTCAGGCTGAACGGCTTACACACACTGTCCAGCGAGTGCAGCAAGGTGGAGGGTCCCCGCTGTTTTGGGGTGGCACTATGTGGGGCCGACGTACGCAGCTGGTGTGAATGACTTCCTTCAGGATAACGACATCGCTCGACGAGAGTGATCAGCATGTTCTCCAGACGTGAACCCCATCGAACATGCCTGGGATAGGTTGAAAAGGGCTGTTTATGGACGACGTGACCCACCAACCACTCTGAGGGATCTACACCGAATCGCCGAGGGGGAGTGGGACAATCTGGACCAACAGTGCCTTGATAAACTTGTGGATAGTATGCCACATCGAATACAGGCATGCATCAATGCAAGAGGACGTGATACTGGGTATTAGAGATACCGATGTGTACAGCAATCTGGACCACCACCTCTTAAGATCTCTCTGTGTGCTGGTACAACATGTCATGTGTGGTTTTCATGAGGAATAAAAAGGGCGGATATGATGTTTATGCTGATCCCTATTCCAATTTTCTGTACAGGTTACGAAACTCTCGGAACCGAGGAGATGCTAAACTTTTTTTGATGTGTGTATCTGTAAAGTGGCGTATATTTTCTATACTACAATGCCTTACATGTGGCGGAAAATACAACAGTGCAGGTTACAGTATTGCATATTCCATAATCAAATAATAGTCAGTTGGATGTAGAAGGCAGCCATGTACAAACAGACAGAAACAAAAAATGTTCTTCAGCTATTTGCAGCAAATTATGTTAAGTTTTACTCAATAAGTGGTTTCAGATGTGTGGCATGGTCAAGTCCTTTACTCATGTGTGTGAGAAAGGATTCAAGCTCCACAGCACTGTTGTGTGTTATTATACAAAGGTGGTATGGCCCATCATAAATAAGTTCCCTTTTTAAGCATTTAAAACTGTATTATGAAACTCACTTTTATCTATTACAACAAGCATCACAAAATTCATTTCTTATAAAAAAGGTGTAATTCTCCCATATAATTCGTTAATGAAATCATAAAGTAGTGGTGAGTCTGTAACTCTGACCCAAAGCCATGAGAGTATACAGTTTTGTTAAACTAACCGACCCGAACCAATAAACAAAAATTACATTGAAAATTTGCCTCCCAGAAACTCATCATAAATTACGCGCGAGCAAACAACGCAGCGTCATTACCTGAATATCTTCATACTTCTGCAATCAGCCTTCACGAAACGATATTTTCAAAAATCAGCATCATCTGAATTTGCATCTCTGTGTCCTGTAAGTCATTCCCAAATTTCTCCCGCAGCGTGACCAACACGACTCTCTCGCATTTAATAGCCTACTGTCGAATACTTCTACAGCCAACGACAATACTATTGGCAATAAAAGATCATATTGCATGTAATCAAAATCTCTGTGGCGTAACATATCGACTATTAATGACTTCCACTGAAAAATATGCATTGTACAAGTATAAAGTATGATTCATCGAATAAAAAGAGAACTCTCTCATTGAATATCAAAAATAAGCTAGCAACAGGCCTCCTTCCGATCGCCAGAAAGCTCCTTTGTCGGTGTAGTCTTTAGATGGGAATTGCTTATCGAATGCTGCTCTTCGTCCTCTTCTACATATCTACTCTGCAACAACTGTGATGTGCATGGCGGAGAGTACTTCCCATTGTAGCACATAAATGTTTTTTCCCGTCTCATTCGCGGACAATGCTGAGAAAGAATGATTGATTAATGGCTCCGTGTGTGCTGTTATTAATGTAATATTGTCTCTGAAAGCGTTTAGAAACTTACTTTTGAGTAAACCGATGGAAGAATAAGATAATGAGGAGTAGCATAAAAGAGATTAGCGATAAACTGAACATCAAAATTGATGACCACGAGGTAGATGCAGTGAAGGAATTCTGCTACCTTGGAACTAAAACAGCAGAAGACGGACGAAGCAAAGAGGACATCGAAATGAGATTAGCACAGGGAAGGAGAGCACTCCTGGCCGAGAGAAATCTTCTGGTATCAAACATCGACCTTTTTTTGGGAAAAAAATTTCTGAGGTTGTACGACTGGAGCACAACCATTGCGTGGTAGTGAATCATGGAGACGCAGAAAAGAAGAAAATCCGTGTGGTGCTAAGGAAGGACATTGAAAATTAGGTGGACTGCTAAGATAAGGAATGAGTAGGTTGTCCGCAGAATCAACGAAGAACGGAACATAAGGAAAACTCCGAGAAGAAGAAGGGACAGGTTGACAGGATATGTATTAAGCCATCAAGGAATAACTTCCATGGTACTAGAGGGAGCCGTATATGGTAAAAACTAAAGGGAAGACTGTGAATAAAATCCAACAAATAACTGAGGACGTAGGGTATTGGTGCTACTCTTAGATGAAGAGGTTTGCAAAGGTTTATCTTGGTCCTCCTAATTAAAATAAGTTTGTTCATGATAACAAATTTAAATACTAATATTCTTAGCTTGTTTAAATGAAATAGATTTCTTGGTGATAATACATTTAAATACTGGTAATAGTAATCGTCGGACTGATGACCACAGCGGCAGCAGAAATCTCTTCCGGACCAGGTTTGTCATGAATTGCAGCTTAGGAATGTTTCTTCATTTACAACAATCTACTACAGAGTTTTTTATGCTAAAGCAATCTTTAAAAAAACTGGAACCACATCTGTGTCTTCATTGCTGCTCTTGAATATAAAGTGTATATTTCATAAACAACACAATTTATCATCTTAGCCCGGGTTGAAAGTTCCTTGTGAAGTTTTTCCTGTGTTATATTCAAAATTTAGGTTTGTTAAACTCCAGTGTATGCAAAACACGTTTGATTTATTTTCCTTCAACCCGACGTGTTTCGACACACGTGTCATTTTCTGTGGGTCAAATTTATTTGTGTAAAACATAATACAAAGTTATTGATTGTTTATCTATTTTTGTGCCAAAAATTATATCATGTGCATTTTGTTTGTTTTGTTTCGATTGTCGCCTGGAAATTACATTGCTAATGAATATAAACTTTTACAGATCAGCTGTTTGTGCCTTCTTTTGTCGTTTTGGCACCATGTCATTTGTAAAGAAGTAATGAAGAAATGTGTGCATTTTTGAAATACTTTTTGGTATATAGTGGTTATGTATGTGCTGCGCTTTCATTTTCTGTCCTGTTGTGTATGTCTGCCGGATATGTCTTTCTATTGCTACTGCGTATACAGTTTTTTTTTGTACAATATCCCTCTCACCTTTACTTCATACGTGTTTTCCACAAAACGTGATTTGAGACGACACAGATGTCTCCGTACTCATTGAGAGGTGTTATGTTGTCGCTGCTTACTTTTTCATAGTTTGGATTATGTTTAGTGTGGCATTAATTTTGAATGTTTCGTGGTGTGTCTGCTGGGAGAAGAACTTACGTATGTGTGCGCGCGCTCTTTTGTGTGTGTGTCCCGCAGATATTGCGGAAATGGAAAGTGCTGTTGATGCACGATTTCACAGAATGCATTGGTAGTCAGGGGCTCGTGTTGTTAGCTAATCAACAGATTGTAATAATACTTAGAAAGTGTATTTATTATGAAAACATACATGTTTTAAAATAAAACAATACATACTGACATTAACAAACTAAAAGTAGGGTAAATTAGAATGGATTCTGATGTTCCACCTGACAGAGCCAACAGGAATTGTCAACAGACCAATATTTCGTGTTTCGGCGATTTATTGAGCCATGACGAGTAAACGTGGCTTCATCACTGAACAAGATACATGATACGTCTGGACTATCCTGTCTTAATGCCCATGTGCAGAAGTTAACACGATTCTCATAATCGTTTCCATGCAGCTCCTAATGGAGAGAGATGTGATAAGGACGAACCTATGTCAATGGAGAATGTGTGGGATACCTGCCTGACTCATTCGACTTCGCGCCGTGTCACGGTTCGCGCGGCCCACCCGTCGGAGGTTTGAGTCCTCCCTCGGGCATGGGTGTGTGTGTCGTTCTTATCGTAAGTTAGTTTACGTTACATTAAATAGTGTGTAGGCTTAGGGACCGATGACCTCAACAGTTTGGTCCCATAAGAGCTTACCACATTTTTCTTTTTCATGTCACTTCCTCGTGCTGTTGTGCGAATGCTATCGTGTGGATTAATTGCATTAGCAGCAAGAACATTAATTTTCCCTCTTCTTTCATCACTTATTTCTTTCTGCTACGTTGTCTAGGTGTTACACTACCACTCTCATGTAACTTGTTGAAGAAGTTGATAAATAATTGCCGAAATGGTTGATGTCTTGAAAGAGGACAAGTCACTCTCTCACTATTTTCCGTATCCAAGGGTACAATTTAATGATGATTTTTCACCCAAGACGTCCTGATAGTGAGACGACAGGAAATTATCAGCATGAGCAGGCGTTGATAGAAGCGTATACATCGTTGATGCATATATAGTTTTTATGCGGCTCTCCTTCGAATAGTATTTTTCCAGAGTTGAGAACAAGCAGACAGTTTGGTCACATAACAGTAAATCTTGCATTGGACGTTTGAGGCTTGAAAGCCACGTGCAGCTATTAGGGAAATTAACATCTCGAAGCAATTACTAGGGTCGGAATGCTGGGCCCAAGAATTTCTCCCGCGGTGTACAGATGATTCGGTTGATGAGGCGAAACATGGCCTACCTGGACCTACCTGTTAGGCGCCTCTTGCCACAGCAGAGACCAGGGGTGCGAGAGAAATGTATGTCACCCAGCCAATGTGTTATGACATTGTAAACACCCTTTGTGAACAGGAACGGTGGCCATAAAAAAATCCCGAGTTTCCATGTTCACTGTGGACACGATGCTATTGAGCGAGCTATCAGGTGGTCCTAACTCTCGACCTGGAGAGTTTTTTGGAAAGCATTGGGCCTTAAAAACAATTTCAGGAGGAACGCATTATTTATGGCGACTCTGAAACAATTTGCGCTGGGACACAAAAGCAATTTTCTCGATTTAGCTAGGGCCCTGGTTGGACACGCCGTAACAGTCAGGCCGTCCAGATAATCATCTCCATGATAAATGTGTTGTTCACTTTAGAATTTTACGAAAACTCAAAATAACATGCTGCCTAAAATGGCCGTGAGAAAAACACAGGTCGGGAGAACGTCTCCTCTCTGCGCGGGACTTTGTGAGTCAGGGGTTGGCCGCTTCTCCTAAAAGGAGGAGAATGTTGTTAACTTCGATTAGGATTGGCCGATGAGTAGAGCAGATAGGCTGTTTCATAGAGGAAGACCGCACTGCGGTTCCTTCTCTAAATCACCGCACGAACGAAAAAATGGCTGACATCCAAATAAGTGTCCAAGGAATAGAAAAGCAACTGATATCACTCAACAGAGGGAAGTCCTCTGGACCTCACGGGATACCAATTCGATTCTACACAGAGTACGCGAAAGAACTTGCCCCCCCCCCCCCCTTCCCTTCTAACAGGCGTGCACCGCAAGTCTCTAGAGGAACGGAAGCTTCCAAATGATTGGAAAAGAGCACAGGTATTCCCAGTTTTCAAGAAGGGTCGTCGAGCAGATGAGCAAAACTATAGGCCTATATCTCTGACATCGATCTGTTCTAGAATTTTAGAACATGTTTTTTGGTCGCGTATCATGTCATTTCTGGAAACCCAGAATCTAAACTGTAGGAATCAACATGGATTCCGGAAACAACGATCGTGTGAGACCCAACTTGCTTTATTTGTTCATGAGACCCAGAAAATATTAGATACAGGCTCCCAGGTAGAGGCCATTTTCGTTGAATTCCGGAAGGCGTTCGATACAGTTCCGCACTGTCGCCTGATAAAGTAAGAGCCTACGGAATATCAAACCAGCTGTGTAGCTGGATTGAAGAGTTTTTAGCAAACAGAACACAGCATGTTGTTGTCAATGGAGAGACGTCTACAGACGTTAAAGTAACCTCTGGCGTGACACAGAGGAGTGTTATGGGACCATTGCTTTACACAATATACACTCCTGGAAATTGAAATAAGAACACCGTGAATTCATTGTCCCAGGAAGGGGAAACTTTATTGACACATTCCTGGGGTCAGATACATCACATGATTACACTGACAGAACCACAGGCACATAGACACAGGCAACAGAGCATGCACAATGTCGGCACTAGTACAGTGTATATCCACCTTTCGCAGCAATGCAGGCTGCTATTCTCCCATGGAGACGATCCTAGAGATGCTGGATGTAGTCCTGTGGAACGGCTTGCCATGCCATTTCCACCTGGCGCCTCAGTTGGACCAGCGTTCGTGCTGGACGTGCAGACCGCGTGAGACGACGCTTCATCCAGTCCCAAACATGCTCAATGGGGGACAGATCCGGAGATCTTGCTGGCCAGGGTAGTTGACTTACACCTTCTAGAGCACGTTGGGTGGCACGGGATACATGCGGACGTGCATTGTCCTGTTGGAACAGCAAGTTTCCTTGCCGGTCTAGGAATGGTAGCACGATGGGTTCGATGACGGTTTGGATGTACCGTGCACTATTCAGCGTCCCCTCGACGATCACCAGTGGTGTACGGCCAGTGTAGGAGATCGCTCCCCACACCATGATGCCGGGTGTTGGCCCTGTGTGCCTCGGTCGTATGCAGTCCTGATTGTGCCGCTCACCTGCACGGCGCCAAACACGCATACGACCATCATTGGCACCAAGGCAGAAGCGACTCTCATAGCTGAAGACGACACGTCTCCATTCGTCCCTCCATTCACGCCTGTCGCGACACCACTGGAGGCGGGCTGCACGATGTTGGGGCGTGAGCGGAAGACGGCCTAACGGTGTGCGGGACCGTAGCCCAGCTTCATGGAGACGGTTGCGAATGGTCCTCGCCGATACCCCAGGAGCAACAGTGTCCCTAATTTGCTGGGAAGTGGCGGTGCGGTCCCCTACGGCACTGCGTAGGATCCTACGGTCTTGGCGTGCATCCGTGCGTCGCTGCGGTCCGGTCCCAGGTCGACGGGCACGTGCACCTTCCGCCGACCACTGGCGACAACATCGATGTACTGTAGAGACCTCACGCCCCACGTGTTGAGCAATTCGGCGGTACGTCCACCCGGCCTCCCGCATGCCCACTATACGCCCTCGCTCAAAGTCCGTCAACTGCACATACGGTTCACGTCCACGCTGTCGCGGCATGCTACCAGTGTTAAAGACTGCGATGGAGCTCCGTATGCCACGGCAAACTGGCTGACACTGACGGCGGCGGTGCACAAATGCTGCGCAGCTAGCGCCATTCGACGGCCAACACCGCGGTTCCTGGTGTGTCCGCTGTGCCGTGCGTGTGATCATTGCTTGTACAGCCCTCTCGCAGTGTCCGGAGCAAGTATGGTGGGTCTGACACACCGGTGTGTATATAAATGACCTAGTAGATAGTATCGGAAGTTCTATGCGGCTTTTCGCGGATGATGCTGTAGTATAAGAGAAGTTGCAGCATTAGAAAATTGCAGCGAAATGCAGGAAGATCTGCAGCGGATAGGCACTTGGTGCAGGGAGTGGAAGCTGACCCTTAACATAGACAAATGTAATGTATTGCGAATACATAGAAAGAAGGATCCTTTATTGTATGAATATATGATAGCGGAACAAACACTGGTAGCAGTTACTTCTGTAAAATATCTGAGAGTATGTGTACGGAACGATTTGAAGTGGAATGATCATATAAAATTAATTGTTGGTAAGGTGGGTGCCAGGTTGAGATTCATTGGGAGAGTCCTTAGAAAATGTAGTCCATCAACTAAGGAGGTGGCTTACAAAACACTCGTTCGACCTTACTTGAGTATTGCTCATCAGTGTGGGATCCGTACCGAGTTGGGTTGACAGAGGAGATAGAGAAGATCTAAAGAAGAGCTGCACGTTTCGTCACAGGGTTATTTGGTAACTGTGATAGCGTTACGGAGATGTTCAGTAAACTCAAGTGGCAGACTCTGCAAGAGAGGCGCTCTGCATCGCGATGTAGCTTGCTTTCCAGGTTTCGAGAGGGTGCGTTTCTGGATGAGGTATCGAATATATTGCTTCCCCCTACTTATACCTTCCGAGGAGATCACGAATGTAAAATTAGAGAGATTCGAGCGCGCACGGAGGCTTTCCAGCAGTCGTTCTTCCCGCGAACCATACGCGACTGGGACAGGAAAGGGAGCTAATGACAGTGGCACGTAAAGTGCCCTCTGCCACACACCGTTGGGTGGCTTGCGGAGTATAAATGTAGATGTAGATGTAGAAGGAGACATGGAGCTCCTGAAATCTTGTGACTGGCATCAAACCCTTGTGTGGGCGGTTGTGGGAGTGCTTTGGCGGAGTTTACCAAGGTTTGATGGAAAGTGAGGAGAGGGGATACTTGATCTTCTGATTCAGACTCCTGTCTGGAGTTGGTCTTCTGATTTAGACTCCGGTCTGGACGGGAAACTGGCCTTGACTTTTGTTATGAATGGGGGGACACTTGCCCTGAGCGTGCCTCCACACTAGCATTGGTCTTGACTGGGGAACCCATGGTGAGGGCTTAGTTGCACCGATAGTTTAGACCTCAGTCATCTCGGACAACTTGCTGTGCCGAGGGAGATCTTACGCGTGGCATGTCTGCCGCTTTGACGTTTGATCGCCTTGTGCGAACTGCCATACAAGTGAGTCAAACTGGTCCATGGTATGACCGGCGAATGAGAGTGTCACACCTGCCGCGATTACAGGCCCCGTTAAAGAGTAACTGCGATCCGTCTAACAGATCGCTTGCCGCAGCTTTGCACATTTCGTGTCTGCGGTAGGGAATTACAGGCACCGTACACCACTGCTCCGCAGACGCTTGAACCACTTCTGTCACCTGAGACAGCGCCGCACATCGAGAAAAGGGGTGTTGTACTGTTGCACTGGCGTGTTAGGGCAAACAAGATACAATCTCGCCACTTGTTCTAAGCTGCTCAAACGTAGTATAACTTCTGTGTTAGATAATTTCAAACTGTATTGTCAATATCCAGAGCCAGATTAAATAGCTCAATCAGGCAAACTTTAGTGTTTGCCAACCAGCCGACACACAAGATTGTCGTTACATATTACTGCTACTATCAGATCCTGTTTTTTTTATCATCACGCTCACACGTACTTTTGTTCAATTTTAATCAATAAACTTGTGCAACAACTTTAATAAAAGATCAGTCCCATGCTGATATATTAATAACCAATCAACAATTGACAAAAATAATGAGATTTTATTAACACTATTTCAGCATTCAGTATTTTTTTTTTTTTTTTGGAGTCATCAGTCTTCTGACTGGTTTGATACTGCCCTCCACGAATTCCCCTCCTGTGCCAACCTCTTCATCTCAGAGTAGCACTTGCAACCTATGTCCTCAACTATTTGCTGCGTCCTCTACAGCTCCCTCTAGTACTATGGAGCCATTCCCTGATGTCTTAACAGATGTCCTATCATCCTGTCCGTTCTCCTTGTCAGTTTTTTCCACATTTCCTTTCGTCTCCGATTCTGCGCATAACCTCCTCACTCCTGTAGCATCATATCTCAAATGCTTTCTTTTCTGTTCCGGATTAACCACAGTCGGTATTTCACTACCATACAATGCTGTGCTCCAAGCGTATATTCTCAGAAATTTCTTCCTCAAATGAATGTTTGATACTAGTAGACTTCTCTCGACCAGGAATGCCCTGTTTACCAGTGCTAGTCTGCTTTTTATATCCTCCTTGCTCCGTCCGTCATTGGTTATTTTGCTGCCTAGGTAGTAGAATTAATTAACTTTATCTACTTTGTGACCATCGATCCTGATGTCAAGTGACTCGCTGTTCTCGTTTCTACCACTTCTCAATACTTTCGTCTTTCTTCGATTTACACTCAGTCCGTATTCTGTACTCATTGCACTGTTCATTCCATTCAGTAGATCATGTAATTCTTCTTCACTTTCACTCAGGATAGCAATGTCATCAGCGAATCGTATCATTGATATTCTTTCACCTTGAATTTTAATCCACCCCTGAATCTTTCTTTCATTTCCATCATTGCTTCTTCGATGTACATATTGAACAGTAGGGCTGAAAGACTACATCCTTGTCCTACACCCTTTTAATCCAAGCACTTCGTTCTGGTCGTGCACTCTTATTATTCTCTCTTGGCTCTTGTTCATTTTGTAAATTACGTGTCACTCCCTACAGCTTACCCCTATTTTTCTCAGAATTCCGAACATCTTCCACCATTTTACATTCTCGACAAATCCTATGAACGTGTCTTGATTTTTCTTTGGTCTTGCTTCCATTATCAACTGCAACGTCGGAATTGTCTCTCTGGTGCCGTTCCTAACGCTAAACTGATCGTCATCTAACACATCTTCAATTTTCTTTTCCGTTCTTCTGTATATTATTCTTGTCAGCAACTTGGGTGCATGGGATGTTAAGCTGATTGTGCGATTATTCTCGCACCTGTCAGCTCTTGCAGTCCTCGGAATGGTGTGGATGATATTTTTCGGAAAGTCACATGGTATGTCGCCAGACTCACACATTCTACACATCAACGTGACTATTCATTTTGTTGCCAGTTCCCCCAAGGACTTCAGGAATTCTGATGGAATATTATCTATTCCTTCTGCCTTATTTGATCCTAAGCCCCCAGAGCTCTCTTAAATTCCGATTCTAATACTGGATCCACTGTCTCCTCTAAATCGACTCCTGTTTCTTCTTCTGTCACATCAGACAAATCTTCTCCCTCACAGAAGCCTTCAATGTACTGTTTCCACCTACAAGCTCTCTTCTCTGCGTTTAACAGTGGCATTACCGTTGCACTCTTAATGTTATCAACCTTGCTTTTAATTTCACCGAAGGTTGTTTTGACTTTCCTATATGCTGAATCAGTCCTCCCGACAATAATTTCTTTTTCTATTTCTTCGTATTTTTCATGCAGCCATTTCGTCTTAGCTTCCCTGCAGTTCCTGTTTATTTCATTCCTCAGCGACTTGTATTTCTATATTCTTGAATTTCTCTGAACTTTTTTGTACTTGCTTCTTTCATCGAACAACTGAAGTGTTTCTGCTGCTACCCATGGTTTCTTCGTAGTTACCTTCTTTGTACCAATGTTTTTCTTTCCAACTTCTGTGACTGCTCTTTTTAGAAATGTCCATTCCTCTTCATTTAGATTCTGATAACTGTAATAATTCCTAATGCAGGCTATCAATCACAAACACAGTTAAAGGGCAAAGTCAGTTTAGCAGATACATGGCATAGGTAGTCAAGCGGAAATTGTACAAGTAACTCGGAGTCGCCCGTTGCTTTCCAAAACATACCGGAAGTCCAGTGTAGTCATGCAGTCTATTGGGATACCTTTCTGTGTACACCGGACAAGAACGGACTGAGTTCTTCCTACTGTCTCCATACAGCAAGAGCAAATTGGCTTTTTATACATTGGTAAATCCCATCGTCCACTCACAACCAACTGCTTGGACTGTCACACATTAACTGACTAAGAGGTCACAACGCACTCAAGAGACACACACGCATACTGTAATCAAACGTCATATCGTACCTAGGAACTACACAAGTTGAATGGCACGAAGAGTTGAATGGCACAAACAGTTGAATGACACAAATAAGTGTTGGTGTGAAGACTTTTCAAAATATGATATCTCGCAAACGACCCGCACTAGAATTCTGCAATAGATACCCCAACTATTCTATGAAAACTGCACATCAGTAGCACTTCCCATTTGCGATATATTTTGATATTTGAGAGCGTTTGATTACTATATTTTATATGGGAAAAAGCACTCCGTCTTCAGCCCACAAGTGGCCCATCGGGACCACCCGACCACTGTGTCATCCTCAGCTGAGGATGCGGATGGGAGGGGCATGTGGTCAGCACACCGCTCTCCCGGTCGCTACGATGGTTTTCTTTGACCAGAGCCGCTACTATTAGGTCTAGTAGCTCCTCAATTGGCATCACGAGACTTGGTGCACCCCGAAAAATGACAACAGTGCATAGTGGCCTGGATGGTGCTCCATCCAAGTACTGGCCACGCTCAACAGCGCTTAACTTCGGTGATCTGACGGGAACCGGTGCAGCCACTGCGGCAAGGCCGTTGCCCCTTTGTATGAGAAACTGTCTTCAAATTCATTGAGATTTACGGTGTCTTTTGGCACAGTGTACTATTTTTATTTAAGACTTTCTTTCCTTTTATCATTGCTTTTTGTTTATGGTAGTTTTGCTCTATTGTGAGTTTCTGTTGAGTCTATTGCATTCTCTAGGGCTCTTCAGATCAGTCTCAATGTTGTTTGGATGGTGATTTTCTTGTATGAGATGATCTGCAGAAGTGGACTGTGTACACATCTACACTCCTGGAAATTGAAATAAGAACACCGTGAATTCATTGTCCCAGGAAGGGGAAACTTTATTGACACATTCCTGGGGTCAGATACATCACATGATCACACTGACAGAACCACAGGCACATAGACACAGGCAACAGAGCATGCACAATGTCGGCACTAGTACAGTGTACATCCACCTTTCGCAGCAATGCAGGCTGCTATTCTCCCATGGAGACGATCCTAGAGATGCTGGATGTAGTCCTGTGGAACGGCTTACCATGCCATTTCCACCTGGCGCCTCAGTTGGACCAGCGTTCGTGCTGGACGTGCAGACCGCGTGAGACGACGCTTCATCCAGTCCCAAACATGCTCAATGGGGGACAGATCCGGAGATCTTGCTGGCCAGGGTAGTTGACTTACACCTTCTAGAGCACGTTGGGTGGCACGGGATACATGCGGACGTGCATTGTCCTGTTGGAACAGCAAGTTCCCTTGCCGATCTAGGAATGGTAGAACGATGGGTTCGATGACGGTTTGGATGTACCGTGCACTATTCAGTGTCCCCTCGACGATCACCAGTGGTGTACGGCCAGTGTAGGAGATCGCTCCCCACACCATGATGCCGGGTGTTGGCCCTGTGTGCCTCGGTCGTATGCAGTCCTGATTGTGCCGCTCACCTGCACGGCGCCAAACACGCATACGACCATCATTGGCACCAAGGCAGAAGCGACTCTCATCGCTGAAGACGACACGTCTCCATTCGTCCCTCCATTCACGCCTGTCGCGACACCACTGGAGGCGGGCTGCACGATGTTGGGGCGTGAGCGGAAGACGGCCTAACGGTGTGCGGGACCGTAGCCCAGCTTCATGGAGACGGTTGCGAATGTTCCTCGCCGATACCCCAGGAGCAACAGTGTCCCTAATTTGCTGGGAAGTGGCGGTGCGGTCCCCTACGGCACTGCGTAGGATCCTACGGTCTTGGCGTGCATCCGTGCGTCGCTGCGGTCCGGTCCCAGGTCGACGGGCACGTGCACCTTCCGCCGACCACTGGCGACAACATCGATGTACTGTGGAGACCTCACGCCCCACGTGTTGAGCAATTCGGCGGTACGTCCACCCGGCCTCCCGCATGCCCACTATACGCCCTCGCTCAAAGTCCGTCAACTGCACATACGGTTCACGTCCACGCTGTCGCGGCATGCTACCAGTGTTAAAGACTGCGATGGAGCTCCGTATGCCACGGCAAACTGGCTGACACTGACGGCGGCGGTGCACAAATGCTGCGCAGCTAGCGCCATTCGACGGCCAACACGGCGGTTCCTGGTGTGTCCACTGTGCCGTGCGTGTGATCATTGCTTGTACAGCCCTCTCGCAGTGTCCGGAGCAAGTATGGTGGGTCTGACACACCGGTGTCAATGTGTTCTTTTTTCCATTTCCAGGAGTGTATATCTACATGTACACGATTACTTTGCAATTCACAATTAAGTGCCTGGCAGAGGGTTCATCGAACCATCTTCAAGCTATTTCTCTACCGTTCCACCCTGGAACAGCGCACATGAAAAACGAAAAATCATTCCATACGACCTCTGATCTTTCTTATGAAAATCAGTCCTCCTCTATAGATGGGCGCCAACAAAATATTTTCACACTCTGAGGAGAAAGTTGGTGACTGAAATTTCATGAGAAGGTCCTGTCGCAGAGAACAACGCCTTTTTCTTAATGACTGTCACCCCAATTCACGTATAATATCCGTGGCACTCCCCTATTCCGCCATAATACAAAAAGAGCTGGCCTTTTTTTAACTTTTTCGATGTCGCCCGTCAATTCTATCTGATGCGGATCCCACACCGTACTGCAGTATTCCAGAAGGACGGACAGGCGTAGTGTAAGAACATCTTTGTAGACGTGTTGCGTTTTCTAAGGGTTCTGCCAATTAATCATAGTCTTTGGTTTGCTTTCCTCATGACGTTATCTATGTTACCGTTCCAGTATAAGTTATTCGTAATTGTAATCCGTAACTATTTAGTTGAATTTACAGTTTTTAGATTCGTATATTTTATCCTATAACCGAAATTTAGCGGATTCCTTTTAGTACTCATGTGGATGACTTCACACTTTTCATCATTTAATGTCAATTGCCACTTTTTGCACCACACAGAAATCTTGTCTAAGTCATTTTGCAATTGGTTTTGATCATCTGATGACTTTACAAGACGGTAAATTACTGCATCATCTGCAAACAATCTAAGACGGCAGTTCAGATTGCCTCCTATGTCATTCATATAGGTCAGAAACAGAGGGCTTAAGACACTTCTTCGGGGAACACCAGATATTACTTCCGTTTTAATCGAGGACTTTCCGTCAGCTACAACTGAGGGGGTACTTCACAGGCATGCAATTTGATTAGAAAACGGTGTCGAAAGCCTTCTGGAAATCTAAAAATATGGAATCAATTTGACATCTACTACCGATGGAACTCATTACTTTGTGAGAATAAAGACCTAGTTGTGCTTCATAAGAACGATATTTTCTGCATCCGCGCTGACTGTTTGTCAATAAATAGTTTCCTTCGATGTAGCTCTTAATGTTCCAACACAGTATAAGTGCTAAAATCCTACCGCAAATCGACGTTAGGGATTTGAGTCTGTAATGCAGAGGATTACTCCTATTTCCTTTCTTGGATATCGGTACGACTTGTACAACTTTCCAGTCTTCAGGTACGGATTGTTGATTTTGTTTATTATTTGCGTGTTGAACCAATTCGCACTGGCTATCTGGCGCATTGTGTTTAGTACCTGCATGTAGCTGAGTCCCGTTGAACCTGTGCGGTATGTCTGAAACTTAAGAGTTTGTGTGCCTGCTTCAGAGACATGTTACACAGGCTCAGCAAAACTCCACAGGACAAACTTAACTACATGTAGGAACTAAATACAACAAACATACATGTCAAAATGTTTCTGAGTGAACAGAAGGAAATAAATTGTGTATTACATAAGGCGGAGTTTAAAATAAGAAAGAAACACAATTGGCGGCTTCAATCGCGATGGAGGAAGAAAACTGTGTTGCTTATGAAATCCATAAGACGGTCACATACCTCATTCAGATCCATGTGACATGGACACATTTAAATATTGTGCGTAGTTCAGTATCGTTGCAATTTTATAGGTCATAGTAACATGGGAACGGTGATCTACCACAAAAATAAGTCTTTTCTTAACAAATCTCTATATATGCTCTACATTTTTGAAAAGTTCACGTTAGTAGCAGTAAAGTGTAGGACTGAATCGATTGCGTTCAGTTTCATATTAAATGTCTTAGTATCTTCATTCTTGGCTCAAGGTTTGTACATCTTTCCTCAGTAATGGTGCAAAAGCGTGGCATCCTGTGATGTCAACCTCGGGCTTGACGACGCTTCAAATTGCAAGGTGTCGACACATACGAAAAGACGCCACAGCTCATGTGATGGCTAAGGTGGGTTAATGATACCACAGTGACACAAAATTTCTTCACAATTGTGCTCAACGACACTGTGGATGTGTCACACGGTAGTAAAATTGTTGCACCCCCTCTTACCCACTTTTCACCCCCCTTCTTTTGATGCCTCTGCTATGGAGGCGAGAACCGCGACGCTTTAAGTTGAAATAACGTGGTTCTTTTATGAGTGGCGGAGGCAAACATTCTAGACACCTAGAGGATCACAGTCAACTCGAAAAGCCCGCAGGCGGTGGCGTAAAGGGCGCTGATGAAACCACCGCTTTCCCTGGGGCGTTCATTCCCACACATTTCGTGGTAGAAAATTACAGTTCGCCGTGCGATGTCCAACAGAGTGACATTCTTCACAACCTTTGTCACCCCTGACACCCTCGGACGTTTCAACCATTCTTTAACCCTTTCGTCGTTGATGGGACACATACGTCCCACTAAATTAATATGCACTTTCGAGTGGTGGGTTGTATATGTTCAAATGTGTGAAATCTTATGGGACTTAACTGCTATGGTCATCAGTCCCGAAGCTTACACACTACTTAACCTAAATTATCCTAAGGACAAACACACACACCCATGCCCGAGGGAGGACTTGAACCTCCGCCAGGACCAGCCGCACAGTACGTTACTGCAGTGAGATGTCTTTATTTCATATCTCTCTAGTGCTACGATGTAGCAAGATGCTTTCAGAACATGCAGAAAAGTATTACGGATCACATGTTGGATATACAGAACGCTGTGAGCGATCAAATTTTTCACGAAAATCAAATCAAATCATCTTCTTCTGCATTCCAAGAATGTCTGAAGTAAGCAATTGTGTTTTCTTATCCATCGTAGGCGTTATTTTGAAATATATCTACACACCCAAGTAAATGAGGTAATTTGTACATAATTCGGATGTAGAGCGACATGTGTGGCCCACAAAATTTCACAGAACGCAGAAAACAATGTTGTGTCGTGTCATAGCCATCTGAAATCTTATGTTGAAAACCTGTGTGGAATATTTTCACTGTCAGGAGAATAAGTGTGTTTTGGTACTAATTTGTTATATTTTCCCCATAGCTAACCCCATAATAGCGCAATTTTAAAATTAAAAATTTCACTCTGAAAATCCTAGGTTCACACGGAAACATAGACGTATTTAGGTTCATAGGACTTATCTGCCCCATTTCACAAATTTCAAAATAGGTCAGCTAAAATGTTTTGCTAGTGACTGTTGTTTATCAGATAGGAATTCAGTTTCTAAACTTTTATTTTTCAAGTATCTGTAAAATAAATTTTAACCATGAAAGGGTTAAGGACATTGTAGAGCTGCATCCCCATCGAACGCGATCGCACAAGTTTGGAGCGCAGCGCGAGCACAATTTTTCCTCCCGTATGCCGGCTGGAACCACTAATAGCAGCTCAACACCATGCCACGAAATTTGAACATGACCCGAAGCAGCTGGCCGGAGTGGCCAAGCAGTTCTAGGCGCTACAGTCTGGAACCGCGTGACCGCTACGGTCGCAGGTTCGAATTCTGCCTCGGGCATGGATGTGTGTGGCGTCCTTAGGTTAGTTAGGTTTAAGTAGTTCTAAGGTCTAGGGGACTAATGACCACAGCAGTTAAGTCACATAGTGCTCAGAGCCATTTGAATCATTTGACCTGAAGCAGCAAAGGGAACTTACGCTTTTCATCCCTTATTTTGCGTCCTCTTGAGGCGTGAATATAGGAGAGCGCGATACAGTCACGTGCGTGAATAAAACGGCAAAGGATCGTAAAATCGCCCAGTTCGGAGAAACCCTCGGTGCCACCTACCTGCCCTTCTTGAGAGCCTTAAAAGTGTGCCTGTACAGACAGAACTCCTGTCGGGTGTCACAGGTCCCTGCAGGCAGGCTGCGATGCTGTTCTTTCGCCGCTACATTGCTACTCTTGCTCCTGATCGTAGGCTATTTGTAGTCGTGGTGTCAAAGGGACTGCCAACCTGCAAGCGCCTAGAAGTCGTCACGGGATCTGTTTGCGCAGGTACTTCTTTTTTTAATTGTCATTCAAGGTGGGTAGGTGCCACCGATGGTTTTGACGAGCTGGGAGGCTCAGAGCGGTCCTTTGCCGTATTATTCATGCTTATGTCATTGTCACACTCCCCATGAATACGCCACAGAACACAAAATAGGACTGCTGAAAAACCGTAAGCAACCTTTGTTGCTTCGAATCACCGTAAAATTTCCTCTAATGGTTTGGAAAGGTCACTAGTGGTTCCGACCTGTACACAAGAATAGGACTTGTGATCTTGCTGCACTCAAAACGGGTGCGACCACGTTTATGGGGATGCAGCCTCACAATGTCTTTAGGGAACGATTGAAATGTCTAAGAGCGTCAGCAGAGTCGAAGGTTGTGAAGAACGTCACCTTGTTGCTCAACGGACTGCAAAATGTTTTAGGCGGCGAACCGTGTAGGAATCAACGGCCAAGCGAAAGGGTTGGTTTCATTGACGATCTTTATGCCAACCTTTGCGTTCTTTGAGTGCCGATCCTGGGCGTCGGTGTGTCTGGAGTATTTTCCTCGGCTACTCACAAGAAAACCACTTGATTTCAATGCTGGGCGTTGCGGTTCTGACCTCCTTCGCAGAGGCATCAAAAGAAGGGGTGAGATGTGGGTAGGAGTGGATGTGACGACCTTCCGATCGTGTGACAGGACCACGGTGGCATTGGGCAGAATTGTAGTAACGTTTGGTGCCAACGTGCCATCATCAACCCACCTTACTCGTCACATGGACTTCTGTGTTGCGGCCTTTTTTTCGCATGTGTCGGCACCTTGCTGTTTGAAGCGTTTGTCGAGCCCGAGGGTGACGTCACAGGGCGACACGCTTTTGAGCCATTGCATAAAAAGGATATAGGTATCACTGACACAGATGTCAAGTAACCATCACAGTGGGTGGGAATTACGGGATGCGAGAAGTGATCGTTTAATCCTGTTGCGCAGTACAGCTATTCTGCTAGAAGACGCCATCGCCATCGGAAAAAAATATAAATTTTGAAGCGATGCAGATGGTTCGCCACAATTTTCACGCATTCGCAGTTTTCATGGTGTCTTCGAGTAGTTCCATAGATACCATGAAACCTCAAGGTGAATGTACCAGCAACATAATGCAGCCCCACACCACAGGCGTCCATGGCACGACCTGGAATAATGAGTCATCCGGCCAGTTAACACTTTGCTTTGATCCATGGTCCAATCTCGATGATGAGGAGCCCCGTATTCCATAATGTACACTCAACGATGCCCTCCCAAACGCTTGCACCTGTAACAGCATTGTGCTCTGTCGTCATATCTTGCATAAATTGTCGTCTGTCTTATTTTACAGAGCGGGCAAACCCCCGATCTCAAAGGTCTGTGATGAGATGTGGACTTCCAAAACGTCATAGCTTACTCGTTGTTTCACAGTTCTTCAACCCCTTTCTATAGATGCTCACGATAGTATCTTGCTAAAGCGGACCAGCCTCGCTTTCCCAAGATGCATGGTCCCAAGGGCCGGACCATAACAATCTACATTTTGTCAGAGTCACTTACTTCATTCAGTTTCCCCATTTGCGACCTCTGTTATCGCTAGCTTCATTCCCTTTCGTCTCTGCTGCGGTTACAGTATTTCCTTACCGCGTCACATGCTCCGTTACATCAGGCGGCATGCAGTCTCTACGTGGGCAACGGTCATAATGTTTTTTCTGATGAGTGGGCTGGGGAAGGGCAGTCCCTTATTGCCTTCCGTTAGCATTTCGAAGCCATGGCGGTAGAATCTGACAAATATAGGCCAACATGTTTCTATCGATGTACTGACAACATGCTTGTAGCCTGGTCACGTGGAATTGAGGAACTTAAAAAATTGAAACAAAATCGCATCTCGATCCATCCAAGTACTAAATTCACCATGGGGACGGAATGAGAAGAACAACCATCTTTCATCAACATTTTGATTTACAAAAGAGCGGTTAGATCTCTGAGGCACAGTATCTACAGAAAGTCTACCTCTATGCGCATGCGTCCGCAGCTCGTGGTCAAGTGGCTAACGTTGCCGCCTCTGGATCACGAAGTCCTGGGTTCGATTCACGTCCCGGTTGGTGATTTTTCTCTGCTTCGAGACTGGGTGTTTGTGTTGTCCTCATCATTTCATCATTATTCGTGAACGTGGCGAGATTGTACTGCGTAAGTATTGGGACTTTGTACTGGCGCTGATAGCCACGCAGTTGAGCGCCCCACAAACCAACCACGTCATCATCTATCTGCATGCCATAAGCTGTCACTCAAGAGCTCTGATAATCTAATGTTACTGCTTACCGTGCAAACTTGGAATAAGAAAGGTTATAAGAAGAGTCTAATAACAGCGCGGAGAATACAAACACTACACCAGCCTCAACTCTGCCTCACCTGTCAATAGGAAATAACTATAAAGATATGCACGAGCATCATGGTACAGGTGGTGAACTGTTAGGGCATTGGAATAGCGGAAGCAATCGAAATCAGTGCAGTGGATTATTGAATTAACAGGGGCATTGATTTTAGTATAAATAATACATGGTTATTTAGCTCTAAACTTGATTCCATCACGTTACAAAACAAAACTGTGCTTATTAACGTGTTTTTTTCACGACAGTATTGTTTAAGGCATAGCCTTTTGGTTGGTTAAAATAATTCTTAGGACACCTCGTCGCGTGCCACTTCGCAACGAAATCTGTGTCTGACATCTAACGAAGATAACTAGGGAAGTTGTCGAAATATCGTGGAAGGAAAACGACTGTAATAACTCGGATTAAAAACTAAAGACGTGGAAACCTTGAAAAGTAGTTATTCGCTTGTAAAGCCTCATTTCTCTTAGTTCGTTATGTTAATGTAAACAGCTGTAAAATTTGACTACGGGTGAATGATGTGGGAGTCGTAGGTTTCATAAGTAATGAAATACGAAGTGAATTTTGTAACAAATGGTTTAATCTGGCCGAAAGTAGCGAGGAAGCTAGCGAGTTATCTAGCGAGGCCCTCTCCTGGAACTGCAGGATAAATGGTAGCAACTGACTGATAATAGGAACAGGAAGAGAGAACGGGGCGTAGTTGGAGAGATATGGACAGGAACTTGATAGGCAGCCGGAGGGAGAGTGTGGAGAAGTGGGAACTGACAGTTGTCACAAGGTGATTAGGAAGTTCAAATGGTTCCAATGGCTCTGAGCACTATGGGACTTAACTTCTAAGGTCATCAGCCCCCTAGAACTTAGAACTACTTAAACCTAACTAAGCTAAGGAAATCACACACATCCATGCCCGAGGCAGGATTCGAACCTGCGACCGTAGCAGTCGCGCGGTTCCAGACTGTAGCGCCTAGAACCGCTTGGCCACTACGGCCGGCTGATTAGGAAGTGAGTATGATGGAAAAATTTCATTTTCAATGTTAGTAATATGCTCAGCCATGTGTCGGAGACTGCTGGATTGCAGTCTTCGGTAGTTTTAAAGCATCGGAAATATCAATTACTGCCTGATTACAGTGCGAGAAATGAATCAGCAACAACCTTAAAATATCTAGGAGCAGTTGTACGAAGCAAAGGTGGAATGATCACACAAAATTTTTGCAGGGAAAGCGGCTACAGGATCGATATCCATAGGAAGAAACCAAGAAAATGAAACTCATCCACGAAATTAGTGGCTTACAAAACACTTGTTTGACTGAATCTTGAGCACTGCTAGTCTGTCTGAGCCACTAACAGGTCGACTTAACAGAAGAGATCAAGATTAGCCAACGAAGAGCGGTGCTTTTCGTCACAGACTCGTTTAGTGTAAGTGAATGAACATTACGGAGATTCTGAACAAATTTCAGTTGCAGGCGTTACAAGAGAGACATTGTGCTTCGCGCAGAGGTTTTTGTTTAAATTTTAGCGAGTTGTAAGTTCCAAGACGAGTGATGCAACATATAACTGCTTTCCATAGATACATGACCGCATAACGCCGGCCGCGGTGGTCTAGTGGTTCTAGGCGCGCAGTCCGGAACCGCGGGACTGCTACGGTCGCAGGTTCGAATCCTGCCTCGGGCATGGATGTGTGTGATGTCCTTAGGTTGGTTAGGTTTAGGTAGTTCTAAGTTCTGGGGGACTGATGACCACAGAAGTTAAGTCCCATAGTGCTCAGAGCCATTTGAGCCATTTTTTTGAACGCATAACACAAAGTAATGCAACAACACTCAGGTGCAAAAGTATTGTGATGTGGCTGCCATTGCTACGGTAACAGATCAGCAAAGGTCATTGTGCCCCTGTTCCATTATATTCCGCAAACCCGTAAACGATGTGTCCGTAGATATACAGTGTGATTATAATTAAAGTTAAACTTTCAAACCGCTGTAGAAATAACACAACTGGTCAGAATAACGTCAAATTGCAACGGAATATTATTGGACAAGGCGGAAAACGTATGGCAGAATAAAAATAAGTAGTTACAAAATGTAGCAATAGATGGCGCTGTTAGCATCATAATTTAATAGTGGTCGACTATAAATGACAAATGAATCATACAACAATGCCTAAAGTGTACGTTTGACGTTAAACAAATTGTACTACTCAGTGTGCATGGGTGTAAGGTGTGATACTGTTGTTACCTAAGTCCATCCACCACGGCAAGGTCATATCACAACGGATGGGAAAAATCGGTTTTTAATTGTCCTGAAGCTAAAAACCGCATAAAAAGCATCAATCAAAATCAAATCAGATTATTAATTTCCTGTTGACTGGCGCAAAACATGTTCAGTATGCTGTCCACCGTTTTCTGCAACAAGTTGGAATCGAGAAACAGAATGTTCCACAACTGATCAAAGTGTTCCCGGGTTCACGTTCAGAATATGTTGCACAACGCGTGCCTTCAATGCTGCTAAGTTTGCAATCAGAACACTGAACACACTATCTTTCAGATAGCCCCACAGTCAAAAGTCACACAGATTAAGATCAGGTGATCGGGAAGCCCAGGCTGTAGGGAAATGGCGGCTGATAATTCCAGCATTTTAGAAATGGCGCTTCGGTAGCTGCTTAATTGGATTTGAAATGTGCGGAGGTGCGCCATCTTGCAGGAAAATGAACCCTTTCACACATCCACGCTGTTGGAGAGCTGGAATGACATGGTTGCGCAAAAGACGGTACAGGTAACAGGACCGGAAGCACTTGTCTCTTCGAAAAAATATGGCCCTGTGATAAGTGATGCCGTAAACCCGCACTACACAGTGACCTTTTCAGGATGAAGTGGTACTGGTTGATTTGCGTGTGGATTTTCCGTTGCCCGCATTCGACAATTCCGTATATTGACATATCCTGTCAGATGGAAGTGGACTTCGTCTGTCCACAAAATCTTTCACGGCTAATCATTCCATGCGAGCAAGAAATTCTAAAGCAAAGGTCTCTCTTGCTGACACGTCAACGGGAAGCAGCTCGAACATAGGGGTAATTTTGAATGGATTGCAAAGAAGGATGTGTCGTAGGATTTTACGCACCATGCTCGTGGGTATGTCCAATGGTGGAGCAATTCTCCGTGCACTACACGTCTGCACACCACCACTCGTCTCCTCCTGCACTGCCGTGGCCACTGCTTCCACTGACATCGAATCAGTTCGTTTCCTCCCTCAACCATGTTGCACACCAAAAGAACTCGTCTTTTCCAATTTCCGAATCATTTTCTTCAAACCGACGGGAGTCATCAGATCAACGCCTTTTTGAAACCCTTCAGTATCTGGAACTTCCGCAGAGCGACGTGTGCACAGTCATTATTCTTGTAATACAGCTTTACAAGCAGAGCGCGATCCAGCATTGAGATAGCCATCGCGAACGTCGCAGACGCGAAAGGAGGAAAAGCCGTGCACCCGGCGTGTTTATATCAACTACAGTGGGTCGTGCGCATGACTGGTATTTTCATTTACGTATTCTGACACATACAGCGCCACCTATTGATCAGTTTTCACTCTATTTTTTCATCTGTCATACGTTTTCCCCCTTCTCCGATAATATTCCGTTGCAATTTGACGTCATTATGACCAGTGGTGTTATTTCTACAGCGTTTTGAAAGTTTAACTTTAATTATAATCACCGTGTAGTATACTATAAAAGATATTATTTATTTATCAGTTGAGTTTGTTTTGGTTCTTGGCTCTCGCAACAGTCATCAAGGAAATCTATTGCATTTCTAGCAGTCGTTTTGTAAATGTATTTTCCTATGACTTATTTGGCCTCTAGACAGTCTTTGGAGAACTCTGCTTTACCTTTACAACACCGCATCTTTTTACTGTTTGTTTTCTCTCCTGTTTTGTGAAGGTGCGCTAAACAAGAGAAACTTCATAGCAACGTTTACAAGTGGACCTTCATGTTCTGGCATCTGGACCGACTAGTGAATTGTTAAACATGCAGTATATCGTTATAAGAAGCAACATGTGAAAAGATAACTATTAGTGCAAATTCAAAGTTTACTACAACACTGAATTGTTGAATGAGCTGTTGGAAGTGGAACAGTATTATTTTATTATTCCTGGTCAGGAGAATATTTTCTCTGCTAAATGTTCGGTGGACGGACGTTGAAAATGTCAAGCTGCTGTTGATTGTACTGTGCAACATGAAAAACGTAAAACGTGTTCAGTACTATGACAGAATAATCTGTTAAAGAAGGTTTCCTAAAAGAGATCCAAGGAAATGAAAAATAAGTGAAATAAATCACATTATCTGCATTCTCCAAGTTTTTGAACTTCAAAATACGGTAACTCTACATATAGACAAAACTTTTTTCAATACACCTATCCGTACTGCTGTGTGTCTCTGTTAACGTGCAACTAACACTGCTGGAGGAACAAACCCGAGACAGAACCGAGCAGTGCTGAACTGAAACTTGAGAGTGAAGAGTAAAGTGGGATTTGTTGCCGTCAAGAGCAAGTACCGCGAGTGAATGGAACGAGTTAGTTTCCAAACAAGTTACACAGAGCATACTGTCAATAATTCCACCGTCGTGTAGATGTTTTCAGTGCGATACAGATACAAAGATAAATGAGGATAGGAAATCAAACGAAATTCAATTACTCTGCCACCGGAGACCACGGCGGCCTTAAAGCGAAGTACTCAGAAATAATCCCTCAATAACCAGCGAAATTTTGACGGTGATTCTCTGGTTCACACAGTATATGTAAATGTGTTATTTCCCGTGCTGTACATGCTAAGCACAATACAAATGGTTCAAATGGCTCTGAGCACTATGGGACTTAACATCTGAGGTCATCAGTCCCCCAGAACTTAGAACTACTTAAGCCTAACTAACCTAAGGACATCACAAACATCCATGTCCGAGGCAGGATTCGAACCTGCGCCCGTAGCAGTCGCGCGGTTAAGCACATTACAATTAACGTGTTAGATACGCTGGTCCTGAACCTAAGTTACCAGTATCTGCTTAAAAAGTTGTCTGACAAATTAAAACAAATCGTTACTTTTCAGAAATTTGTGTGTACACATATACAGCCTTCTCATTTTCACGCAAACATCAGCGGCTGTTTGTTTAATGCGATAAATATTACCCACGTAAATGTCAACCAGTTCTTGGTGATCTTTACCCAACTGCGAAACAGTGTTGTTCTTCTCTGGATATTCTTGCTGCAGGTGCCTTTTTGACGAGGAGCTGCGTGGCACGGAATAAACCTGCGCGAGTGGGTCGTGCTATCTGTTTGTTCCTACCTGTGTTCTTCCACACTACGTGTCCAAACAACTTGTTTTGACGAGCTAGATAAAGCTGGCGCTCGCAACGTGAACGTTTTCCGCAATTAGTCTGCGTTCTCGTTATCTGTCTTTAAAATCAAAACTACGAGTCTCCGAAGTGAAAGCTGTGCGGTGTAACGAAGATTATCAGCGGTGTACATCTTAGGTATATTAGACAAGAGCGACAATTATGCAATTTATTTTCCCTCGTTTTTCTCTTCATCCTACCTCCACTGCTAGGAACAGTCCCGCGAAATCATCTGCGATGTGTGTGTGGTACTCGCCCCACGTCCCTGTAATACGAATACGGAGTCATGAGAACTGTGAATGTGTATGGAGTTTCTTGCGTAGTCAGCAATTAGCCGAATGGTACCCAGCTGCAGCCCAGTTCCGACCAAGGTTTTCAGGCGTCCATTGGTTATCAGACGAATTCGAGTACTGGAAATAACCTCTCAGATATTTGCAACTGGGATGTCTTTTGCACCCCTTCCAGCTTGCCGGGATTTGGCTGCAAAGGACCAAAAATTCTTCAGAGGCCAACTGTGGTGTTAGCGAACCTGGCTTGCTTCGCAATTGCTTAATTCGTATCGGAATTGCATATACGTCCTAAACTCATTTCCTCTCCTCTCTCCGTCCACCTAGTCCTTCCCTCTCTCTTTGTCCAGCGCCTCCTCCTCCCTCTCTCTGTAGATCTCTTCCACCCCCCCACCCCCCATAACCTTTGACCTTTAGCCTTGTTTATTGTTACTGCAAACGAAACATTAATTGGGAAACCAAGTCACTTAAAATGAAAGGGTACATCGATTGGGATCATTGGTGTATGGGGTATCAGAGAGACCTCTCCAGCTGCTTGATGTGTGAGGACAGTAGCTTCAGTGAGAGTATTTCGCATTGCGGACGATTCAGATCCCAGAGTAGTATTCTAATCATAACCTGGTAAGCCACAAATACAACGAACTTTGCTGTTTTCTGTTAAGGGGGTTCAGAAGTCTCCCGCCCATCCTCTATTGAATGTGCCCCACACACTCTAGCTTTTCAGTGTTGGTAATGGGCTACTGTAGCTTGATTGTGACTACTTCTAATATTTTGATATAATTCACACTTTGTTCTACATATATCCCTATCCCACTAGTCAACCACCCAGGCTGCTTTTTACTGCTAGTACCCCGTTTAGAATGTTTTAATGAAAAGCAACTCCCAAAGAGCGCGAGAAATATGTTAAGGAAAGCATTATATTGGTCATCTATGTTATCTGCACTATAAACATCCTGCCACTCTTGTTTCTTAATTTATTGTAAGATGCTTAAAATGGTATTAGGAAGGCAAAGAGTATATAGCACACAAATAGAATAGCTAATTCACAGGATAAAATTAAATTAAAATTTAAACCATATGGTCAATTGTGAAGGAAGTGTCTGGTCAGCAGCACAAGGTCGATGATATAAAATCAGTTCGTAGTAAAAATACACTCCTGGAAATTGAAATAAGAACACCGTGAATTCATTGTCCCAGGAAGGGGAAACTTTATTGACACATTCCTGGGATCAGATACATCGCATGATCACACTGACAGAACCACAGGCACATAGACACAGGCAACAGAGCATGCACAATGTCGGCACTAGTACAGTGTATATCCACCTTTCGCAGCAATGCAGGCTGCTATTCTCCCATGGAGACGATCGTAGAGATGCTGGATGTAGTCCTGTGGAACGGCTTGCCATGCCATTTCCACCTGGCGCCTCAGTTGGACCAGCATTCGTGCTGGACGTGCAGACCGCGTGAGACGACGCTTCATCCAGTCCTAAACATGCTCAATGGGGGACAGATCCGGAGATCTTGCTGGCCAGGGTAGTTGACTTACACCTTCTAGAGCACGTTGGGTGGCACGGGATACATGCGGACGTGCATTGTCCTGTTGGAACAGCACGTTCCCTTGCCGGTCTAGGAATGGTAGAACGATGGGTTCGATGACGGTTTGGATGTACCGTGCACTATTCAGTGTCCCCTCGACGATCACCAGTGGTGTACGGCCAGTGTAGGAGATCGCTCCCCACACCATGATGCCGGGTGTTGGCCCTGTGTGCCTCGGTCGTATGCAGTCCTGATTGTGGCGCTCACCTGCACGGCGCCAAACACGCATACGACCATCATTGGCACCAAGGCAGAAGCGACTCTCAGCGCTGAAGACGACACGTCTCCATTCGTCCCTCCATTCACGCGTGTCGCGACACCACTGGAGGCGGGCTGCACGATGTTGGGGCGTGAGCGGAAGACGGCCTAACGGTGTGCGGGACCGTAGCCCAGCTTCATGGAGACGGTTGCGAATGGTCCTCGCCGATACCCCAGGAGCAACAGTGTCCCTAATTTGCTGGGAAGAGGCGGTGCGGTCCCCTACGGCACTGCGTAGGATCCTACGGTCTTGGCGTGCATCCGTGCGTCGCTGCGGTCCGGTCCCAGGTCGACGGGCACGTGCACCTTCCGCCGACCACTGGCGACAACATCGATGTACTGTGGAGACCTCACGCCTCACGTGTTGAGCAATTCGGCGGTACGTCCACCCGGCCTCCCGCATGCCCACTATACGCCCTCTCTCAACGTCCGTCAACTGCACATACGGTTCACGTCCACGCTGTCGCGGCATGCTACCAGTGTTAAAGACTGCGATGGAGCTCCGTATGCCACGGCAAACTGGCTGACACTGACGGCGGCGGTGCACAAATGCTGCGCAGCTAGCGCCATTCGACGGCCAACACCGCGGTTCCTGGTGTGTTCGCTGTGCCGTGCGTGTGATTATTGCTTGTACAGCCCTCTCGCAGTGTCCGGAGCAAGTATGGTGGGTCTGACACACCGGTGTCAATGTGTTCTTTTTTCCATTTCCAGGAGTGTATTTCTGTTACAGAAAAGTCAGATATATGTAAGTATTTAACGATCACTTTCTGAGCATTGCTGGTGAATTAAAAAAAAATTTAGTTTCTACAGGGAAATATAAAACCCTCTTGGAAAATACCTTTCAGAGACTGATGTCTGAAATACTCGTCTGTGATATTGAGAAGGGGGAGATTGAGAGAATAATTAAATCACTGAACACTAAGGACTCTCATGGATATGATGGAGTGCCTAGCAGAATATTAAAGAACTGTGCTTATCATGTTAGCCCTGTATTTAGCCAGATTTGTAATTTTTCCTTTAGGAATGGTCAGTTTCCTGAGCGATTAAAGTACTCAGTAGTAAAGCCGCTTTATGAAAAGGGGGAAAGGGATAATGTAGAAAATTTTAGACCTATTTCTATGCCATCATTGTTTGTTCAAAATGTTCAAATGTGCGTGAAATCTAATGGGACTTAAGTGCTAAGGTCATCAGTCCCTAAGCTTACACACTACTTAACCTAAATTATCCTAAGGGCAAACACACACACCCATGCCCGAGGGAGGACTCGAACCTCCGCCGGGACCAGCCGCACAGTCCATGACTGCAGCGCCTCAGACCGCTCGGCTAATACGGCGCGGCGCCATCATTGTTTGCTAATGTTATTGAAAAGGCTACGTATGTAAGGATAATTGAGTATTTTATATCACGTAATTTGCTATCAATGTACAGCTTGGCTTTAGAAGTTGTTTAACAACTAAAAATGGTATATTCTCTTTTCTCTGTGAGGTACTGGATGGATTAAAAAAACGGTTTAATTTCACAGAATGGGCCTATTTTTTGATTTAACTAAAGCGTTTGATTGTGCTGATCACAAAATATTGCTCCAGAAGTTAGTCCGTAACGGAATACGGGGACTAGATCACAACTGGGTCACCTCTTACTTCAACAACCGACAGCAAAAGGTGATTATTCACAGTGTTGAAAATGGTTGTGATGTAGGGTCTGAGTGGGTTATGGTCAAATGGATTGGGTTTGGGGGGGGGGGGGCTAGAGATCAGTGTTGGGGCCACTCCTTTTTCTTATTTATATAAACGATACGCCCTCTAGTATAAAGAGTAACTATAAAATATTTCTGATCGACGATGACATTAGCTTGGTAGTAAAGGTTGTTGTGTGCAACATTGGCTGTGTTTCAAATAGTGCAGTTCATGATCTAAGTTCATGGCTTGTATAAAATAAACTAACGCTAAATCACAGTAAGACTCGGATTTTACATTTCCTAACACACAATTCAACAATACACAATGTTTTAATTTCACAGAATGGGCATATGATTAGCGAAACTGAACAGTTCAAATTTCTAGGTGTTCAGATAGATAGTAAAGTGTCATGGAAAGCCCACATTCAGGATCTTGTTCAGAAAGTTAATGCTGCCATTCTTACTACTCGAATGGTATCTCAAGTAAGTGATCGTCCGACAAGAAAATTAGTCTACTTTGCTTATTCTCATATCGTATAGTATTATATTTTGGCGTAACTCTTCCCATTATAAACGGATGTTTTTGGCTCAGAAACGAGCAGTTCGGGCAATAAGTGGTGTAAATTCGCGAACCTCTAGTCGACCCCTCTTCACTAGTCTGGGGATTTTGACATTGGCGCCTCAATATATATATTCTTTACTGTCGTTTCTTGTTAACAATATCAGCTTGTTCCCAAGAATTAGCGACTTTCTCTCAGTTAGTGCTAAGCAGAAATCCAATTTGCATTTGGATCGCACTTTCTTGTCTCTTGTGCAGAAAGGTGTACAGTATACTGCTGCATCGATTTTCAATAAGCTACTAGAAAAATTTAAAAATCTTAGCAGTAATCCATGCGCTTTCAAATCGAAACTGAAGAGTTTCCTCGTGGGTCACTCCTTCTATTCAGTCGATGAGTTCCTTGAAAAATTAAGCTGATTCTTGTCTTATATTGCTGATGGCGTTTACTTAAACTTATGGCTTTACCTTTTTTGTGTTCATAAACATTTTATTTTATCTGCTGTTACTTTTATGTTGTAAGTTTGTGTACTGACACGATAAGTTCGTGTACTGACACGTTCCATGACCTTAGAGATTTGCTTCTCAATTTGGTCCTACGGAACCAAACGTGGAAATAAATAAAATAAAAAAATAACGTATGTCTTTATACAGCACTAGTGAATCCGGGAAAGGGCCGCAATTGCTAAAGAAAATGAGACACCAAATTTTTACAGCACAGCACAACACAATATATTCATTCTCTCATTTCAAGTAAATCGATCAGGAACTTTTCGAGATTTTTGCTAACAACTTTTCCACACACACACACACACACACACACACACACACACACACACACATTACTTTCAGATACTCCATATCAGCGACCTCAGTAGCCATTAGACATCGCTAGAGAGCAGGATGGGGCGCTCCGCGAAACTCACGGACTTCGAACGTCGTCAGGTAACTGGGTGCCACTTGCGACGTACGTCTGTACGCGAGATTTCCACACTCCTAAACATCCCTAGGTCCACTGTTTCTGATGTGATAGTGAAGTGGAAACGTGAAGAGACACGTACAGCACAAAAGCGTACAGGCCGACCTCGTCTGTTCACTGACAGAGACCACCGACAGTTGAAGAGGGTCGTTATGTGTAATAGGCAAATATCTAGCCAGACCACATGGGAATTTCAAACTGCAGGTACTATGACTTGGATTTTATGGTAGAACGGCTGCTCATAAGCCACACATCACGCCAGTAAATGCCAAACGATGCCTCGCTTGGTGTAAGAAGCGTAAACATTGGACGAATGAACAGACGAAAAACGTTGTGTTGAGTGATGAATCAGCGTACACAATGTGGCGAATGCCCGATGAACGTAATCTGCTAGCGTGTGTAGTGCCAACAGTAAAACTCGGAGGCGGTGGTGTTTTTCATGGTGTGGTCGTGTTTCTCATGGAAGGGGCTTGCACTCCTTGTTGTTTTGCGTGGCACTATCACGGCACAGGCCTACACTGATATTTTAAGCACCTTCTTGCTTCCCACTGTTGAAGAGCAATTCGGGGATGGCGATTGCATATTTCAGCACGATCGAGCACCTATTCATAATGCACTGCCTGTGGCTAAGTGGTTGCACGACAATAACATCCATGTAATGGATCGGCTTGCATAGAGTACTGACCTGTATCCTATAGAAAATGTTAGGGATGTTTTGGAGCACCGACTTCGTGCCAGGCCTCATCGAAAGACATCGATACCTCTCCTCAGTGCAGCACTCTGTGATGAATGGGCTGCCATTCCCCATGAAATCTTCCAGCACCTGACTGAACGTATGCCGGAAGCTGTCATCAAGGCTAAGGGAAGGCCAACACCAAATTGCATCCCAACATTACCGATGGAGAGTGCCACGAACTTGTAAGTCATTTTCATCCAGTGTGTCCGGATACTTTTGATCACATAGTGTATCAATATGACAAGAGCATATGGCGGCAGAAGTGAGCATTACAGCTCGCTATGCAACTTCACGTCACGTAGGCGGCGAGATGGCTGCAGGTTTCTGAGTTTTTCTGCACAGGGAGCCCATGTGGCGACTTGTTAACGGTCTTTCCTGCTGTCTTATAGACCGTCAGGCGACAGCGGTGCAATTTACTGTGGCAGAAACGAGGCTATAACAAGGCGGTGAATTATTGCGCAACGACGCTTAACAGGAGAACAGTGCAGTTGCGGCAATTTACGGGTTCTGTCTGCTCCTCGTATCAGGGATTAACTCAGGAATGGTAGCAATAAATCTAGAAGCTCGGAGACTAGCCTTTTAGAAACTGACGTCTATAAACATGAGATATGTTTCCTTTCCGTAGTTATTGTACCTACAGAATACATCTAGAACCATCACAAAAAAAAAAATACTTATTGAAGTTTTGCTGTCAATGCTGGTATTTGTACTGTTGCTCGAACTGCGGTCATTGTTGTTCACACATTATTTAGTGAGAATTCATCTTTTTAGACTTAATCTGTACATGGAAGATTTAATGATCACTGCACAAAAATAAAATTAACTTATTTTTTTGTTTGCAGTTACAAGTCTGCAGTCTTGATGAATATCGATATCTTCTTAGCCACAGCAAAATGGCGTAACACATTGTTGAAGTGCAATATTGTGAGGTAATTCATTTTCTGCAACAATCCATGATGTGTCCGTGGAAGTACAAGGCAACAACAGACCATCATGTGACACAATGGTTGGCTGCGCAGTCGCTTCCGTTGCGGTCAAATAAGTTCAAATGATAAGGAACTAACTGGCCGATCATCTCTCTGTGAAGAATTGGGGAGTTAAAAAAAGGTGTAGACCTTGGTGTTCGAGGATGGGCGAATCACAGTCGAGACGACTGTGGAAAAGTGAAAATCAGTTATGGGTCAGTTTTTAACAGATTGCAGGACACTTTAAACACGAAAAATTTGCCACTCATTGGTTTCCGCGACCATATGCACACATTTTACTACAATATGCAGTGGGTAAAATAAAGAAACAGTGAACAGACAACGATTGTTTGAATCACCATGACAATGTACCCTGTCATAAAGCAACATTTCTGAGGAAATGGTTTGTTGACAATAACATTCGTGAAATGGACTGGCCTGCCTGCAGGCGTGACCTGAACCTAATGGAACATCTTTGGGATTAAAAAACTTCCTGGCAGATTAAAACTGTGTGCCGGACCGAGACTCGAACTCGGGACCTTTATTATCTTTGGGATTAGTTCTAAAGTCGATTTCGCTCCAGAACCCAGAGTCAAAGATCACTTTCTCTAGTTTCGGTTCTTCAGGAAGAATGGGCTTCCAACCGTCCACAGACACTCAGGTATCTCATTAAAAGTGTTCCCGGCGGAGTTCAAGCCGTCGTGAAGGCGCAGGGTGGACACACCCCATATTAATGTCTGCCAATAAGTTTTAATATTACTGGTATTTATTAGTAAAAAATGTAATATTAAATTTATTGCTTTTACTGGTGGCAAGCTTCTAAAATGATAAAATGGTGCATAGAAAAATTTTTACTCGTTGACGATGAAAATACATACTCCACCAACCAGCAACAGTTTCCCATCAGACCGACGAGAATGTTGACCGACGGCATTGTTTAGAGGCCAGTGACCGATCTAAAAATTGCGCAGTTTGCGTAACTACATTGCCCGGATACTTATAGAAAAGACCGGTAAAAGACATCTCAGGGACGCTGAAATAAAAGTTTTGTAAAGTAATAGTCGATTGAACACTAATAGCGTTCGGCTGTGGCCACCAAACAATTTGTCGGCAACTCTCCTTCGCTGCAGCCTAAAAAAGTTCTAAAATGCATCACAATAATTTGATATGTGGGATTAATGAAAAAGGAAAGTACAGTATTAATTAAAACACGGCTATTGAAATTCAATTAGCGTAATTGTTTACCAAACGTTACAGATTGACACGTACATTTTTGAAACAGCCATCGAAAACAAACGGGAGAGAGAGAGAGAGAGAGATAGAGAGCGAGAGCTCACAGATCCTGCTTTTATATAATCCAAAAACAAAATACGGCGACCGCCTTCAACTTGTTTTACAGTTTAGATACATAAACATTTCTCTCGATCTTTCTGTACCGGAACAGCCAAAAAATACATTCCTTTCATTAAATAGTGACCTTTTCTCCTTACTTTACAGGTTTATTTAGACACAGAAAATTAATTCTTGATGTATTTTAGCCTTAATTAAAAATTGGAGCATATTCTGTTTATTACTCAAAAACGCAACATTTCAAAGTGTCCAGATACTTTTGGCCAGATAATGTATGTCGTATACTCCTCGCCCTTAAACTCAGGTAGAACAACCCCACTGTTTCCTCCTTAATCACAAATGGTTCAAATGGCTCTGAGCACTATGGGACTTAACATCTGAGGTCATCAGTCCCCTAGAACTTAGAACCACTTAAACCTAACTAACCTAAGGACATCACGCACATCCATGACCGAGGCAGGATTCGAACCTGCGACTGTAGCAGTCGCGCGGTTCCAGACTGGACCTTAATCACAAACCCTGAAGGGCTGCCACGCACATTTCAACACATCCCAGCCAATCTACTCTTGCACTCTCCACTCCAGGGAATGTTAAATGGATTGCGGACTAATTGTTATTCAGACGCACTGCCTCCATATCCTCACTCGTCCCAATACTTCGGGGTGCCGTACAGAGGTACTACAGTCGCTACGGTGAAAGATTTTGTGACAGTTAAAGCGGGCGTTGCGACGCGGTTTCGCGCGCCTGTAGCGACCAGTTACGTAAAACTGTTTCGATTATGTTTCAGTGGCAACGTCTAATTGTTAACGCACCTCGTGCTTGAAACCTGGCAACAGCGCTGCAAGCTGTCAGGAATCTTCTTCCGCCATACAGAGGATAGAAACACCACGAGGTAAGTCAAAACCAGAAATACTGGGGGCTTCCTAAAGTTTGCACAGTTTTTGGAGGATCTGTTTTTGTACAGTTAGGCCCTGCACCGCAAATGAAATGTCCAAATGTGTGTGAATTCCTATGGGACCAAACTGCTGAGGTCATCGCTCCCTAGACTTACACACTATGTAAACTAACTTATGCTAAGAACACAATACCCATGGCCAAGGGAGGACTCGAACCTCCGGCTGGAGGGGCTGGGCAATCCGTGACACCGCAAATCGTTTAATGTTTAGACGTACGGTAATAGATAAACTGGATATTCTCACGACCCTATTATTGTCTCCTGCTGACTTCAGATAAAATGTTGAACATTTCTTCCACTTGATAAACATGTTGGAGACGCAGTAGGAAGGCTCCCCGCACTGCTATTACAATAATGAGGTTTGGCGTAAGTTTAAATTTCCTTTTGCTTTTGGTAGCGGAACTGTTTCCTTCTTTCCCCATTTAGAGAGAAAGTTTTCCAGAAAGCCAGCCGGAGTGGCCGTGCGGTTCTAGGCGCTACAATCTGGAACCGAGCGACCGCTACAGTCGCAGGTTCGAATCCTGCCTAGGGCATGGATGTGTGTGATGTCCTTAGGTTAGTTAGGTTTAATTAGTCTAAGTTCTAGGGGACTGATGACCTCAGCAGTTAAGTCGCATAGTACTCAGAGCCATTTGAACCATTTTTCCAGAAAACTACAGGTGCGTTTGTTCGTAAATCTGAGTTCTGAGACGTGCAGCTCACTGATGGTTCGCTGCTAGCATCACTGTAGTCTAATCTTCATGCAGAACTGCTTCTCATAAAGGATTTGTAGGCGCAAACTATATCATGAGTGGGAGGACGCGCCAATTCAGCAAATGTTTCGCCGAAAAGCACAACCTCGGTGTTAACTAGTAAGCGTATTGTCATATCGCTGGTTTGGTTGCGGAGTATCTTTGTGAACGGCTGCGTTTAGCAGAGTCGAGCACGGGACTCGGAGCTGTTATGTTGTGCTGTGGGTAGCTCTATACGTGAAAGGCATTATTATGGAAGTTCAAGTGTTGCTACAAGTGCTATTACAGTGAGGTAATGACATATGGAAGTGGATTCAGAGAAAAGTGCGTAAAGAAGTAATTAAATGTGAGCAGTGCCGCCGATAATGTATTTGAGTATCCGCCTGTTGCGTGTCATAAAGTACAACATCAATCATCCGCGCCGTGTTCGGTCTCCCAGAATGAATTAATGTACTCGTAAAACAGTAAAAATAGTTACCACAAAGGAGTGCAGTCAAGTGCCAGTGTTTTGTAGCGAGGGTGAGAACGTGCGTTCCGTCATCGAGTTCCGCATCATCAACAATAGCGCCGACCGGAGTGGCCGCGCGGTTTGAGGCGCCTTGTCAGGGATTGCGCGGCCCCTCCAGCCGGAGGTTCGAGTCCTCCCTCGAGCATGGGTGTGTGTGTGTGTTGTTCTTAGCATAAGTTAGTTTAAGTAGTGTGTCAGTCTAGGGACCGATGACCTCAGCAGTTTGGTCCCTTAGGAATTCACACGCATTTGAACAATCAGCCGCGCCGCGACGGTTACGCGCACGCTCGTACAAGTGAGAACTGAGAACTAAAAATTTAACTTTATGAACAGTGTTATGATATTACTAGTGTCAAGGAGGACTGGTACCAGAGATCTGTGTATGCGTGACGAGCGTAACATCTTTCGTTCGATCATTCGGTTTCCGCATCATCTACAATCAACCGTCCGCCCCCGCTAGCTGAGTGGTCAGCGCGACAGAATATCAATCCTGAGGGCCGGAGTTCGATTCCCGGCTGGGTCGGAGATTCTCTCCGCTCAGCGACTGGGTGTTGTGTTGTCCTAATCATCATCATTTCATCCCCATTTACGAGCAAGTCGCCGAAGTGGGGTGAAATCGAAAGACTTGCACCCGGCAAACTGTGAACCTGACGGGAGGCCCTAATCACACGACATTTAAATTTTTTAACAATTATCAACGTCGTGGAGGTTACGCGTACGCTCGTCCAAGTGATACGGTGTACAGATAATCATCAAGAATGTTAATTGGCATAAACATTTACGACTTACCGGCCCGCGTGGCCGAGCGGTTCTAGGCGCTTTAATCTGGAACCGCGCGACCACTACGGTCGCAGGTTCGAATCCTGCCTTGGGCATGGATGTGTGTGATGTCCTCAGGTTAGTTAGGTTTAAGTAGTTCTAAGTTCTAAGGGACTGATGACCTCAGATGTTAAGTCCCATAGTGCTCAGAGCCATTTTTGAACTTACGACTTAGAGTGGAAACAGTGCAACCTGCTATTTCTTATCGTCTCAGAATATAGTTATTCATACCAGACGTAGGACAGCGTTGTGTTTAATGTTGAATGGTTCCCCAAATCCGCCTGCATATTTAGATACATAATTTCAGGCAAGCGAGCAGCAATGTGTAGCAGAGCAATACGACCACAGCGGGAGTATCAGGTACTTGGTGTGAAGAGGGCGCATTAGGTCGGCGGGGCGCAAGCTGCTCCATTCCGAGCTACACACTGCCCATAGCCACGCTGCAAGCAATAACTCGAGCTCATCTTTGTCATTTTTCCCCATAGCTAAGGATTCTTAGTCGTAAAAATATGCAGCTGTGTAAGAAAGAAATGAAATGTGGTTAGCCGTTCTGCGGTGCATATTTTCTTCAGAACCAGCTGAAGACCAGTGCTTCAAGGAAGTATCTCTTATTCTTGAAGACAATCTTAGAGACCATAAGCGCGTTTGGGTAACCGCGGGAAGCTAAATCATTATGGCCGGACGGGGATTTGAACTAGCACCCTCCCGAGTGCGAGTACAGTGTGCTATTAACCGGAACTTTTTTGCTTCCTCAAAGCTGTTGCTGGTAACTAGTTGGATCTTAAGCAAAGTCTGTTAGCGGTGCATTGTTTCCGCTCTGATAATGGAATCGGCTACCTATATCGGTGTAATCAACAGCTACAGCACTCAAATCAGTGTTGTGACTAAGAACGTTATTCCACGCTTACAAGCGCTGCTAAGCAATTTTGCGAGTGTAACACACCATTCAGGGTTCGCCGATTAATATTGCTTCACGCTGACGCAATTACGTCGCGCAGGATAATGTCGTGCGCTGCACCTCGCCCGAAGCACAGGGGTGGAAGCGCAAAATTCTTCTCGTGACATCGCGAGAAGAAGTGAAGAACCATTGCAAACTAACGAACATTACTTCCTTGTTGGCGCAAGAAACCTTGAAAGAGTATCAGGTACCACCCAACGGTTCATGGTACGTAGGAACATAAAAAAATAAAGAAAACGACACGTTTAGCTATTTGAACAAGACTATTACAGATAAAGAAATGTGGACGTATTACTGCAATATTTCAGTTAAATCACAAAACAATAAGTGTATGTTTGAAGAAGTGGAAGCATTTGTCGGAATTCGAAACTGCAAGGCAGTCTACAAGGGAATGAATATTCTGTTCGTGTTTGTTAGACTAGGCACCTGCGACCGCACACTTTAAGAATAAAGTTTATAGTACTTAAAAGGCGCCTAAATATTTCTGTGTCTAGTCTGATTTCGTTTGGATAATCTTATCCAATACCCATGTACCGAAAATTAGAAAAAAGTGTATACATTCAAGTAAACTTACAAAGACCCTACATTGCGTATAGTCTGTGTAGTTTCCACACACACGATTACTTCATAGGCTGCTGGCCTGGCTGGCAAACTGGTCTATCCAGAAACTCGTTTTGCAGGAAACATCGTTCTCCAGCTCTCCAAAACTCGCACAAGAAGCGTATCTCAGATGCCTCGTAAATTAGGATACTTCGCAATTTTTTTCCGCGATTGCGCAATGCCCTTTACTTGTGCTGTCGCGTCCTTTACCTTTTCAGAATCTGCCATACCAGCCACAAAATTGTGACTACGAGCTGCCAGGATGTCAACAGGATAGCATTTGCTTTCCCCACTATATTGTAGGAAACATCGCGACACAAAGTAAATTCGACGGTTGACCAGATGCCATTGTGTCAAGTGCTGCTTTCACTTCTGAAATCTGCTTCTCGCATTCCTTTATTACATTACGGCACTCTCCGATCTCCCTCTTGAGTGTGTCAGTGGCTAAGAGCGTATCCTTCTCCACGTGATTTGCTGCTGTTCCGTGGCCTCAATCAAAGTATAACATTTTATCTATTCGACCCACCAGGTCATTTTCTACATCACCAACCCTGGTATTTACCTCTAGAACTGCCTGTTAGTCCATCTACCTCGTGTTTCAAAATATCTAAGTTACCATCAGTCAATTTCCAGAATGAAATTTTCACTCTGATGCGGAGTGTGCGCCGATATGAAACTTCCTGGCAGATTAAAACTGTGTGCCGGACCGAGACTCGAACTCGGTACCTATGCCTTTCGCGGGTACGTGCTCTACCACTTTTTTTTCCAGAACGAAAGAAGAGTTCTGCATGTTTCGCAGGAGAGCTTCTGTGAAGTATGGAAGGTAGGAGAGGAGGTACTGGCGGAATTGTGTCTGTGAGGACGGGTTGTAATTCATGGTTGGAAAGCTCAGTGGTAGAGCACTCGCCCGCGAAATCCAAAGGTCCCGAGTTCTAGTCTTGGTCTGGCGTACAGTTTTAATCTGCCAGCAAGTTTGACATCGGCGCACACTCCGCTGCAGAGTGAAAATTTCACTCTGGAAACATCCACCAGGCTTAATCAAAATATCCACGGGTATGCTGCCGGTCTATAGTGTCCAACGGGCACAATATTTCGGCGATCATACATGTCGCCATCATCAGGTGAACTGACGGACTGAGCTCCTGTGAACGCGCCGGCACGGAGATCCGTACGCTATGGCTGCTCAGAGCGAACTGGGTTCGGTCGCGGCGGCGGCCGATTTAAATACCCTCCGCCCGCGGCGCGCTCCCTCCGCAGTCCGCGCCCCGCGCCACGGTAGCGAGGTGGAACAGATTGCGACGGCGTCTGAGATGACGTCGGTGTGATGGCTCTGTCCGCCGTGGTCGCCACAACTATACGTTTGCTCGATTTACTCTTGATTAACCCGATCGCTGGTTCCCAAGCCTTGCTAAGATTATAGCCACAGTCACGGTTTATGAGGTCGTCATTGGTGCGAATTTCGATGGCCTCTCTAACAACGTGACTGTGGCTATAATCTTAGCAAGGCTTGGGATCCAGCGATCGGGTTAATCAAGAGCAAATCGAGCAAACGTATAGTTGTGACGACCACGGCGGACAGAGCCATCACACCGACGTCATCTCAGACGCCGTCGCAATCTGTTCCACCTCGCTACCATGGTGCGGGGCGCGGATGGCGGAGGGAGCGCGCCGCGGGCGGAGGGTATTTAAATCGGCCGCCGCCGCGACCGAACCCAGTTCCCTCTGAGCAGCCATAGCGTACGGATCTCCGTGCCGGCACGTTCACAGGAGCTCAGTCCGTCAGTTCACCTGATGATGGCGACATGTATGATCGCCGAAATATTGTGCCCGTTGGACACTATAGACCGGCAGCATACCCGTGGATATTTTGATTATCAAATACGCCGGGAAAAACTCAAGAATCACATCCACCAGGCTGTGTCAAAGCCACGTCTCCGCAATATCCTTTCTTCCAGGAGTGGTAGTTCTGCAAGTTTCGCAGGAGAGCTTCTGTGAAGTTTGGAAGGTAGGGACGAGGTAGTGGCGGAAGTAAAGCTGTGAGGGCGGAGCGTGAGTCGTGCTTGGGTAGCTCAGATGGTAGAGCACTTGCACGCTAAATGCAGAGGTCTGGAGTTTGAGTCTCGGTCTAGCACGTAGTTTTAATCTGCCAGGAAGTTTCATCAGTCAATTTGATTACCCGTACGTAATTTTAAACTTCTAATTTCATTCGCCATATTTGATTTTTCACATACACTGCCTAAGAAAAGAAGTGAAGCGAACACATGGTCAGATGTCTATGTAACTTCGTGCACGTACACGCCATCGGCGGGTATATAAATAGTGTTGTGTGACAACTAGAACGGCCACTGAGGTGGATCAGAGTGGCTCGTGTTTAATAGTTTTACCAAGCCGGGTAGAGTGTGTCACTATGAACGAGACTGAGATGCCAAGTACTCGTGTGCGACAGCGTTATCAGCACCTAGCAGAGTTTGAAATGTGCCTCTTTATGGGTATCCATTTGGCTGGGTGCTCGAATAGTACAGTATCAAGATTTATGGTGCATTTGGGTAGGACAATGCTCGATGTTGTATTGCATTCCGGTCGAGCGTGTCTGCTCACCACAAGGAAGGCTCGCCATTTAGTGGACCAAGCACGTCGTAATCCCCTCACATTTGCGCTTCCCATCCGAAAACAAATAGTGGACTCCCTGCAACATTCTGTGTCATCGTGCATCATCAGTCGGGGTCTACAAGCAGCCGGATAAGGGATTACCGTCTCATGTGTAGGCTGCCGTTAACACCACAGCACGAACGGTGCCGTGAGCGGGAAGCGTGGAATGCTGACGAATAGTGTCGCAAGTGTTCAGCGACGAAACACGGTTGTCCACTACTCCAGGTGACCATCGCCGACGAGTATGGCGGCGACCTGTGCAGAGACCCCATTCTTCCAGTGTTTTGGAGAGGTACAGCAGTGTTACTGCTTGCGTCTTGGTGTAGCGAGCCCTCGGGGATGATTTCAGATAACAACTGAATGGTGATTAAGGGAAGTCTGACGCCACAACGGTACGTCACGGATAACCTGTCTCCTAATGTCTTACCTTTCACGTGATGTTATTGTGGTGCCAATTTTCAACAGGACAATGCTCCTCCACACATTGCATGTGTCTGTATCAACTGTCTGCCTGACGCTGAGCCGCGCGGGATAGCTGCTCCATCTAAGGCGTCTTGCCACGACCTGGGCGGCTGCCCCTGTCGGAGGCATGGGTGTGTGTGTTGTCCTTAGCGTAAGTTAGTTTAAGTTAGGTTAAGTAGTGTGTAGGCTTAGGGACCGATGTCCTCAGCAGTTTGGTCCCTTAAGAATTCACACACATCTGAACATGTTTTTCGTGACGCTGAGGAATTCAGAGGCCAGCAATATCCTCAGACCTACCCCAATATAATGTTTGTGGGACCGGCACAGACATCAGCTCCCCAGTGCCCGGTGTATCACGGACCAGTTACAACACTTGTAGGCCAACGTGCCTCGGGAGATGATACAAGAGCTGTATGACACCCATTCCAACCGAATTACTACATAAATCCAGGCCAGACTGGGTGCAACGTTGTAGAGGTAAGGGTCTCATGCTCCCAAGTTCTCTGTAAGTTGGAATCGATTTGGTTATCACTAAAATAAGATTACATAGCATCTCAATCTGGGAAGTTTCATTGCGTTTCCTCCTGCCCTTCTGCGTGGTTTACATTTTTGGTCAGGCTGTGTAGTTTCTGAAGATGGGGAGCAGTCTTTTCAATACTTGCATCAGCAGACTTGATGTTTGACTAATATGGCCCTGTAACATTAACATGGTCTTACTATGCTGGTACTGCAAACGGCTGAAAACCTTTATATTTCCCGAGGGGATACAGCTCTGTCGTATGGCTTAATAATGATGGCATCATCTTGTATGAAATATTCCGGATGTAAAATAGTGCTCCATTTGGATTTCCGGAAGGTGACTGTTAAGGAGGATATTGTCATCAGAAGAAACAAGTGCGTAAGTTAGAGAATTTAAAAAGAGAGTTGGACAGGATCAAATTACATACATTGGGAATTAGTGAAATGCAGTGGCTGGAAGAACGGAATTTTTGGTCAGGTCACTACAGGGTTATCAACACAAAATCAAACAGGGATATTGCAGTATAAAGTCTAACAATGAATAAGAAAATGCGAATCCGGGAAAACTATTACTATCATGATAGTGACGTGTTGTTGTAGCCGACATAGATACCAATTCAACAGCCACCATAGTAGCAAAAGCTTACTTGCCTGATAGCTCTGCAGATGGTGAATAGATGGGAAGAACTTATGTTGAGATAAGAGAAATTATTCAGATAGTTAAGGAAAACAAAAATTCAATTGTGATGGGGGAATGGAATTCGGTGATAGGAAAAGGAAGAGATAGAAACATAGTAGGAGGATATGTATCGGCGGAGAGAAAGGAAACGGAAAGCCATCTAATAGAATTACGTACAGAGCAGGACGTAATCACCGGAAACGCATTGTTTAAGAATCGTAATAGAAAGTTGTGCGCATGGAAGAGACCTGGAGACTCTGGAATGTTTCAGATAGATTACATTTTAGTTACATAGAGATTTCCAGCTAGATTTGGAATTCGAAAGCAGGGTCAGGTGTGGACTTAAACCATAATGTATTGGTTATAAACTGAGAATTAAAAGTGAAGAAATCACAGAAAGGTAGGGATATAAGGAGCTGGGATCAGGATAAACTGAAAGAGTTACTGGTTGTGCAGAGTTTCAAAGGCACTGCCAGGCAACGATTGACGGAGCTGAGGAAAGGAATACAACGTGGAAAATCAGCTATGGTTCCGGAGGAATGTAAGAGCTCGCTAGGCAATGCTGACCCTACGACTCATCTCGAAAAAAGGTCGAAATAAGACAAACATATGTTTAGAGCATTTGTAGTGTTAGAGAAATCTTTTGGCAGTGTTGAGTAAAAAACACTCTTTGGCGTTGTAGAGGTAGTAGGGATAGAACAGAGAGAGCGAAACATTATCTACAGCTTATTTAGAAACGAGGCTACACCTAAAAAGAATCGAATGACATGAGAAGTAAGCGATAATTAAGAATAGAATGAGACAGGGGTAGCCTATGTCATTCATCCTGTACATAAAATAAGCAGTAAAGGAATGAAACTTGGAACTGAAACATTTGTAAAAGGAATTTAAGTTCAGCGAGAAGAAATAAAAAGGTTGAGGGTTGTGATGACAGTGTATGTCTCTATGAGAAGACAAAGGACTTGGAAGATCAGCTGAGTGTAATAGAAAATGTTTTGAGAAAAGGTTATCGCATGAACACCAATAAAAGTTAAAAGCTGAATTAAATCAGGTGATGCCGATAGGCTTAGAAATGATACGGTAGAAGAAATTATTGAGATTTGCTATTTGGGGTACAAAATAACTGACGATGGCCGAAATAGAGAGGATATAAAATACGGGGTGGCAATAGTAAGAGAAGAGTTCCTGAAAAAGAGAAATTTCTTAATATGTAATGTACATTAGTGTTAAGAAAGTCATTTCGCAGGATGTTTTTGGAGAGCATCCTTATACAGAAATGAAGCTTGGAACATAAACAGTTCCGGCAAGAAGAAAACAGAACCCTCGGAATTGTGATACCGCAGAAGGAATGCTAAAGATTAAGTGGATAGAACGGACAACTGATAAAGAGGTACTGAACTGAACTGGCGGGAAATAAATTTATGACGTAACGTGACTGAAAGAAGGAAACGGCTGATAGGACACATCCTGAAGCATCTAGGAGCCTTCAGCATGGTAGTGGAAGGAACTGTTGGAGTTAAAGTTCTAGAGAGAGACCAAGGCTTGAACGCAGTAAGAAGGTGCGAATGAACATTGGTTACAAAAAAATGGTTCAAATGGCTCTGAGCACAATGGGACTCAACTGCTGAGGTCATTAGTCCCCTAGAACTTAGAACTAGTTAAACCTAACTAACCTAAGGACATCACAAACATCCATGCCCGAGGCAGGATTCGAACCTGCGACCGTAGCGGTCTTGCGGTTCCAGACTGCAGCGCCTTTAACCGCGCGGCCACTTCGGCCGGCCATTGGTTACAGAATTTACGTAAAGAAGAAGCTTGCACACAACGGACTGGTGCAGAGAGTTGAATCACACCAGTCTTCAATCAGAAGTTCACAATAAGAATAACATTTGATTTTAAAATGCGAATCTGCATCCATATTGCTGTTGCGACTTGCATACTCACTAGCAGCAGACCTACTTCTTCACTTTGGCTTCTCAACTTGCTATATCCCGACTAGTCCGACACACACAGACTTGAAAATACACTCCTGGAAATGGAAAAAAGAACACATTGACACCGGTGTGTCAGACCCACCATACTTGCTCCGGACACTGCGAGAGGGCTGTACAAGCAATGATCACACGCACGGCACAGCGGACACACCAGGAACCGCGGTGTTGGCCGTCGAATGGCGCTAGCTGCGCAGCATTTGTGCACCGCCGCCGTCAGTGTCAGCCAGTTTGCCGTGGCATACGGAGCTCCATCGCAGTCTTTAACACTGGTAGCATGCCGCGACAGCGTGGACGTGAACCGTATGTGCAGTTGACGGACTCTGAGCGAGGGCGTATAGTGGGCTTGCGGGAGGCCGGGTGGACGTACCGCCGAATTGCTCAACACGTGGGACGTGAGGTCTCCACAGTACATCGATGTTGTCGCCAGTGGTCGGCGGAAGGTGCACGTGCCCGTCGACCTGGGACCAGACCGCAGCGACGCACGGATGCACGCCAAGACCGTAGGATCCTACGCAGTGCCGTAGGGGACCGCATCGCCACTTCCCAGCAAATTAGGGACACTGTTGCTCCTCGGGTATCGGCGACGACCATTCGCAACCGTCTCCATGAAGCTGGGCTACGGTCCCGCACACCGTTAGGCCGTCTTCCGCTCACGCCCCAACATCGTGCAGCCCGCCTCCAGTGGTGTCGCGACAGGCGTGAATGGAGGGACGAATGGAGAAGTGTCGTTTTCAGCGATGAGAGTCGCTTCTGCCTTGGTGCCAATGATGGTCGTATGCGTGTTTGGCGCCGTGCAGGTGAGCGCCACAATCAGGACTGCATACGACCGAGGCACACAGGGCCAACACCCGGCATCATGGTGTGGGGAGCGATCTCCTACACTGGCTGTACACCACTGGTGATCGTCGAGGGGACACTGAATAGTGCACGGTACATCCAAACCGTCATCGAACCCATCGTTCTACCATTCCTAGACCGGCAAGGGAACTTGCTGTTCCAACAGGACAATGCACGTCCGCATGTATCCCGTGCCACCCAACGTGCTCTAGAAGGTGTAAGTCAACTACCCTGGCCAGCAAGATCTCCGGATCTGTCCCCCATTGAGCATGTTTGGGACTGGATGAAGCGTCGTCTCACGCGGTCTGCACGTCCAGCACGAACGCTGGTCCAACTGAGGCGCCAGGTGGAAATGGCATGGCAAGCCGTTCCACAGGACTACATCCAGCATCTCTACGATCGTCTCCATGGGAGAATAGCAGCCTGCATTGCTGCGAAAGGTGGATATACACTGTACTAGTGCCGACATTGTGGATGCTCTGTTGCCTGTGTCTATGTGCCTGTGGTTCTGTCAGTGTGATCATGTGATGTATCTGACCCCAGGAATGTGTCAATAAAGTTTCCCCTTCCTGGGACAATGAATTCACGGTGTTCTTATTTCAATTTCCAGGAGTGTAGCTTAACGACAAAAACACCACCCATTATGGTTCTGACATACAGGTGAACACATATGGCTCTGTACTTACAGGACAGGTGATTTGCCGCTGTCTCAGCAGTGTCCTTAGTCACCATTGGCAGTGCAGATGCTGCGCCTCGACTGCGTCGAATACACGCCAGTTCACGCTGTACGCCACGGCACCGTCACGTCAACGTGTATTCAAACTGGCCGGCACGTCACGGAACGTCAAATCAGGTCATTACATGGGATCTCAAATCGCATAGCTGTCCTTAACTGTTTTTTCGCGGGACTTGCGATTTTCGCAAGATGATTTTCAACTGTTCTTTTATGCGCGAAGAGCACATATAAAACGCGGTAGCATGTGTACATGGATGCTGTAGTCCACATTTGTACAAAAATGACATTTATTGGAATCAAATGGTACGCAGATTGCAGGGATAGCTTGTACGTTAAGAAGGAAGACAGAAGTTCAAAACAACGCAAAAAAGAGTGTGGATCCGGAAAAAATCATTACGTAGTACAGAAGGGAAATTTCACACACTATACATTGAGCTCGAGGAAGACGAACCTGCATTTTATATTTTATAAAGATGCAGCACCAGTTTTTTTCATTTCTGCTGCCAGAATAACTAGAAGGAATACAGTATTACGAGCCAAAAATCACATGCCGTGAAAAACTGGCCTACTTAAGGTTGAGTTTAATTGCCAGTCCAGTACAAATTTTTATGTACTGGTCATATCTCCATCGACACCTTTCTCTTCAAGATGTACTTATTTTCTTTACATCATGTATTTGGCTTTTAATAGTTCAGGTGTCTCATTTGTACTGGGGTTAGACAGTGAAACCACGTAAATATTGACCACTTATGCTCGAAAAACTTTTTCACACACAACCCGAAGAGCCACTTAACAATAGATAAGACTGCCACTAATACATATTTGAACAAACAACTCTAATAATTACTTGATTTATACTTTGCCAGAAAAGCATTTGTCATTGTTGCAGCGCCTGAAGGTTTCAGTCCATTTCTTTACGAAACATTACAAATGCCTGACAGCATACAAATAAATTCCATTCACCAATCAGATTCTACCCACAGTACTTTTTTCAGTTCATGTTGCAACTATATTTCTATCCATTACATTGCAAAAAATTAAATGCAGTACCGGTATGAATAAAAATCCACTTTATAAATGTTGTAAAGGGAAAGTAATTTAGTACGGTCATGTCGTAAAATTCAGACTGCTGCCTCACTGCTTCAATAAATCTTTCGTCATTTATTATAAATTTTCACAAAATAGGTAGCGAAACGAATCAGTTTAGAACAAATAACAAACAACGTACAACTGATACCACAAAAACCACATCGAAACGAAGAATGACATGACCATAACTTTCCCAGCAGAAGCAATCACTTTTGCTTTTTTGGGGATTGGTGATGAAGGAGACTTCCACACTCTGCTTTGCTGTTTGCTCTCAGGATCAAAATGATGTAGCCAAGTTTCATCAGCAGTGATTACATTTGAAAGAAACTCCGGATCTTCCTTACAATCAACTGCATGCTGACCTGCATGCGAATGTCCTGTTGTTCGGGAATCAACAGTCTTGGAACCCATCATGCACAAACACGTGTCATGTGTAATTTTTCTGTCACAAACGTGTGGGTGGCACCCAATGAAATGTTGAGTAGTGATCTAAACGTAATTCGTCCATCCTCTCTCACAAAGACAGCAGCAGTGTAGATGTTTTTTTCTGTAACAGCAGTAACTGGAGCACCAGGTCCACCTTCATTTGAAATTGATTGTCTCCCCTCTTTAAACATTTTAAACCACCTTCGAGCTGTGTTGTTGGGAAGAACAGACTCTCCATAGGCCTCCTGTAACTCTGTATAGGCCTCAGCTGAAGATTTGTTAAGACGAAAGCAGAATTTCAAGGCCACATATTGTTCCTCGCGTGTTACCTCCATTGCAGCGGTAGGCGATATTGAACAGGTCTGACCTTGTCAGCCTCTCACAGGCGGGAACCAGGGGTCCCAACAATAATCTACTACGGCGTTTTTGTTGCACATTAGGCTAAGAGAATATCATAAGACTAAATTTTAGCGCGAGAAATTATGATCATAAAAAATTATGACGGGTCGTGAGTCGTGCTTGTTGGCAGCTCAGTTGGCAGCCGGCATGGTAGCTCAGCGTGTTCGGTCAGAGAGCTGGTTGGCCTCTGTAACAAAAAAAAAAAAAACTGAGTGGAAGGATCAACAAACGAACTTTAACGGACGTCATGTGACGACCGCAACGACCAAACGCAACGATAAAAAAAATAACAAAAAAAAAAGGTTGACAGAGCACTTGCCTGGGAAAGGCAAAGGTCCCGAGTTCGAGTCTCGGTCCGGCACACAGTTTTTATCTGTCAGGAAGTTTCATATCAGCGCACACTCCGCTGCAGAGTGAAAATCTCATTCTGGAAACATCCCACAGGTTGTGGCTAAGCCATGTCTCCGCAGTATCCTTTCTTCCAGGAGTGCTAGTTCTGCAAGGTTCGCAGACGAGCATCTGTGAAGTTTGGAAGGTAGGAGATGAGGTACTGGCGGAATTAAAGCTGAGAGCACTTGCCTGCAAAAGGCAAAGGTTCCGAGTTCGAGTCTCGGTCCTGCACACACTTTTATCTGCCAGGAAGTTTCATAAAAAATTATGATCTTTATTTATTAAACAACCCTTTTACATTTTGGCCATTAACAAATGCAACTGTTATTATTACTAGTTCCATAACGGACAAAAATTACATCGTGTTTTTTTCAGACCGAGGATCCCTTAGGCCTCACACACGGGCGATTTTCAGCAGCGGTGCTGAGCAGCGCGCGTCGGTCCCCGCGATAATTTTTTTTATTTTTCCCTCACGCTGTGTACATCCCGCTTAATCGATAATATGGACTCAGACGAAGAAGTATTGGCTCTGGCTTGTTGATCAAAAGAAAATTCAGGCGCCAACGTCGTACACGTAAATACTGGCAACACCCAATGTGCACCACTCGTACAATACACGGACACTTCTATACTGTATACGAGGGCAGTTCAATAAGTAATGCAACACATTTTTTTTCTGAAACAGGGGTTGTTTTATTCAGCATTGAAATACACCAGGTTATTCCCCAATTTTAGCTGCACAACACTATTTTTCAACGTAATCTCCATTCAATGCTACGGCCTTACGCCACCTTGAAATGAGGGCCTGTATGCCTGCACCACTGTATGCACCACTCGTACAATACACGGACACTTCTATACTGTATACGAGGGCAGTTCAATAAGTAATGCAACACATTTTTTTTCTGAAACAGGGGTTGTTTTATTCAGCATTGAAATACACCAGGTTATTCCCCAATCTTTTAGCTGCACAACACTATTTTTCAACGTAATCTCCATTCAATGCTACGGCCTTACGCCACCTTGAAATGAGGGCCTGTATGCCTGCACGGTACCATTCCACTGGTCGATGTCGGAGCCAACGTCGTACTGCATCAATAACTTCTTCATCATCCGCGTAGTGCCTCCCACGGATTGCGTCCTCCATTGGGCCAAACATATGGAAATCCGACGGTGCGAGATCGGGGCTGTAGGGTGCATGAGGGAGAACAGTCCACTGAAGTTTTGTGAGCTCCTCTCGGGTGCAAAGACTTGTGTGAGGTCTTACGTTGTCATGAAGAAGGAGAAGTTCGTTCACATTTTTGTGCCTACGAACACGCTGAAGTCGTTTCTTCAATTTCTGAAGAGTAGCACAATACACTTCAGAGTTGATCGTTTGACCATGGGGAAGGACATCGAACAGAATAACCCCTTCAGCGTCCCAGAAGACTGTAACCATGACTTTACCGGCTGAGGGTATGGCTTTAAACTTTTTCTTGATAGGGGAGTGGGTGTGGCGCCACTCCATTGATTGCCGTTTTGTTTCAGGTTCGGAGTGATGAACCCATGTTTCATCGCCTGTAACAATCTTTGACAAGAAATTGTCACCCTCAGCCACATGACGAGCAAGCAATTCCGCACAGATGGTTCTCCTTTGCTCTTTATGGTGTTCGGTTAGACAACGAGGGACCCAGCGGGAACAAACCTTTGAATATCCCAACTGGTGAACAATTGTGACAGCACTACCAACAGAGATGTCAAGTTGAGCACTGAGTTGTTTGATGGTGATCCGTCGATCATCTCGAACGACTGTGTTCGCACACTCCGCCATTGAAGGAGTCACAGCTGTGCACGGCCGGCCCGCATGCGGGAGATCAGACAGTCTTGCTTGACCTTGCGGCGATGATGACACACGCTTTGCCCAACGACTCACCGTGCTTTTGTCCACTGCCAGATCACCGTAGACATTCTGCAAGCGCCTATGAATATCTGAGATGCCCTGGTTTTCCGCCAAAAGAAACTCGATCACTGCCCGTTGTTTGCAACGCACATCCGTTACAGACGCCATTTTAACAGTTCCGTACAGCGCTGCCACCTGTCGGAAGTCAGTGAAACTATACGAGTCGAAGCGGGAATGTTTGAAAATATTCCACAAGAAATTTCCGGTTTTTTCAACCAAAATTGGCCGAGAAAAAAAATGTGTTGCATTACTTACTGAACTGCCCTCGTATAGTGAGTTAAGTGAAGACAATGCCAAGTTCTTCATTTACTTCAGGATGTCAGTACCGACCTTTGAGGAACTACTACATTTGCAGAAAACACATATTTCACGCCAGAACACTTGCATGTGAAACAGTATTTCTGCAGAGGAAAGGTTGGCCATCACATTAAGGTAAGTACAAATAGGTGATGTAAAATGATTTTAATTTAGCAATTTATGTTACATAAGAAAATTACAAAATGTGTATACATCCCAAAACAAATCTTTGTACACTGATGTATCAGAAAACTGAGACGGTAATTCCAGCGACGCCCTTTGTGCTGACTGAGCCAGCTGCTCCTCGTAAGTGGCCACGGAAGCAGACGAGCCATGTTCCACAAAGTGCGTTCCACTTACATTTCGGTGTGATACAGCCACGTTTCCATGAGCAGTATCGTCTGTAATGTACTCGTATTTTTGTAGCACACTCGTAAGTTTGAATCACGCATTAAATCGCTTTTTTTCAGGTATGGCCTTGAAATGAGGTAGCAAAGACAAGAGAAATCTATCAGGATCTTCCTCCATTAAATTTGAATTCTTCTGAACACTTTCTGCACGTATCCTAAACAATTTCTACACTTCTGAAAGTCTCTTTTTGGGAACGCTTGAGCCTGAGATGGTTCTTGATAAGTGCTTGACTCTTCATTTGTGTTCCTTTCTCAACAGGTTTCACATACAGGCACTAAAAACGAAAGTTGCTTGAAGAATATGTGTTGCTTTCTGGCATCTGCTGCTGAACCACTCTTCACTTTTTTCTGTTTTTCGTAGCTCTCGAGTGTACGAATCTCTTACATTTTTCCACCTCTTTTGCAACTGTGTTGCTGAAATCAAAATATTTCTTTTCTCATTTCAGGTACCTTGCATCAGGAAATACAGTCACAGATCAACATTACACATATAAATGTGGAGTTCCTACCATTTGTAGCATAGTAAAGGACACTTTTCAAACATTTGGAATGTTCTGAAAGAGTTTACATTTACGATGCTTACTGAAGAGGACTGGCTTCAAGACAAATGCAGTTTTCCATACTGTATAGAGGCAATAGACGGTAGACACATGCGTTTGATTGAGCCCCGGTGTAGTGGCTCACTTTAACTACAAACATTTTTTCTCAATTGTGTTATTAGCAGTTTGTGGTGCAAATTATAATTTCGTTTACATAGATATCGGGTCTTATGGCAAAAGTTCAGATTCACAAATCTTTAAAAACAGTATGCTATTCAGTACGATAAGAGACAACAAACTGAAGATTCCTAGACCAAAACCAACATGTGCTAGAGGAGAGCCACTACCATTTCCATCCGTTGGTGATGAACCATTTGGTTTATGCAAAGACCCTATGGTGGAAATAATTTGCCAGTCATCAAAAAGATACATAATTATCATTTATTACGAGCGAGACGTTTCATAGAGAGTAAATTTGGAAAATTCAGCAACAAATGGAGAATATTCCACCGTCAACTCAATGTTTCAATTGATTTGACCTCAGATATAATAAAAGCATGCAGCATATCACATAATTTCGTTCGTCGTAGATGTGGGTATACATTCGAACACACACCGAGCATCGTTGGACTACATAGAGTCAAGGAAGCCCTAATGCCGAGAACAAGGAACAAATCAGCCGCTGTTATCAGAGATAAATTTGCCGAATTCTTTGCAAGTGAAGAAGGTGCAGCGAGGTGGCAACTGAACAAAATTTGATTTGGGGACTTCTAATATTTGCACGTAATAATATAACATATTGTACATGTAATTAATTCTAAATAGATACCTGTTTGTTTTTTGGAATGTGTCGTTTCATTTGCAAATCCTGGAATAAACAGTTCACAAAATTCTTCCCATGCTCTGCGTTTCACAGTTCTGTTGCTGTATTCCTTACATCTTGAGTCCCAAATAGCAGGACGCATTTCTGCCAGACAAATGAAACGCTCAGTATCAAAACTCACGGTGCTGTGAGAACGACTGATACGCTAATGAAACGCCATGTGTGAAAGGTAACAGGTGTGAAAACGCCGCTGTCAGCAGCGGGCAGCCGCTCGTGCACAGATGGTCGCGCGGTTGCCCCTGCCGCTCGCGTACGAATCGCCACGTGTGTAAATGTCCCATCTATTTGTTTCTTTGGAACGCTGACCGCTGCCGCCGCGATGCTCAGCAGCGCTGCAGGTAATCGCACGTATGTAAGGGGCCTTACAGCCTCCCATTCCCAGGTCAGTACCGGAAAGTTTGACGAAACGTGGGGTGCGAACCTAGTGCTGCTTGACGAGACTTGGTTGCTCTGTAACATGACGTGACCTAACGTGACGGTCTGTTAATCTCTAGCCTAAATAGGCATTTAAGAGAGTGAAGCGGGAAACTCGTAGTCCTCAGTACGCCAAACACGTATAGCGGAAAGAGGGCGCGCGAGAGATACATTGCAAACGCTCGACCTCCCTATTAACCTCTTTGCAAGAAGACTCGCCGACTCTTGTTTCCTTCTCAGTAGGGGCGCCGCCATCAGTTGCACAACTCGCCTTACGAGCTTTCCACATTCCTACCCGAACACAGACTTTGCTACGTGGCATCGTAAACAGTGCTACGAGTATGTGCGTCTTCTACATTTGTCATTTTTAGCAAACCGCGACCAGATATACCTACCAATACTGTCTTGCGTTGATTTGTGATATACACTTTCTGACAAAAAAAGTGCAGCACCCAGAAGACATGGTCGTACGTCGGTTTAAGTCCGTACAAGTACACATCATCTGCGCGTATGTTCAAATGGCTCTGAGCACTATGGGACTCAACTGCTGTGGTCATAAGTCCCCTAGAACTTAGAACTACTTAAACCTAACTAACCTAAGGACATCACACACATCCATGCCCGAGGCAGGATTCGAACCTGCGACCGGAACGGTCGAGCGGTTCCAGACTGTAGCGCCTTTAACCGCCCGGCCACTTCGGCCGGCTGCGCGTATGTAAGTGATTAGATTTGCAATACTGTGTGACAGGTAGAACGGCCACCAGGGTGTTTTAATCTTGTTCGTGTTTGGTGTTATTACCAGTTCTGGCAGGGTATTTAAGGGGCGTGAACAGGAACATCTGTGGAGTGATTCACCGTGAAGGACACAGAAACGACGAGTTCTCGTGTGGGATCGAGTTATCAGCTTCTGGCAGAGTTTGAAAAGGGCCTCATTGTGGGTCTCCATTTTACTGGCTAGTCGAATCGTGCGGTATTTAGATTTTTGGAGCATTCAGATCTGATAGTTCCCAATGCTGGACTGCACGAGGAAAGGTGTCGACCACGTCTAACCGCCGGCCGCGGTGGTCTAGCGGTTCTGGCGCTGCAGTCCGGAACCGCGGGACTGCTACGGTCGCAGGTTCGAATCCTGCCTCGGGCATGGGTGTATGTGATGTCCTTAGGTTAGTTAGGTTTAAGTAGTTCTAAGTTCTAGGGGACTTATGACCTAAGATGTTGAGTCCCATAGTGCTCAGAGCCATTTGAACCATTTTTTTTTTTTTTTTTAAGGCCGTGCGGTCTAACGCACGGCTTTCCGGGCGGGAAGGAGCGCCTGGTCACCGGCACGAATCCGCCCGGCGGATTTGTGTCGAGGTCCGGTGAACCGGCCAGTCTGTGGATGGTTTTTAGGTGGTTTTCCATCTGCCTCGGCGAATGCGGGCTGGTCCCCTTTATTCCGCCTCAGTTAGACTATATCGGCGATTGCTGCTCAAACAAGTTCTCCACGTACGCCTACACCACCATTACTCTGCCACGCAAACAAAGGGGTTACACTCGTCTGATGTGAGACGTTCCTTGGGGGGGTCCACCGGGGGCCGAACCGCACAGCAACCCTGGGTTTGGTGTGGGGCGGCGGAGGGGTGACGTGGACTGCGGTAGTCGTCGTGGGGTTGTGGACCACTGCGGCTGCGGCGGGGACGGAGCCTCTCCGTCGTTTCTAGGTCCCCGGTTAACATACAATACAATACAATACAATCTCCTGCATTAATTTGAACGAATAGTTTTGGAACACCGTGTATTTCAACTTAATAATGCTGCCAGTACTTCTAATGTTTGATTTATTATTCATGTGCAAAATCACGTTTTTGTAGGGGGAATACACAGTCCGGTCTGTAATTTAAAAGAGGTAATGTTTGAAAGAAGTCTAGTATAATAGACCAACAGTACTCAATGAGACCTATGCGTAGAAAATCCGTTAGTAAAAATCACTTAAGGCATTGTCGAGACATTAATTTTCAGATTTTATTTTGTACATAAAACATTTAACAAGTAGTAATTTAGAAACTATTCTTCGGATCGAGGGCGTGCTTCTGCCCATGCACTCATCTTATTTTGTGTTTTTAACCATGTTGCTGGCTTCTTCGTAACTAACTGGTCTCAGTTTTTGCTGGATTTAATCTTGTTTGATGTTTGTTCGAGACACGCAATCCAGCCATGGCGGCTACCACTTCATGTTTCACGTCAGCTGAGCGGGTTTTCCCGATCATGCGGGCGGAGAATGGGTTTGCCTGCTAGCCACTGTACTGCGGTCTTGGTAATTCTCGCTCTCCAATCACTGAGCGCTGCCCGGCTCGGCCCCGCGCCTCCTCAGGTGTCAGAACACTCGTGCCATCTCTGCCGTACCTGTCTCAAGTCACAACAGAATGTGCAGACACGGCCGCATACGTTTTTAAAGTTTACGGTCACAACTACAGAGATGTTCCCTCTCAGGGTCATACTGCGAAGTTCTTTGTAAATTCAACTCGTGTTTGAAAACGCGGAAATAACATGACATACCACTGAAAACGTGAAAATTCATTTCGTCTCCTCTTCCTCTTCCTCTTCGGGTGGTTCAGTTTTTGCCAAGTAGCACCACGACCAGCTGTACACACCGATGCTGCTTTGCGATGACTTTTGATAGATAAAACAAGGAATTGCTCATTTTTAAATTTTTCTCACGTGCGGAATTCACCTTACACACGCACATATTTTGGTTGGTGCGTAAGTTCGTAGCGTTTTGCCATAATTTTAAACAACACAGCGGATACACACAACAGAGACCTTAGTCGTCAATAGAATACAGGCTGATTCTCTTCACCATATACAAACTCTGCGGGTTGATCAATGAGAGGATGCAGAACAAGAAAGGTCTAATGAACTTATGTCCAGAAATGCATCGTTTCCATGCTAGAGGCCATTTATTCGATCATACTTTGTTACAGAGACTACCGTTTAAAACGCGCTGTACCATGCAGCCACACTTACAATACGCATGGATTCCTCCTAAGGGTTGGTACTGTTCCTCATACGTCATGTCCTAGAGCCCTCTCCTGCCATAGTCTGTGGTAATGTTCTGTCCGATTCACTTCTCTTGCTGACTCACCTTGTAGTGGATGTGATACAGCGTTGTTCACAATTGTTTCTTATTCGAATCGAGACCTTGCAGCCACGGTGTTTACTTAGGGGAAAGACAAATGGCAACGAGCAGCGGCCAGCAAGGTTGTATCACCATTCAGTGTTTCGCCGTTTGTCTGAGGCAGGCTCGTTTCAGGAAGCAGGAAATGTTCGGGCACCTGACTTGGAGGGAAACGTGATTAACACTGCGGAAGGCAAGAGATCTGTTAGTACTAGGCAGTTGGCCCGCTAATACAGGGTAAGCCAGACGACCGTGTGGAATATTCTCCATGACAGTTGTTACTACCCTTCTCACTTGCAGCGTGTGTAGGGCTCACTAATGACAGACTTTTCGCGTAGGCCGGCCGAAGTAGCCGTGCGGTTAAAGGCGCTGCAGTCTGGAACTGCAAGACCGCTAAGGTCGCAGGTTCGAATCCTGCCTCGGGCATGGATGTTTGTGATGTCCTTAGGTTAGTTAGGTTTGACTAGTTCTAAGTTCTAGGGGACTAATGACCTCAGCAGTTGAGTCCCATAGTGCTCAGAGCCATTTTTGAACTTTTCACGTCGGGAGCAGTTTTCTCACTGTTTTCTTCACCAAGCAACACTGGTGCTGCGCATTCGTGCTGCCTTTGACACTGTTCGGATGCAGCCTGGCTGATGTGAGCGTGTGAGACAAAACATGCTGTGGTGCGTAGACGCATGCATAGAGGCACATGGAAACCATTTTCAACACACACTGTTACTGTGTCTGCATGGTACAGCACATATTAGATCGCAGTCTCTGTAACAATTATCATTGATTAAATGGTCTCTGTAGCATGGAAATCATACATTTCCGGACACAAGTTCATTAGACTTTTTCTGTTCCGTATACTCTCATCGATCAGTCCCTAGAGTTTGTATACGGTGGAAAAAATCGCCCTGTATTCTCCTTCATTATTTACAACAGTTTGCAACGCTGGCGTAGCTTTTCGATTGCGCGACTCTAGAAATGATGTGGTTTTGAGAAGAAGAACTCGTTGAGCCATATTCACAGCGTATTTTCATCCAGAAAGGAAGTTCCTTGAAGATCGTTCGATACAGAGCTGAAAGTGTGAAACTCTGAGGGCGCAATATCAGGTAAATAAGGTGGATGCGGAATGACTTCCCAACACAATACCTGTGCAGTGTTTCTGTCAGTCTATCAGAATGCCGGAAGTCGTTATCGTGGGTAGCATCACTTCACACGGTCTTCCTGGTCGTTGTTCTTGTATTGAGTCTGCAAGACGTCTCAGTGATTGACAGTAAATGTCAACAGTTATGGTTACACGTCGGGGAAGCAATTAATAGTACACCACACCGTCGCTATTCTACCAGATGCACAACATTATCTTTTCTCAGTGCGTGCAACTTTTGTACGCGGAGTTGCTGCTTTATTTGGGCCCAGCCATTCCTTTCTTTTCCTTATCTTAGCATAAAGACACCATTCCTCGTCACCAGTTACGATACATGATAGGAACAGTCGGTGGTGTTCATGACCCAACTGGTGAAGAGCAAGCAGAGATGCACATTTGGTCATGCACTGATTTTTCTGATTTTGGCTTAGTGCATGCGGTACCCATACACCCGACTTTTTAACTTTTCTCACTGGATGCAAATGTTACATGATGGTGGAGTGATAACAGCTCGTCACATATGCCAGTTCTCCTCCATACTGGCGCAGATCTTTGTGGATTAATGTGTTACAACGATCTTCATCAAACCCCGAAGGCCTTCCTGAACGTGGAGAGTCACTAATGTCAAAACGATCTTCCTTAAAACGAGAAAACCATTTTCTTGCTGTGCTTTGTTCAGTGGCATTATTCCCATACACGGCCTAAATGTTTCTGGCTGCCTCCGCTGCCGTCGCCTCTCCATTGCCCACAAACACAGAATACGTCGGAAATGTTCCTAATTCACCATTTGACAATCGCTCTCCTAGCGTCCACAGCTCCACTCACTATCTCCATAAGACAAAATGGCACTATGTAAACTCAAACAGCAACGGCCAATTCCAAATAAAAGAATGACAGTCGATAAATAAACCCATAGAAACCGGGAACACCAACATGAAAAACATAAACGCTACGAACTTCTGCACCAACCTAGTACTTTACAAGCTACTGCACATTCGATGACATAGTGTTCCCCGTACCGTTCGTGTACGGAGCTAGGGAAAAACTACTGTCTGTGCGCCTCTGTACGCATCCTGACCTCTGTTATTTTGTTTTGACGGTCTCTACGCGAGATGTCCGATGATGCCAGTTGAGCTGACGGGCACTCTTTGGCCGGTAGCGATTCCCCAAATTTACCCAATAGTTTTTCTCGAGACCAACGTCGCTTTTCTTCCCACTTAAGATCTCCCCCCCCCTTCGCCCCCCCCCCCCCCCCCGAGTCACGGAGACCTTTTACAACTTTAAACGCACCTTCAGCGAATTCGTTCGATTTGTCCTGCCATGCCCATTTCGCAAGCATTCCAAACCCTGAAGCAGTTTTAAAAAAACTGCCTATAGTTTCTCGTGTTTTGTTTTCCATATAGGTGCAGTGCTCTTTTCCCCCAAAGTTTCCAACGAACCGAGTGCGCTGGCGCAGTCGTAAGCCACTGAATTTATATTCCGGTTAGTGGAGGTTCAGGCACCCGTTCGTCCCTTAAATTTAGGTTTTCAGTGGTTTTCCAAGATGCTACTCCTGGTGGGTGTAAAAATAAATGTGCGAAACGGAAAATAATAAAAGCGAAAATGAAGATTTGGCCCTGTCTGACTTACCCCTGAAGCAGATCTTAGGATCTCTTAATGGACTTTAACATATAAATTACAACCTAAACATAAATTTCTGATTAAGGCAACTAATACTACTAAATAATAAATGTATTATAGACTAAAAAAAACCTTTATATTGTAAAAGTTTACATTTCATAAGTAAAATTACTAATCATTTGTCCAACTCTGCCCCTTATTATGACTGCGCGATCTAATTTCAATAACGCGCAATGACTGACATCATCTACGTACCAAACACTAGAAGACACTACTTTCAAAGATAGTCTACGGTGGTGTGAAACCTCAGTAGAAATAAACTAACGTTATCACAACTGTTTAGCTTTTCATAGCCCTAATAAGCCGAAGCAATCTGCGATATCACCATATGTACTGCGTCCGGTGCGTCGAAGTGATGGTTCTCGTACTCGTCTGCGACGATGGAAAAACTCCAGCCACAGAAAAACTCTTTCAAAAGCTAGGATGGCAGAAGGCGGTCTTCAGAATAATATACTCTAATACTGTCTTCTCCTCTCTGTGTTCTACAGACGAGAATCGCGACCTCGCAGCCACAAGGACGAAGTTCAGATAACGTCTCAACGTAAGTATGGGCAGAGGAAGTGCTCTCAATTACTGAACGCTGCATACTCCACGACGACTTCCAACCCGGAGGTGAAGTCCAGAATAGTATAGGTTCGCAACAGTACAGTGCCTAACTGTTCTAGCTATAAACTCTCCTGAGAGCAGAGACAGCAAATCCGTCTGTACCAACAAAGCTGATATCGAGCGACCGTCACACACGGGCGCTCACAACTGAAGGCCACGTTCCTCCAGAGCTGGCTTCCCAGCAAGGTTCGGCTCCCCAGCATAGTAATTTCGAAAACGAATCATATTCCCGAAACCACGGAATATTCTCCCTCTCTACAGATTCTTCCGAACGCCGACCAACCATATTTTAGTCTTTTGTCGTCCAGCGCGGAATGTTTGCGAGGAAAAACCTATACTCGTACAATGGTACACTTCTGAGTAAAAATCCTTAGAAATAACCCAGCCAGCGTGGTTTCTGAGGTGCTGTTTCTTCGTTCCTCTCATCTGCGTCCAAGATTTTCAGCGTTCAGACGTATTATCCGGTTATCCTTCCGGCCTCTACTACAATAGCGGTCGGCCGTCACCCTATTGTGCACCAGAGCTCAGGTGCCACGACATCTGTCTAGCTACTTCCTGTGTTTAAGCAGGACCAACACCTGTGCAGGCCTTCCACCCAGAGCTTGAGTCCTGCCCGCAAATTCGTCTCCACTGGATTTCCAACCTCTACTAGTATAGGCAGTCATTCATCACGGACATTTCAAGCCCTCTGCAGCTAGTCGACCTTTTGGGATGTCATTATGAGGTGGAAACGCAAAGGAACAACCAAGACCAAGCAGACCTCAAATCTGATGGACACGGATCGTCGATCATTGTGCGGGGCAGTTGTAAAAAATCGCATGAAAAAAGCACTCGTGAGTTCTAAAGCGCTACTAGCAGTCCAGCTGGCTCAGTAACTGTGCGTAGGGAGTTAAAAAGAACAGGATGCAATAGTCAAGCAGCTCCCCATAAGCCATCCATTTCCGTGTTCAATGCTAAACGACGCTTGATGCGGTGCAAAGAACGACGCTGCTGGACAGTGGATACTGGAAACGAGTGTTCTGAAGTGATGAATCACTCTCTATCTTGCAGAAATCAGTATAAAGGTTTGGGTTTGGCCAATGGTTGGAGAATGTTACATGCCATCATGCGTAGTACCGACAGTAAAGTACGATGGAGACGGTGTTGCGGTATAGAGGCGTTTTTCTTGTTTAGTGTGTGGTTCCTTGTTGCGCTTGGAAAACGCAAAATGCGGAAGAATATGAACACATTTTACAGCATTCTGCATTGCATATAGTAGAGGAACAATTCCGTGACGGTGGTCGTGTAAGCATGGCAATGCACCCTGTCGTAAAAAAGCATCAGTGAGACAATGGTTTGTGGACAGTAACGTATCTGAAATGGACTGTCCTTTCCAGAGTCCCGACCTGAACCCATTGGAAGACGTTTGAGCTGGCCGCGGCGGCCGAGCGGTTCTATGCGCTTCAGTCCGGAACCGCGCGACTGCTACCGTCGCAGATTCGAATCCTGCCTCGGGCATGGATGTGTATGATGTCCTTAGGTTGGTTAGGTTTAAGTAGCTCTAAGTTCTAGGGGACTGATGACCTCAGACGTTAAGTTCCATAGTGCTCAGAGCCATTTGAACCATCTGAAGACGTTTGGGATGAGTCAGAACGTCGACTTTGCTCCATAACTCAGCCTCGAACATCACTGCCTTTTCTGGTTTCGTCTCCTGAGGGAGAATGGTCTGCCATTCCTCTACGGACATTCAGGCACATTATTGAAAGTGTCTCCAACGTAGTTCAAGCCGTCATACAGGCGAAGGGCGGACACAGTCTGAGTTAATGTTCACTAAAAGCTGTCTCGATACTTTTGGTCGGACAGTGTACCTGACAACACTCCGAGTATTTGTTTGTTGTTAACAATCGGGAGTGTGGTGAAAGGTCGAGCAACTTCCACATATCTAGGAAAATTCATTGTATCTGTTTAACGTCACCTGCTGTTTTCAAGATATCATGTATGAAAACGAAAGCGTTGTTTCATTTGATTATCTCAACTGGAATTTAGAAAAAATAAGACTGGTGGTATTTCGTTCCGCACAACTTCAAAATCGACTGAAACAGAATTTCAGAACAGATTAGTTGCCGTCGAAGTCATTAGTGGCAGATCAATAACTCGCTTGGAGGAGAATTTGTGCCGAAATCGACTGTGGTCTTCTCTAACAATTCATTCCAACATTTACTTGACCAGTGTGGATGACAAACGCGAAAGGTAAAATAAAGAAACTCGTTGTACAGACTTGCAGAGGAGACGCTACTGAACGGATTACTTTTAGGTTTATGCAAGAATAAAACGAGAGAAATCTTCCTTACTGATATTCAACTTCTATATCTATATCTACATGGATATTCCGCAAATCACACTTAAGGGCGTGGCAGAGGGTTCGTCGAACCACTTTCACAATCATTTTCTATTACTCCATTCTCGAACAGCGCACGTAAAAAACGAACATCTATATCTTTGCCTGAGAGCTCTGATTTCTCTTATTTTATTATGATGATCGTTTCTCCCTCTGTAGGTCGGCGTCGGCAATATTTTCACATTCGGAGGAGAAAGCTGGTGACTGAAATTTCACGAAAAGATCCAGACGCAACGAGAAATGTCTGTGTTTTAATAATGTCTGTATCATGTCAGTGAGACTCTCTCCCCTATTTCGCGATAACAGAAAACGTGCTGCTCTTCTTTGAACATTCTCGATGTACTCCGTTAATCCTGTCTGGCAAGGATCCCACACACGGCAGCAATAATCCAAAAGAGATCGGACAAGGGTGGTGTAGGCAGTCCACTTAGTAAATTTGTTACATTTTCTAAGCGTTCTGCCGATGAAACGCAGTCTTCGCTTTGCCTTCTCCATAACATTTTCTACGTGTTATTTCCAATTTAAGTTATTCGTAATTGTAATTCCTATATATTTAGTTGAATTTACGGCCATTAGGTTTGATAGATTTATCATGTGACGGAATTTTAACGGAGTTCTTTTAACAGTCACGTGGACACTCTCACACTTTTCATTATTTAGGTTCAGTTGCCAATTTGAAACTTTTACAGCCGGCCGAAGTGGCCGTGCGGTTAAAGGCGCTGTAGCCTGGAACCGCGGGACCGCTACGGTCGCAGGTTCGAATCCTGCCTCGGGCATGGATGATTGTGGTGTCATTAGGTTAGTTAGGTTTAACTAGTTCTAAGTTCTAGGGGACTAACGACCTCAGCAGTTGAGTCCCATAGTGCTCAGAACCATTTTTTTTGAAACTTTTACAAATTTTATAAAGACCCGTAACAGTTAAATGGGCAAAGCAATTTCTCTAACAAAGCCTTTCTCCAAATATTTTCTGGTCTGTTATGAAGTCTGTTATTTCTGTCTTTTTGCCTTTCTTTTTGTTACGGCCCCTTTCTTATCGATTAGCTCGTGACGATAATTTTTAATTTTACAGAAATTAGTTATATTTGTTATTCAGTTCCCATGTATCTTACTAACCCTCCATTTATTTTAAGCAAATCATTCGTTTGTTTCCCTTAACGATACAGGATAGGAGAGATTGTTCAAGAGCCAATTCATGACGAGCAAGCACAGACGCACATGTGACCACCCGCTGATTTTTGTGGTTTTGGCTTAGAGTATGCGCTAACCTAAACTCGATTTTTGAACGTACCCCATTGGATGTCCATGTTGCACGATGGTGGAATGATCACAGGTTATCACATTTACCGGTTCTCGAGAAAATTGACGTGGATGATTGTGGATTAATGCATTTAAACGGTCTTCATCGAACTCCCAAAGTCTTTCTGAATGCGGAGAATCACTAATTTCAAATCTATGCTCTTGAAAACGAGAAAGGTATTTTCCTGGTGTGATCTGTTCAATGGCATTAACCCCATGCATGGCACAAATGTTTTTGGCTGCCTGCGCTACTGTCACCTCTCTATTGAACTCAAACAGAAGAATATGTCGAAAATATATTGCGATTCCTAAACTTGAGCTGGCCGTGATGGCCAGGGGTTCTAGGCGCTACAGTCTGGGACCGCTACGGTCGCAGGTTCGAATCCTGCCTCGGGCATGGATGTGTGTGACGTCCTTAGGTTAGTTAGGTTTAAGTAGTTCTAAGTTCTAGGGGACTGATGAACTCAGAAGTTAAGTCCCATAGTGCTCAGAGCCATTTTGAACCTAAACTTGACACTCGATTTTCTAGCGTCCACAGCTACACTCTCTATCTCCAAATGGCAATATGTAAAGACAAATAGCAACAGTGAGCTACAAATAAAATGCGTTAGTCGATAAATAACCACATAGCAACTGAAATACCAACATGTAAAACAAAAACGCTACCAACTTATGCTACCAACTTAATATTAATGAAAACGCATCAAAATCCCTACAGTACTTCCTGACATGAGCCTTTTCATACAGACAGACAGACTCGGCGGGGGATCTTAATTCGTCATGGTTCAGCCAATTTTCACGAAATATTGATAAATTCTAGCACAAACCTTCCTCTGAATTTACCTGTCTATGAATGAAAGCTGTAGCAAAATGACTACAGTAGTTCCTGAGGTTAGCCGTCACTTACAAATAAGACGAGGCTGTAGGGGAGAGTGTTGTACCTGGACGATAATGTGCGTAGGAATACATGATGCTTTTTTGCCGGTGCTTCAATCTAGGGATTGATTTTAGAATAACACAACGGAATGCACACTAGAGACCGCCATGACCAACTTCCACAATTTTGTGCAGTATTTGTTATTGCTATACGCGAGGCTGTGTCCTGTGCAGAATTTGTGAATATTGCGACGTTGAAGCTATTTAGACGGCATTGTAATCCTTCAGTTGCAGAATTTTTAGACGGGTAAAATTCTATACACACGACAGGAAAAAGATCAGTACATTCTTTTAGAAGTTTGCAGTTCACTCAAGATTTATTGTTGGAACAGGACATATGGAGTTTGTTGTTGTTGTTGTTGTGGGCTTCAGTCCAGAGACTGGTTTGATGCAGCTCTACATGCTACTCTATCCTGCGCAAGCTTCTTCATCTCCCAGTACCTACTGCAACCTACATCCTTCTGAATCTGCTTAGTGTATTCATCTCTTGGTCTCCCTCTACGATTTTTACCCTTCACGCTGCCCTCCAATACTAAATTGGTGATATCTTGACGCCTGATTACATGTCCTACCAACCGATCCCTTCTTCTAGTCAAGGTGTGCCACAAATTTCTCTTCTCCCTTATTCTATTCAATACCTCCTCTTTAGTTATGTGATCTACCCATATAATATTCAGCATTCTTCTGTAGCACCACATTTCGAAAGCTTATAGTCTCTTCGTGTCCAATCTATTTATCGTTCACGTTTCACTTCCGTACATGGCAACACTCCATACAAATACTTTCAGAAACAACTTCTTGACACTTAAATCTATACTCGATGTTAACAGATTTCTCTTCTTCAGAAACACTTCCCTTGCCATTGACAGTCTACATTTTATATCCTCTCTACTTCGACCATCATCAGTTATTTTGCTCCCCAGATAGCAAAACTTATCTACTTCTTTAAGTGTCTCATTTCCTAATCTAATTCTCTCAGCGTCACCCGATTGAATTCGACTACATTCCATTATCCTCGTTTTGCTTTAGTTGATGTTCATCTTATATCCTCCTTTCAAGACACTTCCATTCCGTCCAGCCGCTCTTACAGGTCCTTTGCTGTCTTTGCCAGAATTATAATGTCATCAGCGAACCTCTAAGTTTTTATTTCTTCTCCATGTATTTTAATTCCTAATCCGAATTTTTCTTTTGTTTCCTTTACTGTTTGCTCAATATACAGACTGAATATCATCGGGGATAGGCTACAAACCTGTCTCACTCCCTTCCCAACCACTGCTTCCCTTCCATGCCCTTCGGCTCTTATAACTACCATCTGGTTTCTGTACAAATTGTAAATAGCTTTCGGTACCTGTATTTTACCCCTGCCACCTCCATAATTTGAAAGAGCGTATTCCAGTGAACATTGTCACGAGTTTTCTCTAAGTCTACAAATGCTAGAAACGTAGGGTTTCCTTTCCTTAATCTATCTTGTAAGGTAAGTCGTAGGGTCAGTATTGCCTCACGTGTTCCAACATTTCTACGGAATCCAAACTGATCTTCACCGAGGTCGGCTTCTCCCAGTTTTTCCATTCGTCTGTAAAGAATTCGTGTTAATATTTTGCAGCCGTGACTTATTAAACTGATAGTTCGGTAATTGTCACATCTGTCAACACCTGCTTTCTTTGGAATTGGAATTATTATATTCTTCTTGAAGTCTGAGGGTATTTCGCCTGTCTCATACATCTTGCTTACCAGATGGTAGAATTTTGTCATGATTGGCTCTCCCAAGGCTGTCAGTATTTCTAATGGAATGTTGTCTACTCCCGGGGCCTTGTTTCGGCTTAGGTCTTTCAGTGCTCTGTCAAACTCTTCACGCAGTATCATATCTCCCATTTCATCTTCCTCTACATCCTCTTCCATTTGCATAATATTGTCCTCAAGTACATCACCCTTGTACAAACCTTCTATATACTCTTTGCACCTTTCTGCTTTCTCTTCTTTGCTTAGAACTGGGTTTCCATCTGAACTCCTAAAAGTGGTTCTCTTTTCTCCAAAAGTCTCTTTAATTTTCCTGTAGGCAGTATCCTATAACCTTAGTGAGATATGCCTCTACATCCTTACATTTGCCCTCTAGCCATCCCTGCTTAGCCATTTTGCACTTCCTGTCGATCTCATTTTTGAGACGTTTGTATTTCTTTTTGCCTGCTTCATTTACTGCATTTTTATATTTTCTCCTTTCATCAATTAAATTCAATATTTCTTCTGTTACCCAAGGATTTCTACTAGCCCTCGTCTTTTTACCTACTTGATCCTCTGCTGCCTTCACTATTTCATCCCTCAAAGCTACCCAATCTTCTTCTACTGTATTTCTTTCCCTCATTGCTGTCAATAGTTCTGTAATGTTCTCCCTGAAACTCTCTACAACCTCTGTTTCTGTCAATTTATCCAGATCCCATCTCCTTAAATTCCCACCTTTTTGCAGTTTCCTCAGTTTTAATCTACAGTTCATAACCAATTGATTGTGGTCAGAGTCCACATCTGCCCCTGGAAATGTCTTACAATTTAAAACCTGGTTCCTAAATCTCTGTCTTACCATTATATAATCTATCTCAAACCGTCGAGTATCTCCACGCCTCTTCCATGTACACAACCTTCTTTTATGATTCTTGAACCAAGTGTTAGCTATGGTTAAGTTATGCTCTGTGCAAAATTCTACCAGGCGGCTTCCTCTTTCATTTCTTACCCCCATTCCATATTCACCTTCTACGTTTCCTTCTCTTGCTCTTCCTACTATCGAATTCCAGTCACCCATGACTATTAAATTTTCGTCTCCCTTCACTATCTGAATAATTTCTTTTATTTCATCATACATTTCATCAATCTCTTCGTCATCTGCGGAGCTAGTTGGCATATAAACTTGTACTACTGTAGTAGGCGTGGGCTTTGTGTCTATCTTGGCCACAATAATGCGTTCACTATGCTGTTTGTAGTAGCTTACCAGCACTCCTATTTTTTATTCATTATTAAACGTACTCCTACATTACCCCTATTTGATTTTGTATTTATAGCCCTGTATTCACCTGACCAGAAGTCTTGTTACTCCTGCCACCGAACTTCACTAATTCCCACTATATCTAACTTTAATCTATCCATTTCCCTTTTTAAATTTTCTAACCTACCTGCCCGATTAAGGGATCTGACATTCCACGCTCCAATTCGTAGAACGCCCGTTTTCTTTTTCCTGGTAGCGATGTCTTTCTGAGAAGTCCCCGCCCGGAGATCTGAATGGGGGACTATTTTATCTCCGGAATGTCTTACCCAAGAGGATGCCATCATCAATTAACCATACAGTAAAGCTGCATGCCCTCGAGAAAAATTACGGCTGTAGTTTCCCGTTGCTTTCAGCCGTTCGCAGTTCCAGCACAGCAAGGCCGTTTTGGTTAGTGTTGCAAGGCCAGATCAGTCACTCATGGAGACTGTTGCCCCTGCAACTACTGAAAAGGCTGCTGCCCCTCTTCAGGAACCACATGTTTGTCTGGCCTCTCAACATATACCCCTCCGTTGTGGTTACACTTACGGTATGGCTATCTGTATCGCTGAGGCATTCAAGCCTCCCCTCCAACCGCAAGGTCGATGGTTTATGGGGGGGATATGGAGTTTGTAGATGGAAAATCAGCTATATATTCCTATCACTGTAGTGATATCTTCTTTCTGGGAATAGAAGCTGATGTTTACGCTGCAGTCACCAAGGGAAGTAGACAGCGAGCGAAGACGACATTTTTCTTCACTCTGTGAGGGAAACATCTTCTCATCTTCTAATCTGTTTTCTGAAGATCCCGACAATACACACACACTTGACAATCCAGGTTGAGAGGTGGCATAAGCCCCCTCTCATATTTCTATCTTACTCTGAGTAATTCGATTTTCCTCTCTAATTGCATGCGGTGAAAAGTTGCTATTCCTTCACACGCAGACTTCCCACGCAGCGTCTCTCGTCACCCGGGTGGTCCAGTGACAGGCGAGTTCTGCTGGGCTTGAAAGGGTTAAGCCGACGGGTGTGAGGGAGTCGAATGGACGCTTTCCAGACGCAGACATTGTCATAAGAGTGGCGGCGACACGCCCAGAGGGGCCAGAAGGAGCGGCTGGGCTAGAGATTCCGGTACTTCGCAGAAACTTAGTGAACACCGTTTCTGGCGGGCTACCAGCGAGGCGTGGGAAAGATTTGTGTTCCCAGGCAGTCGTGGCGGGCAAATTCCCGCGTTTTCTGCAAAATCATAACTGTGATTGGCATGCTCGGGGAATAGCTCCGTGACGTAGCAAAATCGGCGCAGAAATTGGCGCCAAGTTTCTCCATTGCTGGAATAGTACTGCTTCGGCAATAGAGAGGAATTTTCCGCCGGTTTTCGAGTTGCTGATTGGAACGTTTAACAACGACCACTGTCGTGGGGGCGGGAATGTTCTGGGTTCGGCTTGTTCGGGTGCTCTTGAGAGGGTCGGCTCTCGCCTTTCGGTCGGAGTAGGTTACAAGACTGAGCTCTCGCTGCTCTGGACAGCCTGCCTTCCGTTGGCTGTCTAATATACTTTTATTTAATTGTAACTGTTTGACGAAGTTGCTCAAGTTTCGACTTCAACGTAACTTTCCGAGTACAGTTGGCAATTGAGCGTTCTGTGAACAAGCAGCCTATGTTGTCCGTCTTGAGCAGTTTTGGCTAAAGTTGACTGTATCGGAGTTACTGTGTGACTTCGCTTGTTAAAATGAATCACTGTACCGTCAGTGATTGTGTGGCGGGCCTTCTTCGTCTCCCTCAGAGGCGCATTTGTATTGATAGGAAGTCATTAGTCTGGAAGAACCAGACTTGTTTCGGTCTACACTCGCGACATTATCATCACCACGACGAGACGTCGAAGCAACCAGCCATCGCTTCCGGTATGCCAGATTGTGTCCTTGCAGTTAAGAAGACAGCTTGGTAATGTATGCCTGCAGCATCGGCAGATTAGGGAATCTGCACTGTGATAATCAGAGCTCAGCAGAACGCGCCTGTTCCCGTCTTTTCTTACATGGTTCTGTCTTGGATGTTCATTGTCTGAGTTCTCACTACTGTAGCAACAATTAATGTTAGGTTGGCTGGGTGTTTCTCTTAAGATTTGAGTTGCATGGGATTGGCTCCACATACCACTTCGTCATAAATGTCACAATCTAGTTTATGGACAACTTCACCTTCACAGCATTTATTTGAGTATCCAATTTGATCCAGTTTGATGTATTGTAAATGTTTCATGTGTTTTGTTTATGATTTTGAGTTTAGTCATAATAAATAAAATTGTTATTTTGGACAGAACTTTCATTTTGTTAATCGGTAGAGCAACCCTTTCATTTGTCACTACGTTACTGAAACTTTCCTTTATTTAATTAATGTCTATCAAATTAAATTATTGCAGGTGCCAAACTCTTTTCTACTCCACTTGCAGGGTCGATTACAGTCAGTTCGCTTTTTTTTTTTTTTTTTTTTTTTTTTAATCCATGTGCAACAGCAAAAGTAGGAGTTAGAATAGGGGGGGGGGGGGGGCTTAGAGCATCATTTACATATGAAGATTATAGAAGAATTTAGTGTTAAATACACTGCTAGCCCCGGCACCTCGCAAGGTGTTCTACACTTCTGTTGATAGTAATATTACAAGAAGAAAAAATGAGTAGCCCAAAGGGTGTAATTAAATCACTTTGCACTACATCACAGGTTTAACGGTACGTTTTTCTGTGGCGGTTAGTATAAGAATAAAGAAGTGTTGGTAATGTAGTCTCACTTGCTGTCTTTTGAAGCTCGTCGAAATCTTATAATGGTAGAGATGTAGTTCCCCTTTATCTAACACTCATTCATTCCACCAGAGAGAAATTTCGGTAAACTGGAGAGAGAGATTTAGGCACATGAATGTGATTGAGAGCTCAGAAGAGTACACAAATCCGATAGAAAGGATTGCAACGGTAATTCACTTGCAACAAAGCTATGCAGTCAAGAAGTGGAAATCCTACTCTGATGTATCCTCAAACAGCCAGGCCAATGTCATTTCAAATTCCAGGCTGTCAAAAATGTTACATTCAGGCGAAGCAAGAACAAGAAGGTGAATTTAGTTCAAGGTGATACATTTTATAACCCTGACACAACTGATCCTAAAAGCCTGTGCAAAGAGAGGAAAAAGTTTTCAGGCAGAACAGCTGGACTGAAGATATTGAGCAAACGGTTCAAGTGAAGACACCAAAACTGAAGGATATAAGGCGACTTTTATCTCTCGGCTTTGGTGAAAACTGAAATCCAATAGAAAAGTCGCAGTTCTACAAAACGCTTCTTGCTGCTGTTGTTGCTATGAAAGAAGGGTATATGGATGACGATGTAGAAAGTAACAGTCAGAGCAGCTTTGATATAATGGAAGAGAATGAAGTGGATTTCACGTAAGCCAAGATGTACTACATCCTCACTTGACTTTATCCCAATTGTGCTATTTGCCAGCATGATAAATTATAGTTTTTCCTAGCTTTTCTAGAACGCAAAAGATTATTTTGCTGTATTTATTAGTTTCTACAAAGTAAATGTTGATTTAAATCCGTTTGAAGTCATTAGGTTTGACTTCATCATATTTTGATGGTACAGTATTATTTAATTTTTCAGCAGGTGTTAGTGAACTGCAAGTAGCGCTAGTGAACTGCCAGTAGTTTACCTATACCTAGGTAAACTAGTGGGAACATTTCGTTAAAATAATGACAATAATTGTAATAATAATAATTTTTAGAAAGTACATTACAGATCTTTATCGTAAAAATGTCAGCTTTTGCTACCTGACGCAAAAACGAAGTGGGTACTCATTGTCTTGCAAACCTGCTGGATACTTTACGTAGTTGTAAAACCTGCTATGTGTTTAAGCAATATTTAAACAGCTATTGTCAGTGTTCATGTGATTATTGGCTACTGTATAGATTTATTAGGCTATTTTTTCTGAATTTTCTTAAAAAGGAATCAGCTCTCTATTAGGTTTCCCATGATTTTTGGGAGTTTTTCATCAATACCCAAACTTTTCTTATAGAGCAAATTGCGAGTTTTGCGTTGGGGCTGTTCACTCGGTCTGGTCTTTCTTCGTGAAACTGATGTGTTCCTATCCAGAGATGCGGAATGAAAAACATAGCTGCATATACGGCGGAACGTCGATACAGACATTGGCATCACCAGATAACGGCGACGGCCTGACTGAGTTGGCAGTAGCGTCACGGCGGGTGGATGATTGCGCCCTGTTGTCCAGCTCTTGCCGTCCCCGCGACCTTGGTGCGTGACGTGCGCCAACACTTTCCGGCGGTCGTGGTGTCGAGTTCCGGTGACGCAAATTGAGTTATCAGTCAAGCCGCCAGCTGCGCCCTCATCGCGGCGACTGTGACGTCACCGGGCCGGTAACGGAAACCACGGCCCCAATCACGCTGCCAGGCGCTGTTAATGATGTAAGGAGTTTGCCAACCCACACGACGTACTATCGTATTTCCTGCGTACCGACACAGCACTATCCACTGAAAATTATTTGCGGTCTGTTTTTAGTACCACATATGACTGTCGTCTAGCGAATTTGAATTGTTTAAACGAACCGTGCAGAACTTGCTGCCTATCCTCCTCAGTCCTGAGCTTAGATTTCATGAATGAGAAGTTTGTGTTGGTGGTCAACCTGTTTTTTTTTATGTGGAAAAATAAGACTAAAATAATACACTCAATAAAACTGGACGATTCACCAAAATATTAGGACAGGAAGGACGTATGGTCTATAAAGATTCAAATACCTCTTTTGCCCTAGTAATAAAATGTTTTCGGGGATTACTTTGACAGATTTTTATTACAAAATGGCAGCAGATACATACATGGTGTTTGTTTTAAGTTGAGACAACTAAATATCTTGAAAACGACGTATCATACGAAATAAATGTTCTAGATGAAACGTTAATATTAGTGAAGGGGACATCTGTCTGTGTTACAACTGACCATTTCCTAACCACCCCTCTTGTGTGGACGGGGTTAACTTTTAATTTATATTTTCATATGAGAACCCCCCTCCCCACCCGTTTTAACTGTATGTTCGGATTCTGCACCAACTTTGAATTTTCATACAAGAACTTCCACCCCCCCTCCAGTTTTTACTGTATATTCGGACTCTGCGCCAAAACATACGTACAATTTACGCAAACCATTTTTTCCTATTCGTGGCAGATGGCGCTGTAATCGACAAACAGCATTTTATTCTGGATTTAATTACCATTTAAATATAAACCTCTGTGTTCTAACGGTTGATACTAATGTCCACACTTCACTTGAGTGTTGCAAATATGATTGTACAATACGAATAATATGGCTAGACATTGACATTTCTGGCAATTTTGCTACTTGTATGGTAACATAGTTTTCTGTTCCCTACAGGGTGAATTGTGGTGAGTTCCCAGACCATCAGAATGCTTGATTTCGAAGGCCGCCCTCGAAACCCGTCATCAAGGTGACTGAATTTGGTGTGTGTTTCCATCCAACCGCCGTTAACTTTCTTGCTGGCCGCTACGCGGCTACTAGAAGAATGCAAACGACAACCACTGTAATAAGGTAAAATCAAGAAACCCAATGGTGAGAAGCAAGAGGGCTCACTGAAATCGAGCACTCCAATGTCGAGAGCCAGGGGAACTCATCAAAGGCAAGTACTCACCTGGTAAGAGGCAAAGGGACTCACTGAAATCTAGTATCCCGATGGAAACAGAAAACCATCACATCCATGTCATTGTCCTGGATCACGCTGAACCTAGTTTATAACCAGACATAGAAACGGCTAGCCATACTGTACTGTACGATCAAATTTGCAACCCTAAAATAAATTTCAAACATAAATATCAACTGTTAGAGTGTAAAGGTCCACATTTAAATCGATGAATTAAATGTAGAATGAAATGCGTCGGTTCTTAACTGCAGAAACAGGCATATTTGATATTTGTCGGTTACAGCACGATCTACCTCTAATTGAAAATAATGGTTTGCTTAAGCTGTACGTATTTTTTGTCGTAGAAGTCGAATATGCCGTAAAAATGTAGGTTCCCGTTTGAAAATAGAAAGCTGACACCGCCCACACAGATGGGGTAGTTAGGACGTAGACAGTTGTAGCACAGACAGTTGTCGTCTTTACTAATATTAACGTTCCATCTAGAGAATTTTTTTCGTGTGACGGATCGTTTCGAGTTATTGGTTGTCTCAAGTTAAAACAAACGCCCTGTATATATAAGTGGCACAAAATTTTATTTTATTATTACATGTGAAAATACTATCACACAGTTTTTCATAAATCAGAAATTGTTAATAGAATTATTCTGTGAAACTTTACATTTATCGAACTGAACAAATGTGAAATCTTTACAGCCAGGCAATCTACACCTGAAACGACTTTTCTGGATATTACTCGTCATCTGAGGTGACTAGAACATCTTTGCTGCAGGTGATGGCACAGGCTTTGATATTCTGGATACCTTCCTCATTGGAACTGTATCGTCTTTGTAATCACATTCCTTCTCCACTTGTTTCTCTTGCACTCTCACGTGAATGTCAAATTTGCTGTTGTATGTAGACTCTGTGCTACGTTTAAAAAATGTATCGCCATATTCTTGCGATGAAATAAGTAATCACTCATTCCATAATGTAGGATATATTAGTATATTATAGCACATTCTAAACACATTCCGTTTCAGAATTACTAAAAATAAACAGGAAACACCTTTGGTTCTCGAAGGCAAGCTGACGCTACTATAAATAGCTTCCGTCACTTCCTTCAAGCAATTGGTCAAACCCACTGGGAGCCTGGAGAAACAAAGACAAGTGACGCACGGAAGGCACAAGGCGTACTGCGGCGCTGCATAGGACTGAGGAGCCTATAATTCGTAAGAAGAGAAAAGATAACTTACAGCCTTACAGCTGCCAGCGCAAAAGGCTGCCGTCAGACCATAGAACAGCGGCAACATCGATGCGTTAGCACAGAGCAGTAAAAAAAATTCGTGTTACGTGGTTGCTTGTGGTACACGTGCATAACAGTTGCGTCAAGTCCGTCTTACTTTCAGGAATCACTCTGGCCATACAGATTAAGTCATCCTCTTCGACCCCAACGTTCATTCTAATTATGCTGCAAAAATGGCTGTAGATTGTGCTAGGTCTTTATTTGTAAGGACGTTTCTAAAATATTGTTAGGTCCACAGGTGTAACAGGTCCACAAACGCATGCAGTTCAGAACCTTTTGTCTTAGCCACCAGGCTATTAGCCTACACTATTGTGCAAAACTTAAGAACGAAAGTAACTTTCGCATGAATTGTCACTGCAAAGTAACATTGCTCCATGAAATATGAACCACATATAGAAAGAACTGCTACACTATAGTACAGGAGACACTCCGTCTTCAGGCCACAAGTGCCTCATCGGGACCACCCGACCGCCGTGTCATCCTCAGTTGAGGATGTGGATAGGAGGGGCATGGGGTCAGCACACCGCTCTCCCGGTCGTTGTGGTGGTTTTCTGTGACCGGAGCCCCTACTATTCGGTCGAGTAGCTCCTCAATTGGCATCACGAGGCTGAGTGCACCCCGAAAAATGGCAACAGCGCATGGCGGCCTGGATGGGCACCCATCCAAGTGCCGGGCATGGCCGGCAGCACTTAACTTCGGTGATCTCAAGGGAACCGGTGTATCCACTGTGGCAAGGCCGTTGCCCATAGTACAGAAGGTAACTGAAAAGTGTACGCAGTGAGAGGAACAGACAGGACATTTTTATTTAAATACAGTAATTACACTGGAGTCACTACGATTTATGATGGAGCCCTAAAAGGAGGGACATGGTTGTTGAGGGGGGATGTTATTTCGAGGGACAGCAATACATGCTCTGCAACGCGCTGCCACCCTGACCACAGATCCTAAGGAGCTCCATTCCTCCACCAGCACCACTGACAATTGGTGGATGGTCGATTGTGCATGTGGACATGCTGCATTACGTCTCCCCAACACATGTCATACGTGCTCGATGAGATTTAAGTCGATGGATCGATTAATTTCTCATTTTAAGAGTTGCTCCACCTACGCATTTCGAAGCGGCCGCGCGTTATCATCGATAGAAATGAATTCAGGGTGGAATTCATCCCTGACAAGAAGCATTTGGGGTATGAGTGTAGTTTTACAATAACGCTGACCGGTGAGTGTAACATGTTCAAAGATTTTAAGGTCAGTACGCTCAGCTAACTTTGTGCTTCCCCACACCATAATACTTAGAGCACCAAAACGATCATGTACGACGATGATCCTGGGTGTGTTGTGTGTTCTTACCTCTCGCCGTATGAAGGTATACAATGCACACAGGAACACTGACCGTCTTGTAGACCAGTGTTATACACTGAAGAGCCAAAGAAACTGATACACCTGCCTAATATCCTGTAGGGCCTCCGCGAGCACGAGGAAGTGCCGCAACACGACGTGCCATGGACTCGACTATTGTCTGAAGTAGTGCTGGAGGACTGACACCATGAATCCTGTAGGGACGTTCATAAATCCGTAGGAGTACGAGGAGAAGGAGATCACTTCTAAACAGTACGTTGTAAGGCATCCCAGATAGGCTCAATAATGTTGATGTCTGTGGAGTTCGGTTGAACCTTCTTTATCTATTACTGAAACTGCTGAGAGAAACTGAAGTACTGTCACTTTGCAATTTTTTATTATTTCATTTCTGACCTACAGAATTATTCCTTACAAATACATCTCGGACTTATTCTGTTCCTCAATGACCCAGAATATACAAGGATTACGCAATCTGACTGCTCAAATAATTAACACAAAATAATAGCCCTGAATTAGATGAAATCCTAACAATAACGTATACATTTCATAAGTCACTTACCTCACAGAAAATCTTGATGACATGAACTACAGCAAATGCAGCAAGTATACAGCCAGCTAAGTAAAAAGATTCTAACTACCGTAGGCTCTAACTACTAAAAGGCATGTGATTAGCAAAAAAATGGTTCAAATGGCTCTGAGCACTATGGCACTTAACATCTGAGGTCATCAGTCCCCTAGACTTAGAATTACTTAAACCTAACTAACCTAAGGACATCACACACATCCATGCCCGAGGCAGGATTCGAACCTGCGACCGTAGAGGTCGCGCGGTTCCAGACTGAAGGGCCTACAAGCGCTCGGTCACAGCGGTCGGCTGTGGTTAGCAAAGGAAAGATTTTGTTGCAGAGCAAACAATGTATTTAGCTGATTTTACCTTAATCATGTGACATCCAGTGCCAAAAATTATATAATCGTCCGTGACATCCAGATCCAAAAATTATATAATGGTCAATAATTCCATTACCCACATTTTACAATCCATGTCCAACCAATATTAAATCACCATGACGGACACACGTCCAGACCGTCTGCTCGCGCGAACACTGCTGATCTCCATCACTGCTAAGTATTAACTTATAACCGCGAGTCCGACCAGCCACAGAGTCTTTTGCAGAGGGCGCAGAGCGCTGTCACTGATATTACTGCAGAGCAGTGCCAACATACAAACATATAAACGGGCTCATACAAACGGGCTACTTACACGGTGACTAGTGGAAGTGTTTAAACTCAGAGTGTTCCTGTAGCCACTCTGTAGCAATTCTGGACCTGTGGGGTGCGCATTGTCCTGTTGGAATTGCCCAAATCTATCGCAATGCACAATGGACGTGAACGAATGCAGGTGATCGGACAGGATGGTTTCGTACGTGTCACTTGTCAGAGCTGTGTCTAGACTTATCAAGAGTCCCGTATCACCCCCAACAACACGCGCTCCAAACCGTTATAGAGCCTCTACCAGCTTGAACAGTCGCCTGTTGACATGCATGGTCCATGGATTCATGAGGTTGTCTCCACAGCCGTACACATCCATTCGCTCCATCAATTTGAAACGAGACTCTTCTCTCCAGGCAACTCGTTTCCAGTCATCAACAGTCCAAGGTTATGTTGACGGGCCCAGGCGAGGCGTAAATCTTTTTGTCGTGCAGTCATCAAGGGTACGCGAGTGGGTCTTCGACTCGGAAAGCCCTTATCGATGATGTATCGTTGGATGGTTCGCACGCTGACACTTGTTGATGGTCCAGCAAATTTGCAGCAGTATGCGGAAGGGTTGAACTTCTGTACCGTTGAACGATTCTCTTTAGTCGTTATTGGTCCCGTTCTTGCAGGATCTTTTTTCCGGCCGCACCTACGTCGGAGATTTGATGTTTCACCGTATTCTTGACATTCACGGTACACTCCTTATGGGGAAGTCCCCACTTCATCGCTACCTCGGAGATGCTGTGTCCCATCACTCGTGCGACGACTGTAACATCACGCTCGGACTCACTTAAATCTTGATAAGCTGCCGTTGTAGCAGCAATAACCGATCTAACAACTGCGCCAGACACTTGTTGTCTTATATAGGCGTTGCCGACCACAGGCAGTGTTCTGCCTCTTTACATATCTCTGTATTTAAATACGCATGCCAATACGCGTTTCTTTGGCACTTCAGTGTAGTTTGCAGAGGCATAAAGTTGCGTTCGCTGCTGACCTCCTAGTCTTTGAACACGGTACACTCAATGGTGTACGCTATTGTGGCACTGTAATTCTTCCCCATGTGAGCCTTTTCAGGGGTGCATTCGGCCCTGACTCCATTTTTATGGACGACAGTGCTCGAACGCCATGCTTTAAAGGATTGACTCCATCGAGAGTAGATTCTAGACACATTCCGAAAATGAGAATATACAACGCAGAAATGTATGGAAAGTAAACATATACTGAAAGAAATTTCCTGGCAGATTAAAACTGTGTGCCGGACCGAGACTCGAACTCGGGACCTATGCCTTTCGCGGGCAAGTTCTCTACCAACTGAGCTACCCAAGCACGACTCACGACCCGTCCTCACAGCTTTACTTCTGTCAGTACCTCGTCTCCTACCTTCATTCTGGATATACTGAAAGAGGCTGATAAGTCCCCACCTCGACAGCACGACCGGTAAAGCAACGAAGTCGTGGCCTGCCTCACGACAGGCTTTAGCAGCTGCTAATTTCACTAACAACTCACGGGGAACCTAATTGTGCATCCGTATGCCTTACAGTCAGGCTTTACAAAGGACAGTCATGAACACAACTTAAGAACGAAAGTAACTCTCGAATGTGTTCCTGCGAAGTGTCATAGCTCGATGAAACTTGGACCACACATGGAAAGAACTTCTACAGTATAGTACAGTAGATCACTAAAAGAAATACTCAGCGAGACGAACGGAAATGCTACACTCCTGGAAATTGAAATAAGAACTCCGTGAATTCATTGTCCCAGGAAGGGGAAACTTTATTGACACATTCCTGGGGTCAGATACATCACATGATCACACTGACAGAACCACAGGCACATAGACACAGGCAACAGAGCATGCACAATGTCGGCACTAGTACAGTGTATATCCACCTTTCGCAGCAATGCAGGCTGCTATTCTCCCATGGAGACGATCGTAGAGATGCTGGATGTAGTCCTGTGGAACGGCTTGCCATGCCATTTCCACCTGGCGCCTCAGTTGGACCAGCGTTCGTGCTGGACGTGCAGACCGCGTGAGACGACGCTTCATCCAATCCCAAACATGCTCAATGGAGGACAGATCCGGAGATCTTGCTGGCCAGGGTAGTTGACGTACACCTTCTAGAGCACGTTGGGTGGCACGGGATACATGCGGACGTGCATTGTCCTGTTGGAACAGCAAGTTCCCTTGCCGGTCTAGGAATGGTAGAACGATGGGTTCGATGACGGTTTGGATGTACCGTGCACTATTCAGTGTCCCCTCGACGATCACCAGTGGTGTACGGCCAGTGTAGGAGATCGCTCCCCACTCCATGATGCCGGGTGTTGGCCCTGTGTGCCTCGGTGGTATGCAGTTCTGATTGTGGCGCTCACCTGCACGGCGCCAAACACGCATACGACCATCATTGGCACCAAGGCAGAAGCGACTCTCATCGCTGAAGACGACACGTCTCCATTCGTCCCTCCATTCACGCCTGTCGCGACACCACTGGAGGCGGGCTGCACGATGTTGGGGCGTGAGCGGAAGACGGCCTAACGGTGTGCGGGACCGTAGCCCAGCTTCATGGAGACGGTTGCGAATGGTCCTCGCCGATACCCCAGGAGCAACAGTGTCCCTAATTTGCTGGGAAGTGGCGGTGCGGTCCCCTACGGCACTGCGTAGGATCCTACGGTCTTGGCGTGCATCCGTGCGTCGCTGCGGTCCGGTCCCAGGTCGACGGGCACGTGCACCTTCCGCCGACCACTGGCGACAACATCGATGTACTGTGGAGACCTCACGCCCCACGTGTTGAGCAATTCGGCGGTACGTCCACCCGGCCTCCCGCATGCCCACTATACGCCCTCGCTCAAAGTCCGTCAGCTGCACATACGGTTCACGTCCACGCTGTCGCGGCATGCTACCAGTGTTAAAGACTGCGATGGAGCTCCGTATGCCACGGCAAACTGGCTGACACTGACGGCGGCGGTGCACAAATGCTGCGCAGGTAGCGCCATTCGACGGCCAACACCGCGGTTCCTGGTGTGTCCGCTGTGCCGTGCGTGTGATCATTGCTTGTACAGCCCTCTCGCAGTGTCCGGAGCAAGTATGGTGGGTCTGACACACCGGTGTCAATGTGTTCTTTTTTCCATTTCCAGGAGTGTACTTTCATCAAAGGCCGTAATTATCCTGAATTCCCTGCGACCTCTGATGGCCCTCTGGACAGTAGAAAAGGGCAGACGAGGTTCTTAAGAGGGTGTGTGATCGCCACGGACGGCAACACATGCTCCGCAACGTGCTCCCATGCTGGCCACAAGGGTGGCGAGGAGTTCCTGTGGCAGGACGTTCCCTTCATCCAGGCCGGCCAAAGTGGCTGAGCTGTTCTACGCGTTTCAGTCGGGAACCGAGCGACCGCTACGGTTGCAGGTTCGAATCCTGCCTCGGGCTTGGATGTGTGTGATGTCCTTAGGTTAGTTAGGTTTAAGTAGTTCTAAGTTCTAGGGGACTGATGACCATAGATATTAAGTCCCATGGTGCTCAGAGCCATTTGAACCATTTTTTTGTTAAGTCCCATAGCGCTCAGGGCCATTTGAACCATTCCTCCACCATCGTAGTTGACCACTGCTGAATGGTCGCTGGCGCATGTGGTTGTGCTGTTATACGTCTACCAGTGCATTCCCCAGGTGCACGATGGGATTTAAGTCATGGCAACGCGCAGACCAATTCATTCCACGAATATCCTCTCGTTCCGAGTGCTCCCTTACCTGCGCTAAGCCGTATGGAAGTTTTTGATCGGTCCAGGAGGCTTGTACAGACAACCTAGGTGATTAAGGTACCATTCGGAACAAGCGAGAAATTCGGGTTCGACTCCCGGTCCGGCATAAATTTTGATGTGTCTATAGTAAACCATACAGCTGATGCAACATTGTATTCGCAGTTTGCGAATACATTTCATACACGTCAATAGTTTGATCGTATGTCTCGCAAGACGGCTACATTTCTTTCGCGTAGCATTTGCAGACTCCGTCTTCAGGTTATCTTTCATCCTATTTAATCTGTTGGTCTGAATACAAATGGTTCGAAAATGCTTTTACTTTCATTATCGGAAAGCAGCCATACAACTTTGTAACTAATTTCACGGGACTGTCGGCAAAGGTGTTCTCTGACTACCAGACAGTGTTCAGTTTTTTCGAAACATCTTAGGATTTTCAGTAAAACAATTACAAAACATTCTGCACTCCTTTTAAAATTCTGCTGTCTGTTATAAGTCGTATTTCTTATCGGTAAGTAGAGCTTGGCAACTAGTTTGCAAGTACGACTTGCGAGAAGGGATCTTTCCGTTCACCAGATGGACGGCAGTTTCCCGGTGTCCTCCTCAGAAATCGAAGGTCACTCTTTGCATTATCCACGACTACGTCTGCGTGAATTATCGTTTAATATCCCTCAGCATCGTTAGTTCTAGGCATCTGAATGTCGTAAAAGATTTAGTCGTGACTGGTTAATGCATTAATCGAAAGCTGTTAAGTATTTCTTGTTGTCTTACGGGCAGTGATTTGCATTTTCTATCAGTTGTATTTGTTTGCGCTCTTCGATCAGCAAAGAAATTCGTCATCGTGTCAAACTGAAGATCAATGATGCTTTCTCGGTGGGCAGTTAGCACAAAAAAATGGTTGAAATGGCTCTGAGCACTATGGGACTCAACTGCTGTGGTCATCAGTCCCCTAGAACTTAGAACTACTTAAACCTAACTAACCTAAGGACATCACACACATCCATGCCCGAGGCAGGATTCGAACCTGCGACCGTAGCAGTCGCACGGTTCCGGACTGCGCGCCTAGAACTGCGAGACCACTGCGGCCGGCGCAGTTAGCACAGTTTACATGAAGAACTGCTACTAGGGTTTCACTGAAGCTTACAAACACGTTTTTTCCTACAGAACTGTAACCATGAAATATGCTTCAGAGATGAAAACGGTGTCGATAAAACTAATATGGCGTCTCTAATTTAAAACTGAGACTCTCTTCAATTTCATTTCCTCTCCCGTCTCTGAGAAACAAATTATAAGCAGTGCTGTTCCAAATAATGAAAGGACACACACACACACACACACACACACACACACACACACACACACATACACACATCGAGAAAAAGAATGACGTCTTGGAAACACCGTAACTGCCTCCCATTGCGACGAAGAAGTTTGAAATTTGGTCAAAGGTGCCTACAGTCTTCCTCTGTAACAATGCAAAAGCGTTTCTCCCTGCGACATCAACCTCGGACTCGGCTTTTCAAGCACCAAGATGTCGATACGTCCGAAAAAGAAGGCCACAGTTCAGATGTTCATGTGAGGTGTAAGGTGGGTTAATGAAGTCAAATTGGCAGCAAATTTTTCCACAATCTGGATGTATCACACGATGAAGTATCGTAATATCCCCCCCCTCTTCCTCACATATCACCTCTGTTTTTAGCACCTGTGCGATAGAGATCAGAATGGCGACACCCAGGTTATGTTTTGGGTGTCAGAGGAAAACTCTTCAGGCACATCACCACTCAGAATCGACACAAAAAGCCCTCAGGAGATGGCATAAAGGGCGTCCCTTGGGGCTTTGATGCCCATACATTTCGCTGTAAAAAATGACAGTTGGCAGTGTGATGAGCAAGACGACGTTGTTCTCGACAACATTTGATCATGGTAACATCCCCCAGGCGATTCAGCCCTGCCCTAAGGACATCGTGGGGCTGAAACCCAACTGAAAGTGATATGACCCCTTTGGAGTGCAGTGCAACCACAGCTTTTGCTCTGGTAAGAGTGGAACCACTAGGAACCGTTAAAAAACTATTTGATGAAATTCGAATGTGATCCAAAGCTCATCAAAACAAGAAAAATAAGTCCAATAAAAATGGGTTCGGGAATGCATACTTTTTGAGATAAACCCAATAAACATGAGTCCAGAAATGCATACTTTCCCTGATAAACACCTGTTTATAGAAGGGTCGCACTATGCTTGGTTGCGGATATTAACAGAGTCGTTGCACTGGTCTCCATTGGTGTCGGCCACGTATTATGATGTATTAATCATAGTACTCTGCCCACCATTAGGTGGTCTGCAATCACTTGTGTGGTTCAAGCCGTGTTGCAAGCTACGATAGCTTTCGTCATGTTTGTGTGCCTTATTGTACAGTATTGTCAACCCTGCGTATGTATTATGTTATTTTACCTTTTTCCAAATGCGGATTCACTTAGGTGTTTACTGTTATTGTGCTGTTTGTACGTACAAATTGTGCAGTGCATTTACATTTTCTCTTTTCCACCTCTTGTTAGCAATGGAAACCTACTAATCAACAAGTGAAATGGCGGATATTATATTCTACTATGGTTTAGTAAATGGACGTAGCCTGTGAAGCCAGGCCCTCTAAGCCAGGGCTTCCCAACCTTTTCATCTGGCGGACCCCTTCTTCAGTCGAAAAACCATGGCGGACCCCTAGTCAGTCAAGAGCACAGTAACTTTAAATTTCAGAGCGAAACCCATGGGAACTGAAAGCTTCTTAATGCAAGTGCCATATTCCCAATGACACCCCTCCCCCCCCCCACCCCCCTCCCCGAAGTATCAATAGTCTTTGGTTTAGAGATGAATGGAAACAACTTGAAATTAACGATCCAATTTGAATCCCCACTGTATCCAGACACTTACTAGTGGATTTACTCCCTTTGTTCAACACACTATAGCCTGATTAAAATTACTTGGTAATTGACATTTCACACGTTGGAGCTGCCTTCCTCCAAGAGCAATCAACGTCACGTCCAAACTGTTCACTGTTGACAAGCTGCCACTTGTGGTCTGTTCACTTCCACTGTTTGGCTACTGTTGTGTAAGGAGCATGCATATTTCGTAGCAGCCGTGTGTGTGTGTGTGTGTGTGTGTGTGTGTGTGTGTGTGTGTGTGAGTGCGTGTTTTTTCGTGAGATCCGAAGAAAAATGTTCAAATGTATGTAAAGTGCATGGGACTTAACTGCTGAGGTCATCAGCCCCTAGTCTTACACACTATTAACCTAAGTTTAACTTCCGCTAAGGACAACACACACACACACACACACATGCCCGAGGGAGGACTCGAACCTCCGACGGGAGCGGCCGCGCAATCCACGACGCATGGCGCCTCAGACTGCGCGGCCATTCCGCGCGGCTGTGAAGAAAAGAGGCAGACCCATGATTCGGGATACAAACACATCACGAAAGAAAAGAGGCCAATGAATTGCCTTTAAAGGACTATTGTGACGTCTGTTGTGCAATGTGTGGGAATACATTCACTCAGTTTACAAGAGTTTCCAAAACCGGATTTCGTAAGCCGATGTCCCAGTTCTGCTTTTGGTTGGTCAGGTAAACACTTCAAAATCGATTCTGGAAATCTGCTTTTATAAAGCCGTTTTCCAGTTCCACAATCGATTTTCGTGCCCATCTAAACAGCACGTCTTAGTGTATCTACTGAACGGCAGCTAGCAGGCGGCTTTGCAACAGTGTACTGTCAGTTTGTAGCTGGCAACTGGCAGGTGGCGTGGTAACAGTTTATCCACAGCTGACAACTTCAACTACTACTTGGACACTATATCGTAGCAGTCAGCCTCGACTGTAAATAAATTAGGAAAACAAACAGACTCTCTTATTTCTATATAAGAAGACAAAGCATTTCACAGAACGTAAGACTTTTTTTCTCAAAGGAAACAATTCTGGCAGAGAAGGTTTACCTTTTATAAGGTGGCACGTGAAAAGTCCTCATTTGTTTACGCACGCAGCCAGTTGCCACAATATAGGGTCAGAGTGATAGCAAGTAATTGTAATTGAAGTATAGGTAGGCCATAGTTTTAACTGAGAGGACGGAATATATTATAAAGAAAAGAAATTAGCTTTAGAGATCATTTTAATTTTCGTAACAAAAATATCAATGCCAACAGAATTCAATTAATAATTATTTTGTAAATGATAGACGACAGAAGCAAAATTCCTACAGAGTTATAGTTCAGTTACGTTCACCGAGCATCCATGAAGAAAAATACTGTTTTCTTTACTATAGATGAGTGTAGAAATACTAATAGAATCCTAATGTGATGGTTGAGGGTGCTTCTCCTGACACAATTTTGAAAAGTTGGTTCAATTTTTGACAACTGGAGACGGATGTCTGGTTCTGCATCTAGACAGCTTCGGTACTTAGTTTTGTGGGCAGCATACATCGAGATTCCAGATTCACACATGTATGTTGTGGCAACGGAAGAAGTACACGTTTTGCCTTTTCAACAAGGGGGTAGTATTTCTTGTTATCCAAACGGATCCAAAAGTGTGTGTAACCGTCAATGTCAAAACTTGATTTCAAGGCAGGGTCTGTGGCAATTTCTATCAACAACTCATACGCATTTGATAATAGAATGTTCAGCCTCTTGGATACAGTGAATGGGTTGACCACCCATTCATATTTCTGCAGCTTCTAATCTTCAGCTGTTGGGAAATAATGCTCCAACAATGATATCAAGCTTCGGAGATGTTCCAGGATATGATGAAACAAATTCTTCTCAAGCGCCAGTGTTTTGTTTTTCAAAAACTCCTTGAGAAGAGGAAAACACTCGACCTCACCCTCCTCGACACTCTCTGCCCAAAAACTGATTTTCGCTTGAATGCTGGAACTTTGTCGATAGCAGTGACCTTTGTATCACTTTGCCCTTGGAGTGAAATATTCATTTCGTTCATTTTGGAGAAAATATCTGACAAATAGGCAAGTATACACTGCCAATTTTCGTCATTAATAAGTTCTGCTAATTTGGTGTTATGCTTCAAAAGGAAAGCTGAGACTTACAATATTAATTTGTACAACCGAGAGAGTGCATTCCCACGTGAGAGCCACCTCACTTCTGTGTGGAGAAGCAGGGAACGATGAAGGCTTCCCATATCTTCACGCTGTATTGTGAAAAGTCTTGACTTTAGCGGCCTTGATTTTATGTACTTAATGATTTGAATGGCTTCGTCTAAAACTTTCTTGAACGAAACAGGCATTTGTTACTTAGCTAAAGCGTATCTGTGGAGAGCACAATGACTACTGCTGCAATTCTTGGAGTTTTATTTTCGTTATTGCTCCGACTGTAGGACTCGTCATAGCTTTTGCACCATCTGTGCACACATCTATGCAATTAGACCATGAAACTCCGTTAGTCCTTAAAAAAATCATCCAATAGACGGAATATTGTATTGGCAGGTAGTGGTCTGCACAATAAGAGGTCCTCCTCAAAACATCCAGAATATTCACAACGGACAAAAGCCAATAAAATCGCTAATCCTGCAACATCAGTAGATTCATCTATCTGCAGAGAAAATGAATTGTGTTGGATGCGAAAAACAAGAGTGTCTTTCACATCATTTGAAATGCCAACAATGCGTCTCTTGGCAGTATTGTTTGATAATGGCACCGAAGATACAAGCTTTACTGCCTTTTCGTCTAGCATGCAAGAAACAATATCATTAACACACGGCTTTAGGAGATTTTCTGCAATGGTATGAGCTTTGCCTGTTTTTTCCACTCGATAACTAACCAAGAAAGAAGCTTTTAATGAATTTTAATTAATTGTTTTTGCATGAGTTTTCATGCAATGCTGAGACGCAGCTAGTTCAGCACTCTTCCTTTTGAAAAACTCGATGTCTTTAGCCTGGAAATCCGGGTGAGTAGCTTCAAAATGACGGCGCAATTTAACTGGAACCATGGAACTGTTCGGAAGGACTCGCTCACAAATTACACACCGAGGTTTACCCTCCTTTTTCTCCATAAAGCCCATTTCTAAATAGCTTTCGTTGTACTTACGCTTCTTGGTTATTCCACTTCCACAGGATATTGCAACCAATGGAGTACTTGTAACGTTTCCACATAATAAATCCGGCTGTGGAGCTTCTTGTGATTGTTCTTCCTTTGGTCATCCTCCCTCCTCATTCATTTCAACTGGGAACTTCCCTTGTTGTGAAGGCGATGGAGAAACTGCACCCTTCTTCAATGATCCTGACTTCAGTCACCGATCCACGTTAGAAGTAATAAACTGGTCAAAAATCGACTTATGAAATAGATAGTGCACTGACAAAGCAAGTTTAACATTTAATGATGCCTGGGGCTGCGTTGGTCGACAAAGCTCGTTCCGCGCGTTTCAGCGCATCTGGCGTAGGGTGACCAAACGTCCCGGAAAACCGGGATTGTACCGGTTTCCATCCCTGTGTTCCGGTGTCTCGAAAACTTGTTTCGGGACGCTCAAAAGTCCCGGAATTCAGTTTTTAAATACATTTCGTGAAACTTTTTCAAATTTTTGGGATTTCGATATATTAAAGGAAATACAACACAAGAAATTAATATATTTTAGCTTATTTGTCTAAAACCTCCATTGTCCCATACTAGTAATCACAGTATCAGTATTGATACACTCAGGCAATAATTTACTTTGAGCGGTACTTTGGCCAACAAGTAGTAAGTTGTATTATTGTAACAGAGCTATGAAACGGTCCGATTGTCGCGCCACTTCCTCACACAGTCATTGTCAGAACAGTGTAGCAGGTGATGTTTTGTCAGACAAACTGGTATAGTTTTTCCTCATATTAGTGGTATTATTGCTGCAGTACTGTGAAACGCAATGCCGAAACGTGCCTGCAAGTTCAGTGACTGTTATTCCAAGGAACGGAATTTCATTAAGAAAGGTCGTTTACGAAGCAGAGTGTTCCGCATGTAACTGTTTTTTAGTATAAGTCATGGTGGACGTTCCGACATAGTTGATCACATAAGGTCAAAGAAACACATTAACAGATACAGTGCACCGAGCTGCAGTAAAACTCTACAAAATTATTTTGTGAAACATCAGTCAAGTGAAGAGACGAAAGTTCGAGCAGCCGAGCTTCTACCACACGGTAAAACATTACCAAACTTATAGATCTAGTGATTGTACTAATAAGCTTAACAGCATTATGTTTGATGATTCTTCCATTGCAAAAAAGTTTAGTTCAGCAAAAACTAAAGTGTCAGCCTTAGTGAAAGGAGTTATTGCTCCCCAGAGTGTAAAGGAAAGCCTTGAATACATCAAAAAGTCTTCTTTCTATGGGATATCCGCTGATGCCAGCAAACATAAGGCCACTAAAATATTTCCGTTTGTTGTTCAGTTTTTCAATATTAATCAGAGAATTCACGCCAAACTTTTGAAGGTGAGTTACCTACCTAATGAAACATCTGACGAAATTTCAAGATTTTGTATGAATACTATCGAAATGTTTGATCTTGAGAAAAATAAATGTGTGGCATTTTGTGGAGGCAACACCAACACAAACGTTGGTGGTTTAAAAATATAAGGCAAATGCAACGTATTTACCAAATTAAAGGCAACATTGCATGAAAACATTGATGGCATAGGGTGCCCTGCACATGTTTTACACAATAGCGTGGAGACATCTGCTGACTGTGATGTTGAAACTATCGTCATAAAGGTAGTCTCCCACTTTTACATATATACTGTTAGAACAGAGAGGCTTCAGGAGTTCTGTGATTATGTGGGAACTGAATATATGAATGTAATGTGTCACTCGAAAACTCGCTAGTTATCACTGTTTCGAGCAGTTTAAAGAGTAATCCGCCTGTTTGAACCGTTAAAAGATTTTTTCCTAAATGAAGACAAAGCCCCCAAAATATTGGTTCAGTTTTTCAGTAACCCTTTAAGTGAAGCCTACTTATGGTTCATTCACAGTCAGCTTAGCACTTTGCAGCATGGGATAAAGGAAATTGAGGGAAGCACGCAAAGTGTAATAGAGGTAAATGATGTTTTGAAAAATACTCTGGAAACTGTTACTAATAGGAGAGAACAGCAGTTCATTTCTCTTAATGTTAAATCTGTACTTAAAAGAGCAGAAGTATCAGAAGCAGCAGAAAGGAGTTTTAGAGAAGAAGTTAACAAGTTTTATGAAACTTGTGTAGAATATCTCAGCAAGTGGAGCGCCTCCTACTTACCCTCATCGCCGGTGTTTGATTGGATGTTACTGAAAAGAGTGCCAAAATGGGAAAGTGTTGAAGAGACAGTTTCTTATTTGTAGAGTAAAGAGATTGAAATCGATGATTCCATTCTCTTTGATCAGTTCGGCATACTGACAAATTTTGTTGACGAAAGTCTTCGCAAGTGGAATGATGAAAAAAAAAACACCATTGGAATGTCATGAGAAGTGGGTGAGTTTTTTTAAAAGCTGTGACTGTCTTCAGCATTACTCTGAGTTGGTAATAATTGCAAGGTATTTATTTGCAATCCCAGCCCATAATGCCATTGTGGAGAGAATATTTTCGTTCATGAATATCCAGTGGACTGATGAAAGAAACAGAATGGAGCCGTACTCTCTTGAAGCAATCCTGCAGATCCTGCACAACTACAAAATTGATTGTTCCGAGTTTTATCACTGTGTCTCAAAGAACAAAGACATGATCAAGAAGGCTGGAGACAGTGAAAAATACCCTTTTCTCCAACGACAGTCAATTCCATCTACAAGTGCTCAGTAATATTAAAGCTCATGTTAATATTATTTGATTAAAAGTTGAATGGCTGTAAAATTTTGTAAAATCGTAATACATTTCTTTATTACTGTATACGTTTATTAAATGTCATTAATTATACAGATAATCTAGATTATATCAATCTTTTGTACCCTCTTATTAGTTATAATAATCGGGTTAACAAAATGTATCAACAAAACAGTAATATTTAAAATTAAGAAAACTGGGTACATGTGGAATGAGGTGTCCATTGGCACCAGGGTGAATGTGTCCCGGTTTTCACCGAAAATAATTTGGTCACCCTAATCTAGCGCCGTGAGCCGGCGCACAATCGATCCCCGTATTGTTGCGAAACAATAGATCAGAGAAGCCGCATTCTCCGGCACTAAACTGTGTATGCGTTCTCACCTAGGAACCGCAAAGGCTGCTTGGGAATACGACCTGAAGTAAAAGTACACATGTTTTTCACACGAGAAAAAATAGTGATGAATTTGATTTTCACGTTTTTATTCCATAATTTTACTCATTATTTTACACGATTTGGTGAAAGGTGGCCGCGGATCCCCTAGAAAGAGCCACCGGACACCTAAGGGATCCGCGGACCACACGTTGGGAAGCCCTGCTCTAAGCTATGCTGAAAAATATCGGATCATCAGATTAAAATCGACGTCCTCTTTCCAGGTACACAGTATGTATATATTTATATGTATCTATGCACACCCTGCAGTAAATACTATTTTATTATTTTTTATAGTATTATAATATAGGTATACTAAATTTTTTGTGTCAGCAGTTATTGATTTGCGGGCCCTATATATATATATATATATATATATATATATATACATACATATATATATATATATACCTCAGCAGTTATTGATTTGCGGGCCCATGTTTATTGCAAATTTTTAGCTACTTTTAGCCTGTACTTTCCATGTGTGAATTATTGACGTCACTTCGATCTGGGGCCAGTGCGTCTATCCAAGACCAGTAATCAGTGCATTAGCGCTCTTGGCTAACCTGGGGGGTATATATCCCACACCCAGCAGGTTACCCGAGAGCGCTAATGCGCTGCTTCCTGGACTCAGGCGCGTCGGCCCCGAATCGAATCCGGCCGGCAGATTACCGATGAGGGCCGGTGTGTCGGCCAGCCTGGATGTGGTTTTCAGGCGGTTTTCCACATCCCCCTAGGTGGCTGGTCCCCACATCTCGCCTCAGTTACACAACTCGCAGACATCTGCACACGTTCGCACTATTCCATGGATTACACTAGATGCACACAGCTAGTGTACACTAATTCTGTCCTGGGGGGTATGAGGTGGTGGCAGGAAGGGCATCCAGCCACCCCTTAACATTAACCTTGCAAAACCCTTACCTAACTATGCTGAGCCTGCGTACCATGGGATAAAGGCGTAAGCAAAAGAAAATAAGATATATATGATGCTTCAGAAGTGATAGTTAATAATTCAGGCATGGAAAGTACAGACCTAAAGTAGTTAAAAAAGAATGGGTCCACATATCAACTGTTATTGAGATACAACACATTTTCTGTTGTGGGAAACACGTGGACTCTCTAAACGTGAGGAACACGTGGCATCTCTAAGCGTTAAAGTAGGTGTTAGAAATGCTGTCCATGCGTCTAAACGCAACATTGAACTGGTCTCTGAAATCCGTTGCGCATCCTCTCAGATAGTCCTGGGGAATTCTGTTAATGCTGGAAGACTGCTTCAGTCTGTAAGCGTAAATCGTGAAGAGAATTGACCTCAGTAGTGTAGACCAGGCTTTTGACATGACTCACACAGAAATCCATGGGATTAAAATCCGGAGGCCTTGGAGGCCATGGCACAGGCCCTCCTCTACCTATCCAATGTTTATCATACGTCCGAGTTAGAAGCCTGTGCACTCGGAGCACCGTCATGCATGGACTACATGTTCAGGCGTTGGTTCAGTGGTACATCATCATGTACGTCTGGAAGAACAACCCGCAGAAACCGCATGTACTGCTGTCCAGTTAGCCTCTGTGGTAGGAAGTATGGTCCAATTATGCGGTCTCTGAGAAGTCCTGCCCAGATTTCCAACGAATAACCCTGCCGATGTTGTGATATGTATGCATTAGGACTGAGGTGGCCAAAATGTGACAGTTATGGTAGTTACAAATACCGTCAAGGGTGAATCCAGCCTCATCCGTGAACAGAATACTGCTTACAAACAGGGGATTCAGGGCACACTGTTGTTGCACCCACTGGCAGAAATTCTCTCTAGGAGGGAAGTCTGCATTGCTGAGGGCTTGCACTCGCTGGAGATATGTATAGAGTACTTGCCGATGTAAAATTCGTCGCATACTGCTGTGAATCTTGGGCAGCAATCTTCCTTGTTGAAATACTCGAACGTTTGTGTACCATGCATAACACCTTTTCCTCAATATCTAATGCTATGGATCTGGGTCGACTTTCATATACATGTTGTGCAGAACTCCTGCTTTCTTTAAGGCGCTGATGTAACCGGCTAAATGTACGCCTGTCGGGCTGTCTGCGGAGAAGAAAAGCTTCTTCATACGATCGTGCAGCCTTAAGGGCACTACCATTGGCTTTGCCATTCATGAAGTGCATGTCAGCGTTCTTTTCAGTAGTGTAACCTTTATCCATGGTGCGTTTACGTTCGTAACTGATTGTAAGCTCGGGACGGTACAGTGCAATGAGGGGAAAGGAAGTAGTTGTGCATGCGTAAACAAACAGATAGTCGATCCCAAACCTTGAGATACCAACGTATCACAACGACAGGGACGTTTACAGTTAGTTCCCAACTTGAGTTAATGCGACACCTCGGCAATTGTCGATTTGCGGGCCCACGTTTATTGGAAATTTTTAGCTACTTTTAGCCTGTACTTTCCATGTGTGAATTATTGACCACCACTTCTGAAACATCCTGTGTATACCTGTTAAGTTCTAATATATTCCTCATTCCATTAGAACCTATCTGTCGTAATTTTCTACTATATATGGAAACCCCCCCAATGAACCATGGACAATGCCGTTGGTGGGGAGGCTTGTGTGCCTCAGTGATACAGATAGCCGTACCGTAGGTGCAACCACAACGGAGGGGTATCTGTTGAGAGGCCAGACAAACGTGTGGTTCCTGAAGAGAAGCAGCAGCCTTTTCAGTACTTGCAGGGGCAACAGTCAGGATGATTGACTGATCTGGCCTTGTAACACTAACCAAAACGGCCTTGCTGTGATGGTACTGCGAACGGCTGAAAGCGAGGGGAAACTACGGCCGTAATTTTTCCCGAGGGCATGCAGCTTTACTGTATGGTTAAATGATGATGGCCTCCTCTTGGTTAAAATATTCCGGAGGTAAAATAGTCCCCCATTCGGATCTCCGGGCGGGGACTACTCAAGAGGATGTCGTTATCAGGAGAAAGAAAACTGGCGTTCTACGGATCGGAGCGTGGAATGTCAGATCCCTTTATCGGGCAGGTAGGTTAGAAAATTTAAAAGGGGAAATGGACTGGAGAAAGTTAGATATAGTGGGAATTAGTGAAGTTCGGTGGCAGGAGGAACAAGACTTCTGGTCAGGCGACTACAGGGTTATAAACACAAAATGAGTAGGTTTAATAATGAATAGGAAAGTAGAAGTGCGGGTAAGCTACTACAAACAGCATAGTGAACGCATTATTGTGGCCAAGATAGATACGAAGCCCACACCTACCACAGTAGTACAAGTTTATATGCCAACTAGCTCTGCAGATGACGAAGAAATTGAAGAAATGTATGATGAGATAAAAGAAATTATTCAGATAGTGAAGGGAGACGAAAATTCAATAGTCATGGGTGACTGGAATTCGTCAGTAGGAAAAGGGAGAGAAGGAAACGTAGTAGTTGAATATGGATTGGGGCTAAGAAACGAAACAGTAAGCTACCTCATGAAAGAAGGTTGTATGTTGTGTCTAGACAAGACAGCCTAGACACAATGAGAGGAAGCCGAAAGGCACGCGCTAAGCTAAAGCAGGATGGCGTGAGGTCTGAAACAGGATATGTAATGAATGCTATAAAGAAAAGTACGTAGCTTCTGGAATACTTAACTTTAATCCATCCTTTTGGTACATCTGGAGATTGTGGCGATACAAGTGAGACTCTTTAGATACATGCAATGTTACTAATGGCGCCTTGCTAGGTCGTAGCCATTGACTTAGCTGAAGGCTATTCTAACTATCTGCTCTGCAAATGAGCGAGGCTTCGTCAGTGTGCATCGCTAGCTACGTCGTCCGTACAACTGGGGCGAGTGCTAGTCCGTATCTCGAGACCTGCCTTGTGGTGGCGCTCGGTCTGCGGTCACACAGTGGCGACACGCGGGTCCGACATGTACTAATGGACCGCGGCCGATTTAAAGGCTACCACCTAGCAAGTGTGGTGTCTGGCGGTGACACCACATTGTATACATGGAAGAAGCCTGGAGATACTGACAGCTTTCAGATAGATTATATAATGGTAAGACAGAGATTTAGGAACCAGGTTTTAAATTGTAAGACATTTCCAGGGGCAGATGTGGACTCACCACAATCTATTGGTTATGAACTGTGGATTAAAACTGAAGAAACTGCAAAAAGGTGGCAATTTAAGGAGATGGGACCTGGATAAACTGACTAAACCAGAGGTTGTACAGAGTTTCAGGCAGAGCATAAGGGAACAATTGACAAGAATGGGGGAAAGGAGTACAGTAGAAGAAGAATGGGTAGCTCTGAGGGATGAAGTAGTGAAGGCAGCAGAGGATCAAGTGGGTAAAAAGACGAGAGCTAGTAGAAATCCTTGGGTAACAGAAGAAATATTGAATTTAGTTGATGAAAGGAGAAAATATAAAAAAACCAGTAAATGAAGCAGGCAAAAAGGAATACCAACGTCTCAAAAATAAGATCGACAGGAAGTGCAAAATGGCTAAGAAGGGATGGCTATAGGACAAATGTAAGGATGTGGAGGCTTATCTCACTAGGGGTAAGATAGATACTGCCTACAGGAAAATTAAAGAGACCTTTGGAGAAAAGAGAACCATTTGTACGAATATCAAGAGCTCAGATGAAAACCCAGTTCTAAGCAAAGAAGGGAAAGCAGAAAGGTGGAAAGAGTATACAGAGGGTCTATACAAGGGCTATGTAATTGAGGACAATATTATGGAAATGGAAGAGGATGTAGATGAAGATGAAATGGGAGATATGATACTGTGTGAAGAGTTTGACAGAGCACTGAAAGACCTGAGTCGAAACAAGGCCCCGGGAGTAGACAACATTCCATTAGAACTACTGACAGCCTTGGGAGAGCCAGTCCTGACAAAACTCTACCATCTAGTGAGCAAGATGTATGAGACAGGCGAAATACCGTCAGACTTCAAGAAGAATATAATAATTCCAACCCCAAAGAAAGCAGGTGTTGACAGGTGTGAAAATTACCGAACTATCAGTTTAATAAGTCACGGCTGCAAAATACTAACGCGAATTCTTTACAGACGAATGGAAAAACTAGTAGAAGCCGACTTCGGGTAAGATCAGTTTGGATTCCGTAGAAATATCGGAACACGTGAGGCAATACTGACCCTACGAGTTATCTTAGAAGCTAGATTAAGGAAAGGCAAACCTACGTTTCTAGCATTTGTAGCATGGAGAGCTGCATCAAACCAGTCTCAGGACTGAAGACCACAACAACAACAACGTGGAAAAACTATAAATATGGATAAGAATGTCTCCACTTCGTCATGTACTTCCATTCACCTGATATTTTCCACGCTTAACAGCTTGATTCCGTGTTCTAGATTCATAAATGACTGAGTCGTGCGTACTGGTAAGTATTTGGGTTATAAGCTAAATTTCAACTGCGCGCGAGGTAGTGGTGCACACATCTCAACTTTGGTGATATTTTATGATTTCTTTGATATCAGGAGCACTAGATATCTACGAGTGAATCCAAATTCACATCCAGTTCTCTGTTTATCTACACCCAACATAATATCAAAGTTTATTGGAAGGCAAGAGGACACTGTATTCATAACCACGTAACAGGCTTTGCAGTGCTCCATTAAGCTATTATGCAGTGACCTGCTTAAGTCGTATTTTGTGTTTTAATTTACCACATATCGTGTCAATATCCTATCGTAACGATGCAGTGGGTCAAAATACACTGAAGCGCCAAAGGAACTGGTATAGGCAGGCGTATTCAAATACAGAGACATATAAACAGGCCGCCTACGGCGCTGCCGTCGGCAATGCCTATACACGACAAGTGAATGGTGTCGTTGTCAGGTCGGTTACTGCTGCTACAATGGCAGATTATCAAGACTTAAGTGAGTTCGATTGTGGTGTTGTAGTCGGCGCACGAGTGATGGGATACAGCAACACCGAGGTAGCGATGAAGTGGGGATTTTCCTGTACGACCATTTCACGAGTCTACTGTGAGTATCAGGAATCCGGTAAAACATCAAGTCTCCAATATCGCTGCGACCGGAAATGGACCAACGACGACTGAAGAGAATGGTTCAACGTGACAGAAGTGCAACCCTTCTGCAAATTGCTGCAGATTTCAATTCTGAGCCATCAATAAATGTCAGCGTGCGAACCATTCAACGAAACATCATCGATATGGACTTTCGCATCCGAAGATCCAATCGTGTACCATTGATGGCTGCACGACACAGAGCTCTACGCCTCGCCTGGGCCCGTCAATAGCGACACTGGACTGTTTATGACTGGAAACATGTTGTCTGATCGAACGAGTCTCGTTTCAAATTGTATCGAGCGGATGGTCGTGTATTGGTATGGAGACAATCTCATTAATCCATGGACCCTCCATGTCAGCAGGGGATTGTTCAAGTTGGTGAAGGCTCTGTAATGGTGTGGGGTGTGTGCAGTTGGAGTGGTAAGAGACCCCTGATACGTCCAGATACGGCTCTGACAGGTGACACGTACGTCAGCATCCTGTCTGATCACCTGCATCCATTCATGTCCATTGTACATTCCGACAGACTTAGGTAATTCCAGCAGAGCAGTGCGACACTTCACACGTCCAGAACTGCTACGATGTGGCTCCAGGAACACTCTTCCGAGTTTCGGCACCTCAGCTGGCCACCAAACTCCCCAGACATGAACATTTTTGAGCATATCTGGCATGCCTTGCAACGTGCTGTTCAGAAGAAATCTCCACCCCTCGTACTCTTACGGATTTATGGACAGCCCTGAAGGATTCATGGTATTGATTCCCTCCAGCACTACTTCAGACATTAGTCCAGTGCGTGTCACGTCCTGTTGCGGCACTTACGCTTCCTAGCGGTGGCCCTATACGATACTAGACGGGTGTATCAGTTTCTTTGGTTCTTCAGTGTATATCGGTAAAGGCAATACAATGTAAGTAAATGAACGCATTTTAATTAATAATGAATCTATTAATACAGCTACAATGAATCATTTATTAGCTCATAAAAATTAATTGTAGGATGTTTTTAATTTACACGCAATATACAAGATAATCATTTTCATCAGGGTATTACTTTTATAATTTTGTAAAGGTAGTTAACGTTTTTGTAATTTTTTATAATTGTTCTTGCAAACCCTGTAGGTGAACGATCTGAAAATTATGAATCTTTCCCTGAGGAAAGGCTTTTTAATATTTTATTCTACTTGATTGTGTTTTAATAGGGGCTCGAGTCAAAAATAATGTCGGCCAAAACGTTTTTTGACTCGTGATTCATCCACGTCGGTAGTGTTACCTTTAAACAGAACCGCTTCAAACAGAAGCAGTAGTTGTTGAGCTGTCGTTTGAGCCAGGCGTGTATCTGCTATCGTCGTCAGTAATTCTGTGAAAGTAACTTTAGGTTTGGAGAAAGAAATTCATATGGATTTGTGTTGCTGGGCTGAGTTTCAGATTACGAAATGAACATATATGGAAGCGACATCGTACCTTTACGTTACTGGCTTACCTTTCAATAACCGAATAATCCTATGAGCGCCGAACATTAGGACATTCTACTCTGGGTAACAATGCTGAACGAAACGTATTTTAAATTATGTGCATGTGGCTATTCCTGTATTTGCGGTGATTACAACATACTTTACTGCATAGAAACGCGGCTGCATTCGAGAAAAACGCCATAATTTGCAATAGCTGAATTTCGTACACTTGTCGCTATATCGGATACAACGGATTTTGGGTCTAGACTGTGTCAGACTGTTACTTAGCAACAAACTTTCACTTCAGAAGTAACACATTTGAATTGCATTCGTCCGCGCGGGTTTGACTAATGAGAGTGAGATTTAAGGTCCTGTCGAAATACACTGACGGAACAAAAGTCGCAACACCAAAACGGAGTTGTCCGACATAAACGACAGTTGGTACAAGTGGTACTGCACCTGAAAGATGATGTATTTTGAAATTACGTGACAGTTGCTATGCAAATCAGGTATGGTTTAAATACACGATATAACGTTCGTAAGCGTTAGTTACCATACAGACTGGACGTGGTGAGCTGATGTTAGTCAATGACGTCTAAAAGGCTACAAAGGCGCTGATGCGAACATCTTTCTGAGTTTGAACGAGATCCTATTATATGGCTACGGGAAGCTCGACGTTCCTTAGGTGATACTGTAGAACGACTTTTCAGTAGTGTAGCCACTGGACATGATTGCTGGCAGCCGTGGTCACGAGATTACAAATCTGTTACTTCAAGAATAGCTCCGACCCGGACGCCCTGTACGTGTATTCCACCGACCCCAAACCAACGCCGCTTGCGAGTTCAGTGGTCTCAAGCGGGATCTCATTGTAGGGCAGAGTGGAGGTTTGCTGTGTTTTCTGTTGAAAGCTGGTTCTGTCTCGGTGCCAGCGATGGCCGTGTGTTGATTAGATGGGGACCAGTTGAGGGTCTGCACCCTACTTGTCTGCATGCTAGACACACTGCATCTACTCCTGTCCTGGTGTTACTGTCTGGGGTATGATTTCATGTGACAACAACAGCACTCTCGTATTTATCCCACGCAACCTAACTGCAAATATGTACGTCATTCTGCTGATACATCCTGTTGTACTGCCACTCATTAACAGCATTCCAGGGTTTTTTTCCAACAAGGTAACTCCCGTCCACATACCACTGTTGTAACCCAACATGCTCTACAGAGCGTCGACATGTTGCCTTGGCGTGTTCGCTAATCAGATCTGTCTCCAACCGAGCACATTATCGTACGACAGTTCCAGCCTCACCCACAACCAGCGTAAAGTGTCCCCGTGTTGACCGACCAAGTACAACAGGCATGAAGGTGCATACCACAGACTGACATCCGGAACCTGTACAACATTCTGGTGGTTACACCTGTTATTAATGTACCAGTATTTCACATTTACAATGCCTTATCGCGCGCTTACATTAAGCTGTGATCTTATAGTGTTAATCGCTTAAATATGTTATTTAGACAAATGTGTTCCGGAAATCACATTACTCTATGTTAGTTATTTCTTGGTGTTGTGATTTTTTGTCAGCGTAGAACGCAGAATAAACGGAGCGTCAGTTCGTCGAAAAGAATCTAAACAGATTTAGAGAAGCAACGACAAATGTTGTTGTTGTGGCCTTCAGTCCTGAGACTGGTTTGATGCAGCTCTCCATGCTACTCTATCCTGTGCAAGCTTCTTCATCTCCCAGTACTTACTGCAACCTACGTCCTTCTGAATCTGCTTAGTGTATTCATCTCTTGGTCTTCCTCTATGATTTTTACCCTCCACACTGCCCTCCAATGCTAAATTTGTGATCCCTTGATGCCTCAGAACATGTCCTACCAACCGGTCCCTTCTTCTTGTCAAGTTGTGCCACAAACTCCTCTTCTGCCCAATTCTATTCAATACCTCCTCATTAGTTATGTGATCTACCCATCTAATCTTCAGCATTCTTCTGTAGCACCACATTTCGAAAGCTTCTATTCTCTTCTTGTCCAAACTATTTATCGTGCATGTTTCACTTCCATACATGGCTACACTCCATACAAATACTTTCAGAAACGACTTCCTCACACTTAGATCTATACTCGATGTTAACAAATTTCCCTTCTGTAGCACCACATTTCGAAAGCTTCTATTCTCTTCTTGTCCAAACTATTTATCGTCCATGTTTCACTTCCATACATGGATACACTCCATACAAATACTTTCAGAAAAGACTTCCTCACACTTAGATCTATACTCGATGTTAACAAATTTCTCTTCTTCAGAAACGCTTTTCTTGCCATTGCCAGTCTACATTTTACATCCTCTCTACTTCGACCATCATCAGTTATTTTGCTCCCCAAATAGCAAAACTCCTTTACTACTTTAAGTGTCTCATTTCCTAATCTAATTCCCTCAGCATCACCCGACTTAATTCGACTACATTCCATTATCCTCGTTTTGCTTTTGTTGATGTTCATCTTATATCCTCCTTTCAAAACACTGTCCATTCTGTTCAACTGCTCTTCCAAGTCCTTTGCTGTCTCTGACAGAATTACAATGCCATCGGCGAACCTCAAAGTTTTTATTTCTTCTCCATGGATTTTAATACCTACTCCGAATTTTTCTTTTGTTTCCTTTAGTGCTTGCTAAATATACAGATTGAATAACATCGGGGAGAGGCTACAACCCTGTCTCACTCCCTTCCCAACCGCTGCTTCCCTTTCATGTCCCTCGACTCTTGTAGCTGCCATCTGGTTTCTGTACAAATTGTAAATAGCTTTCGATACCTGTATTTTACCCCTGCCACCTTTAGAATTTGAAAGAGAGTATTCCATCAACATTTCCAAAAGCTTTCTCTAAGTCTACAAATGCTAGAAACATAGGTTTGCCTTTCCTTAATCTTTCTTCTAAGGTAAGTCGTAAGGTCAGTATTGCCTCACGTGTTCCAACATTTCTACGGAATCCAAACTGATCTCCCCCAAGGTTGGCTTCTACTAGTTTTTCCATTCGTCTGTAAAGAATTCGCGTTAGTATTTTGCAGCTGTGGCTTATTAAACTGATTGTTCGGTAATTTTCACATCTGTCAACGCCTGCTTTCTTTGGGATTGACAAATATAAATTAATAAACAAATAACAAATATAAATTAATAAAGCCAGGCAAAGCTTGAACATGCTGGCTCAGTAATCAGTCAGCTGTGCTAGCCACTCGATCCCTTGCATCTGGCGAAGTGTCGCTGCGGACAGCACATTGCAGTCGATATTGGGCGAAGTGAATTTCAAATCACCATTGGCGTTGTTCATATAGAGTTTGTTGTGGTTTTCCTACTTTCAGAACCAGAGTTAGAACATCGAGTTCCAACAACAGAGGAGGACCAGAATGAAAGAAGCCAAAACGATTGATTCCGACGCAGGGTCGGGGCAGCGATTTGTATATTGCCCCCTTAATGTGCACGAAGACACAACGATGAGCTACATTATATAGGGTAAATTATACAGGCAGAGCAGGGACTGTAACACCAGAACTCTGTGGATGATCATACATTTTCTACGTGTTTTTCGAAGTTGGCTTTATTAGTTGTGCTGAATATTATTCTTGTAAATATGTTGTCAAGTTACAAATGCTAGTTGTTATTTAAGAAAGAGAATACGCATGGAATGTTAACATGTTTTAAGTAGACACTCTGGCCTAATCAGGGAAAAGATATTTTCAAAGAGCGTAATAAAATATAAATCCATTATCGCTGGGCGAGCGCACAAAAAAAGTAGAAGCTGGGAGTCTCGAGGAGACTATTGGTGTCGTTGGTTGTGTGTATTCACCGGTGTGGCCGTCGAAAAGTGCGGAGATAAAACGTGTTTCCGAAGTGCGGAGCAGTGAAAACAGAAATTGTTGTCTTAGCGGATGTTTAATATCGCCAAGCTATGTGTATGGCATTTATTGGGGACAGTACAAATGCAGAAAGAGTAATTCATATAACATCAAGAGTTCTGTGGGCCATTGTTATTGCCTGTGGTATGGCAAGAAGATCAACCTGTGCCCTATTTACCGCGATATGAAGCCACTCGACAAACTAACGGCATCATGAAGCAAAGTAAGATCAAGACTTTTTATAACTAGACGTGTAATGGACTGACCAGCGTAGTTGGAATTTTATTGCTTGAATAACAATGTTTTCGTGCATATTGTCACGTAAATAATTTTCCTACGTCGCTATCCAAGTAGTATCCATATTGTCACGTAAATAATTTTCCTACGTCGCTATCCAAGTAGTATCCATCCTATGACTATGTATGAACCGAGATAATCAGAAAATGAACTGAACATGAAGTTAACATTAATTTATTAGATTATCAAAACATAATTTTTCCAACTTCTGGACAGTTACGTAATAATGAAATCTTTGGTTGTAGTATGAATAATGTCAGAAATAGAATGATGCAAAAGCGACTATTAATTCATTTGCAAAAATAGAATAACTTTCGTAATAAAAAATTGGTAGTAAAACTTTGCGTAACTTGGACCCTGAATTTCACTTTTAAAGCACAGTTCTAAAATATAGCTTGTGGCACAATTTGTAACTTTTATTACAAAGAAATATCAAAGAAACCAAAAGGTAGAGGGCAGTCCTTACCAAAGAGTAAACTGAAACAATCTTTATGCATCCTACATTTACGAATGTCAGTTTAACGGTGAGAAACGTAACTAAAAGTCTCTGTCCACAGCCAGTAAACAATCTTACTACAATTGACCCTTAAAAATTAATGTGATATGTTGTATGTGTTTGCTATTTGATTATTATCTGACTGCTGTGACATGTGTGGTGTGAAGTACCTGAAAGTGTGTATTAGGTAGCCGGTCGGAGTGGCCGAGCGGTTCTAGGCGCTACAGTCTGGAACCGCGCGACCGCTACGGTCGCAGGTTCGAATCCTGCCTCGGGCATGGATGTGTGTGATGTCCTTAGGTTAGTTAGGTTTAAGTAGTTCTACGTTCTAGGGGACTGATGACCTCAGATGTTAAGTCCCATAGTGCTCAGAGCCATTTGAACCATTTGCATTAGGTACTGTTCTTACGTCATGACGCCAGTAACTGTTCTTGCGTAAGATTGCTTGTGAGTATAAAGTTCAGTTTTAGTTTAATTATTCTTGTTCCGGTGAGGAACTGGTGAGCGTTGGTTATTTCATTAATGACATACTTTGAAAACATTTCTTGCAAATTTTCCACTAACTGCTGTTAGTTAAAAAAAACTAGTTTACCTAATTAAAAATATATAAAGTTGACCTAACTTTGTTTCTAATCGTCATTGGTAAAATACTGAGCAGTGGCGATTCAGTTATAACTTCATCTACTTCTCTCGGTTTTGCAATATTGTTCGGAGTAGATGCCTTTTCCTCACAGATTAAGGACTTCAGGTACACGGTCATATAGTTTTTATTTTTATTTATTTTATCTACACGTCAAGTTCCGTAGGACCAAATTGAGGAGCAAATCTCCAAGGTCATGGAAAGTGTCAGTACATGAACTTACAACTTCATAAAAGTAATAACAGATAAAAATAAATCTTCATGAACCTGAAAAAAGTCAGTCCATAAGTTTAAGTAAACGCTATCAGCAATACAGTAAGAAACAGCTTAATTTTTCAAGGAACTCCTCGACAAAATAGATGGAGTGACCCATGAGGAAACTCTTCAGTTTCGATTTGAAAGCGCGTGGATTACTATTAAGATTTTGAAACGTCCCCTTTTTGAAGAATTATACAACACTGTGGTTTAACTGACACACAATATTTTTTAGCGCAACGCAATCTGACTTTCAATAATCCCTACAAAAGAATGGCCCTGTCTAATATTAACCTATACGTTTCACAAATCACTTACCTCACAAAAATCTTCGTTACTCGAACTACTGCAATACAGCGAGCGCCACTACTGCCAGCTAAATAAAAGATTCAAACTAAGGAAGGCACTAACTACTGATAGGCATAGTTAGCAAATGAAAGATTTTAATTGAGAACAAACACTGTATTTACCTTAATAGTCATATTATATATAGCAGTTCATGACAGTCTTACAAATTTCAAAACTCCGCCATCTCTCTCCCCACATCCATCACTGCTGGCGGCTCACCTCCAACTGCGCAACGCTACGCGCTGTTAACATCCAGCTGCCGCTGCCCAACACTACAATGGCAGTCAACAATGCAAACTAGCCACATACTGCACACAGCACAGCCAGTGATTTTCATACAGAGCGCTACGTAACGTTGCCAATAAGAAAACATAAACAGCCTACTTACAATTTTTGAATTCGAGTGGCAGCTTATTGAAAATGGATGCAGCAGTGTACTGCACACCTTTTTGCACAAGAGTTAAGGAAGTCCGATCCAAATGGAGGTTTGATTTCTGCCGTGTATTAACCGAGTGAACGCTGCTTATTCTTGGAAATAAACTAATATTGGTAACAAGAAACGACAATAAGGAATATACATATTGGGAGGCCAATGTCAAAATACCCACACTTGTGAGCAGAGGTCGACAAGAGGTTCATGAACTCCCACCACTTATTGCCCGAACCGCCCGTTTCTGAGCCACAAATATCCTTCTAGAATGGGAAGAGTTACCCCAAAACGTAATACCATACGACATAAGTGAATGAAAATAAGCAAAGTCGACGAATTTACGTGTCGAAGAATTACTCACTTTTGATACCGTTCGAATAGTGAAAATGGCAGTATTAAGTCTTTGAACAAGATCCTGAACGTGGGCTTTCCACGACAGCTTACTATCTATCTGAACACCTAGAAATTTGAACTGTTCAGTTTCACTAAACATATGCCCGTTCTGTGAGACAACAACGTTAGGTTTTGTCGAATTGTGTGTTAGAAACTGTAAAAACTGAGTCTTACTGTGATTTAACGTTAGTTTATTTTCTACAAGCCATGAACTGAGGTCATGTACTGCACTACTTGAAACCGAGTCAGTGTTGCACACAACATCCTTTACTACCAAGCTAGTGTCATCAGCAAACAGAAATATTTTAGCGTTACCCATAATACTAGAGGGCATATCACTTATATAAATGAGAAACAGGAGCAGCCCCAACACTGATCCCTGGGGCACCGCCCACTTGACAGTACCCCACTCAGATCCCACATCACAGCCGTTATCAACATTGTGAGTAATGACCTTTTGCTGCCTGTTGCTAAAGTAAGAGATGATCCAATTGTGAGCTACTCCCTTATTCCGTAATGGCCCAACTTCTGGAGCAATATTGTGAGATCAACACAGTCAAATGCCTTTGTTAAATCAAAAAATACGCCAAGCGTTCGAAACTTTTTGTTTGCCCATCCAGTACCTCACAGAGAAAAGAGAATATAGCATACAGTTGTCAAACGACTTCTAAAGCCGAACTGTACATTTGATAGCAAATCGTGTGATATAAAATGATCAATTAACCTTACATACACAGCCTATTCGATAACTTTTGCAAACACTGATGGCATGGAAATAGGTCTAAAATTATCTACATTATCCCTTTCTCCCTTTTTATAAAGCAGCTTTACTACTGAGTACTTTAATTGCCCAGGAAACTGACCATTCCTAAAGGAAAAATTACAAAAAATGGCTAAATACAGGGCTAACATGTGCAGCACAGTACTTTAATATTCTGCTAGACACTCCATCATAACCATGAGAGTCCTTAGTCTTCAGTGATTTAATTATTGACTCAATCTTCCTCTTGTCTGTATCACAGATGAGTATTTCAGACGACAATCTCGGAAAGGCATTTGCTAAGAAATTTATATGATTTCCTGTAGACACTAAATTTTTATTTAATTCACCAGGAATTCTCAGAAAATGATTGTTAAATACTGTACATATATCTGATTTATCAGTAACAGAAATATTATTACTGCGAACTGACTTTATATCATGGACCTTGTGCTGCTGACCAGACACTTCCTTCACAACTGACCATATGACTTTAATTTTATCCTGTGAATTAGCTATTCTATTTGCATACCACATACTTTTTGCCTTGCTAATAACATTTTAAGCACCTTACAATACTGTTTGCAATGGGCTATTGTAGCTTGACTGTGACTACTTCTAACATTTTGATATAATTCCCGCTTTGTTCCACATGGTATCCTTATCCCACTAGTCAGTCAACCGGGCTGTCCATTACTGCTAGTACCCCGTTTAGAAAGTTCTAATGGAAAGCAACTCTCAAAGAGCACGAGAAATGTGTTATGGAAAGCATTATATTTATCATCTATATTATCGGCACTATAAACATCTTGCCACTCTTTTCCTTGACAAGTTTTAAAAAACTCTCTATTGCTGTTGGATTAACTTTCCTACGTAGTTTGTAATTAAATATGACATTGGTTTGAGTACAAAAACCTTTTAGTGTTAAAATTTGTGCATCATCTTCTGAAAGGCCATTCACCCTTTTACTAACAGAATGTCCATCTAGTAACGAAGAATGAATAAAAATATTGTCTATGACTGTGCTACTGTTCCCCTGCACCCTAGTTGAAGAAAACACAGTTTGCATCAGATCATATGAATTTGGGAGATCTACGAACATCCTTTTTCTTGCACAATCATATACAAAATTAATATTGAAGTCATCACATATATAGTTACTTTCTGGTGCTTCCTACAAAGTGAATCAAGAACCCTCTCTAGCTTAAGCAAAAATGCTCTGAAGTCGGAGTTAGGGGACCTGTAAACAACAGCAATTAGAAGTTTAGTTTCACTAAATTCAACTAATGCTCCTCAACTTTCAAATATCTGTTCAGTGCAGTGTCGTGATACGTCTATGGACTCAAATGAAATACTATTTTTTATGTACAGAGCCACTCCCCCACCCCGCAAGGAACTCCTTGAGAAACAGCCAGCTAATCTGTAGCCTGGTAAAGGACGCCTCTGAATTATCAAATTATTTAAGTGGTGCTCTGATATACCAATAATTTCAGAGTTAACATCTATTAGCAGTTCACTAACTTTATCTCTAATAACTCTTATTTTTTAATGAAATATGCCAATTCCTTCTCTACTTGGAAACATAACATCCTCTGGAGGTGAGCCCTTAGTTAGGGGCACTTCATTTAAGCAGGTATACCTATCAGCTGACTTCAGTCTAAAAAAGGTGCAGCTCTAACACCAACTACTACAAGAATTTTTCCATGAGTGACACCACTACCACCACCACCAACCACTACACTGTCACCTATAAGCTTAGCCAGCCTCTCCTTGCCATACCCATTGAGGTGCAGGCCATGCCTAGTGAAACCCCATCTACTGATAGACCCAGCTGGCACCACTGAGATGTGATCCATGCCCTCCGCCATCAGTGCCCTCCCCAGCCCCACATTAACGCGCCTAACAGCCGCATTAAGGAGAGGCCGATCATGACGCTGAAGCAGTTGCACGAAATGCACATTAATGCCACCAGTTTGAGTAGCTATCTTAACCAAGTCACCACTGACGTCATATTCCCCACCCCTATCGACACTGTTCCCTGCTCCACCCACTATCACTACCTGCTCCTCCTTCATAAAATTCTTACATAACTCCCTTATGCTTTCAGTCACCTGAGCCAACCCTGCCCTAGGCTTCACAATGTTGGTGACCTGGTACTCACTCCCCAACACTTCCTGTAACTGCTGGCCCACACCTCTACCGTGGGAACTACCTAGCAGTAGAACCTTCTTTCTGCTAGACTTTGCAACTAACCTAGGCCTCCTAATTGCTGAGGACTGCTGCAAGTTACCTACATCTGCAGCTACACGAGGGTCCTCTCCACTCAACTGTGACAGTTGGTCGTATCTATTGCATGTATGCAAAGTAAAACTGTCTGAATACCTTCTCTTCCTAGCTACCTTCTTGCCAACTGCCAGTTCCCATTCCCCACCACCCTAATTAGCCGGAGACGTAGGAGGGCTATAAGACGAATGGGAAATCATACTAGCGACGACCTCAAATGGGAAGTTCACAGCAATAAGCGACTCTGACGAAGGTCAGATTAAAACTTTTGTCCGTTATGGATGAGGAACACAGCGACTTTTATGAATAAAGGTCTCTTGATATTACTACAAACAGTCGCCTTTAACTGGTTGCAGTAATTCGAAGAAGCCTTTAAAGGTCACATTCTTATGGTCCGGCGCCATGCATCGCGGGGAGACCGATCGGCATTCGCATGCTAACGTCGTGAGCATCTATAGAAAGTAGTTGAAATGCGGTAAAATAACGAGTAGTTGATGAGATGTGTGACGTCCACGCCTCGTCACGTAACGCGGATGTCATAGGCTTGCGTGCTCAGTAGATAAGGTAAGCGGCAATTTGTGGCGGATCTGCCGGCGGAGTACAATGCAGGTGCAAACACAAGTGTGTCACTGCACACCGTTCAGCGCACACTGCTGAAGAAGGGGCCGCTCAGCAGCCGAGGCCTACGTGTTCCCATGTTTACACAACGACATCGCAGATTACGATTGCAGAGGGCACTGGATCACTGACACTGGACTGTGAATCAACCGAAACGCGTCGCCTGATGGGATGAATCACGATCTTTGTTACTGCAGGTCGATAGTCGTATACGGATACGCCGACATCCAGGCGAACGACTGCTTGGACACAGGCCGAAGGGGGTGGGGGGGGGGGGGAGGGAGGGCAGTATTATGCTACGTCTGACATCACGCAAACTTCCATGGAACCGGTGGAAGTAATCGAAGGCACCATGACAGCTGCGAACTACGTGGACATTCACAAGCTGCGACGTAGTCGCGAATAGAACAGTGATCCAGAAGGTGTGGAATAAATTTCTTTTTTTTTCGTCTACGATCACAAAATTGTCAGGTGCTTAGACTACCGATTTCGGTCTGCGATGATCATCTTCAGGTGTGCAGCAAAATATGGGAAAAAGCCAAATACAAGTAGTGGACCGTCTACATCCTAAAACAATAAAATAGAGCATAATGAAAATTATTACTGGCATGCATATGAAAAAAGGCGCTTAAAATATGACGGAGCATACCTGTTTTAAAACGTGTCCTAACATAACGAATCCATAGTGGCATCGGCAAAAGACACATACAAAATTAGCATAGTATCGTCGCACGTATTTGAAATATGGTATATACTAGGTCACAATGTCGGCAGGATCATCTTGTCAAGAGCGCTACTGTTCATGACAAAATGCATTACAGTACGCATAAAATTTTTGTGTCGTAAGCCAGAGGCCCACTTGCGATTAAGTATCTCTGATCACTTTTCGTATTACTACAACCTGTCATTTCACCCATTTGCCTTCTTTCCGTAATTATTTTATAGTTTTTATAATATTTTGTTAGCTCCATAAGCTTGTTCTTACTTATATCATTGTATTTTTATCTAAAATCGCCACAAAGGCTGCTCAGAATTACATATCGTCACTTAACCATTTCCGTTTAGCAATCTAAATTTAACTTTAGCGTGTTCTTTATTTATTGCATTTTATCATAGTAATAACTTCTGCACTTGGTAAGCCCACCATAGACTTTACCTATTGGATTCTTCTTTTTATTGCATTTTGTACAATTATATAATTGACGAATATGTGTAGGATTACAGTAGTGACGTATAACGAGCTTATGACACAAACATTTCGTGGGTCCTGTAATGCATTTCGCCATGAAAAATAGCGCTATCAGAAAGATGATTCCGCCGACGCGGTGGTCTAGTATATACCACATTTTATGCCTGACGATGCTCTGCTGTTTTGCGTGTATCTTTTGACGAAGCCACTATGGCTTCACTAAATTAGCCCATATTTTAAAACAGGTACGCGACGTCATATTTTAAACTCATGATCTCCACATGTACGTCAGTGATACTTCTCATAGTGGCCTATTTTATTGTTTTAAGATGCAGACAATACACCAGTTGTATTTGTTTTTCCCATGTTTTGCTGCAGATTTCAAGATGGTCATCGCTGGACAAAACCAATAACCTAAGAGCACAACAGTTTTGTGAATATAAATGGAAATAAAAGAAATTTATTACGTGACCATTACTGTAGACCACCTGCAAGGCACCGGGCCTCCCAGATTGTGATGTCATTTTCCAGCAGGTAACTGTCCATGTCACAAGGGTAGCACCGTCCTACAGTGGTTTGAGAAGCATGACAATAATCTCACTTTGATGTCCTGGCCATCAAATTTGGCTTATCCGAAACCGATGGAACGCATCTGGGATGCTATAGGGCACCAGTACTGCCCTGTAATTTACGGAACTGGAAACCACGCTGAGCAACACGCTGTTAACTTGAGGCCATAATGGTTTTGCTCATCAGTGTAAAACAGCAACACAGTCAAGAATGATTACAGCTAACATTCCTTTTTTCGTCATTACTTGTAGCTTCTCTTTGTTATTTAATACATTTTTTGTTTTTTGAATGAAGTCCCTTACCTTCTCTCTATCCCATCTGTCATGTTTATTCTTATTTTCTCCAACATTTTTCCCCTTTTAAGCCACAGTTCTCAGACGAATCTAAGAAATCCTTAAGGAAATGTAATACGGCTTTGCGTTTCAGGGTGTATTGTGAACTGTTTGTTGGGTCTACAGCAACAACAACTTCGTGGCCTTATTGTGAAAAACTTACAAAAACTTTACGATTCAAAGTGTTAGCCATCGCTGACCACAACTTTCCTCCATCTGTGAGGCAGCATGTGAATCCCGCGGCGGAAGAACTGAGCGACTTTTGAGGAGAGACATGAATCGATCCAATTTTGCGCGGCTTCTTCATATGACCGGCAGTGCTGGCCAGCCAGGTCGTGTGCTATTGATAGAAAAAAGGTGGTGGGAGCAATGTCTGGAGAATACGGTGGGTGAAATAGGACTTCACGTCTCAACGTTTCAAAGTATGTTCTGACGGGTTTTGCATCATCGGGTCGAGCACTGTAGTGCTGAAAAATCACCTTTTCATGTCTGTCGCTGTATTGTGACCGTTTGTGTTGCAGTGCGCGGGTCAAACACATGAATTGCTTTCGGTAACGATCTGCTGTGACTGTTTTCAGTGGTTTCGGCAGCTTCGAAAACCTCTCTTCCACAGCTATGGCGATCTTCGACGTCAAAATCATCGAACTTGAAGCGTTGAAACCATCCTCTGCACATTTCTCCAATAGGTGCCTCATCATAGGTCTTACCCAGCATTTCAAGAGCCTCAATCGCAGATTTCATCGTATTGAAGCAGGAAATTAAAACATTCCGTAAATGACGAGAAGTGGTCTCGTAAGTTGACAGTTCAATAGAGAATAACTTTGTGATGCGATCACAAATCGACTAATATTTTAATGACGTTACGTTAACAAATATGTTAGCTTATTGTATGACATTTTCGACCTACCACCTGCACCACAACTTCCCGCTACTGCCACCTATTGCAAAACGGTGGCAGCAGAGTTGTAGACCCAATATAATATAACAAAAATTATAAAACAAAATTTTTAGTGTGTTGTCGATCGGTAGAGATCAAGCACAATCTTGTAATACTAACCATTTGTGCGTTGTCATGCTGCAAACTGACCCCTCCCCAAGATGACAGCTGAGAAATTTTTCAAGATATATTGACTCATTATTCTCGAATTTGTTCTAAGATTTATTGAGGTCCTGGCTAGTGAACGATCCTGACAAAAAGTTATAAGACTTCAGTCATAGGCGTTGGTCTGCAACTGCTGTACATATCCCACAATAAATACACCAGCCGTATATATTAGCGTTTGTCAGCAATAACCAATTATATGCGTAAAGTTTGGCACATATTCCTAACTGTATATGTTAAATGAAATTCAATGAAAATTCATTGGGATCAAAATAATAAATACTGTAGTCGATACCGTGGAGAATTTAAGTTGAATTGTGTATACTGTTCTCTATAAACAAAAAAATAAACATCATGGCCTTACATTAAATTGTTAAGCGCATATAGGTTTTCACAGATAGGTTAAATAATTAAGACGCAATGCAACTGAGATTGCATGAATTGCGAATAAGATTTCGTAGTTTTCCCAGTTATAATACGAACCGTGAAAGCAAAACCAAGTTTCAAGTTCCAGCAATACCTTAATATTGAATTTTATTGGTGATGCTACTTCACTGACTATTAAAGTTCAGTTCGAAACGGAACTACCATTCGCACAAGCCGCGAAGACATACAACGCTCGACAGCAGCTTGAAAATCTCAAAGTCCCCACACTCCGCTCAAAAATTCTGTTATCCATAGCATTTTGAAGAGTTGAAACGGTGCACATGCGTTGCCGCCCAGGGACTAGCAACAGATCCTGCCGAAATCTACTTTGACGCACCACTAAGTTTCGACCCGACACAACCATGTGAAAACAACTAACTGCAAACAACTGCAAGGCGCTGCAGCGCCACCTATTTAAAACCTCGGGTAATCATACCACGGTAGTCACGTTCGTAACGTGCTACAAATTTACGCAATACCAGCAGGAATTGCAAGTACATTGTTTTTATTAAAACTAAGCATACAGAAATAAGCGTCCCTCTATGCTAGCCGTTTTCTGAGCTCATATAACATTGTAATATACATATTACACAAAATATTAATGAAAAAATGATATGGAATCATTACACACAGCTATTAAAATAATATAATGAAAGTAAATATATGTACCATTGGTGTGCATCTGAAAACGGAGCATAATTTTCCGCTCGTTTATGCGGTGTTATTGGTTTTTATAGAACATAAACCATTTTCGAATTGACGTATGGCTAATTCAATTGGAGGCCTGTCACCGTCAAATAGTATAAGATTTAATTTGGCTTAAGAGTATCTTACATATCTAAACATTAATACATTTAGGGAAAGGGTACAGATATCAGGTAACACATGCTGACGTCATGATACGAGTAATTGTTGTTCCTGGTCAATTTAATTGACTGGTTTTAATCAGATTGTCGATACGCTCTATCCAGTTAAATACTAATCAATATCTGTCAGTATGTGTTCACTGTACAGTTCAACTCCCGATTGACATATTGTTTGTGATTGCGGGTGTTTCGGTTTGCAGTGATGTAATTTAAAATGTTGTTGCAATTATTGTTTATAAAAACAAAAGTCAGTTAGAAACTAGAGTTCCCATAGTCATGCATATCTGCGTTGAACCTGTGGTTTACAATTTGATATCCTTATTTACTACGTGTTGCCATTGTATTCAGTTCAGGAGTTGGCTGAAAAAGGCACATGAGCGTGTGTGCCTTTTTTTCACCTATTGGTTTACATAATCCTCCATACTTTCAGCTATAATCTCTGCAATTTCAGTTTGAATGGGTCGCTCTAAGGATAAGGATAGCATTTTTATGAAATCATTGCACAGCTGATTACTGCTGCATAACTTTGGTACATAACGTACAGTAACTTTTAATTTAAAATTTAATGCTTTGTTATCGTAAAAGAAGTGATGCATCCAGTATGGGAGTATGTCATGTTACTCATCTAACTTTCTAGGGTGTTCATGATGAAGATACAAATGGACTACAACGCAACAGGTCTGTCCAGTGTGGCGGACGAAAACCGATAAGAGGATGGTCTTCGACTGAGCAACATACAAAAGCAGGAAGAAATAAAAGCCAAACAATGTTTTACTGCTTCGAATGAGGTCATCCACATAAAAGGTTTGAATGAGTAAAGGGCTGTTGGCAGAAGGACTGTTACAAGCAGGAACATTTCAATGAAGAACACCAAGGAGAATTTTTCAAGAAGTTTTGGTTAAGTGGGTCTAAAGAAATTCAAGATACGATGCTAGCCAAATGTATGATACGTAACGAACTAAAAACTACATCTCCAAATGCTGCAAAGACTGGATCACACATGTGGACTTATAGGTTATGTCTGCAAACGAACAGAAGTCAACGTTTATCAGAAGTTTTTATTAACCTTACTTAACGTCAGTGTTAAGGAAGTGCGGGAGAGACTTGTTTTAAATAAATGTTTTGACGAAACAAGAGGTACTTATGTTAACAGGCGATCAAAGTTCGATCAAAGTATATGGGAACTGATGCAAGTCACTTGCAGTCCATACCTCACAAAAAAGTAATTACTGCCAAAGTAAATCTCTCTCTCTTTCCAAGCATTAATCCCGACTTGCGGGGTCTGCTGTTATGGTTAACCGGATGCGGCGTGTTAATTTTAAGGGGTGGCCGGATGCCCTTCCTGTGGCCAACTGCCAAAGTAAATCTAATTATTATTATTAGATGATCCAGATTAAAATGTTGAGACATTTTATGAAAGGAGCAGGAAATATTTTAAGGATCAAACTGGGAAAGTTCTAACTATGGAATATAGCGCATACTTCAGATAGATTCTTTAGACGTAAACGTAGATTCTCATTCCGAAAATTTAAAAGTGATGTATGTGACTATTGTAGACAATGTAAAACAGGATTTATAAATATTCTTAATGACAGCTGTAGAGATGAATACTCACTTTACAAGAAAAAGGCTGAAAAATACTTTGAAATAAAAGAGTAAATTTAGAGGCAGTGAGAGACAGTAAGAGAAGTGTCGTCATACAATTCGATCATGCCAAAAAGTTTGCAGTACCGAAGCTGAATATTACTAGTCAATTTTACAAAAGATTGCTGTGGATGTACGTGTTCTGTGTTCATTTTCATAAGATAGGACATCCTATGTGTAGTGTTTCTTATAAACACGAGCAACGAAAGATGCCAACTCTGTTTTATCTTTTCTTAATGACTGTCTGACAAAGGAAATGACGCAGTATAAAGATCTGAGAAATATGTTTCTTTCCCATGACGCTGCAGGCGGGAAAAATTAAAATTAGGCTATGGTTGCTTTTTGCTCGTAACTCCCACGTATATGGAGTGTCACTAGACATAATTTCTTACGAGTATGTGGACATTCGTTCTCTCAATGTGACAGAAATTTTGGCATAGGGACGTCGGCTCTAAAAACGAAAACCACTATCCCTATAGCTAAGCTATAGCTCGAAGCAATCGTTTTATGCTGGCGTCCACCATTCAGGGTATGCCTTGATGCTGATATAATCAAAATTTCTGATGGAAAAATGAGCACGTTCTTCCTTCAGACCCCTTTGTCTGTATAAAATCCATTCAAAGTTCAGACTTACGTGCAACTACAGTACAAATCATATGGAACATTACTTTCTGCAGGAACTTATACACCAAGCTATGTTCCTTTCAAATGTCTACGTGTATTTGACATACAAACATTCCAATTATTTCATTCTGATGGTTATCCTCTGTGATTCTAAATGCAAAGAAGATAAAGGATTTTTTACACTTACACCACTTCACTGATCAAGGTACCCAATTGCTCCAGAATCAGAGGAAGTAATGTCCTATAATGAAGATGAGTTTATTAACTGATTACATTAGAATAGGAGCACTGTTGGCCATGTTATTATTTCTAAGAAGAGTGTTCATTTTCAACTTCGATAACAGATTGTATTATCTAAATAAATATTTTTCTCTTTACAGATGTTTTTATTAATAAATTATTGCAGTACTTGGTTGGGCAGAAAAAGGTCATACAACACATTTTCTTTAAAAAAATTCATGTTCTAATAAACTAAGCATCTAAATGTCAAGATACTTATCTTATTGTAATGAGGAAGGTTATATTTAATTCATAACGTGAGAGCTATAGTGCGAACTAAATAAAATAATTTTATAAACAGAAAACAAAACTTTAAAGCTCTTTATCTCAAAACAAAGTTTCTGTCTATGTGCCCTTTTTCCAGCCACCGTCACAATTTTAATACTTTCGTATGTAATATTAGCAAGCAATATATTCACAGCTGGAAGGTGACACCTTGGCAGACGGCCATGTATCCGTAGCCGTATCGAACACCAGACTCCTTTAAGCGATTACCCACGGCCGCCTCTGGTAGCCCTCCTGTTTAGTTTGCACCTTACTCTATCAAGCTTACGAAACTCCAGCTCGCCGCTGCGTCAGCTTCCCGGGGCAAGCCAGGAGCCAGCCAGGCTTGTGAACTTTGCACCTTACCTGCGCTATTAAATTCGCTTTAGTCACAGGAACCTTGCTGGATGTTGCAATTTTCGCAAACCTTAGTGTGCTGATCCATGCTCATGGTATTAAGACGTCTCCCAATGACGTAAACTAACAAATTTTCCAGTCATTTGACTAGGTCTTTGAGAAGAAACGCCTGCATCTCGTGGTCGTGCGGTGGCGTTCTCGCTTCCCACGCCCGGGTTCCCGGGTTCGATTCCCGGCGGGGTCAGGGATTTTCTCTGCCTCGTGATGGCTGGGTGTTGTGTGCTGTCCTTAGGTTAGTTAGGTTTAATTAGTTCTAAGTTCTAGGCGACTGATGACCTCAGCAGTTGAGTCGCATAGTGCTCAGAGCCATTTGAACCATTTTTTTGAGAAGAAACGAAGAGAATAAAAGATTTCGGGGCACCTGACAACAGTTACACGAAAGTCATATTAATAAGCGACAGAACATGGAAGTTTCAAAACAAAACTTTCAACGGTGCCTGACCTTTACTTGCGAACGACTTCTGCTGCAGTATCTGTTATCTCATCTGAAACGATTCTACACATGATGCAGTGATTCCTCAAGAATGATGTTGAGACTAGCTGTGTGTTTCACGAATTAATTAAGCTCGCTATTTGAAAACCACGTGGAGTTGGAGTATAACATAGCCGTATTGAGTTTATATAACGTGTCTGAATATGGTGAGCAGGCATCGCACGGACTTCATCATCATTATCATTATCATCGTCATAAGGTCGTCTGTCTGTTTGTAGATTCTTGACACGAGAACTGTCTTCATCTGAGCCTGTCCCGAGTAAACTGTTCCGTAGTCTGGTATCTCTCTCTTTCACTTCATCCAGAGCTTTCAAATGGTTCAAATGGCTCTGAGCACTGTGGGACTTAACATCTGAGGTCATCAGTCCCCTACACTTAGAACTACTTAAACCTAACTAACCTAAGGACATGACGGACATCCATGCCCGAGGCAGGATTCGAACCTGTGACCGTAGCGGCTGCGCGCTTCTGGACTGAAGCGCCTAGAACCGCTCCGCTACCGCGGCCGGCATCCAGAGCTTTCATCCTTCTCTTTTCTAGTTTCTTCTGTCCTTCCACTGTATCTTCGATAGTTGCTATCATAATTGTTTTTGCTCGTAGTGTATGTCACACCGAATTATCTTTCGTTTTTCTTAACCAGATGTAGTTGAGTTCTTTATTGTTTTATCCTTTTCATTACTTCATTGTTCTTCAGTTTATCCAACCATTTTATTTTCTCCATTCTTCTCCAGACATGTATTTCGAATACTTCAATTTTGTTTTTCTCTATTTCTTCAGAGTCTAGCAGCTTTCACAGATACACAGAAAAACGCTACACGCGAAGCATTGGATCAACTCTTTCCTTAATTTCAACCCTATTTTGCTTCATAATAAGCGTATCTTTTTCAGGAAAGTTTGCTTTGCCACTGAAATTCTTCATATTATTCCTTTTCCATTCGTGTGGTTATGTGTTACAATGCTCCCCAGATGTCTGTACTGTGCAAGTTGCTTAGTTTGACCTTCTGTTTTTACTTTTATATGCTCTTTTTTATACACTCTCATCACCTTAGTTTTATTTGCGCTGACTTTCATTTCATACTGCTTCTTCAGTTCCGAAAAATGTTCTTTAGAAAGACATTGTTTTGTGTCCAAGCATGTCATCAGCAAAGCTGATGCAGTTGATCTGCTGTCCTCCTATGCTTACTACTTCCTTCTCTACTTCTAGATTCTTCAGGTCCAGAGTCACTGCTGAACTCCGATTCAAGTTTTGTTGCCCTTCTATTTATAACCTACTTTTGTTTATCTGCTACAGCTACGTACATACTTCGCAAGCCACCGTACAGTGCGTGTCGGAGGGTACCCTGTACCACTACTAGCCATTTTCTTTCCAGTTTCACTCGCAAACAGAGCGAGGGAAAAACGGCTGTCGATATAGGTCCGTATGAGTCCTGATTTCTCGTATCTTACACGACATGTATGTTGGTGGATGTAGGATCACTTTGCTGTCAGCTTCAAATGCCGCTTCTCTATATTTTCTCAATAGTGTTCCGCGAAAAGAACGTCGCCTTGCCTCCAGTTATTCCCATTTGATTTCCCGAAGCATCTTCCTAACACTTGCGTGTTATTCGTACCTATTGGTAACAAAATGGTTCAAATGGCTCTGAGCACTATGGGACTCAACATCTTAGGTCATAAGTCCCCTAGAACTTAGAACTACTTAAACCTAACTAACCTAAGGACATCACTCACATCCATGCCCGAGGCAGGATTCGAACCTGCGACAGTAGCAGTCCCGCGGTTCCGGACTGCAGCGCCAGAACCGCTAGACCACCGCGGCCGGCTATTGGTAACAAATCGAGCAGCCCCCCTTTGAATTACTTCAATTTCTTCCTTTAATCTGACCTGGTACAGATCCCAGAAACTCGAGCGTTACTGAATAACAGGTCGCAGTAACGTCCGATGTGGGATCTCCTTGCCGGCCGGTGTGGCCGTGCGGTTCTAGGCGCTTCAGTCTGGAACTGCGTGACCGCTACGGTCGCAGGTTCGAATCCTGCCTCGGGCATGGATGTGTGTGATGTCCTTAGGTTAGTTAGGTTTAAGTAGTTCTAAGTTCTAGGGGACTGATGACCACAGATGTTAAGTCCCATAGTGCTCAGAGCCATTTGAACCATTTGAGATCTTCTTTCAGTGAACCACACTATCTCATAATTGTCCCAGTAAACCGATGTTGACTCTTCGCCTTTCCCACCACAATCATAATATGCTCGTTCCAACTTATATCGCGTTGTAACGTTACGCCCTGACATTTAAACGACGTGACTGTGTCAAGCAGTCAACTAGAAATTTTGTCTAAATCATCTCGTATCCTCCTGCAGTCACTCAACTTCGGCACCTTACCGTACAACACAGCGTCAGCAACCACCGCAGATTGCTGCCTACCCTCTCCGCCAGCTCTTGTACATATATAGGAAATAACAGCGGCCCTGTCACACTCCCCTAGGATTTTCCTGACGATACACTTGTCTCTGATGAACACTCGCCGTCAAGAAAAACATACTTAGTTCTATTACTTAAGAAGTCTTCGAAGCACGCACATACCTGGGAATCTGTTCCATATACTCGTACCTTCGTTAACACTCTGCAGTGCCTCACCGTTTCAAATAATTTCCGGAAATCTAGAAATATGGAATCTGCCTGTTGTGCTTCATCCATACTTCTCAGTATGTCATGTGAGAAAAGGGGAAGCGAGTACCGCACGGGCGATGCTTTCTGAAACCATGCTGCTTTGTGAACTTAAGCTTCACGGTCTAAAGAAAATTTATAATATTAGAGCTGAGAATATCTTCAAGAAATCTACTCTAATAGGCTATTTTTGAACTATATGTAAGTCTTTCATTTATTACTGGAAATCTAATTTAGGATTTTATTTGGTCGAGTTTGGTTCCTCACCCGCCCGGATCTGGGACGGGAAGGTGCGCCGACCCGCATCGAATAGGCGCGGCGAATTATCGACGAGGATCCATGTGCCGACCAGCCTGGTAGTGCCTTTTCGGCGGTTTCCCACATCCCAATAGATACACAGCTATTGCCCAAACCCCGCCTCGTTTACACGATTCGCAAATATTTAAAAAACCTTTTCTCACACACGCACACAGTTGGGGTACACGTATTCCGACGACCCAGGGGATAACTAGGTGGCGACTGGAAGGCCCCCGGCCACTCCTTAAACTAACCATGACAAATCTGTTAATAAGCGTGACGACCCTTCGCTGGTATAGGACGAAGGGAGCGGAAAGAAAGAGAAAAATGATAATACGTCGGTTCTGCAGATCGTTTGACTGTGGTGTGTGGCCACTTTGCTCTGTGCCCATTTGTATTTTAATTGTTTGTGATTTTCGTTTTTGAGATGAAGTTTGAGAAACAGGTCGATATTTGTTTAGATGAGTGTTGAAAATGCCTGGATGGTTCCCTTGAAAAGGACACGGCCGATTTCCCTCGAATTCCCTACCTAACCAGAAATTTTGCTCCATCTCTGACGTTGTCACCGCCAGAACTCTAAGACCGAATTTTCTTCCCTACGATTTCAGTCCAGGACTGGATCACCGGCTATCGTAAACCATCGCAATTCTCATTAAGTTATACGAGCAGATTGATAATTTTAAACGTCTGTATGCTGTCCGTCGATAACAAATATTTTATGGTGGTAATCAATCTTCTTCTTAGCCGAGGTTGAAAATACTGCTTCAGCTGTAAATTTCTTTATTTTCGCACGACCGGTTTCGGGCTTACAACAGTCCGAAACCGGTCGTGTGAAAATAAGGAAATTTACAACTGAAACGGTATTTTCAACCTCTGCTATAATGCTCAGCTGCGGATGTTCTCCCAACAGAATTGTTTGTAATCTTCTTCTTGTTATATTCTTCTTGCAATTAGATTTTTTAAGTTCCCTCTATTCACTGTTTTGTTTGCATTTCTCGTTTTCCTCTTCTTGCAGAAATGCAGCGAGAGCTCTTTTTGGTAGCCTTTATTCAGATACCTTTCTCATACGAGCGTACAGCGGTAGCTGCATTTCTCTGATAAACAGACGTGTCTCATCACAGCACTGAAACTTCTAATTTCTTTTGGTTAGGCTTGACCTTATTGACTAACATGATAATATCGCCTCTAGAAATGGTTTTTCACGCGTCTCATCATAGAAATATTTAAGAAATCTAATATCCAAACTTGTATCGCGTAAGTAACTGTATTTTCACAAAAGACTTACAGATGTGAACCTCAATCGTGCACGTTAAGTTAGTGCTTCAAAGGATAAAAAAAGTCTAGTTATATTGTTCGGTCTGAAAGCTACTCTAAGACTTTGGATCTGGTGTTTCTCGCAATTAATGACATTAACTTGCCTTCTTCGAATCATCCATGTTTTCACTTCTACTGACAAAACATTCTCCCGTATGTGATAGACATGGTGTATTAAAAAGCGGCGACAGGGTTTAGTATATTGGGTGGTACAACAAAAGGGTCATTCTTCAAGAGTTCAAAAGTACAGTGAAACAACATCGAAGTTTGAGAATGGTGACGTCAATGTGTTTTCCGATTCTGTTTGGCAGCCTAATTAGTTACGACATCAAAGTGATGTGAATTCACCGACTGTGCTTCATTTTCTCATAGTCCTTTGTTCTCGTCGTAATTGGACAGCAGCGTCGTGCACCAATGCAGCGACACTGTTTACAGTATTACGGCATGTACACAAGTACGGAATGAGCCATATGCTGCTTCAATACAACAACGCTGATGGCAACGGCGGAGCTGCTGCATGATTCTACGTCGAAAGATTTTCCGACGGGGATACTCCTCACCATTCGATGTTCACAGCAGGTGTGAGAGGACTGCCAGAGACCAAAAAGTTGCAAGTAGATAACTGATTTTCCGCCTAAAGAGTTCTCTAGAAATGTAGCGCGTATATATATCCCCCGGCCGGTGTGGCCGTGCGGTTCTAGGCGCTTCAGTTTGGAACCGCGCGACCGCTACGGTCGCAGGTTCGAATCCTGCCTCGGGCATGGATGTGTGTGATGTCCTTAGGTTAGTTAGGTTTAAGTAGTTCTAAGTTCTAGGGGACTGATGACCTCAGATGTTGAGTCCCATAGTGCTCAGAGCCATTTGAACCATATACGCTATATATATATATATATATATATATATATACGCGCTACATTTCTTTCTCTCTGTCTATATATATATATATATATATATATATATATATATATATATATATATATATATATCAAAAGTGCGTTTCATGTACTTATTGCATTTTCCTGTACGAATAGTTGTATTATGTGTCACTGAGATATTTATGTTAATATGACAAGCCTTCTCAATACCGCATCAATTACTCTGTATTTCTTTGTGGTGTTAGACAGCAGAAACAGATGGAAGATTTCGGGGAGGAACGGTGCAACAGCACTCGCCAAAAAGCGTAAACATTGTGCGTAAGTGAATAGTTATCTGTGAATAGGAGCTACATCTTAACGATAAGCACAAAGCGCAGGCGATAGTAATGGAGGGCTACTCACGACAAGTACAGTGGGTTCGTTTGTAAAATAACGTTTCCTCCTTCTAGTCACGATTGGCTCTGAGCACTATGGGACTCAACATGTGAGGTCATCAGTCCCCTAGAACTTAGAACTACTTAAACCTAACTAACCTAAGGACATCACACACATCCATGCCCGAGGCAGGATTCGTACCTGCGACCGTAGCGGTCGCGCGGTTCCAGACTGTAGCGCCTAGAACCGCTCGGCCACTTCGGCCGGCTTCTAGTCACGATTATATATTTATTTTGTTCTTGGGCATGACACGTTTTAGGAAATGATTCTTATTTTCAAGTGCATTTGTCATGTATCTTCCCTCACTCGTAAATATCATGATACATGAAGAACGTACTTGAAAATGGGAGTCAGTTCCCGAAAAGGTTCGTTCAAGAAATAAATAAAAAGAAAATCGAAACTGGCAGCAAAAAAAGTTATTTTATATACAAACTCTCTGCGTGAACAGTCAACGGCTTTTACCAACAGTTTATAATGGATGACATAAAATAGTTAGTGCAAAGCCAGGAAATGAAAGCTGTATATAAGTATAAATCAGTTACACTGAAATTAGCCCGCCCGGTTAGTCGTACAGTCTAACGCACTGCTTTCCGGGAGGGAAGGCGTGCCGGTCCCCAGTACGAATCCGCCCAGCGGATTAGTGTGGAGCTCCGGTGTGCCGGCCAGTCTGTGGATGGTTATATGGCGGTTTTCCTTCTGCCTCGGCGAATGCGGGCTGGTTCCCCTTATTCCGCCTCAGTTACACTATGTCGGCGATTGCTGCGCAAACACTGTCTCCACGTATGCGTAAACCATAACTACTCTACCACGCAAACATTTGGGGTTACACTCGTTTGGTGTGAGATGTTCCCGGAGGGGGGTGGATGGTGGGGGCTCCACTGGTGGCCGAACCGCACAGTAACCCTGGGTGCGGTGTGAGGCGGCGGTGGGGCGAGTGGACTGCTGTAGCCCGTTGTGGGGTTGTGAACCACTGAGGGCTACGGCGGGGACGAAGCCCCTCCGTCGTTTCTTGGTCCTCAATTCAATACTGTATCATACACTGAAAGTAATAAAAATAGTTGCTCACACATGATTCAACAAACATTATCTACAATTACGTCTAATTTCCAAGTAGATTAATGTTAAAATAGGTTCAAGTGGCAACATAGCAATTTTTATAAAACAAAAACGGAGAAATTATGGCTAATAACCGAAAGAAAACAGTTACACCAGAAGAAGGATTTACTAAACGGACGGTTAGTGCGCAGACAGAAGCAGCAGAAAACATGAAATACGCCATATGTGAAAGTGTTTGTAAGCACATTCAGCATATAGCCAATATGTAGGAGTTGAATATCTTCGTTATAAACGACAATAAACTGCAGATTTTGAGATCCCAACTTGTAATGACTGACAAAACACTCATATAATTTTACAGTAGAGTAAATAGTCTAATAATAACCCAGCATACAATCTGTCACATAGAGTAAACGAAAAATTAATGAAAAGCTATACATATGAAACAACATATTCCACAAAAAGTACCATGACGTTAATGGAAGAACTAACAGCCACAAACTCTCTCGAGATAAACCGTTTTCATCATTAGAGATCATTTACTCAAACATTTCTATGCAAAAAACTATAGCAGCAATCGAAAATAAGCTTAGGAAACATAACCTTGCATAGACAAAGACTGTTGAAATCATTGAACTCGTCCAGCTAACCCTAAGTTACAACTATTTCACATTTAATGGTAACCTTTATAAGGAGCTGCATGGCTTAGCAATAGGAGCATGTATGTCTGATTTCATAGCTGACATATACATAAATCATTTGGAACAAGAATTATTTAACAGCCTAAAGGAAATTGCATTTTACAGGATATATGTTGATGACACATTACTACTAGTAAAATAGGATACCAAAGACATAGTGGAAATTCTAAATTGCTTCAACAGTCTGTATCAGAAAATCACATTTAAAGTGGAACATGAACTAGACAAAAGCATCATTTACCCAGACGTAAATATCACAAATCCCAACAATACATGCATATTCAGAATTTATAGGAAATATACAATGGCCAACAACACAAGTCGTGCAGTTTGATGCATCCTAATCCAGGAATCATATGGTTCAATGTTACACATAGTAAATAAAATATGTTTGAACTGAGAAGCGGTGCAACAGGAAATAAACGTAGTAAAACAAATTGCAGTCACGTTTGAGTACACTGTTTCCAAGGCAGGGCCGGTTCGAGGATGTTTTCCACACAACGGAATATCACTTGGGCGCTCCCTCCCTCCCATTTTCCCACACAATCGGCATAGTAACTGGCGCCCCTCAACCGTTCCCTCCCTCCCTCACACATCAGTTGCCATTCTTTGAGCTGTTGGTAAATTCTTCGAAAATAAAGCTAAATCTAATGAGCATAGAAATGAGTGTTTTTTTGCTACTAATTATGATACACCGTATGTAAAAGCTTTGCACTAGAGACACCTCTGGTGACCCTCTCAGTCTGGTGCCTCAAGCTACCACTTATGTCATTTGGGCCTTAAAGGGGCCCTGTTCCATGGCTGACTCTATCTAGGTAAAGTGAAGAAAGATCCCGATCCAAACTGCACTGCTGAAGACAAAGATAAAAACAAATGTATATCAGTACCACAAAACTGGCAATACATCACACAAATCCAAAATTCATTCAAAAACCACAGCGTGAAAATAAGATTCTCTACATCCAATAAAATAAATCTAATAAACTAATAATAGAAAATGTAACCATGACCCATATTCAGATTCTGGAAGCCACAAGATAAAATGCCATAAACTTTTATGTTCTACGTAAGACAAACAGACCGAGATTTCTACATCAGGTGTACAGAGCACATTAAAGCCTATATACATAAAACACACATATTAGCAATAGCCACACACATACACAACATAGAATACCCATTTGGAAACGCGGAGAAAACTGTCAAAGCTCTGCATCTACAAAATAAATTACATAAAATGGATTTGTTGGAAGAACTGGGGATGTATTTGTATCCCAAAAAATATGAAGAAAAAATAGTAAATGATAAATTGAAAAGTGACCCAGTTATTTTTTTCAGATGCTTTGGTATTATCCTTAAATAAGTGAATAAAGTAGTGGTGCATAGAAATATGTACCTTTGTACGAGGGCGTGCTGAAAAGTAATGTCTCCGAATTTTTTATTCTGTTCCCCACATCGGTTGAGATATTACAGTACATATCACGCATATTACTCAGTCAAGTTTCACACTTCGCGTACGCAAGTTGCAAACCTCTGCCGCTAGAGGGCTCCGAATGGTAGCGTGTAATATGGCCGTGTGTAACGTAACTATGGCGGTGCCTTAGAAACACCGTGCTGTAATCGACTTTCTAATCATAGAAAACGTGCGTCCAATTGAAATCCATAGAAGAATGAAACCTGTGTACAGCGATGTTTGTCTGACATCAGTATTGTGTGATGTTGGGTTGTTAGCGCTCGTAATGAAGGAAATGGTGGTGTTAGCGTCAACGTGTGTTACACTGCTCGGAGTGGGCGACATCGTCGGCTACCGACGAGACTCATCGGAATCAGGTTGATGAGAGAAAATCGCCGGATAACACAGGCACAGCTCTCTGATAAGTGTGGCACGTCATTAAAGGGTATACAGGCCAGAAATGCGGTACAGAAAACTGTGGACGTTGGGTACTTCGAAAGTTCGCACCTGACATGAAACAAGATTGGACATTTGTCAACAATTTCCTTTGCGGTTTGAATGGTGAGGGTCGTGGGTCCCTTAAAAAAATTACGACAGGTGATGAAATCTGGGTTCACCATTTTTATCTCGAAAACAAGAGAGTTCTACCACAAATGATCACCGACGTCGAAAAAGTTTGAGACATGCCTTTCTTCACTGTCCAGTCGTATCTTCCTGCAGTAGCTAAAAAATGCAAAAGTTGTACCCCTTTGCGCAAAGAGTGATCGTCAGAGGATGGTCAACTATAGGCATCTATAAGGCTTTTCAAAAATCATTGAAAAATTGTTGCTGTCACAATTTACGGACTTTTTTAACAAAAATAATATTGTCTCAGGATGTCAGCATGGTTTCAGGGCACAGCGTAGTGCGGAAACAGACACTTTCACCCTCATATATCGTATATTAAATGCAGTGGATAGCAGGAGAAATTTTTGAGGTATTTTTCTGGATTTAACCAAAGCCTTTGATCTAATAGGTCATGAAATACTTCTAAGAAAGAGTAAGAGGTTCTTCCGAGAGAGTGGCTGAAATCTTAACTTAGTAAATTGCTCTCAGATAACAGGGATCAAACACATGGAAAGAAACTAACTCCAAGCTTATCACTCGAAACATACCACATTAGCCCATGGTGAACCACAAGGCTTAGTTTTAGATACCTTCCTCCTCTTAGTTTTCATAAATGTCGTCCCTCTACATGTTCGGCACTCCGAACCAGTCCTATTTGCAGACGACACGAGGATATTGGTTGGAGGTGAGAATGAAAACGCTCTTAGTCTGTATGCTAAAGTCAGAAATGAAAAGATGGTTTGTGGGGAATAACCTACTGATAAACCCTCAAAAATCAGTTGCCATACACTTCCATAAACAGCAAAATAAAAATTCGTTAAAACCAAATATGTCTGTGGAAAACCAAAAAATTAAAATTGTCAATGAAACAAAATTTCTCGGCATTTACTTACAAAACAATCTTAAATGAAATTCCCACATCACATTCTTAAATTGTAAACTATCTAAAATGTCCTAAGCGATGAGAATTATATAGAACAACACAAGTGCTGAAAACATAGAATGGCATATTATGTCCGCATACGTTCCCTTTTGAGATAAAGTATTATATTCTGGAGAAATTCCCCTGGCAGCATAATAACTTTCCGGAAAAAGAAAAAAGATTTGAGAATAATGACAAACGTAAACAGTCGAAAATCATGTAAACCATTCTTTACAGAACTTAGGATCCTACCTCTACCATGTACACATACTTGAGGTTGTCATGTATGTAAAAACGAGCATGCAAAAAAAGGAAGACGTATTTATTCAAAATAAAACCGTACACGAATACCATACAAGGTCGAATAGTGACATAAACAGAAATCATTGTTATATCGTCCTATGCAGGAATGGTGTATAACACTCAAGATCACAATTATGTGATACACTGCCAAGTCACCATTAACGAAATACATACCTTTAAAACGTCTGTAACTTTATATCACCCGGGAAACAGTAATTGCTCAGTAGTACAGAATCTTGAAAACTGAATTTGTAAATATACTGCACATCTGATGCCAAGAAGCTCTCTCCTAGAAAATATGTACATAAACGTATTGAAAAAAGAGAGTGCAAAGTGCCAAATTGCATTACGTGTATTGTATTGCATTGTATCATACGCTGAAGCGCCAAAGAAATTGTTATAGGCATTAGTATTCAAATACAGATATATGTAAAGAGGCAGAATACGGCGCTGCGGTCGGAAACGCCTCTATAAGACAACAAGTGTCTGGCGCAGTTGTTAGATCGGTTACTGCTGCTACAATGGCAGGTTATCAAGATTTAAGTACGTTTCAACGTGGTGTTATATTCGACGCACGAGCGATGGGACGCGGCATCTCCTAGGTAGCGATGAGTTGGGGATTTTCCCGTACGACTATTTCACGTGTGTACCGTGAATACCAGGAATCCGGTAAAACATAAAATCTCAGACATCGCTGCGTCCGGAAAAAGATCCCGCGAGAACGGGACCAACGACATCTGAAGACAATCGTTCAGCGTGACAGAAGTGCAACCCTTCCGCAAATTGCTGCAGATTTCAATGCTGGGCCATCAACAAGTGTCCATGTGCGAACCATTCGACGAAACATCGTCATGGATATGCGCTTCCGGAGCCGAACGCCCACTCGTGTACCCTTGGTGACTGCACAACACAAAGCTTTACGCCCTGTCTAGGCCCGTCAGTACCGACATTGGACTGTTGATGACCGGAACCATGTCACCCGGTCGGAAAAGCCTTGTTTCAAATTATATCGAGCGGACGGACGTGTACGGGTATGGAGACAACCTCATGAATTCATGGATCCTAGATGTCAGTAGGGGACTGTTCAAGCTGGTGCAGGCTCTGTAACGATGTGGGGCGTGTGCAGTTGGAGTGATAAGGGACCCCTGATACGTCTAGATACGAAGGACAAGTGACACGGACGTAAGCATCCTGTCTGATCACCTGCATCCTTTCATGCCCATTGCGCATTCCGACGGACTTGGGCAATTCCAGCAGGACAATGCGACGCCCCACACGTCCAGAACTGCTACAGAGTGGCTCCAGGAACTCTCTTGTAAGTTTGAATACTGCCGCTGCCACCAAAATCTCCAGACGTGAACAGTATTGAGCATATTTGGGATGCCCTGCAACGTGCTGTCCAGAAGAAATCTCCACCCCCTCGTACTGTTACGGATCTATGGACAGTCCTGCAGGATTAATGTTGCCAGTTCCCTCCAGCACTGCCTCAGACATTAGTCGAGTCCATGCCACGTCGTGTTGCGGCACTTCTGCGTGCTCGCGGGAGCCCTACGCGATATTAGGTAGGTGTACCAGTCTCTTTTGCTCTTCAGTGTACGTTAAACCTATCCCGCATAATAAAAGAAAATTATGTAAAACGCCCATGATAAGATTTTTCTCAGTTTTAAAATCTGTAACTCTATATCTTCTGGAAAATTGTTTTTACTCAGTATTACAGTATCTTGCAAACTGAATTTTGTGAATATACTGGACGACTGGTGCCAAGAAGCTTTCTCTCTATATACGAGAAAACGAAAGTGTCAATTTGCATTATGTGTATTGCATTGCACTGTATTACGTGTTAAACATATCCTGCTTAACAAAAGAAAATTATGTAAAATGGTCATGTAAGGAATTTTCTCTATTGCAAAATATGCTTAGACAGACATCATAAAAATGATCTATATTCAATGGAATAATGTTTAAATTAATAAAGTTTTGTCCAACATCCATGGTATAATATATGTACCTCAAAGATTTCAGGCCGTAAGTAAACAAATAATAAAGGAGGCAAAGCCACGCTCACAGTATTCTGGGATGTTCAAGATGTGGAACATTTGGAATTCTTACCATGAACTCTACAAGGTACCTCGAAATCCTCGGAATACTGTTAGCACGAATTCGAAGGGTTCTTCCACACATGTTGCCCCCACTCCTTCAGCGTGACAACGCCAGACAACACACGAACGCTGGGGCATCTGCAACAGTGCGACGCCTTGGGTTCTAGGTCACCGCTCATCTTCCACACTCTCCCCACTTGTCCCCATCACATTTTCATCTATTTCTAAAACTTAAACAATACTTTGGAGGACTTGGCTTTGATAGTGATGAAGCGCTGCAAGTACAGGCGATGTTATGGCACCGTCAAAGTAGCCAAAGATTCTACAGGGACGGTATCAACAAATTGGTCTCTCGTTGAGAGAAATGTGTTTGTCGGCATGGTGACTACGTTGAGAAATAAATATGTAGACATGAAGAATAAAAATGTAGAGTGTTAATAAACTTTGTTTTATTCGAAAAGCTTTAAGAGTTTTCACATAAAAAATTCAGAGGCATTACTTTACAGTATACCCTTGTAGATAATACAGGTTTTAAAAAAAATTCTAAGCAGCTATACTAGATGAAGCTACGTGGTTTACCGTAGGGGAGAGCGGGGAAATACCGTGCACGTAAGCCATTTTTCAAATATTTCGTATTTTTCGAACTCAATTGAAATGCTGAACACCTTTTTCTGGGCAAGAAATCAATCCCCCACCTTTATGGCTTCATATTTGCTATATTAAATCGATTTACATACCTACAGCTGTTTTACAAAAGTGTTACGTTGCACGGTATTATCCCGAGGGTGGGGTAATACCACGCAATAATCTTACGATACAGCATAGCACATAAAATGACAAAAATTCTGTAAAAATAAATCAAATTAAGAAATTTGAAATTCAAAATTTATTTAGAATTGAAAAACATAAATTTTACAACTTATTAAGGTTTCTAAAGACAGAAAATCCTTTTACTGGGAAAACACAATTATTGGGTTATGGTGTCAACTTGTCTCTGAACACATTTATCCCCTGTTTTAAAGGCAGTAGTCGCAAATATAGTTTTCAGCTGTGTCACATGCACTACACTCTGTATGAACCCATCCACTGCAAATCACACATCGAAACCACAGCTCCCTGTTTTTCCCAAACTCTCCGCGAAGCATGCAGACAGACTCGTCGTCCCTAAGAGTTCCATTCTTGCTCGTAGGCCTAACACTAGTTTCTCGGAAAGGGTCGACGTCATCCATCTCATCGTCACTACAAAGTTTGTGCAATGGTAGGTCCAAATAATCATCCGATGAAGAATCAAAAGAAAAATTCCGTCGACATTTCTTTGTTTCAAATTTTTGAAATCTTATCTTTGAAGCAAACTTTCTGGACTTGCTTTTTCCCTTAGGCTTTAGCACTGATTTTCTTTCTCTATTTATTAATTTTGCTTTTTGGCTCTTTGCTGTCTTTGTAAACTAGCTTTGTTAGGAGTGAAAGTAAAAATTGAGGAATGATGCTGTCTGGCAGTTTTCTTCAGTTTAAGAGGTCCTGGTAAGGGAGAAATATCTTTGAATTGTAGCCAAACTTCGGGCTGAACGTATAGGCCCAAGGTTTTGTCTCTATCATCGAGGACACCTGTCGCTGTCTCTGAAGAACAGAGCACACCTGTGTCACTACTTTCATCATTATTAGCGCTGCAATCCCCAACAACTGGTAAAGCTAGGCCTATTTGTTCGTCTGGGTGCACGCGCATGAAATCTTCGTCATTAAATGTGGTAGGATTTAGAGGGAAAATTCCTGTTTTGCTAAAGCCAGAGATACCCTTCTCAATATTAGCAATCCTCATGAAGGCTTTGCTAAAGGTAGGACAAAAGTCGTAAGGAGTTATTTTCTGGTGGGGATTAGACCTCATAAAATTGTCACATTCTTGATTAAAAGCAGCCTTAAGGCTACTGAAAAAGGCCACATCTAAGGGTTGTAGCCTGTATGAGCAGTGAGGCGGCAGTGTTACCACTACTATTGTAGTGTCTTTACAAAAGTTGTAGGCTTCTAGAGAGACATGGCTAGTCTGATTGTCCAAAATCGAGAGAATGGTGTAGTCCTTAGAGGCTTTGGTAAAGTTAGCAAAATGTTTGGGAAGAGTTCCTCAGTCATCCAACCATTCTTGCTACATTCGTATATTGAATTTGGTGGTCCTCCTCTCTGTAGGACAGGCGTCATCCTAAGCCTCGGAAAAATAAACATTGGAGGCACATATACCCCACTGGCACTCACTGCACAACACACTGTAATATTTTTCCCACGCTCCCAGCTTGTTGCTGGGCCAACTTGTTTAGCTCTTTTGGGTGCTAAAATTTTTCCTGGCTTCTGAACCGTTGCTATTCCTGTCTCATCAAAATTGTAAATTCTGGAGGCATAGAACTTATGGACGTCCATCTTCGAAAAAAAGCTTAACTTCGCTTGAATTAAAAGCCGAGACCCGATTGACACTGGTAGCCTCAGGTTTGCGAATGCTGGCTGCTGGATTTCTTCTAAGAAACCCAGAGAGCCAATCCTGTCCAGCTCTCTTTGATATTTTATTAAAATTATGCTGAATATTATTTGCCTCGGCATATTCATAAACTAATCTCCTCAACTCCACCGACGATATTCCATAAAATGTCTTTGCTAGCAAAAGAACATGCTTAGCTATGTAATCTTCCTGTTCTTTTGAAAATATAGGTTTTCTTCCCAAATTTACTTTATTAGAGCAATCTCCTGTTTTTAGCCTATCTTTTAAAGTAGAAAGAGGTATTCCGTACATTCTTGCAGCTACTCTCTGTGGCTTTGCATTTTCTATAACATCGTGGAGTGCGCAATTCATTTCATGTTCTGTCCGCCCTTTGCCCCTTTCTGTGGTTCTGGCTCAGTTTCTCACCATGTGTGATTAAAAAAAAGAAAGAAAACTTGTAAGATGACACACATACACACACACTTCCAAATATATAGTTCACGAAAATACCAAAAGAAATTACCATATGGGGCAATACCGTTCACCACGGGGAAATACCGTGCATCGGGCACGGTATTGCCCCGAGACAACATGACTCGCCATTGTAAATTCTAAACCAACAATCACGAAATTTAACGTCAAACATTTGATGTTTAAAAGAAGATCAAGAAATGCGTAATTAAATAGAGCTACTTTAAATATTGTTGCTATCAACATATTTCGCTCACCTCTAGACTTATTATCTTCAGATTTTATAAAAAAACAGTCGAAATCAGTTGAAACCGATTGTCGAAGACGTCTGCGCCGTTGAACGATATAGACCCCTCTGTATCTGATTATAGTTACTTCCGCTATGTGGCAGCATCATGCAGCGCTCTTTGCGCTCTCTGGGAAACAGGATAAAGCGGTGCACGGTATTACCCAACTGCACGGCATTGCTCCGCTCTCCCCTAAATGGTAGCTTATCGATAATGATAATGGTAACAATGTATTACATTGTTGTCAGGCATATTCTTCCTGCACTTTCAGGTGATGTGCCACTACAGATTCGTCAGGTCACGTAGCTGCGAAACGACGAAACCAACTGACGTGTCATAAAAAAGGAAAAAAAACCGCTCCTTCTTATCTCGGCGATGGATAATGGACAAATGTTTTCAAGTGACGGGAAGTTGAAAATAAAATTAAAAACACAGCTGCCGTTAGAGTATATGCAGTGTAAATATTTGGAAGCAATAACATGTGGCGTTTCAATAAAGCAAATTAAAATAACACAAATAAGAGCAAGAGAAACTAGAAGTTGTTATTCCACAAGCATGGTGGAGAACAACAGTGGAAAAGATAGGGCGTTCACAATAACAGCAAATGAAAACTGACAGTGACATTATCTTGAAGCTTTCCAGTTGCCTTACTTCGAGGTTAAGATCAAACAGTGCACTTAAAAACTAAAACTAAACTCCGTCCGAGCAGGCCTTTGAAGGCCCAACGGTACCGACCGGCCGCCGTGTCATCCTCAGCCCACAGGCGCCACTGGATGCGGATATGGAGGGGCATGTGGTCAGCACACCGCTTTCCCGGCCGTACGTCAATTTCGAGACCGGAGCCGCTACTTCTCAATGAAGTAGTTCCTCAGTTTGCCTCCCAAGGGCTGAGTGCACCCCACTTGCCAACAGCGCTCGGCAGAGTGGACGCTCACCCATCCGTGCTAGTCCAGCCCGACAGCGTTTAACTTCGGTGATCTGACGGGAACCGGTGTTACCACCGCAGAAAGGCCGTTAGCAGTGTACTTAATGCTTAGACTTTTATCTGCATTCAGAGAACATATGAGAATAGAGTTCGTGATGAGCTGCGAGGTTCTGTTATTTTTTGAGATAAGAGATCCAGGAAATTTGAAAATGTAAGTTGGAACAAGTGAGGTAAAATACTCTTCAGCGAAGGAATGTTTAAAGAAGTGGCAAATTGATCTGACAGAAGGAAAGAAAGAAACATCCTGAACTAACTTGTTTGAACCACGACATTTTAAAAGAACAGTAATGCAGGTGGTGATAAAATTGAGAAGAAAGAAAGAAAAAGCTACCGATTGTTAAAGTTCTATGTCTCGTTGACAGCAAGGTAAATAAACATATAGCACTGTCTTCATTTTCACAGGTTGGGCAAGGAATTGATCATTTTGAAATAGAAGGTGCTTTCCTGGTAATTAAGCCACAGATCTGGGGAGCCATTTAGCAACTTCAATCCAGACCTGCCCACATATAAGTAGTGGTTTAACCACTTTGTCTACTTACATTGTAGCAAGGATACGTTGAGAGCTAAGAGACTGGAGGAACAGTAAACTAGTCAAAATGACAAAATTCGAGCTGTGCAGGCACTGTCGTATAAGATCTTTGAGAACATCTTATCAGCAACAGACACTGCTTGGTGTGGTGTGAGATAATAATGATTTTTTAAAAATAAAGTAGTAATTCGAAATAAAAGTATCATGTTGTTGTGGTCTTCACCTGAAGACTAGGTTCATGCAGTTCTCCAAGCTAATTTATCCTGTGCGAGGCTCTTCATCTCTGCATAGCCCCTGCAACCCTTATGAATTTGAACTTGCATGCTGTAGTCAATACTTCGTCTCCCTCTACAATTTTTACCTCCTGCACTTCCCTTAATTACTGATTTGACGACTCCCCGATGCCTCACGATGTGATGCTGTCAACCTATCCCTTGTTTTAGTCGTGTTGTACCATAAATTTCTTTTTTCCCCAATTCGATTAAGAACCTCCTCATTAGTTATTCGATCTACCCATGCAATCTTCAGCATTCTCTGGTAGTATCGTGTTTCAAAAGCTTTTATTCTCTTCTTATTGAACTAAGGATGGGTCTGCCTTTTTGCCATTACACAAAATACTGTTTTGTTTTGACGTTCAAACATGTTCACCAAAGTTGTGGCCTCCTAAGTGGGTTTTTTCCTCTCTTTAATTTTTCTAAAATATATACAAACAGATTATGTTTGCCGGCCGCGGTGGTCTAGCGGTTCTAGGCGCTCAGTCCGGAACTGCGTGACTGCTACGGTCGCAGGTTCGAATCCTGCCTCGGGCATGGAAGTGTGTGATGTCCTTAGGTTCTAAGTTGTAGGGGACTGATGACCACAGCTGTTAAGTCCCACAGTGCTCAGAGCCATTTGAACCATTTTTGAACCAGATTATGTTTAGGTTAGGAGATACGTTACAATGGATTTTATTGTTATTTAAATTATACAGAATGTTTTCGTAAGAGTGTGCAAAAACGCAACAGGACATCGAGAATGCTCCACTGAACAATTAATTAAAACTTCCGGACTAAGAGGCAATCTTGGAAAAGTAGAAATTCTTCCTCCTAACGTTTCGTTGCCAACTGGGGGCAACATTTTACGAGGTGAGTGGTTGACGCCGACCGTGAAGGCCTATACCCTCCACTGAACAATTTGAGATGGGAAATCTGGGATCGGAGAAGCCAGCTTAAGGAGATATGGAAATAAACTTGCCTACCGCTTTGTCTAGCATTACTGTTTTCCAGCTTATTTGCAGCTAATATGAGTACAAGTTTGCACATACTGTGCTGTGTATTTACATGTACATTCTTTATTTGCTGCAAGGAAACAAGGAGGACGAGCCTGATTACCAGGATGTCATGTTGCAGGTTTTGTTTGCTTTACTTGTGCATGGCGGGGCTGTGTTGTACTTACGTTGTTCCATAACAGAACGTGCTATGGATCAACGACAGACCCATTCATTACTCAGTGCTTTTCAGAGACGTGTAGTACAATATGATGGAGCAGTACCGGTACAGTATTTCTTGGTCGCTGAACTGGAAGGGGAAGTCCCATTCTATGGCCTAATTCCCCTTGATTCTTTCCTGTGGGGACATCTTAAGTCATTTGTGTATGAGAACCCATTGGATATGCAGATGGAATTACTTGCCAGAACTGTAGCTACCTGTTATGTGATTCGAAACACACCAGGGATATTTGTCAGGGTGTGTCAGAATCTTATCCGCCGATGTCATGCTTACATTGAGGTTCATGGCCGTCAGTTGCAGCACATTTTGTAAGATACAATACATATGGTACGTTCATTGTGTCAGTGATGGTATTTGCAGTTAACTAATGTAAATAACAAAAGTACGCAGCAATGTGAGTTTATTCCTATCATCACCTTAAGCTGGCCTCCCCGAACCTAGGTTCCCTATCTCAGATTGTTCAGTGGAGCATCCTCTATGTCCTGTTAAATTTTTGCACCCTGAGCATGCACTTTACCTTTTCTATTACATTCTGTGTATACAGCGTCCGCCAACCGCAATCAGACAGGTCTAAATTATTAGTATACCATGTCATCTGCAAACTTGAAGGAAGTTAGAAAATCGCCTGTAGCAAATTTGTGTTGATAATCCAATTTTTAAAATGTATGTTCAAGTAAAACTCGTGGCATATTCCCGTTTCTGGCCTTACCATTATTGTATCTGGCTAATCCTGAGCTGTGACAAGTTTTTGTTTTTGAGTGTGATACTGCATGATACTTGCTTTCCGCAAAGTCTTTTGTGAAAGATGCCTACGACCGTTTGCATGAGCAAATATCACTACAAAATTTCTAATTATTGGTTAACTTTATGTTGAAAGTTTGAATAACTTAGCTGAAATGGTAACAGAAATAAGACGTTACTGTGAGAGAAGGAATTTTATACAACAACAACATTTTATTTAACAATATCATAAAAAGAACTCCTTGATCTTCATTGACCGGCCATGTTACGCCACCGGCTTATTCGAGCACTTACAAACAGTAAAACTGACATTTGGGTAAATTTTACCTAACGTTTTTGTGAATTTTAATAGCATAAAATAAACAATTACATCTTTATATTTGCTAGGACTTTTGACTACAAAACTACTCTTCTTGTAAGGTCAACGTAACTAGTTTTAGTGTAGCGTTTACAAAAGTCGTTTTCATTTCACCACCCTCATGGGTACATTTAAATTAATAACGTAGACAAAATACAGTTATGATGGTAGCTTAACAGGCCAGTCAGAATTGTTCAAATGGCTCTAAGCACTATGGGACATAACATCTCAGGTCATCAGTCCCCTAGGCTTAGAACTACTTAAACGTAACTAACCTGAGGACATCACACACATCCAGGTCCGAGGCAGGATTCGAACCTGCGACCGTAGCAGCAGCGTGATTCCGGACTGAAGCGCCTAGAACCGCTCGGCCACCACGGCCGGCAATAGCCCAGTCAATAGAGACCAAAAATGGTCGAATGTCGGGAACAGTTCGTGTGGTCGGAAATTTTTGTTCAGTCGTAGGACGGAGTACCACGAGCAATATAGTAGAAATTGTGAGTGGTGAGAGATGAACGTGGGGTTGTGGCGCATATGAAGGTCACTTTTGTACGTTTTTCTTGAATAGCGCGAAAACCGTGGGGTGCAGTGAGAACGTATCCCAGTACAAAATTTAACTGTATTAAATTTTCTGCAAAAAAGTCCTGTTAATTTTTCCTGTAGCACTAAGTTTTCTACAAAGCGGGCGAGAGAATACGAAAATCTCACTCGTGGTTTATGAAGCCGGTGTATAACATTACAGGTTGGATTTATATAATTTTGCATAAAACTCAAGTCATTTAACTGACATTTCAGTACAAGCATTTATTTAGAAAGAAACATAACAAAACATAAAATTTATAATCAAGTAGTATAAAAGAGGAAAAAATTAATTAAGAAATATCTGTACCCACCCACAAAATGTTAATCACATAGTTTTATTTTGAAAATAAAACAGGGTAACATCAACTACAATAGAACCACAAAAACTTTTTTATTCGCAATTCGGCAATATTTTTATTATTTCTTTTCAGTTTACTTGATCAATAATTTCATGTTGAGCTGTCATAACGGGAAAAATATTAGAACGATTTTGTGTACCTGTCGAACATTCTTAATTAATTTTACCCTAGTGAAATCTCCTCTGCTACTTCATCTCTGTTTTTGCGTACAGAATCTCCATCGCTTAAAACACATTTTAAATTGTTACACTGTTTTAGTAGCATTTCTTTCGAAACAATATTTAAAACGTATGTATTATATAAGAACTGAAAATAGTTACTATGCTTACAAAGTTGTTCAAATGTAGGATCTAGTGCATTTAGGGCTTGGACGATTGTAAAACGAAAAGAAAACGTATTATATTGTTCTGTTGGATCCTGATGGGGTCATCTAGTGCTTCATATGAAAAGTTCCTTTTTATTCTTCTAACACGATGTCGTATTATTTTTGATATAAAATTAATTTCTGCATCAGTTTTGATTGCAAGTTCTTTTGCATCAATAATAGTTTCATTAAAAGGCGAATCCGAACTAAGATTCCCAAAAATTAGTTTGCAATTTTGTAAAACATCAAGTGCAAAGGGTAGGTCATAATTTTTTGTTGCAGAAACTTGCTTATTGGAATAACGAGATTTAATATTTTATGCCAAATGACTAATGAACACAAAATTTAAATTGTTTAATACAGTTTAATAAACGCAAGGCATCGTGTCTTATTGCATTACCCATTTATTGGTTTTCGTAAATATTTAGCAAGGCGTCGTATACATGTCAAAATTGGAATCTCAGAGGTCTTAAGGCCCATATCCTACTCTCCCATCTAACGTCACGCAATGGTTTCAAAGTTAAACTTTGAACATGTTTTAATAATACTGCCATCGGAAAACAGATGTCGAAAAAAATAAATGTATTTTTCTGGGCAATTCTGAAGAAGTTAGTGGCTTCTAAAGATCAAGAATGCTCACGATATTATTTTAATTCTAGATTGCACTATTGCTTTATCGTCCCTTATGGGACCCCCTGTCGTATCCCTGCCCTTTGATATCCTGCAAATTTAAGCCCAAGTCATAAACTTCCCCATCTATAAATCAGCTATTTATTTACTTCTTAATCTTTCGACTGGTATGAAGCCTAAAAATCTTTCATCAGTTTTAATTTCAACATCAGCCTGAAATTTATGGACTGAAACATATCTGATTACGAGGGTCATGTACTCAAGGTTACCAACGTCAAGAGTGCAGACTAAAATTATGTAAAAATATTGGGAATTTTTAAAATTTCGTCAGTACCGTGAGACTTAACACATTGATGCAGCAGATATATTATCTCGTTTTGTATATTTTTCCCGTGATACTGAGCTTTAGTCTGTTCTTTCTTTGGCACTCTACGGACGTGATCTTCTATAACGGGATTAAATTCAGATAGCAATTCAGCTGTTTTTAAGAAACTAACGTCATTATACTCTAAGAACTTGTCGCTCGTATCTTGAAGCCAGACAACTTTTACCAAGCATATTAGTAATTCTTAGAAACAACTTGTTACAACTATTTGTTCCGTATTAATAATTCTTGGAGCGGCACATCTATAGTTTTACAATATTTTAACGTTTACTTAATTTCTATAAATGATTTTTGAGCCTGAATATGATTTTTGAACGTAACATATAGAAACCTCTTTTGAAGGAGAACGAACTATACACAGAAAATTTTGCAACAAGAATAGTAAACGCAGTTTTGTGAAAGAAAGTACACTAGACAGTCTTATAAAACTTGTTCTCCATGGCTCAGAATTCGTATAAAATAATTTACGCTAAAATCTCGACCTGTCATTAGAAAGAAATTTATAATTATACTGTGGTTTAGGTGGACAACCTGAAGATGGATTTGCAAGAAATCCGAAATCGGTGATGCTTTGGTCCAAATAGACCTAACGGTATTTGTGGCTCGATGCTGCTTCAGTTATAAACCTTTTAGTATTATTGCAGACATGTTTCCCAAAATGGGAATTTTCGGCAAAATAGCATTAGGTGGACCGAGTCTTACAAAAACATATATTTCGCTCTAAAATTCTTCGTGGCGATGCTGGATCTGCACTCAAAGTTTATAAAACGCTGTGTCTGGCTATCATGTTGGCGTCAATTTTTTCAGTGCATTCATCTGGTGTTGATGAAGTCAGAGTTTGGTCAATTCCAACTGATTTAGATACTACGTATATTTGTTTTTCATTGTCATCCTTTGACGATTCAGTAGTTTCTTTTTTAACCGTACTTGGTGTTTGGTCCTCGTAGTCATTTGTTTTGATACAACTAAGGACATAATTTTTAACACGCCATTGTTTTGCCGGTCCAGCATTTTTTTTTTTTTACTGGTAATCAGTTTTCTTTGACCGCTAGACATACTGGAAAAGGCACGCAAATAACTCAAATTAAACAATGTGAACTATAAAAAACATAAAAAATTAAGATTATCCTTGTTACATATAACCTAAAACCGTAACTAACGTACTTCAAAATTATATTCCGTCAACAGACATGAAAATATTTACGGCCTACAGAAAATTTTTTTCGTTTCCTGTGAATGTTGTAACGTCCCCTTAGAAAAAACTTTATAAATGACAGTGCTGGAAAACCTCTACGTTATTTGATTTCCAAACAGCTGAGCAAAACTGAACGTACTCAGACATTTCTCTCTTTACTTATTCTGATCATCACTAAACTCACACACAATATTTTTAGCGCAACGTAATCTGACTTTCAATAACCCCTACAAAAGGATGACCCTGACTAACAATAACCTATACCTTTCATAAATCACTTACCTTACAAAAATCTTCGTTACTCGAACTACTGCAATACAGCGAGCGCCAATACTGCCAGCTAAATAAAAGATTCTAACTACTGAAGGCACTAACTACTGATAGGCATAGTTAGCAAATGAAAGATTTTGATGGAGAACAAACAATGTATTTACCTTAATAATGTTCAAAAGTCATCATATATATATCAGTTCATGATATCCAGTATTACAAATTTACTGTTTCTGATGGACACACGTCCTGATCGCCCGCTCTCAAAATTCGGCCATCTCTCTCCCCACATCCACCACTGCTGGCGGCTCACCTCCAACTGCGCAACGCTACGCGCTGTTCACATCCAACTGCCAAACACTACAATAGCGAATATTCCAACAATGCAAACCATCCACAGACTGCACACAGCACAGTCAGTGATTTTCATACAGATCGCTACGTGGCGTTACCAACATAAAAACCTAAACAGCCCACTTACAATGTAAAAAAAGTCTGGTGCTATTATACATTGATGTCCGAAATTAAAACAACAGACCGCTATTTAACCGTCTGTATCTAATCCACGATGTAGTCAAACTGTCAACAGATGTCCGTATCATTGTGCTCTGTACGTAAGATGGCATTCCGGTCAACGGACAACTACGCCAAGAGTGACGTCAGAGGAACTATGAAACGGGGAAGAGTTTTCCAGGTAATTCCATAACCACGATCGCTGTGTGAACTGTCACAGACGGTGCAGTATGGCACAGTGAAGACGCCTACCAGTCTCCCTGCGGTGGAGGGCCGCAGGAAGAATGGAAGTAAGACAGTCGCAAACTGATGTGGCCTAACGGCTTAATGCGAATCGTTCTGTTGTTTCTCGGATGTTGCGACAGTTTAGGGCGACTGAAACTGTATCCCGAAGACCAGGGAAGGGGCGACCACTTGTGACGTCAGAAAGAGAGGACCATTATTTGGCTGTATGAGCACGACGGTACCACTTTAGTACTGCACTGCAACTGGCATCTGATCTGGCATCACCCACTGGACGTCTTGTATCGAGGCAAACGGTGTGCAGAAGGCTTCGGCAGAGTAGCCTTTATTGTCGAAGACCTGCTGTATGATTACCTCTGAAGCGCTGCACACAAGGGAACGTCTAGAGTGGAGTCGTCAATATGCCACTTAGACGGTCGAACAGAGGGCCAAAATTCGTTTTATAGGTGAGTTCCGATTTGATCTGGAGAGTGATTCTCGACGGATTCACATCTGGAGGGAACGTAGAACATGATTTCGAGGGTGTGGGTAGAGGTTTTGTTGACTACTTTAACATCTCTTTGTGAAATTGTACGGTGAATCGGCAAGGTTTAACTGCTGTCAGGTATCTTGACGAGATCTTGGGACATCATGTACCTTGTTGCGAGGTCCTGTGGGCTCAGACTTCGTATTCAAGGTCGATAATACACGAACTCAAAGTGCACGACTTGTTAATGTTTTCTTGGAAACTGAAGATACTGCACGCATGGCGTGACCTGCTTACTCTCCCCATTTGAATCCCCTAGAACATGTCTGGGATGCACTAGGGAGACGAACTACATCACGTCACCATCCACCAACCACTCTCTAATACTTGCGAGCTGCTCTGCAAGAGCAGGCCGGTGTGGCCGTGCGGTTCTAAGCGCTTCAGTTTGGAATCGCGTGACCGCTACGGTCGCAGGTTCGAATCCTGCCTCGGGCATGGATGTGTGTGATGTCCTTAGGTTAGTTAGGTTTAAGTAGTTCTAAGTTCTAGGGGACTGATGACCTTAGCAGTTAAGTCCCATAGTGCTCAGAGCCATTTGAACCATTTGCTCTGCAAGAAGAATGGGCGTTATTGCCTCAACAAGAGATGGGCGACATCATTCACAACTTTCATCGTCGTTGTCAGGCCTGTATGGCTGCCAAAGGTGGTCACACTCCGTTCTGAGTACATTAACCAGTTGTCGGAATGCGTTTGCAAACCCGTAGAGTTGGGAAAAACGTAGAATATTTCTGTGTATCGTTAAGCTTCTTGTAGTTACTTACGTTCTGTATTCTACACATTGTTCCTACTTTACTGTCACTGGTTTATAGTGTTTTCTGGCAAAATAAATGCAATCTTGGAAAATTTGTTTTTGTTGCCTTAATTTTGGACACCATTGTCTCTGTATTTTGTAATAGCAAATATTTGAGCAAATCATAGACAGTTCATTTCTCCCCAGCCATATTCAGTACGTTCAGAGCTCGTGGTCTTGCGGTAGCGTTCTCGCTTCCCGCGCATGGGGTCCCGGGTTCGATTACCGGCAGAGTCAGGGGTTTTTCCTGCTTCGAGAGGACTGGGTGTTGTTGTGTCGTCTTCATCATCATCATTCATCACCCTTACAGTCGGAGGAAGGCAATGGCAAACCACCTTCACTAGGATCTTGCCTAATACAGCTGTGCGGGTCTCCCCTACATTTCTCGGAGTATGGGTCCTCAGAGTATGGGGCTACATCATCATCATATTCAGTACTACCTCAATTATTACCATGATCTGCCCATCTAATTTTCAGCATTCTTCTGTAGCACCACGTTTCAAAGCTTCTATTCTCTTCTTGTCAAAAATGTTTATCGTCCGTGTTTCACTTCCATACACTGCAACACTTCAGACAAACTCATCCAGAAAAGACTTCCTCGTACCTAAATCTATATTCGATGTTAAGAAAGTTTTCTTATTTAGAAACGTTTTTCTTGCCATTGCCAGCCTACATTGTATATCCTCTCTACTCCAGCCATCATTTTACTGCCCAAATAGCAAAAGTCATCTGTCACTTTAAGTGTCTCGTTTCGTAATCTAATTCCCTCAGCTTCACCTAATTTAATTCAACTACATTCCGTTATCCTTGTTTTTCTTTTGTTGATGTTCGTCTTATATCTCCCTTTCAAGACACTGTCCATTTCGTTCAACTGCTCTTCGAAATCCTTTGCTGATTCTGACAGAATTACAGGGTGTTACAAAAAGGTACGGCCAAACTTTCAGGAAACATTCCTCACACACAAAGAAAGAAAATATGTTATGTGGACATGTGTCCGGAAACGCTTACTTTCCATGTGAGAGCTCATTTTATTACTTCTCTTCAAAGCACATTAATCATGGAATGGAAACACACAGCAACAGAACGTACCAGCGTGACGTCAAACACTTTGTTACAGGAAATGTTCAAAATGTCCTCCGTTAGCGAGGATACATGCATCCACCCTCCGTCGCATGGAATCCCTGATGCGCTGATGCAGCCCTGGAGAATGGCGTATTGTGTCACAACCGTCCACAATACGAGCACGAAGAGTCTCCACATTTGGTACCGGGGTTGCGTAGACAAGAGCTTTCAAATGCCCCCATAAATGAAAGTCAAGAGGGTTGAGGTCAGGAGAGCGTGGAGGCCATGGAATTGGTCCGCCTCTACCAATCCATCGGTCACCGAATCTGTTGTTGAGAAGCGTACGAACACATCGAATGAAATGTGCAGGAGCTCCATCGTGCATGAACCACGTGTTGTGTCACAGAAAATCTGTGTTGATGACGTGATTGCACAATTGCGTCCGGATTCTCGTCAGCCCACACATGTTGATTGAGAAAATTTACAATTTGATCACGTTGGAATAAAGCCTCATCCTTTACGGATGAACATTTGCACTGAAATGAGGATTGACACATTGCTGGATGAACCATTTGCAGAAGTGTACCCGTGGAGGCCAATCAGCTGCTGATAGTGCCTGCACACGCTGTACATGGTACGGGAACAACTGGTTCTCCCGTAGCACTCTCCATACAGTGACGTGGTCAGCGTTACCTTGTACAGCAGCAACTTCTCTGACGCTGACATTAGGGTTATTGTCAACTGCACGAAGAATTGCCTCGTCCATTGCAGGTGTCCTCGTCGTTCTAGGTCTTCCCCAGTCACGAGTCATAGGCTGGAATGTTCCGTGCTCCCTAAGACGCCGATCAATTGCTTCGAACGTCTTCCTGTCCGGACACCTTCGTTCTGGAAATCTGTCTCGATACAAATGTACCGCGCCACGGCTATTGCCCCGTGCTAATCCATACATCAAATGGGCATCTGCCAACTCCGGATTTGTAAACATTGCTCTGACTGCAAAACCACGTTCGTGATGAACACTAACCTGTTGATGCTACATACTGATGTGCTTGATGCTAGTACTGTAGAGGAATGAGTCGCATGTCAACACAGGCACCGAAGTCAACATTACCTTCCTTCAATTGGGCCAACTGGCGGTGAATCGAGGAAGTACAGTACATACTGACGAAACGAAAATGAGTTCTAACATGGAAATTAAGCGTTTCCGGACACATGTCCACATAACATCTTTTCTTTATTTGTGTGTGAGGAATGTTTCCTGAAAGTTTGGCCGTACCTTTTTGTAACACCCTGTATAATGTCACTGGCAAAACTCAAAGTTTTTATTTCTCCTTCCTGAATTTTAACTTCTTTCCCAATTTTTCTTTGGTTTCCTTTACTGCTTGCTCAGTGTACACCATGGATAGGCTACAATCCTGTCTCACTCCCTTCTCCACAAGTCTTTACCTTTCATTCCCCTCGATCCTTGTAACTGCCATTTGGTTTCTGTACAACCTGTAGATAGCCTTCGCTCCCTGTATTTTAACCCTGCTACCTTCAGAATTTCAAAGAGATTGTGCCAGTCAACGTTGTCAAATGATTTTTCTAAGTCTACAAGCGCTATAAATGTAGGTTTGTCTTTCATTAACACATGCTCTAAGAGAAATCGCACGATCAATATTGCCTCGCATGTTCCTACATTTCTCCAGAATCCGAACTGAGCTTCCCAGAAACCGGTTTCTACCAGATTTTCCATTCTTCTGTAAAGAATTCATGTTATTATTTTGCAACCACGACTTAGTAAATTGCTAGTTCTGTAATATGCGCACCTGCCAGCACCTGCTGTCTTCGTAACTGGAACAGTTACATTCTTTTAGAAGTCTGAGGGTACTTCGCCTGATTCATATATCTTGCACACCACATGGAAGAGTACATCTTGAGGAATGAGCACGAAGGAAAGGCAGATATGTCACAGAGACTCGTCAGCAGTCGCCCTTTCCGTGCGCTCTTCGCGAGTATGTAGGGAAGAGGTAGAAGTGAGAGTGATACCTGATGTATCCTTTGCCATACACAGGAAGATAGCTTACAGAGTGTATATGTACACTCAGGGTCTCGCGGTGTTAACGAGAATCGCAGCCTCAGTCTCCCGAGCTGCGAAGTTTTACGTCATTCCAGTCCAGTTCAGCAGTTTTTCTTGGCAGCACTTGTGAATGAGTCAGAAGCGTGACCCTGGAACTATCGCAGTGTCAGAGGTACGCAACAGACTCTGAGAACGGCAGCCAACAGGCGGACAGCACTATGCTGTCCGTCAGTGACGAGTCGCGACTTTTGATCCCTTTGGTGCGAGGCAAGGCCACGCCCAGGCGGCTAGAACCGATTCTCACCGACGTTTGGGGGGGGGGGGGGGGGGGGGGAAGCACAAAAGTCGCGACCCGCCACCGACGGCCGGCGACCGAGCAGATCAGAGAGTTATCAAGTGTTCAAGCATGAGCAGGTCTGCGGACGACGAGTTTCACTTTTATTCCCTGTATGGCAATACGCAAAGTTAGTTATAGTACCAATATTTCCCAATAGTGGGGTCCGATGACGGTGCAGTGAATCACCGAAACTGGTCGCATTTGAATAAGGATGTTTACATACACGGATGAAGATATTAGCATTAATTCTCAGGTCTACAGTTCGAGGGGCGTTCAATAAGTAATGCAACACATTCTTTTTCCTCAGCCAGCTTCGCTTGAAAAAGACAGAATTTGTTATGGGACATCATGAAATATTTCTGCTTTAGCCGCTATAGTTTCATGGAATTCCGATAGGTGGCGGCACTATGGTAGCCTTCAAGATGGCGGTTCTCAAAGGTCCGTGCCAGCTGGATTCCCCGCAGCGTAAAATAAGACCATAAAGAGCAACGATGGACCACGTTTGCGGATTGCGGAATTGCTTACACATTAAGAGGCTGATCGTGACAATTTTATTGACGCAGTAAGACGTTGGCTGCGAGAGTCGACCAGTAGAGTGGTACCATGCGGGCATTACAGGCCATTATGGTGGCGTAATGTCATCAAGTTGAACGGAAATTATGTCCAAAAACAGAGTTTTGAAGCTAAAAGGGTGAGGAATAATATGGTGTATTGGAATCCTGTAAAAAAGCCAACCTGCTTTCCGGAAAGAAATGCGTTGCATTACCTATTGAACACCCCTCGCATGTCCATAAAGTTCCGCTATATTACAAAAAACACGTAGTTTGGAAGGTATTAGAGACAGAGAGAACCGTATTTGCAAAAGATTTAGCAGCTTCCAAAGCCTTTTTCTTTCATTCTCAAAGACTTTTCTCGAAGTAAATGCCCTCCTTTGTCTCAAGCACGCACTCACAAAGTGCGAGCTGCATTTCAAAGCAGCTCGCAGAAGTCAGCTCACCACGCAACACGCGGTTAGCGGGAAGCAAAATCAACTGTCTATAGAGTTCTGGGCACAAAATGCAAACAGTCCAAGTATTGTAGCCAAACTATCGTCCTCTGCGGTTCGCATTCGCGTGTTCCATGCTGGCCTCCATGGGTGTGGACAATGACTACCTGAAAAAGTGCCTGTTTTCATGTGGAGCAACGTTCCACATTTGTGGACACGTGAATCGCCACAACATTACGATCTGGAGCTCCGAAAATTCACACAACATGCCTAATAGAACGAAGCTTAATGTTTTATGTGGATTAATGCGAGACAGGGTGGTAGATCCATTTTTCTTCACAGAGAAAACAGTAAGAGGAAATGTTGATGCTCTTCAGGGGTATGCAGCCGGATTTCGTTGTCCTGCTGACACGATATTTCGGCGGTCCAACTGGCCGCCATCTTCAAATGAGCTTGCAGGTGCACAATCACCCCGGAACTGAGATAACATCAGATAGTAGCAGCTTCTTTATACTCCGGGGAGAGAATGCTGCGAGCGCGCGAGAAGCGGAAGGGCTGATCTCTACTAAGCGAAAAACTGCAGCGTCGCTGGCGGTGGAAACTAACAAAAGCTATGAATCGCAAATTAAGATGCAGCCGGTCAAAAAGCAGACCGTTTTTGTTTTACATCTAATAAAATAGGATACCACATCTTGCTAAAAGGAAAACCCTCATCTCTGTTAAAAAGATATCGGATAATCGTATGTCGATGCATCTTAGCACAACCCCATTAACGGGAAGCCGGAGCAATAACGTGCGTATCTTTAAATAACATGCCGTTGATTGAGACAGTGTTCAGCGACGGAAGTTTTTTCAGGCTGGAGCAAACGTGTGTTACCTTGATTTCCACTTACCTGTCATGAACCGTACGAATAGTCTGTCCAACGTAAGCCTTTCCACAATGAGAGGGAATTTTGTATGCTCCAGGCTTCCTCAGTCCCAAACCATTTTTAACGGCTCCAAGAACGGCTGTAGCTTTGGCCAAAGATAAAAGAACACTTTTGATATTGCATATTCTGAGAACGCTTGAAATTTTCGAAGAAACACTTTTTTACCCTTTGCGGGGAGTATGCGCTGATATGAAACTTCCTGGCAGGTTAAAATTATTTGCCGAACCTAGACTCGAACTCCTGTCCTTAGCCTTTCGCGGGGAAGTGGTCTACCGTGTGAGCTATCGAAGCAAGACCGAGAACAGCTTCTGTGAAGTTTGGAAGGTAGGAGACGAGATACTAGCTAAAGTAAAACTATGACGACGGGTTGTGAGTCATGGTAGCTCAGCTCAATCGGTAGAGGACTCGCGCGCGAAAGGCTATGGCCCCGAGATCGAGTCTACGTTCGGTACACACTTTTAACCTGCCGGGAAGTTTTAATACCACGATGGCCGCTGTGTGGTGTAACCTCACCACAGAAGCTTTTGCTCAAGCTGGAATTACGTGGCTACTTGAGTGCCAGTTATTGACTGAAGGTCGTAGAGTGGAATTTCCTGGTGGTGCCTGGTACGGGTACTGGACACCACTGCGGTATTGACCGTGACCGCAGACAAGGCAACACACTTACACGCTCTGAGTCCAGTCATGACATCGGGCTTGGGCTACCGAGAACTCTTGTTGGTGCGATTTTATACGCACGACATTTCGCATTAAAGATGAGGAAACATCCTATTTCATCATGTCTTTTCTTCTTAAGAAGCTAGCAGAGGCTGTTTCGCGTCGTTAGAGCCTACGCCAGTCCTGACTAATACTTCTGAGGTCCTACCTACTCTTCTTTAACCGCACCGAGCGAGGTGGCGTAGTGGTTAGCATACTGGACTCGCATTCGGGAGGACAACGGTTCAAACCCACGTCCGGCCACCCCGATTTAAGTTTTCCGCAATTTCCCTAAATCGCTTCAGGCAAACACCGGGATAATTCCTTGGAAAGGGCGCGGCCGACTTCCTTCCCCATCCTTCCCTAATCCGATGGGACCGTTCACCTCGCTGTTTGGTCCCTTCCCCCAAATCAGTCAAGCAGCGTTAACCATGAGCGCCTTCTTCTTCGTCATCATCTTCTTCTGCCGTGGTTTTGCCGTCATTAGGAAGGTTTGAGATTTTGCTGATAATGGGTAACCGACAATTTATTTTATTTCAGCCCTTACGGCAGGGTGCAGAACCCGCTCTGGAGGTAGGCAACCCAAACGTTTGTCCAGGGCGCGAAAATTTAGGGACGCCATTTTGGCTGTAAGTGTGCGAAAAAAGTTGATGCGTTAAATACTCAATAACTGAAAGATTTTACTGCATGCAAACATAAAATATAAGTTGCAGACGTGCGAATGGTTTCCGTTCCGTAGGTTACGTACACTTATTATTATTATGACGTCTTTCGCTGCGCGGTGTATTGTTGCGCTATCGAGACCGTCCATTACAGACTGTGCATCTGATCTTCGCCGCTCCCTGGGAAGATTCTCCGCTCACGCCGAGACACCAGCGTCGCGGCTGTGTTACATGATTCGCGGTAAAACGAGCGGCAGCTGTGCTCCACTATGCGAAACCCTCAGAGCGCGAATCCTAATAGCACTTGTCCCGATTTTTTAAAGGTAAGTAAATCTGTAATTAAGGTATTTATTAGTTCGATAGATACTGGTTTATCATAAATCAATTATCGAATTTAAAAAATAAAGCGTTTTTATATAAGGTTAATATTTGATTTATACAAAAGCTCGATATTGGTCAATCAGACCACACCAAGTCCGCCTCGTTCATTACAGACCACCTTCAGTTAGCTAAAGGCACCACGTTCTCTTCCTATCGAACTCGGTAAACTGCAACTCTCGTGCAGATATCCGGCAGATTAAGCTTTGTCACACGCCTGTGCAATGGCGCACACTAACTCTTTCGTATCTTTCTGGAATGGCGGAACAACTTTATCGTCCGCTGAGAATGACTCACTCACAACTTGATACCCTCAACACTGGTGAAACATCACCACCGTCCCAATGAATCAATGACGCGACTCCTATAGCAGCGAGAGCTTGATTTCTCCACAGGCAGTTCAATTGGCCAGCTCGTGCTATCACTCTTCGAAGTGATGCTTACACCCTAGAATCGGAAATGTTTGTTATCAACAGGTGCTGAAAAACACCCGTCTAGACGTGAAACTCACAAGCACTTTTAGCCTGCATTAAGTGCCCAACCCATCATCTCCACGCTGGACGAAGCCCCCTTCCTCTAAATACCAGGAACCAATTCTGCGTTCCACAACAACCAAGAGTACTTTTTTTTGATGTGCATATTTTAAATTAATTATAAAACAACATAAATCTCAAAGGTTCTTTTATAGCTAATTTCAAATATTCTATTTTGATAGCTGACTTCTCCAGTAAGGTTTCTAATAATTATTACGCTGACGTATGCTACTATCTGAGCCCTTTATGAGGAAGGTAATAAGATTGATATTTACGATTACCGATAAGTTTCACGGCTTACATCTCGAAGATACTGGAAAATATTATGAACAAAATACCAGTGACATACTTATATCACAAAGAAGATACTTAAAAAGCATCCAGAAATCGAATTATCCAACATGTAAAAGACAAATCATTGTCTTTATTTTCGGTCAAATGCATTTCATTTCATAACGTAGCTCAAATATTATTCTATCAGATAGTTAACTTAATGAATGCAGCATGTTGCAATACAAACCAAGGGGATCTACACAACGGAACAGCATGGTCAATAATCATTACAAGTGTACCACAAGGCTCAATGTAGGGGTCGCTGTTCTTCTTCTTCCTTGTAAATGATCTGGCAACGTATACCCTAAAACTATTGTCGTCGACTTTGCTAAAGGTGTAAGCACTATAACCAAGGAGAAACGACAGCACTTAAAAACATAAATAACATTTTCTTCAAAGTTATTAAGTATTCTCTGGAAATGGACTGCCACTGAGTTACGTAAAACATAGTACATACAAATCTGTACTTCAGATGACGTGACCGTACCATTAGAAATCAGTAAATGAAATATCATTACCAAATTATTAGGCGTTTATATTAATAACGTAGCTTACAATCAAGATAAAATACAGTCAGACAAATGGTTTGCATGTTGCCATGTTTTCCACTGAAAAGTGTATTACAACTACAAACTAATTGACTTGCTCCACATCATATGCGAGATTGAAATTATAATAAGTGGAGTATGCAGTAAAACCAAAACAAAGAACACCCTCATGCAATGCGAGTTTCTGCTCCATCTCTTATGAACTTGCTGTTGACGGGACGATAAACTTCTCCTACTTCCAGCATTTAGCTAAGCAGTGATCAATGTTGCCTGACAGGGCTGTGTCTCCGTTCCAGCCATAGTCACAGTTCTGCCGAGCAAAACCCAGCGACCTTGCTAATCTATGACCTCGATGATAAGGAGCCTTCCGTACTAGGGCTTCCTCCATTACTAAGAAGGTTACGCCAAGAAGCAGATAAACGTCCTGATATCATTTTCAAAGAAACCACAGAGTTTTTCCAGTTCAACAGCCGGCCAGTGTGGCCGAGCGGTTCTAGGCGCTTCAGTCCTGAACCGCGCTGCTGCTACGGTCGCAGGTTCGAATCCTGCCTCGGGCATGGATGTGTGTGATGTCCTTAGGTTAGTTAGGTGTAAGTAGTTCTAAGTTTAGGGGACTGATGACCGCAGATGTTAAGTCCCATAGTGCTTAGAGCCGTTTGCACCTAGTTCAACAGTTTCTCTGCGTAATTATAATGATGGCTTCTCTTACGCCCCACCACTTCCAGTCATTCTAATGACGTTGTTCAACTTCTTTTCGTTTTCCTCGAGCTATTCTCAATCTCTTCCAATGTTTTCCTTCTCCACTTGTCTATCATCTTTGCAGATCCGTTGCTGTTTTCCATGTATTCACTCCCTCTTCACATTACTCAGTCTCTTGCACTGTCAAATCAATATTTCACAGTTGCTGATATGCTCCTGTATCGTTAATCATACACAATGACAATTTTACAGTCACTGCTGAATAAATATCTCCTCTTAAATTTTCGTGCATCATGGTCTTCGATGATACGCATCCACGTTGTTACTGCGTGTTTTCTAATGTCATCTACACATCTTACATTGAGTCGTCTTTTAGAGATTCTATCCTTTCTTAGAAATCTGATAAGAACTGCCTTGACCTACCTGACTACTTGCTCTTACGCTTCCATTTAATTTTCGTTAAAGTTCTAGTTCTGTATTTCACTCTTATTTCTTACCTGTGTTATTTGTTCTTTTCCTGCGCGTCCTAATAATTCCTAAAGTATTTCCGTTGCTCGCTAAATCTCTTCAGTTTAAGAGTCGTTTTCACACTGAAGGTCTTATAGCAATATTTCAGAACTGGTAATATACTCAAACTCTAAACTTTTCGTTCGAGACACGTTGTAAGCTTCGTTTTGAAAGCTCTATTTCGTTTAAAAAATGCAATCCAGGCCGTTTTCTCTTATTTTTATTTCTGTTGATGAACACCACTCATATTCCATTAGCATCTTTCTTCCTGATATGAAAATCGACAAGTAAGTACCTGACTCTAATACAAGTTTCACTCAATGAAGAAATACATTCTGACAGTGATATTCCAGACGAAACACAATTGCTCGGACTCCTCAAAGACAATAAACTTAAAAAATAGATTTTGGTAACACAGAACTAACATAATTCCGCAAAAATTGAGTTGGGTGTATCCATCATTATCGGAAAGAACCTTAACAGTGTCGATGCTGCTCGTGCAAGCTGGATGTTAATTTTCGACTGTGGTAACAATGGAAACAATATCGAAATATCAGCATAACTTACGATGTACTTCCGATGGCACCAAAGATAATATAAAAAGGTGTTATTAGTGCAATCATTATCGGTCGCCTCAATCACTCACTACATCTTTGTTTAACAAAACACCTACAAAAATATTTGAATTAGGTTGGCTGTTGATTGTCAACAAGGCTCTTGCGTTTCCGTTATTGACCTTCTACGTTTTTATCTTTAGCGATTGATGTTGTACGTTCTCTGCTCACATAATATGCAGTGTTTCGTGTTGCACGCCCAAAGACGAAATATTTTCCTACTTTCCTTAACTTCCATTCAGTACATACTCATTGATGCTACCTTAGGTGGATGCAAAAGATCAGGTGTCATTGTCACTAGGAGGACTGAAACGTTTTCCTCACGACTCGTTTATTTAAGTAACTTCTCAGGATAATTTTCAGATAAGACAAATTTTATAGTTTCACGCAAAGTGCTGTTTGGGTCGTCACTTCTAATCCACAAAAGTCTATCAGTTTATAGCTGGTAATTTGAAATCTATCTACTGTCACTAACACATGGTGGGTGAATTTACGCGCAATATTCTTCTAATGTCCTTGATGCATTCTACCACTGCGTCATTTGAGTCAAGTGAGCTATTAAGAAAATAGAAACTGACTAACATATTTGACACATATAACCAGTAGGAACAAGAAAACGTTACCAGTATGGCCTTTACCTGTCAGTTTCTGTCTCCATTGCTGGCCCACGAGTAATACTGCAGCACTACTTTGCTATCCAACCTATTCTGTTTCACCATTGATAACACCTGTTTCGAGCTCACTTCAGAGTCAGGCGAATACTGCTCTGAAACGTTGTATCAGCTCCGCTTCCCAAAACACTCCAATGATGTTACTAATTTCACCTCCGCCGATAATCAAGAGGAGAAAAACTACTGTAGATTTCCTTGACCAACTGGCAGTTGGCAAAAGACGGCCTGTCCAACATAGCCACCCTTTAAACCATCTTCAGACGAGCTGGGAACGTGAACGTGAAAGTTATCGACGATTACAGCTTAGTGAGAGCTTAGAAACCTTCCCACAGCGCGTACTCGCCAACGTGACGAGGGATCGCTGCACTCTCCAACGGCAGTTGTCGACTACATCTGACATATCAGTTTCACAAATTTTGTATACAAAAATGTACACACACGAAATAGGTGCGTTTATTTTATTAGCGACTGTCGAAGACGAGCGGAGGAATCCCGAAGTACATTGTAGAGACGTCAATGGATTCACAGGAACTGAAACAATGGAATGAGAGCTTTAACAAAAGATCATTGACAACATAGAATAAGAAAATGAAGCTTAGAATATCTGTGAGAATCTACAGCTTTCTGCTTGACTAGAAATCGAATACAGATCGCCGATATTCTACAGCAGTCTAGGACTAAAATGGACTGTTCGTGTATGACTAGTAGATGTCACCAAAGTTTGTATTTTTAATTTGTTTGCCTCCACAGATTCCACGTCCATGTAGAGTAACCGTGTCTCTTCTCCATAACTGGAGATCCACACAAATATTACTGAGTGAAACATACAGAGAAGATTTTAATACCTTCCACACATTTACACTTACAATTAGAGAGATGCTAGGACTTCTAATCATCAGTAAACCGTTTCTCGAAACGTCATTGTAGCAATTCGTATCAAAAACAACGTCCATTTCATGCACTGGTTATTTTGAAATAGCATATTGGCATAGCAATTTCTGATATAAGAACCATCGAAGGCGGCTCTTCAGCTGTAGGAAGCTTTATTCCAATGCGCCATCTGCTCTGCTCAGCCTGTGACGTAGAAAGCTATCTGACTCCATACAGGTTCACGTTTTGTAACACGTTAGGAAAATCGGACGTGAGTAATTCTTTTAGTCATGTTCGGAACTGCTTTGTAATGTGACATTCCACATTAAAAGGTAAAGATGTCATCAACCCAAAGGTTGGTTTGAACGCTGTACCACTGTACTTCGCGTGGAACTGTCGGATACTGAATTCCCTCGTATTCCTCAGAACTTTGCAGTACCGCACCAAGACAGGGAAGGGGGGAGGACCTTCAGTTTAAATTCTACATAATCGGTGTAGATGCAAACAGCAGCTGATTGAACAAAAGAGGCGCGAAGCTTAAATTCCTATCCACAGCTAATAAGAGTATCAGTTTGGATACAGAAGGTTAAGGGGAACGAGGGACGACGTTTGATGTGTGATGGTGTTGGAAGGAATGATGGAAGTTAACGTATAACTGTATTTGTGCTTCGTAGCTTGAGAAGAGTTGTTGGTAGAGCGAATGGAAAATAATGTATAAAACGTTAAAAGAAATAGGAGTAGACTGGAAGAATAGGAGACAAAAGGGAACCATTCTTCATACAGAGAGCAGAGGGCAGAATGCAAGAGGAAGAACTGAGGCGAGAGACAGTGTCGGAGCACATCTCTAGCGGTTTGTAATAGCTCTGATGATAGATTTGTGGATGAAGTCCTGAATAATATGCGAGTAATAAGAATAGGGAAGTAAGTAAAAGTTATCAAATACACGGTTGATTAAGCACTCCCAGTAGAAAATTAAAAATTGATTTAGAAAATGATAGAGACAATACCTGAAACAGGGGAAAAACTGAAATGCAGGTCAACATCCGCAAGCATGCTTTATGCTGATGGAAAACATACCAGAGAAATAAAAAAGGTTAGTATCTCCAAAAGAAACGTTTAGAAAAAGAAAAGGACTACTGTCAAAGACAGAAATAGCAGCTGATCTGATAAATTGGTTAGTAAAATGATGTATTTGGTCTATAGTTAAATATGGGCTACAAACTTGGACACGGCGGAAGTAAAAGGAGAAATATTTTGAAAGATTTGAGATCTGGCTGTGAAAATGACTGGAAAAAAATGAAATGGGTAAACAGATTGAGGAATTGTGAAGCATTCGAAAGAGTGAACGAAGCAGTAATTTTCCTGAAGTATATAGGTTCGTACACGTTCTAAGGAAAGTTATTTGAAAAGAAATTATGACTGAAAGAAAAATAGAAGGGAAAAGAAGCAGAAGTAGAAGAGGATACGGTATGCTGACGAATGTGATAGAGGGCATGCCCTCCCAAGAAATAAAGAGAACAGGAAGGAATAGGATATCATGTAGCATAAAGTACAGCTGAAACACGACTTTTGACACTTTTATATATTACGATGTTGATAGTTCTTCTTAAACTTCTGGTAGTGCTTTTAACCATTCGCTCTCTACAGCATTTGTATCGAGCAGATAAAGTAGTCCAGAATATCCAGGACGTCCTCCTCCGCCACCAAAGGCTGGGGAAGGAGGTGTCCTTTTGGTGGGTGCTAGGACGTATCGGTTTTGCGGGGAATGAAACGGTGGATGTGGACTACGAGGAGGCGTGTCCTGATCCTCAGTACTTCAGTATACAATTCCCCCTCCCCTTCACACGCTATCACCTCCTCTCTGTTGAGGTACAGAGTCATGCGTCGACGGGAAGAAGGGTGGTTGTAAGTGCCAGACAGTAAGCTGCGTCTAGCAAAGTTCGCAAAGCGGCGCTGGCTTACATCTTCCCAGCCTCGCAGGCGGGATGAGGTCCTCCTTACTCGTCTTCGCAGAGGCCACAGCCCACTGGCACCGTGTTTTATTTGCGGGCCAAAGGGCGGCAGCTATTTTGGCTACAGATTTCCCTCTATTTTAATTGACAATCAGACGAATGTGGTACGACTTAATACACTACAAAAGTTTTGTGAATTTTTGATTTGTTCCCCAAAATTTTATGGCGACGTACTTAATGTGTTATAAGTATGGCTGTCTCATCCGTTTGTGTTTAGTCACCAAGTAAATCGGATCTGACACATTGCTTACAATATGTGCGAACACAGAACAACACTGTTGTGACTTGTAAGGAATAGCAAGAAAAAAAAATAATAAAAATAAAAAAAAATAAAAAAAATAAAAATACCTCTTATGATGTCGAAAGTGTCACTGAAACTAATTTGGGGATAAAAAAACAAGTTGTTTGTCTCAAGGGGGACCGACAAAACCCACACCGTATTTCATTAAGTTTGCGGAAACCGCAGCACTCAGAATGAATGACCCGAATAAACCTAAACTACGTCTACATTTACGTTCACACTCTGCAAACCACTGTGAAGGATGTGGCAGACTTTTTTTTTTTCATTGTACCAGTTATTAGCACTATTCCCCGTTCCCGTCAGGGAAGAATGACGCTTTAAACGACTTTGTGCGCCCTTTAATTAGTATAATCTTCTCGTCGGGATCCCTACGGGAGCGATACGTAAGGATGTTATAGTATATTCCTAGAGTCATCATTTAGAGCTGGTTCTTGAAACTTTGCACGTAGACTTTCTTGCGATAGTATGCATTAAACTTGCATCTTCGGTTTACTGTCCTGCGAGGCAATCAAACCTGTGACAATTCATACTGTTCTTCTCTGTTTACGCTCTGCATCCTGTGTTACTCTTATTAGGTCGAGCTTCACAAACACTAGGCAATAATCTAGGATGAGCCGCACAAGTGATTTGTATGCAGTCTCCTTTACAGACCGATTACATTTTCCTAGTATTCTTACAATGAACCGAAGTCTGCTACCTGCTCCACCTTCGACTGAGCCTATGTATTCTTTCCATTACCTATTCCCACAAAATGTTACACCTATGTTTGTATCAGTTGACCGACTCCAATTGTGACTCAATCATAGGATACTATGTGTTTTCGTTTGGTGAAGTGCACAATTTTACATTTATGAAAGATTGAAGCAAGTTGCCAATGTTTGCATCACTTTGAAATCTTGTCAGTATCCGACTGAATATCTCAGCAATTGTTTTTCAGACAGTACATCATTATAGATAATTGCATCATCTATCAAAAATATGAGGTTGCTATTAATATTGTCTGCAAGATCATCAAAATACAACACAACAGCAAGAGTCCGAACATACATCCATTGGACGCATTTGAAATAACTTCTACATCTGTTGATGACTCTCTATCCAAGACAATATGCTGCGTCCCATCTACCAACAAATCCTCAGTCTAGTCACACTTTCGCTTAAGGGCCCGTGGATCGCACTTTAGAGGGTAAGTATAGGCCTGAAACTGCATCAAACGCTTATCGGAACTCGAGAAGTACTGCCTCTACCTATCTTGATCCAAAGCTTTCAGTACGTCGTGTGAGAAGAGGGCGAGATGGATTTGACGTGATCGATGTTTTCGGAATACATGCCGGTTCGAATGAAGGGTGTTATTCTGTTTGAGCTAAGGAAGCGGTCTAAGGTTCTGCAACGGATGTATGTCAAGGATATTGGACAGTAGTTTTGTTATCCTCCTTGTAAATGGTGTGTCTTGTGCTTTGCTCCAGTTATTGAGCATGGTTTCTTGTTCGAGGGATCTGCGGCCGATTATGGTTAAAAGAGGAGGTATCTCATGTGCAAATTCGGCGTAGAATATGACAGGTTTCCTTCGGTCCCTGGAGCTTTGTTCAATTTTGGCGATTTCAGCTGTTTCTCAGCACCATTGACACTACTACGTACGTCAGTCATCTTTGCAATGGTGCTGGAATGGAATTAGGGTAAGACTCCTGGATTTCCCTTTGAAAAAGAACATTTGAAAACGGAGTTCAGCATTTCTGATCTTGTTTTTCTCTCCTCAAATACAGTTCCTGCCTCGTCCACGATTGTCTGGTCACTAGCTTTGTCACCATTAACAATCGCTACAAACTCTTAGGATGAGCAGAACAGTGTAGTGGTAATAAATGATTAATATTGCAGAGGCGGCTAACACGTAAGCTCAGTAATGCCATTTCTTCTGTCACCCGAAAGGTGAGAATTGCGTAATGGTCAGAACCCAACGCGGTCGAACAAAGTGGAAATATGAATACAGATACCATTAGTCCTCAGGTAGGCCTATATATGCAAGCACGGTATCAGGAAATCGGCCATACCATTTCAAAGAAGCCATTCTGGCCTTTGCTTTGAGCAACATAAGGAAATCATGGAGAACCTAGATCTGGGTCGTCGGACTGGATCTGAACCGGCGTCCTCCCGAATGCGGGTCCAGTGTCTTACCGCTGCGCCAACTCGCTCAGTGTGAAGAAAAGAGCATGGACAAACACCAAGAACTGTGACCACAGTACGCAACAACAGCAGCCTTATTGTAAAGGGCCATATATTCCGTCTGCTGTGTTGTCTTTGACTCTGGTGGTCTGCGAGGTTGCCGATGTAAGTCTACATCTACATGCGTCACGTGGGGGTTTCCTTTCATACTGCATTCTTGCAGACAAAAATGGTGAACAGTATCGCACGGACTATTGCCAAGTGCCTAAACTGTGACACACACTTCATTTCATCCGAGTGACGCTGCAGCTGTCACTAAAGTGTTCAATAAGAAATATTTGTATACAGGGCAGTGACAGTAGGTCGCCCGTTAGAGAGCTAAGACTTTTGCCATTTGATTTAAAACAATGTGTTTGTTGGTGTACTTTGCAGGTTTTTCAAAATAAAATTGCGTCGCAAATCTTGAACCAGGCCACGTGTTCACGATCATCATCATCATTATCATCATAATCATGACCCTACCTACATCTTCATCACAATCACAATTCTGCTTCTGCTTTCTACATCGACATTTAGGGTAATGAGACACTAATAGCAGCAGAGATGTCTAATAAACCGAGGTAATAAAAATTGTAGGATATAAGGTCCGCCAGTTATCCAAAACAACGTTTTTTCCAAGTTCCCAAACATGTTTTAGCACCACTGTGCCATCATCACTGGCTTTCCGTTTTATTTAAAAAGTAATATGAACATTTTTACTAAATGATTACAAAATTATGTGGGTATTTAGTTCAAACAATAATTCGCTCCTTTTTGTTCACACCTTTACACTTGCTGTGCATGATTTTTCACGACCACTTGCGTATTATTTGTTACAAGTAGCTTGTCATCTGCAACCGAACGATGTTGATGAGAAATTTTGTTGGGAGTTAACCTATCATCTAAACGTAATTTAGTTTGTCGCTATATTTCGGGCGTATATTAGTTTCTACTTACGTTTTCGTGGTATTCTCAGCATCGTGGTGAGGTGGCGTGATGCACACGTTAATATAACACGTATTTTCACAAATAAGGTCGTAAAAGCACTTTGCAGTTCACAAAAAACAGTGTAATTATGGTTGTTGTGTGTCCCAGCCAACTCAATGTTCATTTGTCCACTAGTGTGTTCGGCACCAAATTTGAATTTTGTTTACATTTTATCTTTGTGTGTGTTTTCTGTACGCCTTTAGCTGTGTGTGCTGTCTTTTACATGGTGTTCCTTTTGTGTGTAAAATCGTGAGTCTTTGCAGGGTGTAGTGTATCTATTTTTCGTGTGTGTGTGTGTATGTGTGTGTGCGTGCGTGTGTGTGTGTGTGTGTGTGTGTGTGTGTGTGTGTGTATGTGTGTGTGGGAAGACTTTATCTGTTTGTGTTGTCTTTTTTGTAAAGCTCCTTTAATGTGTTAAATAGTGTGCCCTTGCAGAGTGTAGTGTATTCAATTACTACCTGCTTTGTCCGCAGCTCGTGGTCGTGCGGTAGCATTCTCGCTTCCCACGCCCGGGTTCCCGGGTTCGATTCCCGGCGGGGTCAGGGATTTTCTCTGCCTCGTGATGGCTGGGCGTTGTGTGCTGTCCTTAGGTTAGTTAGGTTTAAGTAGTTCTAAGTTCTAGGGGACTGATGACCGTAGCAGTTAAGTCCCATAGTGCTCAGAGCCAGTTCTAGGGGACTGATGACCATCGATGCTAAGTCCCATAGTGCTCAGAGCCATTTGAACCATTTATTACCTGTTTTCCTTCTGCTATTGCCTTTTGTATGTGGAAGTTTTCCTCAATGGTCAGTTTGCTGTACAACTTGTGGCTGGGTTTTAGTATTCTTAAGTCTGTTTCTATTGTCGTTAGGTGGTGATTGCGGGTTATAAGGTGGATAGCACTTGTGCTATGGGGGCTGCTGCTTTTTAAAGCTCTGAGGTCTGAGATGTTCTGAATACCTGGTTTTGAAGTTTCTGCATTTTTGTCCTATGTACACTAACTGGCAAGTGTTGCATGTGAGTTCATATATTCCTGATCTGTTAAATTTAGCCGTGAGTGTTTCTTGTGCTCAGATCTTTTTCTGTGTTGTGTTCTCTGTCCTGTGCCCCATTTGGAGTCTCTGTTTCTTTAATATGTTGCCTATTCTGTGAACAATCTTGTTATTGTAGGTGAGTATGTGCCATTTCGTTTTGTGTGTGTTTTGTTGCTTTGTTGTGTCTTATGTGTGGTCATTGTTTGTGTTTTGTGTTGATCTGTTTTGGGTGAGGTTTTGTGTGTGTTCATTTTTGTACTGTTTACATATTTTTTTGATTTAACTTGTCTGCCATATGGGTATCATAACCATTTCTATTGCTATTTGTTTTATTGTGTTTAGTTCTTGTGTGTAGTTCTGTTTGTTCATGGGTGTTCTGTTTCATCTAGCCGAGCGAGGCGGCGCAGTGGTTAGCACACTGGACTCGCATTCGGGAGGACGACGGTTCAATCCCGTCTCCGGCCATCCTGATTTAGGTTTTCCGTGATTTCCCTAAATCGTTTCAAGCAAATGCCGGGATGGTTCCTTTGAAAGGGCACGGCCGCTTTCCTTCCCAGTCCTTCCCTAACCCGAGCTTGCGCTCCGTCTCTAATGACCTCGTTGTCGACGGGACGTTAAACACTAACCACCACCACCTGTTTCATCTATGGAGCATGAATCCGCGGTTTGCTTGCTTATGTGTCAATGGGTGGTTCGATAGGTTGTGAATGGTGGTGCTTGTGGTTGTCGGTTTACTGAATATTGTGAAGTTGTGTGAGTTGTTTGTTTTGTGTATGGTGAAATCTAGAAAATGTAGTGTGTTGTTAGGTTCTGCTTCTAACGTTAAGCTAATTTTTGGATGTAAGTTATTTATTTCATTGTGTAGCTGTTCTATGTGTGTATGTGGTCCATCAGTCAGGCATATTATGTCATCGCCATAACGGTACCAGTATATAACTTTGTAATTTTTTAGTTTTATTATATGTCTGAAGATCAAGTCCTCCTGGTTGTTCATAAATATGTTAGCTAGGAGGCCACTAAGTGGTGATCCCATTGGCAGTCCTTCATGTTGAGAATAAAATACTTTGTTGGACACAAAATAATTTTATGGTGTTATGGTCTTGAGTATGGTTGTTATTTCATTGATGTGTGTGTCCAGTGTGTTTCCTTGTTGTTTTAATCTTTATGTGATGATGTTGATTGTTTCATTTATTGGAATACAAGTGTACATTGATGTGACGTCAAATGATATGAGGGTTGCTGTGTCTGGTATGTTTATGTTCTTGATTCTGTCGATTAATTCCTTTGAGTTTTCCAGGTTCCTGTTGTTATCAAAAGTGTACAATTTTTTTTTTGTGTGTCTCTGTTGGGCTAGATGGTAGGATGGAGTATTTAGATGGTAGGATGGAGTATTTCGGAAGCTGATGACGGGCCTTAATGGGATATTATCCTTGTGAACCTTTGATAGGGAATTTAGGGTGGTTGCTTTTGGATTTTTCTGTGTAATCCTTTTTGCCTGACGTTTTGAGAATGTATTTCTGATGTTTTTCAGTGTCCGTTGAATGTTTTTCTGGTACCTTGCTGTTGGGTCACTGGTCAGTTTTGTGATTTTGTTGTCTTTGAGAAAATTTAGTGTTTTTTCTATGCATTCTTTTTCATCCATAATTACAGTGATATTCCCTTTGTCTGCTCTTGTTACTACGACATTGTTCTGTTATAATTTTTGTTTTAGCTTGTTGGCTGTAATTTCCTCTGATGTTCTATGTTGTCCTGAAAAACCATGCACACCAAGTGTAAGTTTATTAACAAAAAGAAACGCATTATTGTTTAAACTAAATATACACATAATTTTGTAATCATTTAGTAATAATGTTCACAGTAAAGATTAAATAAAACGGAAACCCACTGATGATGGCACAGTGGTGTTGAAACAAATTTGGAACTTGGAAAAAACGGTGTTTTGCGTAACTGGCGGACATTACATCCTACAATTTGAACTGCAGACATGGTAAACACAAGGAGCTGCAAATCCAAATGATGAATATGAGGTAATACAGATCTCCCATTGAGAGACGGCAGGAATTTTACCTGTAGTTGAATGTCACGGGAAGGGATTGACTGTATGAAATTGCTAATGCACGAAAGCTCTTGACTTACACTGGATGTAATTTGATCTACAATGTTCCGAATGATAATACTTCATCTCATTTGGTTGAGTATTCTGCACCTACAGACTAAAATGTTTCACGCTTTCCGGATCCTTCCTTGAAAACTAAGTTTGGTTACTCTGTTGTGATCGAGGAGAACAAGAGAGACATATCTCCGGCAAAATTGCCGTTAAACGGACAACTGATGGATCACCACCGCGGCCGTAGCTTAAGCTCAACGGTTAATTGCGAGCACCGGAAAGTTTTATCATATGCGTCACGTACGTGTGACATAGTGTTTATATTTTAAAACCAGCGCAAAAGCATCAAGCAGTGATGCTGTGGATTCATTTTGTAGCTTTCAGTGACATTATTGTTTTAAACGTGAAAAATTAATCGGCAGTCAACACGTTTCATGTCTGCGGAGCGTTGTGTTAATCTTCTTCTCAGTTGTCATTAGTATGTCGTTCTCAGTTCATTTCTGTTCCTGAGTTAAAGTCTTGAGCTCGCGTACCTATTGCAACCAGTTTCAAAAACATTACGTAGATCAGAGTTTGTATACACCAACAAATTGACCTTTCAATCGTGTCAAAAATTGTGATCTTCCTATCGTTTATTGGCAGGTATTCCAGCCCCCGCCAATGAAAATGTGTAGATCGACGAATACATAGCTTCAGCCCACATTACATTAAACTGTGGAGCCTCTTGTTTTTCTAAACATTACTGTCTTTTCAGTTTCTTAGGATCTGTTGCCGTCATATTGCTAACTAAAACAAAAAAAGAAAATGTTTGTTTTTAGGCAGGTGCCTAAGTTCGTAATGCTTTTGTTTTGTATATAGGTATCCCGATTGCTATGAGTTTATTTATCGATTGTCATTTTTTATTTTAAGTTCACTATCGCTACTTGAGTTTACATATAGTTATTTTGTCATCTGGAGGGAGCGAGTTGAGCTGTGGATGCTAGAAAATGGAGTACCAAGTGTAGAAATCGGGACATTTCCCATATATTCTTCTGTTTGATTTCAGTAGAGAGGTGACAACTGTGAAGGCAGACAGAAACATTTTTGCTGTGTATGGGGATTATCTCATTGGGCACAGCACGGCAAGAAAATGGTTTTCTGGTTTTAAGGAGGATCGTTGTGACATTAGTGACTCTCCAAGTTCAGCTCGGGGTTTGATGAAGATCATTTAAACGCTTTAATCCACAATGACCCACGTTAGTGTGTTAGAGAACTGGCAAATGTGATGAACCGTGATCATTCCATTATCGTAACACATTTGCATGCAATAGGGAAGGTTCGAAAATCGGCTGTACAGGTACCGCATGCTCTAAGCCAAAATCACAAAAATCAGTGAGTGGCCATATGTAGATCTCTGCTTGCTCGTCATCAATTTGCTCGTGAGAAACACCAAGGAAAAGAAAGGAATGGCTCAACCAAATATCCGAACCACAATAAAACATATGGTAACATGCGCCGAATTGTCAACGGAATGGGTGTATGTTAGGAACACATGGATTTCTCGTGGAGAGGAGATGGGTTGGGCAACGAAGCACTAGCAATTGCGAGCAGTGACCCCACTACTTATGCGGCACGTTCCCGACACTGACCTCCCCCACAAATCACACAGGTGAATAATGAATTAGTTGTACAGCAGATACAGGAATATGACGGCAATCGTCTGGTGTCTGTTACAAAGAAAGATCTTGAACTCGCTAAAGATTCTGTTACAAGGCTGAAACTGGGAAAAGTGACAAGGCGGTGAAGGACGTTGCGATGTTCTTGTTCGGGACTGCTCTTCTGTCCCCATAAAGTACTATGGAGAAGATTAAGGAGCATACATCAAGGATTTACTGAATGATTTAAGTTCCGTCTGGGCATTGATGAAGAGGAAACTCAGGCTGCAAAAGAAGAAAATTTGGATGCTGAACTGTCACCAATTGAAGGTTACAATGAAGATAACTCTCCAACGGAGGACACTGTCACATTTGTTTCCATGTACTAATGTTAAAGGGTGAATATCATTCCTCGTTCTATTAATGCTGTAAATGATGACTGAAATTAGCTGTCGCCTTATTTACCTCGTTTCATAGTATGCTAGTTATTATATTTACTCTCTTTGTGGAACAATGTAAAAAAGGCAGCTACTTCCTGTACAAAGACCTGCTTACATCTATAAAAGGTAATGTTACGCATCTGGTGGAACAGTGACGGTGTTGTGTACCAAAAATCACTCCTCCTAGGTGTAACCATCATTGCTAACATTTTTTGTCAACAACTGAGACGTCTTGCTTTCGCAATCCGAGAAGAACGATCAGGAACACTGTGTTAAGTGATGCTACGCCACGATGAGCACGCCCTCATTCCGTTAGACTGGCAAAAATGCATAATAGGAGTTGGGTAGCGAAGTCATTCCGCACTCATCTTATTTACCTGATCTTGGCCGGCCGGAGTGGCCGTGCGGTTCTAGGCTCTACAGTCTGGAACCGAGCGACCACTACGGTCGCAGGTTCGAATCCTGCCTCGGGCATGGATGTGTGTGATGTCCTTAGGTTAGTTAGGTTTAATTAGTTCTAAGTTCTAGGCGCCTGATGACCTCAGAAGTTAAGTCGCATAGCGCTCAGAGCCATTTGAACCATTTTGAACCTGATCTCGCACCCTCAGATCTTTACTGTTTCCACTCTCTATCTAACAACGTCCAAAACCATGTAATTATTACAATGGTCGAATCGAAAAGTTACCCAGAGTTGGCAGACTATTGTAAATAGTGGAGGAAAGTATATTATTGATGACTAAAGTCTTTGTTATGTGGATCTATTGTGTTTATTAAACTTACGCGAAAACGCTACGAACTTTTGCACCAACCCAATATTTATCACTTACACACTAAAAACGTGCCATTCTGTCTTTGGCTCTAAATTCTAGACAGCTCAAATCATTGTTGTCACCACAAGAGTGTCACATAAATACATTGTTGCGACACGTCGGGCACACAACATGATTCTATTTGCCCTTGACGCTGACTGCACCTAGCATCTGAGGCAGTTTCTTTTTAAGCAACTAGTGACGCCATTTTTAGAGAATCAAACGAGCTACTTTGAAATCAGTTGATATTTTCCATGTTTCTTGTTTTATTAAGGTCAAGTTACTATATGGTTCAGTCCATCGTAATAAAATGGGAGCTCCTAATACACGCCGACGTTAACAACCAGACAGCACTGTCTTTAATGGATCTAAAGTGTCAATAACTAAGATGGCTTGTAACTCAATTACACATTTTAGCGAGCGTTAAGTGAGGTGCCACTGTAGTATCGTAGATGCAGATGCAGTAAACACGTTGGTAACAACCAGAATTCGGTCAATACCACTCGAAATCACTCAATTTATATCTATTACTGCGATGTCTGCATACGTCTGGTTATGGTTAACCATTACTACTCGCTCATCTGGAGATAGGCTGGGTCAAAAGTCGAACGAAATGTAGCGGTTGCAGGGGAGAGGAAAAAAAAGTGCCGAGGCAAAAGGCAATTTAAAAAATCCTCTACCATAGTTGGGTCGGATTGTAAGAGCAGTAGCGGTTTTCTTGCTGTCTGTGACAGGTCATGCAAGGGTAGGTTTTGTTAGGAGTAAGTATCATGCAGGCGGATACCTTTGACGTTGTCGAACGATGTTGCTCGGCGACTGTAGCTGCGTACCGGTGTTGACTTCTCGGCCAGCATCAGCATACCTGCAACAGTTGAGTTCATCATCGATTAATGTCCGAGAGGTCATATATCGTATTCACAGTGTAGGGTAGTGAGGCGGTTTGTTTGTGCGTTAGTGTGCGAGCTTGTCGGCTTCACTGCTGTAGACTGTTGGTCGGCTGTGATAGCAGCTGGCATATCTAAGTTCGGGGGTGCCGACTTACACATGAGGCATTTGGACTAGATATATTGAAGGTCATCGCAGACTGCCCTCCCGCCGGGGAACCGCACCTGACGCAACTGAGGGAGGCAGCCCAGGGAAACCATCGTTATGCCAAGCACCTCTACCCTTCCCCCACCTGGACCAATAAGATTCAAGGCCACCTCCCCATCGTCCTCCTTTATATCTCGAGTAATTGAATGGGATACATCATCTGCGTTCTGTTTGCAGAGACGCGGTCAGGGTTTTTTGGGGTCAGGGTGTGGGTTTTTGTTACAAATATTAGTTATAACAAATTACATTTATTATTATTCCAATTACGCGAGTTTCGCCAGTCGAGGGTCTGTGCATCATAAGGAGAGGATCAGGTTAGTTTGGCTCAGGATGTGGCTATTTCTTATAAAAAACAATAATAACAAATTAATTTTATTATTACTCCATTTACGCATGTTTCGTCCCTCGGCCCTTGACGTCACGTCAACATCACTTCATAGCACCATCTTGTTACGTTGTGTCACATCATGTCACGTTAACGTTGCGTTATGCTGATGTAGTGTTGCTCTTAGCCAATCCTAATGGAGCATTTGCTCAAGAGTATTCAAACGATCTGAATTATTTATCATCAGTCAAGCGCTGTTGTCCGCCATTCGAAGGATTAGTGGAAGGATTAGGATGTGGGTATTTTTATAGATAGCAAATTTATTTTATTATTATTGCAACTAAGCGAATTTCGTCATTCGAGGCGCTAACAGAGAGACCAGCTACCACCATCCAGGAAGAATAAGAATATATGTATGTACTCTCGTAATTAATTGCTATTTGAGTTAATTTGTTGCAATTTTTACCGACGTTTTCCAAATGCCGACATCTGTACCCTGTATACGATGTCAACCAGGCACGGCAGCATGCAATCTAACAACAAACACGTTCTTGCAGAGACTTTAAATATTAAAGAGAAACCACAGGACAATATACAAACAATTACTCTTGCTCAGTCATCCTAACATTATAAGTATGTGTGACGTCATAGACTATGTATTAAAAAAAGCACGTTCTTGTATGTGTAGAAATAATCATGTCATGGCATATTTCCCAAAATCTCAGTTACCATTGACAAAATATATGACATAAGACGTCATACCAAAATTCTGTGAACACTGCAGTTTTACCGATTTCCAAAACTGTGAAACAAAGATGCACGTAAATACAGGAATACCATATAAATACCCACCTAAATAGGTGAGCAGTACTGCCTAGAGTGTGTTGATCCTGACCACATCGACCGAACCATATGGAGCAGCTAACACTACGCTAACCGACCTCCCAGCAAAGATAGGGGAATTTGCATTATTTATAAATTGTATGTGTAATTGTTCCTGACGCGACCAATCTCGTTACTGGCAGAAAAGACGCTGCTACTGAACCATGTATTGATGGAGTTGCATCCAGCCCATGTCAATGACAGCACGCTGTTCATAAGCCAACGGCACCTACGCGTTCGCCAACTAAAAACTGTGGACAGGCTTGCAGATGAGCACTGCTAAGAGCTTAAGCACCAAGCACTCTCTGCTCTTCCACCCCACCCTTTCTTTCTGGATCAATAAGAAACAAGTTCTCCCAACCATCCTGATTTTAATACAAGTGCTTAGGTGTGGGTGACGTTAGTTTTGGTCAGCTAGCGCTTTCAAGCAGAATAAAAAGACGTCTGATTAAATTTATCTAATACTACACGATATTTAAGCAAATAAACTGTTGCTACGCCCCTACGTTATTAGTGTGTGCCGTCACTAACTCCTAAATAACTGCCGGCCGTGGTGGCCAAGCGGTTAAAGGCGCTACAGTCTGGAACCGCGCAGCCGCTACGGTCGCAGGTTCGAATCCTGCCTCGGGCATGGATGTGTGTGATGTCCTTAGGTTAGTTAGGTTTAAGTAGTTCTAAGTTCTAGGGGACTGATGACCTTAGAAGTTAAGTCCCATAGTGCTCAGAGCCATTTGAACCATTTTCCTAAATAACTATGGAAAAATTCGAGTATGTGCATGTACAACACGCCATTATAAACAAATACTGTAGCACATTATCATAACAAAATAATCCAATTTCTGCACTGCATTATTTAACAAGAAATACATTCCTCATTGTGCCTTTTATAAGCACACTAACGAAGATCTCAGTCCTCCATTACTAATAACAGTTTTATCGATTTACCGTCAACATTCCAAAGATATATAAATACCGACCCGAACAACCAGCGCACAAACTACCCGCCGCTTGCAGACAACACACGCACATTAGCTACCAATAACTGCCGAAAAAAGACGTCCAACGCTTATGTGATAAATGTAGAATCTCCACACCACTGGATAGGAGTGGTGGAGATATATATTTTACTAACAATAAACTAAAACGATGTATGAGTAATATTCTTCGTGCCACGCTCGAAGTACCAAATACGTAGCTGGCTGGAGAGACAAAGCCGTCATTGTTCTAGATACAGAAGGGATCTTTCACCTACAGAGAACTTTCTGTTCGTGGGGAAGAACTGACACATTGTACCCAAGCACAGCCAAAGCTCCACAGCTAGTCCGTAGGGAAAGAAGATGCATTGCATGAATGTAGGTTTAATGGAAATTTGTTAATGGTGGAACTCGATTCTTAAGCCAAGTTGTTGGGATCAGACAATTGCTATAGAGCCAAAAGTGGGTATGAAGATGATACTGGGAAACATGTTCGTTATTTAGGATTATGCACTCACAAATATGGCTGGAAAAAGCTCCAGTTTCTCTCAAAGACTTCTTCTTGCGTTAAGAATATGGAGGAACCAATCTGTCTAGCAGACTTAAGCTATTACCTGTTAAATCACATATTTGTAGTTCTGCAATTTGTCAACTAATACGAGTTTATAATTTGGCCACGTGATCATGACGCCGCTCCCTGCCATGATTCCTAAAATTAGAATATGCACTGAGACTAATGATAACCGTCGTGTAACGTGGTCGGTTGGTTCATGAGGTTTTCGATTTGTGTGTTAGATGCTGCTAGCCTACTGCCGTAACGCTACAAATACGAAAAATGATTAACAGGAAAGGAACTACATAATAAATCTTACTGTCCTGCACTTTAAACCTGACTATTTTATTGTTGTAGAGGGAAAGCAAGTGGAATGTAAGACGAACATGGCTACATGTCAAGACGATACACCCGTCATTACAAATTACCTGCCTGATACACATCACAACCTATCAGTAATGTTTACCTATCTGGGTTGATCTAGTCCATAATTATTTAGGCGGCCACTGTGGCCGTGCGGTTCTAGGCGCTGCAGTCCGGAACCGCGGGACTGCTACGGTCCTACGGTCGCAGGTTCGAATCCTGGCTCGGGCATGGATGTGTGTGATGTCCTTAGGTTAGTTAGGTTTCAGTAGTTCTAAGTTCTAGGTGACTGATGACCTAAGATGTTAAGACCCATAGTGCTCAGAGCCATTTGAATCATTTGAACCATAATTGTTTATCACTTGCACACAAAGTTTCACGAAATGATTCGGATTTTCAGCTGCTTTCATCAAGAATGTGCAACATATAACCATTTCAAATAAAAATGTAATTATTTTCAAGAGTGGATGTGAAGGATTTCATGATTCTCCTCGTGTTGTAGAAAAATTCGTGGGGAGAGTTTAAGGATGGGATGGAGACAGTTGCATAGGTGTCAAAAATACACACTAAACTAGATGAACTTTTATTTATGATAAAAGCAATGTGAGTATTAAGGATAAATCTAGTGACAGTCATTGTCTCCACGAGAGTAAATCTGAGAATGCAAAGAACATCCATGCATATCTAAATATCAAGATATTAATGTATATCTGGAGTGTCAGAGTGTTTCCACCTTCACACTCACTGAGAATACTAAAGGATGGATGGGCGTGTCTCAGAAAGAAAGTGTTAGATACTGATGATTGCAACCACACTGAGGTGACAATAGTCGTAGGATAGCGATATGCATATATACAGATGACGGTAGTCTCGCGTACACAAGGAATGAAAGGGCAGTGTATTGTCGGAACTGTCATTTGTACTCAGGTTAGTCACATCAATAGGCTTGATTATGGCCGCATGACGGAAACTACCAGACCTTCAACGCGGAACGGTAATTGGAGCTAGACGCATGGGCATTCCACTTCAGAAATCGTTAGGGAATTCAATATTCCGAGTTCCACAATGTCAAGAGAGTGCCGAGAATACCAAAATTTATGTATTATGTCTCGCCACGGACAACGTAGTAGCCGATGCCCTTCACTTAGCGATCAAACGCAGCTGCTTTTGCATGGAGTTGTCAGTGCTAACAGACAAGCAACACTGCATGGAATAATCGCGGAAATCAATGCGGTACGTACGACGAACGTATCCGTTGGAATAGTGCGGCGAAATTTGGTGTTAATGGGCTATGGCAGCAGACAATCGACGCGATTGCCTTTGCTAACAGTAGGACATCGTCTGCAGCACATCTCCTGGGTTCACGAGCATATTGGTTGGATCCTAGACGACTGGAAAACCGTGGCCTGGTCAGATGAGTCCTGATTTCAGTTCGAAAGAGCTGGTGGTAGGATTCGAATGAGGCACAGACCCCACGAAGCCAGAGCCGCAAGTTTTTAACAAGGCACTATGCAAGCTGGTGGTAGCTCGATGTTTTTTTGGGTTGTTTTTACATGGAAAAGGTTATGTTCGCCTGCTTGGAGACCATTTGCAGCCGTTCCTGGACTACATGTTCCCAAACAACGATGGAATTTTTGTGGATGACGATGTGCCATGCCACCGGTCCACAATTGTTGGCGACTGGTTTTAAGAACATTCTGGACAATTCGTGTGAATGATTTGCCAACCCATCTAGCCCTGCATGAATTCAGTGAACGTTTATGGGGCATAATCGAGCTGTCAGTTCGTGCATAAATTCTGCACCGGCAACACTTTCACAATTATGGCAGTTATAGAGGCAGCATGTCTTGTTGAGTCCATGCCACCACGAGCTGCTCCACTACTCCGGGCAATCTGACACGATATTAGGAGATGGTTCAAATGGCTCTGAGCACTATGGGACTTAACTTCTGAGGTCATCAGTCCCCTAGAACATAGAACTACTTAAACCTCACTAACCTAAGGACATCACACACATCCATGCCCGAGGCAGGATATTAGGAGATATCGCATGGCTTCTGTCACCTCACTGTGTATCTCTAGCCTTACTAACAGCCATGTACGTATGTATTATGAGTTGATTACGTGATCTTGAGTCATTTCCAGTCGTGAACCCCAAAAAAATTAGAATGTGTATTGACACTATTGATAAAAATCGTGTAATGGTGACTGGTTTGTTCGTGATGTTTTAGATTTGTGTTAGGCGCCTTTCTAACACCACAATACATAACATTATATGCGGATATGTGTATTACAGTTCCACCATGCTGCGCTAATGTCAATATGCTGTCGTAAAATCACTTTCATACTAAATTTCGGGAAATGATTCGATTTTCCAACCCCTTTTTCCTTGTGTGTTATGTAAAAATACATCAGATTATAGGATCTGTTCATCAGTCTAAGACTCTTACAAGGTTGGATTGATAGGTACCATCGTGTAGTACGCAATAACCTTGCAGTCTGTCTTAAACTTATATTCCCTAAAAATTAGGCAGGAGACTGCGAACTGCACTGAAGCACAAAAGAAACTCGTGTAGGCATGTGTAATCAAATACGGATATATATAAACAGGCATAATACGGCGCTACAGTCGGCAACGCCTATATATGACAACAAGTGTCTGGCGAAGTTGTTAGATCGGTTACTACCGCTACAATGCCAGGTTATCAAGATTTAAGTGCGTTTCAAAGTGGTGTTATATGCGACGCACGAGGGATGGGACACAGCGACACCGAAGTAGCCATGAAGAGCGGATTTTCCAGTATGACAATTTCACGAGTGCACCGTGAATATCAGGAATCCGGTAGAAAGTCAATTTTCCAACATCGCTGCGGCCGGAAGAAGATCCTGCAAGAACGGGACCAATGAAGACTGAAGAGAATCGTTCAGAGTGACAGAAGTGCAGCCCTTCCACAAATTGCTCCATATTTCAATTCTGGGCCATCAACAACTGTCAGCGTGCGAAACATTCAACGAAATATCATCGATACGGGCATTCGGAGCCGATGGTCCACTTGTGTACTCTTGATGACTGCACGACACAAAGCCTTACGCTTCTCTTGGGCCCAACAACACCGACATTGGACTGTTGATGGCTGGAACATGTTGCTTGGTCGGACGAGTCTCGTTTCAAATTGTACTGAGCAGACGAACGGTACGGGTATGGAGACAATTTCATGAATCCATGGACCGTGCATGTCAACAGGAGACTGTTCGAGCTCGTGGAGGCTCTGTAATGGTGTCAGGCGTGTGCAGTTGGAGTGATATGGGACATCTGATACGTCTGCATACGATTCTGACAGGTGACACGTACATAAGCATCCTGTATGATTACCTGCATCCATTCATGTCCATTCTGCATTCCAATAGACTTGGACAATTCCAGCAGGACAATGCGACACCCCACACGTCCAGAATTGCTACATAGTGGCTCCAGGAACACTCGTCTGAGATAAGTCACTTCCGCTGGCCGCCAAACTCCCCAGACATGAACATTATTGAGCATAACTGGGATGCCTTGCAACTTGGTGTTTGGAAGAGATCTCTACTCCCTCGCACTGTTACGGATTTATGGACAGCCCTGAAGGATTCATGGTGTCAATTCACTCCAGCACTATTTCAGATATTAGTCGAATCCATGCCACGTCGTGTTGCGTCACTTCTGCGTACTCGTGGGGTCCCTAAACAACACAGGTCCCCAAACTACACACATCAAAAAAAGTTTTGCATTGGCCCGGTTCCCAGAACTCCTGAAGGTAGACGTTGACTGTGGATATTGTATCACAGACACAATCCCTTTGACTGTTCAGATGTCACTAAACCCGCCCAAAGATGTAAACAACCATACATGAGCAGCGCCTATTACACGCAGGGGGTCCAACAGCCAATCAGTTCCAGTCATTCCACCAGGAAGAAAGAACACGGCTCGTATTGTCTGTAGTTTAACCATGCCTAGACGGTCAATACCGCTGTTCGATCGCGTCCGCATTTTTACTTTGTGCCACTAAGGGCTCTCAACAAGGGAAGTGTCCAGGCATCTCGAAGTGAACCAAACCGATGTTGTTCGGACATGGAGGAGATACAGAGAGACAGGAACTGTCAATGACATGCCTCGCTCAGGCCGCCCAAGGGCTACTACTGCAGTGCATGACCGCTACTTACGGATTATGGCTCGGAGGAACATTGACAGCAACGCCACCATGTTGAATAATGCTTTTCGTGCAGCCACAGGACGTTGTGTTACAACTCAAAGTGTGCGCAACAGGATGCATGATGTGCAACTTCACTTCCGACGCCCATGGTGAGGTCCATCTTTGCAACCATGACACCATGCAGCGCGGTACAGATGAGCCCAAAAACATGCTGAGTGGACCGCTCAGGGTTGGCATCACGTTATCTTCACCGATGAGTGTCGCGTATGCCTTCAATCAGACAATCGTCGTGGACGTGTTTGGGGGCAAACCGGTCAGGCTGAACGCCTTCGACACACTGTCCAGCGAGTGCAGCGAGGTTTAGGTTCCCTGCTGTTTTGTGGTGGCATTATGTGGGGCCGACGTACGCCGCTGGTGGTCATGGAAGGCGCCGTAACGGCTGTACGATACGTGAATGCCATCCTCCGACCGATAGTGCAACCATATCGGCAGCATATTGGCGAGGCATTCGTCTTCATGGAGGACAATTCGCGCCCCCATCGTTCACCTCTTGTGAATGAATTCCTTCAGGGTACCAACATCGATCGACTACAGTGGTCAGTATTTTCTCCAGACATGGTCTATATCGAACATGCGTAGGATAGATTGAAAAGAGCTGTTTATGGACGACGTGACCCACCAACCACTCTGAGGGATCCACGCCGAATCGCCGTTGAGGTGTGGGACAATCTGGACCGATAATGTCTTAATGAACTTGTGGATAGTATTCCACGACGAATACAGGCATGCTTCAATGCAAGAGGACGTGTTACTGGGTATTAGAGGTACCAGTGTGTACAGGAACCTGGACCACCACCTCTCAAGGTTTCGCTGTATGGTGATACAACACGCAATGTGTGGTTGTCATGAGCAATAAAAAGGCGGGAATGATGTTTATGTTGATCTCTGTTCCAATTTTCTGTACAGGTTCCGGAGCTCTCGGAACCGAGCGATGCAAAACTTTTTGATATATGTTGAATTTTAATATGAGGTTACACATTAGTATCTTATGTTATTGATTTGACTAATATTACCAAGATTTTGTGGAATATGCCGTGGCGTCAGTATTTCTAACGAAAGGAAAACGCGCTCGTTTTAATTGACGTTATGACGTCACACACATTAGTAATGTAGGGATGACTTAACAAAGATTTTTTGTACATTACGCTCTGTGGTTTTCTTTAGCACTTAAAGTTTTTGCAAGAGCGCTTTTGTTGTTAAATTATGCGCTCTCATACTTGGTTAACACTGTTTTTAGGAGAAAGATGTCGATATTCGGAAAAAATCGGTAAAAGTTGCAACAAATTAAATCGACATAGTAATTATTCTCGCTCTATGGGGTCAGACATGGACTCCAAAGCAATGAGAATGACGAAGCTCGCGTAACTGGAAGAACAATACATTCAATTTGTTATTGCTATTATTAATAACAAATACACACACCCTGGCTCCAAACAAACCCGATACACTCTCTACTGGTCCATGGGGTGAGAGGGAGGGTGAGAGATATGTGGATAAGATTATAGCTCAAATGGCTCTGAGCACTATGGGACTTAACATCTGTGGTCATCAGTCCCCTAGAACTTAGAACTACTTAAACCTAACTAACCTAAGGACATCACACACATCCATGCCCGAGGCAGGATTCGAACCTGCGACTGTAGCAGTCACGCGGTTCCGGACTGAAGCGCCTAGAACCGCTTGGCCACTGCGGCCGGCGATAAGATTATTGTTGTGCTGGGTGACCTCAAGCAATTGCCTGAGTAGGATGGGCTGAATGATGGTTGTTGGGTGGGGGTGGAGGGGGGGGGGGGAGTGGAGTGTGGGACGGAGGGTGTGGGAGGTGACCTTGAATATAACTAGATCAGTTGCATCATTGCTAATCCGTTACCCCTGACCTTGAGATGAGAAACTGATTACAACTGGTTTGGCGCTAGAACTGGCCGTTGATAACAACTGTATGTCACTTACAGCATTATCTGATCACCGGAAACGATGCATTGCCCAACGTTTACCTGAACTAGAAAGTGTCTGCTATTCCACTTGCGTAAGTGGGGAATGTCACAGGATTCTGTTCTGGGTCCATTGCTTCTCTTTATCGATATCAATGATCTGCCTATTAACATGACAGATGAGACAAAAATTGTTCTCTTTGTAGGTGACAAAAGTGTTGTTTTGAAAGACAGGGGTACATAGCATGTGGCTTTCAAAGAACGGATTAAAGATTAAGTATAACATGACACAGTACATGCTGTTTCAGATACATAACACTTGCAAAAGCGTAATTTTACTGTTGGAGAATGGTGAAACTGTGAAGTCGACTATTTTCAATCCTCATTAGTGAGGGTCGATGGAAGACCTTCTTGTACCTTTTTTTTTTTTTTGAGCCATCAGTCGTCTGACTGGTTTGATGCGGCCCGCCACGAATTTCTCTCCTACGTTAACCTTTTCAGCTCAGTACCGCAATTGTACCTCCCCCCTCAGTTATTTGGTGGACGCATTCCAATATGTGTCTTCCTCTACTGTTTTTACCCTCTACAGCACCCTCTAGAACCATGCAGTTTCCCTTGATGTCTTAACAGATGTCCTATCATTGTGTCCCTTCTTCTTGTCAGTGTTTTTCCATGTGTTCCATTCCTCGCGGATTCTGCGGAGAACCTACTCATTCCTTACCTTGTCCGTCCTCCTAATTTTCAGCATGCGCCTATAGCACTACATCTCAAAGACTTTGATTCTCTTCTTTTCTGGTTTTCTCGCTGCCCGTGTGTAACTACCATACAGTACCATGCTCCAAACGACATTCTCAGAAACTTATTCCTCATGTTAAGACCTATGTTTAACACTAGCAGACTTCTCTTTGCCAGGAATGCTGTTCGCCAGTTCTAGTCTGCTTTTTATGTCCTCGTTGCTCTGTCCGTCATACGTTGTCCTGCTGCCTAGGTAGCAGAATTTCTTGACTTCGTGTTCTTAGTGATCACCAGTTGTAATGTTAATTTCCTCACTGTTCCGATTTCTGCTACTTCTCATTGCTTTGGTCTTTCTTCGAGTTACTCTCAATTCATATTCTGTACTCATTCGACTGTTCAGACCATTCAACACATCCTGCAACTGTTCTTCACTTTCACTAAGGATAGAAATGTCATCAGTGAATCTTATCATTGGTATCCCTTCACCCTGAATTTAAATATCACTCTTGAACCTTTTTTTTATTTCCTTCATTGCTTCTCCACTGTAAGGGCAAAAGCCCACATCCATGTCTTAACATATTTTTTAGCCCGAGCACTTCGTTCTTGGTCTTCCAGTCTCATTGATCTCTCTTTTGTTGCTTGTACATATTCATATTACCCGCCATTCCCTATAGCTTACCCCTATTTTTCTCAGAATTTCGAACATCTTACACCATTTGATATGGTCGAACGCTTGGTCAAGGTCGAAAAATCCTATGAACCTGTCTCGATTTTTCTTCAGTCTTGCTCCCATTATCAACTGCAGCGTCAGAACTGGTCTATGGTGCCATTTCCTTTCCTAAAGCCAAACTGATCGTCATCTAAAAGATCCTCCATTTTCTTTTCTATTCTTCAGTATACTATTCTTGTAAGCAACTTGGATGCACGTGTTCTTAACTTGATTGTGCGATAATTCTCGCACTTTTCGGCTCTTGCTGTCTTCGGAATTGTGTGGTTGATGTTTTACCGAAAATCTGATAATATGTCACCAGTCTCACATATTCTACATACCAACGTGAGTAATCGTTTCTTTGCCACTTGCTGCAATGATTTTAGAAATTCCGATGAAATGTTATCAATCTCTTCGGCCTTATTTGATCTTAAGTCTTCCAAAACTCTTTAAAATTCTAATTCAAATGCTGGATCGCCTATCTCTTCCATGTCGACTCCTGTTTCTTCTTCTGTCACATCGTCAGACAAGTCTTCCCTCTCGCAGAGGCTTTCAAATGTATCTTTCCTCCTATCCATTTCCTCCTATGCATTTCACAGTGAACTCTTAATGTTACCACCCTTGCTTTCAATTTCACGGAAGGTTGTTTTGACTTTTCCATATACTAAATTAATCCTTCCGACGATCATTTCTTTTTCGATTTCTTCATTTTTCCGTGCAGTCATTGCTCGTCAACTACTACGCATTTCCTGTTTATTTAATTCCTAACTAACTTGTGTTTCCGTATTTCTGAATTTTGATGATCATTTTTGTACTTCCATCTTACGTCGATCAGCTGAAGTATTACAACTAGTATCCATGGTTTCTTCGCAGTTGCCTTCCTTTTACGTATGGTTTTCTTTGCAACTTCTGTAATTGCACTCTTTAGAGATGTCCACTCCTCTTCAGTTGCACTTCCCACTGAGCTACTCGTTACCGCAGTGCCTATAGCCTCAAAGAACTTAAAGCGCATCTCTTCATTCCACAGTACTTCCGTATCCCACTTCTCTGCACACTGATTCTTCCTACTAATCTCTTCAACTTCAACCTACTCTTCATCATTACTAGATTGTGATCTGTGTCTTTATCTGCTCCTGGGTACGCGTTTCAATCCAATATTTGATTTCGGAATATCGCCCGACCATGATGTAGTGTAACTGAAATTTTCGTGTATTTCCCGGCCGTTTCCAAGTATACCTCCTCCTCTTTTGATTCTTGAAGGGAGTATTCGCCATTACTGCATGATACTTATTGCAGAACTCTATTAGCCGCTCTCCTCTCTCATTTCTAATAAGAAGCCCATATTCTCCTGTAATCCTTTCTTCTGTTCCCTCCCCTAAAAGCGCATTCGAATCTCCCACGACTATTAGATTTTCATATCCCTTTGCGTACTGCATAATCCATTCAATGCCTTTATTTACTTTCTCTACCTCTTGGTCCTCTGCTTGCGACGTCGGCATGTATACCTGAACTATTGTTGTCGTTGTTCAAATGGCTCTGAGCACTATGGGACTCAACTGCTAAGGTCATTAGTCCCCTAGAACTTAGAACTAGTTAAACCTAACTAACCTAAGGACATCACAAACATCCATGCCCGAGGCAGGATTAGAACCTGCGACCGTAGCGGTCCTGCGGTTCCAGACTGCAGCGCCTTTAACCGCACGGCCACTTCGGCCGGCGTTGTCGTTGTTGGTCTGCTGTCGATTCTGATAAGAACAACCCTATCACTGAACTGTTCGAGTAACTCACTCTCTGCCCTACTTTGCTAGTCATAACGAATCCTACTCCACTTATACCATTTTCTGCTGCTGTTAATATTATACTGTACTCGTCTGACCAGGAGTCCTCGTCTTTTTTCCATTTCACTTCACTGACCCACACGATATCTAGACAGCCTTACCATTTTCCTTTTCAGGTTTGCTTGGTTCCTTAGCACGTTCAAGATTTTGACAGTCTACGCCTCAACTCGTAGAACGTTATTCTTTCGTTGCTTATTCGATCTCTTTTTCGTGGTCACCTCCCCCTTGGCAGACTCCTCCTGCAGATCCGATGGGGAACTTGTTCGGAATGTTTTGCCAATGAAAAGACCATCATGTCACTTTTTCAGTTACAGGCCACATGTCCTGTGGACACACATTACGTGTCTTTAATGCAGCGGTTCCATTGCCTTCTGCGCCCTCATGCCGTTGATCAATGCTGATTCCTCCGCCTTTAGGAGCAATTTCCCACCCTAGAGGCAAGAGAGTGACCTGAACCTCTACCCGCTCTCCTGCACTCTTTGACAATGTCGTTGGCTGAATGCTGATGATTTTTATTTAAAATTTAAGCGATGGTAGGGCTTTAACACGGAATTTATGACGTTTTTGATTAGTGATCAAATCGCTACCCATAGAGCAGAAACAGAATGCTGCAATCTTCACTTTAAGAATAATTTTCTCCATCTCCGGAACTGTATCGCGAATTATTCGTTATCACTGTATTATGTCGTACGGCGTTATACAAATGGTTCAAATGGCTCTGAGCACTATCTGAGGTCATCAGTCCCCTAGAACTTAGAACAACTTAAACTTCACTAACCTAAGGACATCACACACATTCATGCCCGAGGCAGGATTCGAACCTGCGACCGTAACGGTTGCGCGGCTCCGGACTGAAGCGCCTAGAACCGCTCGGCCACAGAGGCCGGCGGCGTTATACGAGATGATTCAACTGCCCTACCTATGAGGTGTGCGCAACCCGCAACACCTTCAAATACCACGCATGAGAGTTTCATAGTCTCTCCCACGCTATGCGCAAACTATTCGTCCTACAGAAAAAAATGAACAGGACCTTATTGTAGGAAATATGGTGTAGTTAAATTCTGTATTGAAATAAGTTTCCGCTAGTGGCCATTGCTTTCGAATTATTCAAGAAAAATGTAGGAAAGTGACCGTAAAATGCGTTTTTCTTGAATAGCTCGAAAATCTTGGCCAAAACGAAAACGTATCCCGGTACAAAATCTAACTACACTAACGAAAATAAATCGCAACACAGAAGAAGTTTTGCGAATAAACGATAGTTGACAGGCGTGTTCCTAGATCTCAGAGAGGATGTCTATTCAAATTTCGCTCCAGTCGCATAAGAGTGGTCTAGGAGCACCACTATGAGGATGCAAGTCAGGTTCGCTTTAAATGCACGCTATAAAGGTTACCTTTGAGACTGGACGTGGTGAATTGGTGTTAGACGATGATGATGTTAAGACGATGAAAACAGCTTGATCAGCACATCACTGAGTTTGAACGAGGTCGTGTAATAGGGCTACGATAAGCAGGATGTTCCTTCTGCAATGTTGCAGAGCGAGTTGGCAGACATGTAGCCACTGTACGTGACTGCTGGCAGCGATAGTCACGACAACGTACAGTTGAAAGAAGAACAGTCCGGATGACCACGTGGCACTACGAGGGAAGACCATCGTGTTCGGCGTTTGGCATGTCGTACGGCAGCAGTTGGCACCATAGTGACACAACGAACTGTTACTAATCGGTTACTTCAAGTGCATGGGGGCTTAATTAAATATAAGATTGATTGAAAATATTTTTTGTTTTAGTATGTCTGTCCGATTACGCAGTCTCGTAATCGGTTGGCCCTGACTAGTATTATTACGCTATCTGACTGCAAAGAACAATGTAAGAAAATTTTCGTAAACACAGTTAATTAATTAAGTCCCCAGCAACTATAAAACCTACAAAATCCAAGCACAAATGTAACTGTTCTGTATGTGGGAGTGTGACTCAACGTCCACATCTGGCACGGTTCTTTTCCAACAAGACAAGAATTTTTAAATATCAACTATGCTGACGTGACAAAAGAAATTTAGAAAAACTATAATTACGCAAGAAAACCAGAATTCACTCTAATACAAGAACACAAGCCAGATGCTTTGTTGACTGAACCTGTAGTGACGCATTATTTCAGACACACAATTAATAAAAGAACATTGTAATTTTTACCTTCATATATATTGACGAAATGCACTCATTATAATAACATCTGCTATCTCTCCCATCAAATAACTGCATAAAACATGGAACAACACTCTTTACTACCACATCTCACTCCGACTTCACGACAAGCAGTGCCCACTAGCACATCTCGGTACGACTGACTACAACGAGCTCTCAACAAGCACTGACTGCTACGAACTCTTAACACGCACTCCCTGCTACGAACTCTTAATACGCACTGTGGAGGCGGCTTAATAGTACTCTTTGGCGCAATCTCTGGCGCAGTGGCACAGTGCAGCCACCTTTCATATGCCCCTCCTCCACAGGCCAGAATTTGATGGTATTTTTGCCAGCATTGGTGGTGAAAATACCACCAAATTCGTCCACAAAAATACAGACAAAAATAAAAGATAATATTAATACCTAAATATCACATAATTAGTTAAAAATTTTGGCTTTGCACTGACCTTTCACTAACCTAATATATGAAATACAGTAAGCAATACAACTTCTTTTCATACATGTGACTTTACATAATAGTTTACACAATATACAAAAAATCAGTTTATACAAATGTTCACATAAAATGCTTTCAATGATTAGTTATATAAAAAAAAAAGACACTAACAGGTGACATCTTTTCAGTAGAAGCAGTTCATCAGTTGCACCCAGTAAAGTTTAGCAGGTACACCCAGCAACAAGTCACATTAGTTCAGTAGAACCAGTCCATCAGATGCACCCAGCAATGTTAAGCAGGTGCAGACGCCAACAAGTGACTTCATTTCAGTAAAAGCAGTTCACCAGTTGCACCCAGCAACGTTGAGAGCAGGTGCAGACACCAACAAGTGATACCATTTCAGTAAAAACAGTCCATCTGTGGCACCCAGCAATGTTGAGTAGGTGCAGACAGCAAAAAGTAACATCATTTCAGTAGAAACAGTTCTAACAGTGGCACTCAGTAACGTTCAAGAGGTACACACAGCAACAAGTCACATTAGTTCAGTAGAAGCAATCCATCAGATGCACCCAGCAATGTTAAGCAGGTGCAGACGCCAACAAGTGACTTCATTTCAGTAAAAGCAGTTCACCAGTTGCACCCAGCAATGTTGAGTGCAGGTGCAGACACCAACAAGTGACACCATTTCAGTAGGAGTAGTCCATCAGTTGCACCCAGCAATGTTGAGCAGGTGCAGACAGCAACAGGGGACATTTTTTCAGTAGAAGCAGTCCATTAGTGGCATCAGCAATGTTGATCAGGTGCACACAGCAACAGGGGACATCTCTTCAGTAGAAGCAGTCCATCAGTGGCACCCAGCAATATTGAGTAGGTGCAAACAGCAAAAAGTCACATCTCTCAGCAGAAGCAGTCCATCAGTTGCACCCAGCAATGTTGAGCAGGTGCAGACAGCAACAAGTGACTTCATTTCAGTAGAGGCAGTCCATCAGTTGCACCCAGCAATGTTGAGCAGGTGCAAACACCAACAAGTGACATCATTTCAGCAGAAACAGTCCATCAGTTGCACCCAGCAATGTTGAGAGCAGGTGCAGACACCAACCAGTGACACCATTTCAGTAGGAGTAGTCCATCAGTTGCATCAGCAATGTTGATCAGGTGCACACAGCAACAGGGGACATCTTTTCAGTAGAAGCAGTCCATCAGTGGCACCCAGCAATATTGATCAGGTGCACACAGCAACAGGGGACATCTTTTCAGTAGAAGCAGTCCATTAGTGGCATCAGCAATGTTGATCAGGTGCACACAGCAACAAGTGACATTATTTCAGTAGAAGCAGTTCCATCTGTGGCACCCAGTAAAGTTCAAGAGGTACACACAGCAACAAGTCACATTAGTTCAGTAGAAGCAGTCCATCAGAGGCACCCAGCAATGTTGAGTAGGTGCAGACAGCAACAAGTGACTTCATTTCAGTAGAAACAGTTCATTAGTTGCACCCAGCAATGTTGAGTAGGTGCAGACACCAACAAGTGACATCATTTCAGTAGAAGCAGTCCATCAGAGGCACCCAGCAATGTTGAGTAGGTGCAGACAGCAAAAAGTCACATCTCTCAGCAGAAGCAGTTTCAAAAAATTCACTAGCACTGATCACACTGTTCATCAGAGTTTATGAGCAGAAATTAAACATGTCCTAGTGGCACCAATCATGTAGAAAAGGTACAAATAACAGTCCATAATTTTTTAGAATCACTGATCACACGGTTCTTCAGCAGAAATTAAACATGACTAAATGTCACACATCATGTTGAAAAAGTGCAGGTAACAGTTCAGAATATTTATCTTCACTAATCAGACAGTTCAGGCATGAACAATAGTTTGAATGCACATACAAATGCTTTTACAGTAACATACAAATCATAACAAACACACAAATGATGTCAGATAATTGTCCTATTAACTATTACAATACACAAATACCAGTAAACCTATAATATTTATGGGTGTCAGTGCAAGCCACTACAAACAAATAAAATAATATTTAGGAGATAGGTGGGTAGGATTAGTAAAGGAAAACACACAAAACACACTCACTCATCTTTCATCCACATTAGTGCTACTGTGTAATTGAATAGTGTTAATTGTGTAAATGTAATTCTGTCAAAATCTGATGTTCATCATGTGTATCAAGTAGTACTGGCAGCAATGTATAACAGTCAATAATAGTTAGTCAACGTCATAGTCATCATGTCAAGACCAATGTTTGCCAAGCCAGATCAAAATGTACTGTTGTTGAACAACTGTCAGTGAGCCAAGATATGCAATTACTTCCTCTCTCCAAAAAAAAGTATATACTGCTTAGTGATTTAACAAAGTGTGTGTATAGACTATCTTCCTTCTATTTTAGTGTTCTAGTCTGCTCTCTTCATCCTCCTTGTTCCATAAGACCAACAAAAAAAAATATGCTCCTCACTTACTTTACCTCTTATACACCAAAACTCCAATAATCATCAGCTTCACACAATCTCAATAATACCTCAATAATACCTCTTCAATACGTCTTATCATCAATATCATTTACCTTACCTCTTGTCCACAAAAACTCCAATAATCATCAACTTCACATACTCTCAATACCTCAATAATACGTCGCTACATATAAACCTCAGCACCAATATCATTTCACTTCCATAACAACTCTTTCCTCTAGTCAGTCTCCTCGAACAAGTACAGAAAAAATCCTAATGCAACTTCAATTCAGCATCCCATACAATCCGAAGACACAGTGTCCACACACAACCTCTGTGTAATCCATCTGACCCAAATTTTCTACTCATTATAAATTATAAGATACATTTTGGTTCCTTGTCCATCATTAAATAAAAGAAATGCATACCTGACCTCTAACAGACTTAGTTCGAATAACTCTCAGTAATTAAGTACGATTACGGAGTGTGAATGATCATAATATTTCACAGTGTGTACACCACTTCAAGAATCATAGCAGAAGCAAACATGTGGAGTATTTTTGTGTCAAGTGTCACTTCCTATTTCAATTGCTCACGAAAAATGCAGTGTAATAATTGTTAATGGTCTAAACCTAGTTTTGGTCTGTCATGTCGTTAGCTTCCTTCCTATTAGCATAAATTTATACAGCTTCCATAAAACTTTAGCTCATGTGACTTCAATGACTTTCTTGTACTAATGTCGTTCGTCGAATTATAGCAGTTAATTTTCTTATCTTAAAAATGTAAGGCACTGAGCGTAAGCAAAACTTGCAATAGCGAGTAAATATACCAGTAGAGAACAGAATGTCAACAAGTGGATGCAGCACAATTCCTACAACGAGGCTCTGCCAAGCGAACAATCTATAATTAATACCATAGTGTGACCTAAACTCTATGTTTGTACACCTTATATCAGCATTTCTATATACCAAATTAAAGAGCAGTTATGGCAACAAAACAGAAATGTGTAAATATGTAATCCATACAAAAAGCAGCAAACATATATCTTACGTAATAAACAAGTCATTAGCATCATATCAGCCTAAGCAAATAAATGTTCATATGTCATCTTAACAAGTAAACATGGATGCGCAAGCAGATAAATCCAAAAAGTATAACTTACATACATAATCACAGTCAGCACAATAAATCAGGTTACAATTATAATTTAAATAAATAAGCACAGCAGGCACATAATTAAAAAAATATGACATCAGTGAAAAAGCATAGCAGCCAAGCGATGCATAATATACACAAGTTACAACCCAGTTCATTAATAATCATTGTCAAATTCAGTTAACGTACGCAAGCGCGTCGCTTCACACGTAAATTCATAGAACATGAAATTAGCACAAAGTATGAATCACGTAATCGTGAGCAGCAAATTACGTCTAAGTACGTACCTAAGTGGAAATATGTTACCTGAAAAATGAACTCAATTAATAGTTACCTTTTTTTTAGTTTATTACTTTCTTCTTCGAAATTACATTCTTCCTGAAATTTTCTCGATAGCAGGTCGTCTTAACGTCGGACACGCACAGAATTTACCTGAAGTTCTTAAAAACTTTATACATCCGTATCCTGCAAAATACTGAATGTTAATAACAGAATTCATCAAGTCACTATAGCTTTATACTGAATTTAGTCGGAGAAATTAGACTGAGTATTTGTTTACGGCTGTCAGTGCATTCGCACTGAGCGCTCGATCAGCTGTAGGCGCGTGACGTAGGAAGCTATTGTTCGCGGTCAACGACTGCCTTGTGCGGCGCGCAGACTTGATTGTTGCTTTGAGTATGTGCCGCCGCCAAAACACAGCGCGGTATCCTTGTACTCTCCGCATGTTTACATCTAGCTGTCAGTTTCTCAAAAGTATGTCATTCCACAAAAAAATTTTTTCAAAAGTATATCATTCCACAAAAATTTTGGAAACTGCGAACCTCACGTTTTGTGGTAGGTACAGCATAATTACGAATAGCATCCAATTTTTTTGGATCAGGAAGAATACCTTCTGTGCAAATAGTGTGACCGAGAAATTTCACCTGTGAACGACCAAATTCGGATTTTTCTAAGTTCACTGTAATGCCACCTCGTGCAAAAATACGTAATAATGAGTCCAAAATTTTGTTGTGCTCACTCCAAGAATGTTTAGCAATAAGAATATCGTCGACATATGAAGTAATATTGTCACGAAGATAAACAGGTAAAATTTCATTTAAGCTACGAATGAATGCTGCTGAAGGTACAATAAGTCCAAATGGTAATTTACGAAATCACTTCGGGGTAAATTAGTCAAATCCGGTTATTGTTTACTTACTCACTAGATAGATTGATAGTCGAAGAGTTGTTTTTGACAGATGCAAAGAATAGTAAAAGAGTAGGCAGCGGTACAGAAAACTAAAAGAGAAATAGCACCACTACAGCTCGGGGCCCTATGCTCGCTACGGCACATATTCACTTAGTGTAGTGAATCCCCTGAGGACATTAATAAGTTCAAACAGTAATTTTCGAAATCTCATTTAGGTAAATTGTCATATCCGGTTATTGTTTATCTACTGTCTAGATAGATTGATAGTCGAAGAGTTGGTTTGACAGATGCAAAGAATAGTAAAAGAGTAGGCAGCGGTCCAGAAAACTAAAAGAGAAATAGCACCACTACAGCTCGGGGCCCTATGCTCGCTACGGCACATATTCACTTAGAGTAGTGAATCCCCTGAGGACTTTAATAGCCGCACATAATTTCTAGTTTGTGACTTAATGGCAAATTTGGCGAAAGTGCGTACGTAAATTGATCTAACCATGTACATGGATGTATGTCATTCTTAGAGTTGCGGAAGATATTAAATTTCCGGACAGTCAAAAAGTGTTTATAGTCAAAGTTTTCGCCTCGTGGCGACAAAGACCTACCGCGTCTGTCCCAGTCCGAATGACGATTATTGTAAAGTTCGCGCGCCTGGCGCTCTCTTGTTGCATCCCGTAAATGAAACAAATTATTTTCTTCAAACCCTTCTGCTACCTGTGATTCTAAATTTCTTCTGCTATCTTTTCCTACAATTTCGCCTTCGATCTGCTTGACTTGCTTCCGTAATGCCTCAAATTCCCTTTTCACGCGTTCATTAAATTTTCCCTGATTCTCAACATGCTTATTTATGTTCTGATACTCTTCGGTTTCTGCAAATGGTAATGGAGCTGTATCATCCGAATCTCTGTCCCCATGTAAACTAAGATTTGTCAGTTTATCTGAAATTTCCTCAACTCTTTCCGATAAGTCACCTATTTTTTCTTTCTGTTTATTTACGTCTTCCGTAAGTGTCGCGACTCGGGTTTCAGTACTGACACATTTGGTAGTTAACTGTTCATATTGTTGTGTTAGGTTATTTAATCTGTCATTTGGCACGGATTCCTCGATTCTCTCAAATATTTCTTCCTTATCCTTTGCACGTTGTAAATTTAACTCTGAAAAATTCTGTACTATCACGCGATCTCTTTCTTCCTGTTCTCTATCCTGTTCCCTTTGTCTGATTTCTACTGCAATTAATCTATTATTGTGAGAATTCAAAATCGGTTGTACTTCCTCTCTGATTTCTTTCTTTAATTCATCTTTCATATCTTTGAAACATGTCCCTATTCTTGAATCTAACCGTGTTTCCAAAGTTCCCATCTCTGTTTTAATTATTCCAATCTCTGCTTTTAATTCAGATCCAAACCGTGTTTCCATTGTTCCCATATCAGTTTTTAATTCAGATCGTAAAGTTCCCATCTCTGTTTTAATTGTTCCTATCTCTGTTTTAATTGTTCCTATTTGTGAGTCTAACCGTGTTTCCATACGTGCTCCCAAATTTAATATAGCACTCATCAACTGCTCCATATTAAATTGTTCAGAATTCTTTTCGCCCCTAACATTTCCCGCAAAACTAACTTCCTTCTGCATAGCCATAAGGCTATCTGTGTTCGATACTATTCCAGAATCTTCTGTCGTTAATCTCAGATTCTGCGAATTTTCTGATTGAGAAAAATTTTGAAATGGTTCCGGACTATTTTCCCGACTTATTACATTGTTTTCCACCTCATTATCCACCATACTGTTTTCCTCTGTTGGCGAGTTCGCCATGTCAACAATTTCGTCATTCTCACTATTCATCATTTTTCCCTTTTTCATCGATCGCGTAATCATTTGCAAAACATACAAAAAATTCGTCACTGTACGAAAATTACACACAATGACTCTTTATCTCCAACAATACCATTCAAATGCAATGACTCCCTCAAACACGATCAATCGAACAATTGAAATAATTGCACTAAATTGTCAAACCCGTTGACAAGACAACAAATTCAATTCTGAGAAAAAAATACCATTAGAAGAATGACAATTACCAAATCTACACATTCAATACAGACTACAATCACTAAACTCAAAATTACTACAACAATACTACAGTCTACTATTTTTACAGTCAGAAGATTCCAAGGGACGATCCGAAGCAGCGGTCGCCACGTGCATGGGGGCTTAATTAAATATAAGATTGATTGAAAATATTTTTTGTTTTAGTATGTCTGTCCGATTACGCAGTCTCGTAATCGGTTGGCCCTGACTAGTATTATTACGCTATCTGACTGCAAAGAACAATGTAAGAAAATTTTTGTAAACACAGTTAATTAATTAAGTCCCCAGCAACTATAAAACCTACAAAATCCAAGCACAAATGTAACTGTTCTGTATGTGGGAGTGTGACTCAACGTCCACATCTGGCACGGTTCTTTTCCAACAAGACAAGAATTTTTAAATATCAACTATGCTGACGTGACAAAAGAAATTTAGAAAAACTATAATTACGCAAGAAAACCAGAATTCACTCTAATACAAGAACACAAGCCAGATGCTTTGTTGACTGAACCTGTAGTGACGCATTATTTCAGACACACAATTAATAAAAGAACATTGTAATTTTTACCTTCATATATATTGACGAAATGCACTCATTACAATAACATCTGCTATCTCTCCCATCAAATAACTGCATAAAACATGGAACAACACTCTTTACTACCACATCTCACTCCGACTTCACGACAAGCAGTGCCCACTAGCACATCTCGGTACGACTGACTACAACGAGCTCTCAACAAGCACTGACTGCTACGAACTCTTAACACGCACTCCCTGCTACGAACTCTTAATACGCCCTGTGGAGGCGGCTTAATAGTACTCTTTGGCGCAATCTCTGGCGCAGTGGCACAGTGCAGCCACCTTTCACAAGGACACTTCGAGCTAGCTGCCCTGTTGCGTGCATTCCAATGGCCCTAAACCACTGCTGTTTGCGACTTCAGTGGTGTCAAGCGAGAGCTCACTGGAGGTCAGGGTGGAGGTCTGTGGTGTTTTCTGATGAAAGCTGGTTCTGCCTCGGTTGCAGTGATGGCTGTGTGTTAGTTAGAAAGGCGCTTCAGTCTGGAACCGCGTGACCGCTACGGTCGCAGGTTCGAATCCTGCCTCGGGCATGGATGTGTGTGATGTCCTTAGGTTAGTTAGGTTTAAGTAGTTCTAAGTTCTAGTGGACTGATGACCTCAGATGTTAAGTCCCATAGTGCTCAGAGCCATTTGAACCATTTTGTTAGTTAGAAAGAAGCCAGTTGAGGGCCTGCAACCAACGTGCTGCGCGCTAGACACACGAGACCTACACCACTGTAACAATTCGGAAGACTTAATCCACTACTTTGGCATCCTCTGTTCATCCCTGGTTTCACGCAGGCATACGCACTTCGCTGCTCGACTCGCTGCGGCTCACTTCGTTACCGTCGTTCGCGCACGCCAACGCCACTAGCCCACGGCATGTCGGGACGCGGAAAAGGAGGCAAACTTGCTGCTGTGGCCAAGCTTCTGCTCACGCTAGCAGGAGATGGCCGTGGCAACAACAGGAAGAAGCGCAGCCCACCGCAGCACAGGAGGCAGTGCTACCGCTGCCACAAGATTGGACTCGTCGCCAGGACGTGTAGGGACGCAGTCACGTGTTTGAAATGTGCCAAAGCACATGACACACGCGACTGCGACAAGCCACCACATGTCGCGCCAACGTGCGTTAAACTGCGGCGGCGCGCACGCTGCAAACGCACGCAGCTGCACATATCTACATCTACATCTACATCTACATCCATACTCCGCAAGCCACCTGGCGGTGTGTGGCGGAGGGCACCTTGAGTACCTCTATCGGTTCTCCCTTCTATTCCAGTCTCGTATTGTTCGTGGAAAGAAGGATTGTCGGTATGCCTCTGTGTGGGCTCTAATCTCTCTGATTTTATCCTCATGGTTCCTTCGCGAGATATACGTAGGAGGGAGCAATATACTGCTTGACTCTTCGGTGAAGGTATGTTCTCGAAACTTTGACAAAAGCCCATACCGAGCTACTGAGCGTCTCTCCTGCAGAGTCTTCCACTGGAGTTTATCTATCATCTCCGTAACGCTTTCGCGATTACTAAATGATCCTGTAACGAAGCGCGCTGCTCTCCGTTGGATCTTCTCTATATCTTCTATCAACCCTATCTGGTACGGATCCCACACTGCTGAGCAGTATTCAAGCAGTGGGCGAACAAGCGTACTGTAACCTACTTCCTTTGTTTTCGGATTGCATTTCCTTAGGATTCTTCCAATGAATCTCAGTCTGGCATCTGCTTTACCGACGATCAACATTATATGATCATTCCATTTTAAATCACTCCTAATGCGTACTCCCAGATAATTTATGGTATTAACTGCTTCCAGTTGCTGACCTGCTATTTTGTAGCTAAATGATAAAGGATCTATCTTTCTGTGTATTCGCAGCACATTACACTTGTCTACATTGGGATTCAATTGCCATTCCCTGCACCATGCGTCAATTCGCTGCAGATCCTCCTGCATTTCAGTACAGTTTTCCGTTGTTACAACCTCTCGATCGTTCTGTTGTCTAGGAACTCTTCAATTCAATCACACAATTGCTCTGATAGTCCATATGCTCTTACTTTGTTCATTAAACGGCTGTGTGGAACTGTATCAAACGCCTTGCGGAAGTCAAGAAACACGGCATCTACCTGTGAACCCATGTCTATGGCCCTCTGAGTCTCGTGGACGAATAGCGCGAGCTGGGTTTCACATGACCGTCTTTTTCGAAACCCATGCTGATTCCCACAGAGTAGATTTCTAGTCTCCAGAAAGCAGCGGACATCAACTGCCAAGAAAGCGGTACTAGGAGAAGAGGCAGCCGTCCCGCCACCCCCTCCCAAAGGGGCAAACGGGGAGGTCGCAATCCCGCCCAGCGCCACCACCGACGAGGCCGTGGCCGCCCTCAAAGCCGCAATGGCGGCAGAGAGGGCAACGCAGAAGGAGATCGTCGGTCTCCACCGGCAGCTGCAAGAGTTGCGGGAAGAACTGAGGACGCTGCAAAAGAAGACACCCGCCCCCGATGCCATCCCCACGGTGGTACGACAAGCTGGGGTGGATGTGTCTACACAAACGGACGTCGCCCCGGGACCTGTAGCAATACAGGAAACCGGGGAGACGCCCATGGACGTGGTGCAGCCTGTAACTCCGCCACCGCCACCGCCGGATTTGGAGAAGAAGACGCAGCAGGGCAAACAAGATCAAGAGGGAGGAGGGATGCACTCTGAAGTCATACCTTTCCCGGACGTCACGAACCTGCCAGCGATACTGAAGAGGATCGCGACCATGGTGCGAGATGGGCGGTACGACGTCCAAAGGAAACCTTACCTTTTCGCGCAAGCGGAAGGGAAACGGAAGCCACAACTTCCACACCGGCCGTTCGAGCTTCGTGCCGGATATCGGGCAATTATGCTCGAATTCGTCACGAAGAAGGACCTTCACACGATCAACTCGAACCCAATCTTCACGCCGCGCGACTGGGGCTTCATCTTGGAGGATGCGGTCGCGCGGTTGAAGAAGGAAGTCCGAGATGGAGAGAGGAAGCTCTCACCCGAGCTGGAGTCTGCACTGAACAACATAGCGCGCGAGGGGAAGAAGAACTAGTACAACGTCACCGCCAGCATGCCTGCATGATGGCAACCAGGATTTTCACCCATAACACGCAAGGACCATCCACAACGAGAGGCAACTCAATTCCAACCCGTAAGGATCTCGGAGGAACAGCTACCCACAGCTTAGACTCCAAACCGCGGGCCAAGGACTAGGCCCGTTTGTATAGCGTCAGCGTCAGCGTCATCCCTGGTTTCAATACCAACGTGACCGATGAACTGGTGTACAGGTGACTGAGACGTGTTTACCGACTTTACCTCAGACCAAAACCTCTTTGGGGTGACGGAATGCCTTGTGTCTGTCACTAGACAGTATTTCTCGGAACTCGCTCCTGGCGCTTTGTCAGGGAGGGCAGTAAACTCCGCGTGCTGCCGCCCGTAACGGCGCTGCCATAACGACTTTTATACCGGTGAGGACCCCTCCCTTTTGCGTACTGTCTGACGGGGCGCTCTGTCTGTTCAGGTCAAATGGCACTCACACGTCACTGAATTTTATTCTCTTGTTATCTTTTAGCTGCAATCTTCCGTACCTTTTGGCCGTTAAAGACCGTGAAAACAGTTATTTCTTGCGCTTCTGGGAAGTCTTCTTTCTCTCAGTCCACACTTCTTTCATTCTTGCGCTGAAGGCGGCTTTTCTCTCTTCAGACCATTTAGTTCCACAAGTCTTCTTAATTTTCACACCGAAACCCGTGAATGAATTCAGTTTTTTTCTAAAAAGGTTTCTGTTAAATATTGTTTCCTGATCTATGTCCATTTCTTTTAGATCTCTTTCTGTGTTGATAAACCATAAATTTTTATTTTTTAGATTTGCGATGTATGAAAATATTTGTTTTGTAAGCCTATTCGGGTTCATCCTCATGATGTGAGCATAAAAGGAGCATCTTCTTTTTCTAATTTCGTCTGTAATTTTGCTGCACTTCGTATACACTTCTTTGTCGCTTTTTAGTCTGTATACAGGCTTGCCTTGATCATCTGTTATTTTCCTGTGTCCAAGAATTGTCCTCACAATTCTTCTTTCACGATTTTCTATCTGTTCTGCGTATGTAAAATTTGCCATTGTTTCTGATGCTTATAGTATCTGCGGTCTAATGACAGTCTGGTAGTGTCTGAGTTTAATGTTTTTGGATATACATTTTTTTGAATACATTTGTCTGCAGTAGTGAGTTGCTGTCTCTAGTTTTTGTATTCTAGCCCTGCAGGCTGGATGACCTTTTGCCACAGGCTGAATTTGTTCACCAAGATATTTAAAATGTCTAGATACCTGTATTTTCCCGTATTTCGTATTTATTTTCTTTGGTGGATTTTTGATATTTGTAATGATTTCTGTCTTTTCAAATGAAATTTGCAAGCCTGCTTTTTCAGCAGTTTCTTTAAGTAATTCTATTTGTTTTATTGTGTCTTTTTGTGTGTAAGCTAAACAGGCGAGATCGTCAGCGAAGGCAAAACAGTTGGTTTCAATGGCTTTGTAGCACTTCCCTCCAATTTGGACTTTCTCAACTCCATGTTTTTGCGTGAGTTTTCTCCATTCAGCTATGACTTTATCCAGAACACAGTTGAAGAGTACCGGGGACAGCGCATCTCCTTGTCTGGCGCCGGTTTTGACCTCGAAATGCCGTGAAATTTCTCGTTGGAATTTTACTTTTGATGTATTTGTTAATGTTTCTTTGATTATGGTGATTGTTGTTTCATCTATTTCATATTCTCGAAGTGTTTTGATGAGTGTGTTCCTATCGATTGAGTCATAAGCTTTTTTGAAATCAATGAATGTTATGAAATATTTCTTGCTCCTTGTAGATAAATAGTTCATTGTTGTTTTGAGGTTAAAAATTTGTTCGGCGCAGGATCTTCCTGGTCTGAAGCCAGCTTGATATTCTCCAAGTTTTCTCTCTATAATTGGTGATACACGATTGAGCAGGGCTTTTGATAGAATTTTATATGGGACTGGGAGAAGCGATATTCCACGATAGCTGTTAACATCCCTTTTGTCTCCTTTTTTAAACAAAGGGTGAATTAGGGCAGTTTTCCAGTGACTTGGGATTTTCTTGGTTTCCCATACTTCTTCAAGTTCTTTGTGTAGTGCTTCTACTGATGTTTCTCCCCCAAGCTTGAGCATTTCTGCTGTAATTGTGTCTTCTCCACATGCTTTCCTGTTTTTGAGATTTTTGATTATGTTTGTGATTTCCTCTCGTGTCGGAGGTGTTGAATGTGTTGGTAATGTTTCTGGTTGCGTAAAACTGAGAGTCTCGATGGGTGTTTGGCAGTTTAGGAGTGTCTCAAAATATTCAGCCAGGATTTCACAGTTTTCAGTATTGTTGGTGGCGAGAGTCTTATTATTTCTCATAAGGTTTAGGCAAGGGGACTGGTATCCTCGGAGTTTCTGGTTGAATGTTTTGTACCAAGCTGCCGTGTTGCATTTCTTGAAATTCTCTTCGATTGAGTCCAGTTGTTGTTTTTCATATTGTCTCTTTGTGTTGCGAATAGTTTTCGAGGCATTCTTTATGGCTTGCTTAAATTCATCAAAGTTGTTTTCAGTTTTATGTGAGTTCCACTTTTTCCAGGCTTTAAGTCTTTCATGCAGAACTTCATTACAGTTGCGTCCCACCACGGGTGTCTCGGTTTGCTCTTTTTTGGAAAGGTTGTTTCTGTTGCCTCAATCAAGTTGTTCTGAAATTCTTGGAGGTTTTGTGAAGGGGAGAATGTCTTTAGTTTTTTCTGAAAATCCTTGAGGTTAGAGTTGGACTTAAGGTTGTAATTTCTCAGGGTTGTAAGATCAAAATTTATTTTATTTCTGTTTTTATATTCACCGTTTCTGCTTTTCTGTTTGTTTTGTGGGATCAGTTTAGTTTTTATTTTCGTAAGATAGTGATCGGAGTCGAGGTTTAGAGATTTTCGGACACGTGTGTTCAATATTTCTTTTTCATATTTGGAGGAGATGGCAACGTGATCTATTTGAAATTCTCCGATACTCTTTATCGGAGATACCCAGGTTTTTTGTTTTCTGGGAAGATGTTTAAAACGTCTTGACATTAGCTTGAGTTTAAACTGCTTACAGAGCATAATTAACCTTTCTCCATTTTTGTTGGTTCGTTTGTGTGCGGGAAAGTTGCCGACAATATCGCGGAATTTCTTTTCTTTTCCAATCTGAGCGTTAAAATCTCCTAGAAGTATTTTTGCATTGTTTTCTGGGATTTCTGATATATGATCCTTAAGGTTTTCCCAGAATTCATCTGTTTCTTCCCTATTTTTAGCATTATTATTGTCATTTGTGGGAGCGTGAACATTGATTAATGTGTATGTTTTATTTGCACATCGAAAAGTGAGGAAAGATGTTCTCGATTATGTTGACCAAAAATGTTCGACAGAGTTCAGAATTTTTGTGTTTACAGCAAAAGCGGTGCCAATCTGAGGGCATTTCTTCATTACAATTTTTCCAAGTTTTCCTTTAAATATTCTGAATTTGTTTGATTCAAATGTGTTTTCATCAGTGAAGCGAGTTTCTTGTAGCGCCACAATTTGAATGTCTTCCGTGTGTAACTGGTCTGTAAGGTGCTTAAGTTTTCCCACTTTGAGAAGGGAGTTTATGTTGAGAGTTGCTATGTTGAAGATTTTTCTGGGTTTAATCTTGTTGGATTTGCATGGTGTTGCAGACTCCCCAGAATCCATGGGTCTGCTTGCGTCGTTGTCGACGGTGGATTGGCCACCTGGGGTAGTTTCGTTATTGAAAGACATTTCCATCATGCGTTAAGATTGTAACTGTTGAAATTCTTCAAAGTTGGGGAGATTACTTGCGTAACCTACCAGGAATACGACTAACGTTGTTAGCGTTAGAAGGTTTTCTTGAAACAGCCGCCTCTAACATGAGGAACAGACGCTGCCCACATGCCGCCCAATCTGGGTACAGACGCTTGCAGTTATAGATTTTTGGTTCCTCCGCTCTCTCAGCCGTTGGGAGTTAAAAATTCCTCATCCGCCTATGAGACCGTTGACCGGTTTTCACCCGTAACCCTAGGCAGGGGCCCTCACAGGGTGCTACCATCCGGAGCCAGATGGACCCAGGTTTTTTTACGAGGTTGTTACTCCTCCCCCTCCTCCTCCCTCATCACTTGTAAGATGAGGATCCGGGCTTGGGACCGGCAATGGCTTTTATTCTAGAGCATGCTCATCGTTGATGTGTTAGACAGATCACTTATCCAAATGACGTGGCTACCCGTAAATCATTTGTTTGTGAGCATGGCAATGTGCGGGAAATTTACAGGTTACTAAATAGCACACTGTCCTATATGTAATGAGAAATTAATTAGTCTTCCATTCTACTCTTGCAGCTAGTGATACAATTGAATTTAGTTTTTTTAAGCTATATCCGCTACATGTTTTTAATTGAAAATCCATCAGTGGAATAGAAGAAATTAAGCAAAAGAAATGATTCTATGCTTGATATAAAATTTGTGTCGCTATATGACAGACTATTGTGTTATTGGTCAAATTATTAAAGATTTTCGTGCGTGCATATTCAGCTCCTTTCTGAGCCACTGAAAGCTTTAGGAATTGGTAATAAATGTCATTTGTTTCTTCTTATGGTGTTGTAGCTATGAACATGACTGCTCTTAATAAAGTTTGCTTCATTATTTATCACGAATATTGCCAGAGAATATAAACGAGATATGTGAGAAAAGTAATGAGACTGGCAACACAGAGAGTGATCTGGCAACGTTGTGTTCTTCTATTTGTGTAGACTGAGTCTTTGTCCCTTTCAGATGCACCGTCCGAGCTTTATCTCAGTACAGCCATCACGTGATTTTTGAGAGGGCCATGAGTGAAGTTGTGTTTGTGTTGTGTGTTACGAAAATGGAAAACCAGAATGTAGAATATCGTCATGCAGTCAAGTTGTCTTAAAGGCCCATCATTTGGGGACTCTGACAACATTTAAAAGAACGTTACTAATATATTGGACGGACTACCAGTTGAAGACTTTTAGAGCTGCTACCAAAACTCGGAACAAAAGGAACAATATTGTTGTAAAAAAAAGAAAAAGAAAAAACTTTGGTATGTAAAAAAATCAGTCTGTTTACTTTTCTCACACAGGTCGTATATTGTGAAGTAAATGAGTCAAATGCCAAACTCTAGACGAAAAACCTGTACGATTCGGTACCTACTGTGCAAAATAACTTTCTCTCATCATGGAAACAGTCTGTTGTAGGTACTGGAGTGACGCAGCATTCCAAGCGACTGGGAAAAAAAAGGCGCACATCGCTCAGCTAAAAGCGTTCAGTAGGCAACTGGACGTTAAGGCATATTTACTCGGGCCATTGAAATTGCATATGCCGATAACGTAGCGCGGCGACGTTGCCACACAAGTGGCAGCCACACGTTCAGCAACATTTCCGGCAACTGTTACCCGGCATTATTAGCAACGATATATTTCTAAGACAGATTTGTTTACATGGGTGACAGTACAGCCGCTAAATGGACAAAAGCGAGCCAGTGGAAGTGAGTGCAGCTGTCCTCCACTTGCATTGCACAAGGTAAAAGCAATTAAAGCTGGAATAAAGCTCTGTGCTTCCGTTGTTTTTTTTTTCTTTTTGTTTTTGTGGGCGAACTGGTTCCGAAACTTTAACTCATGATATGATGCTAGGATACGCTCAGTTCCCAAAATGTTGAAATACAATTTCGAATACACCGTAAAATCAGTTCTTCCGAAAACTGGTATGGCCAACACAAGTATGAAACGCAGTATGCCAGTTACAACTGGACTGGTAGTCACCTTTCTGTTAGTTGCTACTTGTGATTCGAACAGAAGTTTGATGTAGGTCAATAAATTACACTTCTCATAGATGTGCCTCTTCGTACTAGACGTTTCCAACGCTCAGTCTTTACGAAAACGGACAACGTTCCTAACTGAAGTGGAAAACACTGTTTCAGTTCTCAGATCATGTGACTTTATACTGCAGCGCTGGTGACGCGAGGCATGAGGAAGAAACGCTGAGAATAAGAAGAAAGCATTTCCAGACAATGGCCGAGTCAGATACATCTTCTGACCAAAAGTACCCGGAACCCCTAAGTTGTAAGTAGTTGCAAGTAAGGAATTAATCTGGGGTATGTCAACCTTGTACAGCTGCCTAAGTCGACTGTTGATTATGTCATTGTGAAGCGGCAACGCGAAGCAACAACCGCAGCCAAACCAAGACCAGAGAGACCTCATGTTCTGACGCACAGGGATTGTCGAGCGTTGCGAATTATGGCTGTAATAATTCGCATAAAATCATATTAAGTGCATTGTGCTGCCACCTACTGCCAGGTACTCCATATCAGCTACCTCAGTAGTCATTAGACATCGTGAGAGAGCAGAGTGGGGCGCTCCGCGGAACTCACGGACTTCTAACGTGGTCAGGTGACTGTGTATCAGTTGCGTCATACGTCTGTAGGCGAGATTTCCACACTCCTAAACATCCCTACGTCCACTGTTTCCGATGTGATAGCGAAGTGGAAACGTGAAGGGACACGTACAGCACAAAAGCGTACAGGCCGAACTCGTCTGTTGACTCACAGAGACCGCCGACATTTAAAGAGGTTCGTAATGTGTAACAGGCAGACATCTATCCAGACCGTCACACAGGAATTCCCAACTGCATCAGAATCCACTGCAAGTGCTATGACAGTTAGGCGGGAGGTGAGAAAACTTGAATTTCATGGTCGAACGGCTGCTCATAAGCCACACATCACGCCGGTAAATGCCAAACGACGCCTCGCTTGCTGTAAGGAGCGTAAACATTGAACGATCGAACAGTGGAAAAACGTTGTGTGGAGTGACGAACCACGGTACACAATGTGGCGATCCGATGGCAGGGTGTGGGTAAGGCGAATGCCTGGTGATCGTCATCTGCCAGCGTGTGTAGTGCCAAAAGTAAAATTCGGAGGCGGGGGTGTTGTGGTGTGGTCGCGTTTTTCCTTGTTGTTTTGCGTGGCACTATCACAGCACAAGCCTACATTGACGTTTTAAGTACCTTCTTGCTTCCCACTGTTGAAGAGCAATTCGGGGATGGCGATTGCATCTTTCAACACGATCGAGCACCTGTTCATAATGCACGGCCTGTGGCGGAGTGGTTACACTACAATAACATCCCTGTAATGGAATGGCCTGCACAGACTCCTGACCTGAATCCTACAGAACAACTTTGGGATGTTTTGGAACGCCGACTTCGTGCCACGCCTCACCGACCGACATCGATACCTCTGCTCAGTGCAGCACTCCGTGAAGGATGGGCTGCCGTTCCCCAAGAAACCTTCCAGCACCTAATTGAACGTATGGATGCGAGAGTGGAGGCTGTCATCGAGGCTAAGGGTGGGCCAATACCATACTGAATTCCAGCATTACCGATGGAGGGCGCCATGACCTTGTAAGTCATTTTCAGCCAGGTGTCCGGATACTATTGATCACGTAGTATGTGGGATCACAGTCTTCGAAATTGTTGTATGTACATTGAGGTTCTGCAGTGTGTATAGCTTGTTTGTGCAAGGTCATAGATAATGTGCCTGTTTACAAGAAGATAGAAGGAATTGCAGAGAACAGATGATTGCTACAGGAACCTGGGCGCAGGTAAATGAAACTATTGCACATAAATAGGCGAAGAGACCCACTGCTATTCTACCACACTACTGGTGATTGGCTGTGATAGAATACCTAGTGATAATCGCTGGATCGACCTGCAGTGTAACGAGTGCATAAGGCAACCACTATAAAAGCAGATGTCAGGCTTATCCACAAAAGAAGTGGGATACTATTCAGCATCGACTTATAACTACGTTCTTTGGCTTTGCACGCTAAGGAACATTAACAAATTTGAAGGAAGAGACACAAACAATTTCTGAGACTGACTAGAGTGGGATCGAAAACCAGGATTTTCCGATGCATAATCTAGCACAGTTGTCTGCACTGTTGTGGTCAGGGGTTATTAATAAACACGTATTAGCGTTATCTATATATCTACACTGTAGAATTACCATAAGGTACACCTGTCCTACAGATCTCGCAGAACGATGATCATTATACTGTAATGAGGATACTGTGTGTGTTTCGTTTGGCATACGGTGAAGAAGTGGCAAATGCCCTTGCAGGCTCACAGCCTACATCGGTAATCATTCTTTATGGATGCTACACAAGCGTTCCTACTCACGTGATAGTTGTGGCGGCGGCTTGCTTATCTTAATAGACTTGTATGGTGGGATTAAATGATGGAAGTACTCTCTCTCTCTCTCTACCACGTTTGGTATGACGGCATCTGATTTTTGGTACAGTTCATGCTAGCATAGTCTGCAGCCATAGTTCCGTATCCTCTAATGTGCTAAACATTCCTCAGCTATTAGGGGGGAAGACGAGACCAACTGATGAACGGTAATAAAGTGGAACACCTACAGCCGTCCTTACGTTATATGGCTACAGTTTCCGTGCTTCATTAACTGACCCTGAGGGTCTTAAGTCCATCCATATGCACGATTCATCAGCGGCCAACATCTATGAACTGATTTTCGCAGACAACTTGTAACATAACATCGTTGTTAGATGTAGTCTGTGAAAACCAGTTCATAGATGTTGGCCACTGACGACTACAGATGGATTTAACCCCCTCAGCGTCAGTTAAGGCCTACAGATGGTACAATGAAGCACCGAAACTGGTAACTATATAATAAATAACATCCTAAGGACGGCTGTAGGTGTTCCACTTTATTACATAAGTGAATAGCCGAAGTCCCTCAAACTTCCAATTACAAGGATGGACATACAACAACGGACGAACGTTTTGAATTGTGGAGAACCTGGGCATTCCTGTTTTGATTTTGGTAAGCATAAATTACACCGAAAATGGTATACGGTGTGTTCCTTAGCAAGAAGAGTTTAATGTTCTTATGCCTATTACAGAACCGTTTTGTGACAACATTATGGTGGGTAAAATTTGTGATCAAGTTGACTATCAAGGACAACAGTAGCTACCAAAGATACCCAGGAGTGACTGGGCTGAAGTGGATTTCAAAACAATTACAAGTACTTGTATGCATATTGCCCATGTAGAAGGTATTAGATACTACAGCCAAAATCCGATTTCACTGCCATTTCACTCTCGAATAGCGCGTGAGAGAAAATGAATAATATGTGTTATCGCCTCACAGAAAGATTCTATTGTAATATACTAAGTAATGTATAATTAAAGGTATAGAAGCAAGGCTTCATTGATTATTGCTTTGGAGAGTTGTTACTCTGAACCTCACCTATATTCTCGCCATTAAAAAACTATATCTGGCATAACAATCATAAAAGAGATTAGGATTTGTATAGAGGCATATAAATATTATAGATGCATATAAATAATATTTTATACATCATTCATTGTGTGTGTGGAATAGGAGAGAAGATCAGTTATACTGGTACGCTACTACCTGCAACAAGTGCTGTACACTAGCTTGTGGAGTATGTGTTTGAATGTATGATGTTATCTACAGGAGGTATGCGACACCAGGAGTGTGTAACGATTTGCAGCTGAACGTAAATAAGTGTAACAATTTGGCTTAAAAAGGAGAAGAGACTTGATACTGTTCTATTGAAATATTGACTACGTATCTCAAGAAACAGTAACAATCGTAAAATGTCTGGAAGTAAGCATATGGAGTCATCTAAAGTGCAATGACATGTAACAAATACTGGGAAAAGCCTTGCTGAGGGGAATCTTATCCACCAAACAAGTGGCCTGTAAAACACTGGTTCCACTGATTTTTAAGTATTTCTCGTCAGCACGGAACCCTTACCAGTGAGGTTAATAGAACTATGATTGCTGTGTACAGATGCGAGCTGAGTTGACGACCCTTCTCTCACAGCTCCAGGCTGTGTTGGCTTTCGGCACACAGCTTGAGGCTGCTGCCAGGGATTAGCGACCACAAGGCAGTAGCCGCTAGACTGAATACCGCAGCTCCTACAACCATCAAAAAGAAACGCAAAGTATATCTATTTAAGAAAGCTAATAAAAATGCTCTTAACGCCTTTTTAAAAGGCAGTCTGCAATCCTTCCTATCTGCTCGTGTAAGTGTAGAAAAGTTGTGGAATGATTTCAAAGGGATAGTGTCGACAGCAATTGAGAGATATACACCACATAAACTAATAAGTGATGGTACTGATCCCCTATTGTACACAAAACGCGTCAGATAGCTGTGCTGAAGCATTAAAAAAGAATGCCAAATTTAAAAGAACGCAAAATCGCGAAGACTGACAAAGTTTTGCTGAAGTTCGAAATATAGCTCATACTTCAATGCGAGATGCTTTCAATAATTTCCACAACGAAACTCTGTCTCGAAATCTGACAGAAAACCCAAAGAGATTCTGGTCATATATAAAGCACACAAGTGGCAAGACGCAATCAATACCTTCACTGCGCGATAACAACGGTGAAGTCACTGATGACAGTGCCACTAAAGCAGAGTTATTAAACACGATTTTAAGTAAATATTCCTGAATTCCAGTCAAGAAGAACTACCAAGACGAGAAACAAGAAATAGATATCCACGGTGTCGCAAAGCAGCTTAAATCACTTAATAATAGCAAGGCTTCCAGTCCAGATTGTATACCAGTCAGGTTCCTCTCAGAGTATGCTGATAAAATAGCTCCATATTTAGCAGTTATATACAACCGCTCGCCGACAGAAAGATCCGTACCTAAAGACTGGAAAGTTGCTCAAGTCACATCAGTACCCAAAAAGTGAAGCAGGAGTAATCCGTTGAATTACAGGCCCATATCATTAACGTCGATTTACAGTAGGATTTTGTAACATATACTGTATTAGAACAATACGAAGTATCTCGAAGAAAACGATTTATTGACACGTAGTCAGCACGGATTCAGAAAATATCGTTCTTGTGAAACACAACTAGCTCTTTATACTCTCGAAGTAATGAGTGCTATCGACAGGGGATGTCAAATTGATTCCATATTTTTAGATTTCCAGAAGGCTTCCGACGCCGTTCCTCACAAGCATCTTCTAACCAAACTGCGTGCCTATGGAATATCGCCTCAGTTGTGCAGCTGGATTAATGATTTCCTGCCAGAAAGATCACAGTTCGTAGTAATGGATGGAAAGTCATCGAGTAAAACGGAAATAATATCCGCAGTTCCCCAAGGATGTGTTATAGATCCTCTGTTGTTCCTGATCTATATTAACGACATAGGAGACAATCTCAGTAGCCGTCTTAGATTGTTTGCTGATGATGCAGTCATTTACCGTCTTGTAAAGTCATCAGATGACCAAAACGAATTGCAAAATGATTGAGATAAGATATCTGTACGGTACGGAAAATAGTAATTGACCCTGAATAAAGAAAAGTGCGAAGTTATTCACATGAATACTAAAAGAAATCCGCTAAATTTCGATTACGCGATAAGTCACACAAATCTGAAGGCTGTAAATTCAACAAAATACTTAGGGATTACAATTACAAATACTCTAAATTGGAACGAGCACATAGATAGTGTTGTGGGTAGAGCCAACCAAAGATTGCGATTGCGATTCATTGGCAGAACACTTAGAAGGTGCAACAGGTCTACTAAAGAGACTGCTTACACGACGCTTGTCCGCCCTATTCTGCAGTATTGCTGTGAGGTGTGGGATCCGCATCAGATGGGACTGACGGATGACGTCGAAAAAGTAAAAAGAAGGGCAGCTCGTTTTGTATTATCGCGAAGTAGGGGAGATAGTGCGACAGGCATGATACGTGAATTGGAGTGGCAATCATTAAAACAAAGGCGTTTTTCGTTGCGACGGGATCTTCTCATGAAATTTCAATCACCAGTTTTCTCCTACGATTGCGAAAACGTTCTGTTGGCACCCATCAACATAGGGAGAAATGATCATCACGATAAATAAGAGAAATCAGGGCTCGCACAGAAAAATTTAAGTGCTCGTTTTTTCCGCCCGCCGTTCGAGGGTGGAACGGTGGAGAGACAGCTTGAAGGTGGTTCATTAAACCCTCTGCCAGGCACTTTATTGTGATTAGCAGAGTAATCACTCAGATGTAGCTGTAGATGTAGAAGATCTAGTGAGACCACTCTGTCGAGTAACCACTTAAAATTATGCGTTCAAATAATTTTGTTTGTAACGAGAGACATACTAACGGTTCCTGTCATATTGAAGATGTAGTGAGCAATGTCTGTTTCTACTGAATGCAGACAGAAATTGCAAACACTTGAAAAAACGCACTTATCAACTATTATGAGTGATATGTTTTATTTCCGATCAGACGGTTTATGCAGATTACGCATCGCAAAGACTGTGGGAAATTCACTCGGATAAATTTAGTTATTATGCTGCTGCTACCAGCCAGTTTGCTGATATTTGTCGCTGATATTTGTCGTATCACGGTGGGTCGGCAGAAAGTGAGGGCTCTCATGATAGTGGGGGCTACATGGGCAGCAGTGACTGGGCAGAAGCTGGGCGACGCCTATGGTCAGCGTGTTACCAGTGTCCTCTCCGACATGTTGCGATCCGCGGCAACGGTGCTTGCTGCGATTTTTTTAATACTGCAGATCATCTTAACTGATCCGTTCCTTCCATATTCTATTTCAATGAAGCCTGATAGTGCAGTGTGACAGAAGAAAAAAACACCTGCAGTAATGGTAGCTACAGGCTATCAGTGTAATTTTTCAGTAATGTCCTTTGCGTATGTGTATGACCCGCAATGAAGTTGTTACGTATGGGCCATGTGATAATGGGCTCCCACAGCAGTGGCAGGCGATAAGACAAGTTGCCTGCACGGCTGATGCTAGAGTGGCATCCCGGTAATAGTGAAGCTCAGTGCTGGGTTGAGAGGTGGTGCGGCTCTCTTCGATGAGTGCACAGGGTCCTCCATGGAGTGGAGCTTGCTTACATAAAGACGTTGCAATTACCCCTTTTCTACTCCAACAGTGGTGAAAGTTGTTCAGACATCAAATAAAGGTATTCCATGTGTTGATAATAACGTCTGACATGACGTAGAATTCCTTACATTTTTTTTAAAGTTCCTGCTTCGTCATTAAAAAGTGGGCAGCTGGATGAACTCGAAAAATATCCGAAACTAGACATGCGAAAGCATAGCACCTTCGTCTCTTACCTTTATGCATATAGTGTGTTCTCCACTGTTTGTACAACTAAGCCCCAGGTTAGTAAACATCTAATCGATGTTAAGTATTCATTTTCAAGACCATAGTAAGCTGTCCAAAGTTGATATGTGAGTTATCAGTGTAATTTGTTTAAATATTACGCTATGGTAATTGTTAAACATTTTAAGTCTCATATTTAGAATCTCGACAAATGGCTTTTTGAAAAATCAAAAAACTTGTAACAAACAATCCCAAAACTGTAGATGGCAGTGCAAGAATGTGGTCATACATTGGAGTGCTTCCAGAAAAGCCAAGGGCACAATATTCTGCTATAAAAAAACGCATAAATTTTGAAGCACGTATCAGGCGGTCAAACAGGCAGAATATGAGTGAGGTGTCTTTCTGATATTAGTCATGAATCTTCCATTATGCTGAACAGAACACAAGTAATGAGACACGCAATTGGTCTAAAATCCTAGGCACGCGTTTTGGAACATAAATCATGATAAGTAGTGAATAAATGGCCGTTATAAAAGTGATACTTATTAATTACAGTAAATCAGGAATAAATTACATAAACTACATTAACTGGATATTAAATTATGACAAGTCATAAATAAGCAAGGAGAAGTAGCGGCTCCGGTCTCGGAAACTGACATACGGCCGGGACAGCGGTGTGCTGACCACATACCCCTCCATATCCGCATCCAGTGAAGCCTATGAGCTGAGTATGACAAGGCGGCCGGTCAGTACCGCTTGGCCTTCATGGCCTGTTCGGGAGGAGTTTAGTTTATAAATAAAAGAGATAAGGAAACTAAGTCATGTGGCTGACTTGCAGGGAACAATGCACCTCTTCTCTCAGGGAGGTGGGATGGGATGGTGGGAGGACATTGGCCAAGGAAGACATTGACTTGTCATCTTGATGATAAATCACGTAACTGCCTTGTACCAATTTTGATCCACTACTGCAGTGAAGTGAGTCACATGTCCAAGCTGACTTCGTTCAATTAGAGTAATGAAGGCTTGTGGTGAATCCAAGAATTACAATCTACTACACTTTATAAACAAACGTATCCAGTGGGATACTGTATTTTCAGCGTTTCATGTAAGGAAATGAAGGAAATGTTTCATGTAATCTGGTGTATTCTGTTTCTGTGCGTTTTACATTATTAATTTGATTATGAAGAGAAGTAGAAAATGAGCTCTAACGCAGACATACACTTCAAAAAAAAGAATGGGGAGGAAATCGGTAGTTGTGATGTACATGTACAGACAAACAAATGACTACAGTTTCAGAAAAATTGGATGATTTATTGAAGAGGAAGAGCTTTACGAATTGAGCAATTCAATAACGCTTTGGTCCATCTCTGGCACTTATGGAAACAGTTATTCGGATTGGTATTGATTGATAGAATTGTTGGATGTCCTCCTGAGGGATATCGTACCAAATTATTTCCAATTGGAGCGTTAGATCATAAAAAATTCCCGATCTGGTTGGAGGGCCGTGCCCATAACGCTCCAAAAGTTCTCAATTGCGAAGAGATCCGATGACCTTGCTGGACATGGGAGAGTTTGGAAAGTACGGAAACAAGCAGCCGAAACTCCCGCCGTGTGCAGGCGGGTATTGTCTTGCTGAAATGTAAGCCCAGAATTGCTTGCCATTAAGGGCAACAAAATGGGGCGTAGAACAAAACACGCAATTTTTCTGACACTGTAATCATTTGTTTGTTTGAACATGTACACCACATTTACCGATTTCCGTCCATTCTGATAATTCCTTCGTGGAATGTCGTTTTTTTGTCTTAGTGTGTAAAGGTGTTTCCAGGTGAATGTACACATACAAGAGTTGCCCAGAAAGTATTGCACCGCATTTTTTCTTCAACAATTCTTTATTGAACCTAATGAGAATTACACACACGATAAAATGGTGTTTATTTACACATCCTATTTTTCCATGTAATCTCTCCATCCCCTTCTATGGCCTATCTCCAGCTCGAAACACAGCAGGCGTACATGCACTGTCGGTACCAATCCTTGTCCTGGTAATGGAGCCAGTGCTTCATTGTGTGAATCACCTCATCGTCATCAAAATGTCTTCCACTAATGGCATCTTTTAACGACCCCAAAAAGTGGAAGTCCGAGGGGGCTAGGCCTTTGCTGTCAGGTGTGAGAGCATTGGATGGCCTCCCCGACCGCTGCAAATCGTGGACCTCCGTCGAACCGCCTTCCGATGACCTCACCCTCCGTGCCCAGCGACTAACTGTACTTCTTTCAACAGCAGATCGTCCATAGAACTTACACAAGCGTTTGTGAATATGCCCCACAGTCTCTTTCTCTGCAGCGAGAAATTCAATAACGGCACGTTGCTTCTAACGTACATTACCTGTAGACGCCATTTTTAAACTGTCCTGCAGCTACGCTATCTGTCGGAAGTGACGGAAACTTGACGCCCTCACACCCTAGCTGCTGCGTTAATGCCATCGATAAGCGATAAGCACTGGTATTAGACTATTCTTAGAAGCAATATTGCGTGGTCATGGTAAATATACGAGGGTTGTAACTTTAATAGTCGCAGCTATTTATTTACAGCTCGTACAAAATTGAGACGTGTTTCAAACTTTTACTGACCTTCAGAGTAGTCACCATCATTGTGTATAACCCGTTGCCAGCGATGTGGAAGTCGTAGGATACTCTTAGCGGTGCCAGTTGTGTTGACAGTTCGAGCGGCGCGGTCTACTGCTTGACGAATTTGTAGCAATTCTGAAGCGAATGCCGTGAAGTGTTTCCTTCAGTTTAGCAAAATTGTTGAACTCACGAGGGCTTAAGTCAGGGGAGTGCAGTAGGTGTTATAGCACTTAGCAGCCCCGTCAGTCAAACAAATCAGTAACAGCTTGCACTGTATGTGTTTGAGCACTGTCCTGCAAAATGATGGTCAGATCTTGCAGAAAGTGTCATCACTTCTGTCTCTATGCTGTTCATTTCTGGAACACAACCTACGACCAGCTTAGAGACAGAAGTGATGACACTTTCTGCAGGATATGACCATCATTTTGCAGGACAGTGTTCAAGCACGTACACTGCAAGCTGTTACTGATTTATTTGACTGATGTGGCTGCTAAGTGCTATAACACCTACTGCACTCCCCTGACTTAAGCCCTCGTGAGTTCAACACGATTGCTAAACTGAAGGAAACACTTCACGGCATTCGCTGCAGAACTGATACAAATCCGTCGGTCAATAGACCGCGCCGCTCTAACTGTCAACACAACTGGCACTGCTGAGAGTATCCTACGACTTCCACATCGCTGGCAACGAGTTATACACAATGATGGTGACTATTCTGAAGGTCAGTAAAAGTTTGAAACACGTCTCAATTTTGTACGAGCTGTAAATAAATAGCTGTCACTATCAAAGTTCCAACCCTCGTACATACATGTACAGCAAACAGTTGTGTCGTAGAGTAAACGTTGAATCTTAGTATAGCTATGTATCTACTACATAACTGTTAACAAGTACTGAAGAGAAAGAATAAATCGACACCTTCTCCATCTTTTCTTGACTTTTCTATTTTCATTCATTTCTAGCGACATGCATTCTTTACAAGGTTTATCTTCTTCCTCAAGATATCAACGTTTCCAAGGAAATTCTTCGCTTTTAACCCCTCGGACGTCACTAAACAATCCAGCTTATTTTTGTCAGAATACTCAGGATACTGTACGTTCCAAAGGTACTCCTGTAGTAAACATACACCTACATAACTTTACGATTTCCTCAGAATTCCTCAGGGTTGACGTCATACAGCTTGTTTCTCTGCCAGACAAGTGAGTAAGTGGATGTTTACACGCGGGAACGACGAGATGCAAGTTGACACGTAACCGTTGTGTAGACTAACAAGCAACGCGGATTTCAGTACTACGCCGGCAAATATGAAACTGGCGAGAGTATTTACATTCGGTAAATTCACTATCAGGTACATCTGGGGCTCATAAATTAGCCCAGTGATAATACAGCTTTTTTTCTTTTTACTTGCCTTCAGCAATACTAGGCTTTCAGGCCCCCTCTTACATCAAGCAAAAAGTTGTGTGTACAAAACTTTTTTCCGTTGCAGTTTCGTTAAATAATGATGATTGTATGATTTGTAAATAATTGAAATAATGATGATAATACTAGCAAAAAAATTATTTGCACCAGTTGTATGTAAGGCAGTAACAATTAAAGCAATCGCAGAAGCACTGCATAATTAATGGTGTTCAGTATAATAATAATAACAACAACAATAATAATAACTGTATAGTGTGTAAAGAAAACATGAGAAACGATGCAACGGGAAGACTACTGCGCTAATAATGACTTCTTCAGAAGAGAAAAATAGGGGAAGTATTAGATGGCAACAGAATGTAGCCATTGGATTTCATGTTCTGGAAGAAAAGAACAAAAACTTTTTCCTGTCTAGGAATAGTAAGAATGTCTTGCACAAGACAGACTGTAACCAACTGTAATAGGTAAGGAATGTGTTCAAAACCTGGGAAGACACAATTCTTGTTTCAGAAAAACCTTTAGTTATATTTTGAAGGTACTAATGTAAACTAATTCTCCGATGTCGTGAGGGACATTGTTTCCGGAAAAGAATTTAGAATAGATGACTGCGCTATGAAGCTGGACAGTAACGATTTTGCTTTGATGGGGAAGAGTGCTTATGGTGTTCTGTTCAAGTAATAGTGTTAAGGGTTAGAGGGTGTATGAGGGTATTGTGTACGTTCATCACGTAGTAAATGAAACAATAAATGGAAATCCTTGAACTAGTCTGGTATGACAGCTGTGCATAAGATGGTTTATACGATCAACTTGCCGAACGTCGTAAGCGATTACCAGATCTCAAGCAACGTCAGCTCTCCTGAGAAAGACTGTGCAAGATAACAACAATGCAGGCAACAACTGGATACACATATCTTTCTACGATGTTTTTCCAGGTTATAAGTAAAACTTTCTTTATTTTTTGCGCGAGAAGATGGTGTATTCTTGCAGGTTGTGGCCATATGTTCAGACTAGCTTAGGTTTCCGTCGAATATCTCCCCCCTACTATCAGCAAGGTAACCTTCTCATATCATTTAATGCGCGGCGCGCTAGATGGCAAAACAGGCAACTGCTGACCGGATTTCAGAGACGGACTTAGGAAATAGGACAAAAATAGCCGAACTACGATAACATGCAGAACAAATTTTCCACAATTCACAGACAGGTGGCGCACACGACTTCCATCCCTTAAGCCGTCAGCACGTGGACCGTGTATTCGAACGTCAACATCAAGTATACCGAGTTTCTGACGTCACACCGTGGGAAAATCGCGTTGGGGAGTCTTTGCGAACGTGCACAGCAATATCCATCATGTCCAATATTCTGAACTTGCGATCGAATGTGGGACAATGAGATGGAAAAACGCCACATACGTCACATGAAGCCATCTCTCTTCACCACAGTGTCGCGAACCGCCAATTCGACTTTCAGTTGAAACCCATATGTGTATATATGTTGTTTCCAAGCACCAGCAAATTGATTCTCTCTCGAGAACCTGTCGTTAAACGTATTATTTGTTGTAATAAAATAAAGGAAAACCTTACATGGGCGCTTCAGTCTGGAACCTCGCGACCGCTACGGTCGCAGGTTCGAATCCTGCCTCGGGCATGGATGTGTGTGATGTCCTTAGGTTAGTTAGGTTTAAGTAGTTATAAGTTCTAGTGGACTGATGACCTTAGATGTTAAGTCCCATAGTCCTCAGAGCCATTTGAACTTTCTTGTTTCAAGTCGTCTATTTCACGTGTTGTAAAGCTTCCGCTACACAATACGGACAGTGATCAAGTAAGAATGACCTTAGGGCTTTAGTAAAATGCAGGAATGATGAAATAATTTTTATCTTATGTTGAGAACTATTGTATATTTGTATCGCACTATCTGTAATTAAACTTCTGTAAGCCGATTTCCTTAATGACAAGACATATTATTTTACTTCTTACCTTACAACATGACTGTGGATATTGAAATTTTTATTTATGTGTATTACAGACGGAGCAACATGACTAGCATAGAACAAGGGACGAAATGTGCATGTTAGTGGTGTTAAGGTGGAAATTTTGCATCTGTCCATTTCGGAAACAGTGTGTTTTGCGAGCCACATACAGTTGTCAACTGCCGCTGGAGCGCGCAGCGATTTCATATATCACGTTGAGACACACGTACCGCATTCACAAATCGCATCGTTTCTGAGGCGTCGGCAGCACGTTGAACTCGTCACGCTCATCGTTGACGTTCGAAAGATCCGTCCGTGTGCCGACGTCTGTAGGTTACCTCGAATACTGTGACGACGGGAAGGGCATCCGGCGACAAAGCTAACATAAAATTAAACTTCCCGAATAACAAAACTACAGCGGCCCAGTACGGCGAGATGGACGCTATGGAACAGCGAGCCTCTTCGTTGAAAAAGAGAAATATATATCTGTCCGATTTATTACTAAAGATAGGAAGGATACCTGAGTATTAGAGCAATTGAGTCTTGAATCACCGAACAAAACCGCCTAAGTTTCGAAAGCAGATGTTGTTCGCCCGCATCTCGTGGTCGTGCGGTAGCGTTCTCGCTTCCCACGCCCGGGTTCCCGGGTTCGATTCCCGGCGGGGTCAGGGATTTTCTCTGCCTCGTGATGGCTGGGTGTTGTGTGCCGTCCTTAGGTTAGTTAGGTTTAAGTAGTTCTAAGTTCTAGGGGACTTATGACCACAGCAGTTGAGTCCCATAGTGCTCAGAGCCATTTTTTTGCAGATGTTGTTCCCATTCTGTTAAGAGGCACAGGTCAACAGTAAAATCCTCTGTGGGCGCTTTCAAATTAACTGACTTTGCATGCAAATATGACTACAGTTCATCGACTTGAAAACGCGATATGCAGTGGGTCAGAGGCGCTGATAGGTCGCTTGTGGGTAGTGAGTCGAGTACCGCACCTATCCTCAAAAGCAATAGGGCCGATTACATGATTATATCGGCGTGCAAAACATTCAGAACGTTGTTCCGTATTTGTGTACTCTGTTTCACCGATACAAGAACCAAATACTATGGCGAATGTCCTATTTGTTGGAAATACGTTACAACTGGTAATTCGTAACCAGTGTCAAAATCGTAACCATGATTGTGACTGTGGATTTCGGGTCTCATGATAACCAAAACTTAGTCGAAAATACAGCGTGGTTATAATTAAACTTTCGCAACTGAAGAGAGCACCTGTGACAAGCGAATGATCGTAGGACAATGAAACGTTGTGGAAACATTTCTAAGGACAACCGGGAGAGAAATGACCAATAACGTTTGAAAGAAACACATTTTAATTTCCACAGAAGAGGGTAACATTCGTTAATTACGTACCATGTTTACGATCCAGGTAAAGAACGTTGCTCAATATGATGACCATCTGCATCCACGAGCGCCTGGAACGGCACTACAGACTGCTCCACTACTGCTCGAAACAACGGAGGACCATGAAGGTTCAGCTGTCCTTCTACAGCTCGTACACTGCTTGGAGATCGCACATTGCGTGCAGCATTCTCAGCCAAGGCAGCAGCAACTTCTTCAACAATTTGTGGTGCAATTTCTCGTCGGCCTTCCAACTTCCAGATCATGTTGTTCAACGCCGGTGCAGAAAGAGGACTGCTCCATGTTCCTCTAATACATCAATACTCTCGAAGAGCAGCAGGACTGTTGCTGTTGTTATGATAAAACAGTTTTGTGAGTGAAGCCCCGATCATCTTCTCCAGACCAGTGTTGACTACCTGTAGCTTTAATGCAACTGATGCTTGTGTTTAAACCTCACGTCGCCGTACCAGACAGGAGCCTAGCGGCAAGTCATCATGCTAATACAACTAACAACGGAAATTCTGCAGTGCACAATCTGAATATCATTTCTATAAAGTTGGGTAATTTTACGGTAGATAGTTTTCTGTCTGCTCAAACAGCGGAAGTTTAACTATAACCACTCTGTACTTTACTTCTTCAAGGTTATCAATGAAATGCTTCGAACTAGTGACTTAGGTAAAGTAAACCATCTTATTATGTTTGGATTTAACTGCAATTCGAAAAAAGGAAAATTTCAAGAAGATTACTTACCTGAATTTCAATATATATGACGTAACTTTACTTTGTGTGTTGCAGAGTGCTAACAGAACTGGGAATCGCCAGATGGTTACTCCATCATATAATGATCACATGCAGTTTGTTTATTGACGTCACTTAACACTATTGACTATGTCTGCAGTTTATAGCACTTTACAAACGACACATTTCATATTAATACATTTCATTACAGTATTGATGGTATAGTCTTTTGCAATTACTGCTCTTCCACATCATTTCATCTTTCCGTTTTGTGTACTTATTAGGTTGGTGCGTAAGTCCATAGCGTTATTCCGTAAGTTTAATAAATGCAACACATACAAATAACAGAGACTTCAGTCATCAGTGATATATTCTTCACTATTTACTATACCATTTACTATGCCATCAACACTGTAATGAAATGGTGACTTTGTTTCATGCGTTAATATGAAATGTGTCGTTTGTAAAGTGCTTTCTGCCAATTCTGTGGTAAATTTTCGTTCTGCGATTGTAGAAATCGCAAAAGACACCATTTCTCGTCAGAAAGTACGATACAGAATAGGAATGATCGGTGTTGTTCAGGAGCCAATTTGTGACGAGCAAGAAGTGATACACATATGGTCATCCGTCGTCTTTTGTGATTTTGTCTTAGAGCACGCGGTACCCGTACGTTGTTTTGAGACGAAGAACTCGTCGGAGCCATGTTTCGGAGGGCAGTTTCATCCGGGAAGAAAGTTCCTTCAAGGTTGTTCGATACAGAATGGAAAAGGTGAAAATCTGAAAGCACAAGATCAGGTGAATCTCTAGCCCAACTCCTGTGTAGCGTTTTTTGTCAGCCTAGCAAAATGCGGGCGGGTATTGTAGTGCAGCAGTATCACTTTACGCAGAACCATTTTCTTGCAATACTCTGTTGAACGGCTTTATCCCCATACATGGTGTAAATGTTTCCGGCTACCTCCATCGCTGTCACCTCTCTAATGAACTCAAACAGAAGACCGATTTCTCCACTTGCCACTCCATGTTCATGGTAATGTTCACAACGCGTGTTACATTGAAGTAGATGCTATGGTTCATATTATGTGTTATCTGGGACAGACAAGGTTTGAAAAATCACCAATGGCAAAGAAAAAGTATTAGATTTCAGTCAGGCAAAGCAGGTTTGCTTTAGAAGTGGGTGTACCACAACGGACAATTTACTAGTCATGGGAGAACTTACGTAATGGAGCAATGAGCATGAGTTATCACTATTTCTGGGTATAATTGTTTTTGAGGAAGCATGTATCTTATTCTCATCTAGGCCTACTCCACACCACCAAACAAAATATTCTCACCAATCCTGGAGGAAATTTTTATGTATGTAAACTGGGAAAGCCGAGCCTTCGTTTTCCAGGTGACATTCAGCGGTTTGTCTCTAGTGCAGATATATTCAACAACAAATGTAAGAATACAGAAGAAGTTTGAAAATAATCCTGCAAATAAATTACAGTAAAATTAAACTAATGTGTAATCAGACATCGAAATTCCAGTGTTATAAATTAATAATGAAACGATAGACAATGGTTAAATGAACACCCGAAGAAATAAACAGAACGGTAAAAAGGTTCTGGAATACTTTTGATAGATCATTTAGGCTTCTCCTATCTAAACTAAGGGAAAGTTTACAGTCAATGTGTATAATCATGTTTCATTTATGGCAGTAAGATGAGGACTTTAATAACGCGAAAACCATTCAAACCTGAGTGTTACTCGACGAGAAATGGAGAGACGCATATTGAAAAATACCGGGACAGACATGAAGGCAAACAAGTTTATCGGGCATCGGACTGGACTTGAAATGCAGCCAGCCAGTCGAATGTCAGACTGACTATGAAACCGCCAACAGCTTGCGACAGTGGTAACACCGGTTCCCGACAGATCACGGAAGTTAACCGCTGTTAGACTTGGCTACCGCTTGCGTCGGTAACCGTCCAGGTCTGAGGAGCGCTGTTGGAAAGCGGGGTGGACTCAGCCTTGTGAGGCCACTTGAGGATTCACAACTAGCGCCTCATGTCAGAAAAGCAGACAAGGGCCAGAAGGGCGGTGGGCTGACCACATGCGCCCCTACATTCGCATCCAGTCACGCCTATCGTCTGAGGATGATACGGCGGTCGGTCGGCGCCATTGGCATTCCGAGGCTGTTCGGACGTAGTTTAGTTTCTTTAGTGGCTTAAAAACACAGCACCCGAATGCATCTACAACTACATCTACATTCACACTCTGCAAACCACTGAGAACTGGATGACGGAGAGTACTTCGCACAGTAGCTGTTACTAGCACTTCTTCCCGTTCTGTTCATCCGTGGAACACGGGAAGAATTATAGGTTCAAATGCAACTGAGCCCTCTGAATGAGTGCAAGGCCAACAATGTCCTCGCGATACCTGCGGGAGCGAAACCTTGTGGGATGTAGTGCAGTCCGAGATTCATCATTTAAAGCTGGTTCTTGAAACTCAGCAACTAGTCAAGCATCTGCCAGTCCATTTACCCTTCCATGGGTCAAACAAACTTGTGACCATTCGTGCTGTCCTCCTCTGTGTGCGTCCAGTGTTCCCTGCTAGTAATATGTGGTATGGGTACCACACACTTGAGCAAGATTCTAGGATGGGCCGCGCTAGTGTGAATGTCAGCAAACTCATTTGTCGACTGATTACATTTCTCTAGCATTCTACCAATAAATGGAAGTCTGCTATATGCTTTACGTACGATTGAGCCTATGTGATGCTTCCATGTCATATTCGCACAAACTGTTTATTTTTATTTATTTATTTACACGTCAAGTTCCGTAGGACCAAATTGAGGAGCAAATCTCCAAGGTCATGGAACGTGTCAGTACATGAAATTACAACATAAAATTAATAACAGATAAAAATAAATGTTCATGAACCTGAAAAAATCAGTCCATAAGTTTAAGTAAACGTTATCAGCAATACAATAAGAATCAGCTTAATTTTGCAACGAACTCCTCGACAGAATAGAAGAAGTCACCCATGAGGAAACTCTTCAGTTTCGATTTGAAAGAGCGTGGATTACTGCTAAGATTTTTGAATTCGAGTGGCAGCTTATTGAAAATGGATGCAGCAGTATACTGCACACCTTTTTGCACAAGAGTTAAGGAAGTCCGATCCAAATGCAGGTTTGCTTTCTACCGAGTATTAACCGAGTGAGAGCTGCTTATTCTTGGGAATAAACTAATATTGGTAACAAGAAACGACAGTAAGGAATATACATATTGAGAGGCCAATGTCAAAACACCCAGACTCGTGAACAGAGGTCGACAAGAGGTTCGTGAACTCACACCACTTGTTGCCCGAACCGCCCGTTTCTGGGTCAAAAATATGCTTTTAGAATGCGAAGAGTTACCCCAAAATATAATACCATACGACATAAGCGAATGAAAATAAGCAAAGTAGACTAATTTTCGTCTCGAAGTATCACTCACTTCTGATACCGTTCGAATAGTAAAAATGGCAGTATTAAGTCTTTGAACAAGATCCTGAACGGGGCTTTCCACGACAGCTTACTATCTATCTGAACACCTAGAAAATTGAACTGTTCAGTTTCACTAATGATATGCCTGTTCTGTGAAATTAAAACGTCAGGTTTTGTCGAATTGTGTGTTAGAAACTGTAAAAACTGAGTCTTACTGTGATTTAACGTTAGTTTATGTTCTACAGGCCATGAACTGAGGTCATGTATTGCACTATTTGAAACCGAGCCAATGTTGCACACAACATCCTTCACTACCAAGCTAGTGTCATCAGCAAACAGAAATATTTTAGAGTTACTCACAATACTAGAGGGCATATCACTTATATAAATAAGAAACAGGAGCAGCCCCAACACTGATCCCTGGGGCACCCTCTACTTGACAGTACCCCACTCAGATCCCACATCACAGCCGTTATCAACATTGTGAGTAATGACCTTTTGCTGCCTGTTGCTAAAGTAAGAGATGAACCAATTGTGAGCTACTCCCCGTATTCCGTAATGGTCCAACTTCTGGAGCAATATTTTGTGATCAACACAATTAAATGCCTTAGTTAAATCAAAAAATACGCCAAGCGTTCGAAACTTTTTGTTTAGCCCATCCAGTACCTCAGAGAGAATAGAGAATATAGCATTTTCAGTTGTCAAACGACTTCTAAAGCCGAACTGTACATTTGATAGCAAATCGTGTGATATAAAATGATCAATTATCCTTACATACACAGCTTTTTCAATAAATTTTGCAAACACTGATGGCATAGAAATAGGTCTACAATTATTTACATTATCCCTTTCTCCCTTTTTATAAAGCGGCTTTACTACTGAATACATTAATCGCTCAAGAAACTGACCATTCCTAAAGGAAAAATTACAAATGTGGCTGAATACAGGGCTAACATGTGCAGCACAGTACTTTAATGTTCTGCTAGACACACCATCATAACCATGAGAGTCCTTAGTATTCAGTGATTTAATTATTGACTCAATCTCCCTCTTGTCTGTATCACAGAGGAGTATTTCAGACATCAATCTCGGAAAGACATTTGCCAAGGAAGTTATATGATTTCTTGTAGAAACTAAATTTTTATTTAATTCACCAGGAATGCTCAGAAAATGATTGTTAAATACTGTACATATATCTGATTTATCAGTAACAGAAATATTTTTACTGCGAACTGACTTTATTTCGTCGACTTTGTGCTGCTGGCCAGACACTTCCTTCACAACTGACCATATGATTTTAATTTTATCCTGTGAATTAGCTATTCTATTTGCATACCACATACTCTTTGCCTTCCTAATAACATACACCCAGGTATTTATACGAATCGGCCGAGTCCCGTTATGACTTGTCGATATTGTAGTCATAGGATACCACGCTCTTTTTTCGGTTTTTGGAGTGCACAGTTTTACATTACTAAACATTGAAACCAAGCTGCCAAGTTTCCACCATTTTTAAATCTGGTTCAACTGCAATTTTGTGCCGTACTTTATTTATTTATTTTTTTCAGACGGTGCTTCGTTAGAGATAACCGTGTCTTCTGTGAAAAGTCTGAGTTTACTATTAGCGTTGCCTGTAAGGTCATTAATATGCAACATGAATTTTAAGGGTCCCAGCATACTTCCCTGGGGTTTATCTGAAGTTACTGTGTGACAATTATTGAACTATATGAAATAAAATCGTCATAACTTCTGAACGATTTGTGTTAGGACATTCAAACTGCACGGTTGGCTGCGGGGCATGATGGGAATTAGTATGCGCTTGTATGGTTTGGATTAGCGACGAAGCCCACTTCCATTTGGATGACTTCGTCAATAAGCAAATCTGGCGCTTTTGGGGGGGACTGAGAATACGCATTTCGCGATCGAGAAGTTTATTCATTCTCAACGGGTGACTGTGTGGTGTGCAATTCCCAGTGCGGTATTCCCTCACGGCACGGCGACTACCGAAATGTACGTGAAGGTTTTGGAGGATGATTTCGTCCTCATTATCCCTGACTCCTACAAGATGTGGCTCACGCAAGACCGAGCTGCACCCCATCGAAGCAGAAGAGTGTTTTATGCCATGGAGGAGCACTTTGGAGACCACATTCTGGCTCTGGAGTACCCAGAGGACAGTGGTCTGAACCTCGATTGGCCGCCATGTTCTCCGAATCTGAACACATACGACTCCTTTTTGTGGGCCTATATTAAAGACATGGTGAACAGCAATAGCCCCAAAACCATTGCTGAGCTGAAAACAGCCATTCAAGAGGTCACTGACAACATCAATGTTCCAAAACTTTAGCGGGTCATGCAGAATTTCGGAATTCGTCTGCACCACGTCATCGCCAATGATGGCAGGTACATAGAACATATCATACCTGAAATCCGAATATCTGTAGTGACTTTTACATGTAGAATAAAGTGCGTGTGCGCCGTAGTTTGTAACTAATTTACGTTTTTTCCATATAGTTCAGTAACTGTCACCTTGTACATCTACATCTGCCGATGACTTTTCATCTAAAATAATTTGCTGCGTCCTCCCTACCAAGAAACCCTAATTCAGTTACTACCCCAGCTCGGTGTCCTGGCCGTTGCGAAAATTATCAAACCGTTCTACCGCAGACTTTATCCACTTTGGTGTCTTGCAGTGATGGCGGTGCAGAGCGATTAGAATTAAGAAGAGGCAGTGACAGCAGAACTCTACTTAAATAACAGTCGCCTACAGACCCACGAATAAATTTCCAGGAAGGCTCACAAATTTAAGTAAAAGAACTGAAATGAGTTCAAAAATGCTGTTATTATAGTTAATCATTGCCTGGGGGTCCGCCCCTGGTAGCTGAGCGGTCATCGCGATGGAATGTCATGCCTACCGGCCCAGGTTCGATTCCCGGTTGGGTCGGAGATTTTCTCCGCTCAGGGACTGGGTGTTCTATTGTCCTTATCATCATCATTTCATCCCCATTGACACGCAAGTCGCCGCAGTGGTGTGAACTCGAAATACTTTCCCCAGGCGGACGGTCTACCCGACGGGAGGCCCTAGCCATACGGCATTTCCATTTCCATTGGCTGAGGGACCGCAGACAACGCTCGCTCAACAAGAAAATGACCACCCACAAGGAACCATGGAACGATGCAAATATATATAAAAAAAAACTGAATGCAAAAGAAAAAGGCGAAAGAGAGAGATTTTGTCCGTTGATGTTACACGGTAGTAGAACATCCAAGGTCACCTAAACGGCAGCCTAGAGACGCCAGTGGTCCGAATGCATTCGAAATTACAAGTTCTTTTCGTAACGCTGCTGTACCAATTATTGTGACTGGCGAGCAACAAGATTATAAGCCGTTTTACTCGTGAAACTGGCAGATTCCTCACAACTTGTGAGGCCTTAGACACTCATTTACACTACCGCATCACGCCACCTAAGCTAGGCCCATGTGTCTTGGAGGCCCACTATGTTAACAGCAGAAGAAGAGTGTAGTCACTAGACCATCCGTTAAAATGAGAGCGACGGTTAGCACTGAGTGCTGTTTGAAACATCGCTGCTCAAAGACAACAATCGACTGTACAGAGAACGACCAACTTTGTTCATATTCTCAGCTTCTGGGAAGCTGACGCAGTCTCGTTATGTTGCCCGATACCAGTGAAACCGCTTCTCTAATGTATTCATACACGAGGTACCATTTAGGTTACTGCAAAGAGTTTACTTTCAACGAAAAACGCCATCTTTTCGAAAATTACTAACTTCTTAATGAAAAGGAACAACAGTCTGCAAAAAGTCATGGAAAAGTTACGTTTCATTAAAAAATGGTTCAAATGGTTCTGAGCACTATGGGACTTAACCTCTGTGGTCATCAGTCCCCTAGAACTTAGAAATACATAAACCTAACCAACCTAAGGACATCACACACATTCATGCCCCAGGCAGGATTCGAACCTGCGACCGTAGCGGTCACGCGGTTCCAGACTGTAGCGCCTCATTAGATATACTGCAGCGCTTACGGAAGGGTGATTGGTAATGGTCTAGCTAGTTAGTCGTCGTGAAGAAGTCAATTGACTATGTATTCTGAGACCTATGACAGAACCATAAAAATACAAATATAACGGTAGTCAGAGGGTGCTGAGGTACAGTCGTTTCACGTTAGTGGTTCGGCGAGACCTCGTTAGGCAGTTGGAAAAATGTTTCAAGTCAGCGAGTGGTTCGGGACTATGTAGTTAGGATGAAGTACTGGAAGTACTGTTTTCGTGCAAGTGGAAACCTTCTTGGTGGGGAGGGGGTGAGGGAGGGGGGGGGGGAGGGAGACCGTCGATCTTCTAGTTTGATGCAGTCCGCTAAGAATTCGTCTCCTGTGCCAGCCTGTTCACCTCAGAGCATCATTTCCACCCAACGTTTCTCAGTTATTTGTTGAACATACAACTCCCTCTAGTAGCATGGAAGTTATTCCCTAATGTCTTAACATATGTCCTATCATCCTGCCCCTTGTTCTTGTCAATGGTTTCCACATGTTGTTCTCGTCGCGGCTCTGCGGAGAGAATCCCCACTCCTAATCCTATCATTCCACCTAATTTTCAGCAGTTTTCTGTAGCACCACATCTCAAACGCTTCGATTCTCTTTTGTTCCAGTTTCTTCACAGTCCATGGTTCACTTCCCTTGGTTCAAATGGCTCTGAGCACTATGGGACTTAACTTCTGAGGCCATCAGTCCCCCAGAACCTCGAACTACTTAAACCTAACTAACCTAAGGACATCACACACATCCATGCCCGAGCGGTCGCGCTGTTCCAGACTGAAGCGCCTAGAACCGCTCGGCCACAGCGGCCGGCCTTCACTTCCCTAAATACTTTGCTCCAAACGTACATTCTAAGAAATTTGATAATAGTTGGCTTCTTTTAGTCAGGAATGCAGTTTTTGCCTACGGTAGTTGTTTTCTATGACCACCTTGCCTCGTCCACCATGGGTTATTTTGCTTCCAAATAAGCAGACTTTCTTCCCTTCGTCTACTCCATAGCCCCAGTTTTGATATTATGTTTTCGTTAATCTCATTTCTGCTACTCTTCATTACTTTCCTCTTTCATCGATTTTCTCTTAACCCATCTTCCGTGCTAACTAGATTGTTCATTTAATTCAATATGCCCTGTAACTCTTCCTCAGTTACATTGAGAATAGCAATATCGTCAACGAATCGTATCGTAGGTATTCTTTCAGCCTCAGTTTTAATCTTACTCTTGAACTTTTTTTATTTCCCTCAATGCTTCTTCGATATATAGATTGAACGGTATCCCTGTCTTACACCCTTTTTTTTTTAATCTGAGCATTTCGTTCTTGTTCCTCCATTCTTGACGTTCCTTCTTGGTTCTTGTCCGTGTTGCGTTATTATCCGTCTTTCTCTATAATTTACGTCTACGGTTCTGAAAGTTGTTATCATCTTTTTACGTAGTCGTACACTTTATCTAAGACGACAGATCCTATGAAAGTGTTTTAATTTTTTCTTAGCTCTTGCTTCCAAGACCAAGTACAACGTCAGGACTGCAATTCTGGTGTTCTTACCTTTCTAAAGCCAAACTAATCGCCATGTAACGGATGCTTAATCTTCTCCAATGGACTTCAGAATTTTGAGCTACACACACCTTTACTTTACACTGGTACTACAGCGGTCAAAATAAATATTGTGTATTGCCAAAACTTAAAAATTTAGCGCTGGGATCCAGAAATACGTTATGTGAATACACTAGTTTGTTTGTAATGCAATTCTAGCAGAAAGAGTGCATGTTTCTACCGTGAGAGCACAGTATGTGCAGTCTATGACAACCGTGTCACCTGTCAAGTTTGCAGTAACATGACGAGAGTTGCGTTGCTTCATGATGACTTAATAACAATGACGTATTATCCGAGATTCCGTTTAGTCACTCCAATAGGGCAGACAGATGTCGCAGTGAATGTCGCTGTGAGTCAGAGTTATGTCTCTAGAGAGCCGGCCGGTGTGGCCGAGCGGCTCTAGGCGCTTCAGTCTGGAACCGCGCGACCGCTACGGTCGCAGGTTCGAATCCTGCCTCGGGCATGGATGTGTGTGATGTCCTTAGGTTAGTTAGGTTTAAGTAGTTCTAAGTTCTAGGGGACTGATGACCTCAGATGTTAAGTCCCATAGTGCTCAGAGCCATTTGAACCATTTTTTATGTCTCTAGAATCTGGGAAAAGTTTCTAGTGACAGGAACAATTGAGGATCTACACAGTAGTGGCCGCTGAAGAAACGCAATAGGTGTGCAGGACCGATATCTGCGTATAACAGCTAGTAGATACCCTCAACAAAATGCGACACTTCTACGGCGGCAGTTGCAGACAGTCACAGCGGTTCAGGTTTCAAATGATACGGAATGGGCTCCACGAGCAGGGATTACGTGCCAGCAGACCTCTAAGGCTCGTCCTCTAAATCTAGTTCGGAGAGGGGCTTGTGTGGAATGGGCACAGGACCACTTTTTGTGGGATAGACGGAAATGGGACACTGCACTATTTTTTGACGAAACTCATTTTAGTCTCCACCGTACTAATACTGAGCCGGCCGGTGTGGCCGTGCGGTTAAAGGCGCTTCAGTCTGGAACCGCGTGACCGCTACGGTCGCAGGTTCGAATCCTGCCTCGGGCATGGATGTGTGTGATGTCCTTAGGTTAGTTAGGTTTAATTAGTTCTAAGTTCTAGGCGACTGATGACCTCAGAAGTTAAGTCGCATAGTGCTCAGAGCCATCTGAACTAATACTGACATTCGGGAGTGGAGGCGACGTTAACAACGTTTACACCCCAACTGTATCGCAGACCGCCACCCTTATCAAGGCGGTTCTGCCATGCGTTGAGGTAGAATCATGTATGGCAGCAGGACACCCCTTACGTCAATACGTGGTAAGGCGGCTGGCGTGAAGTATCGGGGCGACATCCTTGCACCCACTGCAACTCCATTTGGTGAATATATTGGAGTGGGATTCACGCTGATGGACAATTGACGCCCCCTATCGCCATAATCTTGTGAACAGCTTCCGAGGGAAGCATACAAACAGTCGGTTGGAATAGCGCCCATATTCCCCTGCATTGAAAATCCATATTTTTGTTTTTGTTTTTCAAGTGTAAATGTATTTATCTTCTCAATTTTCGTTTTCCTGTGACTGTATCTGTGTTGACGACAAAGCAATACGCAACATTCTTTTAACACTGTAACATCCGTGGTGTCTGTAACGACGTTAGAGCGCTGCCATTAAGTCGCGTCGGGGCCTGCGCGGTACGCTACAGCCGTAAACAGGTCTGGGCTACGAGCCTCCGGCCCGTCAGTCCATCCACGGATGAGGCCTGCGCGGTACGCTGCAGAGCGTGTTTACGTTGCCGCGGAGTCCTTCCCGAACTTGTGTGGCGCTGTCGGCCAGTGAAGTGCGCAACAGCTGGCAGGCTGCCGCTGAAAACATTCCGGGCAAGCGGGTTATCGTGCCGGCCTTCGTCGGAGCGGGCGAACAATAAAGCCTTTGTGTTCCATCTGCTCTGCTCTGTAAAGGCGAAGCCTCGCATTCCTGCACGCGCTCGGAAGCAGATGATCCATCGAAAACCTCCAAACTTTTACAGCAAAGCTACACTAGAGTCCAAGACAACTAGTCGCGAAGATCCTACGCGTTTTCTGCAACTTCGCTACTTGAAAAATTGGAAAAAATCATATTACGGCCTTCAGCTGCTGGTAAAATTCTTTATTTACACTACGACTAGTTTCAGTCGTCTGGCCATCATCAGGTTCATAAACTTATTCACAGCATCATGCTAGGCGAAATATAAAAGCGATATTGTCGTGTTATAACGATACAGCCTCCCCCAAGACACATATGAAATGTCCGATACCACCTTTTTTTTATATGTATCCGGATAATTATCGGACAAGTCAGCGCTTTCTAAGGACTTGTATGTGTGTCTTTATGTATACCATTCTGTCCTATTTGATAAAAAACTTGATATTCATTGCGAAAGCATATGGAATGCTCTACAAGGTCGTGCGTTGTCATAATTATCGGTGGATTCTTGTCATTGATAAAAGTATGTACATATACTAAATTAAGTAACTAATCCAGAAATTGAAGTAATACGTCCTTAGCAATAAACAACTAGAGACTGCAGAGATTTTAGCATGAAAAATCAATGCTTATAATTAACAAAATGGTAATCTAAAAATCCAGTGACAGAAGACCTCACTATCTTGAGAAACAGCTTAAAAGTTATTACCAAGCGATGTATTTTCATTTGTTATCTACTTTTATGTCCTCCTCTGTAATTAATATTCTTTGTCATTACATTTCTAATTAACTCTCCAATTGTTTACATCTCCCAGTTTTCCAGTCTCCAGAGTTTGAGGCCTTATTGTGCATTTTATGTATGTAATCGCCGGCCGCGGTGGCCGTGCGGTTCTGGCGCTGCTGTCCGAAACCGCGGGACTGCTACGGTCGCAGGTTCGAATCCTGCCTCGGGCATGGATGTGTGTGACGTCCTTAGATTAGTTAGGTTTAAGTAGTTCTAGGTTCTAGGGGACTGTTGACCTAAGATATTGAGTCCCATAGTGCTCAGAGCCATTTGAACCATATGTATGTAATCGGATAATGCAAAGCTCTATACTGTCATTGAATATTAGTAACCAAGTCCTAACTATAATTAATTACATAACTAAAATAATATGAGAGACATTGTTGTAATTAAAGTTCAGAATGATTTTCTTATGGAAAACTAAAGATACTGCTACAAAAGATTGCCATTTGATACTGTATTTTATACCTTATTCGGCTGTAACATCAGTTTCTTTACATTTTGTAAATTTTAATTGTAACATCAAAATTGTACAAAATTAATAATGCTTTATTTTGGAAGTTATTGTTAAAATTCTGGATAAAGTGATGCTGCGAAGAGTAAGTTTTGAAGTTACATTTGGAAGTCAAAGAGAACAGTGAAGTCTGTCAGTGTTTTGTTTACATGACGAGTGTGCAGTTCGGATGTCAATTAATGTGAATAAACTTCGTGATGCATGAAAATTTCGCATGCATTCATCAATGGACCAGGCAGAAGAAACTTAAGTAACATTGAACATGAATCGTTACAGTGTGATAAAACCATGAAAACACTGAAAATAAAAATATACCATAATACAGTGATGCGACTAATGCGTCGCATAGAAGCGCAAACATTTGTACCGTTACCGGGCATGGACGCGCGGGATTAGCGGAGCGGTCTCAGGCTCTGCAGTCACGGACTGTGCGGCTGGTCCCGCCGGAGGTTCGAGTCCTCCCTCGGGCATGGGCGTGTGTGTTTGTCCTTAGAATAATTTAGTTTAAGTAGTGTGTAAGCTTAGGGACTGATGACCTTAGCAGTTAAGTCCCATAAGATTTCACACACATTACGTTACCAGCCATGATATCGAAATATGAATTACGTTGACGATCTGTAAAAACTGTGCTACGTACCTACACATTCGTGGTGAAACTGTAATCGGCGTTAACGCTCATACATAAGAAAAGAAATTTACTGCCGCTGCCGGCCGGAGTGGCCGAGCGGTTCTAGGCGCTACAGTCTGGAACCGCGCGACCGCTACGGTTACAGGTTCGAATCCCGCCTCGGGCATGGATGTGTGTGATGTCCTTATGTTAGTTAGGTTTAAGTAGTTCTAAGTTCTGGGGGACTGATGACCTCAGTAGTTAAGTCCCATAGTGCTCAGAGCCATTTGAACCATTTTACTACTGCCCCGCTGCACTATTAGTGATAAACAGCTGGAGACAGCGTCTGCCATGAAATATCTAGGCGTAACTATCCAGAGCGATCTTAAGTGTAATTCTGTATGAAGCTGATAGTGGGAAAAAGCAGACAGCAGACTCAGGTTCGTCGGAAGAATCTTAAGGAAATGTAACTCATCCACGAAGGAAGTGGCTTAAAAGCCGCTTATTCTCCCGATTCTTGAGTATTGTTCATCTATCTGGGAGCCCTATCAGGTAGGACTGATAGAGGAGATAGAGAAGATCCAACGAAGACCGGCGCGTTTCCTCACGGGATCGTTTAGCTGGCGAGAGAGCGTTACGGAGATGCTAAACAAACTCCACTGGCAGACGTTACAAGAGACAGGTTGGGCATCACGGAGAGATTTACTAATGAAATTTCGGGAAAGCACTTTTCAGGAGGAGTCAGACAACATATTATTTCCCCTCACATACATCTCGCGCATTGACCACGAGAAGAAAATTCCAGAAATTCGTCAATACAGAGGCTTGCCGACAATCATTCTTCCGACGCACTTCTCGCCAGTGGAATAGGTTTGGAGGGATCAGATAGTGATACCGAAATTACCCTGCGCCACACACCATTAGGTGGCTTGCCGAGTATGATGTAGATGTAGATGCAGATGTAGATGAACAGATTCATATCACGCAGAGGACGTAAGGCCGTGTGCAGTTTTAGCATGAATGTGTACACTCCCTAGCACAGTTTTTATAAACTGACGGCGTAATTCATATTACAGTGTGATGACAGCTAACTCTGTACAAATGTGAACCATTCTTGTATTTATGGTATGCGGTTTTCGTAAGGAGTCTGATTACAGTGTTACGGAAGACTTTTGTTTTCAGTGCAGTATTTATGGTTTTATCACCTGACGATAACGGTTTCATGTCTCGCCTAAGATGATGCCGTGAATAATTTTATGAACCTGACTTCGATCAGGCGACTGAAACTGGTTGTAGTACAAACAGAGACATTTACCACCAGCTCAAGGCGGTAACGTGATATTTTTCAAATTTTTCAAGTAGCAGTGGGCCACCCCTTCCTGAAAATTGTACTGGGAACTTCGGAACTGCAGCGCTGCCAGACGGCTAGTCTGTAAAAATGCACTCTGTCTACATCTACATCTACATCCATACTCCTTCTATTTCAGTCTCGTATTGTTCGTGGAAAGAAAGATTGTCGGTGTGCCTCTGTGTGGGCTCTAATCTCCCTGATTTTATCCTCAGGGTCTCTTCACGAGATATACGTAGGAGGGAGCAATATACTACTTGACTCCTCGGTGAAGGTATATTCTCGAAACTTTAACAAAAGCCCGTACCGAGCTACTGAGAATCTCTCTTGCAGAGCCTTCCACTGGAGTTTATCTATCATCTCCGTAACGCTTACGCGATTACTAGATGATCCTGTAACGAAGCGCACTGCTCTCCGTTGCCGAGCGGAGTGGCCGAGAGGTTCTAGGCGCTTCAGTCAGGAATCGCGCGACCGCTACGGTCGCAGGTTCGAATCCTGCCTCGGGCATGGATGTGTGTGATGTCCTTAGGTTAGGTTTAAGTAGTTCTAAGTTCTAGGAGAAGTCCCATAGTGCTAAGAGCCATTTGAACCATTTGCTCTCCGTTCGATCTCCTCTCTCTCTTCTATCAACCCTATCTGGTACGGATCCCACACCGGTGAGCAGTATTCAAGCAGTGGGCGAACAAGTGTACTGTAACCTACTTCCTTTGTTTTCGGATTGCATTTCCTTAGGATTCTTCCAATGAATCTCAGTCTGGCATTTGCTTTACCGACGATTAATTTTATATGGTCATTTCATTTTAAATCACTCCTAATGCCTACTCCCAGATAATTTATGGAATTAACTGCTTCCAGGTGCTGACCTGCTATATTGTAGCTAAATGATAAAGGATCTTTCTTTCTATGTATTCGCAGGACATTACACTTGTCTACATTGAGATACAATTGCCATTCATAGCCCGCATCTCGTGGTCGTGCGGTAGCGTTCTCGCTTCCCACGCCCGGGTTCCCGGGTTCGATTCCCGGCGGGGTCAGGGATTTTCTCTGCCTCGTGATGGCTGGGTGTTGTGTGCTGTCCTTAGGTTAGTTAGGTTTAAGTAGTTCTAAGTTCTAGGGGACTTATGACCACAGCAGTTGAGTCCCATAGTGCTCAGAGCCATTTGAACCATTTGAACAATTGCCATTCCCTGCACCATGCGTCAATTCGTTGCAGATCCTCCTGAATTTCAGTACAATTGTCCATTGTTACATCGTCTCGGTATACCACAGCATCATCCGCAAAAAGCCTTAGTGAACATCCGATGTTATCCACAAGGTCATTTATGTATATTGTGAATGGCAACGGTCCTACGACACTCTCCTACGGCACCCCTGAAATCACTCTTACTTTAGAAGACTTCTCTCCATTGAGAATGACATGCTGCGTTCTAGGAACTCTTCAATCCAATCACACAATTGATCTGGTAGTTCACATGCTCTTACTTTGTTCATTAAACGACTGTGGGGAACTGTATCAAACGCCTTGCGGAAGTCAAGAAACACGGCATCTACCTGGGAACCCGTGTCTATGGCCCTCTGAGTCTCGTGGACGAATAGCACGAGCTGGGTTTCACACGATCGTCTTTTTCGAAACCCATGAAGATTCCTATGGGGTAGATTTCTAGTCTCCAGAAAAGTCATTATACTCGAACATAATACGTGTTCCAAAATTCACAACTGATCGACGTTAGAGATATAGGTTTATAGTTCTGCACATCTGTTCAACGTCCCTTCTTGAAAACGGGGATGACCTGTGCCCTTTTCCAATCTCTTGGAACGCTACGCTCTTCTAGAGACCTACGGTACACCGCTGCAAGAAGGGGGGCAAGTTCCTTCACGTACTCTGGCGAGTATGACAGATTATTGTGATACTATAAACTGGAGCAGCTATTACAAGCGTATAAGTTTATGAATAACAACAAATATTCATTTCACGACGGTTAGTTACACGTTTCAGGGGTGTGAGATTAGATCTACATGCCTCTTTTGCAATTCACACTTAAGTGTCTGGCAGAGGGTTCATCGAACCACCTTCAGACTACTTCTCTACCGTTCCACTCTTGAACAGTGCGTGAGAAAAATGATTGCTTAAATCTTTCTGTACAAGCTCTGATTTCTCTTATTTTATCACGATGACCATTTATCCCCACGTAGGTTGGCGCCAATCTTTAACGTGTCGATTCTCTCATAGTGTCTTCTGAACTTACTCCGGTAATGAGACTTGTAAAATTTTAGCCCGTGTCTCACGATGTTACTACTGTACAATTGTCTCATCGTTCAGCACGCGGCTTTTCGCGGATGATGCTATAGTATACAGAGAAGTTGCAGCATTAGAAAATTGCAGTGAAATGCAGGAAGATCTGCAGCGGATAGGCACTTGGTGCAGGGAGTGGCAACTGACCCTTAACATAGACAAATGTAATGTATTGCGAATACATAGAAAAAAGGATCCTTTATTGTATGATTACGTGATAGCGGAACAAACACTGGTAGCAGTTACTTCTGTAAAATATCTGCTAATAGGCGTACGGAACGATTTGAAGTGGAATGATCATATAAAATTAATTGTTGGTAAGGCGGGTGCCAGGTTGAGATTCATTGGGAGAGTCCTTAGAAAATGTAGTCCATCAACAAAGGAGGTGGCTTACGAAACACTCGTTCGACCTATACTTGAGGTTTGCTCATCAGTGTGGGATCCGTACCAGGTCGGGTTGACAGAGGAGATAGAGAGGATGCAAAGAAGAGCGGTGCGTTTCGTCACAGGGTTATTTGGTAAGCGTGATAGCGTTACGGAGATGTTTAGGAAACTCAAGTGGGAGATTCTGCAAGAGAGGCGCTCTGCATCGCGGTGTAGCTTGCTGTCCAGGTTTCGAGAGCGTGCGTTTCTGGATGAGGTATCGAATATATTGCTTCCCCCTACTTATACCTCTAGAGGAGATCACGAATGTAAAATTAGAGCCGGCCGCGGTGGTCTAGTGGTTCTAGGCGCGCAGTCCGGAACCGCGGGACTGCTACGGTCGCAGGTTCGAATCCTGCCTCGGGCATGGATGTGTGTGATGTCCTTAGGTTAGTTAGGTTTAAGTAGTTCTAAGTTCTAGGGGACTGATGACCACAGAAGTTAAGTCCCATAGTGCTCAGAGCCATTTGAACCATTTGATTTGTAAAATTAGAGAGATTCGAGCGCGCACGGAGGCTTTCCGGCAGTCGTTCTTCCCGCGAACCATACGCGACTGGAACAGGGAAGGGAGGTAATGACAGTGGCACGTAAAGTGCCCTCCGCCACACACCGTTGTGTGGCTTGCGGAGTATAAATGTAGATGTAGATGTAGATGAAATGCAAATAATCATGTCAGTCAACAACTTTTCAGTAGGTGGTTTGGTACGGTGGAGGGTACATAAAGCTTGTCGTAGGGACACGGAAAGCAAAGCGGTCGTTGTCGAAATGCGGAAGCGAGACGATTTATCTGACGTCCAAACGGGCATGACCATTGGCTTTCGGGCCAACGGTGGAAGCATTTCCGAAATGGCTAAGTTTGTAAACTGTTCACGTGCCGCCGAGGTTAAAGTGTACCGTGCATGACAGAATGGCAGCATGCAAAACCAGCGTGCACGGTAATGTGGCGCACCACAGGTCATGGATGGCAGGGGTGAACAACGGCTGCGGGGATGTATACTGGCGAATAGACGTGCAACTTTTGCGTTCAGACGAGGTACGGGGCTACCAACAATGTCTGCTCAACGACCGTTCAGCGAAAGTTGCTACGTATGGACATCCGCACCAGGCGTGTGGTTCATACACCCATGCTGACTGCTGTTCATCTGCGACGAAGCCTGGAATTTGCACTCCAGTACCGCAGATGAACGTCCTCTGAGTGACGACAGGTTGCCCTTCAGATTAATCACATTTTATGCTCCGTGGGACAGATAACTGTTTGCGTGTTTGGCCCTGCAACAATCGTCGGAAGGGTTCAGGGTGAAGGAGGCAGTGTTACGTGCTGGGGAATGTTTTCGTGCCATTCCCTGGGCGTTCTCGTCATTCTAGAAGTCACCATGGATCTCACACGAGTATGCATCTATCCTTGGTGACCCTGTCCGCCCCTAAATGCAGATTGTTTATTCCTCGGCACGACAGCATCTACGAGCAGGACAATACAGCGTGTCACAGAACTCGCAATGCGTGGTTCGGAGAGCACCAGGATGGGTTTACCGTACTCACCTGGCCACCAAACTCCCCGTATTTAAACGCAATCGAGAATCGTGGGTCCACCCCGATAAAAATGTTTAAATGTGTGTGAATTCCTAAGGGAGCAAACTGCTGAGGTCAGCGGTCCCTAGACTTACACACTACGCAAACTAACGTATGCTAAGAACAATACAGACACCCATGCCCGAGGAAGAACTCGAACCTCCCGCGGGAGGGGCCGCACAATCCGTGCATGGCGCCTCAAACCACACGGCGGTCGACCTCGATCTGGCTGTTCGCGTCACGATCCCTCAACCGTGAAACCCAAGGAGGTATAAAAACTACATAGAGTGGCTATCTGTGAGGTAACAGCGCTCCCAGCGGCAGCAAAAAGCAACACCGGCCGCCATTTTTTGAAACGTCTACATCTCAGTATATTTACATTTGGTGTATAGTACTGGCGTTAGAAAATCACTGTTTTCCGGTTGTAATTTGTTTTAAAACTCTTATTGACCGATCGCGATTCATGCCCAGTGTATGTGCATCGTACAATTGCGCTAATAGAAGTGATAAAACAACTGGAATATCGTATTTCAGGTGGTATCTAAATGCGTGTTTTACTTAGCGTCTTGTGCATCATTTTCGTGTTTAAGCTGTAAACAAAATGTAAATAAGCTACTGTATACACGTCTCTTTATTTTTAGATTTCCTCTGAAAAAGAAGAGCTATTAAGTAGGTGGGTAGCCAATATGAGGCTAGATAAGTGGTTGTTGTTGTTGTTGTTGTTGTGGTCTTCAGTCCTGAGACTGGTTTGATGCAGCTCTCCATGCTACTCTATCCTGTGCAAGCTCTTTCATCTCCCAGTACCTACTGCAACCTACATCCTTCTGAATCTGCTTAGTGTATTCATCTCTTGGTCTCCCTCTACGATTTTTACCCTCCACGCTGCCCTCCAATACTAAATTGGTGATCCCTTGATGCCTCAGAACATGTCCTACCAACCGATCCCTTCTTCTGGTCAAGTTGTGCCACAAACTTCTCTTCTCCCCAATCCTATTCAATACTTCCTCATTAGTTATGTGATCTACCCACCTTATCTTCAGCATTCTTCTGTAGCACCACATTTCGAAAGCTTCTATTCTCTTCTTGTCCAAACTATTTATCGTCCATGTTTCACTTCCATACATGGCTACACTCCATACGAATACTTCCAGAAATGACTTCCTGACACTTAAATCAATACTGGATGTTAACAAATTTCTCTTCTTCAGAAACACTTTCCTTGCCATTGCCAGCCTACATTTTATATCCTCTCTACTTCGACCATCATCAGTTATTTTGCTCCCCTAATAACAAAACTCCTTTACTACTTTAAGTGCCTCATTTCCTAATCTAATTCCCTCAGCATCACCTGACTTAATTAGACTACATTCCATTATCCTTGTTTTGCTTTTGTTGATGTTCATCTTATATCCTCCTTTCAAGACACTGTCCATTCCCTTCAACTGCTCTTCCAAGTCCTTTGCTGTCTCTGACAGAATTACAATGTCATCGGCGAACCTCAAAGTTTTTATTTCTTCTCCATGAATTTTAATACCTACTCCGAATTTTTCTTTTGTTTCCTTTACTGCTTGCTCAATATACAGATTGAACAACATCGGGGAGAGGCTACAACCCTGTCTTACTCCCTTCCCAACCACTGCTTCCCTTTCATGTCCCTCGACTCTTATAACTGCCATCTGGTTTCTGTACAAATTGTAAATAGCCTTTCGCTCCCTGTATTTTACCCCTGCCACCATTAGAATTTGAAAGAGAGTATTCCAGTCAACATTGTCAAAAGATAAGTGGTAGCCAACTCAATATAGCTACATATGCTCGTTTCACTTTGAAGATAGATACATGTATAGTACAAACGAGAAAAGACACTTCTGGCAAACGCAGTACCGACAATATTTACGTTTCCTGATCATCTGCAGAAAACAACTATAGTATAGAGACAACCAAGGCAACAGCTTGTCAGTGAAGAATCAGCTATCTTATCAAATGAACCAGGTAAAATAGTTTTCCTGTTATTTATTTGCTAAATGGGTTATATGTGAATTTTACTATTAATCAATGTATGTTGAAAGAAAAATAAAGCTTAATGATAATACTTCATTTTTGTAGGTGAAAGTGTTAATCAGAATGATCATACAGATCATTCTTATTGTTTGCCTAGCCCCAAAAAATTAAAACAGAATTATGAGGCACTACAGAAAAGGACCGAGAAGCTAAGGAAGCAAGCGAAACATGCGAGGCAAAGTGTTTCAAGAAAGAAGAAACAAATTGTGACATGTAAAACAGTGGTTGTAGGCCTAAATAAGAGACTTCAAGACTGTGCTTCTGAAGTGATAGGATGTGACAAAAACAGTGATATTCTGAAGCACATTTTGCAATGCAAAACAAATGTTCAATTCCTGAATATCCTAAAGAAATAAGACACTTTGCCCTTACACTCAATTTTTACTCTTCCAAAGCTTACAATTATTTGAGGAAGTTTGTTAAATTACCCCATCCTCGAACACTCCACAGGTGGGCAACTACAGTAAATGGCAGTCCTGGATTTACAGGAGAAAGCTAAAAAAAATTAGCAGATGAGGTTCAACGTAGTTCAGGACCTATTTTAGCTGTACTTATGTTCGATGTGGTGGCTCTTAAAAAAGACTTAATATGGGATGGTAATACGTTCTGGGGTTATGTTGACCTAGGGCAAATAGAAAAAGAGGCACTAGTGTTTATGGTCACTGGGATTAATAAGAGCTGGAAAATTCCTGTTGGCTATTATTTTCTTAATGGTTTAACAGCAAGTGTGAAACTTAATTTACTACAGCAGTACCTCCGTAAATTGGAGGAAACTGATGGAAAACAGGTTTCATTGCAATAAAATGCATCAAAAATAGTTTTTATACTGCTCCAAAGGGTGTATTCAAATTGTTAACAGTAGCAGAAAGGGTTCTCAGGGACTGTCATACCTTAATACGGAAGAAGAACTTCCTTCTGTAGTTGTGTGTGGAATTGTTCAGAATGTTGGGTGACAGGCAGAATTTATTTACTCGATTTTGACCATCTAATGGTGCCAGCTTCTCTAGTCAGGATGCTGTTAAAATAGTATTTTAATTGTAGGTTACACCATTTGTGCAAAAACCAGGCCAATGGAAGAAAGAGGGAAATATATTCGGCCAATATATAGAAACTTATATTGTTTAAGGGACAATGAAAGGTCCTGCGCGGTCAATTGATCGATTTTGGACCTACTGAACTATTTAAAATTGTTTTTGACCTAATCTATATGGCATTGCAGCGAAATGAACGGCAACATTTCGAAATAAACTTTTCAATTAATCGATGTCAGAAGTGTGTTTCATTTCTTTTAGCCTTCATCACTATGTTTTACAGTAGAGAAATCAGATTGTCAGTGCAGATTGGCTTTTTTTTTACGCCATGGGTAGTAAACAATAACAACATTCAGTACTAGCAGTCGACGTGTAGGCTGCACCTTGACGTTACAAGACATGGCGGTTCAGTTTTCAAGTTGCTTCAAAGATGGCGGTGCCATAGCCAGTCTGTTGTTTATATAGGTCGTTGGTGAAACCTAGCGCAGCTGGCCACGCCACTGGAGACGACTTGGCTACACATCCCCGTCCGTACCCTCTAGAATCGCACTGACTGTATTCCTGCACGTCCGCGCTGCAAAAAGTTGTTATTCTGGTTTTTGACAGGTGGTCAAATTAATGTTGTAAGTAGGCTGTTTAGGTTTTTATATTGGTAACGCCACGTAGCGCTCTATATGAAAATCACTGACTGTGCTGTGTGCAGTCTGTGGCTGGTTAGCATTGTTGTAATATTCGCTATTGTAGTGTTGGCCAGTTGGATGTTAACAGCGCGTAGCGTTGCGCAGTTGGAGGTGAGCCGCCAGCAGTGGTGGATGTGGGGAGTGAGATGGCGGAGTTTTAAGAGCGGATGATCTGGACGTATGTCCATCAGAGAGAGTAAATTTGTAAGACTGGATATATATATATATATATATATATATATATATATATATATATATATATATATATAATGACTTTTGAACACTATTAAACGAAAATACATTGCTTGTTCTCTATCAAAATCTTTCATTTGCTAAGTATGCCTATCAGTAGTTAGTGCCTTCAGTAGTTAGAATCTTTTATTTAGCTGGCAGTATTGGCGCTCGCTGTATTGCAGTAGTTCGAGTAAGGAAGATTTTTGTGAGGTAAGTGATTCATGAAAGTTATAGGTTATTGTTAGTCAGGGCCATTCTTTTGTAGGGATTATTAAAAGTCAGATTGCGTTGCGGTAAAAATATTGTGTGGCAGTTTAGTGTTGCTCAGAATAAGTAAAGAGAATAATGTCTGAGTACGTTCAGTTTCGCTCAGCTGTGTGGAAAGCAAATAATGTAAGAGGTTTACCAGCACAGTCATTCAATAATTTTTCTGAGGGGACATTTCAATGTTACTGGAGCGTGCAGACTGAATAAGGGGATGGATAGATTTTTTTTCAAAGAAATAAATATGGCAGTACTCAAACTGCCAAGAAATCTTTAAATTAACTGGTCGTAAGAAAACTCACGAAAGCAATGGAACTTGGTGGAATGCATTACGTTATCCCTGTATAAACAAGAGAGAGTTGTTAACAATATACGGTTAGTGTTAACATGCTTTTGGTGTAATATAGGCCCACAAACAGTTTGTTTTCTTGGAGCGTAATACTTTATTTTCACTACCAGGAGCAAAAGATGGCTTATTATTAAGAAAAGGAACAATCTTATGTAGAATGCTCAGCAGTAGCTATATACGGATATTAAAATTTGTGCTCTGCGTTTTGAGGCATTCCCAATTATGATTGCAAATAAGAACCCAAAACAAATAGTTAGAATGTAGTGCCAACATCATTTAATTTTTCTAACAAACCCTCATCTGTTTCAGTCAAAGAAAATTACCCTATTACCATCGTGCTCTTGAGTACCACTCATGGATGATGGCATTTGGTTTGTGGGGTGCTCAACTGCGCGGTCATTGGAGCCCATACGAAGTCTTAATTTTTACACAGTCCATTTTCTTTTCACAATACAATCTAGTCATTCTCACAAATGATGATGACAACACAAACACCCAGTTCATGGGCAGGGAAAATCCCCAACCCGGCCGGTAATTGAACCCGGGACCCCGTGATCCAGAGGCAGCAACGCTAGCCCCTAGACCACGGCCTGCGGACACCACTGATGGAGATAAATCTAGCGGAGCAATGTTTCCGGCATACAGACTCAAGTACAATGGCGGCACTAGTTGATTCAGACCAGCGCAGAGCACCTGAAAGTGTGTGCCGAACCTGAGAATATGTTCGAAATCATTTCATTTTTAACTTAAAACATATCTGGTTACAAGTCATTTCTCGTCTTAAAGTATTTTCGATAATAATAGTACGACTCGGCTAGAGTAAACCGGACTTTTACAGTGCGCCCAGAAGTTTTTATATGTTGAGAATAGCAGGGAGGTGGGATATTAGCTTACTACAATGCATAAACGTATTCGAAAAATCGCTGTCGGGTCTGGTGACTGGGAAACAAGGAAGAAACATCACTACAATAGCAGTATTTCAATTTATACCATGCCTTTGTTCTGTTACTCTATGCTAGCCTTTTGGAGCGCTACATCGTTGCAGTTTTCAAAAGTTTGCATATGTTCGTCCTATAGAGTACTGCGACAGTTTGTCGTTGAGTATGGTTATACAGAAGGAAGGAAGTCCAGACGATGGGCTCGTACGACTTAATTTTTTCCGATTTAAAGATCGCAACGACGCCCTCAGCCTCCCTCCATGTGAAGGTGGACTGGGACTTACACACGTGTGAGCGATGGCTGCAGCCTTTTATTTGTGCACAATGGCGAAACTGTGGTCACATCGACATACTTCACTTACACCCGTCCGTTGAAGGCGCGTACACACTGGGCCAACGAAGACCAATGAACGACAGCCAACCACTTCGTTGGCCGAGATTTGCTTAGAGTGTACAGGAGGCAAGTCAGAGACGACTGCTAAATCCTTGGTCTTGGTTGCGGTTCGTTGGCGTTGATCCCTCTCCTAGAGTGGTTGCCAGGTAGTGCTGTTGGACTGCTCTCCACACCACAGGCCTTTCTGTGGCCGTTTTTACTCTTAATCACGTTGCGAGATGTCGATCTCTTGCCTCTAGTGGTGGGAAGATCTGGGTGCCCATACTATAATCGAATATGAATGCTGAGATGTGGCGGTATGGATGGCGCCATCAGTTATTCTATTACACGCTGCCAACGAGGGCCAACGAATTGTTGTGTCTCGAGAACGAGTGTGTATTTAAGTTTTTTCGGACAGCCACAAGTCGCATTTCGTACGTTTTGTTGACCAAGTTCGCTCTTTAATTTAACAAGAGAATCATCAGAAACTCGTAATTTACAGTTTAATGTATAGTAGCTGGTTGTTAAATTAAAGAGGGAAACCAGCTGATAAAACCTACTGAGCGCGGCTTGTGGGTGTCCTGAAAAACTTTATTTCAACATTGCTGTTCCCCTGCAGTGTGTGTATTTATTGCCTTTAAAGATACTGACGCATAAAGTGGAATAAGGAGAGCGCATTAAACTGTAAAAACTTTATCGGGAATGTTTATGGGTCCCTACGAACTGCGATTATAAAAACAAAATGAAAAGACTAAATGCTAGATGTGATTTACTTCAGCTATTAGAAAGCGATACGCACGACGTGAAAATGAAAATGGTTTCTTTATTGACATGCTTTCGCCGTGATTGGCAAAGAGAGATAGGGAAAAAAGACTGAGAGTGACTATTAAGTTTCTGGTGCAAGTACAGCTATCGTAAAAGCGGTGTTATCTTTGGAAATTTTAGGGCTTGCGCGACTGAATAACAGTTCGAAATCTGCAGCTTTCATTTTTAAAAGAGTGGGTGTCCACCAGGTTGTTTCCTCTTCTTCTTCTTCATCATCATCATCTTCTTCTTCTTCTTCTTTTTCTAATCATCTGCTTCTTGCAGTGAAATAAATGCTACACATCCGACCACTGCTAAATCCTTTTCTTCCTTCATAATATCAGCCGGTGAAACTGTAATTAAAACGCTACTTTACAACAATATGAAAACGAGAGCATCGTCGGCAGTTACGAGAGACAAATCCCTTGGCCCTAGACTTTCGTTTGGTGTGGATGAACAGCTGAACGCCAACGCATTGGCTACCAAAGTTCAGCCAAATACAGTCCCTATCGTTCGTTGGCCCTCGTTGGCAGCGTGTAATAGAATAACTGATGGCGCCATGCATACCGCCACATCTCAGCATTCATATTCGATTATAGTATGGGCACCCAGATCTTCCCACCACTAGAGGCAAGAGATCGACATCTCGCAACGTGATTAAGAGTAAAAACGGCCACAGAAAGGCCTGTGGTGTGAAGAGCAGTCCAACAGCACTACCTCCGTACACGAGTACAAGCAACGTGCTACCATGAGGTCAGCAGGAAATAGGTGGCGAGACATGGGTTGCACGCTGTCGGACTGAGAGATTCTCCGCTTTGCCCGCAGTGCCACCTCCCAGACACTGGCGGATGCCGTTTAAACATGTGGAGCAGCAGCATTCCACCTATGGATGCTGGTACAAAAGATCCTCGCCTGCTAGCTTCGCGCCCTGCATCGCAGTATTGATCCCTGTCTTTTCCTACGCACGGAGGACACTTCCTTTGCGACTTCTAAGACTCATGTTCTTATATGGTTAAAAGCAGTTTTTTGCTCAAGAGCCATTACTGGCATTCTGAGACAGCACCTCAGGCTGCATATGTTCTGAGGTTTTTGTTGGTAGGTAAACTACATAAATTAGTGTTTTATGAACCCCCAGTAGTCTATCTATAGCAAGGGCACGACAAATTGGCCACCAGGCCCCAAGTACCATTCGGAACACTTGGTGTCCACTGTTCTCTGTGTCAGGTTCCTGCCACCCTCAGCAACCACAAAGTGATGACACTATAATTCCCTTATGAAGAGTTGTGTTGTCTGAGACTGAATGATTTATTGGCCAATAACAGCAATTATGTTTATATTTAAATACATTATGCAACATGATAGCAAATGCTTATTAATGATTTGAATGTCATTGTATTTCTTCTCACTATGTCATATTACATTATTGTTAATTTAATTTCGTATTTCTTGTACAAGTTGTAAGTAGGCTGTTTATGTTTTCTCTATGTAAGTAGGCTGTTTATGTTTTCTCTATGTAAGTAGGCTGTTTATGTTTTCTCTATGTAAGTAGGCTGTTTAGGTTTTTTTATGGTAACGCCACCTCTGTATGAAAATCACTGGCTGTGCTGTGTGCAGTCTGTGGCTGCTTTGCATTGTTGTAATACTCGCCATTGTAGTGTTAGGCAGCTGGCTGTGAACAGCGCGTAGCATTGCGCAGTTGGAGGTGAGCCGCCAGCAGTGGTGGATGTGGGGAGAGAGATGGCGGAGTTTTGTAATTTGTCATGAACTGCTATATTTATATATGATGATATCAAGGTAAATACATTGTTTGTTCTCTATTAATATCTTTCATTTGCTAACTATCCCTATCAGTAGTTAGTGCCTTCCATAGTTTGAATCTTTTATTTAGCTGGCAGTAGTGGCGCTCGCTGTATTGCAGTAGCTTGAGCAGCGAATATTTTTGTGAGGTAAGTGATTTGTGAAAGGTATAGTTTAATGTTAGTCAGGGCCATTCTTTTGTAGGGAATTTTGAAAGTCAGATTGCATTGCGCTAACAAAATATTGTGTGTCAGTTTAACGACAGTCTTGTATAATTGCTCAAAGGGGACGTTTCATATGGCGACCCTGCCAGGATTCAAACCTGGAATCTTCTGATTTTTTCTTGTAGTTTGTGTAATTAGTGTAGATTTTGTTTATTGCTAGTGTGTAATTGTAGAGAGAATCTCCTTTGTAGTTGCAGTCTTTCATTGTTGTACAGTAAAACAGGTGTGGTATGTATGTAGATTTGCACCAAGTATTTTGCAGCTGCACTTGCAATTAACTAGACATCATTTTCAGTGCTATGTTAATGTGTTCTCCTATTTTTGCACTTCAAATTGTGCTTTTCTGTGTTATCGTGTGAAATATTGTGGCAATTATGGCGTGTGAAAAACGTAACACTAGGCTCCAAACTAAACTGAGAAATAATAGTGACGACGAGTGTAGCTTATCAGCGCCGCAGAGTAATGAATTTACTAATGTTCAAAGTAGTAATTTGGTAACTGTGCACAGGGAAATGGAGCGGGCGTCAAACAATGGCGTGGACAGTGAAACAATTAGTGAAGAGGGAAGCATTATCGATCGATCGGTCGGCAATAGCTCGCCTCAGGAAGCCGAAATGACACGACACGATCTCGCAAATACTGTAGATTCAGGTTTTGGATCCTCACCGTTTTCTCAAATAAGTCAAGACACATTTTCTGCTTGTCAAAATGTGAATGTTTCCGGTGTAAATTCACTGCCGAAAAGCACTGAGGAACATGTTTCAGACACCAATGCATTGTTATTACAATTAATACAACAAATGGGACAAACACAGCAAAAGCTTCAAAAGTTAGACACAGTGGAACAATATCTTAAAAAGTTAGACACCACACTTGAACAAACACGTGAAGATTTAACTACTGAGTTACATAACATTGAATCGAAATGTCAAAAAGTCTGTAATGACGTAAAAACACAAATTTGTGAGCATTTTCAACCTATTTTTTCGCGGCATGAAAATGCATTACAGAATCACGAAGCAGCCATAAAAGAACTGCAAACCATTGTTCATGAAAATCATGAGACTTTGTGGGCTAAAATTGACTCAGTTGCATCTACCGATTTGGTTACGCAACTTGCAAAAACTCAGGAAAACTTAAAGGACACAGTAGATTCGATTTCAACACAAATGGACACTCTGAAACTTGGTTCAGAAAAACACACTGAGGAAATGTGTTCACTATCGGAGAAAGTAGCCGAACTTTCGGATCAGGTCACTAACTTATCTACAAAGGTAGATGATGATCTGAATGACACAAGACCTGTAGCCTTCACTGACATGGAAGAGTATGAACAAATTAGGAAATTCAAACAAAATCAGAATCAAATTAATACGCAACACCAAAGAGAAATCCGGGAAGTACAAGATCAGCTGACTCAGGTAATACAAGAATTACGTATTTCAGAGGCCACTCGCGCTCCAATACGGGAAGAGGGACTTAGAAATACGGAACAACCACAAAATAATAACACAGGACACTTCGGAAGTTATGAAAGAAATTGGCAAGGTGCACCGAATTTTGAAATGGAACCGCTGAAACGACGTAACAATGACCGATATGCGACTCGCCGACATGATGACTTTGACTATAAGCTGTTCATTACTACACGTAAATTCAAAACATTTAAGAATTCTGGCAACGACATTCATCCATAAGCATGGCTCCATCAATTCTCGCATTGTTTTCCTCCCAACTGGTCGTTAGAACACAGATTAGAATTTATGTGTGGCTACTTAGAGAATGAACCAGCTGTAAGAATGCGATCGGTCATTCACGATTGCCACAGTGAAGGAGAATTTTACCATGCCTTCCTCTCAGCATATTGGTCTCAAGCCACACAAGACCGCGTAAAACATGGCATCATAATGATGAAACATTTCGAACAATCTGAATTCTCCAGTCTTGTGAAATATTTTGAAGACATGTTGCACAAGAATCAGTACATGTCAAACCCATACAGCCCCTCAGAACTCATCCGCATTTGCTTAATCAAATTACCTGAACATTTACGACATATTATTTTGGCAGGACGTTGCAAAGACGACATTGAAGCTTTTCAGGGACTGTTACAAGAACTGGAAAGTGACACTGACAATCGCGGAACGCAGGAGCACAACAATTACAGATCACATCAGTCGCAATTCCGCGATGAAAGAAATAATAACTGGACGCGACAAGGCTATTCTCACAACACAAATCGTGACCGAAACAGACACCACCCGTATTACAACCGTTGGCAGAGTAGTAATAATTACAGGGAAAGATCACCTCTCCGCGGTAGTGACTATCACAGAGCTTACCTTAGAAACAGACAATATGGGAACCAAAATAATTATTATCAAGGGAGACAGAATAACTTCAGACGCAACAGTTCAGCGCGCAGTTACGATTCAGGGAGAAATTCTCCACCACGTGACCGACACGAAAGAAATTGTGTAAACTACCAACGTAACGACAGACCTGAATTGCATCAGAACTGGCGGGATTCAAACAGAGCAGGGCACTTTCGACAACGTGATTTTGTAGAAGCTAGGTCTCCTAATCCCAATAACGACGCGCGCCAACAAAGGAACAGACAATGACTCGCACAGCAGGCAGCCGCGTGCGCCCGCTGGCTCCGAGAAAAATAACAAAGACGCTAGCCTTGAGAAAAGATTTAGCATTCTTTACCGATGTAAACATGATAGTTGCTTTGAAGTTGAAAGTCTGCGTACTAGGAAGAGTAAAGGATTGCACCACACTTCACATGTAAAACCGCTTACTGAGAGATAATCTGCTTTTTAACTTTGTCTTTGCCATAAAACTTTTCACTTTACATTACTAGTATGCTTTGAAAGACTTAAGAAACTGTTAACATGCAACAATGTTTGAAGTTAAATATCGAATCAAGAACCAAGAGAACTTATTTAAATAGAAATTACGAATGCATTGTTATAGTGAACAGACTACACAGTGTTGCATTTGTATATTCTTGCTTGTTAGTTGCACGATTACGTAACGACTATCAGGCTTACATACTTAGGACACATACCAGTACTGCTAATGAGATTTTCATGTAACATTTTGGTTTACTTGAAAAGACATTCTTTATTTCAAGTACTTTTTGTGGGATTAAATATGCGTTAGCTCTTGGTTTCTTTGACAGCTACACAATTATATCACGACGTTACGTATAATTACATTAATCCTCAGGGGGGTACATGCTTACTTTGTGTACCATGTGTGTGGCAACCACAAGGAACCCTAGCTAATATGGTATTTGCTTATACAACTTTACACATCCGTACCATATTTCTCTAACACACAAATTACACAGCTATCTGATCATTTAACTGAGAGATAAACATTTTTTTACTACATCAGTGACACATGTTTACGCAATCCACAGTTGGGTAACTTCACACTTATGAAACTGTATTTTGTCTGTACTTTGTAAACTGTTCATATTTTTTCGGAATCATTGTGATACTAGGAGAGCTTTGAATGATGTATTTGGTAAGGGAGCATGATTTTAAAGTACGTTTGAGGTAGATGACACTATTGAAATGAGCAGAGAATTTTTTTTTAGGTTTTGAAATTATTGCAGAAAGCTACGACGTTTTTGAGATTGGACTGATGTGTTATGATGATATTTTTATGACGACGATGTGTATTATGTTGTTGAGGAATGTTTATTATGCTATGTATTTCTCATGATGAAATATTGAAGAAGTGTCGATGAATACGTATATGTGTAATAAGGTAAGGAATAATGAGTAGTGTTTAGGGACTCTGATTTATGAAAAGGATGTTGGAAACCAAGAAACGTACTTTAAGAGTTATGAAATGTGTGTGTATATGCGTGAATGTATCACAATGCTGGCGAAAATTTTTTGGACACTGTTATATTTACAGGATTTTTTTTCTACACATTTGTTACGCAAATTTTCGACCTGTGAAATGTTTATATGAGACTGTCACTGTAGCGGAAACTGCTGTCGTAAATATGTCAGTAAGAAAGGTAGGTGACTGTGACGTAATGCGTTGCGAGCGGCCAGGTGTGCCAGTTGCCTGGAGGAAAAGCCATTATTGCGAGCCCTTTTCAGCGGCAAAGGTAGAAAAAAAAATTAAAAAAAGACGCCATTAACCTCGCTTCTGACATTCCTTTGTAGAAAGCATCGTAAAAACGACACGGTCGAACTTGAAAACATATGATTACACTGGATGCCTAATGAAATGACGAGAAATATTTTTATGTCTATACACCTGATTATGACTACTGTCTCTCTAGTTGAGAGATTTTTCTACTAACTTATGAAATGCCACATGGCTATTGAACGATGTTCTTATGCTTTGCTGTGTACATAGTTGCTTATTTCATTTGATATCTAGTTTCTAGCTGCACTGCAGCATTGGTTAAAATAAAATTTTATAGATGTACTAATACAAATATTTTCTGTCTACAGATCGAGTACATAATAATTTTTTTCAAAAGAATGAGGGAGCACAAAGCAACATTTACCTTCACAGGAACTGCATTCATAATTTTCTTTTCAAGTACTTGGTAATTTCTTTTGTAGAATAAATTGTGATGCATCACTCTAGTGTTAAGATGTGACATAGGTATTAGACATGGCCATCTTTAGTGTACTATTTTTTCTGCTTGAGCTATGTCATGTTTAGATATAAGCTGCTGTTTGCCAGGCATAGTGCTACTGAACTTTAATTTGTGTTACTCTGCTAAGCCAGATTTATTTTTTTGTTGCTGCACATTGGCTCATATTAGTTGTAATGTTGCATTGCTTGGCAATTTAGATTTACTGTAGCTTGCTTTGCAATTTTCCAATTTTTTGGTCATTGCTGTTTGTGTTACTTATTTTGTGCTGCTGCATTGCCTCGTCCCTTAGTTTAGCATCTGAGCTCAGTAGATTTAAGTTAGCTTAAGAGGGGGTAGCCTCTAAGAGAATGAGTTGCGATGAATTGGAAGAAATGCATTGAGAAAACAGGTTTCGGTAGGATTTTCTTGGAAATAAATGTTGAGGTAAGAAATGTGTGAACATATAAATACAGAAAGCATGCTTAGATAGAATTTTTTTGGTGGAAACAAAGGATGAAATAAGAGGAAAGATATATGAAGTTTTGGGTTGGACTGCAGTACCAAATGTTACACTGAAAACGAACCCTGTCCTTTCCTATTGGTGTTATCCCACTATGTGTTTGTGTACCCTTGTGTATTTGTTTTCTTCCTGTCTCTGTGTAGTTTCATAGAATTTTTTCTTCTTTTAATATTAAGCTACATTCACTATGATGAGGAATACTGTTATCCTCAAATATAATTTGCATTAATAATATGTTATTTACCTTGTAAATATGCTTAGACATTATATATTCTGGTTTGTTGCTCACATGTGAAGGTGATGTTTCAAAAGTTCTTGTGATCTTTATGTATTTACTTATGTCATAATTCCTGTAACACTGATGTATATGTCTATTTCTATTCTTTTGTAAAGCCTGTATCACTACAAATGTTATCTGTATTGTTATGTTTTTAATCATGTATCATGTACCTTTGTTATTGTATTTTTATGTTACCAAATTGTAATTGTTACCAGTTCTTCAAATTAAGTAACATTTCACTGCACACGTTTCTGTTGGTCATAGTATATGGACAATATGTGAGAAGTAGGGACTGTTAGTGTTTGCATGTGTGTTAATAATTCAGCAAGGGACTGGATAACAGCATTGCTGGTTCTAAGGACAATTCCAAAAACTTTGTGAGTGCACAAGTGGTGGTTTATGGACTTGCTATATTCTCCGCAAGACTCTTCGATGGTGCATGTGCACCTGCACAATCGCAACAGATGGCTGCTTGCCATCTCTACGAGGACTGCAGTGGGTCTGCATCTTTGATGGCCCACCAATACCGTAATCTCTACCAGGACTACAGTGGGTCTGCTCTGTGATGACCTACCTACCAATATTCTTCAAAACTTCGAATGACTCTGCTGTGGGTTTGCTATGTTGTGGCCCATTACCTGTCTGCATGTCATGAGTCAGCACTGTCTTTCCGTTGGAAGGACAACACTACTTCTTCAAGACTGCATGGAAATCCACTACTTCTATGTGCATTTTCTTTTACTGCTCAGACTTTGAGAAAAACTCTGCATTTTTACTGTGATGAACAATGTGGACTGTCTTTATGGACTGTGAGAAATTTTTAGCTTTTGACCAACATTGTATCAATAAGTGTGTGCATTTGATATCTTTGTTATTGTAATTGTGAAAATTTTTTTGTCAAATCTGTATTGGCCAGTGCCCAACACCATTTGTAAAAATTTTTTGTGGGGAGCATGGGGGCTATATAAGTAGGCTGTTTATGTTTTCTCTATGTAAGTAGGCTGTTTATGTTTTCTCTATGTAAGTAGGCTGTTTATGTTTTCTCTATGTAAGTAGGCTGTTTAGGTTTTTTTATGGTAACGCCACCTCTGTATGAAAATACTGGCTGTGCTGTGTGCAGTCTGTGGCTGCTTTGCATTGTTGTAATACTCGCCATTGTAGTGTTAGGCAGCTGGCTGTGAACAGCGCGTAGCATTGCGCAGTTGGAGGTGAGCCGCCAGCAGTGGTGGATGTGGGGAGAGAGATGGCGGAGTTTTGTAATTTGTCATGAACTGCTATATTTATATATGATGATATCAAGGTAAATACATTGTTTGTTCTCTATTAATATCTTTCATTTGCTAACTATCCCTATCAGTAGTTAGTGCCTTCCATAGTTTGAATCTTTTATTTAGCTGGCAGTAGTGGCGCTCGCTGTATTGCAGTAGCTTGAGCAGCGAAGATTTTTGTGAGGTAAGTGATTTGTGAAAGGTATAGTTTAATGTTAGTCAGGGCCATTCTTTTGTAGGGAATTTTGAAAGTCAGATTGCGTTGCGCTAACAAAATATTGTGTGTCAGTTTAAGGACAGTCTTGTATAATTGTTCAAAGGGGACGTTTCAAAGTAAGTACTGCAGCTGAAAATCCATATTTACAAATCCATGTCACTTCCGTGTGATTATTCATACCTGATAAGTAGTATATTTATGAGAGTTCTGGCGCAAATAGCAAATATACTCAAATTCTCAGATTTAAAAACAAGATTTCAGCTTTTTTTGTTTCCATCATTCAAAAATTTACTTATATCTATGAATGTAATTTTCATTTACTTAAAAAATAAAAATTTAAAAAATTTTTTATAAATACATTTCCTGAGATTGTGTTTATCTGTGTCCATGAACGAAATTTTGATTTATTTAAAAAATAAATACGTATTAGATTTTCTCTTTATAAGTAAATTATCGAAGATTGCTTTTATCTATATTCATGAATGAAATTTCATTCACTTAAAAATTTAAAATTTAGTAAATTTTTCTCTTTATTAATAAGCTCTGTCAAACCTTGTCTATCTACAGCGTATTATCAATTGAAATTTTAATTACAAATCTCAAAGTACATTTTAATCACAAATGTTTTAATTTTTTAAAAGCATAACATTTTTCTATACAAATAAAAGCAAAACACAATGTGTTCGAAAGCTGAGGTTTTTCCAAACATAAAAAATTATTGTAAAGGAAAAGGTTATTCAAATGTAACTACACAAGATCTAGAGGAACTTATTGATAAATTTAATATAGTATAAATGCAGAAGAGAGATCAAAGATAAAAAAATTAAAGAGCTTCGAACAATTTGTAAAATGAGCCAATTAAAAAATTATTTTAAATTCAGTAAGGAAAAATTAATCACTCTTATTCTAATTCCTGTTGACAATAATAATAACAATGGTAATGGATTGAATACAAAACTTTAAAAACAACTTCACCAAATCTGTAAAACAAAAAATTTATAACAGTATTCCAAACTTTATAAACAATAATTAATAGAGCTTCTTAAAAGAACCAGGGGGTCAATATTAAGAACAATGATAACGATCTCAATTAAGAAACCTTTAAAAGAACTTCATCAGATCTGTAAAATGAAATACTATGAAAATTATTCTAAATTTAATAAGCAACAATTAGTCGACCTTATCAAAAGATCTGAGAGTAATACTAATAACAATGACAATGAGAATTATTTTCAAATGCTTCTGTTAGATAAACATTAAAATATTTAACAGAAAACTGTCAGAAAAATTTACCCAGTTACAATTTTCTAAATGCTAATGATTTTTTAAAATCATCCAAACGAATGAAGAGAAAAGTTTCTGTTTTTAAATCTAGGAAAATGACTTACATAATTAATAATGTTAATAATATTGCTGAACCACAAAACTTTTTTAACCTAATTTAAGAAGAAATAATCACTACATTTAAGAATAATTTAATACAAAGATGAGCAATTGAAGCTGACATAAATTTTGTTGTAATTTTAAAAGACAAGACGAAAAACAATAATTTAATTTTAGAACAAGTAATGAAAGTGTTTAAAGAACAGCTAATTAAGAAGATTATTATCAAAAATTTACAAATAAACTACTAAGTGAAATGGAAGAAATTCAAAGAAAAAATTTCATTATTGTTACTTTAAGTAATTAGTTTAGAATTAAGTGTTGAGAGACATAATCCAGTTTCTGGTTCCTCATACAATCGATTTGCCAAAAGGTATTAAAGATAAAAAGCTGTAATTAATGTAAAAATAGAGATCAAGAAATTTTCTTTATCCAATAAAATCAGCTTCAACACAAGCAGACCATAATGAAGAATGTTTTAGTAAATATAACTATATTGTATTAGAATTTTGAAAAAGAAAAAACTAGTTTTCCTGTTCAGTTAACAAACATTCTAAAATTTGACAAGTAGTCAAATATTTCAATTAATGGTCATTCATATAATGAAAAATTTATTTTATTTCCTCTTACCATACAAAAAACTGACAAGACAAATAGGTTAATCTTCTTTTAATTCGAGATCATAATAATTCACATTATAGATGGCTAAAACATTTATTCAGATTAATTAGTTCACAAACAAACGAACACAGTCGAAAAGTTTATCCTTGTGACAGATGTTTAATATATTTTCACTCACAAGATAAATTAAATAATAACAGAAATGATTGTAAAAAACATAAATAAAAATAGATAAACCTGTAGAAGGTGAAAAAATTGAATTTAAAAATTATAATAATTTATTATAGGTAATGGAGATTACAAATGGTCTAATAGTGATTATAAAAACCTGTTATCTATACTGGCAAGGATGCTGTAAGAAAATCATGGAAATGTTAAAACAAGAATGTAGAGAAGTTGCAGAAATACATGTTCGAAATCTAGCAATAATAATGGAAAATGAACAGAAGATTAAGTGTAAAAGTGCAAAAACTTCTGAAAAAGAATTTACAGCTGGTAAAAAATGAAGAGATTATTGTTCTTTCACAGGTATATTTCCAGTAAATTGGTTATAAAGATTGTATCTTAATTTTCAAAATCCTATATTTATTCCAGTTTATACTCATAATTTAATAAATTGTGATGTTAATTTGTTTATTAAGGAATTTGTAATAGATAAAGAAGGTATTAATGCTACTCCAAAAATGAATCAAAATCATATTTCATTCAGTAAAAAGGTTGCAGAATGGATTACATTAAGATTTTTATATTTTTAAATTCATGGCTTCAAGTGTTGATAATATATCTTCTAAGCTTACAAAATCAAACTTTAGAGACATCAAAATATTTTAAAGGCGAAAAATTAGACTTAATGATTAAAAAAGGAGTTTGTCCTTATGAATACATGGATTATGAAGAAAAATTACAAGAAACAAAATTACCTAACAGAGAATTTTTTAGTCAAGACTTAATATTGAAAATAATTCTGATGAAGATTGCAGTGGTGTAAAATCAGTTTGGGAAAAATTTGATATTAAAAATTTAGATGAATATACAAGATTAGATTATAAATCTGATGTTTTAATACTAGCAGATATTTCTGAAAGTTTTAGAGATGCATGTATTAAATCTAACAAACTAAATCCATCTTCGTGTTTTACACCATCTTTATCTGACAGTTCTGTGTTAGAAGTGACAAAATTTGACTTAGATTTATTAGATGATTATGAAATGATTTTATTTCTTGTAAAAGGAATTCGAGGAGTAGTTTCTTATAGCATTAAAAGATATGCTAAATGAATATTAAATATATAAAATATGTTGAGCCAGAAAACCAAATTATATTACATATTTAGATGCAAATATTTCTGTGTTTCGGCAATAGCTCATTTTTTAGCATTTAAAAATTTCAGTTGGTTAGAACCAGAATGTTCTAATACTGGAAAAATACTTAAAATACCAGAAGATAATAAATATGGTTGTGTTTTAGAAATCGATTTAGAATATCCAACAAAACTACATGACTAACACAACAATTTACCATTAGCATGAGAAGGAGGAATTAGATTATTAAAAACATTAAATAATATAAAAATGATTCACATTTAGAAATCTTAATCAATGTTTAAAACGTAATTTAAAAGTAACGAAATTTCATAGATTCTTATCATGTGAACAATGAGATTCTACGAAAAATTACTTTGATTTTAATACAGAAATGAGAAAAAATGCATCTAACGAATCTGAAGAAGATTGTCAATGAACAATTCGGTATTTGAAAAAAAATGATAGAAAATATTAGAAACATACAGAATATTAAAATAATAACAAAACCATATCAATAAGTAAAGCATATTTTGAATCCAATCTATGAACACACTATCGTATTTTCAGAAAATCTAGTTGCAGTTCAAATGAAGAAAAATAGTAAAATACAGTAAACCAATTTATATTGGAATGAGTATTCTAGATAGTTCGAAAACAAAATGGTACATTTTTCATTATAATGTAATGAAACGAAAATATGGTTTAAATATTGATTAATGTTACATGGATAAAGATTCGTTAATTTATTATGTAAGAAGTGAACATTTTTATAATGATATCAAATGAATGATAAGCGAATTTCACGGATGTGATTATTCAAAAGGTAATATTTAATGAATACCGTAAGGAAACAAGAGAGTGTTAGGGAAAATGAAAGATGAAAACTGCAAAAAATTATGTTGGAGCATATTAGTTTAAGATGGATAATGTATGCTAATAAAGGAGTTAGAAATCTATCGTAAAAAGTGATCTTAGTTTTGAAAATAATAAAACTTGTTTACATAACAAAATAAACCTATATAGAAATCTGAATTTAATTAAATTATAGAAACATCTATAGAATGCATTAGCATGTAATAAAATTGTTTTAAGTCTGATGTTGTTAAACATCCTATATTACCAGAGTAAATCAATGCTGTGGCATATAGACATCATAAATTAAACTTTTGATATATTTTACAAACAAATTTTCTGCAAATGCATTCAGCTTTTTGATACTTCCTTTCTTTATGTTTTTGACAACCGAAAGCTATTTACCCTTTCTTTGAAAAATTGTAGTTACAGTTATGAATATATATAGAAGAAATTTTAATTTATTTTTAACAATTTTAACAAGTAATTTCTTTTATTCCAGTTATTAATAAGTCCTTTTATTTGTTGATATTTATATTTCGTATATTCTTCTTGTTCCTTTACTATAAAACCAACACAGCTTGGTATTCCTGTTGTATTCTAATTTGTAATTTTTATTTCGTTATTAACTTTTTTTAATTTTTGCACATTGCACAATCGTTTTATTCTTACTTACCTTTTATAACGAAAAATTCATTTTCATAATTAAACAAAATAAAATGAAATAAACTTTTTATCTATAAATCGAGTTGTTTCTAGATATAAGAAATAACTCATTTATATTTAATGGCAAAAAAGTTTTAATAATTATTGATGAGAAATAGAAATATCCATGTTTAAAGCAAAACATATTAGTACTATTTTGGAATATTCGAATTCTAGAAAAGCTACAGATGATAATGTTAAAGTGAATATATAAGAAAATATGAAGAAGTTAAGTGTAAATCGTGATTACACTTACATTCAGATATAAATTTCATAAATGAACCAAGTTTGGGTTCTTTAATTATGAAATCCACAATTGCTTCAGCAGAAATTATTTAAGAATGGTTGCGTGAAGCAGTTCTATGATTGATTCGAAAACACAATTGAATATAAAATAAAGATTAATGTAAAACAATCTATGGTGTCTAAATAAATCATTTAAAAGAGCTAAACAAAAGTAAGGTTGTAACTCTTCAGGCTGTCCTGGCAAGATCTTGACATGTGGAATAATCGAGTCTACTGCTGGATGTTTATTTTGCTCTGGCACAATATTTCGGCCACATAACTCATTGCCTTCTTCAGGTGCTACCTGTGACTGACGTAATGGAGAATCTTGTCCAGCCAGCTGGAATGGCCGAGTGGTTCAAATGGTTCAAATGGCTCTGAGCACTATGGGACTCAACTGCTGAGGTCATTAGTCCCTTAGAACTTAGAACTAGTTAAACCTAACTAACCTAAGGACATCACAAACATCCACGCCCGAGGCAGGATTCGAACCTGCGACCGTAGCGGTCTTGCAGTTCCAGACTGCAGCGCCTAGAACCGCACGGCCACTTCCGCCGGCCGAGTGGTTCTAGGTGGTACAGTCTGGAACCGCGCGGCCTCTATGGTCGCAGGTTCAAATCCTGCTTCGGGCATGGATGTGTGTGATGTCCTTAGGTTAGTTAGGTTTAAGTAGTTCTAAGTTCTAGGGGACTGATGCCCTCAGAAGTTTAGTCCCATAGTGCTCAGATCCATTTGATCTTGACCAGTATTTATGCCCAGAGGGCGCTGGGCTCTCTGTTAGCCATCCTCGCCCGCCTGGCGCTGCTTGTAAGGTGGTGTCTCTTCCCTGGTGCTCCCTCGGACGTCCGCGCCCAACTTGGTTGCCATTTGTGGTAGCTCTCTGAGGCCCGTCCTGTGACGGGCCTTCCATTCACGGTCCGCGTCCCCCTGGTGCTGCTCCAGAGGTTTTGGCAATTCCCTGGTGCTCCCACAGGCGTCTGCTCCTGGCTCGTCCACCATCTGTGGTCATGGCAGCTGTCTGAGGCTCGTCTCGCGTCGGGCGCTTCGTTCACGGTCCACGCCCGCCTGACGCTGCTTGTAAGGTGACACAGGTCGGGCCTCAGAGAACTGCCACAGATGGCGACCAAGTCGGGCGCGGACGTCTGAGGGAGCATTGGGGAAGAGATGACACCTTACAAGCAGCGCCAGGCGGGCACGGACCGCGAACGGAGCGCCCAACGCGAGACGGGCCTCAGACAGCTGCCACAACTGCAGATGGTGGATGAGGCGGGTGCGGACGTCCGTCGGAGCACCAGGGAAGTGCCAACACCTCAGGAGCAGCGCCAAGTGGGCGCAGACCACGAATGGAACGCCAAACGCGGGTCCGGCACCAGACAGCTACCACAACGACAGATGGTGGACATGTTGGGCGCGGACGTCCGTGGGAGCACCAGGGAAGGTCCAAAACCGCAGCAGCAGCAACAGGCGGGCGGGGACCGTGAACGGAACGCCCGACACAGGATGGGCCTCAAAGAGCTGCCACAGATGGCGACCAAGTCGGGTGCGGACGTCCGAGGGAGCACCGGGGTAGAGATGACACGTTACAAGCAGCGGCAGACGGGCGCGAACGGCAAACAGAGCGCTCTGCGCCCTCTGAGCATAAATACTGGACAAGATCCTCCAATACGGCAGTCTCAGGTAGCACCTGAAGAAGGCAACGAGTTACATGGCCGAAATATTGTGCCAGAGCGACACAAACATCCGGCAGTAGACCCGATTATTCCACATGTCAAAATTAAGGGTAATTATATAAAATAATGGACAAAATATATGACTCAGCTATACAAATTTCACATGAAAAATGAAGAAATAAATAATTAATCATCACATCTTCCTCCACTAGCAATCGATCGAAAGTTATTTCCTTATTATATTACATTTTAAAATTGAATGCTGTTGATTAATAATATTTGGCTATTCCAACAGTTTCAAAACGTTCAGAAACAAATATATATAATCACAGGGTGACATTCCAATTGTGTATATTTTTAAATATAAATAATGTACCAAAATCAGTAAATTTATATCACCAAATGAAAGAAACTTTAAAAAGTATTTGCAGTCCAAATTATTCATAAGAGTAATTGTATGAGGATGTAACTTATCCAGGAAACCTTTCTTACAATATAAAACTAATTTTCCAAGTACTTTTTTCACAATTAAATTGTAAAAAATATTTGTAACGATTTTTATATAAATGTAATAAACCAAATTCATTGAAATAAGTTGATTCCATTACTACAAATTTGAAATATCCAAATACTTGAAACATTAAAACATTTTTGTTAACCTTTACTTGAATATCAAAATATACTCCATCTACATTCATAAAACGATAAGCATAATGCATATTATGCACACATTTAAATTTTGCAACAGCTAACTCCATTTATATAAATAATATTTATTAATATGTAAAAAATTATATAAGTTTTACTTACCCAACTACTGTGGGAATTTCAAAACCTAACCCTTTAACATATACTTTACTACCTTCCATATTTAAAACTTTTTCAACATGATAATTATCTCAAACTTTCATTACCAATGGTTCATCTTCATAAAAATATCCTTTTATTTCCTCATCATTTACAACGGTCAATTTACATGTTACTTCATTACAATTTATAACATTTACAAATTAAAAAATTCTATTGACTTATTTGCTGTAGATTCTTTTCCAAAAATACTTTTGATTTACTTATTCTTACTATATTTAAATTATGTATTTAGCAATGTATCTAACAAATATGTTACATAAACCGTTTTCAATGTATTTTTTCATTTGTTTACATCTTATGGTTACATTCTTATTGTTAATTTTTTGTGTTGTTATATTAATGAACTAAATTTTTGATTAATTCAACTCATTTATAGTTCCTATTAAGAGCAAATTTTTTCCACATATTTTTCTTTTAATGTTCTGTTGAATCGACAACATCTATGCTTTTAATTTACTCAAGGTCGAAAAATTATTGACTTTAAATTTTTTCAGCGTTCTTAGAATTATCTATTATAAAATACTGTACCATTAATTGTTTGTTAATTTTTTTTGGCTTTTTCACCTCGTATTTTTTTTCAAAAGAATAAACTATATTTTCACTTGTTTGACCTGCAACTGGAATAACCCATGGAAATAATGAAAAGGAATGCTTAATAGTTAACGAACACTTATATCCTTTAATAAAACGTTTTCAAGCTGCATCAGTTTGAATAAAATCCTCGAGCTTTCGATGACCATCGACGCCATTGTCGTCAGGATTTCACTGAGTGCTGTGGCAGCTACAGTTTCTGGCTTATATAGGCATTAAGACATCATCAGCATCCCCAGCAATAAGTGAACTCCTGTCGACGAGGTCATCAGTCCCCTAAATAACCTAAAGACATCACACACATCCATGCCTGAGGCAGGATTCGCAGCTGCGACCAGAGCGGTCGTGCTGTTAGAGACTGAAGCACTTAGAACTGCTCGGTCACACTGGCCAGCTATTTGTTTTCTTTCTAGTTGTTACAGTATGATGATTGTGTGTTTCAGTATATGTTTTTAACTTCAAACAGTAGCTGTAATTATGATTCTCCATTTATGTAGAAAAAACTGATTAAATTTCTAATTATTTCATCAAATATGATTCCAAATCAACTGGAACAGATTTAACAGCCTCTTTTTATCTTACCAGTAGAAAATTTGCACACTATTGTTATTTGATTGGATAAAATTAGTTCTTTTCTAAAGTTTGCCAAAGCTACACATAGAAAAATCAAAATCATTAATTGTTAAATCATGATCTTTTTTTGCCAACAATAATAACATTTATAAAATTAAAATTATATTCACTGAAATATTGCATTTTTGTTCACTGCTAGTTATAATAGTATATTCTATTATTTGTTTATCATGCACTTCACTTTTAAGATTACTTAAATCTTTGAAGAATGGAGTTAAATATGTATTTGGAAAATTATCTGAAAAAGGCTTTTTCAGTTTTCGTTTTTGTAAAGTAATTTGACAGATTAGTTTCATTAAGTTGATTTAAATATGTTGCACTGGTATAATTATCCAGTTATGTTAAAATACTTGTATATTCAGGTTTTGTAGCATTTTCTTTTTCTAAGTATTGTTTAGTAACAGCATGAAATCACTTACTGGATCATTTATATCTACTAGTCTTCTGCCTTTACAAACGACAGTACCTCTAGTTGCTTTAAAATGTTTTGTAATTCTTTATTATATTTTTGGTTACATTTTTCGGTTTTGGATTAATTATTGCTTCTATAATAATTGCTACAACTGAGTCTTGTTCATATTTAAGTTCTCCTTAATTTGTTTATTTGTCTTATTTCCAAAAATGTCTAATACATCATTAAACTTATAATTAATACATAATAACTTTAAAAACATTGACACAAGTGATTACATATGTATTAGTTAAAATTTTGTATACTTTCAAAGTCAGAAAATTAATCATTTTTCCTAAATCACTTCCTAGGCACTTTGGTATATTTCCTCGAAATGATTCAAAAACAAATGTTATATTTTTCTTTTAATAACAAATCCAAAGAGCATGATTTTGATTAGGTGTATTTAACTTCCACATTTTAAATTATTTCATTTATCAGGCAACTATCAATGATAAAAACTCATTTTTAACATATTTAATTTTTAATTGTTGTCTAATTCTTGTTTCAAAATTAGTTAAATGATTATTAAATTTGTTGATTATTTTTTTTACTTTTTTCTACATCCACATCTTTTCTTTTGCATTACTTCATTATTTATTTTTTGTCCTTATGGGTATCACCTTTTTTCTTGTATATAACTGTATTTGCAATAGCTGCAGATCCACCAGTGAGTGCACCAAAAGTTGCAATGTATGTTAATGCAGCTAACAATAATGGTAAAAATCCGCCTTCATGTTTTACTTCTTTTTTGTTCATTATACATTCAATAATTTTTTCATTACAGGAACACCAAAAGTAATAAGCATATTTGCACTGGTATTTTATGTGTCTTTCTATTTGTAAATAAATTAACATCATTCAATACTATTTCATTGGTCATTATTTAATTTAACTGTAACTGATTTTTGTTTCATTTCGCCATTTAGAATTCTAGTATAATCAGTACTTAAGTTATTCCTTCCTGTATATTAAAAATTAAATAACAATTTTTTTAATATCGATCCATTTCCATCAATATTTAATCCAACTACTAATTTTCCATACTTTATTCCTCAAACTGCAGCTAATTTTTCAGCAATGGAAGCATCTCAAGCATACGTTTTTCCTTTTGAAGGTAACTGAAGTTTTTATCAGCTTCATGTCTTTTTTGTAATTCTTATTTATCACTATAAAAATAACACATTCTTTACATCTCCTTCTAATGGATTTATTACTTTATGTTCACATGCTAATCTATCATTTACTTTCATCTCTGTGCCTCACCAGGTATAGTGAAGGAAACGCATGTCAAAAGGTAAATTATTAATTGCATCATTGACAAAGCCTTGTCCATATTCACATTTCCAAAGTAGTATGTGGTAAATTATTCAAAATTCTAATAAAATATGGAATTCCTATTGGATTATAATTATAAAATAATTAAATATATTAGTAAACTATTTTATTATTCCAACATTTTCACTGTCATAATTTTTATCTCTGTGTAAGTCTTCTCCACATATTACTGTTAATCTATCAGTTACTTGATGAACATCAATGATCCAGTAATATTCAACTGGTTTTTCTGAATTTTTCTTTACTAAACCTTCACCAGATTCTCTAATGAATCGTCAAGATTTCTTTCTGAAAATGTAGGAAAATATTCTTCAACAATTGTTTTTATCAAATTATTACATTATTTCCTTTATTTGTCTTACTTTATTGGGATTATTATCAGAATATGCAGCATCTGAGTCGTATAAAATTCAGTCAGTACTATGTAAATCAAGAGAATTTAAGTCTTTATCTTAACCACCCAAAGTAATTTGCTTTCAGTTAAAAGACTCATTAATGCACCAGCACCATCATTATCTTTTTCATCAACTTTTAATTTATCACCAATCAATTAAATTGCATATTTGCCAATATATTTAACATTACCAACAGGCCTTAAACCATAAACAGTTTCTTCACTATGACTGACAAATTCTAACGTTCTTTCACTTATATTTATTTTCATAACACTCCATTCACCTTCTTGGTTTTTAATTTTCTTTCCTTTTCATAAATCCCTAAAATATTATCTATTACTGATTCACTTACGGTATAATCTCTTGTATCTCTTTTGGTATTGTTGACTATGTTTGATCTAACTCAAAACAATCTATTTCTTCATGTCTGTCTTTAATATAATGTTCTCTAACTATATCTCATTTTTGAAGAATTAAATCATCAAACACAACAACTGAATTATTTCATATTCACCTAATGGAATAATTCCATCATTATTTTCAATTGCAATTATTTCATTACACTTATCTCTAACTTTCTGACATTTGTTTATGAATACTGAAACTCTTTGAATAAACATAAATTATTAATTTTTTGCAGTTTATCTTTACTAGAAAATATAATTATCAGTCATTAATGTTGTTTTCCCACAATGCTTTGTCCTATTACTGAACATCAAATAAAATTTGGTAGAAGTTTGACATGTTGATTTTTAAATTTTTTTCACGAATTCTTATTTTTGGTACCAAACATAGCATTGATTTACATAAATTTTATTTTTATATATGAGTATTTTACGTAAACTGTACGATAATTCATCTGTTCTTAAAAAATTAACTGTTTGAATAACACAACGTATTAAAAATGTTTCAGAGCTGTTTTTTATTCAACTTTTTCAACTTCAAGCACTACACGAAATCTAATAAATTACACTAACAAAGATGTGTTAGAAATTCCGGTTGGTCAACAGAATTTGAAAAATTTGGAAAAGTTTATTCTGTTCAAAAACCAAAAATATACTTTAAAGCCCTTTTAAACAGGGTTACTATTGAAAGTGACGTTAAATTATTTATGGGTGAAGAGAATTGTATTCAACGAGTTTTAGGATTTAATAATCACATTATTGAAAACAACGAAAAAATAATTGCTAATAATGTTTTTAATATTATTCCATTTGAAATAATGAATTTTAATTTTAATTTAGCAGATTCAATATTTGTTAAACATAATGATCATTTTCATAGAGAAACTAATATGCTTTGTTTATTTAAACCAAATGAAGAATTTGGAGGCCCAGTAACTTATGTACCAAATTACACCATAAATATTCCGATTCTTTATACTATTCAAAATTTAATAGTTACTATCACTGATATTTGATTGACTTCAATGTTGTTTGTGAAACAGTAATTTTAAAAATTAATTAATAATATTTTTCCTTAACAAATCTCGAAAAAATCGATTTTTATCAATGGAACTCGTTTCTTGTTAATGAGAATGCAAAAAATAATTTATATCTTGCTAATAAAGAATCAGAAATTAATATTGATATTGGCGATGGAGGCATTCATCTTAGTTGTTCACAACTTTATGCCTTTTGATGTTATTCGCAGAGATGGTAAATCGAATATTAAACTAATTGATAACTGTGTGTTAAAATTGTTTGATGATATTACATTTAAAAAGGAAACAATGGTTTATCTAATGCAATTAACTTCATCTTTATCAAATGAATTAATTATGGAAGGACATTTCTTAACTGTGATAAAATTAGAAAACAAAGAAAATGAAGTACTTCGTCCATTAGAATTGTTTGGCAGATTTCCTAAGGATTTTAAAGGAATAATTTGGGAAGGGCATCTAACAGTAATTTTCACTTGGAGTTCAAGAAAAGATTGTATTCTTCGATTAATTACTAATAATGATTATAGTACCCTTCCAAAGGAGGGGAAATTGTTGTAAAAGTTATGGAAATTCGTCTTCCTGTTGCTGAATATGAACCCAAATATTCATTTGCACTAGGGCAAAAATTTGCTAGATTTAATCGAAATGGAAAATTTGAAATATAGATTATTGATTATTTTTATTCTGCTGAATTTTATATGCATTACTTTATTTTTGTTGTTTTCCAAACTGTAAACAGTTAAATGATTCTTCTTCTTTGATCATGTTAAATTACAAAACGTTTATGTAAAAATGGGAGAAATGAAGTTTTTCCTCAACAATTATCCCTTGAATAACTTTTTAAAAGCTTACAGTTCTTTAGAGATTTTGAAAGGTTAATACAATTAAATACTGACATAAATGGATATCCACTCATTTTTATTCAAAATTATACTATCCTTGTAATAAATATGTCTAGAAAATTCATTGTTTTAACTACTCGAAAAGCGACAATGACATCACATGCTTTTTCTACTGAAAAGATGCCTAGTAATACAGTTGCATATGTAACAACACATGGTAAAAATAATTTGACTTATGATTCACAACATAGAATTTCATCTGAAAATTTTTAATTACGTAAATGAATAAAAAATTTAAAAAGTTATAAAAGTGATGTCTTCAACGAAGGACATGATCAAGTGCACAATGAAGAACGAAGTGGACACCCATCTGTTGTTACTGATGAACTGGTTCACACAATTGAAGGGATGATTAAACACAACCATAAGTTTACACTTAGTGCCCTTGCTATGGAAGTTGTGCAAATCTCACAATCACTAATTCATGAAATCGTTCCTGAAAAACTGAAGTTTCGAAAACTTTGCTCATGTTGGGTACCCAAAATTCTTACTGAACAACACAAAACCAATGGATGGGCAGTGCACTTCAGTTTTTGACACGCTGCAATGAAGATGGCGATGGTTTTCTTTCTCATATACTCACAGGGGATGAATCTTTGGTATTATACAACACCCCTGAAACAAAACGGCATTCAGTGGAATGGAGGCACACTACATCCCCAATGAAGGTTAAGCCTAAGCAAATCTTGACACCTCGAAAAGTCATGTGCACCATATTTTGGGACAGAAAAGGCATTTTGCTGATTGATTTCTTACCACAATGCCAAACAGACATGGTTACTGCAAGACCATTATGAAATTGCGCCATGCAATACAGAACAAGCCCCAAGGATTACTGTCAAAAGGTGTTGTTATTTCCCAAGATAATGCCCAACCTCACACAGTGAATATGACCAAACAACTCTTTTGGGAATTTCACTGGGATGCGTCTGATCATCCTCCGCAGCCCAGACCCTGCTCCTAGCGACTTTCATCTCTTTTTACACCTAAAATCTGTCCTTGGTGGTCAACACTTCAACGATGATGACGAGATGAAAGAACATGTTACCACATGCTTGAATGCACAGGCGGCAACCTTCTATGAAGAAGGCATACAAAAACTTGTGCTATGCTGTGACTAGACCCCACAAAATTTCGGAAGCTATATAGAAAAGTAGTTTAATAGTTGTAGATTTTTGTGCAATAAATATTTTTTCTGTAACTGTACACGTTTGTTTTATATAAATGGAGCTTACTTTGTGGACATACCTCGTATTTTCAGTAAGACAGAGCAAATAAAACTGAAAAAAATCAATTTTCGAAAATTAAAACTTCTGATAAACGTATTAATTTTTGAAATCAAAATTTTTAAAATTTTCAATTTCAAAGAAACTGAAAATCTAAATTTTTTCTGTATAAATAAAAGCAAACAAAAATGAATCACTTCATTAAAAATCTAGTAAGTGAACTTAACTGTTATATAATGGTTATGCAGATGTGTTCACTAAATTATGAGAGCTGAAGAAATAAATCTTTCAAAATTATAAAAACTTGAATTTTAATAAGTAAATATGGGCAAAAAGTTTTACCACTTTTAGATGATAAATATAAAATTACTGTTCCAGATTGTTATACTAAATCTTTTCAGAAGACAATTATAAATTAGACAAAATTTTTGGATTAAATTTTATTTATCCAGGTAAAACATCAAATAAAAATTATTCGATTCATGTTACTGAATTTGCATAAATTTTAGAATGTTTTAATTTAGTTTTTTTAATGTTAAGTTTTAATTAAATAAAAATTTCGGTCACGGATATAGATGCATTTTGAAATAGGGGAAACAACAAAACTAAAATCCTGTTCTTAAATCTGAAAATTTTGAAAAAAATATGCTTTTTGCGCCAGAACTCTCGTAAATACACTTGCTACTCACAGCAATTGACTGGTATGTGACCCCACATCCATGAGTTGTCTGCACTATAAGATAAAGAAGAAAACGTTCTGCTTGTTACATCCCTTTCACCCTGCAACGATAAACTCTTATGCCACTGCATCAAACTTAGCCCCTGAGATGACCAGCAAACTTTTCAGGAGCCTACAAGCATTCAGTATATTTTTGATTCGATGGAGGAGTTATGTACAGCCAACAACTGCAAATAGAAAATATTTATTCTTTACAGGTTTTAGATAAACATAAGTAATCGTTCATCAGAACTTATTAAACATTAACAACAACTTACAAATGGTAAGATATATATTAGAAACCCGTAATGATTAAATACTTACTATTCGCATCTGTTGCCCAAATCTGACTCCTTCAAAGAATACAATTATTGTACAGTTATTGATAATGATCAGCATTCAAATCCTCCAATTGAGGGAGCAGCAATAAAATTTTGCTTGTGTGATATCAAAGACTGCTGTGATGAAACCTGTTCTGGATAATAATACAAAAAACCAAATTTCATTTTTAGTCTCATGCTCTCGTGTTAGTCGTGGCAATCGATAGTGTTTATATGTTAAAAAATCCACAGCACCTTTTACGTTTGCGAACATAACATACTATACCTTCTGTACATATAATAAGAGTAATTTTCAGTGCATTTCAGAGATGAAAGTAGCGCGGGACATGTTTAATTTCATAATTAGTTACAGTAATGATACCGTTTTTCATTTCTAACAAGCCAGATCAGGGTTACATAAAAATAGTTTGCAAATTAAAGATCATACATGCACAGCAGGAAATCTTTTAGTGTTGTGCGAATCCCCACGTAATAGATCAAGGTGTACAAAGTTAAAACATTTTCAACTGCAGAAAGTAATTGTGAGAATCGCATTTTATCTGTTGTGCTCGCAACAATAAGCAATATACAGTTAATTAAAATATCATGCCATATAAACTGCATATAAAGTCAAAAGCGCGTTGGGGATTACGCGACATCCTTCACGGAATAATGCAGGCAGAGAGGGAAAAATTTACACACACGTTTGAAATGACCTAGAATTTTTATTGAAACAAAAACAAGGTGCACAATATGACCAACAGATGACGCTTCATATGATGCGAAGCAATAATTAGAATTATTATTACTGCTGTCATTCATCAACAACACCTGTAGTGCAGGGATAATATTGTGAACAGCACTGTACAGTGTGTCAGTAGGTACGCTCAGAAACTGCTGTCGGATGTTCTCTTCTAGCATCCCTAATAAGTTCGGGCGATCGCTGTAGACTTGCGGTGTTGAGTAAACCCTGAAACAGTAATCACACGGACTGAGGTCTGCGGGCGTGGGAGGCCAAGCATGACAGAAATTCCGGCTCAGAACGCGGTCTTCATCAAACGATGTGCACAAGAGATATTTCACACGTGTAGCAATATGGGGTGGAGCGCCACTCTGCATAAAGGTGGCACCTTAGAGCAGGTGTTTACCAGCCAAGACTAGTGCTAAGAAAAGCAGCAGCCCGATTTTCCACGAAGGAAAAGAGTCTTATCACGATGGATGTGGTAAATCCACACCGCACCGTGTCTTTCTCTTCAGGTTTTCTACGATAGCTCTAGGATTTTCGGTAGCCCAAATTCTGTCATTGTGGTTGTTGACAGAGCCTCGGAGTGTGAAATGGGCTTCTAGGATTTTCGGTAGCCCAAATTCTGCAATTGTGGGTGTTGACAGACCCTCGCTGTGTGAAATAGGCTTCACCGGTTCACAACACGTCAGACAACCAATCGTCGTCTTCCACCATTTTTTAAAGTGCCCACGCCACAAATGTTCTCTGCTTCCCAAAATCGGTGGCTAACACTTCATGATGCTGCTGGAGTTTGTACAGATAGCACTGGAGCGTACTTCTTAGTGCTCCCCAATCTGTAGTGCGTGGATTGGCGATGCGGAGATGAACCCGCTAAGGTTTCCATTTCTATCTGAACTCTCCTATCAGGAGTAGCATTTGTGTCGTTCGAAAAACACGTGTCTTCGAACTTCGTTCGAATACCCTCCTCATGGCGACCGATGGTTAAATGTGTCGACTTCAAGACTGTTGACTGGAGAAACCATCAAACTACTGTTGAGAAGCATCTCTCTTAACGCACAAGTTCGCTTTAGGATCTTCGGGTAGAAAATATAAATCCTGAACGCCTGAGAACGCAGTATCTGGAGAATACAGAAGCTGCGAAATCACTTACGAACTGAATTCCCGAATGATTGTCTTTTTCTTGACCACACTGTGCATTTGTGCATTACCGTGTTACGACATTCCTATCCGGCGTTTTTCTGAAACTGCTGACGCAAAGCGCCGAGTTGTCACGCAGTCATGATTGCATTCCTGGGAAGCAGTTCAAAGAAAACGACGCCTTCTTTGCTGCACGACACTCTTGCCGTTGTGTGTGTGTGTGTGGAGGGAGGGGGGGTCAGACACTGTTATATGGTTGTTGCTTCTTGAGAATGCTTTGTCATCCGTTCTTTTTTATGTTAATGTAGATACGCCAGTTTTCGTAGCCGATAACAGCCTTAGAACAGAAATGGGCGACGTTATTTGCGAGCTATCAGCAAGCAGAGTCTCCAGCTGAATTTAGTGAGCTGAATTTAACACAGATTTTTAACTGTGTCATATGGAACGCAAGGTAGTGGACCATGCACAGTTCGTCACCTGTTCTAATTCTCGCGCTGAATATCGTGAATATCTCTTAGAAACTGCTAAAACCACTCTTTACCCGTACTTTTTACAATGGTATTTCTCGGTAGATATATTTATCTCTACCGATAGAGTATATTGTAGGTTATAGTTTTACTTACGAGCAGTATATTCACAGAATTGTTATGGTAATGAATATATGTATACGCCATTTAGTTTGTTAAATGTGGAAAGATAATATTATGCAAATAACAGCACGCACAAACGTATATAAACTATCACTTACTACACGATTCATCCACGAACGGAAAGGGAAGAAACCCTATCTGATAGTCGTTTCTATCATAAACTTGACAGTTATACGAAAAATACAGCTGTAGAGGATCTGTCTGGGTGATGGTAACAGCAAAATCTTCCAAAAGAAACCTGCATTAGGCGTTTGAGCTGATCGACCACTGGAACGGTCACAGTGTTTTCAATCACAAAACCAAACTGAAAAAGTTTTTCCTTGACAACTCCTTTTATTGTGTAGAAGAATTTCTATTATTGTAACGTGTAAAAGGTGAAGGGTAGGGGTTACTAACTCCCATCTGTACGTTTAAAAAAACAAAAATAAATAAAAAATTTACAAATCTTGTAACTGTTCAGAATATAGCCATATTTACAAATTAATTTTCTGTGTGAATATAAAATGAGCACCAACATCATTGAGATTTATCGTGCAAAACGACCCATGGAAAGCGACTAACTAACACCTAGAGCTTTTGGAAAAATGTTTTAGATACCTGCACGTACTGATCTGGAGCAAAGATGTCGAAAGTGCAGCGTCAGAAAGACAAGTAATGACACTGAAACTTCTGGAGTAAAACTGAAAACATTAAAGTGTAAGTAAAACAAATTTGATATCAATATAGGGAAGTTGTGTACTTCTAACGGAAAACGTGAATTCACCCGGAGCTCTTCCGTAGCTGATAGTACCGGTGATCAGTCGGCGTATATCCAAGTGTTGGATTATGCTTAGTTTCGTCTCAGTTTCGGCTTAAGGATTGCATCTAATTTCTTGCGTTATCCGCTGAATATCTGGTAAATCCCTATCTTCCCCTCCCACTTCTCCAGTCAAGCATACCCCACCATTTCTCCTCTCCGCCACCACAGCTTGCATCTCACTGGCTTCTCCTGTCTCGAGATGTACTTCGTTATTTCGTATCGTTCTGCTTTCTGCGTTCATACAGACAGCACATATGTTTCCCTGAGACTGATATGTTTCTTACAGTATCAAAAATGGTACAAATGGCTCTAAGAACTATGGGACTTAACATCTGAGGTCATCAATCCCCTAGACTTAGAACTATTTAAACCTAACTAACCTAAGGACATCACACACATCCATGCCTGGGGCAGGATTCGAACCTGCGACCGTAGTAGCAGCGTGGTTCCCGACTGAAGCGCCTAGAACCACTCGGCCACAGCGACCGGTTCTCACACTATCCATTATACATTATCTAAAATAGTACACTGATGACAAACGGCAACAAATAGCCACGATTTCGGAACTATAGCGATTTATTCCGATGTTATGTGTTTCAGATCTACACCAATTTTTAGGTGGCAGAATATGGGGTGTATTACAAACCGACCCTCCATTATTAACGAAAACTAAAAATTTTTTCAATAATCTATTGCATTACCAAGTTAACTGTATGCAGAAAATGTCTTCTTTCTGTTAGTCATGGAATCCATTATGAAATACACATTTAGCCCCTATCATGAAAAAAAGTGAGGTAATAGCGCGAATACTAATGTTTGTATATTTATAAACAAATGAAGAAATAACATCAACTAGCCATGTTTTTCATTGAATGAACAGTTGAAAGGAAAAACAAATTCTTCATTAAATGAGAATTGTGACTTGTGCTGCGTATTTCTTCATGCTACACACAAGCACAACTGTGGAGTTCTCTAGCCATCACTGTAATATAATGTTGCTACAGCTGTTCTTGTAAAAAGGAAACTATGACTAATATGTCGAACATTCTCGCTTTTATATTAGGGTGCCACAGCTCCACCAAAAGTGAAATGAAGTTACATTTTACTCTTCAGCTTTATATCGGCAGCTTTTAATTCCAGACTATTCACGGAATCCTGAGCACAAATATAAAAGTTACCAGACACAGAGTACGTCCATATCCAACTTATTTACATATTGTATGATTATTGTTGCACTTTCTTCGACAGACATTATGAGTCTATCTTTATACCAGTTGTCTGTCCTTGACTCATATTTGACATAAATATATGAATAAATATCAAATGCTCACATCTACTTAAAGTAATTTCTGGTTCTGTCGCGATCTGTATAACGCGTCTAAAAATACTTGCTGTGTTATTTCATCCTAATTCATTTTCCTGTTTTAATTTGAGGAGAAAAATTGCTTCCCTTTTTCCTCTCCCTCATTTAAAATCAGATTAGTTCGAAGTTAAGCCTTACACTTGTTTCTCAACTCAGTATATTGATTATTTCAAAGGTGTCACCGAGAAGACTTACTATTAAATAAAATTCATGTTCTTTGTCGGTTCACGTTCTTTATTGCTTGTCGCTTACTGTATTCTTAAAATCTGAGTGTAGTTTCAGAGTTTTTATCTTATGGAACAGGAACAATTTTTTTAATCAGCAGCTCGAGCAAAATTTTAACAATCTGCTACAATATTACAAACATAAACAGAAAACAAATTCACAAAAAATATATTAAGAAAAAAGGTAGTACTCATTAAGTGCAAAAATATGAAGTCCATGTATCACTGTTATCTGCTGTAGAATTTATCTGTAACTATGTAGTTCGAAAGGTCTGGGTTAATTACCATGTTCTTCTCAATTTTCTTTCTAACCACACCCTGGGAATTCATGACGTATTCAGATCAAACGGCCAAATACTTTTGACAGGGACGAATACAAAAGTCATTGCTGATGCCACAATTTTTACAAACGATAGGATTCAAACCTACTTTCTTCGGTTCTCTGATTTAGTGTTTTTTTACCACACACTCACGCTGAACGCAAGTAACATTTAACAATATTATTACTTATATTAGGGACTTTAACTGACACTTGATCATAAGAAATCGTACCGAAGATGACGTAATATGATGAATCTTAAGTGCAACAAAAACTACGTTAGTATTATTAACTTGCACGTCGGTGAAACTACCCTCCGTTTCTGATTTTTCATTGGTAGCTTGGTTAGAGCTCAGACTGCATGGTGAGGATATTGCTGGATCCCATGTTATTTCCGTTCTTGCCTCTAATGACGTTGTCCTGTGAGGATTGTAGCACTGACAGTGCTAGCAGGGATGACGTCACATCCGAGCGCAGTCTAATACAGGCAGCTGTGTCCCATCTCCGAGCATATTTAGTACGGCTGAAATCATTTCAGGATTCGACGCTGTGGTTTCTAGTTATGGAGAGAAAGCTCTGCAGAATATGTTTTCGTCCGATTCGTTTCTATATCAGCAAATATTCGAAGAGAAATGGCTCAATTTTAGTGTGATTTGTGGCTCGCATCCGAGAGATAATTTTAGCGCGTATTTATGGTCACTGGCCGTCTCTTACTTCCCTCCTTCAGTTTTGCTCATTATACTGAAGTCCACTGTAAGCAGTCCAGCTGGGATAATGGCGGTAGTGATGGGAAGAGTTTATTTGGCTAACGACTATCTGTAGCTGTGGCACTGGCCTCTCCTTACTCTATGACACTGTCACTGTAGCTATGTTGAAGTGTTTCGTACAATATGTAGTTCAACACAGAGGGAATGAGTGGGTGCTGTACCATCGACTAGGGTAACACAGTTCTCGTGAACCTGTACTCTATTTTGTAATGATTCTTTCTCAGAGCTGCAATATACACATGCTGCTTTTATACATGCACCTGAGAATAATTTCGATCTTCATGGTTCAGTCTAGCAGCGCGGGATTCAGCTTAACTTGTGCATTAAATATATCCTCTGCACTATTACGCAGCACACATACATACACCCGCATTATCAGTAAACTGCTTTCAATCGCCTTACCAACTTTTCTGTGACAAACTGCCTGTTGGCTTCTGTCTCGGATTCTTCTGCCGTTGCTTTGTATCGGTGAATCCCAGCGCGCGCGCGCACACACACACACACACACACACACACACACACACACACATATACATACATTTCACGCGCCCATAGACACCGCTTGAACGCTAAAGAGAAAAAAATGCAACATAAACAGGTCTAACGCTACTGTCGATATACACTCCTGGAAATGGAAAAAAGAACACATTGACACCGGTGTGTCAGACCCACCATACTTGCTCCGGACACTGCGAGAGGGCTGTACAAGCAATGATCACACGCACGGCACAGCGGACACACCAGGAACCGCGGTGTTGGCCGTCGAATGGCGCTAGCTGCGCAGCATTTGTGCACCGCCGCCGTCAGTGTCAGCCAGTTTGCCGTGGCATACGGAGCTCCATCGCAGTCTTTAACACTGGTAGCATGCCGCGACAGCGTGGACGTGAACCGTATGTGCAGTTGACGGACTTTGAGCGAGGGCGTATAGTGGGCATGCGGGAGGCCGGGTGGACGTACCGCCGAATTGCTCAACACGTGGGGCGTGAGGTCTCCACAGCACATCGATGTTGTCGCCAGTGGTCGGCGGAAGGTGCACGTGCCCGTCGACCTGGGACCGGACCGCAGCGACGCACGGATGCACGCCAAGACCGTAGGATCCTACGCAGTGCCGTAGGGGACCGCACCGCCACTTACCAGCAAATTAGGGACACTGTTGCTCCTGGGGTATCGGCGAGGACCATTCGCAACCGTCTCCATGAAGCTGGGCTACGGTCCCACACACCGTTAGGCCGTCTTCCGCTCACGCCCCAACATCGTGCAGCCCGCCTCCAGTGGTGTCGCGACAGGCGTGAATGGAGGGACGAATGGAGACGTGTCGTCTTCAGCGATGAGAGTCGCTTCTGCCTTGGTGCCAATGATGGTCGTATGCGTGTTTGGCGCCGTGCAGGTGAGCGCCACAATCAGGACTGCATACGACCGAGGCACACAGGGCCAACACCCGGCATCATGGTGTGGGGAGCGATCTCCTACACTGGCCGTACACCACTGGTGATCGTCGAGGGGACACTGAATAGTGCACGGTACATCCAAACCGTCATCGAACCCATCGTTCTACCATTCCTAGACCGGTAAGGGAACTTGCTGTTCCAACAGGACAATGCACGTCCGCATGTATCCCGTGCCACCCAACGTGCTCTAGAAGGTGTAAGTCAACTACCCTGGCCAGCAAGATCTCCGGATCTGTCCCCCATTGAGCATGTTTGGGACTGGATGAAGCGTCGTCTCACGCGGTCTGCACGTCCAGCACGAACGCTGGTCCAACTGAGGCGCCAGGTGGAAATGGCATGGCAAGCCGTTCCACAGGACTACATCCAGCATCTCTACGATCGTCTCCATGGGAGAATAGCAGCCTGCATTGCTGCGAAAGGTGGATATACACTGTACTAGTGCCGACATTGTGCATGCTCTGTTGCCTGTGTCTATGTGCCTGTGGTTCTGTCAGTGTGATCATGTGATGTATCTGACCCCAGGAATGTGTCAATAAAGTTTCCCCTTCCTGGGACAATGAATTCACGGTGTTCTTATTTTAATTTCCAGGAGTGTATACGGTATGTAATTTACACAGATTATCATTGCTACAATCCATATATTTCTTTAAAACATTACCTTCTGCTGGATGTCTTCTGCAATACACAACTAAACGAGCATTCTTTTGAACCGCTTACACTTTCACTGAACCTGATGTCACCCTCTACGAAATAGGTTGCGCTCTTCCTTCAGCAGCGCCACCGAATGAAGCACCTCGTATTAGCAGGTATGGTACGAAACATGTGTGTGTTAATTGCATTTCTTAGGTTAAGGAACTTGCGTTTTAACTCATACATTTTAAAGTCGATTTTCTTGATGATCTATTAATGATGAATCTTCTCTCACGCGGTCCAACACCAGCTCCTCATATTGTAAATAAGTCTTTCTAAAAACTTTCTAAAGCCAAAACGGCATAAATATTTCTTTATTTAAAACATCCTGTTTCTACAGACTTTGCTGTCATCTTCAGGCAATAAAAAATCTTTTTGTTGTGGAATGTGTTCATTTTAAGTTGGACCCCATTCTAAGGTGCCATGAGTATAAAAACTGTACGTTACAAAAGGTTTGATATGACTAAAACATTTAAAGACATAAAGCATCTTGTGCAAATACCGATGTCCCTATATATATCACTCACAGATGACTGACGTCGCAAAAACACAGTATACGGTAGCAGATCTGCTCACTCATACATAAGCTGGACATATTCTAAACATTGAAATCCGCCTTAAACGGCATATAAGGTACAACCTTATACCTTACATGTTCTGTAAACGGATGTTCTACTGTGTATCGTGTTTTTGTGACTTAACAATAACCTGTGAGCGGAGTATACATATGGACATGGCCATTTGTACAGCGAGCTTTATAGGTATTTTTAATTGTTTTAGTTATGACAAACCTTTCATAATGTGCTTTTTTTTATCCACGTGACAACTTAGCGTGAGGTCCAACTTAAAATGAAAAGGTCTGATAACAAAAAGATTTCTTAAGACCTGAACATAACAGCGAAGTCTGTCGAAAAAGCTTATTTTAATCATAGATTTAGGAAGGCAAGTAAAACAGATCGCTCTCTCTGCTTTCTCAAAATGAGAAAATTCAATCAAAAAAGTGTTTGTCGAGAATTTCGACCAGACTCGGGTGTCTGGAAAGACGCACTTATCGTCTATAGTCGTCAATAGTAAGTTATAATGAGGCCAGTTGCGAAATTTTCGTCAGCTCATTCGTTCGGATATCTGGGCTCTAGGCGCTTTCTCATCTGACATTTAATGAATGCCTGCGAGCTCCTGAAACACGTAAAGTGTCACATCTGACAGCCAGTAAACAGCGGTAAACTGCATTTCAGATTCATCACAGACGACAGGGATTGGCTTGTTAAGGTATAATGCGGACGCTATAATCGGGGGGGGGGGGGGGGGAGGGGGGGGGGGAGGAGGATTGAGGTATGGTTGCGTAAGATACCGGTACGGGCCGCGCCTGAACTACCTCCTTTACGACACTCCGCAGTAGTCGTTACCGGTTGATTTATGTACCAGCTTTACTCTGAACTGGCGATTTTGTTGTTTTCTTATTTGTTAATGAAATGAGCGAAGAAACTACTGCAGGTCCATCACACAGTTCGACTACGATTCTGACGAGACCAGAGGGGATTGGTGATCCCTATAACTATGCGTCAGGAGTACAGAGCACGGATGTAGTCTGCCAGCCCAGCGAGTGGGAAGCACGTGACGAACTGATGTACAATGCAGTCACATATTTTATATCATTTCATGATGTTCAGAGAGCGTTGCTTGAATTTTTATATCATGACGAAGCTGTTATTAGATTAATTATCGCACCTGAAGATGTCAATAAATTACCGAAACTGGTAACGTGAATACTGTGGTAATTAGGCGAACTTGATATAATAAATTATTATATAAACATTTGTTTAAAGTCGCATACTATTTGCCAGTTCTTCTTCATCTGCATGGATACTCTACAAATCACACTTAAGTGCATGGCAGAGGGTTCATCGACCCACCTTCGCCGGCTCGGTGGCCGAGCGGTTCTAGGCGCTTCAGTCCGGAACTGCGCGATTGCTACGGTCGCAGGTTCGAATCCTGCCTCGGGTATGGGTGTGTGTGACGTCCTTAGGTTAGTTAGGTTTAAGTAGTTCTAAGTTCTAGGGGACTGAAGACGTCAGATGTTAAGTCCCATAGTGCTGAGAGCCATTTGAACCATTTCGAACCACCTTCACAATATTTCTCTATTTTCCACTGTCGAACAGCGCGCAGAAAAAACGAAGATCTGTATCTTAACGTGTGAGCTCTGGTTTCCCTTATTTTATTACGGTGATTGTTTCTCCCTATGTCGGTCGATATTAACAAAATATTTTGGTATTTGGAGGAGCATATTGGTGAACGAAATTTCGTGAGAAGACCCTGCGCAAGGGAGGAACGCCTTTGGTTTAATGATGTCCATCCCAAAACCTGTATCATGTCCCTGACACTCTCTCCCCTGTTTATCGATTATACAAAACGTGCAACCTTTCTCTGAACTTTCCCGATGTACTTCGTTTATCCTGTCTGGTAAGGATCCTACACTGCGTAGCAGTACTCCAAAAGAGACTGGACAAGCGTAATGTAGGCAATCTCTTTAACAGATCTGCTGTATCTTCTAACTGTTCTGCCAATGAAACTGAGTCGTTGGTTCACCTTCCCAACAACAATTTCTAAGTGTTACTTCAATTTAAGTTGTTCGTGATTGAAATTCGTAGATATTTAGTTGAATTTACGGCCTTTAAATTTCATTGATCTATCGTGTAGCCGAAGTTTAACGGACTCGTTTCAGCACTCATGTGGATGACCTCACAATTTTCATTATTTAGGGTCAAGTACCAATTTTTGCACCATACAAGTATCTTAAGTAAATAGTTTGGAAATTGGTTTTGATCTTCTGATGACCTCTAGACGATAAATGACAGCATCATTTACAAACAAGCGAAGACGATTAGTCAGATTGTCTCCTAAGTTATTTATACAGATAAGGAAAAACAGAGGACCTACAATACTACCTTGTGGAACGCTAGAAATCACTTCTGTTTACTCGACGACTTTCGGTTAGTTACTGCGAACTGTGACAGGCTCGCAATTTGATTGCAAGCCGTTTGTGAGATGCGGTGTCAACTACCTTTTGGAAACATAGAAAAAATGGTTCAAATGGCTCTGAGCACTGTGGGACTTAACATCTGTGGTCATCAGTCCCCTAGAACTTAGAACTACTTAAACCTAACTAACCTAAGGACATCACACACATCCATGCCCGAGGCAGGATTCGAACCTGCGACCGTAGCAGTCGCGCGGTTCCGGACTGAGCGCCTAGAACCGCTAGACCACCGCGGCCGGCGGAAACATAGAAAACGGGATCAATTTGATATCTTTTGTCGATAGCACTAACACTTCATGTGAGTAAAGAGCTAGTTGTTTTTCACAAGAACGATATTTTCTAAATCCGTGTCGACCTTGCGTCACTAGGTCGTTGTCTTCGAGGTAGTTCACAATGTTCGAACAATATATATGTTCTAAATCCTGTTGCATATCGACGTCAATGATATGGGCGTGTAATTTAGTTCATTACTCCTATTGCCTTTTTTGAATACTTGTGTGACCTGTGCAACTTTGCAGTCCTTGGGTACGGATCTTTCATCGAGCAGGCAGTTGTTTATAGTTATTAAGTATGGAGCTACTGCATCAACATAATCTGAAAGTAACATACCTGGTATACAGTCTGGACCGGAAGACTTGCTTTCATTAAGTGATTTAAATTACTACACTGCTCGGAGGATATCTGTTTCTAAGTTACTCATGTTGGCAGCTGTTCTCCATACGAATTCTGGAACGTTTACTTCGTCATCTTTGGCGAAGGAATTTCGGAAGGCTGTGTTTAGTAACTATTTTTCAGCGGCACTGTCATCGATAGCATTTCTATTGTTACCGCGCAGAGAAGGTGCTGATTGTGTCTTGGCGCTAGGTTGCTTTACATACGACCAGAATGTCTTTGGATTTTCTGCTGGGTTTCGAGACAAAGTCTCGTAATGGAAACTATTTGCCCTCAAATACAGACAGAAATCACGGCAGGGGACTTTCATTTATAGCGTACCCATGTACTCGTAGATTAGTCACAGAGGAAGGACACTTCAAAATCGAAAAATAATCGGGCACTAATACGGCACAGCAGACAGTTCTTCATTCTAACAACTCCTTCGTGTAGAGGCAGTAAAATCTGTCCTCAGTTCTAATGTTGCTTTGAATACCGCTGTTGTTTACGAGGAATGGTCCTCGGTCTGTCATTACCTTCCTCCGCCCTTTGAACTGACTTACCGTGCCAATTACAGGGAAGCGCGCAGTTTAAGGTGGACTGCGAACCACAGAGAAACTTGCCATTTTTTTTACACAGAACATTCCTAGAACAGAAAGTGGTGACAACTGGATAGAAACACTCGTAGGACCGATTGCCGATTGAATCCTGAGCTTCGTATTTGTAGTGTATCACCTTCTGTGGCAGCAAACCACATATAGCTCAGCGAAAAACTTAGCTTGTTATAATATTTCCATCTTGACATTCAGATCTCCATTTACTTTTTATATCCAAATCTTTGATTCCTAATAAATCACATTGGTGTAGATTTGTAAGTTTTTCCTTATGTGGACACGCACCGGAAAAGAGAACAAAGGTTAGATTTCAACGCCCCGACAACCATGGGGTCATTAGCCACGGGAAAATAGCACCGAAGGATAAACAGGAGTAGTAAACCAGAGACTTTTCCATGATGCATCACGCACACGCGGAGACGCCTGAGCGGACGTGTCGTCTAGTCCTTATAAACAAATGGTACTTAATTATTCAATTATCAATATTTGTAATCAAATATTCGTACAGAAGGCAAATAACAAATCCATTGGCCACAATAAAGGGCCGATTGCGTACTTATTTAACAGTCCGATAATTGAATAGGCTTATCTCTAATAAAATATCGGGTTTTTCTTGATATTCTGAAACAGTTGACGTGTTGCTTCAAATTGTGGAGGCAAAGTTTAAGAAAGTCACAGTACGGTGTAAAATGTTAAAGAACAGACCCTTGATTCCAAATTGGAGTTGCAAACATGCAAACATGCTACTGGGTGACTTTCTTTTCGCGGAAGTGCCCACCTGGCACTACCACACAATGACCAACCTAATCACTAGGAAGTATTTTATTGTCATTCTGGCTAAAAAATGGCAGTAGTTATCAGTGTGCTCTTCCTGGTAAGGTTCACTACAGGAACATTTTTTTCCGTAGTGGGCAGTTCACCGAGTGTTCTCCGAAACAATAAACCTCGAAGTTCAACTCTCGGAACCCATTACAGTTCATTTCCATGAAGCTTTCTGATGGAGCCCTTTCTGATGTACCTTCCCGACGGCGCTGTTAAATTGTTATAAAGAATTAATGTGCAAGTTGCCTCCATCCTTACTTAGAATGTATTGGCCTTCATTACTCTGGAGTCAGTTATGCGTAAAATCTAATGAGTGGAAATCCGGTGACGCCTTGAGAGTAAGCACGTGTTTACCTGGATCGTCGTACTTGTGTGCGTATGCAGGTACCTCTGCGACCTGGCTGTACACGTCCCACCGATGCTGAGAGCCCAAGAGTTGCCACGCTCGCTAGCCTTCTTAGTACAATTTGTGGTCAACAACAATATCCTCATCTTTTTGCTGTATATGGTTTCCAACCTTTCAGTAGTTAGAAATCTCTAGGGCAGGGGTTCTCAAACTTCCCTCTGACGGAATCCTGGTAATGTGATGGAACACCTTACTTATTTTCAAGGTTAATAAAATATTAAAAGATAAGGAAATTTATTTTATGCTCTGATAAATTTTAAATGATAGCTTTTAACACAGAAATCGCAATAATATTTTTAAAAAAATAGTATTTTCAAAATGTTGGAAGACCCGCCATGTTATTAATAGTTTCTCGTGAAGCACTTAATCGTTTCCCATGGAAGAGCAGTGCTCCGCGGAACGCAGTTTGGGAAACCCTGCTCTCGGTGATGGACGAACACTTGAGTCCCGTTTGATTGTTTTTCTCTTGTAACCTCTGGTTCCCGTGGAGGGCGAGCAACCCAAAATTTTGGATTGCTGTTGCCCCGTGCTGTAAAAGACCGTATCGGATTCTATTGTGTTTTTATTGGTCAGTACATAATTACCCCACTGATTTACCGCTTCGCTGTGACGTGTTTGCGGCCTTTCCCCTGTCCCTTATTCTATAACTTCATATGTCTGCAACACTTGCTGTAGCTTCGATCTCCGATGTTGCCACGGTCAGAAGATAGAAGACCTTCAGGTAAGATAACTTTTATCCGGAGAAAAGGGAAACGGTAACAAATGGGGCAGCAATTTCTATTAATTATTCTGATTGATGCAACCGAGACTCACCACGCTAACGTTTCATTAATTTATCCACACAAGCGCCACAAGTTGTATGAAATCGTTTGTCATTATGTTGCACGAGCAAATCAGTTATTAAGCTCAAACTGTGGAAGACCTAAATCAGGACATGGGATTCCCAGTCTCGTCTTCCAAGTAAAAGTCCTTTATCTTACCCAATGGCCACCTAACTCGATGACAACCTACAGTGTGTCCCTTTATTCAATAAAAAATGTCTCATTACATAAACTGCAGGAAAACATAATTAGTATACCCTTATAGAGGTTTTGAGTTCACTAAAGATTTATTGTTGCAACAGTATATATGAAGTACATGAAATGATTACGCTTACAGATCAGTAGCACAAGCTGTTCTGAGGTACCAGGTATCAACCCATGCTGAAATACCCATATTAGTACGTGGTTTAGCCTCCATGGGCGGCAATGCAGACTCAATGTCTGGGATCCAGTCAATCGTACATATGGGGAATATTGTCTTGGCATACGTTGTTCCACGCCTGCTCGACGTGTTCACGTGATTATGTAAGAAACAAATGAAATGATCGTGTGACATTGTTGGCCAGAAGGCCCCATCCAGGGAAGTTCGGCCGCCGGGTTTCAAGTCTTATTTCAGGTGACGCCGCATTGGGCGACTTGCGTGTCGGTGATGATGATGATGATGATGATGATGATGATGATGGTGATGATGATGATGAGGACAATACAACACTCAGTCCACGAGCGGAGAAAATCTCCAACCCGGCCAGAAATCGAATCGGGGCCCCTTGCATGGTAGGTAAACACGTTACCACTCAGCCAAGTAGGGGCAAGGTGCTGTAAGAGTTGTTGGTTAACGAGTCGCTTCTCGTCCCATCATATCTCACACGTGTCCGATTGGAGACAAGTCCGGAGATCGCGCTGGCCAGGAAAGTTGCTGCACATCTGGTGGAACACGTTCAGTTTCCGTACCGTGTGTGGGCGAGATTATCCTGTTCTAACGACACATCACCTTCTCGTTGCAAGAATGGCAAATGAACGGTTCTAACTACATTCTGAACTTACCGAACGCTGCTTAGCGTCGTCTCTAGAAACACCAAAGAACGAGAGCTGTAGTTTATCGCACCCCAGACCATTATGCCTGGGGTAGGACCTATGTGTCCTCGATGAATGTACTCTATGAGGCAGCGCTCGTCAAGTCTTCGTCGTACGCGCAAACGACGATCACTTGCTTGCAGGCAGCATCTGCTTTCGTGACTGAAGACCAGGCCGCGCAATTCCATCCTCTGACGACACCAGTCGAGCCGTGGACGTAGGTGTTGTAGTGTGAGTGGAAGGCAGGCTAGAGGTGTGCGTGTTCGTACTGCTGATAATCGGTACGCAACAGTTCGTGTTGACATGTCTGGGCTCACAAGCCCTCTTTTCCATGCTGTGGTATCTGTACCATCTGCCACTGCCACCCTCACAATACGACGGTCCTGACGGGCGCCTGTGCTGCATGGACGTCCATAACCCCATTTAAGTGTGTGATAATGTTCGCGTGACCACTGATATCAGCTCGTTCAACAGCTGACGCAACACGTCCAACCTGTGTGGCAGTTCTCCGAACGGACAACGCCGCCACAACTTGACCCCTTTCAAACTCGCTCACGCGGCTGTAGGAAGCACGAGTGCGTCTCCGTCTCACCGTTGCCTGCTTGCTTCACTCGTCTGCACGACACTGTGACTTCTGGCTTTGAGCATTCCCTATTAAAGGGTAGACAGAGATGGCACTCTGCTAGCTATGCCAACAATCTATTGGCGGACAGCTTTGGAACTAAGTGGCATAAGCCGTCATCGGATCAAAATTGGCGTCGGCTTTGCAGGTGTATTAATCTTTTTCTTGCAGTGTATATTCGTTGCTGAGAGGTTTGAATAGAGTATGTCCTGGCACTGGTTGAGTTACTCAGTTAGTTACATGTGCTGCAGACCATTTGCACGATTTTTAACAAAATGTTGTGGGGCAAGTCATTTTATACGGTACGTATGCATGAGTTTTTTGTGATTGTGACTATCTCATAGCCATTTACGAGGAGCTGTCGTAACGTTTTAGGTTGCCACCTCGAAAATAAAGAAGTTACATAATAAATTTTTGTTTGCAGTCCTGGTACCCGTTAAAAGCCCTGCACCCCAGTTCCGTAGCATATCACTTGAGGAGCCAACACATGATGGTACAACCCATCAACACTTTATCAATGAATTTCGCCATTTTCTGTTGGATAGCCTAGCGGCGTGCTACGGTACTGTGGCGGAGGGCTTTGAGCGTGCGCCGTGGTTGCACATATGTAAACAAACAAAAATACAGCAAAATATTTTGTGAGGCGTTAATTAAAATTTTATGACTACCCCTCGCACAGATTACAAAATAGCATACAGCCATAAATTTAATAAGAATGAAAGCATATGTGAAGATCAATATGTGAATCTACAATTCTAATAATGTGGGTAAACTTGACTTTAGGTTTTTTAGCTTCACATGTTACAGTTTTTAATTCAAAATTCGTGTCTGAAATAGAAGTAGCGGAGGAAAAGAAATGATTTCAGGTTATATTTAAAATATGCTTTTAGTGTTTGTCGGACTTTTATATTATCCTGCAAATGACCAAAGGTCGCTGTAGTATATCATGCTTTCTCTTCGTAAGCGGCCGTGTCACTGCTGCCACAGCACAGCTTTTTCGTGCTCCGTGGAATTGTTCACATGGCTATCATCTTTGGTTTGTGTTGCTTTATGATAAATAAACAGGAAATTGCTTGTGTGCTCTGTAAAAACTGACATAGCATACAGATGCACAAATGATTCTTGTCAATTTTAATTAACTGTGAATGTATAATTGAAGAGGAGTAAATGTCGCAGTTGACATACGTGGTGAGTCTTTAATTCAAATTAACGTATACTTGTTCTAATTTGTAGCTGAGAATAACATGGATTTCCACTTTTGTAATCAAATCTTAGCATGGCATCTTAGCAGTTTACGTGCAGCTCTAGAATCTGACCTCGCTGACAGTTTCTTATCCTACTACAGGGTGGTGCAAATGAAAGTGGCCCGGAGAACAGAGTTCCAGGATACAAAGAAACACAGCAGAGGAAAGTAAATACTGTAGTACCCTGACTATAAAAAATGGTTCAAATGGCTCTGAGCACTATGGGACTCAACTGCTGTGGTCATAAGTCCCCTAGAACTTAGAACTACTTAAACCTAACTAACCTAAGGACAGCACACAACACCCAGCCATCACGAGGCAGAGAAAATCCCTGACCCCGCCGGGAATCGAACCCGGGAACCCGGGCGTGGGAAGCGAGAACGCTACCGCACGACCACGAGATGTGGGCCCCTGACTATAGCAGATGCCGAATGGGACCACCATTCATCTTTTGGCACTTTTAGGCCCCCGGTCAGTAAGAGTATGAGGGAGGATCGAAGCTGGACCGCTGGAACTGCTAAATACTAACTTTGTAAACTCTTTGCGCATCGCAGTATACCGTACATGGTAAAACCTGCGCAGAGGCAGCTGTGGTGTAGCACAGGTCATAGATGCCAGGGGTGAACGACGGCAGCAGAGATGTGTACGGGCGAATAGAGTGCAACTCTTTAGCAACTGGCCGCCCTGGTGAACAAAGGGGATTCCAACACTGCCGGCGCCTGGTTCGTGCACCCTCGCTGACTGCTGTTCATCGGGGACGAAGGCTGGAATTTGCGCGCCAGAACCGCAAGTGGACGTCCAATGAGTGGCGGCATGTGAGATTTTCAGATGAGTCACGTTTTTTACTCCAGCGGACAGATGGCACCTTTGGCACGTGCGCCGTGAAACGCCTGAAAGCAAACATCCAGCAACAATCGTCGGAAGGGTCCAGGCCAGAGGGGAAAGCGTTATGTTCTCGGGAATGTTTGCATCCCACTCCTGGGTGATCTTGTCATTCTGGAAGCCACAATGCATCAACACAAGTACGCATCTATCCTTGGGGACCATGTCGACCCCTACATTCAGTTTGTTTGTCTTTGGCACCATGGCATCTATAAGCAGGACAATGCAACGTGTCACACAGCTCGCACTGTACGTGCTTGGTTCGAAGAGCACCAGTATGAGTTTACTGTACTCTCCTGGCCACCAAACTCCCCGAATTTAAACCCAATCGAGAATCTGTGGGATGACCTCCATCGGACTGTTCGCGCCATGGATCGTCAGTCGAGAAATCTAGCGCAGCTCACCACAGTACTGGAGTTGATATGGCTCCACATCCTTATGTGTATTTTCCAGAACCTCTCTGACACTCTTCCTCCATGTCTCGCACTGAAAAATGTGGTTTTCAGTCTTTTGACAGGTGGTCACATTAATGTGACTGGGCAGTGCATGTACTTTACACGCAACGGGCATCTAACACTCGGTTGACTATCCCATGATTGTTTAAGTAAGCCACAACTGTTAAAACCAGCCGGCCGCTGTGGACGAGCGGTTCTAGGCGCTACAGACCGGAACCGCGTGACCGCTACGGTCGCAGGTTCGAATCCCGCCTCGGGCATGGATGTGTGTGATGTCCTTAGGTTAGTTAGGTTTAAGGAGTTCTAAGGAGGAGGAGGAGATTAGTGTTTATCGTCCCGTCGACAACGAGGTCATTAGAGACGGAGCGCAAGCTCGGGTAATGGAAGGATGAGGAAGGAAATCGGCCGTGCCCTTTCAAAGGAACCATCCCGGCATTTGCCTGAAGTGATTTAGGGAAATCACGGAAAACCTAAATCAGGATGGCCGGAGACGGGATTGAACCGTCGTCCTCCCGAATGCGAGTCCAGTGTGCTAACCACTGCGCCACCTCGCTCGGTAAAGGAGTTCTAAGTCTATGGGACTGATGACCTCAGATGTTAAGTCCCATAGTGGTTAGAGCCATTTGAACCATTCTTTTTTTTTGTTAAAACCAGTTCTGTTCGTCAGATTCCAGAACTGATGTTTCGTTACCTCCGCAATAATACTACCTATGTATGTCTAAAAATTTTCCTTTCTCTAGTCCTCAGAGAATTTTTGAACGCTACAGTGTCTGAGCAATACCTATTTTGTCATATTTTGAAACGTATATTTCTGTTAGTGGCACCGAGCAAACTATAGCTCTAAGTTCCGAGCAAGTTGTGAAAATTTATCGGCCGGACGAGAATAGAAATACGGCAGGCTGATGAAATCGGAGATAACCCTACTTAATGGCCACCGAGGTCGATGCGTTTGGCACAGCGTCTCTCAAAGAAAACGCCAGTTGTACGAGCGATAGAACACCACTCTGTGGCTGGTATCGCCTCTTCGTCCTTAGTAGAGAAAAATAAACGCTTCATTCAGTTTTTTCGACGCTTGTGATAAAATACGAGTAGCTCGAAGCAGTAACAGCTGGTGACTGCCGAGGACAACCTAAGTTCTTAAAGTGTGGCCTTCTCAACTGACATTTACTTCGGCAAAATGAGGCCACATTTCACTTTTTCACGTCAACTGCGTTTTATAGTGGAAGCGAAAAGACAGAATGGTACCCGTTCACGGATGGTACATTTTCACGTCTCGAGAATTTTGGCCGGTGAAGAGCGCACGTGGCTCCGGCTTTGGCTGCTGCTTCATTCAGACTCATCGCCAACAACCTTCCACAATAAAAACCATTTTAGATAGTGGTTAAAATTTTGGTACGTCCTTTGACAATATGACACCACCTACAACCTAGAAGAATTTTATGAAAACTGACCATGGCAACGATAGTCTACGAACTTAGATGACTGAAAGAATGCTGGAATTTAACTTCGCGTCGACATCAAGGATGTTAGAGACCGAGTTGCATAAGCATAGAGAAGGGAATCAGTTGTGGCCTTGTCGACGACACAATTGGACGTTCACCTCAACCGTTTTAGAAAACAACGAAAAACGTAAACGGTGACGTCAGTCAATGATTTGATTCATGTTTCTCGCAGTATTGATTCCAGTTTCATCACCACGACGCCTCTGGGCCGGTCTGAGCTGCCGAGCGGTTCTAGGCGCTACAGTTTGGAACCGCGCGACTGCTACGGTCGCAGGTTCGAATCCTGCCTCGGGCATGGATGTGTGTGATGTCCTTAGGCTAGTGAGGTTTAAGTAGTTCTAAGTTCTAGGGGACTGATGACCTCAGAAGTTAAGTCCCATAGTGCTCAGAGCCATTTGTACCATTTTTTTGAACCACGACGCCAATTCGTTACACTTATGGGGTAGTATTGCTTTGAATAAAAGAGCAGTGATCGTCAACGTGAAACTGCTTTAAATGTTTCTTTTGTAATCAGTGTTAAGTCTTGTAGGCATTGAATTGCCAACACTGCATAAATAGACCCTAGTCTCCTCTTCTTCCTCGCCCCGCCCCTCACAATCCTTCCTCGCCAGCACATGAATTCACGAATAACGAACCCAAAATGCAACGTCTTCTTCAACGGAGGATGCAAGACGGCTATAACCATTCAGAGTCCCAAAATATTAATTTGTACAGCGCGGCAGCTCCTCTACCAAGCTTTACGGACGCGCCAACATTGTGAAAGCACAGAGGTTGTGTGTCTGTGTAGTATACGTCACACATGTTTTTCATTTCATTTCATTAATTACATATTTAAAGACCTGCTACCTAATATTTTAAAACCAGATCGTACATTTTACGATTGTTTCATGTGATAACATGAATTGTTGCATATTACTAACAAATCTTGTTTTCAGCAACTAGAAAAATCAAAATTTTAACAATGATTTACGGAGAAAATTAAATAAGTTAAAAAACTGATGGTGTTAAACAAAAAAATGTTGGTTACTTAGAAGAAAATGAAAGAAAGATACGAAAGAAAAGACCTGCAGCTTTTTCTTTTGCTATTCGAACAAAATATAAAATATAAATCATATCGAGCGGAAAATTGAAACTCACAAGTTATTTATTGAATTTGAAGGACGTTTAGAGATGAAACGAAAGATCAGAGGTGAGTTGTAGATTCCCTCCAGTAGAGTCCCATAGACCAACGGTGGAAGAGGGGTGTGGGGACTACCTCGGAAAGTCCTCGAGCTATGCACCCACCGCTGGTTCGTGTTGTTACTATGTCCCTGGTTCTACTTCACAGATTTTACGTGACCCTGGGTGCAATAACAAATCACGGCTTGTTTACTAGGAGATCTGGTTAAGCAAGTTGTCATCTTCGTATGTTTTGTTCCTTGGGTCACTTTCGTCATCTTCCTCTGAGGTGTCTGACAAGTTGGTTGTTTGATGTGCCCTGCGTCTCACGTCAGGTCTATTTTGTCGTTCTTTTGCGTACTAAAGGTGCAGGACCTTGGAGATCTAGTCTGCAGTACTATCGATTCCTTTCGATGCTGTTTCGTCTCTAATCGCATTGTGTGTGCGCTCTAGTCATCTGGCCTTTGCGAGAAGGCTGCAGTGTATTACGACGTGATCTGGGAAGACACACTTTGTACGAGTTTATTTTTGCATATCACTGATATGCTTTCAGTGTGAATGCATCTGATAAGGGCCATGTTGAACCAGGATATGGACCGCGCCTCTACTAAAGTCGATACGTCTCATTCCTAACCATTTCCTGATACTGGGGAGCAAGGCGTAAGCCTCTGTCACTGTCCCGTTGACAGTTACCTGACCACCACCTCATTGAGTGGCGATTGTGTCTTATTTCTTGTCCCGTCTTCCTATTTTGATCCAATACGCTGCGGCCCCGCTGTGTGATGGTGTAGTCTATAGGGTATGTTCCCAACACCACTCACAAAGTGATATGGTCCGGAGAACCCCAGCCGGCCTGAATGGCACACTTCTTTGTTTTAGTCTAACAGCTGTTCTGTTAGTAACAAAGCTTAGTTGGCCGCAAAACATACGAGTTACTCAAAGATTGCGCAGTGATGTGTGCGTAGTGTAACAAGAGGTGTTCTGGATGTAGCCTGGCTGGTTTATATAATTGTAGTTCGACCTTGCTGGAAACTATTTGTATGTGGTTATGAAAGCTGAGTCGTTCGTCGTTGTGTATGCCAAGGTATCGTGTTATACTGCGTGTTACGAGGATGACTTTGGACATTTCCTCAGGCAGAGCTGTTTATATTGCATGGAAGTTCACCTTCCATCCCTAATGCCCGACAGTGCACAAAATTTCAAAGCCCGTGTGACACAGGTTTCGGTGTCGGGCAGATGGTCAACCTATGGCTGCCCTGATGTCAATATGTAAAATACATATTGCCAAATCATATTGAACCGAAAGCAACACACCACAAACTTCACAGAATGGTGGGTCCTCATGCTGGCAGATTGCGTGTTATGGTACTGTTGTCTACTTTGATCACAGGGTTCCTTTTTAGTTTGCCTTTTAGCTTTATGTAGGATGTTTTGTTGGCACCTATTTTCAATTTATTATTACACTAAATACTTACCTGATTTAATACTGATAGATTTTCTTCACAGGCTAGCAATGTTCCGCAAGCCACTCTGCTAATTTTACCTTTACAGTAGTGAAGGAGATTACTGTGTAGCTCCGAAGGTACCTCCAAATTCTTAAGAAGTCCAAACATCGCAGGCCACCATGGATTGTGTAATGCACTTGTGATATCAGCTACGATTTGCACAACGTGCTCACGCACTGCATTCTGAACTAAGTGAAGAGCACGGTTGCCTGAGGCTACCTGTGTGCCTGTAGCTAGCACATTGAGTCAGAGGCGGTGGCAAGGGGGGGGGGGGGGGCGGGGGGGAGCTATGGGGGGCTATAGCTCCACCCCTCCTCCCCCAATGGTGTATCATATTACGCTGGATAAAATGACTTCAAAAATCAGAGAATATATTACTTCAACAGATTCGATCTTTTTTTAATAATTATGTAGCAATAAGGTTGCAATGTATTTCAAACACATTTTAACAAAAGAATAAGAGAGGCAAATAGCTTACTACATAAACCAATAAATATCATTTAACTTAAAATGGGCGTCTTATTATTTATTAATATACATTGGATGTATATTAATGTACGAGTACTACTTACAATAATCAAGGAAGCTAAATATGCCGGGTATGCCTACCAACACTTAAATTGCTGACTCCAGACAAAACCTTCGAAATCGCCGGACATCACGGTCAAATACTATTATTTTCCCGGGCACACACATTCTGTAGACACGTTTTTACCCTGAGTTTTAAAACAGTAACCAAAAGCTACTTTAAGCAACACCAAATTTTACCAATTTGTCAGTGGAGGACCCCAACTCTCCTTTTGTTAAGCGATATTCCATTCCCCCAACCCCTCCCCCCCTCCCGCCATTTGCACCCCGCCTTCGAGAGACTTCTAGAATCGCCCCTACAGTGAGTAGACATATATGTCTATTTGATTTCGGGTCTGAAGGGTCCCTATGTCCCGATTTCTTAATTACGAATGTGTTTACTTTTTTCTACACCGCAGGGCCTCATTTCATACGTCTGCAATAAATGGGGTAACCCGCGGGGCAGTTCGTTGTTTTACTTCTGCATGGATGCCATGAGGACATGGGGCTTTCTTACGTTTCAGTTTCGCTGTCGCCAGAGGGACCTCCTCTCATGCGAAAGGGCAAACGACGGTGTCTGACGTCTATTCCTTCTTAATTCCTCTTCTCAGTTGCGTTTGTGCGTGTTTATCTTTTTGCGAAACGTCTTCCGGGAAGAGTTCTTGTACCAAGTACTGCCCTATGTTTGTCCATCCTTGAGTTACGACACCGTCTGATTGACTCAGCATGAAACTCTCCAAATGTTGTCTTGGAATTGTGTTTGTACGTAGCCGTCCCATCGTCAACGCCTTGTCTCCAGGAGTAGCTTTTTTCTATCTGAATTAGTATTCCTATATATGTCGAGTCTAGATTCTCTGTTTCTGGCTTTTGGTACTGCTTTTGCGTCTTGTTAGTTTTTGTAGCTTTCTTAGGTGACGACTCAGTGCTTCGCCGTGTATTATATGAAGTTGGTATCACGCCAGTCTGTGTTTTCCATATTAGCTCTGTTAAATGGAAAATTTTAAAGCCGACGATTTCTCGGATTTTCTCTAATCGCCGGGATGTCCTCTATCTGTCTCCTTGGTCGTTCTCAGTCAGCCTTATTCAGATGTAGTCTCTTCTTCTTATCAAAGCCTGTGTGTCTGTGATTTGCAGTCTCTATTAGTATGGAATTATGGTTGTGTTATACTGGACAAGCAACATGACTTTACAAGAACGATGTATCGAACACCAGCGGCGCACCCGTCTTATTCAGCTGTACAAATCGGCGGTGGCTGAATGCTTGTAAGAGCCTGGCGCTGTTATTGTCGAAAAATATCACAATCATCTCCCCAGTGCTGTAAGGTCATGTCTGATAGCTTTCCTCTCGTGGTCGTGACTTCGGCATCAGCTTCGGCTTTCATTTCCTTCTGGCAGAAGTGACTGATCCCAGACTTTTGCTTAATCACCATGAACATGATTAAAGATCATATTGCATGTAAAGGAGAGGTAGGGAGCTTGCAGCAGTTCTCAAATAAAAGCCGCGTTCAGACTCAAACAGATATGTTGAAGTCTTCACCAATAACATATAGACCATATTTGTAACAAAATCAGTACAAATGTGTATGTACTGAAAAGGGTCTCAGCCTTCCTGGACCATGATTGCACGAGACAAATATACATTGGAGTGATACATCCACGTCTTCAGTATTGTACTGAGATATCTGGTGGGACACCAGCTGTCTATGCAGATAGGTTCTTCAGAATACAAAAATAAGGCGGTAAGAGTGGTAGCCAATGTAAACAGAAGAGAGCCATGTAGAGAAATCTTCAGAAAATATAAAATACTAACCATCAACTCTACGTACATCCTGCAGACAATAATGTTTGTGACACAAAATCCAGAATATAATGTAACAAACAGTAATGTACATAGGTACAATATACGAGAAAGGGAAAATTTTCACAGAACTGCAAGTAAAAGAAAAGGCTGCAGACCGTAGTCCACATACAACAGGAACCATCTTTTATAACAGACTTCCATCTGACCTCAAGATAGCTAATTTAAACACTTTAAAGAATAAACTTAAGCATTTATTAATAGAGAAAATCTTTTATTCAGCAGAAGATTTCTAGCTGTAATCTCCCTTTTTAAAACAATTTATCTAGCATAAGTTTGTTTTTGCAACAAAAAAATGATAATTTCTTACCTTCACTATTTATATGAATGTGTGCACTTACGTAGGCTATGTTAACTAACCCTTTGTATATGTGAACTAAAACCTATGACATTGTCCGGAAACTGATTGTTATATGGACAGCAAATAAACAAAAATAACAAATAAATAAAATCAAAGACGCTGTTTGAGAAATGCAGTCGTACTGAAATAGCGCTTAAGTTATCAAACGTGAACGTAGAATAATTCTGTTGATCAGTACTCGGACAATTGGAGAACGTAAATCACAAAATATAAACATACACACTAAATAATGAGGAAAGCGAGAAAGATTCATCAACTAATGAGACGACAACAGCAGAGGATTTAGCTTTACCTGAGAAGCGGCATAAATGACCTCGTGGCTCAGATTACTGAAGAATTCAGATCGCCAGAAACAAAGAGATTCTAGATGATAAGGCGAACGAGAGATACCGTCAAATAATGACACAACGGCAGTAGTACAATCAGTGTTACCTGAGCAACAGTATTGTTGGCGCCGTGATATGGTGATAGTAATACTTTCGAATATCATCGATTATTCAGCTATAAGATGATAAAAACGATTGCTCTTCGGAAATTTGTATGTAGCCTTCCTTAAACCTCTAAGGCTTCAGCTCTCAGGTTATCTTTTACAGCCATAGCACCTAAACTGCAAGTCCATGTGGTCTAGTATATGACTGTACCAGAAGCGGAAGTGTGTGTTGATTTCCCAAAGAGAAGCTAAACAGTGAGAGCGACTGCTCTTCTCGGGTCCTATTTAAAGCTTCCGGCCGCAACAAAAACGGCTGCAAACCAGAGGCGCTACTTTTGTATGACCAACCTATTTGAGTCTTTGCAGCACTTCCCGAAAGCACCACTTTGGTTGGTTAGGTTACCAGCCTCAAGCGACTATTTCATGGCAATTTCACCTTGCAGATGTGCTCCAACATCTACATTTACATAAATACTTCGCAAGCCACTGTATAGTCAAAGGGGGAGCGTTAAGGCAGACTATTATCCCACAAACGTTGGTAAGTCTTAGTGGAAATCGCCATAATTAAACTTTCCCTATGTAACACATTATAACACGCAAAATGTATTTCCGTACGAGTACCAAACTTGGTAGCATTAATGTCCGAGTATGGGGTGCATGATTTCCAAGCGTCACAGCGCCACCGTCCAGTTCCAACTACGGCCACCAGGTGCCGCGATCAGTTATCATGATTCACAGTCTCACGCACTTGACCAATCGCAGTGCACTTGTTGACGTGCCACCATGGGTTTGGACAAAAAGAGCAAGGCATTGTTGGTGAAGCTCTATTATCAAAACAGTAGTAATGCTGCAACTGCACTTCGAGAATATCGCCGGTTGCTGTGCGCAGCATGATCGAGGAGTTCCAATCAATTGGAGAAGTGGACGTCACTCCAGGAAGATGCCGACGACCGGCTGCGGCACAGGTGGTTGATGAAATCGCTGTTGCTATGGCAGACAACGCTGGGCGTAATTCCCCATTGTCAGGCAGTGCGCGTGCTGTCACGACAATTGAACCTCCCGTTGTCCAATGTACGGAAGGTGATCCGACCATCCTCAAATGGTGTCCGCACAAGATACGTATCGTACAGGAGCTTGCACCACAGAACACACAACGACGTGCTGATTTCACCCTCCACTTTCTCGCAAGGATTGAAGTTGGCGAGGGCTTGCCTGCACCACCTTATGGACAGACAAAGCTTATTTTTCGTTGACGGTAGAGGTGAACACACAGAATTACCGAGCGTGGGGATCTTCACCTCTAGTCACTGTGCATGAAGTTCCTCTGTATGGTGAACGTGTGACCGTATGGTGTGGCTTCACGCCTCCATTCATCACTGGTCCATTCTTTTTTGAACAGGTTGGTGCTCAAGGACCAAATACATGCGATTTGACTGGCCAGTGTTGCTGTGATACGCTTTGCCAGTAGATCATACCCGTCCAGCCGATCGTTTCCAAATGCTTGACCGGCATGATCACCTTACATCACTCCCTGTGATTTCTGGTTGTGGGGCCACCTGAAGGACAGGGTTTACCAGGGGAACATTCACACATGTGCTGATCTGAAGCGCAGCATACCAAGAGACGTAGCCAGCATACCTACGGACATGCTTCGTTCTGCTGTGCAGAATGCAATCCTGCGCTTTCAGACTCTTCTGGACATTGATGGGCGCCATATTGAGCCCATTTTGTAGTAGTACTGGTATCGCTATGTAATTATATGTTGTACCGCAGGAGCACATTAAAAGTGTTTCAATTGAACTGATTCTTCGTTATTTTTCTTCCCCATGTCCTTGACATTAATGCTACCAACTTTGCTCCTTGTACGGTATTTAGTTTCCGTTTTATAACGTGTTACATAGGGAAAGTTTAACTGTAACCAGCCGGTACGAGTCACAAAAATCAGGGAGAAATTCATACCTGCGGAACACCATTATATTACTATTATCCCTCAGTCACCCCGTAGTCATACATAAATTTTATTTTTAAATGCACGCATCTCGTGCTCGTGCGGTAGCGTTCTCGCTTCCCACGCCCGGGTTCCCGGGTTCGATTCCCGGCGGGGTCAGGGATTTTCTCTGCCTCGTGATGGCTGGGTGTTGTGTGCTGTCCTTAGGTTAGTTAGGTTTAAGTAGTTCTAAGTCTAGGGGACTGATGACCATAGAAGTTAAGTCCCATAGTGCTCAGAGCCATTTGAACCATTTTATTTTTAAATTTTCGCACTCGTTAATTAATAAATATTTTTCAGTAATTTTTGGCGTCAACGGCTTCTGGTAGTTAATTCTACATAATTATAGATTATAACATCGATATCGCCAACCCTTTGTGTGGCATCACACACAGTCTTTACTGCCATTTAGATCGTGCTCACAGCCACATCTTTTTGCGACTCTGTGGTTTATGAAGCGATGGAAATGCGAGCAGCAGACGTCAAATGAATTTTCAGTCCAATCTTGCTGGGACTGACAGGATGACTGACCAATCATTTGATGCACCGTCATTATGGAATTGCATCTCCCATTTCACACTTTTGTGTTTTAAATGACGTTAAGTGTACATTTTTCTCTCTTTATACAATTACTCACTTCGTCGTGTCCCTCTTCCCCTATTCATATGGAGCTTCATACACTACTGGCCATTAAAATTGCTACACCACGAAGATGACGTGCTACAGACATGAAATTTAACCGACAGGAAGAAGATGCTGTGATATGCAAATGATCAGCTTCTCAGAGCATTCACACAAGGTTGGCGCCGGTGGCGACACCTACAACATGCTGACATGAGGTAAGTTTCCAACCGATTTCTCATACACAAACAGCAGTTGACCGGCGTTGCCTGGTGGAACGTTGTTGTGATGCCTCGTGTGAGGAGGAGAAATGCGTCCCATCACGTTTCCGACTTTGATAAAGATCGGATTGTAGCCTATCGCGATTGCGGTTCATCGTATCGCGACATTGCTGCTCGCGTTGGTCGAGATCCAATGACTGTTAGCAGAATATGGAATCGGTGGGTTCAGGAGGGTAATACGGAACGCAGTGCTGGATCCCAACGGCCTCGTATCACTAGCAGTCGAGATGACAGGCATCTTATCTGCATGGCTGTTACGGATCGTGCAGCCACGTCTCGATCCCTGAGTCAACAGATGGGGACGTTTGCAAAACAACAACCATTTGCACGAACAGTTCGACGACGTTTGCAGCAGCATGGACTATCAGCTCGGAGACCATGGCTACGGTTACCCTTGATGCTGCATCACAGACAGGAGCGCCTGCGATGGTGTACTCAACGACGAACCTGGGTGCACGAATGGCAAAACGTCATTTTTTCGGATGAATCCAGGTTCTGTTTGCAGCATAATGATAGTCGCATCCGTGTTTGGCGACATCGCGGTGAACGCACATTGGAAGCGTGTATTCGTCATCGCCATGCTGGCGTATCACTCGGCGTGATGGTATGGGGTGCTACTGGTTACACGTACGGTCACCTCTTGTTCGTTTTGACGGCACTTTGAACAGTGGACGTTAAATTTCAGATGTGTTACGACCCGTGGCTCTACACTTCATTCGATCCCTGCGAAACCATACATTTCAGCAGGATAATTCACGACCGCATGTTGCAGGTCCTGTACGGGCCTTTCTGGATACAGAAAATGTTAGACTGCTGCCCTGGCCAGCACATTCTACAGATTTCTCACCAATTGAAAACGTCTCGTCAATGGTGGTGTTGCGTTCGCTGGGTTATTCAGTGGTTTGGTATTCAACTAATTTGTAAATGGAAATGATAATCTTATTTTATTACATTGAGTAATTACTAAATAATTTTTCTCCCGGCTAAAGATTTGATCAAGTTGCTAAAGATCTCCAAGTTAACGTCGTGTTAAAGTGTTGTCTGTAAGTTGTGTAAGTGTCACTAAATCACAGTTCATACAACAGATTCTATACAACTATTGATTAAGATGGGAGCAGTTATCTTCAGCAAAATGATCATTAAAACCACCGAATATCAGCCGCGCATAACACTGGCGTATGTTACCTGAAACAATATTCTTCGCAACTCGTGCGTAATTAATTTCGGCTCCATACATCAGCTAGAAAAGTTTGTTATAACGATCGTGCTATGAGCACCATTTTTAAAGAACCCATCTGATTCGAATTATTTTCATTCAAATGAGTTGGGGACCACCGGTGCACATTTATTTTTACACATTTGTATTACGTTCGGCATTTATGTCTGCAGAGTTGCGCAATTTGAATTTGCCGCTATGATAATTGTTAAGATGGCGGCAGACAATTGATAGAGACTTTCTATTGTTAGAGCAAATAAGTAAATATTTAAAATGTTTATTAAACGCTATAAAATCTACTTTCGTATTGTGCACTGTTTAGACTTCATCAAGCAAACATTTGATTTGTTTCTAGGGAAAACACCGACAAAAACGCGATACAAATCGCTATCATCAATGGCTGCGCTTGTTGCAGCGGAAAGAAATAATTAACACAGATAATGCTTACTGAGAGAGGAATTAAAGTTACAAATAATTATTCACTCATATTTATAATAATAATGAACTCTATTTTCAAGTAATAATTAACAAGTAATTACAATTTCTTAAGAGACCTCAGTTTAATATGCGTCCGCAACTTACAAAAGCTAACCAACAAAAGGTAAAAACAAAGGAAGACAAACGCAGATCGGGAAAGGAATTTACAATTATCATTGTCTTTGTATGATACACATCGATATGTCCAATTATATCATACAATATTATATAAATAATTAATATTTATAAGTTTTCACTGTTTTTTCATACGTCGAATACATAATGTTTATAACTGTTAGAGGCATAATTTCCTCTCGTCGCACTGTAGCCAAAAATTTATCACGTGGATGTTACAGTGGCCGAGCAACAGGCTCGTCACAATACGCCATTCACTACTCTTGATGAACTGTGGTATCGTGTTGAAGCTGCATGGGCAGCTGTACCTGTACACGCTATCCAAGCTCTGTTTGACTCAATGCCCAGGCGTATCAAGGCCGTTATTATGGCCAGAGGTGGTTGTTCTGGGTACTGATTTCTCAGGATCTATGCACCCAAATTGCGTGAAAATGTAATCCCATGCCAGTTCTAGTATAATATATTTGTCCAATGAATACACGTTTATCATCTGCATTTCTTCTTGGTGTTGCAATTTTAATGGCCATACTGAGCTGTGGATGGTGAAAGGTGGCTACACTGAGTCACAGCGCCAGAGATTGCGCCAAAGAGTATTATTCAGCCGCCTCCACTGGCAGTGCTTGTTGAGATGTGGTAGTGGAGAGTGCTTGTCGAGAAGTCGTCGTGGAGAGTGATTATTGAGAAGTGGGCAGTAGGAGTTCTGATGTAGCCGTGACTAGTTGTGAGCATGTTGTATGCAGTTGTTCTGATGGGCTAGACAGCCGATGCTGTTGGATTGGGGATGTTGTAATGATCAGAGTGTATGTTTCGTCAATATATATGAAGGTAAAGAAATTTTTTTTATTTTTTCATTTTAAATGTCCTAACTAACAATGTCTCTTGGTCACAGGTTCAGTCAACAAAGCATCTGGCTTGTGTTCATGTATTAGAGTGTAATTCTGGTTTCTATGTGCAATTATAGTATTTCTGTTTTTTTAATTACTTCAGTGTAAATGGTGCTTAAATTACCTTGTCTTATTGAGGAAGAACCGTGCCAGATGTGTACATTGAATCACACTTCCACACACAGAACAGTTACACTTGTGTTTTGTTGTTTCGTAGGTTTTATAGTTGCTGGGAACTTAATTAATTAATTGTGTTAACGGAAGTTTTCTTTTATTTCTTGTTGTTATTCTATGCAGTCAGATTGCGTACTAATACTGGTCAGGGCCAACCGGTTACGAGACTTCGTAATCGTACATACAGCTTCTAAAATTAAAAATATTTGCATTATAAATAATTAAGCCCCCATGCACGTGGCGACCGCTGCTTCGGATAGTCTCTTGGAATTCTTTTAATAGTAAAAATAGCAGACAATAGTATTGTTGTAGTGATTTGTAGCTTAGTAATTGTAGTCTATATTGCATGTGTGGATTTGGTAATGAACATTTGTAGTTTTCTTGTCTTTCTTCTAATGGTATTTTTGCAGAATTTAATTTTTGATGTCTTGTATACGCGTTTGATAATTTTGTGCAATTATGAAGATTTCAATTGTTCGTTAGTCGTGTTTGTCGGGAAGCATTTCGAGTGAATGGTATTGTTGGTGATAAAGTGTTGTATTGTGTGGCCGGCCGAAGTGGCCGTGCGGTTAAAGGCGCTGCAGTCTGGAACCGCAAGACCGCTACGGTCGCAGGTTCGAATCCTGCCTCGGGCATGGATGTTTGTGATGTCCTTAGGTTAGTTAGGTTTAACTAGTTCTAAGTTCTAGGGGACTAATGACCTCAGCAGTTGAGTCCCATAGTGCTCAGAGCCATTTGAACCATTTTGTTATATTGTGTGTAATTTTCGTATAGTGACGAGTTTTGTATGTTTTGTAAATGATTACGCGATCGATGAAAAAGGCAAAAATGATGGATAGTGAGAATGACGAAATTGTTAATATGGCGAACTCGCCAACACAGGAGAACAGGATGATGAATAATGAAGTAGAAAACAATTTAATAAGTCGGGAAAATAGTCCGGAACCATTTCAAAACTTTTCACAATTAAAGAATTTTCAGAATACGAGATTAACGACAGAAGATTCTGGAATAGTGTCGAACACAGATAGCTTTACAGCTATGACGAAGGAAGCTGGTTTAGCGGGAAATGTTAGGGGCGAAAAGAATTTCGAACCAGTTAATATGGAGCAGTTAATGAGTGCAATATTAAATTTGGGATCTCTGTTAGACTCACAAATAGGAACAATTAAAACAGATATGGGATCTTTGGCAGCACGGTTAGAAACTGATATGGGAACTTTGGCAACACGGTTAGACTCACAAATAGGAACAATTAAAACGGAAATGGAAACAATGGGAACACGGTTAGACTCACTGGGATCACAGTTAGGATCTGAATTAAAAACAGAGATGGGAACTTTGGCAACACGGTTAGAAACTGATATGGGAACAATGGAAACACGGTTAGACTCACGAATAGGGACACGTTTCAAAAACATGAAAGATGAATTAAAGAAAGAAATTAGAGAAGAAGTACAACCGATTTTGAATGCTCACAATAATAGATTAACTTCAATAGAAATCAGACAAAAGGAACAGGATAGAGAACAGGAAGAAAGAGATCGCGTGATAGTATAAAAATTTTCAGAGTTAAATTTACAACTTGCTCACGATAAGGAAGAAATATTTGAAAGAATCGAGGAATCCGTACCAAATGACAGAATAAATAACCTAACACAACAGTATGAACAGTTAACTACTAAATGTGTCAAGACTGAAACCCTAGTCGCGACACTTACTGAAGACGTAAATAAACAGAAAGAACAAATAGGTGACTTATCGGAAAGAGTTGAGGAGATTTCAGATAAATTGACAAGTCTTAGTTTAAATGGGGACAGAGATTCAGATGATACAGCTCCATTGCCATTTGCAGAAACCGAAGAGTACCAGATCATAAATAAACATGTTGAAAATCAGGGAAAATTTAATGAACGCATTAAAAGGGAATTTGAGGCATTGCGAAAGCAAGTCAAACAAATTGAAGGCGAAATCGTAGGGAAAGACAGCAGAAGAAATTTAGAATCGCAGATAGCAGAGGGGTTTGAAGAAAATAATTTGTTTCATTTACGAGATGCAACAAGAGAGCGCCAGGCGCGCGAACTTGACAATAATCGACATTGGGACTGGGACAGACGCGGTAGGTCTTTGTCGCCACGAGGCGAAAACTTTGATTATAAACACTTTTTAACTGTTCGGAAATTTAAGATCTTTCGCAATTCTAAGAATGACATACATCCATGTTCATGGTTAGATCAATTTATGTACGCACTTCCACCAAATTGGCTACTAGGTCACAAACTGGAATTTATGTGTGGATATTTAGTAAACGAACCGGCGACGCGCATGTGCGCACTTATTAGAGATTGTAATAATCTAAATCATTTTTATCATGCATTTCTATCGGCATATTGGTCCGAAAACACGCAAGACAGAGTCAAACATAGTCTTATTATGCAGCGTAATTTTAAACAGTCTGAGTTCCGCACGCCAGCAGAATACTTTGAAGACATGATTCGAAAGATTCAGTTCCTTTCTAACCCTTATAGTCCGACTGAATTAATTCGCATTTGTTTAACTAAGCTGCCACAATCGATAAGACAAATTGCTCTCGTGGTCGTGCGGTAGCGTTCTCGCTTCCCACGCCCGGGTTCCCGGGTTCGATTCCCGGCGGGGTCAGGGATTTTCTCTGCCTCGTGATGGCTGGGTGTTGTGTGATGTCCTTAGGTTAGTTAGGTTTAAGTAGTTCTAAGTTCTAGGAGACTGATGACCATAGATGTTAAGTCCCATAGTGCTCAGAGCCATTTGAACCATTTTTGAACAAATTGCTTTAGCCGGAAGATGTAAAGACGACATTGAGACTTTTAAGACCTTGCTACAAGAACTTGAGTATGACAACGACGACGGGACTTCTTGTAATTTTTTCAGTAACAGTAATTACAATAGATTTTCAGAGAAAAGGGATAGTGATCGGAACGGACGTTATAGTGGTAATTTTGAAAATGACAGACGTAACAGACAGGACAATAGATACCAGCCTTATGACTATAACAGACGGTCTAACAGAAATTACACAGACAGTTATAATAACGCAAACTCCTACCGGAATGATCAATCATACGGAAACGGTAATCGGTATCATCAAGACAGAAATTATTCATACAATAATAGAAATTCTTACTACAGAAATAACCAGGGCAGTAGATATAACAATATTTTCAGAAGTGACAGTCGAAATTACACAAGAAGTAGTCGTGCAGAAAGCCAGGAAAACAGAGATTTTAATAACAGACACAACCAAGAATTTACATGTAACAGACAGGAGGGACCTAATTGGCATCCTCCACGTGACAGAAATTCAGAGAGACAAGTGCAAATCGTAGAAATTGATCCGCGAAATGACGGGAATAATCAAAGACGTGACGCAAACAATCGACAATGACTTGTAGCTTCGGCTTCTGGCAGCAATATAGACGGTTCAGAAAGTAATTACACTACGACTTTACACTACGTACGCCTGGAAGACATGAGAGACATTTTGCTAGACGAAAAGGAACATAATGTAGACGCATTTTTACATCCTGTTATTGAAGTATGTGTGGGTAAGAATAAGTTCACTGCAGTTTTAGATTCTGGGAGCCCATTGAATGTCATTAGTGAATCAGTTTTTCGTATATGTGTAAGAACTATTGCTTGTCCTGTGTTACCTATTTCTAAAACTACAATTCGAGGCGTTATTTCCGGAAAAAGTGTGGAAGTCAAACAACAGACCAACTTAAATTTCATTTGTCAAGGATACGAATTTTCTGCTAATTTTATTATTGTTCCATTACTTAGTACACAAATTATATTAGGTATGGAGTTTCTTAACGCACATAAAGCAATCTTAGACTTTAAAGAAGGAAGTGTGAATTTGACTGTTGCCGGAATGCCGAAAAGTTTGAAATTTTTCGAGTGTTTAACAAAATCTGTATCAGACACAAAATGTTTAAGGTTTGCTACTTCTGATGTTTTCGCTGAGCATTATGACGACAATGTGTTCATTCATGACAATGACAATAGATACAGAGACGGGATGGATGATGTAATTAATAGCGAAGAATTAATTAATGATAAGGTTAAGAAAGCTGATGTGCCAGATGACGTTGCAAGAGAAGAACTGCACCAAATTTTGACTTCACATGCTACAGTATTTAGTCATCACACAGGAACTATACAAGGCTTACAATATTTATTTAAGGTAAAAGAACACACACCATTTCGGGGGAAAACGTACGCTATTCCTTTGGCTTACAGAGACAAGGTTAAGAGTGAACTTCAATACATGTTAGATCAAGGCATTATTGAGCCAGCAGTCAGTCCTTATACCAGCCCATTACACGTCGTTCTTAAAAATGATGGGTCAATTCGTTTGGTTCTGGATTCCAGACAGATAAATAATATCATCATTCCTGAAACTGACCGTCCACAAAATTTAGATGAACTTCTTCAACATTTCCATGGAATTAAAGTTTTATCCACGATTGATATGCGCGCAAGTTTTTGGCAAATAGAACTCCACCCGGATTGTAGAAAATACACTGCCTTTTTAGCCTTTGGTAACTGTTATCAATTTCGGAAATTACCATTTGGACTTACTGTATCTTCTGCAGCATTCATTCGTAGTTTAAACAAAATTTTACCTGTTCATCTTCGTGACAATATTACTTCATATGTTGACGATATTCTTATTGCTAAACGTTCCTGGAGTGAGCATAACAAAATTTTGGATTCATTATTACGTATTTTTGCAAGAGTTGGCATTACAGTGAACTTGAAAAAATCTGAATTTGGTCGTTCTCAGGTGAAATTTCTTGGTCATATTATTTCTACAGAAGGTATTCTTCCTGATCCAGAGAAATTAGACGCTATTCGTAATTATGCTGTCCCTACTACAAAACGTGATGTTCGTAGTTTCCTTGGTATCTGTAATTTTCTTAGACGCTTTGTTAGATGGGACGATTTGGCCACACCTCGTTTATGTGAACTATCTGGAAAGAATTCTAATTGGTGTTGGGATGAGGAAGCTCAGTCAGAATTTGAACAACTTCGTGATGCTTTAGTTGCTGCTCCACTTCTTTCACATCCGGATTTATCTAAAGATTTTTGTTTGGCGACGGACTCATCATACAAAGGCCTAGGTGCGCATTTATTTCAAGAGATAGAAGAAAGCAGCGTTGTAGTACAGAAAACTATTGCATTTGGAAGTCGTGTTCTCTCTAAATCAGAAAAGAATTATTCGATTACGGAACTTGAAGCCTTGGCTGTTGTATGGGCTTTCACAAAATTTCGCATATTTTTGTATGGCAGACATACTAAGGTTTACACCGATCATCGAGCTCTGGAATTTCTTATGTCAACAAAATTAACTCATGGAAGATTGTCACGATGGGTGCTGTATCTACAGGAATTTGATTTTAGTATTGTTTACATATAGGGATCTTCAAATATTATTGCTGATGCTTTATCACGTGCACCTATGGGTTTGAAACAAAGTGCTGAGGAGGACTGCAAAGGAAACAATTATTGTTTGATATATATTCAAGGTGTTGCGTTCGAAAATTTTATTTCGTCTTCGCTCCAGGACATCGCTAAGGAGCAAAATAAGGATCCAATCTGGAAGAACATTAAGGAGAAGTGGAGGAGAAAGGAAAGCGTAGCGATTAGACAGTATTATTTAGTTCGCAATGATATTCTTTTTAAACGAAAATCGGTCGACAACTCTGTTTGGTTAGTTTGTATTCCTGATGAGTGGGTCAATAAATTGATTTGGTATACACATTTCAGTTATGCACACTTTGGTCCCAGAAAATGCTTTCATAAATTACGAGAAAATTGCTACTTCAGTAATATGGAAAAACGTATTCGATCTGTTCTTGCCAAATGCAAATTGCGTCAAAAGGCTAAGCCGCCAACTATTTCTCACAGAGCACCGTTGTTTCCTATCATTCCAGCGAAATTAAAGGAGATGGCTGCAGTCGATTTGTTCAGTCCAGTGGTTCGTTCTACTAATGGTTTTGCGTACATTTTGGCAGCAGTGGAATTGACATCAAAATATGTGTGTTTTACACCTTTACGTAAAGCAACAGCTCGTTCAGTAACTAATGCTTTCATCAAACATTTTCTTAATGAAGTGGGTCATGTTGATAAAGTTATACCAGATAATGGATCACAGTTTCGCTCTAAAAGTACTCTAGGGCGTCGTAAGATTAAACCAATTTTCATTTCACTTTTTCACCCTCAATCTAACGCTTCAGCGAGATGGATGAAGGAGATCAATAAATTGTGTCGACTTTATTGTCATCAGAATCACAGAACTTGGGATCAGTATCTTCATATTTTTCAAAACATTCTGAATGAACTCCCTAATGATTCAACTTCTTTACCGCCTATATTGATATTAAAAAATAAAGCACCGACAAATCGCATTTCTGAAATCGTTCCTTTTCCGCCTACACGGAAACTGCGGCATTCTGAAGTTGTCAACCTGGCTCTACGAAATATTGCATCTGCGGCTGCTAGAAGAGAGAAATCAGCTAAACGTCCTGGTCGTTTAAAAACCTTGTCAGTTGGTCAAAAGGTGTTAATTGAGTCTCACCGTTTGTCTCACAAAGGAAAAGGCTTGTGTCGCAAATTTTTTCTGCTTTATAACGGTTTATATAGGATTCGCAAAATTATTGATGATAACACTGTTGAAGTAGAAACTCTTAAATCTCGGCGCTCTAAGGGATTACATCATATATCGAACGTTAAAATTTTTGTGGAATGACATACTTTTGAGGGACTAACAGTTACATGTAAACACGCAGAGAATACAAGGATACCGCGTCGTGTTCCGGCGGCGGCACATACTCAAAGCAACAGTCAAGTCTGCGCGGCGCACAAGGCAGTCGTTGACCGCAAACAACTACTTCCTGCGTCACGCATACCTACAGCTGATCGAGCGCTCAGTGCGAATGCACTGACAGCCGTAAACAAATACTTGGTCTAATTTCTCTAATTAAATTCAGTATAAAGCTATAGTGACTTGATAAATTATGTTACTAACGTTCAGTATTTTTCAGGATGCGGTTCTATAAAATATTTTAAAACTTCAAAAAAAATTCTGTGTGTCTCCGACGTTAAGAGGACTTGCTATCGAGAAAATTTCAGGAAGAATGTAATTTCGAAGAAGAAAATAATAAACTAAAAAGGTAACTATTAATTGAGTTTATTTTTCAGGTAACATATTTCCCCTTAGGTACATACTTTAGACGTAATTTGCTGCTCGCGATTACGTGATTTATACTTTGTGTTAACTGATTTTGACAATGATTGATTAATGAACAGGGTTGTTAATTGTGTATATTATGCATCGCTTGGCTGCACTGCTTTTTCACTGATGTCACATTTTTTTTATTATGTGTCTGCTGTGCTTATTTATTTAAATTATAATTGTCACCTGATTAATTGTACTCATATGGTTATGTATGTAAGTTATACTTTGTGATTTATTTGCTTGCGCCTTCATGTTTACTTATTAAGATTACATATGAACATTTATTTGCTTATGCTGATATGATGTTAATGACCTGTTTATTATGTAAGATAACATATTTGCTGCCTTGCTTATGGATTGCATATTTACACATTTCTGTTTTGTTGTCACAACTACTCTTTAATTTGGTATATAGAAATGCTGATATACTGTGTATGAACATAGAGTTTAGGTTACACTATGGTATTAATTATAGACTGTTTGCTTGGTAGAGCCTCGTTGTAGTAATTGTGCTGCATCCACTTGTTGACATTCTGTTCTCTACTGGTATATTTACTCGCTATTGCATGTTTTGCTTACGCTCAGCGCCTTATATTTTAAGATAAGAAAATGAACTGCTATAATTGTACGAACGACATTGGTACAAGAAACTTCATTGAAGTCACATGAGCTGGAGGATTTATGGAAGCAAGCTAACGACATGACATACCAACACTAGGTTTAGACCATTGACAGTTATTACACTGCATTCTTCGTGAGCAATTGAAATAGCAAGTGACACTTCACACAGGAAATACTCCACATGTTTGCTTCTGTTTTGCCGTGATTCTTGAAGTGATGTACACACTGTGAAAATTATGATTTTACACACTCCGTACTCGTACTTACTTACTGAAAGTTATTCAAACTAAAGGCTGTTAGAGGTCATGTATGCATTTCTTTTGTTTAATGATGGACAAGTTAACCAAAATGTATTTTATAATTCATAATGATTAGAAGATTTGGGTCAGATGGATTACACAGAGGTTGTGTGTGGACATTGTGTCTTCGGATTGTATGGGATGATGAATTGAAGTTTGCACTAGGATTTTATCTGTACTTGTTCGAGGAGATTGACTAGAGGAAAGAGTTGTTACGGAAGTGAAATGATATTGGTGATAAGGTTTATATGTATTGACGTATTGAAGAGGTATTATTGAGGTATTGAGATTGTGTGAAGTTCATGATTATTGGAGTTTTGGTGGACAAGAGGTAAGGTAAATGATATTGATGATAAGGTTTATATGTATCGACGTAAGAGGTATTACTGAAGTATTAGGATTATGTGATGATAATGATTATTGGAGTTTTGGTGGATAAGAGGTAAAGTAAGTGAGGAGCATATTTTTTTTTTGTTGGTTTATATGGAACAAGGAGGATGAAGATAGCAGACTAGAACACTCAAGTGGAAAGAAGATTGTCTACACACACACTTTGTTAAATCAATAAGCAGTATATACTTTTTTTGGAGAGAGGAAGTATTTGCATATCTTGGCACACTGACAGTCGTTCAGCAACTGTACATTTTGATTTGGCTTGGCAGACAATGGTGTTGACATGATGACTATGACGTTGACTAACTATTATTAACTGTTATACAGTGTACCACTACTACTTGATACACATGTCGAACATCAAAACTTTGACAGAATTGCATTTACACAGTTAACACTATTCAATTACACAGCAGCACTTAATGTGGATGAAAGATGAGTAAGTGTGTTTGGTGTGTTTTCCTTTCCTAATCCCAAATAATTGGTACCGACCTATTCCTAAATATTATTTTACTTGTTTGTTGTGGTTTGCACTGACATCCATAAATATTATAGGTTTACTGATATTTGTGTATTGTAATAGTTAATATGACAATTATCTGATATCATTTGTGTGTTTATTACAATTTGTATGTTTAGTGTAAGAGCATTAATAATAATTTTGTAAAAGCAATTGTGTGTGCATTCAAACTGTTGTTCATACCTGCACTTGTTCAACATTGATGGGTGCCACTTGGAAATGTTTAATTTGTGCTGATGAACTGTGATGAACTGTTTAATTAGTGATAGTGAATATTATGGACTGTTACCTGCACTTGTTCAACATGATGGGTGCCACTTGGAAATGTCTAATTTCTGCTGATAAACTCTGATGAAATGTCTGATTAGTGATAGTGAATATTATGAACTGTTACCTGCACCTGCTTAACATTGCTGGGTGCCACTGATGGAACTGCTTCTACTGAAATGATGTCACTTGTTGGAGTGTGCACCTGCTCAACATTACTGGGTGCCACTGATGGAACTGCTTCTACTGAGATAATGTCACTTGTTGGTGTCTGCACCTGCTCAACATTACTGGGTGCCACTGATGGACTGCTTCTACTGAGATAACGTCACTTGTTGGTGTCTGCACCTGTCAACATTACTGGGTGCCACTAATGGACTGCTTCTACTGAGATAATGTCACTTGTTGGTGTCTGCACCTGCTCGCCATTTTTGGGTGCCACTGTTGAAGCTGTTTAAATACTGCTGATGAAATGTTATGAGACTGCTATTTGCACCTGTTGATCATTGCTGGGTGCTACTGTTGGAACTGTCAACTACTCTGAGGAGTCCTACTTGTTTATTGAACTATTGAAAGGATTTTATGTGAATATTTGTATGAACTGATTTTTTGTGTGTCTACTGTTTATGAGATGTTATGATACTCTTATCTGCACCTATTCGTCATGGCTGACGCTATTGATTGAATTGTTTAACCACATGATACTTGGGTAAACTATTATGTAAAATCATATGTATGAAAGCATTTGTATTCCTTACTGTATTTTATGTATTAGGTTATTGAAGGGTCAGTGCAAGCCAAAATTTATTTAGTTATGTGATATTTACTTACTAATATTACTTTTTAATTTTTGTCTGTATTTTTTGGACGAATTTGGTGGTATTTTCGCCACAAATGCTGGCAAAAATACCATCAAATTCTAGCCCGTGGAGGAAGGGCATTTGAAAGGTGGCTACACTGAGTCACAGCGCCAGAGATTGCGCCAAAGAGTATTATTCAGCCGCCTCCACTGGCAGTGCTTGTTGGGATGTGGTAGTGGAGAGCGCTTGCTGAGAAGTCGTAGTGGAGAGTGCTTGTTGAGATGTAGTAGTGGAGAGTGCTTGTCGAGAAGTCGTCGTGGAGAGTGCATATTGAGAAGTGGGCAGTAGGAGTTCTGATGTAGCCGTGACTAATTGTGAGTATGCTGTATGCAGTTGTTCTGATGGGCTAGACAGCCGATGCTGTTGGATTGGGGATGTTGTAATGATCAGAGTGTATGTTTCGTCAATATATATGAAGGTAAAGAAATTTTTTTTATTTTTTCATTTTAAATGTCCTAACTAACAATGTCTCTCGGTCACAGGTTCAGTCAACAAAGCATCTGGCTTGTGTTCATGTATTAGAGTGTAATTCTGGTTTCTATGTGCAATTATAGTATTTCTGCTTTTTTTTAATTACTTCAGTGTAAATGGTGCTTAAATTACCTTGTCTTATTGAGGGAGAACCGTGCCAGATGTGTACGTTGAATCACACTTCCACACACAGAACAGTTACACTTGTGTTTTGTTGTTTCGTAGGTTTTATAGTTGCTGGGGACTTAATTAATTGATTGTGTTAACGGATGTTTTCTTTTATTTCTTGTTGTTATTCTATGCAGTCAGATTGCGTATTAATACTGGTCAGGGCCAACCGGTTACGAGACTTCGTAATCGTACATACAGCTACTAAAATTAAAAATATTTGCATTATAAATAATTAAGCCCCCATGCAATGGGATACCAATTTTAAATGAATAGAACATGCACTTTCGTTAAGTATCATAGATAGCGAAATATGCTGAGAGGGTAGAGACTAAATGTACCAATAACAAGTACAATGAAAAAAAAATAAGCACCTAGCAGTTGGAGTGGACGGTTTGTGTTGCTGAATATTTCTCGATCATCGTTCTTCGGAATGAAATTTAGCTTTGCGCAGCTACTCCCCTTGAAGGTATGTACAGCAAACTGGGGAAGGTACGTGGTACGGCTTGTAACACTAAATGAATCACCTATTTTTGTGCATTTTCTTTCTATACACCTAATTAGACCATTTCTACAGAAACTGTTGAGCTCTAGACTGTGGAATTGTGGGCCAGCAACGAACTTTCTGTTATTGTAGAAGAAGGCACCACGGGAGATTCATCATACGCATTACACGGAAATCGACCCTGACACCAGTTCTGACGGAGTGTTTAAGACAATGAGTTCCTCCGTGAGAGGAAGAGGTTATATGCTCCCTTTCAGCCATCGGCGTTCGATCATTTTACGGTTTCTCGAGACGGCTTTGGGTATTAGGTAGGTTCTCGTAAGAAGTCTTCGTCTTGTCCATCCAAGCTGAAATTCCTTCTGCAATGACGTCATTGCCGAATTGAAGAGTTAAAGCTTCATTCAGGTTAATGTGGTAAAGAGAACAGGAGGAGTCCCCTTGAAGTATGAGAAGAGCTTACGCATGAATGTGCCCTTCGCTATCACTGCATCATTTTTACAACCACCAATGTACAGAATCACTATCTCATGCGTGATCGTCAACCTCGGTTGCTTCATGATACATGTTCACCTCCAACTCCGCAGTTTGCATGCGATAAGCAAGTGGACGCCAAATATATCTACTTCGATTGCATAAATCGCTGTGATTCTACAAATTTTCTGACGCGAGATCTATTAAAAGTGAATTGACCCCTTATGATCTATATTGTCGCTGCTATATACAGATCCTTACACAAATTTTTAGTCAACGCGCGATTTCCCCTTAAATATCAAGGTTCCAGTGATGAAATAAAATTTTGTGTGGATTTGGATGTATGCTGTAAACTGTTTAGTTTTGCCTTCTTTTCTTTTTCCTGCCCTTTATCCCATATCTTCACTGGGTGGCATAGGGAATTTATGGATTTGTCAATGTTAATCGCAGAGTGGCCTTCCTGTCACGACAACGGACACCCCCCCCCCCCCTCCTCCCTCTCCAGCGTCCCTTCAACATAAACAAATGAACAAATGAAATGTGTTTCTCTTACATAGGCGATAAGACTCATTGTTATATGATTATACAGGGTGTTTCCGTAAGAGCGTGCAGAAATGTAACAGGGCATCCACTGAACAATTTGAGGTTGGGAACCTGGGGTCCGAGAACAGAAAACGGAGGACATGTCGATACCAGGGCATCAAGTCTTTGCGAATTCCATTCCGTGTACTCAGATGAACAGTAACTATGACTCAAGACAGGCACGTGAACAATTTACGCAGATGTCAGACCTTTAGAGAGGACGCGTAGCTGGGCTCAAACAAGCCGGTTGGAGTAATCAGCGAATCGCTCGACATTTCAATAGGAGCGATAGTACTATTCGATGATGTTAGAAGGAGTGGATGAACACAGCGTCAAGAAGCAAGCGATCGTCCTAAAGCGATGGCAAAACGTGAGGACAGAGATATCGCCAGAGAGGCACTCAGAGCCCCATATTCTTCATCATCATCATCGATCGACGTGTAACTGGTGCTTCAGTGAGTACAAGGATCATTAATAGGCGGCTCACAGAGGGGGGTGCAGCTCACGGTGCCCCGTGCGCCGACTGCAATTGGCCTCTGTACACCAATAAGCCCGTTTGCAGTGATTCGGCCTGGACTCACATTGACTGGACTGGAATTGTCTTCAGTGATAATTCCCGTTTCGAACTGAGCTCTGATGGCCAGCGAAGACGTGTCTGGAGGCGCCCCAGGTGACGGAGGGACACCACTAGACGGTCGCCCGCCGTACGGCCCGATAACCAGAAGTGATGGTCCGGTGTGTCATTTAATTTCACAGCGGGACGCCTTTGGTTGTCATCCGCGGCACCCTTACGCCCTGTTTTCTTGCCCTTCATGGTAGTCCATCCAGGGCTTACATTTCAGCAAGATAATGTCTGCCCACACGCGGCGAGAGTTTCAACTGCTTATCTTCGTTCTTACCAAACCCTACTTCGGCCAGCACTGAGAACAACTGCAGCATTATAGACAGGGTCCTCCAACCATATCGAGATTTTGACCATCTAACGCGCCAACTGGACAGAATTTGGCACGATACCCCTCAGGAAGCGAGGGGTTCTAGGCGCTACAATCTGGAACCGCGCGACCGCTACGGTCGCAGGTTCGAATCCTGCCTCGGGCATGGATGTGTGTGATGTTCTTAGGTCAGTTAGGTTTAAGTAGTTCTAAGTTCTAGGGGACTGATGACCTTAGAAGTTAAGTCCCATAGTGCTCACAGCCATTTGAACCCTCAGGAAGACACCAAAAAACTCTGTTAATCAATGCAAAACCGAATAGCTGTTTGCATAAGGGCCAGAGGTGGATCAACGTGTTAGTGACTTGCACAATTTCTCATGCTCTTTCTCTTGAAAAGACCATCCAATTTTTCTGAAATTGTAATCATTTGTTTATCTGTACATCACATCTACCGTTTTCCAGCGCATTCGTTTTTTCTTTCTTAGAATGTACTAGGGCCAAAATTAAACTTAGTTTTGTGCACTTAGTGAATGAGTGTCAATTAAGATTACATTCAGGGTAGCAGCAACTGGTTTGATACACGTTCTGTTACTATTTAGTTCACGGCTGTGTGTGTTGCATTGGCGATCAAAATATTGAGGATATGTATAAAGTTTATACAGCAATATAGTTATTGTTATGGTAGGTCAGAAGTATAGTTTTCATAAGAATCACACGTAGGGTACGTAATAATGTACGTAGATACTTTAAACACAGGAGCTTCATACGTAGTGCCACCAACGGTTACATACAGCTCCTGATGAGCAAACTGTTACACTACGTAAACAGTCACACACAGAAAAGCTAAAGTATAAAAGTTGGAATAAGCTGCACTAGCGCAAAGGTTAAGAAAGGTTATACAAACCTGCAAATTTACACTACTAGAAATCTGCAAGTATAAGTATATAGTTATAGCGTATAAGTGGAACAGTTGAGAAGTTACACCCAGTACAGTTGTCAAGAATTAATATCAAAGGATTGAGTTATACATTTGGGTATTTTGAATTAGAGCAAAGGCATTCATTAATGAAATTGAAAAGTCATAGGAGCGCAGTCTAGCACGAGAAATAAAATGATGAAAACACAGTTCACAATCCGAAGTCTATAGCCTTATGAAACCATTCTCGAGTGATATAGTTGTGAAAATGGAGTCGCAGTAGTCAAAAAATAGTTAATTCACTGAAGAGCCAAAGAAACTGCTACACGTGCCTAACGTCGTACAGGCCCCCCGCGAGCGCTCATAACTACCGCAACACGACGAGGAATGGACTCGACTAATGTCTGAAGTTGTGCTGGAGGGAACTGACACAATGAATCCTGCAGGGCTGTCCACAAATCTGGAAGAGTACTAGAGGGTGGAGAACTCTTCTGAACAGCACATTGCAAAGCATCCCAGATAAGCTCAATAATGTTCCTGTCTGGAGAGTTTCGTGGCCAGCGGAAGTGTTCAAACTCAGGAGTGTTCCTGGAGCCACACTATAGCAATTCTGAACGTGTGCTATGTCGTATTGTCCTGCTAGAATTGCCCAAACCAGTCAGAAGGCATAATGGACATGAATGGATGCAGGTGATCAGACAGGATGCTTACGCACGTGTCATCTGTCAGTGTCGTATCTAGGCGTATCAGGTGTCCCATGCCGCTCCATCTGCACACGCCCCTCACCATTACAGAGCCGCCATCAGCTTGAACTGTCCCCTGTTCACATGCAGGTTCCATGGATTCATAAGGTTCTCGCCACACCCGTACTCGTCCATCCTCCCGATACAATTTCAAACGAGACTCGTCCGACCAGGCAACATGTTTCAAGTCATCCACAGTCCAGTATCAGTGTTGACGGGGCCCAGGAGAGGCGTAAAGCTGTGCATCGTGCAGTCATCAAGGATACACGAGGGAGCCTTCGGCTCCGAAGGCTCATAACCATGATGTTTCGTTGAATGGTTCACAAGCTGACACTTGTTCATGGCCCAGCACTGAAATCTGCAGCAATTTGCGGAAGGGCTGCACCCCAGACGTCTTTGGTCCCTTTCATGCAGGATCTTTTCCGGCCGCAGCGATACCGGAGATTCCATGTTTTACCGGATTCCTGATATTCACGGTACACTCGTGAAATGGTCGTACGGGAAAATCGTTACTTCATCGGTACGCCGGAGATGCTGTGTCCCATCGCTCGTGCTCCGACTATAACACCACATTCAAACTTACTTAAATCTTGATAACCTGCCATTGTAGCAGTGGCAACCGATCGATCTAACAACTGCGCCAGACACTTGTTGTCTTACATAGGCGTTGCCGACCGCAGCGCCGTATTCTGCCTGTTAACGTTTCTCTTCTGTGAATACGCAAGCCTGTACCAGTTTCTTTGGCGGTGCAGTGTAAATGTGGATAAGCTTGCAGACGATCAGTGTATGCGACAAAAACTGTCAGCTGGTTGTAATAGTAAATAGACGCCACGATCAGGTATCGTATGACTAAGCTATCGGCGTATCGCTACTCTATTCATTTACAGCTTTTACGAATCAAGCAGTATCTTTCTTGAGCGGTGTAAGGTGAAACCTCCACATAAATCTAGGCCTGCGGAGGATAGAGTTGTTCGAGGAATCCGAAGGGAGAGGAAGTCATTTGCGAAACACATCGCTCAAAATGACGTCTTTCGAACAATTCTTGATTACTACTTTTGGCTCCTTACTAGTTCCCATTAGCAGATGTAAGCAGAAAAAATTCAATGAAGGAATAAACAATTCGTCACAGGTTCTTTTAGTCAGTGTGAGAGTGCACTGTCAGATGTTACATCACACTGTAGGAAATAGTGCAACCAGCCACAAGTTTTATTGAAGTGATTTTATTGTACCATTTCCAGTTTCCAGCTTGAGTCCATCGTCAGATGGCAGCGTTGACTTCTTCGAGAGTTTAACATTTGTATCTTCATGAAAATCCCTCCGTTATATATTGTAAGATAAAGGTTTAATTTTCCTTTACTATCCCTGCTGATCAATAAAGTGGCCTATATTTTCTTCAGTTCACTGATCAATATGGATTGTGTTAAGCCTCTAACACGTGTGAGGCTGGTTCTTATCTACCTTCCTACTACAACTGCGCAAGGACGCTCTGTGAGTATTTTACGAATTTGATGTTGAACCTATGGCCTGCGAGGTAGGAAGATACCACCTCACACATGCAGAGTTCAGAAGAGTGCAGCATCATCAACAATGATGTAATCAGACAATGATCTCAATGTCGGTTCCACCACACTACCTGTAAAGGAAACGTTATCGCTAACAGAAATTAGTGTATGGGTTCAGGCATAACTATATGTTAGCAAAAAAATGAAAATCTTAGATTTTCGTTATTAAGGTTTATTTTTACTCTAAATATGACTTCATGACATAGAAATGTTAGCAAAATTCTATACAGGATGGTAAAATATTAATACTGGATTTTCACAACTATGAAGAGAAATTCCTATCTATTATAAGGTTCTTTAATGGTAAGATAGTTGATGACCATGTTTGGGGGTCGATAAAAATACAAACAAATTAATTACGCTAAAATGCTCAATGAAAATACCCAAAACTGAATGGGAGTCGGTAAAGAGCATACAAAAAGACGTACACAATTAAAACAATTCAACAATCCACTGTATAAAACATTCTACAGTTGTTTATCAATCCTTTCTGTTAGATGGGACATCTCGCGTTTCTGCTTCAATTAGGCCCGACAGTCGTGAATATGTTTAACTACAGGTCATGATTGAAAGAACAAGAAAAAATAGGAGAGACAGAGACGACCGCAGTTCTGAGTGTCAATTGAATAGCACTTGCTGATGTGAGGCGAGTGCGCGGGTGTTTACCTTGCGCCGGCGGCGGCAGTGGCGGCTGTCAGCGTGAGCTGTGAACCTGAGAATCTATTCTAAATCTCTCTCAACTGTTAAACACCAGTTGGATAGATTTCCTACGTCTTTGGTGAAGCCGAGACTCCTAGCTATACCCTATCTAAGTTAATTGGCGTGGTACATGGTATTTGGCTGGAATAGCGCGTACGTCATTGCCCTCATATCTCTCACAAGCGTTAACTGTCAGTCCTCAGTGCGATTATCCATACTAGGAGACTTTGCTGTTTAACTCCTTATGAGTTAAGACGAGCCTGTGAACAAGTGTTGACATAATGACTCTCGCAGTCGTCTCAGTGCAGCGAGAGTCACTTTGCTCAACACTCGTGCTTTGTTATAACTCCACCCACTAGAGTTTTTGTAGCCTATCACAGGCGTCGTTTCTTTTCTAGGACAGAGTTTAGCTTCTGTTACGTAATATTGAGATAAACAGCTTTTTCTTTCATGCAAGTTTTAACGGAGGTGGCTACAAAGAGTCACCAATGTTTTGAGTTGGGTTTCTCCGGGCGTTTTATCTCCAGTCGTTTTATCTGGCATCTCTTGTCATGTTCTTGTAGAAAGGCTTTCTGAAGAGCCATCATTAAAAGCAGAGACAAGGGGGGGCTTTTGCTGACGGCCTACACAGTGACTCGTGCGTCTCATTGTGTCCACTAGATGTTCCGCTGTGGATTTCAGCCTCGCATTGGACGGCGTGGCGTACCATGCAAATTCTCCTTTCTCTCAGAATTGCATCTTGTAGCTTGGGTCGGGGAAATTACCTGCGTGCAATTACTAGTGTGAGTGTTAACGGTTTATATTCACGAAATGATGGCTTATTTCTTACCTCTGCATATTAATAAAATTCGTCCAATTTCATGTAACTATGCTGTGTGACATATCAAGTTAACCGGAATTGTTTCAGGAATTCAATGTAAGGTATGTTATTTGTTTGTCCCATTACGAGTCATAAGATTAAATACTATGTTGAAAGTAGCAGAAATATTGTAAAATAAACGTACTTAGGGAGGTATGAGCACGCTTCCTGTTAATTGTTTATATCTTTTAACGACAATAAACAACAAACAACGGTTTCCATGATAGAATTTACTCGAAAACTAGTGAATGTAAAAAAAAAACTGGAGGCAGCAATGAAAAGCTGAGGAAATTTGATTGCAGTTCATGTAGAATACATATGTATAGTGATACATTTATAGTTTTTATATGTTCTGGAAGAAAGGAAATATATGTTCTGATTGATGTTGCAATGCGAGGATGTAAATACCCGGCAACCATCCTGGCATGGGCAATCCGATTTTGGTAACACTAGGAGGCGAACAGTCTGATTCTGGTGGCATTCACAGGCAGTCGCTGTGATGAATTTTGTATTCACGACTTCGTGAAAGTATTGAAATTTTCTTAGATGTCTAAATGTGGACTTGCAAAATTAACTCGTGTGTCACTAGAAAACACTTAGTACTTTGAAAATTCGTCAGGTAACCATTAAAAACTATAAAATGTCGCTGGCGACTTTAACGAGTGGTTTTTGGAACTTGTGCTCTTGCCAGTTTTAAATTGAGGAACATTAACTTAAATTTTAAGCGAATGGGACATAGGATTGTTGCGAGATTCTGGAGTGTGTGAAATACTGCCTGAGTTTGTTTGAGTCCTCGCATTGGCTTAATAACATTCAATATTGGCAATCCATAAAGTTCTTACTATGAGGAAAACAGAAAATAAATACAGATTTCTTTGATAAACTTCAATCCATGGGTGTAGTGACCTCTCTTTACGTAAATTCCCGCCCATGTTTAATTGAAAGTTTCCTTCTTTTTAGTTGAGGATTTTAGGGCGAACACGAGACTGATTGGTTGGCCATTAGACTTAAACACAGCTAAATTATTTAAAAAATGCAACCATTCACTGCGGACACTCATAGAGTGCTACTAACTGGAACATGGATATACTAATAGTACGCACAGTAGTGCTGTGAAGGGGAGCCGGTGTTTGCTCCGAGAAAATTCAGTTTTTTTTATTGACATAACTTTTAAAAGACAGTGTCAGTTGCTTTTTTATTTTTTTTGCAGGTTACTGTGCGCCTGACTACAACACTGAAGTCACAGTACAAACATTTAAGATATAAACATTTATTTGCTCGAGAAAATATATAATGACAGCCGAAAAAGTTTCGAGACTGGATTAATAAAATTACAGAAAAGGTAAGATGGTAGTTTTAATACATAATGTGTTCTACATAGTCCCCTTTCACGTGAGTACAACGCAAAGAACGTTCATATAACCATTTGGGTCTGTCAGAAGATTTCTTCTTTAGGATGCTGTTCAATGCACATGTCATATTGGCTTGAATGACGGTTATTCGTGCCGGCCGCGGTGGCATAGCGGTTCTAGGCGCTACAGTCTGGAACCGCGCGACCGCTGCAGTCGGAGGTTCGAATCCTGCCTCGGGCATGGCTGTGTGTGATGTCCTTAGGTTAGTTAGGTTTAAGTAGTTCTACGTTCTAGGGTACTGATGACCTTAGGAGTTAAGTCCCATAGTGCTCGGAGCAATTTGAACCATTTTTTGAACGGTTATTCGTCTAACAAGGAACCCCTTGAGTGCGAGGTCGCAAGTTCAGCCTTTAGCAAGGCTCATTTGAAAGTGTTGTGTTAAAAACAATACAGGAAAAATATTAGTTGCTAATGACTCAGCAAGTGCGTCAGGAGGGCGACAGAAAATGAGTGTCTGAAAGGTGCAGAGATCAATCTTCTACGGGATGTATGTATTACACTTCACAAAATGGACATCATCGCCATTCAACAAATGTTTAAAACAAACCATTAACTTGCATCGTGAACACCGAATGAGAAATGGTGTTGATGAGTTCTTCTCGGGTTATCAGCCGAGTGGTGGCGTCGTCTTGTCGCAACGTTTCAGTCAGCTTCGTACCCATCATCTTCTGGCGAAATAGCGTGTCACAGTGGCCACAGAGGTTTGCACCATCAAGGCAGAAGGCGAACTCCTTGGGAGCTACAAACTGCGTAGGACATTCAGCGAGGTAGCCACTCTTAAGGAATACATTTAGAGTAATACTAGTGTAACTGGCTGATGAGAAATGATGGAACGTGATGAGATGCAGCCGAATGTGAAACAGGCTGTCGTGAAGCTTATCGTGAAAGTGGCTATCCTCTAAGGGGTTGCTGCATATAGATATGTTTTATAGGCATGGAATAAACAAACTTTCAGAAGCTGAATTTGCCCAGTGGTTGCAGATGGTATGAATTGAAATGTCACACACTTTCCAGGAGGGATAGTTTCCCTTAAATGAGTATGAGTTTTGTACACAGACCAGTAATCAGGCAAAAGCAAGCTACACTGGAGAGACAAAGAAACTGGTACACCTGCCTAATGTCGTGTAGGGCCCCCGCGAGCACGCAGAAGTGCCGCAACAGGACGTGGCGTGGACTCGACTAATGTCTGAAGTAGTGCTGGAGGGAAGTGACACCATGAATCCTGCAGGGCTATCCATAAATCCGTAAGGGTACGAGGAGATGGAGATCTCTTCTGAACAGCGCGTTGCAAGACATCCCAGATAAGCTCAATAATGTTCACGTCTGGGGAATTTGTTGGCCAGCGGAAGTGTTTAAACTCAGAAGAGTGTTCCTGTAGCCACTCTGTAGCAATTTTGGACGTGTAGGGTATCGCATTGTCCTGCTGAAATTGCCCAATTCATCTGTCAGAGTCGTATATAGATGTATCGGAGGTCCAATATCACTCCAACTGCACACCCCCCACACTATTTCAGAGCGCCCACCAGCATTAACAGTGACCTGCTTACATGCAGGATCCATGGATTCATAAGGTTGTCTCCATACCCGTGCACGTCTGTCCGCTCGATACAATTTAAAACGAGGTTCGTCCGACCAGGAAACATGTTTCCAGTTATCAGCAGTCCAGTGTCGGTGTTGACAGGCCCTGACGAGGCTTAAAGCTTTGTGTTGTGCATTCATCAAGGGTACACGAGTAGGTCTTCTGATCTGAAACCCCATATCGATGATGTTTCGCTGAATGGTCCACACGCTGACACTTGTTGATGGCCCAACATTGAAATCTGCAGCAATTTGCGGAAGGCCTGCACTTCTGTCGTCGTTGGTCCCCTTCTTGCAGGATCTTTTTCCGCAGTGATGTGGGAAATTTGATGTTTTACCGGATTCCTGATATTCACGGTACACTCGTGAAATGGTCATAAGGGAAAATCCTCACTTCATCGCTACGTCGGAGCTGCTGTGTCCCAGCGCTCGTGCGCCGACTGTAACATCACTTTCAAACTTACTTAAACTTTGATAACCTGCCATTGTAGCAGCAGTAACCGATCTAACAACTACGCCAGACACTTGTTGCCTTACATAGGCGTTGCCGACGGCAGCGCTACAGTCTGTCTGTTTACATATCTCTGAATTTGAATACGCATGTTTCTCTGCCTCGTGATGACTGGGTGTTGTGTGATGTCCTTAGGTTAGTTAGGTTTATGTAGTTCTAAGTTCTAGGGGACTGATGACCACAGATGTTACGTCCCATAGTGCTCAGAGCCATTTTTTGAATACGCATGCCTATACCAGTTTCTTTGGCGCTTCAGTGTATTTTGACCAGCTATTGACCAAATGCAGTTTTCATACCACAGAAGTAATTCTCTTACACCCATTTTCCCACTCTGGTATGGCGTGACGTAAATAAAGAACCGTTTGTGTTTCTCGCACCACAATAAATAACGTTCCAGCCAGCTTACCATCCAAACCAACAGTCGGCATAACTGTATATGAGAGCGTTAAGGTACTGATGTTACTTGATATTGATACAACTCTATCGGCGCAGTTATGCTCAAAAATATCCGAACCACCTGAATTGCATTTCGCCTGATTCGCATGCAACCCACATAACGCAGCTGTCTAGCAGGTCCTCTAATCGTTCCTTGGTACAGTCGTTTGACTATTGAAAATGGTTCTAGCAAGTCACCACTAGAAAACACTGTTCTGTATCGCAATAACTCAAGATGTAAAGTAATACTATAATACAACAAATATCAGGGAACACCTTATCACAGGTAAGACTGTCCTTAAGGCTTGTAAGCTCACATTTATTACAATAGATGACATACCTGAAATGTTACCACTATCATTATTACGTCAGATAGGTAATGCACGAGTAAGTTCGTCGTATTCATGATTTCCTCTTCAAAGTAACATACCATACTTATTATTTAACACAAAATGACATTAAAAATTTAAGTTATTCACGAGCATCTAATTGAGAATATGTATGAACTTCAAATGACACGACGAACTGTCTCGTTCTGCATATGGATTCAAACCCAGGTCATGCAGACTAAGCAAAGATTTCGTGACTGACGGAAACTAAGTCAGTCATTCCTGATTAGGCATACAGAGAGTGATATACCTCGATTTTAGACAGTATCAATTAGCAAATACCAAGTTTAAATTACATAACGCAAACATTTTTAACGGACGCGAATTCCTACCCAGCACGTCCCTGTTAACGAACTACGAGAGATGTTAAATATTGCTTCTTGACAAGTAACTTATTTGAAATGCCGTGAGGTAAATCTTTGTGTTGGACAGGGATTCGAACCCATAACCTAATAAGGTAGATATCGAAGCACAATCAACAGTGACATATCGCATTTTCTCGGCAGTAGCTAGATGTTTTAACTGAAATGACGAGACGAAACATTAATGTTTTCCTTCCCAGGACTCCAACCCGGCACCTATCGCTGTTATATTCTAGAGAAAACGAACGTTAAATATGGGTTTGTTGCACCAGCAGTGACATGTGAGCATGTTTGAACTAGAAATAAGACGACGAAGAGTTCAGTGCTGACTGGGAGTAGAGCTCCACACATATCGTTGTTGACTACACACAAAGAGACGTCAGCTACCGCATTTTTCACCGCCAGCAGCTCGGAATATCATCTTGAACTTACAGTGATCTCGCAAATAGTTCTGTGTCTCACTGGGAGTAAAAAATGTCAAGTATCGTTAGTGTTGGCAACGAATGAAAATACATTAAAAATCGAAATTATTGTCCACCAGCAGATAGGTGTTCTCATGCTAGACCTTGATAATACATAATGAAATCATTAGTGTGAGGCCAGGATTCGAACCCATTCACGCGCAATATGTGGAGATGTTGAGGAATCTGCAGTTGGCCGGCCGAAGTGACCGAGCGGTTAAAGGCGCTACAGTCTGGAACCGCACGACCGCTACGGTCGCAGTTTCGAATCCTGCCTCGGGCATGGATGTGTGTGATGTCCTTAGGTTGGACAGGTTTAAGTAGTTCTAAGTTCTAGAGGACTTATGACCACAGCAGTTGAGTCCCATAGTGCTCAGAGCCATTTTTTATTTAAAAAAAAATCTGCAGTTTTCAACAAACAACAAATTGTAACTGAGCTGTATTGTCACGAAGGGATCAAATTCCGCGTTAAGGGCGGTCTGAGTTGCCTTCCCAGTTCAGAACCAATTTTATCGACATACAGAAGCTCAGATAAAAGATGGAATAAGTGTCCTGTGAGCCTACATAGCGTTTGTTTCGTCACTAGAAATAAATAACTAGTATAAGAAAGGTTACTGGTGATAGAGTTTCTACATGTCGCCACTCCAGACTTTATTGTGGCTCAACCCAACGCCTACTTGGTAGAGAAGTAATATCATTTTTAATGTGAATTTCAGACCACAATGCCATTATATCTTCTTCACTTGGTGTAGCCAGAAGAGAATGGAATCTGTCTCTCCCTATCTAAAATCATTGACCGAAGTTGGAATCGAACCCAGACCATACAAATACGAACCTATTATCAGCGCAACAGACCACCAAACTCTCTCTTCAGTGGCTCATTTTTCTATCATAACGCCGTTGTACCACACTGGCTGAGAATTCTGACACACAGGCTCCCTGTATCAATTTGCAGCATGTTCAGTAAATTCATTTACTTGGTTGACCGAGTCACCATGAACTAGCTGTCTCGGCTACACGGTGCATGCATTCAACTTTATTTTGTAATCACCAAAATAAAATCACGTAACTACCACCAACACAGAGCTGCCAACAGTGTAGGATGCACAAATTTAAATAGGAGGTATTCCTTGCCACTTGAGCTACTCTGTTGCGCTATCTGTTTGTTGAAAACGTCATGCAGTGCAAAAGAAGAGGTATAACTGTTTGTCTCTCATAAGTATTGACCTGGCGATATGCATTATCCCACAGCGCTGTGGAATGCAGAAGTTCTGGAGGAATTGTTGTGACTTCTGGAGCTGTTATAGCTACGTGTCAGCTAGTGGCGTAATGGTAAGTATCACGCACGGTAGAAAAGATGTCGCGAGTTCGAGTACATTCGCTGCTATATTTTTTAAAACGCAATTCTGCTGTCTGCTAAAATTATCAATCTACTGGAACGTGTAACATAATTTCCTTCACTTCTCAACCCAAAATAGTCGTATGTGAAAAAAGGTCTAACTTCTGCGACATTTTGTTCATTTCAGGTTTAATAGACAGCCAGACAGTAGATGCATCTCGAAACTTTTGTATTATGTATGGGTAGAGCGCATCGTGCCAAAATACGTCGGAAAAGTATTTTCTACATTAGCTGTCGTCTGGTAGTGGCATTTTATTCTGCTTCAAAGCATGTTTGACAGCTTTAACTTAGAACAAGTTTTCTACAGGCATGTAATCAATAAACTGCATGTGCATTTTCAGACTGTTATAGATAACATCAGAGAATTCGCATATATCGTTGATGATTAATTTCTGTCTCATGTTTACTATTGCTTTAACAACATTAAAGGAAACCTTACGAAAATCGTGAACTGTATTATAAAAAATGAAATAAAACTACCCACGATAACCCTACGACGAAAGTCTGTTTTAATAAAACTGATTATCTGTACACAAGCATGCCTCTATCGTCACGAATTGGTAAAATACTACTCACTTAGATTTTGATTGGGTCTGTGTTTAATTGGTAAGCTGTGTCATACTCAAGAGGTTTGCAAATATGGCATTTGATAAATAAAGGTATGTATTCCTAGAAACCCAAAATTTGCTTGTCAGCAGCGGAAAGAGGCGTTACCTGTTGTGCAGCATTGTAAGTTTTTCACCATTGCACTATGAGCCATTTCCTTATCGATGTTTGATCTGACTGCTTGTAGCTCTTTCGCAGAAGGGATAAAAACGATACACTCAGTGAGACTGGAACTGCGAACCATATCAGACGCTTTGTCACAGGTCAGCTGGCGAAGAATTTTGTGCCTTAGCTCCCTGTTACGAGACCAATAGTGACTAGAACTCGTAAACAGCTATTTGAAGAACGAGATTAGTTGCGATTTCCACGTGCAACGACTTTCCTGGGCTGAAAGCCGTAAATTTGCTATCTCTTGTTATACCTCAACGGAAAATAACTCAGATTATTCAATGGAAATGACAGGTAAAGTCAAGTGAACTTTGAGTCTTAATTCCGTGCACACCAGGAAGTAAATCGTCGATCACAGAGTTGCCAAACATACATTGCCTTGTTGCCAAATCTCAGTTACAATACCAGCAGGAAGAAGACGAACCAATGTGATCTTACAGCGGGCTGGGAAGTGACCATAGCTGGTGTCTCCAAGTCGCGGCTGCTACGGCCTCGAATACGTAATGCGTCTGATTCGCATTTCTGTAACTAGGTTTGGGGGCTGGAGCGTAGTTACTAATAATACTCAGAACTGACTGCAAACTAAGCATCATAAATCAGTAACTCTCATAGTTGTTTTTATATTTCTTTCGTTAGTGTACTCAAAACTAATAAACACATTCACAGAAGTTTTCATACCTCGCCGATAGTCGAGCACAACAAACAAATAAAAATAAAAAGCGACAGACTGTTTTAGAAAATCAATTGTTTTCCTTTGCAATAAACAGAAAGATTTTCATTCTAAGCTATCCAAGTACAAAATTTTCGCAATGTTAGTTCAAATTTAATATTCGCTTCTATAATGTAGGAAAGTATTTCACAGTTGAAAAACTCGCATCCGCCCCATTGACATTGCACTTAGTCGCTGACCATAAATTCTAGCTCAGAGTGACACCAGTTTAAGTAACCTAATGTAGCGAAGACTGTTTGCCAGTGCTCTTTCTCACCGGAAAATCTGCATTTCACTCATTAGGCTCCATAAGTACATTGTAACAGTAATTTCTGTGTGTATGCAGTGCTTACGGATTAGAATTTAGTGGTGTTCTCTCTTCCACTTCTGTATACAATATGCCTGACCTAAACGGGCCCTTTATCATTACACGTCCTGGGCAGTGCAACATCATGCTGACAACAGTAAGCTTATATTGACAACTTGGCTGTTCGTTTTACCTGATTTTGTAATCATTTAAATAAAACAACATGACCTTCCAGTGGGAGACATTTCGTCCCTCTTTTCCTTCTGTGAAATTTGTAAGTAAGCTTTTTGCCTTCCAGCCAGCGAAATGCTGCAGAGTACGGATGCTAAACGATACACAAACCACGATTTAGTTCCGTTAAGACGATTTCTTTAAACATTGTCGTAGCTGAAGGAATTTAGTTTCGTCTAAAATCGTCTCAAGCAGCAACGTTCACAGACATCTCAAATAGGAAAAAGCTCTTTATCCAGGTATGAAGGTTGTAAAACAAACTTCCCACAGTTTGTGTCAGGTTGATCTTTTCGTCTGATAGCACTGCGTAAGTATTTTGTCTATGAGGTATCACAAGTAGTGTTCCTGTAACTGTGGGAATCATTGGTTGAAAACGTGTTTAACACCAATGGGTACAGTACTGCTAAATATTGAAAATGATTATCAACCTAACTCTGAGATCATCCGCAAACTGAGGCGAATTTATAATATTGAAGCTAGACTGTGCATCATTGTCTTCCTTGAGTGGGCATTGGAAGGCGTTTACACACACGTATACAATACTATGAATACTTCGAACGTTATAGTTAACGTTGCTCTTATAAACTACTTTTGTTTTTTAATTCTTCTGGGTCTTCAGCGTGCTATGTGTGTTGTAGATACAGTCTTAGAGCAAAAAATTGACCGCCGAGTCGTTCACGTAAGGTGGGCAATACAATCGTGCTCCTCTCAGTATCCTATGTCCGGCAATATTCTCGATCTGGCAACATTGTAGACTGCGGCACTTCCCAGAGGAAGTCTTGACTTCAGTCTTAGTACTTTATTCTTGACTACGACCGTAGTCTTGAGGTAACACGCGAGACTGGCTAATACGACGTCTGGTAACTAAAGGCACACGTCGACAAAGTTTTTATCGCCCCTTTCCTCTCGGTGCTGAAGCTATGAGTGTAATTCAAGCGAATCTACAATAGGTTTCGCTTCCTGTCACACTGGTAATAATAGTTTGGTCCAACTATGTTTTAGCGAAACATTTCTTTGCCGACCATCTGCCTCTGAACACCGCATGCGTCTGAGTTCTCTGGGACCCGTTTACTGCCTACCGGCGGGGGCTGAGGCACTGCATTGTCTCGCCTTCTGCCGACAACGGCTGCTCCACTCCGCACTCTCGACCATGTAATATGCTTTAATGTTGTTGAGTGGTGACCCATAAAATCCGTCTACGATTTGTGTTCCACTCTTGATAGCAAAGGAGGCACAAAACCGTTTTTATTTTATGATTATTTTATTACACTAGAATGCAGTACATCAGTGTGGCACAGAATCAATTTCATTGTTTCTGATCCAATGCACTACAATTAAAGCGTCACATTCTGTTCTTTTTCCTCTCACGGGAGATTCCTCAAATAATGTATTATTGTCATGGATTCGTATGTGTTATTCAAGTCACAGAGAGTAAATGCAATGTAATGTGTTTGGTTTCTTTCTTTGATTCTCCATGGTAAATGGATGCAAAAGATTGTGTCAGTACCTATCAGAAACTGCTCTATAGCAACTCAGGCAAATTGCTTGTTTTGAGGTCTATACCTTAATTAATGGAGAAGTGAACGCTGTTCGCAAGTGATATTTAAAATATTAAATTGGATTTAAGGCGACAAAATTGCCCATATTTGAAGCTACCCAGAGAAAATGTAAGTTGCTAGAGCCGCTGTTAGCAAATGTCTGCAGGGAGTTCCTAATTGGTACTGTGGAAATTTAGCATAGAGGCCCTATAGTAATCAAGAGGTTCATTTCCTTCATATTGCCGGCCGCGGTGGTCTCGCGGTTAAGGCGCTCAGTCCGGAACCGTACGACTGCTACCGTCGCAGGTTCGAATCCTGCCTCGGGCATGGATGTGTGTGATGTCTTTAGGTTAGTTAGGTTTAAGTAGTTCTAAGTTCTAGGGGACTGATGACCACAGAAGTTAAGTCCCATAGTGCTCAGAGCCATCCTTCATATTTATCACCCTGGCATGTAAGTCTTAAGTGAAGAACGATATTGAAATTCGTATCGCTGATGGTCGATTCGAATTTCTTCAGAGACGCTGGTATTGCGAAGCAGCTTGGCAGTCAGAAAGCCAAGATCTCTGACCATTAACACAACTTACTGAGTCGAGCTACCAAGAGGATTTGATGTGTAATGGTTTTCTTCCGATTTCGATACAGAATTTTTTTTGGAAATTCGCAGCTTTATAAAATATATCAGAAAAAAAGCTCGCACACGCTGGCCCCTACCACGGTTAGAACTGACGACTGGTTGAGCCGTTCTGACCCGAGACACGAGATGTACCACCGGGCTACGGACACACTGGCGTCTGTACGCCGCTCTCATCATGGAATTTGTCGCACAGCCCCATAACGCATCGTGAAAGATAATAAAAGTTGTCACTTATGTGAAGAATAGCATTTCTTTAGGCAAAAAACTGAATTTTCTGTCTCAGTGTCTTAGTTTACATGAGCACGAGTCATTCAAATGGAAAGGGAATATCAAGTGAATTTAGCGAGTCAATTCAGTACCATACGCGGTAGTGATTGCCCTGTCACAGTGTTGCCTAATGTTTGTGACGATGTTGCCAATTCTCAGCTGTGCTAGGAACAGCTCTATAGCGGTATGCGAGGAGAATCCCGTGCTCGTGTCATAGGAGGATATGGAAAGGAGGTGCGGGGTTTGGTTAATATGCAGCGCTTTCTCCTACCAGTTATGTCAAACATTCAGGTGTATAATCTTCCATCACGATTACAGTTTCCTACAAAATATATACGAATAAAACACTTACCTTGTTACTTTGTGACAAAAGATTATTTAAGTACAATAAAAAGTCTTCGGAAATCACTTATGCCCACCTGTCACAAAAGTAAGATAACAAACACTTTGCACCTCGAAATCGATTGCACCTATGTGCAGTCCTGTGACGTTCAAATAAATCACCTTAACCGAACTAAATCGTGCTTTGTGAATTATTTACCGGCCGTACTCTACCGCATTTCACTGGTTGGAAAGCAAAAAGCTTACTTACAAATTTCACAGAAGGAAAAGGGGGACGAAATGTCTCCCACTGGAAGGTCATGTTGTTTTATTTAAATGATTACAAAATCATGTAAAACGAACAGTCAGGTTGTCAGTATAAGCACCTTACTATTGTCAGTATGATTTTGCACTGCCCAGGGCGTGTAATGATAAAGGGCCCGTTTAGGTCAGGCATATTATATACAGAAGTGGAAGAGAGAGCACCACTAAATTCTAATCCGTATGCATTGCATACACACAGAAATTACTGTTACAGTGTACTTATGGAGCCCAATGAGTGAATTGCGGATCTTCCGGTGAGAAAGAGCATTGGTAAACAGTCTTCGCTACATTAGGTTACTTAAACTGGTGTCACTCTGAGCTAGAATTTATGGTCAGCGACTAAGTGTAATGTCAATGGGGCGGATGCGAGTTTTTCAACTGTGAAATACTTTCCTACATTATAGAAGCGAATATTAAATTTGAACTAACATTGCGAAAATTTTGTACTTGGATAGCTTAGAATGAAAATCTTTCTGTTTATTGCAAAGGAAAACAAATGATTTTCTAAAACATTGTCTGTCATACACAACTTGAAGCAGGTCATGTCGACCAAATCACATAGAAGACTGACAGCGACGTATGTAGCAAAGCAGTAAGATCTCTTGCTTTTTCGTTTGGCAGTACTCGATAGCCATTTATAGGCCCAAGTAAATGAAGAAAGGCAGCGCGTTTTTGTTATCAAGTAACGTCTTCATCAATTACTTTAGTTTTAATGTAATCTTCGAGTTATTACTGATGTTTGATATTAACATGAAAAGGATTTCGCAGACAGGGAAAGAACCTGTTCTTGGGAAACTACTTCTATAGTGACCAAAAGGCATCAAATGATCTTCAAGTACAGTGTTCCAGCAGCGGTATGAAGAAAATGATAGTAATAATGACGGTAATAATCGAATTATCCGGTAACTTCACACTTGCCAGTGGATTTTCTCGAACTAAGAAATTTGCTGAATTTGTGAAAATTTCAAAATGGCTTCACATCGAGCCTATGATGCCTAGATGAGTCTTTACATCCTGCTGACATGAGAATAGCATAATCTCCGCTTCAGAAGCTTGCTTCTACTTAATCATTTAATAGTCTCGCGCTTTTTCCACCGTGACTAATTTTGTAAGCTAAGCACATCACCTGTTACAGCAGACTCCTGGGGCTGGGAAATGTGTCCACAATAGTCTGGCGGAACGAACTATCACAGGTGCAATGCGTGGGTTCAGGCATCTACTTTTAAGAGGCACAAACAGATTTACTTTACCCCTGGTAACATCAAGAGAAAAACGTTATAATCCATAATCCACATTAAACAACACGTTCCTTCATTACCAACTGGGCAGAGCCAGTTTACGTTGCGAAATGACATAGCGGAAGTCATGCTAAACAGAAATACAGTCGCCAGTAATCTCACTTACATTAGAAAATTTTATTTTATTTGATGAACCGATAGCCATTTAAAGGCACAGGGCTCTTACTTTACTTGTACTTGATTCAACTAGAGACGATGAAAAATTTGGTGCTGGACTGTGATTCGAATTCGTATCTCCTTATTCGAGGATCTGAATCTCTCTGAACAGTATAGTTCAATCATTTCGTTCCTTTTCTCAAGACTGCAGTCTTTTCTAGGTTTCCTCCAAAGGTAAGTATATGGGTCCGAATCCTGATCCAGTACAAAAATATTCATAATTTCATTTCAAGCCCTATCACGTGCACACCGGCCTGTTAGTGAAAATTAATGTGCATTTTTAATGTCTGTTCAAGTCTTGCCAACAATCGCAATAGGTGTCGTTATTTCTTGTCAAGCATGCACACATCTTACTATTGGTGAGTGAGCAACTGATACCTAAGCTATATTCGTGGATGCACGGTAGGTGTGCAGTTCGATTGTCGCTTAGGCACAAAGTTTGTATCCTTATTTTAGAGTCAAACACCTAGCAGCTGGTAAGGAAAACCGATACGCAACATTTGATTTTACGTAGCTAACAATCTGATTACGTGTAGGGTTCGTATCTCCGTCACAGAACTTCACGTCATGCACTTCATCTTTAAATCCATGCACACTTTGTTACTTCAGAATAGAAGTATATCAGACATCTTTCGTGGTTAGTTAACAGGGACGAAAGGGTCTTGATAGAAGTCCCGGTTTATTACAAAAACTGTCGTCATTTATTTTCAAGTTTAGATTAGGTTACTGCTATTGGCAAAAACTTCGGTGATTCATGACTCTTCATGGCTACTCGTCAATTTGATATGATTAGATTACATTACATTAGATTAATTCTGGTTTCATAGTTCATGAATACGGTATTTCGTAATGATGTGGAACGAGTCATTTTAATGAAAGATTTCTTTACATACCATGATTCAATTTCTTTACAATTTTTTACTCGCTCTCTCTCTCATTCTTTTTCTCTCTCCCTCTCTCTCTCTCTGTCTCTGTCTCTCTCTCTCTCTCTCTCTCTCTCTCTCTCTCACACACACACACACACACACACATTAATTTTTTATTTTTATTTGTTTGTTGTGCTCGACTATCGGCGAGGCACGAAAACTTGAAAACTTCTGTGAATGAGTTTCTTAGTTTTGAGTACACTCATGAAAGAAATATAAAAACAACAATGAGAGTTACTGATTTATGATGCTTAGTTTGCAGTCAGTTCTGAGTATTAATAGTAACTACGCGTCAGTCCCTAAACCTAGTTACAGTAAGCGAGTCAGATGCATTACGTATTCCAGGCCGTAGCAGCCGCGACTTGGAGACACCAGCTATGGTCACTTCCCAGCCCGCTGTAAGATCACATCGGTTCGTCTTCTTCCTGCTGGTATTGTAGCTGAGACTTGGCAACAAGGCAGTGTATGTTTGGCAACTCTGTGATCGACGAGTTACTTCCTGGTGTGCACGGAATTAAGCCTCAAAGTTCACTTGATTTTACCAGTCATTTCCATTGAATAATCAGAGTTGTTGTCGCTTGAGGTGTAACAAAAGATTGTAAATTTACGGTTTTCAGCCCAGGAAAGTCGTCGCACATGGAAATCGTAACTAACCTCGTCCTTCAAATAGCGGTTTACGAGTTCTAGTCACTATTGGTGTCGTAAGAGGAAGCTAAGGCACAAAATTCTTCGCCAGCTGAACTGTGACAAAGCGTCTGATATGGTTCGCAGTTCCAGTCTCACTGAGTGTATCGTTTTTATCCATTCTGTGAAAGAGCTACAAGCAGTTAGATCAAACATCGATAAGGAAATGGCAAGAAAATACTTTCGGCTCATAGTGCAATGGTGAAAAACTTACAATGCTGCACAACAGGTAACGCCTCATTCCGCTGCTGACAAGCAAATTTTGGGTTTCTAGGAATACATAACTTTATTTATCAAATGCCACATTTGCAAACCTCTTGAGTATGACACAGCATAACAATTAAACACAGACCGAATCAAAATCTAAGTGAGTAGTATTTTACCAATTCGTGACGATAGAGGCATGCTTGTGTACAGGTACTCAGTTTTATTAAAACAGACTTTCGTCGTAAGGTTATCGTGGGTAGTTTTATTTCATTTCTTATAATACAGTTCACGATTTTCGTAAGGTTTCCTTTAATGTTCTTAAAGCGATAGTAAACATGAGAGAGAAATTAATCATCAACGATATATGCGAATTCTCTGCTGTTATCTATAACAGTCTGAAAATGCACATGCAGTTTATTGATTACATTCATGTAGAAAACTTGTTCTAAGTTAAAGCTGTCAAACATGGTTTGAAGAAGAATAAAATGCCACTACCAGACGACAGCTAATGTAGAAAATACTTTTCCGACGTATTTTGGCACGATGCGCTCTACCCGTACATAATACAAAAGTTTCGAGATGCATCTACTGTCTCGCTGTCTATTAAACCTGAAATGAACTAAATGTCGCAGAAGTTAGCCCTTTTTCCACATACGACTATTTTGGGTTGAGAAGTGAAGGAAATTATGTTACAAGTTCCAGTAGATTGATAATTTTAGCAGACAGCAGAATTGCGTTTTAAAAAATATAGCAGTGAATATACTCGAACTCGCGACATCTTTTCTACCGTGCGTGATACTTACCATTACGCCACTAGCTGACACGTAGCTATAACAGCTCCAGAAGTCATAACAATTCCTCCAGAACTTCTGCATTCCACAGCGCTGTGGGATAATGCATATCGCCAGGTCAATACTTATGAGAGACAAACAGTTATATCTCTTCTTTTGCACTGCACGACGTTTTCAACAAACAGATAGCGCAATAGAGTAGCTCAAGTGGAAAGCAACACGTCCTATTTAAATTTGTGCATCCTACACTGTTGGCAGTTCTGTGTTGGTGGTAGTTACGTGATTTTATTTTGGTGATTACAAAATAAAGTTGAATGCATGCACTGGGTAGCCGAGACAGCTAGTTCATGGTGACTCGGTCAACCAAGTAAATGAATTTACTGAACGTGCTGCAAATTGATACAGGGAGTCTGTGTGTCAGAATTCTCAGCCAGTGTGGTACAACGGCGTTATGATAGAAAAATGAGCCACTGAAGAGAGAATTTGGTGGTCTGTTGGGCTGATAATAGGTTCGTACTTCTAGGGTCTGGGTTTGATTCCACCTTCAGTCAATGATTTTAGATAGGGAGAGACAGATTCCATTCTCTTCTGGCTACACCAAGTGAAGAAGATATAATGGCATTGTGGTCTGAAATTCACATTAAAAATGATGTTCCTTCTCTACCAAGTAGACGTTGGGTTGAGCCACAATAAAGTCTGGAGTGGTGACATGTAGAAACTCTATCACCAGTAACCTTTCTTATACTAGTTATTTATTTCTAGTGACGAAACAAACGCTATGTAGGCTCACAGGACACTTATTCCATCTTTTATCTGAGCTTCTGTATGTCGATACAATTGGTTCTGAACTGGGAATGTAACTCAGACCGCCCTTAACGCGGAATTTGATCCCTTCGTGACAATACAGCTCGGTTACAATTTGTTGTTTGTTGAAAACTGCAGATTCCTCAACATCTCCACATATTGCGCGTGAATGGGTTCGAATCCTGGCCCCACACTAACGATTTCATTATGTATTATCAAGCTCTAGCATGAGAACACCTATCTGTTGGTGGATAATAATTTCGATATATAATGTATTTTAATTCGTTGTCAACACTAACGATATTTGACGTTTTCCACTCCCAGTGAGACACAGAACTATTTGCGAGATCACTGTAAGTTCAAGATGTTATTCCGAGCTGCTGGCGGAGAAAACTTCGGTAGCTGACGTCTCTTTGTGTTTAGTCAACAACGATATGTGTGGAGCTCTACTCCCAGTCAGCACTGAACTCTTCGTCATGTTATTTCTAGTTCAAACATGCTCACATGTCACTGCTGGCGCAACAAACCCATATTTAACGTTCGTTTTCTCTAGAATATAACAGCGATAGGTGCTGAGTTGGAGTCCTAGGAAGGAAAAAATTAATGTTTCGTCTCGTCTCGTTCAGTTAAAACATCTAGCTACTGGCGAGAAAATGCAATATGTCACTGTTGATTGTGCTTCGATATCTATCTTATTAGGTTCTGGGTTCGAATCCCTGTCCAACACAAAGATTTACCTCACGGCATTTCAAATAAGTTACTTGTCAAGAAGCAATATTTAACATCTCTCGTAGTTCGTTAACAGGGACGTGCTGGGTAGGAATTCGCGTCCGTTAAAAATGTTTGCGTTATGTAATTTAAACTTGGTATTTGCTAATTGATACTGTCTAAAATCGAGGTATATCACTCTCTGTATGCCCAATCAGGAATGACTGTTAGTTTCCGTCGGACACGAAATCTTTGCTTAGTCTGCATGACCTGGGTTTGAATCCATATGCAAAACGAGACGGTTCGTCGTGTCATTTGAAGTTCATACATATTCTCAACTAGATGCTCGTGAATAACTTAAATTTTTAATGTCATTTTGTGTTAAATGACAAGTTCGATATGTTACTTTGAAGAGGAAATCATGAATACAACGAACTTACTACGTGCATTACCTATCTGACGTAATAATGAGAGTGGTAACATTTCAAGTATGTCATTTATTGTAATAAATGCGGGCTTACAAGCCTTAAGGACAGTCTTGCCTATGATAAGGTGTTCCTTGATATTTGTAGTTCGTAGTATTACTTTACATCTTGAGTTACTGCGATACAGAGCAGTGTTTTCTAGTGGTGTCTTGTTGGAACCATTTTCAATAGTCAAACGACTGTACCAAGGAGTGATTAGAGGACCCGCTAGACAGCTGCGTTATGTGTGTTGCATGCGAATCAGGCGAAATGCAATTCAGGTCGTTCGGAGACTTTTGAGCACGGCTGTACCTCGAATTTCCAGGATTCCTTTCACATGCATTTCTTCTTCAAATCCCGATTGGTCGCAGTTGAAAACAAATTCTTTACTGAACCATGAGATAAGTTTGTTTATCTCATATACAAAGTGTCGGGCTGATTCAGCAGTTCGCTGTGCATTGTCAGGTTGACGAATTGCTTAAAATTTCGTTGTCTTACATCTTCCAATTCTGTAGCACCGTTTGAAGTTATGCAACCATTCACTGCTTCCTTGAAAATCACTGTAATCTATGCCGAACGCAATTTGATGTGTACAACATTGTAGGACACTACCATGTACATCCTGTGACTTGTATCGAGCATCCTTGAAACGAACGATGTCAATAATTACGCGAAACATTGAAATTCAAATTTTTGTTGTCCCTGCAAGCCGTTAGATAGGCAACCTGCAGGTGGAACCGATCTCCGGGTTCGGGCACAGTCGGATATTAATGTACGAGATTCCAAGACGAGTCAACAAACGCATTGCTTCGCTCAATATACGCCTCACATAATTGCCACTGTGCTAAAATCGGAGAAATTCATACTAATACTACGGCTTACCGACAGTGTTTCTACCGCGAATGGAGGAAGTCATGCTTATACCCTATGTACAATCTGTGTAGTGGCTTACAGAGTAAGCATGTGTAGAAGAAGGTAGGCATAAATTACGCAAACGAGGAGACAAAGAGTTAAAATTTTAAGATTAAGGAGATACTAACACTTAAGCTAGATCAAGAAGGAAAGAATAAATAAACCACTCTGCAGAGTCAAGGAGGTAAATAGAACAGCCATGGGGGCACCGTAGTAGGACGTTGATTGGCTACATTCTCCGCACTGCAGCTGATGCTGCGGCCTTGATGAGCGGCCAAAACAAAACGAGGAGAGTGCCCCTGGAACGGCAGCTAGTTCCTGCTTACTCCGTGTCCCCCAGTGCTGGCGTGACGCAGGCGAGAATTCTGCCAACCAGCTGTGACGTCACGCGAGGCGCCCAGTGTGTGAAATCTGCCGCGCCGCTGCGAGAAGCGGCAATTGACCTCTTACAGCGGGTACGTGCCCAGAACTTGCAATGATAGCTCTCGCCAACCGGTCGACGCTTTGACGTCTGTGCGAAACAGCTCTCATTGCAGATAATTTACGGGGAAAGCCTTCCCAACGAATTGACTCCAGGAAACGCTGCCTGGTACGGTGTAACTGCGGTGTTCATTAGTTCCGCGAAATGGTACTTTTCTTTGGAACATCACTCTTCCGAACGTTTTAATGCAGGACGCCAGCGTTTCCTCTCCTGCGCCGATCTCTTCATCTCACAGTGGCATTTATAACGTCCTCAGTTATTTGTTCCGCACACGACGTAAACGATAACTGTTTACGTCGTAGTGTAGGAGACGAGCAGTTTGATGTGAGACACTTGTGGTCTGTCAAGCCGGGAACAACCTCAAATTAGCCTACAAAAGCCACCTAAGATACCGTGCTTGCGCGTCGTACGAAATTTTGAATATCCTTTCGCCCTGTTTTGTAGTCGGTAGTACCAAACCAAGATTAAGGGGTTCCTGTCCGTAAGAACAGAAACAATCTTCATATGTATATAGTCAAGGCTCACCGGCCATTTGACCATCTTCTTCTGTGCGGATGCACGAACAGTGCCCGAACTCTTACGGGAATCGGCAGTGAAGCAGCGAGTAAAGAGTATAATGGGCAGGGGCACTATGAATATGGTGCGGGACAATAAGTTGCGAATGTGGGTCTCACGGGAGGCGTGTCAGAGATAAGTCCCTGCAGTCACACTATTCCTCTACGTCCTCGGTGGCTCAGATGGATAGAGGGTCTGGCATGTAAGTAGTAAATGCCGGGTTCGAGTCCCGGTCAACACACATTTTCAACTATCCCCGTTGACTTATATCAACGCCTGTAAGCAGCTAGCGGTATTCATTTCATTGCAATTTCATACTTTGTTGTCAGTCTTTGTCTGTCTGTCCGATTGTTAAGAACCCTTTTCTCAGGAATGGGTACACATATCAAGCTGAAATTTATGAAAAATACTGATGTCTATTGTGCATTGGCGGTGTAAAAACCGGAAGCTTCTAAGTCAATGCAGTCACATATACACCCATTTATGTCATATGTTTTGACACTCGAAAACTCACTCATCAAAACCTATAGGGTAGTTTCCGTTGACCCAGCATCATAAAATTTTGCAAGAAGCAAGATTTCACACTACAACTCAAGTAAAAGATCCGAAAATTTTTAATCCTTAATTATGTCAAACGAAAATTAAATTTTTTTGGCATTTGTTATCGAACTGTCTGTCTGCCCGTCCGTCTGTTATGAGCATTTTTTCTCAGGAACAGGTGGACGTGTCAAATTGAAATTTATGATGCAAAGTGTATGGTCTCTTGGCGTTACAAAAAACGTTAGGTTCTAAGTCAAAGCAGTCAAAAGATTCAGCTATGTATGTCTCATACTTTTTATAATGTGAATTACTGATCAGCCAACGGCCTTGCCGCAGTGGTAACACCGGTTCCCGTCAAATCACCGAGCGCTGTTGGCAAGCGGGGTGCACTCAGCCGTTGTGAGGCAAACTCAGGAGCTACTTGATTGAGAAGTAGCGGCTCCGGTCTCGTAAACTGACATACGGCCGGAAGAGCGGTGTGCTGACCACATGTCCTCCATATTCGCATCCAGTGACGCTTGTGGATGAGGGTGACGCGGCGGCCAGTCGGTACCGTTGGGCCTTCGTGGCCTGTCCGGGCGGAGTTTTTTAAATTACTAATCAAAATCCATCTCGCACCTGGCCAGTTTTTTTCGGCTATGTTCAATCTGCCCACTCCAATCGCAGATGTAAAATACAGGACGCGTGTCTATTGGTTTCCTACCCTACTAATGTATTTATGAAACTCCCACACGTTTCAAAGTTATTTCACAATATACTGGAACATTCCTTCTTGACCATAAAAAATAGTTATTCTATAGATTCAACTTTGCATGAGCACATAAATATTCGAAGCATGTGGATTTGATGTTACATGAGTTACATCAAATCCTCATGCTTCAAATAGTTTTCCAAATGTAATTTACTTAATTTTCCATGTTACACTATCCTTCACAAGTGGTATATTTCAAAATTATTAAATTTATTTTCGTAACTACGTAGCTACCTTTTGTTTATATTATACACTCCTGGAAATGGAAAAAAGAACACATTGACACCGGTGTGTCAGACCCACCATACTTGCTCCGGACACTGCGAGAGGGCTGTACAAGCAATGATCACACGCACGGCACAGCGGACACACCAGGAACCGCGGTGTTGGCCGTCGAATGGCGCTAGCTGCGCAGCATTTGTGCACCGCCGCCGTCAGTGTCAGCCAGTTTGCCGTGACATACGGAGCTCCATCGCAGTCTTTAACACTGGTAGCATGCCGCGACAGCGTGGACGTGAACCGTATGTGCAGTTGACGGACTTTGAGCGAGGGCGTATAGTGGGCATACGGGAGGCCGGGTGGACGTACCGCCGAATTGCTCAACACGTGGGGCGTGAGGTCTCCACAGTACCTCGATGTTGTCGCCAGTGGTCGGCGGAAGGTGCACGTGCCCGTCGACCTGGGACCGGACCGCAGCGACGCACGGATGCACGCCAAGACCGTAGGATCCTACGCAGTGCCGTAGGGGACCGCACCGCCACTTCCCAGCAAATTAGGGACACTGTTGCACCTGGGGTATCGGCGAGGACCATTCGCAACCGTCTCCATGAAGCTGGGCTACGGTCCCGCACACCGTTAGGCCGTCTTCCGCTCACGCCCCAACATCGTGCAGCCCGCCTCCAGTGGTGTCGCGACAGGCGTGAATGGAGGGACGAATGGAGACGTGTCGTCTTCAGCGATGAGAGTCGCTTCTACCTTGGTGCCAATGATGGTCGTATGCGTGTTTGGCGCCGTGCAGGTGAGCGCCACAATCAGGACTGCATACGACCGAGGCACACAGGGCCAACACCCGGCATCATGGTGTGGGGAGCGATCTCCTACACTGGCCGTACACCACTGGTGATCGTCGAGGGGACACTGAATAGTGCACGGTACATCCAAACCGTCATCGAACCCATCGTTCTACCATTCCTAGACCGGCAAGGGAACTTGCTGTTCCAACAGGACAATGCACGTCCGCATGTATCCCGTGCCACCCAACGTGCTCTAGAAGGTGTAAGTCAACTACCCTGGCCAGCAAGATCTCCGGATCTGTCCCCCATTGCGCATGTTTGGGACTGGATGAAGCGTCGTCTCACGCGGTCTGCACGTCCAGCACGAGCGCTGGTCCAACTGAGGCGCCAGGTGGAAATGGCAAGGCAAGCCGTTCCACAGGACTACATCCAGCATCTCTACGATCGTCTCCATGGGAGAATAGCAGCCTGCATTGCTGCGAAAGGTGGATATACACTGTACTAGTGCCGACATTGTGCATGCTCTGTTGCCTGTGTCTATGTGCCTGTGGTTCTGTCAGTGTGATCATGTGATGTATCTGACCCCAGGAATGTGTCAATAAAGTTTCCCCTTCCTGGGACAATGAATTCACGGTGTTCTTATTTCAATTTCCAGGAGTGTATTTCTAGGAATTTTGTAATCATAAAAAATGTATTTAATTTAAATTTGTCTATATTCTTAAAAGCAGATATTGCTCTGCTTATCAGTTTGACTAATAGAAGCTTCTAGATGCTTCCGGAAGTAACAAGGCTTCATATACAGGGTGTTACAAAAAGGTACGGCCAAACTTTCAGGAAACATTCCTCACACACAAATAAAGAAAAGATGTTATGTGAACATGTGTCCGGAAACGCTTAATTTCCATGTTAGAGCTCATTTTAGTTTCGTCAGTATGTACTGTACTTCCTCGATTCACCGCCATGATTTCATACGTGATATTCTACCTGCGCTGCTAGAACATGTGTCTTTACAAGTACGACACAACATGTGGTTCATGCACGATGGAGCTCCTGCACATTTCAGTCGAAGTGTTCGTACGCTTCTCAACAACAGATTCGGTGACCGATGGATTGGTAGAGGCGGACCAATTCCATGGCCTCCACGCTCTCCTGACCTCAACCCTCTTGACTTTCATTTATGGGGGCATTTGAAAGCTCTTGTCTACGCAACCCCGGTACCAAATGTAGAGACTCTTCGTGCTCGTATTGTGGACGGCTGTGATACAATACGCCATTCTCCAGGGCTGCATCAGCGCATCAGGGATTCCATGCGATGTAGGGTGGATGCGTGTATCCCCGCTAACGGAGGACATTTTGAACATTTCCTGTAACAAAGTGTTTGAAATCACGCTGGTACGTTCTGTTGCTGTGTGTTTCCATTCCATGATTAATGTGATTTGAAGAGAAGTAATAAAATGAGCTCTAACATGGAAAGTAAGCGTTTCCGGATACATGTCCACATAACATATTTTCTTTCTTTGTGTGTGAGGAATATTTCCTGGAAGTTTGACCGCACCTTTTTGTAACACCCTGTATACAAGAGATTCGCGCCAAAACGAACACTACGCTTCTGTTCCTCATTTCAGCTCAAACACTGCTTGTGGGCTGTATGTCAGACTGCTGACATACTGCGTAGTTAATCTTTGTTTTATGACTGTGAAAAAAGCCGCGTGTGAAGAAGCTCTTTTAGTGCCGGAAGATGAACAATGTAATATTTTACTCTCGTGATAAATCAGGATATGGCATACATCTTATGAAGTGATGGCATGAAGATGCATTTTCTCTTGGTTATTTATGACGTGGACCTCTGATCGATCCCTAGAGGGAACACGACGAACCTGAATCATGGTTTCCTTAAAAGATGAGTACAATATTTAGTTACATTATTATTCATCGAACTTTTATTTAATATTGGTTCTTTCCTAGCAGGGCAAGTATTTACTGACATATCAGTGACAATTCCTAGAAGAAGACATTATTAAATAACAAACTCCAAGAATTATTTGTACGTAATGTTGGAAAGACCAACGCTACACGGTTTTCTTTAATGTTAGTAAGTTAACATTTCCTGTGAGGATAATGACAGTAAAAAAATTTTGAAAACTACAATTTCCGATGCGATAGGGTTGCAGCTGAGATGAATTTTTGGAATGATTTCGTGATGCCTTCAGCTGTCATTTTCTTTATTTCATGTACGATTGTACAATTTTCAAGTATCCAAAACGGAAGCAGTGCACATTGGATATATTACTGACACTTGAGGTTTTGACAAAATCGTTAAAATAGACTTTTGAATTCTTCACGCAAAAACTAGTTTCGTTTATGATTAGATCTGAACTTAACCACAGAAGTCCACTCGTCTCGTGATAAGAAGGCCAGGAAAACAAAACGATTAATTGTTAATTTTACGCAGTTAAAATTCACAAAATTATGAGAAAAGTTTACGTAAACGTCAGTTTTACCATTTGTAAGTCCACGACTACCTCTCTGGTGTAAGAGGGTGAGAGGATATTAAAAATATCACATGGCGCGCATGCGCGGTGGTTTAGATGGCTTTTGTCCTCTAATTTGAGGATGTTTCCCGGTTCAGTAGCCCACAAGGTTCATACACCAAACTGTTTTACTCGACTTCACCTACACCACTGTACATAGTATGTTGTGGACAGTTATCGTTCCTACCCTGTATATTCCAACATCTGTCTTCCCCTACTACTTTTACCCTCTATGGCTGCCTCCAGCATCATGGAAGCTATTCTCTGTTGCCCTAACTCTCTTTTCCTGTCATGGTGTAGCTTGTTCTCGTTTCTGTTTTTCACATAGTCCTTTCCTCCTCATTTCTTGTCTTATTTGTCTACAATATTTTCAGCATCTTTCAATAGCACCAGATCTCAATTACATTATTTATCTTGTTTTTTGGTTTACCTACTCTTTAATGATTCGTTTCCATATAATGCTGCATTCTCAGGTTAAGGTCTCTGTTTGACACTACACCCTTTTTAGTCAGAGCAATTCATTCGGTATTCTCTTCTTATTGTTCCTTTTCAGTTCCTGTATATATGGTATATTATCGGTCTTTTCCTGCATCTCATACCTATTTTTTTTGGAATTTGAAACTGAGATGGTGGGAAGCTAGGATCTAGGAGCGGTAAGGCGCTGAGCATAAATAAAATATTTATTTTAACGTATTTGTTTACAATAGAGGTCAAATTTAACATCAACAAAGCTGAGCAATAATTTTTTGCTCAAAATGGCTCTGAGCACTACGGGACTTAACATCTGAGGTCATCACTCCCCTAGAACTAAAACTACTAAAACCTAACTAACCTAAGGACATGACAGACGTCCATGCCCGAGGCAGGATTCGAACCTGCGACCGTAGCAGTCGCGCGGTTCCGGACTGAAGCGCTTAGAATCGCTCGGCCACTGCGGCCGGCTAATACTTTTTTGCAATAGAGGCTACGTTTAACTGGAACAATTAGGAACCCCGAGTAGAGTAACGAGATTTCGGGAATACATTTGTCTAGTTAAAATATTTAAGTGATTAACGCTGTAAGTTCGCAGGTTAATGCAAGCGTGAAAAACCATTGCAAATGTGAAATCCTGGTACATTGATAACCGGCATGACCGGAAGAATGTTGAGGGGTGCAAACGTGCAAGTGTTGTGTTGTACAGGTGCTATATCTACACTCCTGGAAATGGAAAAAAGAACACATTGACACCGGTGTGTCAGACCCACCATACTTGCTCCGGACACTGCGAGAGGGCTGTACAAGCAATGATCACACGCACGGCACAGCGGACACACCAGGAACCGCGGTGTTGGCCGTCGAATGGCGCTAGCTGCGCAGCATTTGTGCACCGCCGCCGTCAGTGTCAGCCAGTTTGCCGTGGCATACGGAGCTCCATCGCAGTCTTTAACACTGGTAGCATGCCGCGACAGCGTGGACGTGAACCGTATGTGCAGTTGACGGACTTTGAGCGAGGGCGTATAGTGGGCATGCGGGAGGCCGGGTGGACGTACCGCCGAATTGCTCAACACGTGGGGCGTGCGGTCTCCACAGTACATCGATGTTGTCGCCAGTGGTCGGCGGAAGGTGCACGTGCCCGTCGACCTGGGACCGGACCGCAGTGACGCACGGATGCACGCCAAGACCGTAGGATCCTACGCAGTGCCGTAGGGGACCGCACCGCCACTTCCCAGCAAATTAGGGACACTGTTGCTCCTGGGGTATCGGCGAGGACCATTCGCAACCGTCTCCATGAAGCTGGGCTACGGTCCCGCACACCGTTAGGCCGTCTTCCGCTCACGCCCCAACATCGTGCAGCCCGCCTCCAGTGGTGTCGCGACAGGCGTGAATGGAGGGACGAATGGAGACGTGTCGTCTTCAGCGATGAGAGTCGCTTCTGCCTTGGTGCCAATGATGGTCGTATGCGTGTTTGGCGCCGTGCAGGTGAGCGCCACAATCAGGACTGCATACGACCGAGGCACACAGGGCCAACACCCGGCATCATGGTGTGGGGAGCGATCTCCTACACTGGCCGTACACCACTGGTGATCGTCGAGGGGACACTGAATAGTGCACGGTACATCCAAACCGTCATCGAACCCATCGTTCCACCATTCCTAGACCGGCAAGGGAACTTGCTGTTCCAACAGGACAATGCACGTCCGCATGTATCCCGTGCCACCCAACGTGCTCCAGAAGGTGTAAGTCAACTACCCTGGCCAGCAAGATCTCCGGATCTGTCCCCCATTGAGCATGTTTGGGACTGGATGAAGCGTCGTCTCACGCGGTCTGCACGTCCAGCACGAACGCTGGCCCAACTGAGACGCCAGGTGGAAATGGCAAGGCAAGCCGTTCCACAGGACTACATCCAGCATCTCTACGATCGTCTCCATGGGAGAATAGCAGCCTGCATTGCTGCGAAAGGTGGATATACACTGTACTAGTGCCGACATTGTGCATGCTCTGTTGCCTGTGTCTATGTGCCTGTGGTTCTGTCAGTGTGATCATGTGATGTATCTGACCCCAGGAATGTGTCAATAAAGTTTCCCCTTCCTGGGACAATGAATTCACGGTGTTCTTATTTCAATTTCCAGGAGTGTACATCTACATGGATACTCTGCAAATCACATTTAATTCTCTATTATTCCAGTCTCGTATAGCGCGCGGAAAGAACGAATACCTATATCTTTCCGTACGAGCTCTGATTTCCCTTATTTTATCGTGGTGTTTGTGGGCTGGAGTTCCATGCCTGTTGCCCTCGGTCGGTGGATACAGGGACGGTCAACGCTGGTTGCGTATGACGCTGGAGCTGTTGTCCGATGATGTCCCATACATTGTCGACTGGAGAAAGATCTGGTGATCGAGCAGGCCAAAGCAACATGTTGCCACGCTGTAGGGCACGATGGGTTAAAACAGGGGTATGCCAGCGAACGTAATCCTATAGGAAAACGCCCCCTGGAATGCTGATCATGAATGGGAGCACAAGAGTTCGAACAGCCAGACTGGCTTACAAATGTAAAATCAGGGTGCGTGGGACAGCGGCGAGAGTGCTTCTGCTGTCACAGGAAATCGCACCACAGACCTTAACTCCAGGTGTGGGTCCAGTGTGTCTAGCACACAGACAGGTTGGTTGCAAGCCTTGGAGTGACTTCCTTCTAACCAATACAGAGCCATCACTGGCACGAGCCAGAACCAGCTTCCATCAGAAAACCAACAGACCGCTACTCCGTCATCCAATGAGCTCTCGCTTGACATCATTGAAGTCGCAAACGACCGTGCTTTTTGGAATAGGTGGAATGCACGCTACAGGGCGTCCGGCTCCGACTTGTCCTTGACGAATCCGATTCTTAATACTACTTTGTGTCAGTTTGGTGCGAACTGTAGCTCGAATGCTGCTCCACGTCGCCGTCCGGAACCCGGTCTTCTTGCGACCATATATTCCCGTGACCACCGCTACCATAATCATGCACAGTACCTACGTTCCTGCCAAGTCTTTCTGCAGTATACAGCTTTTCGTAGCTCTGTTATATGACCTCGTTCAAAGATGGTGAGCTGCTGATAATGGCGTCTTCGTCGCCTTAAAGGTATTCTCGACTAACATCAACTCTCTACGCCCAACAGCAAAACTAACTAACGTACACGGCCGATACAGCGTGTATTTAAATCAAACTTGAATTGCATGCTTAGTTGGTGTTGGGATTTTTGTCAGTCTGCGTATTTAGCTCACGGAAATACTCCAAATAAACAACTTTAAATTACAGTCTATAATACGGTCTTTTTTGTAACCAAAACGAAGCGAACTCTTTGAGCTCTATAACCATTAGAACATCACCCGGAGACACTTACTGCGTCAGACAAGAGTTTTGGCTACTTGTAAATCAATATTACAAATAGCACAGTGAGCATACACGTTAAACATTTTTAAAAAATTTCAAGATAGCAGAACACACAACTACTATGCAGGCTTTGAAATGAGAAAGTGAGCATTAGGAAATCGTTAAGCATAAGACATTATGGACGAGAGGAACCAAGGACAGCCGGTCGGTGTGGCCAAGCGGTTCTAGGCGCTTCAGTCTGGAACGGCGCGACCGCTACGGTCACAGGTTCGAATCCTGCCTCGGGCATGGATGTGTGTGATGTCCTTATGTTAGTTAGGTTTAAGTAGTTCTAAGTTCTAGGGGACTGATGACCTCAGATTTTAAGACTCATACTGCTCAGAGCCATTTCAACCATTTTTTGAACCAAGGACAAATCCAAAGCAAATCAAGGGGGCTGAAACACTTGGATTAACCACACACCGAACTGTCGCCCCATTCAGCACATTCTAAAACATGCCCATCTACAAACATACACGAAAATACGTTAAATTTATACAACATATAAATGACAAATAACACATGGAATTTTTTTAATCTTAACTCACAATGAAAAATATTAAATACACCCAAATCCGGAAGGTACACGCAACAGTGACGCAGGAAAAGGCAAATCAAAGATAAACCACGATGAAAAGTTTTAAAGATACCGAAAGCTAGGAAATACACGCACCAGTAGTGCAGGTAAAGATGAGTCTTTGTAGATCAAGGTTAACAGACAATGAGAATGAGTTTTAAAGATACCTAACCTACAAAACACACGCACCAGTAGTTCAGGTAAAAGCAAATGGAATCCCTCTTACAACCAAATGATATTTGACTCGAACATGTACTTGCAACCGGGATGCTGATCCACGTAAACACCTTACCCCAAAACAATGGCCAGAAGTACATGATGAAATAAAACAACCCTTTTTGTTTTACATTCATGTTTTGAAAGTTCGGTAATTCCAATGGTATCTGATAAGTGATTTCGAGTAATACATTAAATCTCATAAAATTTATTATTCCATTTGGTTACTAGTAGGTCATGCTTGTCCAATATATGTTCGCAATATTTTGCATTTACAAATGAAGCCATAATTAAGAAAATTTAGGTCAGCATGGTTATTTTCCAATATTTTATATAATGTGATGTATATTCTACGTAAAAGTCTTTTCTATTGTATTCGCCAGTTTCAGTATAAAATATGCAAGGTTTTGTGGATACTCATAAAAAATTCTCTAAAAAATTTTAAACTTGTAGTTGTTAATTTAATAAATTTACACTGTAGTTTTGTTGACTTGATTGTTAACAAACGTATAAATAAGAGGAGCACAAGACTCAAGAATGGACAGTTGGAGACAGTTTTGAGACGCAACCACTGTGTCGCACGTCTGTGCAATAATGTAATTGTTGTAATACAGTATCGCGACTATATAGCCTGTTATGTGGAGTGGGCTCCCACTAAAAAGAAATGGTGCAGCTTGTCATAAATAAACCACTATAAAAACGACTTGGTACCTGGATTATTTCATGGCATTCACGAAACTTGATCCAGTTAGCTGAAGAAATAGACCGAGACAACGACTACTTCAGCAGCAGCAGCAACAGGAAGCAGATTACTACGAGTTACACCGAACCTGGGTACATTTTCTTCTTTTCACATACTTATTTCTTTCCTGAAGTCCTGCCATTTGTGTTGCTTCTCTACAAAGTATTCCGTTGTCTATTATGTCCATTCTAATTCCTATGTTTTTCATATCTTTGTCAGTTTCGGTGAAACATGTGGCTTTGAACTTGTAGCCGTTTAGTAGGCTGAAGATCTGCTTTGTTAGGTTGCAATAATCCATTCGGTGTATATATATATATATATATATATATATATATATCCACAAATCTCTAGTCTTTTCCTCATTACATCAGTTAGATTTTCCATTTTCAAATCGGGCCCTCTAAGTGATCTTAATTTGTATCCAACGTTACTATTACTTGTAAGGCCCAGTATTTTCCTTAGAATTCTTCTTTCAACTTTTCCCGTATTTCAAGATCCCCAAATATTATTACGTTAAGTGTTTCTGCAGCATGCAGTGGTTCAAGCCTTACCACCGTTCGATAGTGTCAGTTTTGTGCTCCAGGATATAGTTTTTTGTTATAAATGTTTTTCGTCATTCAGAATGCCCTTTCCATTTTATATACTCTACTTTCTATGACTATCTTTTCTTTTGTGTTGCTTGTTATCCATTCTTCTAGATATTTAAGACAGGACAGTTTGTTTTGGAAATTTTGTTATGATCTTTAAGATTTGGAGGGGTATCATTGATATTTGTCATGAAATGTGTTTCTTCAAATGATATTTTTTACTTCTATTTTGTCTGCTTGTTTCTGTAGTTCTGAGATTTGTTCCTTGGCACTGTGCAATGAGTCAGTAATTCATTTCATGTCATTTACAAAAGCTAGACAATCTGTGATGATTTTGTTTGTATTTCTTTATACATTCATCAATAAAAGTTTTGCCTCACCTCGGTTCCGAGAGTACTGGAACCTGTACAGAAAATTGCATAGAGATAAACATAAACATCATTTCCGCCCTTTTTATTGCTCATGAAAACCAGACATTGCGTGTTGCACCACCGTAGCGAGACCTTCAGAGGTGGTGGTCCAGATTGCTGTACACACCAGTACCTCTAATACCCAGTAGCACGTCCTCTTGCGTTGATGCAAGCCTCTATTCGTCGTGGCACACTATCCACAAGTTCATCAAGGCACTGTTGGTCCATATTGTCCCACTCCTCAACGGCGATTCGGAGTAGATACGTCAGAGTGGTTGGTGAGTCACGTCGTCCAAAACAGCCCTTTTCAATGTATCCCAGGCAAGTTCGATAGGGTTCATGTCGTTATCCTGAAGGAAGTCATTCACAAGATCTGCACGATGTGGGAACTGTCGTCCATGAAGATGAGTCCCTCGCCAATATGCTGCCGATGTGGTTGCACTATCGGTCGGAGGATGCCTTTCACGTATCGTACAGCCGTTACGGCGCCTTCCATGACCACCAGCAGCGTACATCTGCCCCACATAATGCCACCCCAAAACAGCAGGGAACCTCCACCTTGCTGCACTCGCTGGACAGTGTGTCTAAGGCGTTCGGCCTGACCGGATTGTCTCCAAACAGATCACCGACGATTGTCTGGTTGAAGGCATACGCGAATGACTGGAACTGATCGGCTGTCGGACCCCCTCCGTCTAATAGGCGCTGCTCATGCATGGTTGTTTACATCTTTGGGCGGCTTTAGAGACATCTCTCTACAGTCAAAGGGACGGTGTCTGTGATACAATGTCCACAGTAAACGTTTATTCTCAGGAGATGATGCTGTGGTGTATCGAGAGCTTGTAACAATGGAAAATTGTACTGAAATGCAAGAGGATCTGCAGATAATTGACGCATGGTGCAGGGAATGGAAATTGAATATCAATGTAGACAAGTGTAATGTGCTGCGAATACATAGAAAGATAGATCCCTTATCATTTAGCTACAAAATATCAGGTCAGCAACTGGAAGCAGTTAATTCCATAAATTATCTGAGAGTACGCATTAGGAGTGATTTAAAATGGAATGATCATATAAAGTTGATTGTCGGTAAAGCAGATGCCAGACTGAGATTCATTGGAAGAATCCTAAGGAAATGCAATCCGAAAACAAAGGAAGTAGGTTACAGTACGCTTGTTCGCCCACTGCTTGAATACTGCTCACCAGTGTGGGATCCGTACCAGATAGGGTTGATAGAAGAGATAGAGAAGATCCAACGGAGAGCAGCGCGCTTCGTTACAGGATCATTTAGTAATCGCGAAAGCGTTACGGAGATGATAGATAAACTCCAGTGGAAGACTCTGCAGGAGAGACGCTCAGTAGCTCGGTACGGGCTTTCGTTAAAGTTTCGAGAACATACCTTCACCGAAGAGTCAAGCAGTATATTGCTCCGTCCTACGTATATCTCGCGAAGAGACCATGAGGATAAAATCAGAGAGATTAGAGCCCACACAGAAGCATACCGACAATCCTTCTTTCCACGAACAATACGAGACTGGAATAGAAGGGAAAACCGATAGGGGTACTCAGGGTACCCTCCGCCACACACCGTCAGGTGGCTTGCGGAGTATGGATGTAGAAGTAGAAGAGTTCTGGGAACCGGGGTGATGAAAAAAATTTTTTTTTGTTTGTAATTGGACATCCTTAGTATTGCCAGAACTATATACTTAAATGGATATGGTGTCTGTTCTTTCGGACATCCTCTTCTGTGCGGATGCACACATATTACTCGAACTCTTACGGGATTTGGTAAGAATGTCTTCCACGAGTAATGAGTGTTTAGGTTAGGGACACTAGGAATGTAGTGTGTGGACATATCAGGTGAGAATGTGGCTCTCGCGGGAGGCGTGCGCGAGATAGTCCCTGCAGTCGCAGTATCATCTGTGCCATCGGTGGCTCAGATGGATAGAGCGTCTGCCATGTAAGCAGGAGATCCCGGGTTCGAGTCCTCATCGGGGCACAGATTTTCACCTGTCCCCGTTGATATATACCGACACCCGTCAGCATCTGAAGGTATTAATATATAATTGTAATTTCGTTCTATGCGGTGAGGACATAAGCGCCGAGCCGACTGGCCGCAGCCCAACTTCAAGATTAGGCATTTCGAGACCGTCGTCTTAGAAATTAGAAATTGTATACATAGTGAAGAAGCTTGTTAATTTTGTCTGGCGCGCTTTGCTTGCGACACATCTATATATTTCTGAATGTATCGTCACTAATTTTTCATAATAAAACTCATTAAACGATTTGCTTGAATTGTTGTCTAGCGATTCGAGAAAGTAGGTTTCGTAGACACCCCATTTCGACGACTAGGCAGGATTAAACACTCCTGCTGAAGTCTTATTGAACTGTAATTCTTGGTTTCACCTCCAGCGCTTTGTGTTCGACTTCACAGAAGGCAGTGACGAAATGTGATGGACGGACTTCCCTTCCTCTACGGCGTAATGGAAATTTACGCAAAAGCGAAGCTGCAAGATGTCCGTTTGATGACTGCCTTAACGTACGGTAATAGCCGAGCCGCTCAGTTTTTGTGTCCGGGAGATTTTCAAAACGAAACTGCCGCTACAGGAGGCCTTCTGAAGCCATTGATGGTCGTTCTATAGAGAACGGCATATGTAAGCCTGATACTTGCGACTGAGGAAAGCTTAGAAGGACGGAAAATTAGATATTTGTCGTCAGTTCCTGTGGACAACACACACACATTCCCGCACACACACACACACACACACACACACACACACACACACAGAGAGAGAGAGAGAGAGAGAGAGAGACACAGACACGCCCGAGGGAGGAATCGAACCTCAGACGGGGGGGAGCCGAGCGAACCGTGACAAGACGCATGAGACCGCGCGACTACCCCTCGCGGGTTAGAAGGACGAAGACACCTCAGTAGATGACGCTATTCTCAATGCTCGTTTCAGCATGAGACAGGTAGCAGCAGCAATTAATTCCGGCCAGAAGGCTCCTGTTATGTACCTTACTTATACCTGGTACCAGGGAGTTATTAGATAACAGGAACTTTGTGCTGGCTTATGGTGTGGAGCTCGATGAAGAAGAAGGTGAGACATCATTTCCGTTATTGTACGAATGGGACAGTGTCGTCGACTCTGTGTGACGTGTCACACGCTGATGGTAAACGAAGCACGTCGGAGCGGAGGATGCTGCCTTCTAGACTAGAGGAGACAACGGCCGTCCTTGACGACGCAGGTGGGGTGCAGACTGCAGACCGCGTCCTCCATTCGCCGCACATCGTAAAGCGCACACACGGACATTCGGTCTGCCGGCTTCCCGATATAGCGGCGAGGGAGACGCGTACTGACTCTGTAAGCAAAGACACAATGCACCTGACGTCAGGCTCACGGCAAGATGGAGGAACACTGTAAAGCCGGCCGTGGTGGCCGAGCGGTTCTAGGTGCTACAGTCTGGAACCACGCGACCGCTACGGTCGCAGGTTCGAATCCTGCCTCAGGCGTGGATGTGTGTGATGTCCTTAGGTTAGTTAGGTTTAAGTAGTTCTAAGTTCGTCCCTTGTGGTCTCGCGGTAGCGTTCTCGCTTCCCGAGCACGGGGGCCCGGGTTCGATTCCCGGCGGGGTCAGGGATTTTTCCTGGCTCCAGATGACTGGGCGGTGCGGGTCTCCAGCATCGTTCCCCTACGCTCTGTAAAGAAGCATGGGACTTCATTTCCATTTTTCCAGTTCTAAGTTCTAGGGGACTGATCACCTCAGAAGTTAAGTCCCGTAGTGCTCAGAGCCATTGGAACCATTTGAACATTGTAAGACAGTGTGACAACAGCGGTATAGCTTAACAACATTCACTGGGTTTCGTTTTAGAAGAGCGTCTATGCAAATAAAGCATATCCCCGCTGTATGAAACAGTCCTAGTGAGCTCTGTAGCCAATCTGGCGAGCTAGAAAGGAGATTTAAAATTTTTTGGAACATCATTACAGGAAAAAGAGTTAGCTATTAATATTATAACTTATTTAATGAACACGGCGGGTGTGTCGGTGGATTAGGACTCGGGTTTAGTGCTTTTGGGGAAGTGATTTATTCAGTGTTTCTGTTACTGTAAGGTCCTTGTGGGCGTGTGATGAAATCCTTTGGGCAAACTGAGTGCTGACGTTCCTGATTTCTTTTTTAAAAAAATGAGGGTTTAATTGTCATTATCATAGTTTAGTTAAGAACTTAACTTGATTTATGTGTAACAGCGCGAGTGATTTACGGGATTCCGTATTTTGAAGACTTCCCACACCGACACTTCTACAAACCTGTGGTAGCATACTCTAAAAAACAACGTAAGTGCGTAAACTAGTTATGTGGATTATGACCAGTAACGAGACAATCATCACAGGTTGTGTACAAAATGACTACCGGTAGCGGCAATGCACTCTTCCAGTCTGGCGTGGAATGGACTACGCCACCAGCATACGCTATAAGTGGGCTGCTTCTGTGTTGGCAGCGCTGTGTAGCGCTTTGCATTGGATCTCTGACAGCGCTTTCTTTGTAAGAGACTCTGTGGCTGGTTGGACTTGTTGTTGGAAGTTAATCGCCAGTAGTGTTGGGCCGTTGGGAGTTAATCGCCATCAGTGATAGAAGTACTGTTGGACAGTTGGAGATGAACAGCCAGCAGTGATGGATGTTAGATGTGAGAAGTTAGCATTGATGGAGGGTAGAGGTCTGAAGTGTTAGCGTAGGCTAACGATCTGTACGTGTTCGACTTTGTACTAGATGTCAATGACGATTTATATTCGTGTCTGAAATGGATGTCACATTATTAAGGTAAAAGAGACATTATTTGGTTTGCAACAAAATCTTTCCTTTGCTAACCACATGCCTATTAGTACTTAGTGGCTTTAGTAGTTAGAATCTTTTATTTAGCTGGCAGTATTAACGCTCGCTGTATTGCAGTAGTTCGCGTAATGAAGATTTTTGTGAGGTAAGTGTTTATTGAAATGTATAGGTTATTGTTAGGATTTCTTTTTCGTCAAGACCATTCTTAGGATAATTCAGGTTACATAGTGTGTAAGCTTAGGGACTGATGACCTTAGCAGTTAAGTCCCATAAGATTTCACACATCCACACACGCATTCTCCATCGACATTGGTTCCATCCGTATCACATCTATGTAACCTAAATTATCCTACGGACAAACACACACACCCATGCCAGAGGGAGAACTCGAAACTCCGCCGGGACGAGGCGCACAGTCCATGACTGCAGCGCCCTAGACCGTTCGGCCAATCCCACGCGGCGGAGAATGCGTACGACATTTTCCAGACTCATGCCACTTCCTCGTGCGATGGCGTGGGATCTAACGTGCGGATCAACTGCAACCACAGCAAGGACATTAATTTCCCCCTCTTCTGTCGTCAGTTGTTTCCTTCTGTTAACGTTGTCTAGCTGTTGCACTACCACTTTCACGTAACTGGTTGAAGTAGTTGATAAATAATTGCCGGGATGGTTGATGACCAATGGGCTATCTTGCTGCATATACCTACAGGAACGAACTGCATTCTTCCTACACTCTCCATACATCTTGACCATGTCGGCTTCTGCACTGGTAAATCCCATCGTCCACCCACCAAGTACTACTTGAACTGCCACGTATTAACTGACTAGCAAGTCGCAATTGCACTCAAGGAACACAGAGGCACACTGTAAGCAAACGTAACAACATAGTACCTAGCAACTACACACGTTGAATAGTACAAAGAAATGTCGATGTGGAAACATTTCAAAGTACAATATCTCGTAAACGGCTCGCACTAGAATCCTGCAACAAACATCACTGAGATTATAATTTACCATATTTTAGTTTTTAACATTAATAGGCACTGTTGCATTTAAAAAGGTATATGTTTGCACAAAAGTACACTTTCTAAGTGTTATTACAATCTGTTTCTCGGTTAAGAATACCAGCCCTTGACTGCCAATCCATTCTGAGAAAACTGCACATCAATAGTGCTTTCCATTTTCGCAATATTTGCGGTTCAAGTTTTAGACGATTCACTCTGTATACATTTACACGCCATACATATTTTCTTTTTTTTAAAAAAAGATGTGTAGCCTACGTCTGTTCGAACGTTTATTAGAGTATCGTGTAAAAATTTGCAGTAAATCGGCCAAGAATTTTTCGAAATTTTTGGTAACAACGTTAAACATGCCTTGTCTTTATAATATAGTAGTACAGAAGTACAGATTTTTTAATGTATGCTCTGTCTCTCTGCATCTGTCAAACTTATAGCTACATATTTTGTTGAGTTTGGAGAGCAACAAAATCTGAATTTTACAGTGTTCAAGTGGACAAAATTCACAAAGCCATCTCATGCCCGAAGTCCAACAACAGTTTAAAGGCCTACGTGATAGGCAGAGATAGTAGTGCGCCTGAGGTTTTAATACTATAATATATGCACTGAAAATGGAAGGACAACGAGGTCATTAGAGATCGATCAGAATGCCCGAATTTTTGAAGCATTGGGAATGAAATCGGGCGTGCCCTTTCAAAAGAACCGTGCTGCCATTTATAGAAAACTTTAATCCGTATGAGGAGCAGAGGTGAAAATCAGAGGGAGCGACAGCCCCGCTGTATGGCGAGTGATCAAACACGTCCCATCAGAAACCCTGCAGGACGTTCCTCATTGCCCCTGCAGTGTGTGGCAGAGAAGAAGGACACGGATGATTGTTATGTTGTGTGGGCTGCATGGAATCAGGCGAAATGTCTCACAGGCATTCATCCTTGACTGGAGACACTATTTTCTAGGAATCTTTAGGTGCTCACTGAGCGCTCAGAACTGGAAAGAGCGACAGGCATACTAGGGACACTGTCCAACACATCTCTGCAAAACTTCATCAGAGTTTCACTGTGGTTTCCGTTTCCCCATCGATCGGACCTTACCTTCCCAATAGTCCTATAGAATTGTTGTGTGCCATTCGCATAAGATTTCACACAGTTGTAGGTCTATTAATTACACCCATAGTAACTGTAATGTGAATCAAGGATACTCTAAACCTGTTTGATGATTCTGTATTTTTTAGGGATGTCACAATAATTCAATTGCCATGGTACAAAGTGAGCCACTCCACTTTCTCACAAACACACTGCAAAGAGTACGCATGAATGAGAAACGCATTTTCGCGCTATGTACATCTCAGAGTAACCTCATCGTCCTCACTCTCCTTACTAAATTGAACTTCCAAACTGAACGGCGAAACTGAACTTTCAAACTGAACTGGCGCCACGAAACTAGTTACAAGGTATTCTGGAGTCTCTGTCCCAGACTTTTAGCCAATCATATGGCTCATCACGAAACAATGTGTGTTGTCCATTTAGATTTAAGCCATATTGCACCACATTACGTTTTCTGCAAGGGGCAATTAGCCTTAAATACAAAAATGTGACATGATGCAAAATGCTACAACATTTGGTTAACTGTTGTGTATGGTCGTCATAGTAGGAAGGAACGGCAGTTAGGCGTTGCAGACCACTTGATACTATCCATCTGCCATGTCAACTTCCGCCATTTTTATCCCAGCCGTTGTCAGCTTTCCGAGCCTTCCTGCAGTTACTTAATCCTCAAGTAGCTCCTCTATTGGATTCATAAGCTGAATGCAACTCATTCCAGTCCTCTCATAACGTAAAAAGTCCTGGTGGTTCCGGGAATCGAACCAGCTCAGCTATGGAGGCCGATCTGATCATCAGAGTGGAGATCTGTAACTCCAGTGCCAGAACAGCTTTTACACACTGTGCGACTCTCCATTCCCCAGCCGTTACCACGTGACACCCACCTCAGTAGCGCCCGCCCTGTGCTGTAGCGCTCGACTCGGAGGCTCGGCGGTTGGAACCCTCGTATTGAATGAAATTTTCACCGATAGTTTTTGGCAGGCAAGGGGAGGACAGGTCTTGATATAAAGTTCTTTATCACGTCTTCGCAGCAATGTCCCGGATTAAACCCCAAACCTGTCCACAGTGTCCCATGATGTGAGGGCATGTGACTTTATCGATGGTGATCCGTCCGTTGGATCGGGAAGTTAAGCTCGACGCCCCTCTTCGTGCTGTTCAAGAGGAGTAGGCTGTGTTTTTTACCGTCTTTCTCTCATACATCACAAACATAGCTCTACATTATACAGACATACATTTTGATAACCTACGCTCAACAAATGCAGATACGACACAACACTTATACAGGGTGGTCCATTGATAGTGACCGGGCCAAATATCTCACGAAATAAGCACCTCACGAAAGAACTGCAAAGAATGAAACTCGTCTAGCTTGAAGGGGGAAACCAGATGGCGCTATGGTTGGCCCACTAGATGGTGCTGTCATAGGTCAAACGGATATCAACTGCGTTTTTTAAAATAGGAACCCCCATTTTTTTATTACATATTCGTGTAGTACGTGAAGAAATATGACTGTTTTAGTTGGACCACTTTCTTCGTTTTCTGATAGATGGCGCTGTAATAGTCACAAACGTATAAGTACGTGGTATCACGTAACATTCCTCCAGTGGGGACGGTATTTGTTTCGTGATACATTACCCGTGTTAAAATGGACCGTTTACCAATTGCGGAAAAGGTCGATATTGTGTTGATGTATGGCTACTGTGATCAAAATGCCCAACGGGCGTGTGCTATGTATGCAGCTCGGTATCCTGGACGACATCATCCAAGTGTCCGGACCGTTCGCCGGATAGTTACGTTATTTAAGGAAACAGGAAGTGTTCAGCCACATGTGAAACGTCAACCACGACCTGCAACAAGTGATGATGCCCAAGTAGGTGTTTTAGCTGCTGTCGCGGCTAATCCGCACATCAATAGCAGACAAATAGTGCGAGAATCGGAAATCTGAAAAACGCCGGTGTTGAGAATGCTATATCAACATCGATTGTACCCGTACCATATTTCTATGCACCAGGAATTGCATGGCGACAACTTTGAACGTCGTGTACAGCTCTGCCACTGCGCAGAAGAGAAATTACGGGACGATGACAGATTTTTTGCAGGCGTTCTAATTAGCGACGAAGCGTTATTCACCAACAGCGCTAACGTAAACAGGCATAATATGCAATATTGGGCAACGGATGGCTGCGACAAGTGGAACATAAGCGACCTTGGCGGGTTAATGTATGGTGCGGCATTATGGGAGGAAGGATAGTTGGCCCCCATTTTATCGATGGCAATCTAAATGGTGATTTCCTACGTAATGCTCTACCGATGTTACTACAAGATGTTTCACTGCGCGACAGAATGGCGATGTACTTCCAAAATGATGGATGTCCGGGACATAGCTCGCGTGTGGTTGAAGCAGTATTGAATAGCATATTTCATGACTGGTGGATTGGTCGTCGAAGCACCATACCATGGCCTGCACGTTCACCGGATCTGATGTCCCCGGATTCCTTTCTGTGGGGAAAGATGAAGGATATTTGCTATCGTGATCCACCGACAACGCCTGACAACATGCGTCAGCGCATTGTCAATGCATGTGCGAACATTACGGAAGGCGAACTACTCGCTGTTGAGAGGAATGTCGTTACACGTATTGCCAAATGCACTGAGGTTGACGGACATCATTTTGAGCATTTATTGCATTATTGTGGTATTTGCAGGTAATCACGGTGTAACAGCATGCGTTCTCAGAAATGATAAGTTCACAAAGGTACATGTGTCACCTTGGAACAACCGAAATAAAATGTTCAAACGTACCTACGTTCTGTATTTTAGTGTAAAAAACCTACCTGTTACCAACTGTTCGTCTAAAATTGTGAGCCGTATGTTTGTGACTATTACAGCGCCATCTATCACTAAGCGAAAAAGTGGTCCAACTAAAACATTCATATTTCTTTACTTACTACACGAATATGTAATAAAAATGGGGGTTCCTATTTAAAAAAAAACGCAGTTGATATCCGTTTGACCTATGGCAGTGCCATCTAGCGGGCCAAGCATAGCGCCATCTGGTTTCCCCCTTCAAGCTAGACAAGTTTCGTTCTGTGTAGTTTTTTCTTTGACGCTTATTTCTTGAGTTATTTGGCCCGGTCACGATCAATGGACCACTCTGTATGTCCACAAGGACAGGGGCCAATGAGTGCGGAGGAGAACAGACGGCTGAACCCGCCCCATGGGATTTTCTAGACAAAATTTACATTATTTTGTACCATATGACGACTGCTGCAGGAAGCCTGTGCTCATGTGTCTACCAATCAAACGCTCTTTGGATGACTGGAGACAACACTTCACGCGTGCCAGCTTCTGAGTAAACTTCCGCTCTCTTCCTTTTGTACCATCACCCTTTCGACTGAGTTTGTGCCGTCCTCCGTCTTTTCGTATCTTGTGCTAATCTTTTTCATTTCTAAGTTGCTCCTACACACAACATCTTCTGCAGTCTTCCCTCTTCCAGCAAGAATCTTCCATAGACTCCTTTCCTCACTTATTCTTCTTAATACTTCATTTCGTATTTAGCCTGTCCACATATTTTTGCATATTCTAGTCTTTAGCTGCCCCTACTGCTTTCCACCTCTATTGCTCCTTCCAGGACCAAATTAAGTATTCCTAGACGTCGTAGCAAGTGCCCCATTGACTTGTTCCTTCTTCTGGAAAAAGTTTTCCACAGACTCCTTCTCTCATCTACTGTTTTTAATACTTCACTTCGCATTTAATCTTTCCACTTAGTTTTAACATAGCGCCACTTCTGAAATAGATGCAGCTTCTTCTTTTTCGGTTCAGATGGCTCTGAGCACTATGGGACTTAACTGCTGTGGTCATCAGTCCTCTAGAACTTAGAAGTACTTAAACCTAACTAACATAAGTACATCACACACATCCATGCCCGAGGCAGGATTCGAACCTGCGACCGTAGCGGTCACGCGGTTCCAGACTGTAGTGCCTAGAACCACACGGCCACTCCGGCCGGCCTTCTTTTTCGGACTTTCAGTTGTCAAAGTTCCATATTCCTGAGCTCCTGACTTCTACTGTAAGCCTGCTATTCCTTTTGACTTGGTACCTGATTGTTCATGCTTGGCTATGAAACCTGTTTCCACCCCGAAAAACATCTCCAGAGACTGAATATGACCCATTAATAATGCAATAAGATTTCAAAGTTAAAGTTTCGGAGATGGAAAAGCTCACGCAAAGCGCAAGGAAAAGGGATGGAGGGATTACTCGGAAGTAATACAAGAGTGTTGAACAACAGCACTGACTTTACACGTCACTCTGTAATGCTTCAAAGCAGATTAAAGCTGGGCGTTAGTATGAATTTGCGCAGGGTAAATATGTTTGTCACCTGATAAGCTGAAAACAGAGAGCATGTGTGGTAGAAGGAATACTTTACGATGAGGCCTTCTATGTCGCCCTACAACTCAAAGAACTGCATTAGCGATGCCTTACCTGGATTGGTGGAAAGTTCTTATGGAAGATAAATGCAGTCACTGTAAGCTTATGTAGCGTAGCACTTGGGGAAATTACGGTTTCCAACCGTGCCAGTACAGCGCGAATGCTTCCATATTGCTGCCATCTGACCGTTTTGGTGAAAGTTGCTGGTCGAATGCGCCCATATTGTAAGTAGCCTGTTTAGGTTTTTTTATTGTTAACGCCACCTCTGTATGAAAATCACTGGCTGTGCTGTGTGCAGTCTGTGGCTGCTTTGCATTGTTGTAATACTCGCCATTGTAGTGTTGGGCAGCGGCAGCTGGATGTGAACAGCGCGTAGCGTTGCGCAGTTGGAGGTGAGCCGCCAGCAGTGGTGGATGTGGGGAGAGAGATGGCGGAGTTTTGAAATTTGTCATGAACTGCTATATTTATATATGATGATATCAAGGTAAATACATTGTTTGTTCTCTATTAATATCTTTCATTTGCTAACTATCCCTATCAGTAGTTAGTGCCTTCCATAGTTTGAATCTTTTATTTAGCTGGCAGTAGTGGCGCTCGCTGTATTGCAGTAGCTTGAGCAGCGAAGATTTTTGTAAGGTAAGTGATTTGTGAAAGGTATAGTTTAATGTTAGTCAGGGCCATTCTTTTGTAGGGAATTTTGAAAGTCAGATTGCGTTGCGCTAACAAAATATTGTGTGTCAGTTTAAGTACAGTCTTGTATAATTGTTCAAAAGGGGATGTTTCATATGTCGACCCTTAGCCGAGGATACCTCACTGGAATCTTCTGATTTTTTCTTGTAGTTTGTGTAATTAGTGTAGATTTTGTTTATTGCTAGCGCGTAATTATAGAGAGAATTTCCTTTGTAGTTGTAGTTTTTCATTGTTGTACAGTAAAACAGTTGTGGCATGCATGTAGATTTGCAGCAAGTTTTTCGCAGCTGCGCTTGCAATTAACCAAATATTATTTTCAGTGCTATGTTAATGTGTTCTCTTATTTTTGCTCTTCAAATTGTGCTTTTCTGTGTTGTCGTGTGAAATATTGTGACAATAATGGCGTGTGAAAAACGTAATACTAGGCTCCGAAGTAAACTGAGAAATGACAATGAAGACGAAAGCAGTGTGATAGCGCCGCAGAGTAATGAATTAACAGACATTCAAAGTAGTAATTTGGTAACTGTGCATAGGGAAATGGAGCGGGCGGCAAACAATGGCGTGGACAGTGAAACAATTAGTGAAGAGGGACGCATTATCGATCGATCGGTCGGCAACAGCTTGCCTCAGGAATCGGGAATGACAGGACACAATTTTGCAAATACTGTAGACTCAGGTTTTGGGTTCTCACCGTTTTCTCAAATGAGTCAAGACACATTTTCTGCTTGCCAAAATGTGAATGTTGCCGGTGCAACTTCACTGCCGAAAAGCACTGAGGAACATGTTTCAGACACCAGTGCATTGTTATTACAATTAATGCAACAAATGGGACGAAAGCTTGAAAAGTTAGACACAATGGAACAACACCAGAGACAAACACAGCAACAGTTAGACACAGTGGAACAAAATCTCAAAAAGTTAGACACTACACTTGAACAAACACGTGAAGATTTAACCACTGAGTTACATAACATCGAATCGAAATGTCAAAAGGTCTGTAATGACGTAAAAACACAAATTTGTGAGCATTTCCAACCTATTTTTTCGCGTCATGAAAATGTATTACAGAATCACGAAGCAGCCACAAAAGAACTGCAAACTATTGTTCATGAAAATCATGAGACCTTGCAAGCAAAAATTGACTCAGTTGCATCTACCAATTCGGTTACGCAACTTGCAAGAACTCAGGAAAACTTAAAGGACACAGTAGATACCCTGAAAATTGGTTCAGAAAGACACATGGAGGAAATAAGTACACTATCGGAGAAAGTAGCCGAACTTTCGGATCAGGTCACTAACTTATCTACAAAGGTAGATGATGATCTGAATGACACAAGACCCGTAGCCTTCACTGACACAGAAGAGTATGAACAAATAAGAAAATTCAAACAAAATCAAAATCAAATCAATACACAGTACAAAAGAGAAATCCGGGAAGTACAAGATCAGTTGACGCAGGTAATACAAGAATTACGTATTTCAGAGGACACTCGCGCTCCAATACGGGAAGAGGGACATAGAAATACGGAACAAACACAAAATAATAACACAGGACACTTCGGAAATTATGAAAGAAATTGGCAAGGCGCATTGGATTTTGAGATGGAACTGCCGAAACGAAGTAACAATGACCGACATGCGACTCGCCGACATGACGATTTTGACTATAAGCTGTTCATTACTACACGTAAATTCAAAACATTTAAGAATTCTGGAAACGACATTCATCCACAAGCGTGGCTCCATCAATTCTCTCATTGTTTTCCTCCCAACTGGTCGTTAGAACACAGATTAGAATTTATGTGTGGTTATTTAGAGAATGAACCAGCTGTGAGAATGCGATCGGTCATTCACGATTGTCACAGTGAAGGAGAATTTTACCATGCCTTCCTCTCAGCATATTGGTCTCAAGCTACACAAGACCGAGTAAAACATAGCATCATGATGATGAAACACTTTGAACAATCTGAATTTTCCAGTCTTGCCAAATATTTTGAAGACATGTTGCATAAGAATCAGTATCTTTCAAACCCATACAGCCCCTCAGAACTCATCCGCATTTGCTTACTCAAATTGCCTGAACATTTACGACATATTATTTTGGCAGGACGTTGCAAAGACGACATTGAAGCTTTTCAGGGACTCCTACAAGAATTAGAAAGTGACACAGACAGTCGCCGGATGCGACAACAGGAAAACAATTACTACAGGTCACATACGTCACAATTCCGTGATGACAGAAACAATAACTGGACATGAAAAGGCTATTCTTACAACGCAAATCGTGACCAAAACAGACACCACCCATATGACAACCGCTGGCAGAGTAATAATAGTTACAGAGAAAAATCGCATTTCCGTAGTAATGACTATCACAGAGACAATCAGAGAAACAGACAATATGGGAACCAAAACAATTATTATCAAGGGAGGCAGAATAACTTCAGACGCAACAGTTCGGCGCAGAGTTACGATTCAGGGAGAAATTCTCCACCACATGACCGACAAACAAGAAACTATGTAAACTACCGACAAAACGACAGACGTGAATTTCATCAGAACTGGCGGGATTCTAACAGAGCTGGGCCCTCTCGGCAAGGCGAATTTGTAGAAGTTAGGTCTCCTAATCCCAATAACGACGCGCCAACAAAGAGACAGACAATGACTCGCACCGCAGGCAGCCGCGTGCACCGGCTGGCTCAGAGAAAAATAACATAGACGCTAACCTTGAAAAAAATTCCAGTATTCTTTACCGACGTATATCGCCTGACAATTGCATTCAAGTTCAAACTCTGAGTACTAGGAAGAGTAAAGGCTTGCACCACATTTCACATGTAAAACCGTTTATCGAAAGATAATCTGCTTTTTAACTTTGTCATTGCCATAAAACTTTTCACTTTACATTACTAGTATGCTTGTCAGACTTAGAATCTGTTGATATGCAACAATGTTTGAAGTTAAATATCCAGTCTAGAACCTAGGGAACATTTTTAAACAGAAATTACGAATGCATTGTTATAGTGAACTGATGACACATCGTTATTGTGTGTGTACATTCTTGTTTGTTAGTGGCACGATTACGTAACGACCATAAGGCTCACATACTTAAAACATATACTGGTACTGCTAATGAGATTTTAATGCAACATTTTGGTTTACTTGAAAATATATTCTGGATTTAAAGTACTTTCTGTGAGATACCAGATGACACAGTGGTTAGTTTATGTGACAGCTACACGATTTTATCACGACGCTACTAATGAGTGACAATATACAATGTTGCTTTTGCGGTGTTTCTGTTTTATATCTGCACAGTTTTTCTGTTTTATTCTGGAAAGTAAAACATGTTTTAGTAGTAACTTTTGTAGTATAGCTACAATGAGACAGGGTTTTCCGTAGCACAACAATACGTTACAGCACAGTACGTTCTTCACCACAACAATAAGCGTAATAACTAAGATATCTATACGCAAAGCATTTCACTTTCGTTTATCATGAGGTAAGTACATTGTCTTCTGCAGAACTTAGCTTTCGGAGGACGATAACTACGACACTTCCACAGAGATTATCTTACAGCAAGACGCATATTTAGTGCTACAGGACACGTATTTGAGTGATTAATTTTGTACTTAAAACATTTATTTTTTAAGATATTTGAAGTACAATGATACAAGGGTTTTCCGTGATATATTTCATTCCATTGCTGTAATCTGTAACACCTGAGGGTATAATTACAATAATCCTCAGGGGGGTACACGCTTACTTTGTGTATCATGTGTTTGGCAAGCACAAAGAGCCCTAGCTAATATGGTATTTGCTTATACAACTTTACACTTCGGTACCATATTTCTCTAACACACAAATTACACAGCTATCTGATCATTTATCTGAGAGATAAACATTTTTTACTACATCAGTGACACATGTTTACGCAATACACAGTTGGGTAACTTCACACTTATGAAACTGTATTTTGTCTGTACTTTGTAAACTGTTCATATTTTTTCGGAACCATTGTGATACTATGAGAGCTTTGAATGATATATTTAGTAAGGGAGCATGATTTTAAAGTACGTTTGAGGCAGATGACACTTTTGACATGAGCAGAGAATTTTTTTAATTATTGGAGGAAGCTACGACGATTTTGAGATTTGACTGAGGTGTTATGATGTTATTTTTACGACGACGATGTGTATTATGCTGCTGAGGTATGTTTACGATTAATAGGCTGAGGCTATATGAGTTATTTGATTATGCTTCATATTTATAATGACGAAATATTGACGAGTGTCGATGGATACGTATATGTGTAATAAGGTAAGGAGTAATGAATAGTGGGTAGGGACTCTTGACTTGTGAAAAAGGATGTTGGAAACCAAGAATCGTACTTTAAGAGTTATGAAATGTGTGTAAATGCGTGAATGTATCACAATGCCGGCGAAAATTTTTTGGACAACGTTATATTCATAGGATTTTCTTTCTACAGATTTGCAACGCTAATTCTTGACCTGTGAAATATTTTTATGTGAGACTGTCACTGTAGCAGAAACTGGTGTCGTAAATATTTCCGTAAGAAAGTTAAGTGACCACCTGCACGTAATGCGTCGTGGGCACGCAGCTGTGTCAAACACCTGGAGAACAAGCCATTAGGGTGTGCCTTTCTGGAAGCACAGGTAGAAAAAAAAAGAAAAAAGGCAGGCCTTTATCCTCGTCATTGACATTCCTTTAGGGAAAATATTGCAAATGCGACACCCTCATTACTTCCATTAACCTTGCTATTGACATTCCTTTGTAGAAAGCATCGCAAATATTACATGCTCATTACCTGAAAACATATGATTACTCGTACTTTGTGCTAATTACTGCAATGCTTATGAATTGATGGGAAATATTCGTACATCTGCACACCTGATTATGACAAGTGTCTTTCTATGAGAGTTGAGAGCTACTGACTTACGAAATGCCACATGACTATTGAATGATATTTTTATGCTTTGCTTTTCGTAGTTGCTTATTTCACTTGATATCTGGTTTCCAGCTGTGTTGCAGCATTGCTTTTATAAAATAAAATGCATTTGCTAATGTGAACACTTTCTGTCAACAGATCTATTAAATAATAATTTTGTAATCCACATTCTTTAAAAAAGGAGCACTTGGAAAGGAAAGAACAATAAGAAGGGACTAGTAAGGAGGAGGAGGAGGAGATTAGTATTTTACGTCCCGTTGACAACGAGGTCAGTAGAGACGGAGCGCAAGCTCGGGTGAGGGAAGGATGGGGAAGGAAATCGGCCGTGCCCTTTCAAAGGAACCATCCCGGCATTTGCCTGAAGCGATTTAGGGAAATCACAGAAAACCTAAACCAGGATGGCCGGAGGCGGGTTTGAACCGTCGTCCTCCCGAATGCGAGTCCAGTGTGCTAACCACTGCGCCACCTCGCTCGGTAAGGGACTAGTAACAGTAACTCGACACATAATTCTCTTTTCAAGCACATGGTAATATTTTTTTTTACAATAAGTTGTTGTGGTGCACCACTTTAAATTACATAGACATTAAGATGTGAATATACACTTCCCTCATCTGCATTGTTATCTTTAGTGTACTATTTTTTCTGCTTGAGCTATGTCATGTTTAGATATAAGCTGCTGTTTGCCAGGCATAGTGCTACTGAACTTTAATTTGTGTTACTCTGCTAAGCCAGATTTATTTTTCTGTTTCCTGCGCATTGCCTCATATTAGTTGTAATGTTGAATTGCTTGGTAATTTATATTTACTGTAGCTTGCTTTGCAATTTTCCATTTTTTTTGCATTGCTGTTTGTGTTAATTTGTTATGTGCTGCTGCATTGCCTCGTCCCTTAGTTTAGCATCTGAGCTCAGTAGATTTAAGTTAGCTTAAGAGGGGTTAGACTATATAAGAGAATGAGTTGCGATGAATTGGAAGAAACGCATTGAGAAGATATAAGAAACTGACTATGGAGAATAGGTAAAGAATGCGTTGTGAAGTTATATAAGAAACAGATTTGGCAAAAATGAGTATTGTGCACTGAGAAATAATTATTTTGAAAGAAATATGAATAAAATACAGAAAGCATGCTTGGATAGAATTTTTTTGGTGGAAACAAAAGTTGAAATAAGAGGAAAGGTATATCGATTGAAGTACCAAATGTCACACTAAAAACAAACCCTGTCCTGTATTTTTGTGTTATTACACTATGTGAATTTGTGTTTTTCCTGTCTTTATGTGTTTAGCTGATGGGAGCTATGTTGTAGAATTTTTCTAATACTATGCTACATTCACTATGATGAGGAATACTGCTATCCTCAAATATAAATTGCATTAATAATATTTTATTTACCTTGTAAATATGCTTAGACATTATTTATTCTGTTTTGTTTTAATGCTCATGTGTAAAGTTGATGTTCCAAAAGTTATTCTGATATTTTATGTATTTACTTATCTCATAATTCCTGTAACATTGATGTATATGTCTATTTCTATTCTTTTGTAAAGCCTGTTTTACTACAAGTGTTATCTGTATTGTTATGTTTTTAATGATGTATTTTGTACCTTTGTAATTGTATTCTTATGTTATAAAATTGTAATTGTCACCAGTTCATGATATTATTAACTTGTTAGTTACATTTCACTGCACACGTTTCTGTTGGTCATAGTATATGGACAATATGTGAGAAGTTGGGACTGTTAGTGTTTGCACGTGTGTTACTAATTCAGCAAGGGACTGGATAACAGCATTGCTGGTTCTAAGGACAATTCCAAAACTTTGTGAGTGCACAAGTGGTGGTTTATGGACTTGCTATATTCTCCGCAAGACTCTTCGATGGTGAATGTGCACCTGCACAATCGCAACAGATGGCTGCTGGCCATCTCTTCAAGGACTACAGTGGTTCTACATCTTTGATGATCCATCAATACCATTATTTCTACAAGGACTGCAGTGGGTCTGCACCTCTGGTGGCCCACCAATACCGTAATCTCTACCAGGACTACAGTGGGTCTGCTCTGTGATGACCTACCTACCAATATTCTTCAAAACTTCGAATGACTCTGCTGTGGGTTTGCTCTGTTGTGACCCATTACTTGTCTGCATGTCGAGAGTCAGCACTCTCTTTCCGTTGGAAGAACAACACTGCTTCTTCAAGACTGTATGGAAATCCACTACTTCTGTGTGCAATTTCTTTTACTAATGAGAAACTGTAATTACTATTATGATGAATGATCAGGACTATCTTTATGGACTGTGAGAAAATTTTAGCTTTTGACCAACATTGTATCAACATGTATTGTGTGCATTTTATATCTTTGTTACTGTAATTGTAAAAATTTTTTTCAAATCTGTATTGGCCACTGCCCAATTCAATTTGTAAAATTTTTTGTGGGGAGCATGGGGGCTATGTAAGTAGGCTGTTTAGGTTTTTTTATTGTTAACGCCACCTCTGTATGAAAATCACTGGCTGTGCTGTGTGCAGTCTGTGGCTGCTTTGCATTGTTGTAATACTCGCCATTGTAGTGTTGGGCAGCGGCAGCTGGATGTGAACAGCGCGTAGCGTTGCGCAGTTGGAGGTGAGCCGCCAGCAGTGGTGGATGTGGGGAGAGAGATGGCGGAGTTTTGAAATTTGTCATGAACTGCTATATTTATATATGATGATATCAAGGTAAATACATTGTTTGTTCTCTATTAACATCTTTCATTTGCTAACTATCCCTATCAGTAGTTAGTGCCTTCCATAGTTTGAATCTTTTATTTAGCTGGCAGTAGTGGCGCTCGCTGTATTGCAGTAGCTTGAGCAGCGAAGATTTTTGTAAGGTAAGTGATTTGTGAAAGGTATAGTTTAATGTTAGTCAGGGCCATTCTTTTGTAGGGAATTTTGAAAGTCAGATTGCGTTGCGCTAACAAAATATTGTGTGTCAGTTTAAGTACAGTCTTGTATAATTGTTCAAAAGGGGACGTTTCAATATCAAATTCACAAGAGTCTGAATCACTTGTGATAGGTGTGGTGCTCAGGACGAAAGACAAGAGAAATATGACCTGCTTAAAAGTGCATGAGGCGACCAACTGAAATATACTCGTACAAGCTGATTTGCTGACACCGATAAAAGCTCTGGCGTTGCTACAAGAGATACCTGCTCTTTCCTGTTTGAGAAGATGTAGTGCTCCCGTGGGAAGAGACTCCACGCGACACATCGTCCCTGAGTCGACAAGTGATTTATTCATGGCACGTGGGTGCACGATTTGTGAAAGGCGATAGCAGTGAAACGTCTGCTTTCAACACTTCTAGGAACTTATACATTTCCATGTCAGCATTCGTCATCAGTAATATAACGACTCACTAGATTTTGCTAAAGTCGGCGGTAAAATTTTGTGCTTAAAACAGAGTTTGCCTATGTAACGAATTAATAACTTTTTACTTTTGATTGTAGTTTGGTTTTAAAAAATCCGAAGATCGAGTCATCGTCTTGTTTACCTTTTTAGCCGCAGCCATTGGACGATCAGGTTATGTAAGAAGTGTACTCTTAAGAGTTGTTTGAAATAATATGTAACTGAGAGTTAATTACGTTTCATTTAAATTTGCTATATATGTGACCCTATGATACTCTAAATGATGAAATCGTTTACGTATTTCCTAGACTGATAAATTGTTTTGAAACGATTGGTTTGGTGATGCAACGATCGCACGCCATAAGCGGGCATTCGTTTTCAGTTTCAACGTACATCATTCAAGCCTGCAGTTTACAAAGTTAACGATGCCCGATCATTATTACTATTATGATGCTAATCATTCTTTGTATTAAAACTTAACATGAAACACGGTTTTGTCACCAAGCTACTACGATCACCGTCATCGACTTCTGTGTGTGATTTCAGTCCGGAACCGCGCTGCTCCTACGGTCGCAGGCTCGAATCCTGCCTCGGACATGGATGTGTGTGATATCCTTAATGTTACTTAGGTTTAAGTAGTCCCAAGTCTAGGGGACTGATGACCTCAGATGTTAAGTACCATAGTGCTTAGAGCCATTTGAACCATTTTTTTCTGTGCGTGATGATACAGTTAACAATTTAGGTTCAATTAACTTTCAGTAATAGACACAAATAGAAGACTTACATTTCAATTCATTAATTATAAAGCCTACGTTTTCATGATTTCATTGACCTCTTGTTGTCGTCAATGTGATGCGACCTTGTTTCGTGAACGTTTAACTTACAATTCCAAAACATTTAAAAAACACACACCGGTCGAAACAAGGCTGTATTACAGCAGGACTCTCTGTCAATGTTTTCTTCTGACCTTGCATGAGCCATCACTCTGTAATCTACATTACTACACAAGTGAATTCTTTCACTGCTAGTGAATTCTTTCACTGCTTCCACTACTACATAACTTCAAATTCTGGTAGTAAGCGAGTCATTGTCCAAGTTTCTCGCCCGGTAAGAAATTTGTACATGGGCATACCTAAACTGATGGAACCATGAAGCACCAGTCCTAACCTTACCAAACATTGTGGAGGTGTTCGTGGTTACACTTTCATTCCATTTGGAACTGATCTCTGTGATCAGAATCAATACGAAATTTGACCTCCACGGGCAGAAATACATTCTTGTGTTCGTTGTGACGTGGAAAGAAACAGCCTGTGAATATAATCTTCAGGAATTTCATGCCTGAAATACATAGTGTCAGTTCGGAAGACTGCTGCATGGAGGCTGATATGAGAATATGCACTGATCAGCCATCAGTCTTCTGACTGGTTTGGTGTGCCATGATTTCCCCTCTTTATCTGAGTTGCACTTGCAACCTACGTCCTCAATTATTTGCTGGATGTATTCCAATCTGTCTTCCTCTACAGTTTTTGTCCTCTACAGCTCCCTCTAGTACCATGGAAGTCACTCCCTCTTGTCTTAAAAGGTGTCCTATCATCCTGTCCCTTCTCCTTATCAGTGTTTTCCGCATATTCCCTTCCTCTCCGATTCTGCGTAGAACCTAATCATTCCTTACCTTATCAGTCCACCTAATTTTCAACATTTGTCTGTAGTACCACATCTAAAAAGCTTTGATTCTCTTCTGTTCCGGTTTTCCCACAGTCCATGACTCGTTACTATACAATGCTGTACTCCAGACGTACGTTCTCATAAATTTCTTCCTCAAATTAAGGCCGATATTTGATATTAGTAGACTTCTCTTGGTCAGGAATGTCTTTTTTACCATAGCTAGTTCGCTTTGGATGTATTCCTTGCTCCGTCTGACAGCGGTTATTTTACTGCCTAGGTAGCAGTATTCCTTAACTTCGTGACCATCAATCCCGATGTAAAGTTTCTCGCTGTTCTCATTTCTACTACTCCACATTACCTTCGTATTTCTTCGATTTACTCTGAATCCATACTGTGTACTCATTAGACTGTTCATTCCGTCCAACAGATCATGTGATTCTTCTTCACTTTCACTCATGATAGCAATGTCATCGGCGAATTGTATCATTGATATCCTTTCACCTTGAATTTTAATTCTACTCCTGAAACTTTCTTTTATTTCCATCATTGCTTCCTCGATGTACAGGTTGAAAAGTAGGGGCGAGAGTCTACATCCTTGTCTTAAGGCCTTTTTAATACGAACGCTTCGTTCTTGGTCGTCCACTCTTATTATTCCCTCTTGGCTGTTTTACCTATTATATATGACCCGTCTCTCCCTATAGCTTACCACTACTTTTTTCAGAATTTCGAACATCTTGCACCATTTTACATTGTCGAACGCTTTTTCCAGGCCAACAAATCATATCGATATAAGCCTTCCCAGGCAGCAGCAGCAACAGCATAACCTAGCGCGGAATGGTTGCTAGTCAGATACACGCACAGTGCATGTACACTATTGGCCATTAAAATTGCTACACCAAGAAGAAAGGCAGATGATAAACGGGTATTCATTGGACAAATATATTATACTAGAACTGACATGTGATTACATTTTTACGCAATTTGGCTGTATAGATCCTGAAAAGTCAGTACGCGGAACAACCACCTCTGGCCGTAATAACGGCCTTGATACACCTGGGCATTGAGTCAGAGCTTGGATGGCAGGTACAGGTACAGCTGCCTATGGAGCTTCAACACGATACCACAGTTCATCACGAGTAGTGACCGGCGTATTGTGACGAGCCAGTTGCTCGGCCACCATTGACCAGACGTTTTCAGTTGGTGAGAGATCTGGAGAATATGCTAGCCAGGGGAGCAGTCGAACATTTTCTGTATCCAGGTTGGCCCGTACAGGACCTGCAACATGCGGTCGTTCATTATCCTGCTGAAATGTAGGGTTTCGCAGGGATCGAATGAAGGGTAGAGCCACGGGTCGTAACACATCTGAAATGTAACGTCCACTGTTCAAAGTGCCGTGAATGCGAACAAGAGGTGACCGAGACGTGTAACCAATGGCACCCCATACCATCACGCCGGGTGATACGCCAGTATGGCGATGACGAATACACGCTTCCAATGTGCGTTCACTGCGATGTCGCCAAACATGGATGCGACCATCATCTTGCTGTAAAAAGAACCTGGATTCATCCGAAAAAATGACGTTTTGCCATTCGTGCACCCAGGTTCGTCGTTGAGTATACTATCGCAGGCGCTCCTGTCTTTGATGCAGCGTCAAGGGTAACCGCAGCCATGGTCTCCGAGCTGATAGTCCATGCTGCTGCAAACGTCGTCGAACTGTTCGTGCAAATGGTTGTTGACTTGCAAACGTCCCCATCTGTCGACTCAGGGATCGAGACGTGGCTGCACGATCCGTTACAGCCATGAAGATAAGACGACTGTCATCTCGACTGCTAGTGGTACGAGGCTGTTGGGATCCAGCACGGCGATCCGTATTACCCCACTGAACTCACCCATTCCATATTCTGCTAACAGTCATTGCATCTCGACCAACGCGAGCAGCAATGTCGCGATACGATAAACCGTAATCGCGATAGGTTACATTCCGACCTTTATCAAAGTCGGAAACGTGATGGTACGCATTTCTCCTCCTCACACGAGGCATCACAACAACGTTTCACCAGGCAACGCCGGTTAACTGCTGTTTGTGTATGAGCAATCGGTTGCAAACTTTCCTCATGTCAGCACGTTGTAGGTGTCGCCACTGGCGCCAACCTTGTGTGAATGCTCTGAAAAGCTAATCATTCGCATGTCACAGCATCTTCTTTTTGTCGGTTAATTCGCGTCTGTAGCACGTCATCTTCGTGGTGTGGCAATTTTAATGGCCAGTAGTGTAGTATCAGTGAGCGTGTTGTCCGTGTGTAGACTGGGGAAGGCGTCCTCTCTGTCTGAGTTCGACTGAAGGCACATTGTGACGGCCCGAAGGCTCTGCACGAGCAGCTCGCAAACTGCAGGACTTGCTGTGGCGAGTGTCTTCAACACGTGGCTAAACCAAGGTCAAACCACATCCAGGCGTCGTGGGGTTGGTGGCCACCACTCATGACAGATGTCGGGCAGTGTAAGCTGGGAGACTGATAAAACAGGACAAGCGGCGAAGTGTGGCGGAACTAACATCAAACTTCAAATGCTGGCAGAGTACAAGTGAGTCTGAACACAAAGCGAAGCTAACGCTCTTGCCAATGGGGCTCTGCAGCCGGACACTGATGCATGTGCCAATGTTAAGAACACGGCGTCGGCAACTACGACTGAAACAGGCACGTGACCATCGCCACTGGACGTTGCGCAGTGGCAGAGCGATGTATGGTCTGATGAATCCCGACACGCTATTTGTCATTCCGAAGGGAGGGCGCAAATCCGGCGCCTTCCAGAGAACAGCTCCTTCACTTCTTTACTGAGGGATGGAGACAAGTTGACAGCGGCTCCATTATACTCTGTGGACGTCCATGGGTCCAGTGGAGCTCGTGCAAGGCACCGGGATGGCCAAGGAGTATGGTGTACTGGTTACAGACCACGTACACCCTTTCGTGACGATCATGTTTCCCTACGGCAATGGCATTTTTCAACTAAAGTGCGTGTCATTTACGACGGCGGCCGAGTTTAGGTTCGTTCTGCGCACCTGACGTCACAAAACACAGTCAGCCAATGAACAGAGAACGACGTTGCCAGAGCTCGACTGCAGCGCAGAGCACGGACGAGTGTCTTCAGTTTCAGAAACGTTCAGTCATAAATAAAGTAATTGAACAAAAGGAATGTCTTCATAGCAGACTTTCTATAAAAGAAAGTTTGGAAAAAGCATTCTTTATACCAGTTGCTTCATATTCTATTAATTAATTAAACCAAACAAGCAATAAGAATCCTAATTCAGGCGATTGCAAGGAAATTCATTCTCACTAACCGTTTTTTCGCGATAAAGAACAGCGGTAATTATTTATTTCCTATTGTACTTCGGCGAAACGTGAATAATTCATTGTCATACCAACAGTGTTTGTCGGTATTTTGCGTGATGCTTTAAACTCCTCGAGGAATTACGTTGAATGACGAGCTGCGTTAGTGTATGTTTTAGGTGTGTGGCTGCTAAGCAAAACGTTCTGAGTTCAAACCTTGTTTGGTGCTTAATATTTTCTTTATTTAAAAACAATATCAAAGTGTCTTACTTCATGAATTTTATTCGTTTGAATGTATTTTTTTTTTGAAATTTCTAGTAGCAACTAAAATCGACCACACGGAAAGTGTACGCTATGGACTTTTACCTCTGCAAACTCTTCAAAATTTCGTGCAATGGTTTACTACATCTAATGCTGCACAATAACTGCGTTGAACATCGAAGCAAAATTAAGTCATTTATGGGGGGAAGGTATCAGTCAAGAAGATGTGTAAAAATAAAATTTTTGTGCCAAATAGTTTTTGTGAAATCGAATGATAAAGTGTGACAAAGCAGTCGAAACACCATGCGTCTGCACAGGCGGAATGCGGGTAGCACGTCTCTGCAGCAGCGAAAGGGTTAATGCGGCCGTGGTGGCTTTACTTCATAAACTGCGCGCTCCCCCCTAAACGTAAGTTTTGCGAACTATACTTGGCGCTGCTTCTCTTGGCGCGTACAACTGACAACGTAGCAATCTCCCGCGTCTGGGCGGGCATGCGCGAACCGCAAGATAAAAGAATTGAACTATAGATAGTGTGCCATGTCACAAGGAGTTCCTCGTAACATGGCGCATTAACTTGCTGAAAATGCCACTGCCGTCGGGAAATATGATCGTCTCGAAGGGGTGTACGTGGTCTGTAACCAGTATACCATACTCCTTGGCCATCCTGGTGCTTTGCACGAGCTCCACTGGACCCATGGACGTCCACGTGAACGTTCCCAGAGCATACTGGAGCCGCTGTCAACTTGTCTCCATCCCCCAGTAAAGGTGTCAAGGAGCTGTTCTCTGGAAGGCGCCGGATTTGCGCCCTCCCTTCGGAATGATGAATAGCGTATCGGAATTCATCAGACCAAGCAACGCTCTGCCACTTCGCCAACGTCCAGTGCCGATGGTCACGTGTCCATTTCAGTCGTAGTTGCCGATGCCGTGTTGTTAACATTGGCACATGCATCAGTGTCCGGCTGCGGAGCCCCATCGGCAAGAGCGTTCGCTTCGCTGTCACCTCAGACACACTTGCACTCCGCCCAGCATTTGATGTCTGATGTTAGTTCCGCCACACTTCGCCGCCTGTCCTGTTTTACCAGTCTCCCCAGCCTACAACGTCCGACATCTGTAGTCAGGATGGCCGCGCAAAACCATGGGTTTCACCTTCGTTTCGTCCAGTGCTGAAGACACTCAAAACAGCACTATACCCTACAAGTCGTGCAGTTTCCGAAATGCTCGTGCCGAGCCCTCGGGCCATCACAATCTGCCCTCGGTCAGACTCAGATAGCGCGCTTTCCCCTGTCTACACAAAGGCAGCACGCTCACTGATACTACATGAACCGTGCGTGTGTCTAACTAGCAGTCATTCCTCGCCAAGTGACGCTGCTACTGCCTGGGCGGATTCGTATCGATAGTAGAGCGATGGTCATAATATTTCGGTTGACGGTAAAGCCATACTTCGCCATTCGTACGCCGTGTAACTTTGTGTTACCTCCAGTTTCAAACTGAATTTAACTTGTAACTGGTTTTTGATAACACTTCTGCTTAATTTGGTACCCCTTACTGAACATTGGTGTGTAGTAGAGTAATAATGTAATAGATAACAACTAAATACAGTATTGACAATATTTTCTCGACTCAATACTTTTAAATTTCGATAGAATATTTATTCTTTCAGTGCCTTGGAACATGTTTTACGTTTGGTTCAAATGGTTCAAATGGCTCTGAGCACCATGCGACTTAACTTCTGAGGTCATCAGTGGCCTAGAACTTAGAACTAATTAAACCTAACTAACCTGAGGACATCACACACATCGATGCCCGAGCCACGATTCGAACCTGCGACCGTAGCGGTCGCTCGACTCCAGACTGCAGCGCCTAGAACCGCACGGCCACTCCGGCCGGCTTTACGTTTGGAAAAACTTTAATTTTCCTGAGTAATTTTTGTAATTTCAGAAAAACACTGCAGAACATAAGAAGTGAATGCTCTCATTTAAACATGGAATAATGGAATATATTAAACTATTATTACAAGGCCAGCCAGATGAGAAAGTCTGAAAAGTGCCCGAAGGTACAATACCCCCCTCTCTTATTGTCAATACAGCAAGAAAGCCCATATAACGATGGAATATTAATCAACACATCCCACAGGTGTGGAAATACTGGAGTATCTGTTAGCGTTCAGACAAGATGTTCATCGTGTACATTAACATTTTATCTACTTCATACATCAGACTTTTCGACTTTTGACTTACTTTGTTAATAGGCATATTTCTGTCTCTCTCCTGTCCGCTTCATTCTATGAGAGTCTTGAAAATAAAACCTGTAAACTAAAACTGGTGGGTTAAATTTTATCCATTTTTACTGAATGAGACGTCGTGTTGTACGACGTTTTGCGAATTTATTTGTCTGCTTCAGTCACTGATAACATTATTTTGCGAACAGCATTTTTCGCGAAATCATGCTTCCACTGTAAGCCAAAAACAATATAAGAATCATATTTTGGACACTTGTTTACAAGACCTTTTTCCCAGTTTCTATCAGTACTATTTTATGTAAGAGCATGTGACACTTTTTCTCTCAAACCCTTTATTTTCATCAGCTTACTAACATAGGCTGAATCAGTGCCTTCTTTCTCAATGGCTCTTAATAAACATTACTTTAAAACTAAGTCAAAAACTTTCTGAAACTCTATAATTCCGAAATACGGTGGCATTTTCTGTTTATCATTTCATTTCATATTTTCGTTCACGACTTGCAAAGGCGCGCTCTGCTGTAGTCATTGATAAAGTAGAATGTTTCTGGTAAGGAATACTGCTTGTCTGCTGAAGGTTGACTATTTCTGTCACAATACGCTGTTAGCCAGAAGTGTTCTGGCTTTTTCCAGTTGACGACTGGGGAAAGAAAAAGTACGCAGAAGGAAGTGACCGTGAGATGTCCACCGATTCGGATCTCTTTCGACGAATTCTTTTTTTTAAAAAAACTCTGGGGTTGATAGCTTACAAAAGCAACAGAACAGTAGCGATATTTTCGTCTTTTGTTGGTATAACTGTTTGTTTCAAGGTGTATAACATCACTATCATTACTGATCGTACATAAAAAGCGCAAGACAAAAAAAATTCACAATGAAACTGACATCACAAGAAAAGATCAATAGCTCTGATGAGTTCTGAATCGATAATTTAATAAGATTACATAGTTCAAACCACTCTGATTTCGACTTAAAAATTGGAGCCTGATGATTTTAATGTTTATCCTGCCAGCTCTAAAATTCCAGCTTCACTAAATAATAAAAACTAAACTATTTCTAATCTATGCGGAAGGATAAAAAAAGGAAGGGGGTATACGATGTGCACTGTGATGCCGAATGATCTCTAAAACCTGGTATAAGACGCAGTATATAACCAAGACCACTCATCTCCAATATCGGCAGATTAAGATTTGGCGAGGGGGAATTCCCCAGAAAGCATAATGGAAACTGCGTTCTGTGTCTGTGATAACGATACGATTAGAGATAATGATAACGTATTGTTTCCCTGCAACAAGAGTCAAGCACCCAGAAAACAATCTAATTCACGGTTGACAGCAGTAAACATACAGTTTCCTCGGAACATTGATTCACTTTTCAATCTCGGCAGTCTGAAAATGCTTCCGGAAATTATCAATTTCATGTCAGTCAGTCTATAGGTAACAGTACAGGTAAGGCATATTTACTTAATGATAGAAACTTAGAAATAATTTAAAATGCGACACAGTAAAGAGTCTAATTCCCTAAGTAGTCATCAAGGAAGAGTTTATTAGCTGTTTGACTACTATTCTTTTGTCCAACAGGATAACGACAATGTTTCACTGGACCAAATGTCAATAGGTAAAATAAAATTTGGATTATCGCGTGATAGAGGAGTTGGAAATAAAAGAAAGGTTCCGGAGTGGAATTAAAATTCAAGGTGAAAGGATATCAATGATAACATTCGCCGCTGACATCGCTATCATGAGTGAAAGTGAAGAAGATTTACGTGATCTGCTGAATGGAATGAACAGTCTATGAGAACAGAATATATTCTGAGAGCAAACCGATGAAAGATGATAGCAATGAGAAGTAGCAGAAACGAGAGCTGCGAGAAACTTAGCGTCAAAATTGCTGGTCGCGAAATAGATGAAGTTAAGGAATTCTACAACCTTGGCAGTAAATTAACCAATGGCGGACAGAGCAAGGAGGACATCAAAAGCAGACTAGCACTGCCAAAAAGGGTATTCCTGGCCAAGAGAAGTCTACTAGTGCTAAACATAAGTGTTAATTTGGGGAGTAAATTTCTGTGCGTGTGCGTCTGGAGCACAGTATTGTATGGTAATGTCACATGGACTGTGGGAAAACCAGGACAGAAGAGAATCGAAGCATCTGAGATGTGGTGCTACAGACAAATGTTGAAAATTAGGTGGAACGATAGGGTAAAGAATGAGGAGGTTCTAAGCAAAATCGGCGAGGAATGGAATATGTGGAAAACACTGACAAGGAGAAGGGAGTGGATGATAAGACATCTGTTAAGAACTCGGGAAATAACTTCCACGGTTTTCGAGGGAGCTATAGAGGGAAAGAACTGTAGACGAAGACAGAGATTGGAATATATCCAGCAAATAATCGAGGACGCAGGTTGCAAGTGCTGCTCTGAGATGAAGAGATTGGCATACGAGAGGAATTCGTGACGTGCCGCATCAAACCAGTCAGATCGATGACCAAAAACAGAGAGGGTAGTGTCACGGATATGACATGCGAGATGAGGTGAGAATCATTAAAAAGGAAGACGTTTATCTTTGTGGCAGGATATTTTCGCGAAATTTCAATCGTCAACATTCTCCTCCAAATGTGGAAAAATTTTGTTGGCAACCACCTTCATAGGGAGAAATGTTCACTGTAACAAAGTAGGAGTTCTCATTGAAAGATTTAAGTGTTCGTTTTTTCCCGCGCGCCTTTAGGGAATGGAGCGGTAAAGGAAATAGCTTGAAGGTGGTTCAATGGACACTCAGCGAGGTACTTAATCTGAATTGCAGAGCAGTCATGTAGATGTAGATGTTGAACAATATGAGCGAAAAATATGCTAGGGAAAGGAAAAAAAGTACTAAATAACCTATAATCAAAAAAATAGTTAATCTTTTTGGGTCAGAACAAGCCTGTTGAATAAACCAGCTTTACCTATATAGTAATTTACACTGACAAGCCAAAGAAACTGGTGCACTTGCCTAATATCGTCTAGGGCTCCCGCGAGCACGCAGAAGTGACGTAACACGACGTGGCATCGACTCACCTAATGTCCAAAGTAGCGCTGGTGGGAACTGACACCATGAATCCTGCAGGACTGTCCATGAAGCCGTAAGAGTACGAGGAGGTGGAAATTTCTCCTGAACAACCCGCTGCAAGGCATCCCAGATATGCTCAATAATGTTCATGTCTGGGGACTTTGGTGGCCAGCGGAAAAGTCCCTAGAGCTACTCTGAAGCAATTTTGTACGTTTGGGGTGTCGCATTGTCCTGCTGGAATGGCCCAAATCCGTCGGAATGTACAATGGACATGAGTTGAAGCAGGGTATCAGACAGGATGGTTACGCATGTGTCATCTATCAGTCATATCTAGACATATAAGGGGTCCCACATCACTCCAACTGCACACGTCCCACGCCATTATAGAGCGTCCATCAGCTTGAACAGTCCCTGCTGACATGAAGGGTCCATGGATTCATGAGGTTTTCTCCGTACCCGTACACATCCATCCACTCGATGCAATTTGACCAGGCAAAGTTTCCAGTCATCAACAGTCCAATGTCGGTGTTGACGGGCCCAGGCGAGGCAAAAATCTTTGTGTCGTGCAGTCATCAAGCGTACACGAGTCAGCCTTCGCCTCCGAAAGCCATCATCGATATCGTTTCGTTGAATTGTTCTCACGCTGACACTTGTTGATGGCCCAGCATTGCAATCTGCTGCAATTTGCGGAAGGGTTGCACTTCTGTCACGTTGAACGATCCTCTTCAGTCGTCGTTGTTCCCGTTCTTGCAGGATCTTTTCCCGTCCGCAACGATGTCGGAGATTTGATGTTTTACGGGATTCCTGATATTCACGGTACACACGTGAAATGGTCGTACGGGAAAATCCGCACCTCATCGCTACCTCGGAGATGCTGTGTCCCATCGCTCGTGCGCCGACTATAACACCACGTTCAAACTCACTTAAATCTTGATAACCTGTCAGTGTAGCAGCAGTAACCGATCTGACAACTGCATCAGACGCTTGGTGTCTTATATAGACGTTGCCGACCGCAGCGCCTTATTCTGACTGTTTACATATCTCTGTATTTGAATACGCATGTCTATACCAGTTTCTTTGGCGCTTCAGTGTAGATGCTAGTTGAGAGCTAACACGAGAATTTAGAAGATACTTAAACCTTTTTAACCTGGGCTGCAACATATCGAATATGCGGGTGCCTAAAAAATCTACTACGATCTCAAAACACATGGTTTCTGTCAAAATGTTCTTTACTAGCAGGCGTCACATTCTGGAGGGACCTCTCGTCGCAAGGTATAGGAGTTATCAAGTGACAGTATACCATTAGCTTGTTTAAACATTTGCATGGTACTGATTTTGACGTTTTATGGCGGAAGAAAGGCGAGACAGTTGAGACATAAGAATTTACAGATGACGTGGTTGGTAGAGACTGAACTTTAGCACAGATTGGACAAGGAATGGATAAGACGAAAAGCAGATGTTGCGTTATCAAAGGAACCACCTCAGAAAAATCTAAAAGGACAGACGGCATTAGAAGCGCGTCCTTTCTGAATGGGACGCCTGCGTCTTAATTACTGTACAACCTAATCACTGTAGAGAAAAGAACAATTACGTTTCCTTTCTTGGTGTACTTGGTGCTAGGAAAGAATATACGCGATAAGTAAATTGAAACTTGCCCTGAAAATATTTCGTGCACAGCGAGGCAGGCAATCCAACCTACACGTTTCACAACCGGGACAGAAGCTGAAAGTTGGGTTACCTTTCTTAAGTAGCAGTTTTATTTTGCCCAGTCTGTAGAACACTAAAGACTGTCTGCGCTCTCAAGCCACAATTGTACGTATAAGGAAGCATAATGAGCACTTTTGCAGCTTGTACTGGTCAGAGATTAACACACTGAACAAGAAATTTGTCACGCTAATTCTGTAGAACACCGCCTCTGGCCATATCCACCTGAAGACACTCATTGGTGATTAGATCCCAGAGAGCTACGAAATTCATGTTGATTGCTACGTTTCACCCACTAAAACAGTCCCAAGATTTTTCCATGGGTTGAGATCGGGTGGCTAACGCGTCAGTCAAGAAACGATAGGGCGCCTTCTAGGCGCGCAGTCCGGAACCGCGCGACTGCCACGGTCGCAGGTTCGAATCCTGCCTCGGGCATGGATGTGTGTGATGTCCTTAGGTTAGTTAGGTTTAAGTAGTTCTAGGTTCTAGGGGACTGATAACCACAGTAGTTAAGTCCCATAGTGCTCAGAGGGGGATAGGGCGCCTAAGCGTTGGTAAAACCAGGACGTCTGTGTGCAGCTTCTTGTTGTCTTGGAACACGGGAGTGTCCACAACAAACTCATCACGAAGGTGTAGAACAATGTCAGCCTTTGGTAACTGAGAATGTGAAAACAACAGCCTAGATCCGCTGACGGTAACGTGAATGAATGGGCCCAAATCGCGGTACTAGAAACAGCCCCCAAAACATCACAGAACCAACTCCGGCCTGGACTACACGCGCGCGCACACACACACACTCACACTCACAGATTAAACATCTCTTTGGGCAGTCCATGCGCTCTAGGCCTAGCACCGTTGGATGAAAATATGCAGACTACAATCGCGACTCCGTGGCCCTCAAATACACGCTTCCATTCAGCTACTGTCTAGTTGGTGCGTCGCTTGATCCTGTTAAGACATACAGCTTTATGTGATGCAGCGAACAGTGGCCATTTGCGAGGTCCATTGGATGTAACGTTCGCTCTCCAACTGACTGAGATGTGAAGTGGGTGTGCTTATCCGAAAGCACCTTAGTGCGCTGTTGAACGGTAGGGCTGGGCCAGAAGCCAAGAAAGCAGCGTCCGTAGTTGAAAATATACATAATATATTATTTGAATAATATCAGCCCTACTATGTTACTAAAATAGCTTTCAAAATCAAGTAAGAAATCAAACAACTTGTCGAATATCAACGAGGAAATGTGATTAGAAATTGACGTCAGCAAAAGATCTTTCAAACAATTAAGCAATTAAGTAATTTTTCGAACATTAACGGGTATCCGAAATCAGGCAAGCTGCATATTAACAATCAAAACCTTAACATTCACAAAATTTGTCAATTAGCTTTCAAATGTAATATCTTAAGTTGTTGCAGCAAATTTGGTTACATTAAACAGTAGCAACGCAACCAATGCGTCACGCCCGTTGGTGACATAAGTTCAGAACCAGAAGAAGTTACACAGATCCATCTGAGTCCCAACGGTCAAGGTGGACGCTGTGGACTCTCCACCCATGGGTGTGCTGGTGGATGGGGCAGGTCCCATACAATGTGAACTGCAACAGACTGAGAACTTACTTTAGAAAACTAGTAACAGTGCACTGCTTTACAACAGGCGGCACATTTAAGAGTCAAACATAAATTAATAAAAAAAAAATCTGCCCTATCGGCGAATATGGTGATAAGCATCAAAGAACTTAACAATTGGGTAGCACTGATTATAGGAATGAGAAGATCAATAAGATAAGTCTTACTTAACTGGCAAACAGTTGCTTGTACTACTTATGCTTCAGGAACATTCATTAAACACTATTCTGAAATGGAAGAAAATTCTAACTCGCTGACTTCTAACAAGTTTTGCAATAAGACACTAGCCATAAGTAAGAATCGGGCAGCTCCTACTAACGTTAACTCAAATAGCTAAGCCACCGAATCTCAGATGTTAAAGTTTGTTCACCAGGCTCCCTGCAACAACTACAGTGGCCAATTACATTCTTATTTTAGCAGAATTTACCAAAGAAAGGCAACGGCCTAGCTGCAGTGGATACGCCAGTTCCCATCAAATCATTGAAGTTAAGCGCTGTCTGGCGTGGCCGGCACTTGGATGGGTGACCATCCGGGCCACCATGCGCTGTTGCCATTTTTCGGGGTGCACTCAGCCTCGTGATGCCAATTGAGGAGTTATTCGACCGAATAGTAGCACCTCCGGTCAAAGAAAACCATCATAACGACCGGGAGAGCGGTGTGCTGACCACACGCCCCTCCTATCCGCATCATCTGCTGAGGATGACACGGCGGTCGGATGGTCGCAATGGGACACTTGTGGCCTGAAGATGGAGTGCTTTACCAAAGAAAACTTCAGGGCGGGTGAACTAACCAAACCAATCAAACTGTTTTACAAATACTTAACTCAAATGATTACAGTAAATAGGCACTCTTATCGAATTAGATTCACACCACTAAAATGTTTTACAGTGCTTAACTGAAATCATTACAATGAAAAGACACTCTCACTATTTAAAAGGAAGAGCAACACACAGTTCAAGTGTGTACATGCTCCACAGTAAGTCTCGAAATATGACCAATTTAAACTAGCAGTTCTGATTAACGTAACTCCACTAGATCTGTAACACAGACCACGCAAATTTCAGGCATTTCACAAACAGTTGCGATTAACGTCTGCAATGAAACAGAGTTGCTTCCATTAAGATAAACTTCAGCTTTTTCGGAGCGAACCCCATAAACAGCAAACACAGCTGCCCCTCCCGGAAGGAGAAAGTAGTCGCTGCACTACAACTTTAACAACGCGAGGCGCAGAAGACACAGAAAGAGTCTCACCAAAAAATTTGATGACTTGGTAGCAAAGTGACGGTCAGAATCTCCACACGCAAATTTCCAGACTCCCAGCGCCACGACGGCCAACCCAAAATACCGTCTTCGCGGGATGATGTCTGTGCTCCGCAAAAGCCATTTACTATCGCCTGCAGACAGCGGAGGTAAATCGGCCGCGCACCCCGCAAGAACTCCATCTAATTCCACCCGCAATTCCGCTGTCCACCTTCGTGCCGATCAAAGCCCCTCATGCGAAGAACCACCAAAGATCTTGCCCCGGTACCGCAATGTACCGATCGATTGATCGATGCGAACCGGCGCGGCTCAAGATGAATCTGGACTCACTTACAGCAGTACTTCGTGCCAGATTTGAAACCGATTATCACTGAGAAGGTGTGACACGTCTTGGGTTACTGCCAATTACAATTACAATTCTTGCGATCACTGCTCTTATGAAAAAATGATATGTCGTGTGGCTAAGGCCTCCCGTCGGGTAGACCGTTCGCCTGATGCAGGTCTTTCGATTTGACGCCACTTCGGCGACCTGCTCTTATGCTGTGTCAGATGGCTGCTAGAGGTACACCGTTTGTTACACACGTGTTGAATTGAATAGTCTGCGTTGACGCACAAATAAGCCGGGCAGCTTCATTCGCGGTGCGGTCATGGACGCCCGCAAACACGGTGGCTCTTTTCTGGCATTATGTCACTTCTTCACACGTTGTCCCGTGCTACTGCACTTACCCATACATACTACTGGCACATACATACACACACGATCTCACTGCCTTGACTTACACAGCGGTGGAGGGTCATATTGCCGGCAGGCAGTAGTTCTACACCAGCCACAGCGCTCCAAAGCGACCAATGTGCTCTTTTCAGGGTTTCCAGGAGGTCACTAATATTTTGGCAGATGGGTTTATAAACTCCTACCTGCGAAAGTCAGTATGCAATGGATGTCTCGCGGCTCTAAGAAATATTAGTATATTTAGATCGCCGTTTGTTACTCGTCTACACAGTATACTTGTTGCTTTCGACATCCGCTTTTCTATATTACTTGTGAACCACTGATCTCAATATATCGTCCGCAATTTATACTGAACGCTACTGCAATAATCATTAGTGATTAAATTTATACTCCCAAGATTCATACTGCTAAAAGTATGAGCCACCTACAAATTTCCTATAGACCACCTTTTTGTGAGTTACAAATTGTAATTTATTTTCAACTTCATGAATAATCAGAAAGGTCTTGTGAAATAATCACTAGATATTTTCATGAGTTGTTGATAGCTGATATATTGACACTAAGTTTGCTCTTTTTGACTGGTAATTTGCTCTTTCTTGGGTTCCGTACCCCAATAGGTGAAAACGGAACCCATACAGGATCATTTTGTTCTTTCTGTCTGTCTGCCCGTTTGTTAATAGCCCTTTTCCTCAGGAACGGGCAGAGTTATCAAGTTAAAATTTATGTCAAATCTTAAAATTTACATTCCTTTGGCGGTTTAAAAAACTGAGCTTGTAAGTGAATGCAATCAAATGATGCGGCCATTTATCCACATATTTAGATACCTGCAAACTCACTCATCAAAACCTATAGGGTGCCTCCCGTTGACCTGGAATCTTGAAATTTGGTAGGAAGCAAGATTCCAAACTACAAGTAAAGGAATAATCACAAAATTGTTAATTTATTATTATATCACTTAAAAAATATTTTTTGCCATTCGTTGTCGGTCTCATTGTTTGACCTTCTGTTAAGACCCGTTTTTCTCAGGAACGGGTAGAGATACCAAGTTGAAATTTACGTCAAATGCTAAGGACTATGGCCCCTTGACGGGGCTAAGAAATTTTTGCTTCTAAGCAATGCAGTCAAAAGATTCGGCCTTTTTTCCACATATTTTGATACTCGCAGACTTACTCATCAAAACCTATAGATGAACTACGTGTATACATAATTAAATTCGTGCGAAACCCTCGCAGCGCGATTCATACTCCCATTCGTCCAATTTCTTTTGCACAGCAGTAGTTTTCCCCCACATCACTTAAGTGATATCTACTTTCTTGATCTGGAAACAAACTGGGAGAAGAATTTATTAATGGTTGGTTTCACTTTAATAGATAATTACACCTAAAAGTCAATTATTCAAAATGACAGTCACAATCGCATTATGTATTTTGCCGCCAACCGGTTTCAATGTGAAAAATGAACGCGACAACAGTTACCGGAATTTTAAATAATTGTAAATTTTTCGAGGTTTAATTAGTTATATTTATTATTATTATTATTTATGTTTTATGTTACAACTGGAACAAACTTTAAATATTACCGATTTCTTGCTTAAGCACGTAACTACCGTTGGTCACCATGGAGGTCGTTACCGTCTGCCCACGTTGTTGGCCGTTATTTAAGCTCATGCAGAGAGCCAACCATGCATAGTTACCAACTGTGCACAGGCAGGGTGACGACTCCAGCGAGCGACCAAATGGGCATAAAAATCTGTTTATTTATGAAACTTTGACTAATTGCTTGTAGATTACGTACATGATTACTTACTAATATTATAACTTTACGGTGTAAATTGCCCTGAAGATGACCCCATCGTGGGTTGAAACCGGTTGGCGGCAAAATAAATAATGCGATTGTGACTGTCATTTTGAATAATTGATTATCTGTAAATGAATCGCTGTTTATCTCAATACAACTATGTTGTCTAAAAATTTACACCTAAAAGGAAACTTTGCGCTTCCAATTTCTCAGGTATCGGATTAAGTGGCGTGGAGTCCATATCTATGTGAGGCAAGATTATTAACATGTATTCCACAATTTTTAATATCTTACTTGTAAAACGTCCCTATTGCCAGTTCTTATTATTTCGTACATTATTATTAGAGCTACAGTGAGAAACATGGGTTGGTGTGGTACTAGGTTAGGGACGCTGTCACCAAACTATATCAATTGCAACACAAATTCAGAACAGTTTATGAAAGTCTCTCTTGACCTAGTACCTAGTTTATCAAGGTTTTAAAAAGGATCTGGAGACTGGGCGTTTTGAGGACACATAACAATTCGAAGTAAAAATGTTACCAGCAGAAATAACGGTCATTGTAACAGCTGTAGTAAATCTGCGTGCATGCACTTGTAAAACCACAGGTCCGCTTTTTATGAATAACACACTGTAAACGAATTTAGGCTTAGCCCCTACATTTATTCTACTGCAATTTAAAACTTTGGTTCTCCGAAGAGCTTCACATCAGATCAAGCATCTTCTATCCCGGCGAAGCATTTCAGCGGCGAGAGAGGATGAACTCTGCGATAGTGGGTCATTCAGAGACCACATGAAAATAGATAACTGAATTCTTAAACGCATTTCTACTCGATAATTTGTTGCCGAACCTTAATATAAAAGCCTTAATAAACCTTAATATAAAAACCGTAATATAAAAGCTGAACGAAGCGAAAATGAGCGTAAGGAGAGCTATGAGAGAAGCGTTCAATGATTTCGAAAGTAAGACGTTGTCAACCGACCTGAGTAAAAACCCCAAGAGATTTTGGTTGTATGTAAAATCAGTAAGTGGGTCAAAATCATCTATTCACTCTCTCAGCGACCACACCGGCACCGAAACGGAAGATAAAAGACAGAAGGCCGAAATACTGAATTCGGTCTTCCGAAGTTGTTTCACCGTGGAAGATCTCAACACTGTCCCTCCTTTCAACCGTCGTACGAGCGTCGAAATGACAGATACTGAGATAACCGATCGCGGAATTGAGAAGCAGCTACAATCGCTTAGTAGTGGAAAGGCTTCAGGACCAGATGAGATACCTATAAGATTCTATAAAGATTATGCGTAAGAAGTTGCTCCCCTTCTAGCAGTAATTTATCGTAGATCGCTTGAGCAACGAAAGGTGCCAAACGACTGGAAAAAAGCGCAAGTCATTCTCCTTTATTAAGAAAGGCCGTAAGACAGATCCATACATTTATAGACCTATATCGTTGACGTCAAACTGTTGTAGAATTATGGAACATGTTTTATGCTCAAGAATTATGACGTTCTTGGAAAATGAACAGCTCCTTTATAAAAATCAACAAGGATTCCGCAAACAGAGATCCTGCGAAACTCAGATCGCTCTGTTCCTCCATGAGATCCACAGCGCAGTGGACAACGGCGCTCAGGCTGATGCCGGGTTCCTTGATTTCAGTAAAGTATTTAACACAGTCCCGCATTGCCGTTTGACGAAAAAAATACGAGCTTACGGAGTATCGGAGCAGACCTACGATTGGATTCTAGACTTTCTTGTAGATAGAACTCAGCACGTCGCTCTTAACGGAACTAAATCGACATGTGTAAAGGTAATATCCGGAGTACCACAGGGAAGTGTGATAGGACAGTTGCCGTTCACAATATACAGGGTGATTCAAAAAGAATACCACAACTTTAAAAATGTGTATTTAATGAAAGAAACATAATATAACCTTCTGTTAAACATCATTACAAAGAGTATTTTTTTCACTCAAAAACAAGTTCAGAGATGTTCAATATGGCCCCCTCCAGACACACGAGCAATATCAACCCGATACTCCAACTCGTTCCACACTCTCTGTAGCATATCAGGTGTAACAGTTTGGAAAGCTGCTGTTATTTCTCGTTTCAAATCTTCAATGGTGGCTGGTAGAGGTGGCCAAAACACCATATCCTTAACATACCCCCATAAGAAAAAATCCCAGGGGGTAAGATCAGGGCTTCTTGGAGGCCAGTGATGAAGTGCTCTGTCACGGGCTGCCTGGCGGCCGATCCATCGCCTCGGGTAGTTGACGTTCAGGTAGTTACGGACAGATAAGTGCCAATGTGGTGGCGCTCCATCCTGCTGAAATATGAATTGTTGTGCTTCTTGTTCGAGCTGAGGGAACAGCCAATTCTCTAACATCTCCAGATACTGTAGTCCAGTTACAGTAGCACCTTCGAAGAAAAAGGGACCAAAAACTTTATTGGCCGAAGTGGCACAGAAAACGTTCACCTTAGGCGAGTCACATTCATACTGAGTTGTTTCCCGCGGATTCTCAGTGCCCCATATACAAACATTGTGACGGTTGACTTTCCCGTTAGTATGGAAAGTTGCTTCATTACTAAACACAATCTTTGAAACGAAAGATTCATCTGTTTCCATTTGAGCAAGGATAAAATCACAGAAATCGATTCTTTTAATCTTATCAGCTGCAGACAGTGCTTGAACCAATTTCAGACGATAAGGTTTCATAACTAACCTTTTTCGTAGGACTCTCCATACAGTTGATTGTGGAATTTGCAGCTCTCTGCTAGCTCTGCGAGTCGATTTTCCTGGGCTGCGAACAAATGCTTGCTGGATGCGTGCTACATTTTCATCACTCGTTCTCGGCCGTCCAGAACTTTTCCCTTTGCACAAACACCCATTCTCTGTAAACTGTTTACACCAACGTTTAATACACCACCTATCAGGAGGTTTAACACCATACTTCGTTCGAAATGCACGCTGAACAACTGTCGTCGATTCACTTCTGCCGTACTCAATAACACAAAAAGCTTTCTGTTGAGCGGTCGCCATCTTAGCATCAACTGACGCTGACGCCTAGTCAACAGCGCCTCAAGCGAACAAATGTGCAACTAAATGAAACTTTATAGCTCCCTTAATTCGCCGACAGATAGTGCTTAGCTCTGGCTTTTGTCGTTGCAGAGTTTTAAATTCCTAAAGTTGTGGTATTCTTTTTGAATCACCCTGTATATAAACGATCTAGTAGGAAGCGTCAGATGCTCTTTAAGGCTATTCGCAGATGATTCAGTTGTTTATACAAAAGTAGCAACGCCAGACGATGGTAAGAACTTGCAGAACGACCTGCAGAGAATTGATGAATGGTGCAGACTGTGGCAGTTGACACTGAACGTAAATAAATGCAACATATTGCGCATACATAGGAAAAGAGATTCACTACTGTACAGCTGCACTATTGGTGACAAACAGCTGGAGACAGCGTATGCCGTAAAATATCTAGGCATAACTATCCAGAGCGACCTTAAGTGGACTGACCGCAAAAAACAGATAGTGGGAAAAGCAGACATAAGACTCAGATTCACTCGAAGAATCTGAAGGAAATGTAGCTCATCCACGAAAGAAGTATCTTATAAGGCGCTTGTTCGCCCGATTCTTGAGTATTGTTCATCTACCTGGGCTCGCTATCAGGTAGGACTGCTAGAGGAGATAGAGAAGATCCAACGAAGAGCGGCGCGTTTCCTCACGGAATCGTTTAGCTGGCGAGAGAGTGTTACGGAGATGCTAAACAAACTCCACTGGCAGACCGTTACAAGATAGACATTGTGCATCACGGAGAGATTTACTACTGAAATTTCGGGACAGGACTTTTCAGGAGGAGTCAAACAACATATTACTGCCTCCGACATACATCTCGCGTATTGACCACGAGGAGAAAATTCGAGAAATCAGAGCCAATACAGAGGCTTACCGACAATCACTCTTCCCATGCACTATTAGCGAGAGGAATCAGTGGTGCCGAAAGTACCTTCCGTCACACGCCAATAGGTGGCTTGCGGAGTATGATGTAGATGAATATTGCTATTCGGAATATAAAAAACATCACAACCTCATTTTTACTTGAAAACAGGATGCGATATCACGTTAGTACTTATTTCATTTATCCATTCTGTTTATTTATCAGGGGGGACATACATCATCAATAGCTTTAACATGCCAATTGATATTTAAGGTTGAAATTTAGGTCGTTCTCAAGCAAAAAAAGTTGCCATTTCAGTACTTCCGGGATACTCATGGTCTGCCACAGTAACAATGATCACCGAAACGTTCGTTACCCTGTGCACGAGAGCGTAGCGATTACAAAGCGGTACCTACTGACCCAAAAACGCAGCTTACAGTGTCAGAAAAAAGCTTGCTGCTATGAACATTGTACAGCACTCTCATCACTTTGAATATTATCTGTGTATTTGATTTATATTTGGCTGACACTGTTATTGATAACATACGTGAACACGGCCAAACGTCCAGTTTTGTAACTCTAAAATCTCCATCCTTGACTCCGACTTGATATTAACGATGTGCAAATGCCGCCTATAAAATCATGTAACCTGACATTTATGCTAATTTCTCAACTCCTTCTGCGGTCAATTTTCTCGAACGACATCCATCCTGCTTGCTATCACGGGCAGAAATTACATGTTTTCTGATGTTTTTGTAGTGTTAAGTCCGAAGACTGGTTCGATGCAGTTCTTCACGCTGGTCTGTCCTTTGAAAGCCTCTTTCATCTCTGCGTAACCACTGCAACCTGCATCCAATTCAATACGACTTCTGTAGCCAAATCATGGTCTCCCGCTACAGTTCTTACCTCCCAATGCTTCTCTCCATTACCAAGTTAACTACGCGTGACGCCACAAGGTATGACTTCCCAACCACGTTCTTTTCACTCCTTACACTAAGAAATAATAAAACTGAATGCGAAGATTCTTAATTCAAGCTTCATATTTCTTATACGATCATTCTCAGTGTTCCTTAAATCCCATTCTGAAGATGATTATGTCCAGTTAGTGCACATGCACAGGCTGTAAATGAATATACTCCTACTTTACTCTGGAAACAATACTACCGTGTCCTCATTCACGTTAAGTAACTGCATTTTAATCAGTCCTAGTTCGTTTATGTTTCTATGACTACACTGATAATTTTCAAGACACTACTTTTTCCCTACATACGTCAAAACAGAGACTTGCTTATAACAAACATTAGCACTTGCCATTCTAATAGGAACCTCCAATCCTTGAATCTAGATGACCTAATTTTTTTCTCTAATTTGGGGCTATTAGAAATCATGTCAAGACATTTATCCGATCGTTTCTTGCAGTCCGGAAGCGTTGCATTCTTCCTGTGGTCGCCTGCCTTCTCACTCTCTGTCCGGCCGTTGTTCTGCTTTTGTTCATCTTGGAAGTCCTAAAACATAGTGATCAGTCGTCTGTACATTGATCGGTTACAGTCGTTTTCCTACATCCAAAACTGTTTAGGTCCTTCCTTACTCACGTTAACTATTTATCGAAGATTTTAGGTCTGTTGTCCAGTACGTTAAAAATCTTTCTTTTGCGGGATTGCAGTCATCTTCAACAAATTTCAGTAGAATTTAAATCGTTGGTACCTTATGAAATCCATTGCCCGTTCATTATCCCTGTATAGCTCTTCTCTTCCTCGTAGGCTTCCCGTCTCTTATCTTAGAACTCATTAGTCATTACTTTCTGAAGGATCCCGAAATCAAACTACTCGCCTCCTCTCAGCCTTTGTCTTTGTAAACCGTTCTCTTGAGTGTAGACATTCCGTTTCGATCAATGTATTTATAGTGTCTGACATTAGCTTTTCTTGAGCTTGCCTTTGTTTTGTATGGGACAAGCTTTCCACTAAGAGCAACTGCCAGCTTCTCTCTTCTGATGTCATTGGCTTCGTTTCCGCTAGTTTTCGTGTGTACTGTTTCATAAAGGTATCTGAATCTGTCAGTTTTTTTCTGTTTTACCGTACTGCGTTGTGAGGTGATTGGATAGTGTTGAGGTATTACATACTTTCTTTCCTAGAAGGAAATTCAGAGGCCACCTTTATCTGCTTATTCCTTCAGCGTGTTTATCTGTTTCACAGCTGTCCCTGTATTTCTTGACACGGTCGCTAGACCATCGGCGAATGCAGGTAGTCGCCTCTATCGCCGTTCTTTGATCCTCAGTTGTGAATCTTGCGCGATAGACCTTTCCTGGCTACTTTCTTGTTTCATTCATCGAAGTCCTTCTCTAACATGAAAGTGCAGGAAACATGAAACGTATCAGGCTGGAACCTGCAGGGTTGACAAGCGGGGTAAGGCTAAGTGCCTCTCTCTCTCTCTCTCTCTCTCTCTCTGTGTGTGTGTGTGTGTGTGTGTGTGTGTGCGCCTAACGTAAAATGGCCGCTCTTGGGTGGTAGACTTGTGAGGCAGTATAGATATCAGGTCGCCCATAGAGTGAGTGGCTACACACTGTTCAAAATGGTTCAAATGGTTCTGAGCACTATGGGACTTAACATCTATGGTCATCAGTCCCCTAGAACTTAGAACTACTTAAACCTAACTAACCTAAGGACATCACACAACACCCAGTCATCACGAGGCAGAGAAAATCCCTGACCCCGCCGGGAATCGAACCCGGGAACCCGGGCGCGGGAAGCGAGAACGCTACCGCACGACCAGGAGCTGCGGACAGCTACACACTGTCATAGCTTCTTTTTCTCCCGCTGTACCATTTGAGAAGTCCGCGGCTGTGTTGTGTTGTGCAATCTTTAACACAGAGAAATTAACATTCAACAAATACGAATGTGAAGCGTGCGTATTCTGTGCAAGGAAACTTGATAGTGGAGAGTCAGTGGGTATGCCGTAAACTGGGGACAGCCCGCAACCCTGCCTTGGATCCTAGACTTACTTAAAAATTCTTTGGAGAGTGCTTTCACGAGTTTTACTTTTACATTTGTCCGTGTTAGAGTTTGATTGATAATTTCCACTGTTTTTGAGTTCACTTCAAATTATAACAAGATGCCAGGCAATACTCCCTAGTAGACCAAATCGTTCCTTCTCTAAGCCGTCAGGACAACTAACGGTTCCTTAGAGATGTAATGTGCCAGTACTCTTTCATACTCCAGATCCACTGGAAGCAAGACCTTCCTTTCATGAATCCAACTCGATATTCGCCAGTTTGATGTTCTGCTTGTTACACCAGCGAAGGCTCGGGTGCTTTTGAGATACTTTATACGATTCAGAAATGTCACGGTATTTGTTGACGTCAGTTCTACGTCCTTTTTTACACAGATGGTGAATCAGTGCGGTTTTCCATTCACCGGGCATTGTTCCATTTTCCCAGATTGTGAGCCGGCCGCTGTGGTCGAGTGGTTCTAGGCTGTTCAGTCCGGAACCACGCGGCTGCTACGGTCGCAGGTTCGAATCCTGCCTCGGGCATGAATGTGTGTGATGTCCTTAGGTTAGTTAGGTTTAAGTAGTTCTAAGTTCTAGCGGACTGATGACCTCAGATGTTAAGTCCCATAGTGGTAAGAGCCATTTGAACCAGATTGTGAGTCACTGATATTGCAGTCATAGAATATACTTTCATGCGTTTTCTGAAGTGTACAGGTTTGCATTTCTGAACATTTAAAGCAAGTTACCCATCTTTTCACCGCTATGAGATCTTGTCAAGACCTGACAATATCTGCTCAACTTTTTTTTGCCATACAGTACTTCGTCATCGGTAGTTCATACCTGCAAAATATCTGAAGTTACTATTGCCAGGTGGTTAATTTGCAACAAGGGCGACGCACTTCTCAGGAGCGCACCAGAGGATACTTTTCCATGTGTCGATGAGCCCACATGCAAGGTAACATGGTGTGACCTTCACACTAAGGAATCCTTAGTCCAATCACAAATTTCTGTTGATATCTCTTATTTCACTTTCATTATTAAGTGTTGGTGTGATACTAAACCAGGCTTTTCGGAAGTCACAAAATACTGTACCTGCAGGGGGGTAGACAAAAATATAGAAACGAAAAAAACATAACATATTACAGCTGCCTGACAGTCAGACAGTCGGTAAGAGTCAGCTCAACAAGGAGCACCTTCGAAGAAGTCCAACATAGCTTTGGACGAAACATCAGGGATAGAGGAATTCCATGGACCACAGCCATACAACACGGAAGAATTCTCGATAGCTGAAACATCCGGTAGTGAAAGCCTTCATTGTATGACAACATATTACCATACCTGTCAGGGAGTAGAAAACTCGTTAGCATTATAAACAGGTTATAGTTGTCTCCGCATGGATAAATATATGTCCTATATGATTTTCAAGGGTATCTTGTACCATTCTTCCTACAAAATAGTGAAACTTTCAGATAACGATGATGGAACTGGATAGCGAATGTGCACCCTTCGCTCCAAAGTAAACCACAAAGGCTCAAAAATATTGAGATCTGGCGATTGTAGTGGCCGGGGGAGACGTGATAATTCATCCTCGTGTTCACAAAACGAGTCCTGGATGACGTGAGTTCTGTGGAAAGGGTCACCGTCATCTTGGAACACAGCATCATCATTGGGGAACAAGCATTATACCATGGATGTAGCTCATAGCCAAAATGATCACATAATTCTTGGCAGTAGTGCGATCTTCCGGAGAAACCATGGAATATCACGATACGGTTGCTCAAATCATCAAGATACCGTTATCTTGTTTGACTTTTTGGGTGTAAATTCGGCCATAAGTTGGAAACAGTGTGAAACAAGACTCATCCAACCAAAAGACTGTCATCCATTGCTCCATAGTCCAGATTACGTCTTCGACGTCATGTTTTCCTGTTATAGGCATTTGCATCACTGATGAACGGTTTTCGAATTCCTGCTTGCCCTGCGATTGCCTGTTTAAAGAGCTCCCTCCTTGTTGATCAGATACTGACAGGGTACGCGAGTGTGGTATTTAGTTGTACAAGCACTTCTGAAGCTGCCGCTCTCTTATTTTTCGGCACATTCCTCTTCAATGATCCTCTGTCATGATCATTCATCACGCACTTTCGTCCGCGTTGTGATGATGTTTTCCGTTTTCCCTACAAATGGTATAGATCTTCCATATGGCGCTTTTTGAAACATCAGACACTTCGACTACCTAGGAAGCATCCGAGTACCAATCATTTGCCTACGTTCAAGTTTGCTTAGCTCCGGCATAGCGCACACACAATTACACATAATATTGTTCCGATCACGAATGGCACTTGCAACGTATAGTTGACATTCCACAGGTGCTGTCGTGGTCAAATACGACAGCGCAATCTGCAGGCTTGGCTAGTATCTGGATGTATGTTCAAGCATGCGTTTCTCGCGGAGTCTCCAAATTTTTGTCCAACCTCTGTTCTTGTTTGCCACGATGGTTGGCTTTCAGGATGTTGTGTTAAACGCACGATTACCATGTTAACCTGACAGACACGTAGGTTGTCATGGAGGAATTACAGTCAGTTCGAGAAATTTTTTACACTTGAGGTCAGAATATATTATAAGATTTCCAAGTCGTTCGTATTCGGGTTTTGCGGTACTGAATCTAGGAAGGGCTGCTACAGGCTAATTTCGTTACCTGTGCTACCTCTATCTATGATAAATGTGTGGACTAAATAGTCCTGGAACTATCAATGAACTGTTTTGAATAAACGAAGTCATCTTCAACTTTTGTAGTCCTGTCTTCCTCAGTTGCGTGTAATATTACGGTATATTGATAATTTTTACTTATGGACCGTCTGACAGCAACTGAATAAAACACAATTTTAGTGCCATACGCGTTTCGCCTTTATTTTCTGCAAGGCATCATCAGTGGCCTGTATATGTACATATGTTAGCTATTTTATTTACATTTTTGTCACTGTGCCTATAGGTTATAAACAGTTCTAGTGGTTGCTATTTCCTATTAAGTAGTAATGTTTTGAACTGTACTTACAGGTTGCGTGGACAGTTTCTTACATATTACGCTCCTGTTGCATTTTTGGTGTTGTTCTTCTTCTTATGAACGCCAATTTGCGGTTTTTTCCACATTCCACAGCACTATGCACTGAACGTTTGTTTTAATGCAATCTTTTGGTTTCTGTTGCCGACTGTCAAATGTTTTTGCCCAAAGATCGAAACTTATGAGTGTAATTATTAAAGTATCTCTGGTCTGTTCGTGTATGCATTTGTGTATGCGTTTGTGTGTGTGTGTGTGTGTGTGTGTTTTGGTGTGATATTAATTTAACATTTTTTTTTTTTTGGGGGGGGGGGGTCTCTGTGTGTGCGTGTGTGCGTGTGTATGTGTTTTGGTGTGAGATATATTTTTTTATGCTATGTGTGTGTGTGCGTGTGTATGTGTCTGTATTTTGGTGTGGTATAATTTCTTTTTTTTTTTTGTATGCGTGTGTGTGTGTCCAGATGGTGTGGGGAAGAGTTTCCTTGTTTTATGTTATAATTTCCTTTATTAAGTGTAGTAGGGAGCCTGTGGTGATGTGTGTTTGTTCATTTATCACATGTTTGTTTTCTGCTATGGCTTTCTGGATGTGAAAGTTTTCTTGTGTTTGTATAAGATGTTTGTCAGGTAATGAGAATAAGCAACCATGACAAACATCTTATACAAACACAAGAAAACTTCCACATCCAGAAAGCCATAGCAGAAAACAAACATGTGATAAATGAACAAACACACATCAGCACAGGCTCCCTACTACACTTAATAAAGGAAATGATAACATAAAACAAGAAAACTCTTCCCCACACCATCTGGATACACACACACACACACAAACACACACACGCATACAAAAAAAAAAAATTATACCACACCAAAATACAGACACACACACACACACACACACACACACACACACGCACACACAGAGCACCCCCCCCCCCCAAAAAAAAAAAAATAAAATAAAATAAAATGTTAAATTAATATCACACCAAAACACACACACACACACACACACACACACACACACACACAAACGCATACACAAATGCATACACGAACAGACCAGAGATACTTTAATAATTACACTCATAAGCTTCGATCTTTGGGCAAAAACATTTGACAGTCGGCAACAGAAACCAAAAGATTGCATTAAAACAAGCGTTCAGTGCATAGTGCTGTGGAATGTGGAAAAAACCGCAAATTGACGTTCATAAGAAGAAGAACAACACCAAAAATGCAACAGGAGCGTAATATGTAAGAAATTGTCCACGCAACCTGTAAGTACAGTTCAAAACATTACTACTTAATAGGAAATAGCAACCACTAGAACTGTTTATAACCTATAGGCACAGTGACAAAAATGTAAATAAAATAGCTAACATATGTAGATATTCCAGGCCACTGATGATGCCTTGCAGAAAATAAAGGTGAAACGCGTATGGCACTAAAATTGTGTTTTATTCAGTTGCTATCAGACGGTCCATAAGTAAAAATTATCAATATACCGTAATAAACGAAGTCAGTTTCAAAATTGTGTACGAATAAAGTTCAGAGCTGTATTCAGTTTTTTTTTAGCGAAAAGGGTACTGTTACCGATGATGATGTGAGATACGTAGTTTTAATTAATTTTTGCAACAAAATCAGCCATCTTTTTGAAGTCTGGATTTTTATTGTACGTAGGTTAGATGTTTCAGCGACATTAAACATGAATGTCATACTTCAGAACTGCTGAAAGTAGTAGCGTACTTCTTCGCTATTTCAGCGCAAGTGTTAGTGTTTTCCCCTACTGTTGGCAAAGTGGACAGAAGAAAAATAAAAAGCACATAGATTATAAGTGAACTCTGTGAAAGGTATTATATTAATGTAACACATTTTCAGCCGGCCGTTGTGACCCAGCGGTTCTAGGCGCTTCAGTCCGGAACCGCGCTGAGGCGACGGTCGCATTTTCGAATCCTGCCTCGTTCATGGATGTGTGTGATTTCCTTAGGTTAGTTAGGTTTAAGTAGTTCTAAGTCTGGGGGACTGATGACCTCAGATGTTAAGTACCATAGTGCTCAGAGCTATTTGAACCATAACACATTTTCAAGGTGCAACTTCCTCAAAAATTTATAATCATATTTCAAAGCAAACCGGGTTAATTAGTAATGAAAACCTCGAGCAAATTATTCACATCTCCAAGTACAGTATTAGTATTTTAATGTTCTGACGTTTGACTTACCGTCATTCACTTGCATGTACTAAACACAGGCTGCTGAGAGGGAAAAAATGAGTCGTTTATTCCTACAGGAATCAAAACTAAAAGAAAAGTTCCGGTAACGGTATGTCCGGAAACCAATACTTGTTAAGCTTTGGCCCATTGAACATCCGTAGTTCACAACCTACATTTTATTTACTAATGAGGTAGGATTCAGAACAGATGGCATAGTAAATTACCATAACTTGCATTTGTGGACATTTGCAAACCATCGAGCAGTCATGGAGATGAGGAATCAGGGCAGGAATACTTGGTGACGGTCTCATAGGGCCATACAATTTTCCAAACAGATTAATTTCTCTGTGATGAATTACTAGCACTGTTGGAGAACGTTTCCCTTGCAGGAAGACGACGACTTTGCTTGATTTAGCATGGGGAACCACCCCATTTTCTATAGGTCACGCGACAGTATTTCACCGCAACGCTTCATGGGCGATGGATTGGTCGAGTGGGATGGTAGCATGGCCTTCCCGTTCACTTGATCCGAATCTGCCGGATTTCTGGTTTTGGGAACATTTAAAGACACTGATGTACGTTACGCGGTCCGACTGGAATTGTGTGTATCTGAAAGTGTGCGTGACTCACTGCGAAGACGAGCTAAGGGATGTGCCAGATGCGTGGTATTACGCGCAGCAATGCCTATAGTGCCTACTTCTAGGTGAACGTACGTTTACACGAGCCGTAAAAATTGCACATTGCCGACACTATATTCCGACAATGTTGTCTTGGATCATGGCGACCACACGAATTGTAGCCACATGTACGACAACATTGCCGGCCGCTGTTGTCCAGCCAAGTCTGCGGCAGTACTTCTCCGGGCCAGAAGTGTTTACACGCGGTACGTTACTGTAACAAAATGGACGAACGCGAGCTAGTGGAAGCGAGAGCGGTTCTACTACTTCTACATCACACAGAGAATTAAGTTAGAAAGAACAAGAGGAACTGGGCTTTGTGGTGCGCTATTTTTTCAAGTTAGCGTAATGCTTCAGAAAATTTACGAGTAAGTAGTGAATTGATCGGGATACATATCTGCTCAAGAATTTCACCAGTATGTCGAAGCACGATTTCGAGTATCTCGTACAAGCAATCTGTCGGCAGATTGCTGTTACCGATAAGAATATGACAGAGTATATACTGGCGAACACTGTTCGGTTTTTAGCTACTAGCGATTTGTACAAGAGTTTAATGTCCTCTATTCTTCAATAAGTCTCATCATACCGGAAGTGCGGAATAGTGCTGTAGGAGGAGGGAGGTTAGAAACAACAATACAGTTATCATTATTATTTTCTTTTTGTTCGTCAGCACACACTACTGCTTACACTATCAGGTTCTCCTTCAGCAACGTCTAGAGGTAGTATGAAACTTTGGCATCAAATGCAGACCACATGAACCTGCGCTTATACTCTTTCTACATAACGTTTTTGCTTCGCATGTGGCATAGATTCGAAGATTCAGTTTTTTGTATGATCGTCAAGCGTGATTCCAAGCTCATTGGCAACGATTTGCCAGCTTTCTTTTTTTTCGGACTGTGGTGTTTGCATAGGCTACATTATTTTCTACGTCACTTAACTTTGGTCAAAGATGAATTGGATTTATGTAATTAGTAGTTCTATTGTTTGTCCACTACTCTATTGCTATCCACAACAAACAACTACAACATGAGTGGCTACACGTACGCCCGCCAACTTTCAAACAAAGGGGAAACGGGGAAACGATATTGTCTTCGCTCAGACACCTGACTGCAGCGTTTTCGGTGAGAGAACTAAGAAACGAAGGTGTGAGCGAGAGGGAAGCATTTACAGGTAAGGGCAGAAATACATGTCGCCCTGCACTACGATATATTCTTCACTCTCGGTGGACAACACCGGCAATCACTCGGAATAAGACAGCAACTAACCTGTAGCAGCCAGCAACGTCAGCAGTATTGCCCAGGAATACCGAAAAATTGCCGTCTATACCAGTCACATCGTAGCAACGTTGACGGCAAAGGTATTGCCGTCAAACATCGCCGTAAAATATGGCCTATCCACACGCGCCATAAAGAGACAGGTGGGAAAGAGAGGTCAATTATATGTAAAAAGGTTTTACATTCTAGATGGATTATAGGAACTTTTCTTCTAGTCTTGACCGATAATACCTCCTCTGCAACACTCTAAACAAGATACGATGGCTATTCGGAAAGCAAGGTCCGACCGGGCGCGAAATGGAAACCACAGTGAAAAACCAAGGAAGCTTTGCACAGACGTGTTGGCCAGTGTCTCCAGTATGTCCATCTATCACGTCACGTCGCTCTTTTCAATCTGAGTGCACAGTGAGAACGTAAAAATGCCTAGAAAATTGGTCTCCCGCCAAGTATCTGTGGCTGCCGAGGCATTTCTCCTGATTTCACGCAGCCACATAACGCAACTGCCATGCAGTTCCGTCTTCGTGACAATCCTCGGCAACATATTGCACGGGCAACGAAGACGCTTCTGCAGCGTTTTCGATAAGGAAGTGTTTGATTGCGCGCCTTGCAGTCCGGACGGGGCTCCCATTGATTTTCATCTCTGCTCACATGAACAGCTGGCTATGAAGACAACATTTTGCCACAGACAATGAGCTCCAGAGCACCATAGAGAATTGGAAATGGAAATGCCGTGTGGCTAGGTCGTCCCGTCGGGTAGACCGTTCGCCTGGTGCGAGTCTTTTGAGTTGACGCTACTTCGGCGACTTGCTCGTCGATGGGGATGAAATGATGCTGATAAGGACAACACAACACCCCGTCCCTGAGCGGAGAAAATCTTCGACTCGCCCGGGAATCCAACCCGGGCCGTAAGGTATGACAATCTGTCGCACTGACCACTCAGGTACCAGGGACGGACCCCATAGAGAATTGGCGAAAGCAGAGTCGGCTGCCTTCTATGACGAAGGTATTGGAAAGTTCGTACAACGCTACGATAAACGTTTAAGTCGGAGTGGCAACTATGTAGAGAAGTAACTTGAAAGTCTAACTAAATGTTGCAAATAAAACATTTTTGATGTCCATTTTGGTTTTCATTTCGCCACAGGCTGGACTTTATTTTACGGATAGCCCTTGTAGTTATGTTTCAGAATAATTATATGATGTAATTACATTTCAGATGTTAGCTTTCAGTACAAGACCATCTATCGTATCATAGGGTTCAGCAATTTGGATCTTCATGTCCTTCATATCTCTGGTCATCGTACCTCATCGTCGAAAGAGATGCCAGACACCATCTTCACTGCCTTCTCTCCTAAACGCGTGCTCGCACAAAAGCAAGCGACGGCTGAGCCAAGCTACTCGCTGCAGACGCGACCTTGAAGAGCCGGTCAGCTTGCCTCTCTTCCCAGGCGATCCCTGAGGAATTCCCAGAAAAACTGAAGCAGCCGTGGCCGCTCAGCCAGAACGTCTCTCTGTGCACCGTGGCTGAAGGACGCGGCGTCATGGCGAGGAGCTATGAGAACGAACGGCCGATCCACTGGAGCACGCTGCGCTGCAGGTTGCGTCACAACCTTAATAGATCGACGACAAATGCGTTTTTCACACCTAAGGATGAGTGTAAAGAATATATATACCACTGAGCCGAATTAGTTAACTGATTTCAACCGTCGCTCTAATAATTGTGGCTCTGAGCTCTATGGGACTTAACATCTGAGGTTATCAGTCCCCTAGAACTTAGAACTACTTAAACCTAACTAACCTAAGGACATCACACACATCCATGATCGAGACAGGATTCGAAACTGCGACCGTAGCAGTCTCGCGGTTACGGACTGGAGCGCCTAGAACCGCACGGCCACCGCGGCCGGCTCTCTAATAATTCAAAGGAATTCTACATCTATGTGATTACTCTGGAACTGATAATCAAGTGCCTAGCAGACGGTTCATCAAACCACCTACAAGCTATTTATTGTTCAACTCTCGTAAGGCGCACGGGAAAAACGAACACTTAAATCTTAATGTGCGAGCTCTGATTTCACTTATTTTATTACGATATCATTCCTCCCTATGTAGGTGGGCACCAACAAAATATTTTCAGTCTGAGGAGAAAGTTGATGATTGCAATTTAGTGAGAAGATCTTGTCGCAACGAAAAAAGTCTTTGCTGTAATAGTTGCCACCCCAATTCGCGTATCATATCCGTGGCGCTCTCTCCCCTGTATCGCGATAGTACAAAAGAAACTACCCTTCTTTGAACTTTTTCGATGTCCTCCGTCGATCCTATCCCGCGTCGCACAGCAATACTCCAGAAGAGGACGTACAAGCGAAAGGTAGGGAGTCTCTTTAGTAGACCTGTTGCACTTTCTCACTGCACTGCCAATAAATCGTCGTCTTTCGTCTGCTTTACCCACAATCTTATCTGTATGATCGCTCCAACATAATTCATTCATCATTGTAATCCCTAAGTATTTAGTTGAATTTACGTAGCCTAGATTTGTGTGCTTTATCGTTTAACCGAAATTTAACGGATTCCTTTTGGTACGCGTGCGGATGACTTCATGCTTTTCAACTGTCACTTTTCGTATTATACAGATATCTCGTCTAAATCTTTTTGCACTTTGTTTTGATCATCTGATGACATTATACGATGGTAAATAACAGCGTCATTTGCAAATACTCTAAGAGGGCTGCTCGGATTGTCTCCTAAATAGTTTACATATCAGCAACGGCAGAGAGGCTGTAGCACTTCCTTGTAGAACGCCAGATATTACTTCTGTTTTAAACGACGACTTTTCGTCAGTTATTACGAACTCTGACAGGAAATCACGAATTCAGTCGCACAACTGAGATGATATTCCATAGGCACGAATTTCGGTCAGAAGTCGCTTGTGAAGTACGGTGCCGAAAGCTTTCTGGAATCTAAAAATATGGAATCAGTTTGACAATCCTGTCAATAGCACTCATTCCTTCGTGAGAATAAAAAGCTAGCTTCACATGAAGGTTCGAAATGGTTCAAATGGCTCTGACACTATGGGACTTAACATCTGTGGTCATCAGTCCCCTAGAACTTAGAACTACTTAAACCTAACTAACCTAAGGACATCACACACATCCATGCCCGAGGCAGGATTCGAATCTGCGACCGTAGTGGTCACGCGGTTCCAGACTGAAGCGCCTAGAACCGCACGGTCACAACGGCCGGCTCACATGAAGGATATTTTCTGAATCCGTGTTGATTTTTCGTCAATAAATCATTTTCTTCGAGATAACTCATAAAGTTCGAACACAGAATCCTAATGCAGATCGACGTTAGTGATATTGGTCTGTAATTCAGCGGATTACCCCTGTTTTCTTCTTTGGTAGTGGTGCAACTTGTGCAGCTTTGCAGCTTGTAGGTACGGATCTTTCGACTAGCGAGAGGTTGTATATGATTACTAAGTACGGAGCTATTGCATCAGTATACTCTGACAGCAACCTCACTGGTATTCAATCAGGATCGGAGGTCTTGCCTTTATTAAGTAATATAAGCTGCCTTGCTACACTGAGGATATATACTTCTATGTTACTCTTGCTGGTATTTGTTCTTGGTTAGAATTCCGGAATATTTAGTTTAATTTACTTAACATTTCCCCTTTCGGTCACAAATTATTTTATTCCCAACCGTGCATGCTGATATTAGTGATTCTGTAAATCAGCGTAGGTCCTTCGACATATTTCCTATCGTGAAAGAGAAAAAGAAGGTTAACGCCTAACGTGCTGTTTGTGGCTTCCTCATTAGAAAGAAGCACAAACTCGGAGAGAGGTACGACAACGAAAGAATTACGTTGAGTACGTTGCAGAGGAACCATTCCAACACTTGCCTTAAACGATTTAGGTTCAAAATGGTTCAAATGGCTCTAAACACTATGGGACTTAACATCTCAGGTCATCAGTCCCCTAGACTTAGAACTACTTTAAACCTGACTAACCTAAGAACATCACACACATCCAGGATTCGAACCTGCGACCGTAGCAGCAGCGCGGTTCCGGACTGAAGCGCCTCGAACCACTCGGCCACAAAGATTTATCAAAACCACACACAATCTAAATCTGGGGAACCGGAGAGTGATTTCAATGGCGTCCTCCCAAACGTGGGACAAGTGTCTTAACCACAGCAACATCTCGCTCGGTAGTTGTTTGTGCCTGAAGACAGTATCTACACAAAATTCCTCAAAAATATGTCTGTCTGTGCAACATGTAGAATCCATATTCTCTTCATTATTTATTCCTGTACTTCTTCACGAAATTCTTGCTTTCTATGGCTTTTAAGTACAACAGTATCAGAATTACAGGATTCTGAATTGTCTTCAGAAGCGTCAGTTGCCGTATTTCCCTTGTTCTAATTATTTTTTCATCATCAGAAAGAACTGGATCATTACAAACGGTATACAGGTTTACAACAGACAATTCTCGGATGTGTCATTTTAAAAGAATGCCGGCGATTAGCTTCCCTCTATGTCATCGCCCTAGTTTGTGCCCCGTCTGTAATGACAGCGTAGTCGACGGGATGCTAAACTCTGTTCCACATTTGACAATGATGTAACTGTAGCAGCTCATCCTCATTTTTTTCTGTACGAAATGTTTTGTTATTGCATCCATAACCAGCTCTTCGATGCAGATCTTTTGAGATTCCATCAATGTTGTGAATTCCGTGATGGTCAAGTTGTCGTTCCTGCTCTTTCCCCCTTCGACGTTCTATCTTTAGCTGTTCTCACGATGCGGCCAACAATTATTGTAAACATTTATTCCATCTTCATCCATCATATCTATCTTCATTGTTGTCTTTCAATATAATCATCAGGCGTTAGACAAATTTTCCACTCGTCGACAAAGAGAAACTGAGACGTTTGGTCCAGATTCCATTCCCGGTGTTCGCTTCTCTATCTTCTTCGCGGTTTTATGCTTTTGCTGGTAGCGGACGCTTAGAGGCCAGATTGATCATGAAGACACGAATGCACTTCGTTTGGGTAGACACAGCCGTTATGGCTACCTCCACAAAATCAACGCGCAGCTCTATTGCAGTCTCATCAGGATACGTACATACGCGCTACATTTTGTACGTACCGACCGACCATTACCTAGTTTCGTTCACCACGAGGGATTACTGCATGGCCCGTTATCAAGAGAGGGTGCACTATAATAGGAAAACTCTGCGCTAAATGGATGCTTGAATGTAAATGCAGATACTAAGCAAGCCTGCAGAAAGCGCTCTTATATTTGACCGCGAATGGAGCATGTGCAATGCCCTTAATACGTTACGAGTATCAGTCGTGGTCACAACACTGTTCTGTGTATCTGTGACTGCATCGTGTCGGGGGTTACTGCATTCGAATGTTGGCAACTTGTTGGTACTCATATGTAGGATTTTCTCGCAACAGAGGTAGCCGAAGTGTTAGTTGATTCAAGACGTACCATATCGAAGATTTATGCCGCATACAGGGAAAACGAAAAAACATCATCCGTTAACTCACAACGCGGATGAAAGTGTCTGGTGAGTGAGGGTGACGGACGGTCATTGAAGATGACTGTGACGAAAAATAAGAGGACGATAGCTAGAATGTCACTGTGAGCTGAATGTCACACTCGAAAAACCTGTCACCGCCGAAACAACACGAAGGGAACCACATAATCAGGGAACTGCAGGGTGAGCTAGAATTCCGAAACCACTCAACACTGTCTCAAATCCCCGAAACTGGAAACCGTGATGCCGAAGCCATAAAACCTGGACTATGGAACTACAGAAGAAAGGTTTTTTGTTAGAGAGTCTTGTTTCACACTGTTTCCAACTTCTGACCGAACTTACGTTCCAAGACTGGAACAAGGCAGGGTTTCGATGATGATCTGTATCTCGGTATTTCATGGGCCCCATGGTTTTCCTGGATGGTCGCATTACGGCCAAGGATCATGTGACCAATTTGGCTGATCAGGTCCATCCCATGGTACAATGATTGTTCCCATTTGCACACAGCTCGCATCGTCCAGGACTGGTTTTGTGAGCACGAGGATGAAATGTCGCATCTTCCCTGGCCATCACAGTCACCAGATCTCAGTATTATTGATCCTCTGTTCTCTGTTTCGGAGGGAATGGTTTGTGATTGCTGCCACCTTAATCATCGTTATCTTCACTTTCATTGTTTTGCAGGAATAGAGAATATAAAAGCCCATTGAAAATTATACATGGCCTATATTCATTCACTCCCAAACGACTTGAATCTATTTAGAATGCCAACAGTTTCCCCACACCATATTGGGCGTAACAATGTGTTGTTTTTGGTGTTTCCATATTATTGTCCATCCCCTGCGTGTTAGGCAGCTCACGATAAGCGGTTGAATGTTTGAATGACGTCCATGCTTTCTTTTTCCTGTTTTTTTTTTTTTTTTTTTTTTTTTTTTTTTAGTCACCAGTCTTCTGCCTTGTTTGGCGCGGCCAGCAACGAAATCCTCTCAACTACTAACCATTTCATCTCCGAGTAGTCCTTACAACCTACATCCTCAATTATTTGGTGGACATATTCCAATCTCTGTCTTCCCCTACAGTTTTTACCTCTACAGCAGCGAGCGAGGCGGCGCAGTGGTAGCAAACTGGACTCGCATTCGGGAGGACGACGGTTCAAACCCGCGTCCCACCATCCTGATTTAGGTTTTCCATGATTTCCCTAAATAGCTCCAGGCAAATGCTGGGATGGTTCCTTTGAAAGGGCACAGCCGACTTCCTTTCCCACCCTTCCCTAATTCGATGAGACTGATGACTCGCTGATTGGTCCCCTCTTCCAGACCAAGCAACCAGCCGGCCGGAGTGTCCGTGCGGTTCTAGGCGCTACAGTCTGGAGCCGAGCGACCGCTACGGTCCCAGGTTCGAATCCTGCCTCGGGCAAGGATGTGTGTGATGTCCTTAGGTTAGTTAGGTTTAATTAGTTCTAAGTTCTAGGCGACTGATGACCTCAGAAGTTAAGTCGCATAGTGCTCAGAGCCATTTGAACCAAGCAACCAACCTCTGCAGCTTCCTCTAATACCATGAAAGTTGTTCCCTGACGTCTTAACAGGTGTCTTATCATCCTGTCCCTTTTTCTTGACAGTGTTCTCCATAATTCCTTTCCTCGGCAATTCTGCAGAGAATCTCCTCCTTCCTTACCTTATCAGTCCACCTGATTTTCATCATTCTTGTGTAGAACCACATCTCCAATGGTTCGATTTTCTTCTGTTCCGGTTTCACCACAGTCCATGTTGCACTACCATAGAGCGTTGTGCTCCAAATGTACCGCAGCGCGGGGTAGCCGTGCGGTCAGAGGCGCCTTGCCACGGTTCGCGCGGCTCCCCCCGTCGAAGGTTCGAGTCCTCACTCGGGCATGGGTGTGTGTTGTCCTTAGCGTAAGTTAGTTTAAGTTAGACTAAGTGGTGTGCAAACCTAGGGACCGATGACCTAAGCAGTTTGGTCCAACAAATCTAAAAAAAAAGAAAAAATTCCAAACGTAAATTTTCAGAACTTTCGTCCTTAGATTAAAGCTTATGTCGCTAAAAACTACTCAAGTTTTAAACATCCGTTCTTCACCGTGGAGGAGTAATACAGTAAGGACCACTTTTCCGACGGCTGGAACTGAGCCAGAGCAGTAAACCTCTGTCGGCAAAAATACGTAATCACCTCCTACGTCTCAGCAGATGGGCTTTGTCCCCTATCTTCCCACGCAATTGGCAACAGTTTTAGTTTTTGAAGTCGGGAGGTTACAGGAGTGTGGCGCCAACAAAGCCGTTAAATGGTTCAAATGGCTCTGAGCACTATGGGACTTAACATCTGAGGTCATCAGTCCCCTAGAACTTAGAACTACTTAAACCTATCTAACCTAAGGACATCACACACATCCATGCCCAAGGCAGGATTCGAACCCGCGACAGTAGCGGTCGCGCGGATCGAGACTGAAGTACCTGCAACCGCTCGTCCACAGCGGCCGGCAAAGCTATTAAAGATCTGGCCGTAGGCACGTCTTGCTCATTCAGTTTGAGTTTTGAGGACGACCAGTAGCTGCAGCTTTGTCACCGTCGCGGAAACGTCTTGCTACAGCCATGTGTTTCCTTTCCGTTTGTAACAGTTTAGCCATCCATTGCATCGAGCAGAACACATCGATGTCGCTCGTGTACGTTCATTCTGCAAGCAGAGGTATCTCGTACGCGCCACCGCAAACCAACGGCGCCAGTCGTCTGCATTACTAAACCGCCACCCCAGAATCCAGTACCAGTTGTAGGTTAGCTATCTAACGCCTTTCAGGGGCAACAAATTTTGATTTCCGATATTTCCTATAAATATTGCCCAAATTTAAACTTTAAAATGCTGCCGTAGTCTACTCATTAAGAGGTACACTGAGATGACAAAAGTCACGGGATACCTCCTAATAGCCGGCCGGAGTGGCCGTGCGGTTCTAGGCGCTTCAGTCTGGAGCCGAGCGACCGCTACGGTCGCAGGTTCGAATCCTGCCTCGGGCATGGATGTGTGTGATATCCTTAGGTTAGTTAGGTTTAAGTAGTTCTAAGTTCTAGGGGACTGATGACCACAGATGTTAAGTCCCATAGTGCTCAGAGCCATACCTCCTAATATCGTGTCGGACCTCCTTTTGCCCGCCGTAGTACAGCAACTGGACGTGGCATGGACTCAACAAGTCGTTGAAAGTCTCCTGCAGAAATACTGAGCCATGCTGCCTCTACAGCCGTCCATAATTGCGAATGTGTAGCTGGTGCAGGAATTAGTGCACGCACAGACCTCTCGCTTACATCCCATAAATATTCGATGGGGTTCATGTCGGGCGATTTTTTTTTTTTTTTTTGGTCATCAGTCTACTGACTGGTTTGATGCGGCCCGCCACGAATTCCTTTCCTGTGCTAACCTCTTCATCTCAGTTCATCTCAGAGTAGCACTTGCAACCTAGGTCCTCAATTATTTGCTTGACGTATTCCAATCTCTGTCTTCCTCTACAGTTTTTGCCCTCTACAGCTCCCTCTAGTACCATGGAGGTCATTCCCTCATGTCTTAGCAGATGTCCTATCATCCTGTCCCTTCTCCTTATCAGTGTTTTCCACATATTCCTTTCCTCTCCGATTCTGCGTAGAACCTCCTCATTCCTTACTTTATCAGTCCACCTAATTTTCAACATTCGTCTATAGCACCACAGCTCAAATGCTTCGATTCTCTTCTGTTCCGGTTTTCCCACAGTCCATGTTTCACTACCATACAAAGCTGTACTCCAGACGTACATCCTCAGAAATTTCTTCCTCAAATTAAGGCCAGTATTTGATATTAGTAGACTTCTCTTGGGCAGAAATGCCTTTTTTGCCATAGCGAGTCTGCTTTTGATGTCCTCCTTGCTCCGTCAGTCATTGGTTATTTTACTGCCTAGGTAGCAGAATTCCTCAACTTCATTGACTTCGTGACCATCAATCCTGATGTTAATTTTCTCGCTGTTCTCATTTCTACTACTTCTCATTACCTTCGTCTTTCTCCGATTTACTCTCAAACCATACTGTGTACTCATTAGACTGTTCATTCCGTTCAGCAGATCATTTAATTCTTCTTCACTTTCACTCAGGATAGCAATGTCATCAGCGATGTCGGGCGATGTGAGTGGACAAATCATTAGCTCGAACTGTCAAGCATTTTCTTCGAACCAGTCTCGAACAGTTGTGTCCTAGTATTATGACATACTTATTTGGGAACATGAAATCCATGAATGGTGTCTAATGGTATCCAAGTAGCAGACTATAACCAGAACCGACCTATGTAAAAATCATTATGGCGCCACCAGTAGAAAGCACAATGCCTTTTCACAACTTGAGTAATTGGCTTCATGGGGTCTGCACCACGCTCGAACGCTACAATCAGCTGAAATTGGGATTCATCTGACCAGGCCACGGTTCTCCATCCATCTAGGGTCACGATCCTAGCAGAGGCACTGCTGTTAGCAAGGACTGGCGACAGTCGTTTGCTGCCGTAGCCCATTAACGCCAAATTTCGCTGCACTTTCCTACAGGATACGTTCGTCGCACGTCGTACAATGATTTCTGCGGCTGGAAATGAAAATGTCGTGTGGCTAGGGCCTCCCGTCGGGTAGACCGTTCGCCTGGTGCAGGTCTTTCGATTTGACGCCACTTCGGCGACCTGCGCGTCGATGGGGATGAAATGATGATGATTGGGACAACATAACAGCCAGTCCCTGAGCGGAGAAAATCTCCGACCCAGCCGGGAATCGAACCCGGGCCCTTAGGATTGACATTCTGTCACGCTGACCACTCAGTTACACGCAGTGTTGCTTGCCTGTTAGCACTGGCAGCTCTTCACAAACGCCGCTGCTCTCGGTCTTTAAGTGAAGACGGTTGGCCACTGCGTTGTCCGCGGTGAGAGGTAATGCCTGGAATCTGGTATTCTCGGCACTCTATTGACACTGTGGATCTCAGGACATAGCATTCCCTAACGATTTACGAAATGGAATGTCCCATGCGTCTAGCTCAATTACCATTCCGCATTCAGCGTCTGTTAATTCCTACCGTGCAGCTACAAGCATACCGGACACTTCTTCTCATGAACCATCCGAGTACAAATGGAAGCTCCGCCACTGCATGGCGCCTTTACACCTTGTTTACGCCAGGCTGCAGCCATGTCAGTATGTGCCTGTCGCTATCCCACGATTTTTGGCACCTCGGCTTACAAACTTACATTAAAAGTTTAACACAGTAAGACAAGTATTACCGTTAGTAACTGAGTGATTGCACTGAAGCAGTCTAACTGATGGCGCCCAACATACGGCCTTCTTTCATCCAGTACTTAGCTACTTCCAGCAGAATCAAAGCATAATTTAAACCCTTCTAAACTTTTTCTCGCTTACACGCTTAATCAGATATCACACACATTTACTCATCTGTATAGTAATCAGACGTTTGAAACCGTTTTATACATGAGAGTTCGATTCTTTAATGAATCGGGAGTTTATCAGTGTAGTAAGATTCGCCCTAAACTCTCCATTAGTCACTTTGATCTATACTCTTGTTTCAATATTCCATTTCCGGCTTGATCGTAGTTCTTTATATCTAGCCATGTGTGATATCCGTATGCCAAAACCAGTATCCAACAATTCAGACATCCGCTGCTAGTAGGGACGAGGCCGACCCCTTACTTTTTCGAATACTGGGTAGGTAAACAGTTTAAAATCCCAGCTGCCCGTAAACATTTGCCGCGACAGCAAGCTAAGGCACTCTTCTTTCATTTTCGTCGCCTGGGGTTGCAAGGGCTGTGGAAGACAGTGGTGAAGGCTACCACAGAATGTAGATTTATTTTTACCTCTGATACACAGTGACTGCACGTAGCGACTTCCTAAGTCAAAAGATTATTAACAAATGTATTTCTGATAAAAAAGAAAACACAAACTATTAAAGTGATTTTATATCTACAGAGTGATCAAAAAGTTGCAGTATCCCCTATCGCGTGTTCACATATTCATAGGTGGTCGCATGGCAGAGGACAACTTTGGGGTAGTGAGACTATTCTTTATTATTTATTCCAGAGTGTCTGTGTGTACACCATCGTTTTCATACCAGACTATGATTCTCCTCCATGTACGACGTGAGATTCCCCTCAACACTGCGTGATGGCAGTAAATGCACGTCGAACACCATGCTTAAGTTCGCCAGCTGTCTTGTAACGTGTGACGGCAACCTTCCGTATAATGAAAACCAACAATGCATTGTCGTAAGATGACAAATAGTGAATTCGGGGTGGTCATTCCGAATGTGCAGGTAAATGGACAGAATGATGTCCAATCCATTTATCAGGAAATAGCTCACTGAGATATTCTGTAACGGCAACAGCATAATGGGCTGGTGTGCCATCCTGCTGGAACCATACAGAACCGAGCAGTTCTCGATCTTGCAGATGTGGAATAAACCAATCACATAATAAGGTGAAATATGCGATGCGTTTCACAGCATCGTCAAAAAAATATGAACCTACTTATTAACAGGGTGAAATACGCAATGTGATTCACAGCACCGTCAAAGAAATACGGACCTACCAAGTGGGTTGCAGACGTGGTAGGCCACATCATGACATGTGGTCAGTTCCGTTAAAGATTTTCATAACGATCTGGCTTTCCTTCACTCCACATATAAATGTTTCTCCCTTTTGCACTGCAATATATTGCTCACTCGCTCCAGAAAGACACTTTTCCCCCTTGGTGAAAGAGTTGTAAAGGCATCGTGCATTCGCCCACACCCTGATGACGTTTTGGTATGTCATTCGTTTACAAACGAAGGTTTAAATGCCTTTAACTTGAAATCATTCTTCATATATTTTTGTAACGTCGAGTAAGGAACTCCCAATTCTTGCGACCACTTACGAATGGGCTTTCTCCGCCAACTTCGGATAGACGCTGCAGCCTTCACACTCGTTTCCACTCGTGTTAGTGCTCGTCCTGAGTGGGGCTTATCTTTCATGCAACCAGTTTTAGAGCTTTTTCTCCCATCGTAAAATTGTTGGTTTTGTTGGGGAAGGTTTCTGAAACCTAACAGTGAAATCATACTAAAATATCTCTCATTAGTTTTCGTGAGCACACGTGCTCACTACGATCCGTTCCTCCATGGTGTACGTGGATTCATCAAAGATTTAGATGTATATCAGCACCTGCAACAGTAAGAAACAGCACTTGATTAACAACTATGTAATACATAGGGGGCAGTGGGACTTCGTGATCACTCTGTAAATACTCTACATGTCGCAGTACGCTAACACTAGTTATTAGCAAATCTTTATCAGCGAACCTCTTACATTGTGTGTACAGTGGTTCCCCTGTCGTGCACATTTCGTTATATCTGAATAGATGCCAGAAACCAGCAGTGAAACGGATCAAAATTTGGAAATTTGTGGTAAGGTCTTATCGGACCAAACTGCTGAGGTCATCAGCCCCTAAGCTTACACACTATTGAACCTAACTTAAACTAATTTACCCTCAGGACGACACACACAGGAACCAGTGATTAATGTCCACAAATATTTTACTAGCCGATCTTTCTAAGACTACACTTGATTTACAGTTTATTGCAATGTTTGTATCATTGGCAAACAAAACAAGTTTGGTATCTGGTAATGTTACTGATGGAAGATCATTGATATACACAAGAAAAAGTAAGAGCCCTAAGATGGAACCTTCTGGGACCCCACACGTAATTAATTTCCAGTTGGATGATGCCTGATAGCTTAATACATGTCTCTTTTCTAATAACACCCTTTGTTTCCTGTGAGAGATATAATATTTTAACCATTTTGCAGCATTTCCTGTTACACCATAACATTCTAATTTACTTAAGAGGATATTGTGCTTTACACTGTCAAATGCCTTTGACAGATCACAAAATATACCAGTTTCCTGCAACTTTCTTTTCTAATGAATTAAGTACATTTTCACTGAAGTAACGATAGCCTTCTCAATTTCAGAACCCTTTAGAAATCCGAACTGCGACTTTGACAGTGTTATTTGTGATAAGATGGTTATAAAGCCGGTTGTACATTACTTTTTCTAAAATTTTTTTAGAATGCTGGCAAAAGTGAAACTGAATGGAAATTTGACGCTATTTTTTTATCTCCCCTCTTAAACAGTAGCTTAACTTCAGAATATTTCAACCATTCAGGAAATATTCCACTGATAAACGACTGGTTATGCAGATAGCTTAATATATTACTTAACTCAGAATCACATTCTTTAATTAACTTTTTTGATATGTCATCGTACCCACTAGATGCTTTTGATTTTAAAGATTTTATGATGGACATTACTTCTGCAGGGGTAGTGAGGGTCAAATTCATATTATGGAAGTTACTTGAACTGTATGGTCTGAGGTATCCCATGACAGCATCTACAGGACATGACAACCCCATCTTTTCAGTAACAGTTATAAAATGGTTGTTAAAAAGTTCTGCAACACTATACACATATGCACCAATGTATCATTTACTCTTAATGCTATTTTCCCCTCTTCATTTCTGGTTCTACCAGTCTCCTCCTTCACTCTATCCCATATTGTTTTTACTTTGTTATATGATAAATACTATCTTTTCCTTGTAATATATTTGCTTTGATATCTGTATTACAGTCTTTAATATTTTGCAGTATTTCTTGTAATGTGCTGCAACATCAACAGCGGAACTGTTTTGGATTGACTGATACAGTTTTTTTTTTTCGTTTCACCTCTATTCCTTGAGTAGCCCATGTCTTCTTTGTAGACTTTGCTCTAACCTTGGTTAGTTTTGGGGGGGAAACAGTGTTCAAATAAGATAAACACTTTATTAGCAAAAGTGTAATATTTTTCATTCATGCCATGGGCACTGTAAACATCACTCCAGTGAATATCTCTGAGGAATGTCCCAAAATAATCAATTTTTGGCCTATTTTTTACCCTCTTGAGTTCATATTTAACAGAATTATATCCTGTTCAGCACTAACATTTAACAGAAGGAACTGCATGTCATGGTCTGATAGACCATTGACTGTTGGTTTTGTAATATAATTTTGTTCATTGGACTTTTCCATGAAGATATTATCGATGGCTGTTTGTGAGCAATTGGTTACCCTAGTTGGGAGAGTGTTAATAACTCAAATGAGTTCTTATTGGGAGAGTGTTTAAAGAAATCTACATTAAAGTCACCAGCAACCACTATTTCTTTGTTTTTGGTTGTTAAATGTGCCAGTACAGCTTCAAGGTGGTTTATGAACAGATTAAAGTTACCTGCAGGTCCTGGATATGCACTTAATATCATGAAGGATTTTTTTATGAAATTCTACTTCTTTTGCACAAGCTTCCATATGCTGTTCTAGGCAAAATTTGTGAATGTCTATGTTCCTAAATTTATGACAGTTCGTTGTGAATGTGGCATCTTCTCCTTTATCCATTTCTGCTCTACAAAAGTGAGATGTTAACCTAAACCCTGTAACACATGATGTTCAGAGAAGCAGATTATGTCAGTTGGGTTTGAGGATTCTAATTCATCTATGAAGATAATTAATTCATTAATTTTACTTCTTAGTCCTCGAATATTTTGATGCAATAAAGATGGCCGACATTTCACATTGATTGAGTTAAAATTGGGCAGGGTTGGAATTTCTGCTGATTGTTGAAAAATTTTAACCAACAGCTGTTTATGCTGCTGTAACAAGCTACAATTATGTTTCTTGATTTCTTTCTCAAACTGAAGGTTTGTCTCAATCCTAGCCTCTCTTAAAACTTGGTTTCTTTCTGTTCTCCCTACAATAAAAAAGGGTGTTTTCTGAACCCTATAACCACTAGTATTTTATCAGTCATGACAGTGCCTCCCTCCTTTCTTACTATTTTTCCAGCCAGTTTACCCTTCCATTTTCTGCCGAGGTGAAGGCCATGCCTAGTATAATCCCACCTATTGAGTGAATCAACAGGAACCGCACCAATGTGTGACCCTGAACCCGACATGAGCAGCCATTTCAAATCCAAATTAAGTCTCCTGAAAGAAGAGTTCAAATGACGTTGGTCATGGCGACCAAGGACAGATACAAACGCAATACTAGTATGCTTCAATGCTGATGCAATCTTTGCCATGTCACACTTTATACTGCACCCGGGATCTCTATCAGTACTATTACTCGGTCCACCCACTATAACCACAGTGTCTTCCTTAGTGAAATCTTTGCAAAGTGATCCTGAATCCTCTGTCACCTGCTCCGGACCAGCACTAGGTTTAAAAAAAATTGGCGACCTGGTATTCTGATCCTAGTTCATACTGCAAAAGTTGGCCAACACATCTTCTGTGGGAAATACCTAACAACAACACTTTCTTTCTCTTTACTGATTTCCCTACGTGCTTACTTTTTACTTTGCTGTGGTCTGTCTGCACCTGCAACTGCTCGAGGCTCAACAGATTCTAACTGAAGTAACAGATCAAATCTATTTTCCACATTCACCACGAAGCTTCCAGACAAAGTTCTAGGCCTGTTCCTCCTGTTGCCACTTCCCACCAATCTTTACCCTTCTCCCTCCTTAACCTGTCTAGATCTTCCGTGGCCTGGTCTAACTCGGCCTGAAGGGCGGCAATTTTCCCCTCCTACTCTAGCATCTTCCTATCTCTACTACATATCCTACAAAACCAGAGATAATCGTAACAGTTTATTAAGAATAAGTCTGTTATATAACAGATAAACACGAAAATATGATTCCACTAATTTGGTCTATACGCAACTATATGTAAACAAAAACAACAGTGCAAAGTTTCTGAAACAACAACTTAAACTTTACGCTACTTTCCGGAAATGTGAATCAAATAATGAAGAGGTACGCTACAGTTAAATTTCTGGAGAGAGCAAAGAACAATTAACCGAAATTCTATTGATTTGCTGCGGCAAAATGTAAACAGAAAATACGACTATAACCCGATTGTACGATCTTTTCGCGCTTCCTGCTACATTACGTAAAGAAAAATGAAACCTTTAACAGTATGCTTAAAAAGCACACTAATACACCTATTTACCACGTAATCAGTACAAAACTATATGTTATTATAATCTGAAATGACTTATCTTTACGAGAACACCAAAACTCGCGCTAGTCGCCCGCTGCAGGGCTGCCAACCTCCCAGAAAGCCGAACTTGCGGTAGGTGAAGGGAGCATCTGAGATAAATCCTTCTATACAGGAATTTGTTTTGATTATCAGAAAAGTTTTGCCTCTGCCGGTAACAAACACTGGCAAAGAATACTATGAAAGACAACTATGGCTGCCTAGTTTAAGCGTATGTAACCCGGCTTCCAAAGAGGCAACTGTATCTATGTCTTCTGAAACAATTTGTGGAATATTGCCAAATGAAATAATTATTAGCTGTCTGAAATGATATGTTGCGAACAAAGTTGATCAGTCTGTCAAAGAGTTATATATTTTCATGGATAAATGTGCACCACAGTGCAAAAACATATGTACGTTTGTCTTCTGTGTTCATCTTGCTCAGGTACGTTTCCAGAAAGTTTATCTGTACTACCCCATTCCAGGCCACTCCTTCACGCTCACTTACAGAATTTTTGGCAATACTGAGAAGAAAAATCGAGCAGCAGACGAAGTCTTATTTCCTTCCACATGGGTCAGACTGATCAGAGATTCACTGCATAAGAATCCCGTGGATGTTGTTTATGCCATACTACCGCTCACTGATAAGGGAACGTGATGGCACTCTAGTTGCTGAAGTTTCTAACTTCAAAGAAGTGTTCCTGAATTTTCTTCAATCTGGGACGTGCGCTTCAGAAGAAGATATGCACTGAAGTTCGTCAGACACTGTCAAAACACTTATCATCTCCCGTCAATTTTGAAGAGAGGCGTGGCACTGCAAGCATTATAATGGGGATATGATAATGCCCAAAATAAACCAGATAGGTCCCGGAAGATTAAGAAGTCAAAATATGATGTTGTTCGCTCGCTGCTGGAACATGTTACTGTGCCACAAAGTACCACATTTTATGACGCAATGATGTAAGGAAGCGATGAGGAAGATGATGTAGTAGAGATCGAATGATATAATGTGTCCAGTTTCTTCAGTTTATAGCTTTATTGCCAGTATTGAAAAAATCCAGAGATCAGATTGAAATGATGAAAATGAAGTCATATGAGGTAACTATGATAACTTGCTCTAATATTTTATTGTAGAAAAATGCAAACATTAAGGATCAGTAGCTGCTAAGGCAGCGGCTTAACAACTTTTGATTTATTTTAAGTCAATGGTTATTAAGTCACAATAAAAAAAGACTGTCACGCATGCTAAACATGTCAAAAAGACGAGAAATATTCAATATAATATTGTGTACCTCCAAACTGAACTAGTATATAAATTTCATTCATTTGTGTTGATATTTTGGTATTTCAAACTGCTTTTCAAAACTTTAATTAGGTTTCCCCTAAAGTATTGAAACAGTGACTTAACAACTTTTGGTTCTGAGTGCTTCGTTTGTTCTCCACATGTTAATCTTTTAGAATTTTACATAGATTTCTAAACTTTCGAGTGCGTGAGATGTTATTGACACCCTTGCAGCCGCACTGTCATAATTTGTTGTGTTGACGCTATCCTTATACCTACTGCCCTATACAATATCAGTCCACTGTAACAGCCTTAACCTACTAAATAGAAACTGTCGTCTCCGATAATTCACTCTCTCTTAAGAAATTTGGCCACTGGCGCTAGAGAAAGATCAGACTTCTTTTTGTGGATTATTTGCTTCTCTGCTGCACCAACTCTTAACTTGAAGTAAAATGGTCGCCTACTTCGTGCTTTGTGATTACAATTAAGACTAGTACGACCATCTTTGAACGCCTTGATTTCTTTTTTTTTTTTTTACCATTCCTTTGCTCGCAGTGTTTCCTCCATTAATCTTCCGATGCACTTCGAGTATTTTCGCATCTTTTGCATAAAATTCAATTCCTTATGGAAAGAATCACTTACAAACGGATGATGCGTGTTCCTTCAACGAGTAGAACGAGATTACCAAGTGGAAACTTGTATTTGCATCTGACTATCTTCAGTGAGCGCTGTAGCCTGTTGAAAATAAATTTAGACACAAAACGCGTTTCTCTAGTCTTATATTCACAATCTGTCTCAAAAAAGTGCACGACGCAAACAATCTTAGCAGGAAATAGATGCACTGAGCTGTTAGAGTAAAAATCCAGAGATATTCGTGATTCAACACCACATATGGAACATTGGCGGACTGAAAATATTTTCCCGGCCTGAAATGATTGGCCTCATAATTTTACCAGGACTGACATCAAGAAATAACGATCGTCCAGGCTCTGTTTACACTTCATGAAGGAGGCAATTTCAAATTTTAGTTCCTTCTCCAAAATAGCCCACACCATGGCATAGTATTTTGAGACGACTAATTACGGGAGTAGATCATTGGACCTGCAATGAGTAAGCTCTCGACAGGTTGTTACTCTCTCTTTTTAACAGTTATGCCATATTTTCAAAATAATATAGAATTCCATGTTGTTCGTATCATTTTTCGTAGAGAAACTAAGTTAGATGTAAGTCACGTGCAATAAACTTTAGCACCTCTTCCTGTGAAGAGAACATGACACCTGCACCGAAGCAGCTTTCGTGTACTTCTCAAGGAACGACATTTCCTTTTCATTGCCTGACATTAAACTTCACAACGGCACTTTATGTCTTGTTCGTAGAGGTTTCAATAGTTCCCAAAAGACGTAAAACAGCGAGTCATGTTTCTCACAAGAGCGACGAAAGTTTGACGTCGTCGTTCCGCGTCAAACGAGAAACGCAAATTACAGACTTCACGAAGAGAATTAACCCCTACAAGGAAACGTATCTCCGTCGTTTCTTCTTAGTTTTATGGCTCGAGTTTCCTGCGTGCTGTACAACTTTCTATCAATGTGTGTTTGGAGTACAGCCTTTTACAGAACATGAACAAGAGAGCTGTTCTATCAAATCCATCACCAATGCTTTGTCTCAAGCATTTCAGGATATAATTAAAGCGCTCTCCAGTCACGACACCAAATACGATAAATTCCGTTGTAAATTATAAACAGCGTATTTCTTAAAATACTCTTCAGCGCAATCCCACAAAAGGGATAGGAATAATGCAGTCTGCGTTCTGTTTATAAGGAAAGACCATGCAGCGGGTTTTTCGTTCGAAAGTGGCACCAAATGATTTGTCAGCAGATCGTGTTAAGCCTCAAGTATGAAAGAAGTGTCTAACAGCACGTGACGGAATATGACGGCGTCTGTACTGTGGCCTATCGGGACTGCAGTTCATTGTCCCGCGATATTGTTGCTCGCATTGACAGGCTCCCACGACAAGCATGCGATTGGATCAATGGTGTCAGTACAGCCTTTACGGCCTGCGTCATCCAGCATCTAAACAGCATAGCGCGACCACTCTTCTACTCACGAATGAGCGGTCGAGTTAAGGCCCGTATTACACGCTCAAATTTCTTTGGCGAAGATATTTGATCAAAGCCATTTGGTCAAATCTTCGACAGCGTATTGGGGAACCTTTGATCAAAAATATCTTTGTTCAAAGTTGGAGCGTGGGCCCAGCTTTCATTGAAGTTCGACAAATTGTATTCAAGTCTGAGTAGGTACGCTTCATGTTATAACCTATAAATTGGCAGCAAAGTTTTCATGGTGTGTAGCCACAACCACATTACTTATTTCGAAATATGAAGAATATGAAATTCTTCATAACACAAAACACGTGGCTTACAGGCACCGTAACAAGCGATTTGAGTGTCATAAAGAAATTGCTGCAGCGATCAGTACTATTCATGAGTGAATGCACAGTAGACGATGTAAGAAATATGCCGAATAGACTAAGGACTTAGCATATGACGGAAAAGTTGAAACTAAGTACACAGAACTGCAATTTATTGAAGCTACATTTATTTTACGGAATGAAAATACATTGCTTACATACATTCATATTTGTAGATTGCCCAGGATGTTTACAAGCCAACTGTGTAATGGTTTCAATTAATGGGATTTCTTGGGAAAACAACAAAAGCGGATGAGGGCTGCGACAATTTTTATGACGATTATTCCAAATACGATCCTCAGCCACCAACATAACACGCTTACAACGTAAGTAATCTTCATATTCCATATATTTAGCTCATAAATTTCTTTTACCAAGGAACTTTTAAAGCACCATTGTAGAAAGTTTTGAATATTTTTCGAAATTATTAGCAGTGTCGTGTACAGTAATTATCGCATCTTATTGCTTACAGGCTGTGACGAGCATTGATGAAGTATGTCAAATGTTCCAAGTGCCTTAAGTACTCACTTCAACGTTTACGAAACGCAGGCAAAAGAAAAAGGTCAAAAATTACATTAATTTGGAGAAGCTCTTTAAGTAAGCCTCGAACACTACGGAGGAAGTAGTGTCACTGGCAAGGCCCCAAACAGTCTCCAGTAACCCTTATTATTGATGCATATGGTCAATACGTGGTCAGTATGCTTAATAGAATGAGAAGTAGGTCGAAGCGGTCGTTAGCAGAGCAGAGGGAATCGTAAATGACCGCGATGTGATACAGAATGGTGGAAATATAGTGATCAGTCCATTAGAAAATGCACAGATCACTTTGGAGGACTGTTAAGTGAATTTTTTTCTTGTGTTTTCATATAATGTTTTATTGGCCTAATGCGGATACTCGCCATGTAAAAAATAATGAGTAATGCATCAAGAAAGTGAGCATAAATGAAATAAATGCATTTATTTGTTGCTCGAAATATATTGTGGTTATCTTGATAAATTCCTCCTTAAGTGATTTATACACTGGTGTACAAAATTAAAGCAACAAACTGCTATTTCCCCGTCCTGTGTCTAATTCACAACATGATCATACAAACTGTCAACAGATGCCCTACGATCGTGTTCTGCACGAAAGATGGCACTCCGATGAATGGATGACCACGCCAGCAGTGACGCCAGGGCACCTATCAAGTGGGGTAATTTTTGCAGGGTTGTGCCACATCAACAATCATTGCGTACACAGCCACAGACGGCGCAGTATAGCATAGACAAGACGCTTACAGACTCTCTGCTGTGGAGAGACAACAGAAAGAATGGAAGCAGGAGAGTCGAAAACTAATGTGGCCCCGTGACGTAATGTGAATCGTTCTGTTGTTTCTCGGATAAAGCGACAGTTTATAGAGACCGAAACTGTATCCACGAGACCAGGACAGGGCCGACTACGTGTGACATCACAAAGGGTGGACCGTTATTTGGCTGTAAGTGCACGACGGTACCGCCTTACTACTGCACTGCAACTGGCGTCCGACCTCGCAGAGTCCCCTGGACGTGTTGTATCGAGGCAAACGGCGTACAGAAGGCTTCAGCAGAGTAGTCTTTATTGTTGGAGACCTGCTGTCTGTTTACTTCTGGCGTGTTTTCACGGAAGGCAATGTCTAGAGTGGAGTCGTCAACACGCCACCGGAAGATCGAATGGCGGGCTAATGTTTTTTTCACAGATGAGTCCCAATTTGGTCTGGAGAGTGATTCGCGACGCATTCGCATCTGGACGGCACGTGGAACACGATTTCGGGACCCAAACATAGAGGACGATGTCGAGGAGTATCCCTAACGGTGTGGGTAGGGATTATGTTGACCAGTAGAACACCTCTTCATGAAATTGTACGAATGAATCAGCAAGATTTAACTGCTCTCAGGTACCGTGAGGAGATCTTGGGATCTCATGCACGGTCGTTGCGAGGTGCAGTGGGTCGAGACTTCGTAGTGATGGACGGTAACAAAAAAATGGTTCAAATGGCTCTGAGCACTATGGGACTTAACATCTGTGGTCATCAGTCCCCTAGAACTTAAAACTACTTAAACCTAACTAACCTAAGGACATCACACACATCCATGTCCGAGGCAGGATTCGAACCTGCGACCGTAGCGGTCACGCGGTTCCAGACTGAAGCGCCTAGAACCGCACGGCAACACCGGCCGGCTGGACGGTAACGCTAGACCACACAGGGCACGGGTTATTGATGTTTTCTTGGAAACAGAAGGTACTGCACGCATGGCGTGGGCAGCTCGTTCTCCCGATTTGAATCCCATAGAGCATGTCTGGGATGTACTAGGGAGACGGGTTGCATCACGTCACCATCCAGCAACCACTCTCCAAGACTTGTGAGCAGCTCTGAAGGAAGAATGGGTGTTATTGCCTCAACATGAGATTGATGGCATCATTTACAGCACATATCCCCGTCATGTCCATACTGGTGCCAGAGGTGGTCACGCCCCCATGCTGTCCACATTAACCAATTGTCATAATGTGTTGGCAAATCCGTTAAGTTAGAAGAAAAACGAAAAACTTTTTGTCTATCGTTACGCATGTTGCAAATGATTACGTTCTGTATTCTTTACGTTGTTTCTACTTTACTGTCGCCTGCTTATACAGTTTCGTGGCAAAATAAACGCAAAGTTGCAAAATTTCCGTTTGATGGTTTAATTTTCGACACCATTGTATATTGCTTCAAACGTTTCTGGAGCAATATCAGGTGGTATTCACAGGGTACAGCTGTGAGATCGATGTCCTGTATTATAAACTGAATAGCTTTCGCCTGTTGCTAAAACTTTTAATGTAACCATGAGATGATCATTAGTAGAAAACTCATTTCTTAAATGAGTGCCTTGTTTGTAAATATAACTGGATACTTTCATAAGGGCAAACTGAAATTTTTCTTCATCCACTCGCAAATAATTTCAGTAGCTCTTTAAGTTCCCGTACTGTAGCTCATGAAACAAACTCTGGTGAATACCTCTAGTTTCTCCTCTCGCTACCCAGGGTTTCACCCACAATAATTTCCTTTTCTCTTTCTTTTTCGTTTTCAGCAATGCGCTCGCCACTAATGTTACATTAAATGCTGCTTCCGCTGCACAGACAAGTAATTGTTTGGTATCCATTATTGATCAATTATGACGAAAATTTTAAGAATAGTGTAATGGCTCCTGTGAAAACGTTTGGTCAAAGAAGTCTGACAAAATCTTTGACCAAAGAACTTTGACGGTGATATGGGCCTTAGGCTCATCGCATCCTCCCATAGCCAATAAGCGTTCAGTACTGTTCTGAGCGTTCAGCTTTGAACATCGTAGCGATCGCGAGCATTAAAGGCGATCGTAACGAGTTATCTAGTGAATTTTTATTCCGTTTGTCTTCGAGTTTTCACGGCTGTTGATGGTAGTAAGCGAGAAATTCTAAATAAGCAAACGAGAGACATAATTTACAGTTTACACACTTTCTTCATGTGCAAAGCACGAGTTTGCACATACCACTTCCCGTCAATTGCAAATGGCAACAAAGCAGTCCCTATCCGTCACTCGACGTTCGCGCGCAGCCGTCGTTCATGAATTGGACTATAGTCTCTGCGAGGAAAGACACGTTTTCCTCTCTGCCACAAAGGATCGTCTTGTACCTTGAGTCAGGTAACGTTTGCAACAAAACAAGTATCCTCGCGGCCAGTGCGATTACTTCCGGAGCAACATAGATTGTCATCAAGATGACCATTATTACGGATTCCCTATGACTTTCTCTTGGAACTCTTCCACTTGGTCCGTGTTTGCGTTGACCAGCGGGGCGGGGCCCTGTAACGAACTTGTGACGTCACACTAGTCGTCTTGTCTGCCACACTTCGCGAACGCTCGGCTCCGTGCGGGATCCACGAGAAATCAATAATTAATTAAAAAGTTACCCACAAAAGGTGTTAATTTTGTCGTGTGCTATCAAGAACTTGTATGAATTGAAACACTAATTGAAAAATTATTAAACTCGTCTGAAATAGCTACTCGCTCCCCGCTGTAGACAGCTGGCGGCACTAGTAAGACCTGCAATGTCATGTGCTGTGACGTATGCGCCACGACCCGCCTTTCTCGTGGGCCTTATTGACGAGGCAGCAGAACGAATGGTGCGCCGATAGTGGCACACCGAACAACACCTGTGGAACCGCGCAGTCTACGGCGTCTTGTCACGGTCCGTGCGGCTCCCCCCGTCGGAGGTTCGAGTCCTCCCTCGGGCATGGGTGTGTCTGATGTCCACATGATAAGTTAGTTTAAGTTAGATTAAATAGTGTGTAGGCTTAGAGACCGATGACCTCAGCAAATTGGTCCCATAAGACCTTACCACAAATTTCCAACACGAGTAGTAACAAGAGTACAGTTCCAAAATGTACTTATTCAGAATATTGTAACTGAATGTTATTAGCAATTCAGCTCAAACATCCTCATTAGCGGAAAACTTAATTCCTACTACTGTTTGATAAAAGGTGACAGCTTCCACACTTACTTCTTACACACTTCCTTGGCAACGCGTCACTGAAGCAGAGATGTGGCAATGCAATAAGAAATGAGCAATAATCTTTGTTAAGAGTCTGTTACAAAATGCTACTTAACTGTGGGACAGTTTGATGCATGACACTTGAGTCGTACACCTACTACTATGAAACCTTTATAACTTCACTGTCTTTTGGTAGCCTATGATATTTTCACTACGACTGAATTTTTAATTTTGCAGACAGTTGTAACTGTGTTATTACTCCATAAACAGCAACTGCTAAGCTGGGCTGTTGTCTTCACAAAGGAACTCGTAGAACTGTAGTCTGTAGAGCAGTGGTTCCCAGTCTGGGGGTAATTACCACTGAGGGGTAAAGTGAAATTTTCTGAGGGGTGAAAACTAAACGATTCGATTCTGTTTCATCCACGAATCTAAATTATTTTCAAAAGATCGTTACTATTATCACAATTTTGTAAGACATATTGATTATAAAAAAGTTAGTAGCATTAATGTGGTGGAGGTTACAGGTCCCTCACACAGTCCACCAACTAGACACGTAAGTTGTGTTTTGCCCCGTACATCGCTTGTGATAAAAGTGAAACGTATACGTAGCAAATGCCAAATATCTCAAGAAAAGTCTTCCCCAAGTTGTAGATGGTACTTGCAATAGCTCAGAAATTGCTTCATTATTCGCTTCGAAACAGATAAATGAATTAATAGAGAGAATGGCACAGGTAAACGTTACTATAGTCCTGTTCACAGTATTATTATTATTATTATTATTATTGCCACTATTACTATTAGTGGCTCTGGTCAGACACAAAGCATTAACAGCCTGAAGTCTTCCAATATCTGTCTTCCAATTTCTGTCAGTTCAGAAGTAAGGAGTGCAGCGATCAAGTGATTTACGAATAGCGAGTATAATGCACACATTTTGACTTAGTTGACTTTAAATGATGTTGCAGCGTGCAGGTCAACAAGTGCCACAATAGAGAGGAGTAACGCAGGAGAAGTATGTTTTGTAGGAAGTGCCTACCCTCACTGTGGATCTTTAGCTCTCCTATCTGAGAAGGAGTTGTGGGTAGCATTTACAATGCACCACGAATTCCATTGGAATTCATTCTAACACACACACATACACAAACTGAATATAATACATTTTTCATATTTTGTGTTTCAAGAAAAGTCTTTCATTCTACAGTTTAGTTATTTGCTGAAGTTGATGATAATGTGGAGGAGGGCGTGGGGTCCAACAGATGGCAGGGAAGTTCGGGGGTATTAGCAAATGTCTAATTGCACACAAGGGTTTTGGTCTAAGGAAGGTTGGTAACCACTGCTGTAGTGTAATTCCAGGGACTGTACTGAGCCGGCTGACTATAGGATCAACTAACTGCAGGATCACAACTGACTGACTTTCCACTGTGTGTCGTATTTTGGTACCTGTCAGTGGAAAGACTTCCATTACGTCAGTGCAAGGCGGAAGCGGGGCAGTGCGTGGTTAGCAGTGCTCCCTTTCGTGGCTGGAAAAACTATCGGCGGACGTACGACGCGCATTTGGACGTGGCGCAGAAGCAGAATGTGGTCAGTATTTGTGAGCGCCGTGTGGAGGCTGCTCCTTGCAAGTGAGAGGCGCCACGTGAGTGGTTGTGCCTGTTTAGTGGCACACTCTCGTGGTATTTGCTGTGTACCCTTACGTCTGATCCACAACAGTATGTATCCATGCGTGGAGTCTCCAATGTGTATGAAAGTTGCCACACCGCATTCCCCATCTTCTTATGTACCCAGCATCTGACATGATGGTATGGGATGCAGCTAGGAATGCAACACAATAACCAGTGGTTCATCTCTGACGTCGTAATGACGTTTATCTTTCAACAAAATAACGCAAGACCAACCTCGATAATAAGAATCATCGACTGTTCCCTTGGCCAGCACCTTCTACTGATCTCCCACACACTGAAAACATCTGTTTCTGGGTTGTCGTGAGAATGAAATGTCGCCACTCGCCATCCACTATGAATAAACACCTCTGACACAGAGCTGATGCAACATGGAATGACGTAACCGCATCTTTCCTATAAGCTCAGTGTGACTCAATGCCCAGCCGACTTGGAGACAGTGTACAAAATTTCGCACCGTGTGTGCCCTCGAAAATGTTATCATTTATTCTTTCTGCAATACTGTACACACACTATAAGTCGTTAATTTGTATAAGTCGTTGTGTTACAGTTTTTATGACCAATAGTGTAATTATTCACAGTACAGTGCAATCGCGAAGTTGCGCAACTGAAAAAAATATATCTGTAAATTGGAGTTCCATTACATTTATTCCAACAACCACCTCATCATGGCATGACAGGTATTAAAAATAACAAATGAAACGGATACAGGTCACATGATGTCTATAGGATGGCGCAGTTCGTGCATTTGTAAACTTGTCATTTTCCCATGAGCAACGAGTTTTTATTGCTGAACAGTAACTTGCCAGTCGTTTGTATGGAGGTTCTGGGAAGCATCCAGATACTGCAGTGCTGAAACATGCAACAATACCGAGATTGATAACCCATTTCCAGGAGTACTGATTAGTTGCAGACAAGAAGAAAACTGGTAGACCAGTCATTTCGACTAACAACTGTGGCTGACGTGATGTCGCGTTCACCTTTGAAAAGTTTGAGGAAACTGTATGTACAGTCTCAGATTGCCTATGGTATTGCTAAGGAAAGCTACGCAGAATTAAAATCTCCTTTACTTCATTGTGCTAGTGAGCAGGAACTTAAGACATTGGATACAGAAATTCGTCTACCGTACTGTGAGCTACACGGTATCAGTCATTTGCTGCCATTCATGGAAGACCATACGAAATCAGTCATTTGTTGACATCCATGGAATCGCAGAACTGTACCACATTTTCTTCGTAAATGGAATGTAAAATTCTTTTGCCTTAGTTAATATATGAACAATCAAAATACAAGGATTTAGCCAACGGAAAATCCACAGCTCTTTCGTGAACAAACTTGTGCTGTCGAAAAATTGGAGTGAGTTGTACCTTACAGGTGCAGTTCATACAGTGCAAACGTGTCTGCAACGACTGCATGTCTTGAGCTCCAATTGCTATAGACTTACCTGGCTAACTGAAAATGTGATTAAAACATCTGCTGAAGGTAATGACATGCAGTGAAAGCCAAAAGTAGTTCATCTCAGAATGTAATTCTTAACTGAATACATCTACAAATTTGAATAAAAATGTGAGAAGTGGAAAATAAGTTCGTAAGCATCTCAAATTACATGAGTACATGATACATACTGTTGAAAACGAATACAAATTCTGAGATTCCTCATCCAAATGCCATGCAATGGAACACGTGAGTTTACATGATCAGACATTTCGAAGAGACAAGGAAAATCAGCCTATTTCACGTTAACGCCCACAATAATGTTTAACAAGTAGAAACCAATTGGGTTAAGCAACTTGCAACGTCAGATGATGGAACAGATATTTGATGTTGATCCCCACGTGTTCCTGTTATACTGTGAACACAAACAAAGAATGAATATTGCCCACATTGTATACAACTGCAAACTATAGCCTGTAAATAAATTTAATGTTTAATGTTTAACAAGTAGAAACCAATTGGGTTAAGCAACTTGCAACGCCAGATGACAGAACAGATATTGGATGTTGATTCCCACGTATTCTAGTTATACTATGAACACAAACAAAGAATGAATATGGTCCACATTGTATGCAACTGCAAACTATCTCCTGTAAATAAATTTAATGTGCCCCATACGAGTAGTACAACATCCCAAAGGCAGCACAAGCAAACAATTAACTCACCAAAATCCAGAATGACGTCGTTTCAGATGCCCACTGCTTTATGATGAGGCGAATTGTCTATATTAAACAGATCAGAATGACCTCAAGGGACAATAGGTCTTACACCCAGAACTGACATCACCCTCTGCACACACATACTGCAACTACAGCTGTTAAAATACTATGTAAGATCCAGTATTTGACACACACTACACATAAGCACTGTCAGCTTCTGGTATTACAATACTGTTTCAAGATCCACTAGCTGACATCCCCTGTTAGGTTTCGGTGTTAGAGTACTTTTTTGATTCTGAATGCGTATTTATTTCTGTCAACTATCACTACCTTACTTGCTTAGCATATTATTTTGTTTCAGTAACTGTATATTGATCAGAGATCTGCAATTATAATTACATAGTATGATGAGTAACTTGTGTGTGGGTTTTGTTTGTACTCAAATTCTTCGTTCAGAATAAGAGGTCCTTGGTGCAGCGATCGTATTTTCGAGATATCGAAGTTTCAGCTCTGTGTGTGGAAGTTTTGGTCGCGTTTACATCTCGTTTTTGGAGAGTTGCGAACTTTTATTTGTGTATTACGAAAATATGTAGTTTGAGTGAGACATTGCGATAAAGATCCTGTCAAAACGCCTTCGTTCCTCCTAAAATTGTGCTTGCTTTTTTGGTACATTGTTTTGTATTTTGATTGTGTTGTGTGTTTTCACATTTCTTCTTTTGGAGCATTTGGTGTATCTAAATACTTGATTATGGACACGCAGTCTGCAAACGTCTTAGAGTACTTTGAAACCATAGTTCAATCGAGAAATCCAGCAGCCTTCCCCGAAAGTTCATTTTTATACATAATATAGAGTAGGGCTGTGTTACTTCCTGGCAGATTAAAACTGTGTGCCCGACCGAGACTCGAACTCGGGACCTTTGCCTTATACTGGCAGAAGTAAAGCTGTGAGTACCGGGCGTGAGTCGTGCTTCGGTAGCTCAGATGGTAGAGCACTTGCCCGGGAAAAGCAAAGGTCCCGAGTTCGAGTCTCGGTCGGGCACACAGTTTTAATTTGCCAGGAAGTTTCATATCAGCGCACACTCCGCTGCAGAGTGAAAATCTCATTCAGGGCTGTGTTACATGGAATGAAACAATATTAGGCTGCCAAAAACATAGATTATAATTTTTGTAGTGTAAAAATGATGCTATCTTCTTCCTCTACAAAATTATGCACGTTGAGGTGACATACTACTGAAAAACTTTTAGCCTTTCTTGACAAAACATAGATATGCTAAATTACACCTTTTTATGTTTTGATGGACATTTTAAACATGAAAATAACAATACGACACTGTGTGTCTGTTATCTTCTTCCCAATAAAATGGCGCTTGTTCTGATTTGTTTTTGTTTGTACTGTCATTTAAGCCTGGGATGAAATGTGAACTGCCTGCTTAGTATGCTACATGTGTTTTATACGCTTTCTAAATAATTTATATGTGAAATTAATATTGTAACAGTTAATTTGAGAGCTCACACTCATGCTTCATGAGTCACACATTAACTGCATTCTTCTAGCAGTTGGCAGTAATTCACATTGTCTATTAACTTGTTTGTGTTCTTTTCTTGACAACTTAGCTTAGTATTTCAGCCAATATGTGTTTAGGCAGTTGTAGGCTTGATCAGGTTCGTTTGGTACATTGCCTTATTTAGGCCTAAAAACGAAATGCTATACTTCTTTCTCAGAGTGTTGTTTTTTAGCCACATGCCTTTTTGCAACAATGTAGGTGTCGATATAGGATGAAGGGTCCTACAGACATGGCAATTTCATTAAAGTAAGCACTAAATTAATCATTTCAACATGATTATTTTATTTTGTACACATTACTTATTAACACTGATCATGTTATCGTCCTCAACACTTATTAAGCTTATGTTTGGCTTTAGTAAGTGTCTTGATTAGCCTGGATGTACTCTCAGTTAACATTTGACACTGATTCTTCATATCCTCATCATTAAACCAGATTTGTATAAGCTATTCAAACAAACCAGTTTTTCTGGATGTATTTTGTCTTTCCTGAGTTTTTCTTGGTTATTGTCTGAGATTCTCCGTGGGATTCATTTCTGAGCTGATTCCATGCTAATCAAACACTTTCACATTATTCTCGCTCAAAAATTCCATTATATTTCTTGCATTATGGCAGGGGCTTGTAACATTATGTGATTGCCTTATCATTTTAAATCATTCACTAATCGAGCAGTCGCTCAGCAACAGCTACAGCTAGCAAATAATGTTGTGAGAATGTAAAAAGTGAACGACCTGTGACGTAACTTGTTTATTGTCGAAGCGCCGTCAGAGATGCTGTGAGTTATTGACTTTGAAAACCGCGGCGCAAAAAACGGACAGAAGAAGAACACTTTTTTACACATTTTTTTTTATGTACGAGATATTCTCGATGAACAGCTACTCATTCTTCTCTTGTCTCCTGTAACGTGTGTCGGACGCGCATGTCCTGCCGCCGTATTATTATCGTTAAAAATAATATTGTTTTAGTGTAAAGTAAATGTGTAATACTAAAAGTGCCTAGCAGTAGATTTATTGTGCGACGTGTATGTGAAAACGTCAAAGGAATTGTTTTCATTACGAGAAGTGCCAATCAAAATGGCATCCATGTTAAATCCTTCATTGCAGTGTAAGTTCGTCTATTAATTGCCATAAATTCAGATTTAAATGGAACTGGTGTATGGACTATTTATTTAATAAAGAATCTATGTCTCACTCCTTCATGAAGTTATTTAATTTTCTTTATGTTTCTGCCAAATAGAGAGTTCACAGTCACGAATTCTTTCGTCGAAATCGGACAGAAGTTGTATGCGGCGAAATATTTTCTCCGCGCCATATTCTATTGGTAAATGCATGATAAACTACGGACCCTTAGGTAGGAAATTCATGTTGAGTTATCCAAAAATAATTATATTTTGAATAGGCATTTACTCTCTTCCGCAATGCAACTTCCGACCGATCAGACGATCCAACAAGAAACAGCTGCACACGGTCGGCGTTCGCAAATATGTTTCCACCGCTGATTATAGCTATATGTTACAGCACAAAAGTAAACATATTGTTATAATTAGCGGCTACAAACGGGGACATTTATAACTGTATGTTTATGTACACACATTACGTAAACATATCGTTATAGGCTCTATCTTGCATAAACATCAATTTACTTTCACGGCATCATTCTTGTATTTGAGGCATTAGTCAGGTTTGTAATGCTTTAATGTGTTGTTCATGCCTCATAGTTATTTCTACAATATATATCAGCAAACAGTCACACTAAGAAAACACACACCAGATCATCACTGTAGTTGGATGTTTCACTGCCTAATTTACACAGTACTCTCATCTGATGTATTGACTTGTTTCTGCTTCAACTGAAAACATTGACTTGTCGCCGAGACACACCTGAAATGAAATTGAATGAATTGGGGAATAAATAAACCTTGAAATAAAAGTAATACACTATGTTATGCAAATGCCAAAATATCATTCTTTTGCTAGCATGTCTTCATTTGGGAGACTAAGCTGAAAATAAAAGGTATAAGTTCAAACATTTAACATAATTAATTGTAATAAAGTTTCCATGTATTAATTACCTTTTTCCAGTCATCAGCTTACCAATATGAGCGTGTTGGTCCACTGCAACCACTTCACAACCATAACAGGTGTGATTTTCTACAAGGCCACCTTCATATCATTGCACTGGTAAACAATTCTCTTTCCACTGTCCCTGAATACTGATGAACCATACTCTTGCAATCTTGAAACTATCTCTTACTGATAACAACATTTCATCATGTACTTTTGTTGGTGAAAGGTCTGCTTTTCTCACAATAACCATCAAAATATTTCATCTCCACAAACCGGGCATAAAAACTACAAACTTATTAAGTAATATCTGTATGCCAATTCTGTAAAAAAACATAATATTTTTTAAAAAAATTCCCAGCAAAGATTTCAGTTTGTTGTTTCCCCCATTTAAAAAATTGTCTATATCCATGAACAAAATTTTCAGTTTTTTAAAAAATAAAAATCTAATAAATTCTTTCTTTATAAATAAGTTCTCTGAGATTGTGCTTCTCTATATCCATGAGCCAAATTCTCATTTATTGAAAAGAAAAAAAATTTAATAAATTTTTGTTTGTCAATAAGTTATCCAAAATTGTGTTTAATTCAACTAACAATATTTCCATTTTATTTAAAAAATAAAATAATTTCTTTATCAATAAGCTCTCCAAGATTGTGTTTAATATATACCCATAACCAAATCCTCATTTTATTTAAAAATAGAAAATCTAATAAATTTTATGCTTTAATTTTTAAATCTAATTTTTTCTATGTTAATAAAAGCACAAAAAATGTACTCCAAAACTATACTATTTCAAAAGTTACAAAATTATTGTAAAGAAACATATGGATTAAATTATGCTTGTTTAGAAATTGTAGAAAAGGAAACAGTTATTCATATGTGACTACAAAAGATCTATGAGAATTTATGATTACATTAATATGAAAGAAACGAAGACAAGAAAACTAAGATATATAAATATAAAGAACTTTGAGAATTTTTTAAACAAAAAGTTCATAAAATTGTTCTAGACTAATAAGAAAAAATTAATCGATCATATTTGAAAATCCTGTTAACAATATTAATTATATAGATAAGTATCTTTAAACGAACTTTATGGATCTGTTAAACCAAAGAACCTAAAGAATTATTAGAAATTTAACAAACAACAATTAATCGGTTTTGTAAGAAATCTGAGAATAATATCAATAATAATGCTGATGATTTCAATAAAAGGACTTCATCAAACCTGTAAAACGAAAAATTTAAAAATTTATCCCATAGTTAATAAACAATCAATCTCATCAATAGATATCAATTATGGCCTAAAGTATTGATAAATTATCTTCTAATCATACAAAAAACAATTTAGAGAAACAACAAAATACTTTAGTATTTTAAAGGTGAACAATTAGATTTATGACTAAAAAAGAAGTTTATGCTTATGAATATGTGAATGGTTAAAAAAATAAATATTTTTATTCAAGACTTAAACAGGAAGATGTAAAAGCTGAACACAATGGATGTGCAAAAATTTAGATGTATTACAACGTCATTTAATATATCTTATTTTTAATTATATCAGGTGTTTTAAAAATTTCAGAGATACATGTATTAAATCATATAAACACGTTCTATATTGGGATTTTACTGCACTTGCTTTATCTTGAGAGTCTATGTTAAAAATGACAAAGGTGACTTAGATTTATTAAAAGGTTATGATATGATTTTATAACTTGAAAAGGGATTTTGATGCAGAATTTCTCAAAAAATTAAAAGACACGCTAAATCTAAAAATAAATGTATGAAAAATTGTTATTGAGAAAAGCAATAAAATTAAATTCCATCTTTAGATGCAAATGATTTATATGCTTGGGAAATGTCTCAATTTTTACCATTTAATGTTTTCAGTTGGTTAGAACCAAAATGTTTTTAATCTGAAAAAATGCTTAAAATACCAAATGTTAATAAATATGGTTATATTTTAAAGGTCGATGTCGAATATACAAAAAACTATATAAATTACATAAAGATTTACCATTAGCACAAGATAGAGGAAATAAATTACCAACAAAATTAGATTAAATAATACAGAAAAATATGGTTTACGTTATAGAAAACATAAACAATGTCTAAATCTTAAATTACAAATCACGAATATTCATAGAATCTTATCATTGGAACAATCAAATTAACTGAAAGAATACATTGATTTTAATTCAGAAATGAGAAAAATGTAGCTAACAAATTTGAAAAGGATTTCTATGAGCTAATTAACAATCCAGTATTTGGAAAAACAGTGGAAAATGTAAGAAACATTCGAAATATTAAAATAATAACAAATCCAGAACAGATAAAAAATAAATTTCAGAACTTAATTATGAATATACTACTATATTGTCACAAAATGTAGTTGCAGTACAAATGAAATAACAATAGTAAAATAGTTTAAACCTATTTATATTAAAGTAAGCATTCTAGATATTTCAGAAATAAAAATGTGTGATTTTCATTATAATTTAATGAAACATAAATATGGTGAAATTGTGTTGCGTGAATACACATTCTTTTATTATGAAGCGAAGAGTTGGTGAAGATATTGATTTACGTTATATGGATGCAGATTCTGTTATTTATAATATAACACATTATGAGTTTTGTAAAAATATGATATCGAAGAGGAAGGAATTTGACACAGGTGAATATTCAAAGGATAATATTTACGGAATCCAACAAGTAAACAAGGAAATTTTGGGAAGATATTTAAAACAGTGGAAAAATTATATTGGAACATGTTAGTTTAAGAGCAAAAATCTATGATTAGAAAGTAGAAAATAAAGAATATATAAGAACTAAAGGACTTACAAAATCTGTTGTGAAAAGTGAAATGAGTTTTGATGATAATGTCTAGATAACAAAATAAAACAAAATAGAAAAATGAATGTAATTAGATTATTTAAACATGAATTGCATTAAGCTGAATGTAATTAAACATTTTGTGTTCTGAGAATGACAAATGTATAACATTACAACAGGGAATTAATACATTACAATATGGTCACAATAAATTAAACTCAAATAAAATAATAGATAATAACACTGATTTTCTGCATGAATTAAATAGTTGTGTTAATGATTATCCAGAAAATGAAACAAAAGATTATGATTTTTCAAGTGAATTGTACAGCTGTGTAGGAAAGTAACAAGAGTACTTCATGAAATAAAAAGCCTGAATTTAAAATATGTATTTTTATGATATGTTACCTTTCAACTGTATTCAGATATTTTTTACAAACAAATTTCCACAAAACATTCACCTTTTTATTAATAGGTTTACTTTAATTTCTGATAATCGAAAACTAGTTACTCTTTCTTTGTTTGATTATAGTTACAGTAATGAATACATTTAAAAGAATTTTTATTTTCGTTTTTACAATTTTCGCAAGTAAATGATATTTTATTCCAGTTATTAGTAAGCTCATTTATATGTTCTGCATTATTTTATCTATATTCTTTTGGTTTCTTTTTTATACAATCAATACAACACCTCTTCGGAGGTGTAATTTTATGTGTAATTTTCATTTTTTCTTTACTTTCTTTTTATTGTTTGCCCAATGGACAAATCACTTTATTTTCACTTTCTGTTTATAAAGAAAAAATATTACAATTTAAAGAAATAAAAATTAAATTTTATTGTGTATCAATGGAGTAGTTTTTAGGTCTTAGAAGTAACAAACCTATATATAAGGGTAAATAAGTGTCAATAATTATTGATGAAATAGGTAATTATGGTTTAAAGTAAAAGTTATTTCTGATATTTTGGGTTATGTGAATGCAAGAGATGCTTTGAAAGATAATGTTAAAAGGAAATATATGAAACAATACAAAGAATTAAGAGATAGTTCAAGCTCCACTTACATTCACATATATATTTTGTAAATGAACCAGGTTTATAATGCCTAATTATGAAATCCAAAATGCCTTTAAGAGAATTTGTTTTATATTGGATTTATGAAGAAGTTTTATCATCAGTTCGAAAACACAGCGAATATAAAATACAGATTAACGTAAAACAACTCTATGAAGATCAAATTAATCATTTAAAAGATTTAAATAAAATTAAGAATATTTATATAAAACATCACATGAACTATATGATAGAACTATATCAATTTTACATGAAAAAATGAACAAATAAATAGTGTATCATTAGATGTTTCCTAAGTTAACTGCTGAAAATTCAGGACCTACTTTTGATACCTTAAGATTATATTACCATAATTATGATTACTATGTTATTTGAACAAAATTTAAAAATGTTCAAAAACAAATAAATATTATTAGAAATAATAACCAAATTCTGAAGAATTTTTAAAATTAATTATGTACCAAATTGAGTAAATCTGTATCAATGAATCTAAATTATTTCAATACTTTGAATAATTAATTACGAGAACAATTGTGGGGGAGGAGGATCGTTACAAGAGAAGACAGGGCAGTTGTGGACACTATGGCTGGATGTGGAACAGCAATGTACGGCCACGGGAAAAATTTACAGAGTGGAGCACTTTGCTCGTAGTCACGGGAGATAGAAATATTTCGTAGTGCCGACTTGTGCACTTGTGAGATTTCCATGGCTTCTGCAATGAAGACATAGTATTCGTTTACAAGTGAATATCTCGTGAGCTATGTGGTTGTTCATAACTAATTACGTGAAGTATGAATCTATTGTTTCCCTGTTATTCAACTTCTATTTAATTTAATTGCTGGACCATCAAAACCAATAAGTGTTTTACAGTAATAAAGGGCATTCTTAATGGTACTTCTGTTATTGTACTCATCATTGAAAGAAGTTAAAATAGTTCCTAACAGAATTTATTTAAATGCAATCTTTCAGGTATAAAGGTCTATGTTACGTTCAAAATTCGCAATTGCCGAGTGGTAGGAGCTTTCGACCATTCAATTCATGTGTATATTCATATTGTATACTGTAGAGTCGGCAGTATTTGGCTTGTAATGCAGCAACTACATATCCCAGCCCCTAGACAATGAAACGAACAAAAACTTTTAATATGTCAACTCTGAGTCTGAGGGTACGTAGTTGAGGGCCACACCGCATCTCTTTAGTTCAGTTTATTTGAAAGCCCGCACTCTCAAGATTCGCTTACCTAATAAATTTATGGACGCCGAATTCTATGCGGTGTTCAGCTGCTATCAAACAAGGTACGAAATTCTTTAACTGCACTAACTCCCTAAGCACCCTTCATGCTAGCTATCACACATGCCTACTATAAGCGTATATTCAAATAAGCCATGATACCGTTTTTCACTAACAAAGGGGGGCGAAGGACTGTCATTCTGCTAGATTCCAGGACATGTTGGAATGCTGGGTAATGAAGGAGCAGGTGAAGCAGCTAAAGTTGCCTTCTTGGAAAATATAATTTCCGAATGTGTTTCCCTCATACATGCAGTTACCTCGCTGTTGAGATTCGTTACTCCTTATAGGCACTGAGCTATTAACGGTCCTCCAGATAGAGCACTGTCCTCCAACGAAAGGAGAAGACCTTCCCGTGTCCAGTGCCTGGTGTGTACAAATATCTCTACATCACATTTTTATAGAATGCGTTTTATATTAAGATATGAGGGCTACAATCGACTTGCCAGCTGATCTGTGTTGTAGTAGACAATGAATCGAGTACGGTTCGTGTTTCAATATTCTATGTAATATCTGACCTGCTACATAATTTTTAAATAGAAGATTTTAATTTGTTTCTTGGGTTACTAATTTACCTATTTTTTCCCTACGATCAAAGAGGCACATTTCCTGCTACCTTATTTTGTCTGTCTATAGTTTATGTATTTTAACTATAAAATGAATAGACACATATGTATTTCGGTCTTCTGTATGAAAGCGTTTTACACTCAAAGAAAAAGAAAAGCGACACACCAAGAATGAATTATCCGAATTGGACTGAAATCGGTAGATCTGATGTACATGTACAGAGAAACAAATGAGTACAATTTCAGAAAAATTGGACGGTTTATTCAAGAGAAAAAGCTTCACAAATTGAACAAGTCAACAGCACGTTAATCCACCTCTGGCCCTTATACAAGCAGTTATTCGGCTAGTCATTGATTGACAAAGTATCTGTTGGCTTCTGCTTCTGGCTTGTCAAAGCTTCGCCCTCCATTGCTAGTGGTAGACTCGAGTTGACCTTGTGGCCGCAGATTATATATACCTGCCATTGATTGATAGAGTTGTTGGAGAGATATCATGTCAGATTCTGTTCAAGTGTCGTGCTGGTTGGAGGGCTCTGCCCATATTGCTCCAAACGTTCTCAACTTGAAAGAGATCTGGTTACGTTGGCGGCCAATGCGTGGTTTGGCAAACACGAAGACAAGTAGTAGAAACTCTCGCTGTGTGCGGACGGGAATTATCTTGCTGAAATGTAAGTGTAGTGTAGCTTGCCATGAAGGGCAACAAATCGGGGCATAGAATATTGTCAACGTACCGCTGTGCTGTAAGGGTGCAACAGATGACAATGAAATTGGTCCTGCTATGAAACAAAATGGCACCATGGATCACCACCACTGGCTGTCAGACCGTATGGCGGGTGACAGTCAGGTTGGTATCCCACTGTTGTCTGGAGCGTCTATGGACAAGTCTTCGCTAATCATCAGAGCTCAGTTCGAAGCACGACTCATCACTGAAGACAATTCTACCCCTTTCAACGAGATTCCAGGCCAAGTATCCCAGGTACCACTGCAAACGGGCTTGTGGGTATACAGAGGTCAATGATAGACAGCACAGGTGGCACCGTGAGCTCAACCCCCATTCTGTGAGCCGCCTATTAATGGTCCTTGTGGTTACTGAAGTCTCTTTGACTGTTGTTCGGTCCCCACGTTCTGCCATCTCTGAAGGTGGGCCGCTTCCTTCTTGATGCTGTGTTCGGCCTGATTCGCCCATTCCTGCCAACATCGCTGAATAGTAGCATCGCTCCTATTCAAATGTCGAGCGATTCACCGATTATTCCAACCGCTTCTTTGAGCCCATCTACACGTCCTCTCTCAGATGCTGACATCTGCATACATTGTTCCTGTACCTGTCTGCGAGGCATAGTTACTGTCCAACTGAGTACACGAAGTGAAATTCGCAAAGACTTTATGCCCTGGTATCAACATGTCCTTTGTTTACTGTCTTTGCCATCTGCATGGTGAAACTGCGCTGCAGCCTCACACATGCATCCACCAGCCGCCAAAGTTTACAATTTTACATTTTCCGTCATTACCTGTATGAATATCACTTTGTGCAAATATGTATAATTCTTTCGTGGTGCGGTTTTTTTGTGTGTATTTTACCTTTTGGTCCTTAATTTTTAAAATAATGAACAACACTTGTCTCCAGTTAGTTTATAAAGGGAGCTAATGACCTCGCTGCTCAGCTGCCTATACCTAATACCACCTCCATCACCACCAACACTAGCACCACCAAAAATACTGCCTAACAAATCACAAGTCTTCCACTCACTTTCTCTACACTTTTGATATGTGTTCGTCCCATTTCATATCGCTTCAGAATATTGCCCAACTAACATCTGATGAGTGACAGACTATAGAACTATATCGATAGTACTGTAATCTGATACTGTTGTTCTATTTTAGTTTGTATTTGCGTATGGTTTTGGCAATGGATAATTCTTTGCCATGGCTAAATGAGTATAGCTGAATCGAGATGCCTCTACATTTTCATTCAAGTCGAAGGTTTTTAGTGGTCATGCATGTTTAATATTTGCACACAACTGGTCCTGTACACTCAACTCTTGTGAGATACAGAAGATGAGTGGACAATGTGGAAATACACAAACAAGAAGCGACAGACATAGCCCACAGGTTAACCAGTACTATATGATTACCCGCTGACGATGCTATTGTGTACAGGAATGTAGCAGATGGGCTGTAATTATTCTATGGCAGCGAAACCTGGTAGATATTGTAACGGGACATCCTCCTCTAGCGTTACTTTTTCTCAACGGTAGTTGTCGATACCAGTATTATTTTTCGAATTTTGGACAGGTTGTAAGGGGTCCGTAGGCCCTTACTATAAGTTTGCGCTCGGCACAGGTCGATAGGGCAAACAATCGATAGTGTGTTGTGTTGCGAGAGCGAGTGTAGAGTTGAAGTCAGTTTCCAGGTTGTGGGCCGAGCCATATGGAGGCCTGTTGCTGTAATGCAAGGCTTACCGACAAAGGGAGTGGCCATCGCCGCGGTTTAACCCCTTTGTGTTAGAATAATACGGGAAAGTGAAGAAGTACAATTACGAGAGTAATCAGTGATATTTCTGTGCCGATATTTTTGGTTTCGCGTCTACCGCGCCGGCATCATTTGGATTGCAGTGTTGGAATGCATTGTTGGAGTGCAGTGATTGTATTAGCGTGTGACGATTATGAATAACGAAGAAGCCTGTGCTGAGATTAGCCGTAATTAAATATGTATGACGAAGGCAGTGGCTGTCTCCTTCTTTTTGGTGTTTTTTGAGATGAATATAGGTCCTTGATTAGTGAAGCTGTGTTGGCGTTTCTTCTTGTCACCGGACATTTCATTATTACAGCATTTGAGAAGGACAAAATGGAATGTAACAACTCCGTAGCAGTCAAATCCGATTGCCAGCCCCATTAGGTATGCGGTCACATTAATTAATATCTGTTTGGGCTGCTATCAGATCCCGATCGAGCGGGATACGTAAATCGGACTTGTTACAAGGTCAATATTATCTCAGCGGTTTTTCTGAAAACTTTCATCTAATTTTATACACGATATATTTCAAACTAAAATTTATGAAAAGTCATTATTTTATTTTCGATGTTACAACTGTACGTGCAGTTAAAATTATTTTTTTGGGACATTTGAATTTACGAATCATTTGGCACACTTAAAATTTCTATCACTAATTACGCAATCTACTACTGTTTACTATGTTTATTTCTGGATTCATTTATGAAATAATAATCGAAACTAATAGAAATTCATTTGTCAAGAAAACCCTGAAAACCCTTTGAAATATGGTTATTACCGCAGAGTGAAGTAGTAGTAAGCATGCCTCTGATGCGATCGGACGTATTTTTGCATTTTGGGCAAACAATGTAATTACGGCTTTGTTAATGTGAAAATTCAAAAGACTTGTATGATATACTAAAATATGACAAAATATATTAACGTAACAACAAAAAATTCTGCAACAACAGTCTTCAAATTTATTTAGATCAATTCAACCAAGAGGACCTAAAATGTTAGAATTTCAGCTTCAAGAATCAAACTCCTAGATAAGAAGAACTGGAGCCAACTCTACACGAAAAGCTGAGTATCTTCACACCTCCCAAATTTTTCATAAAAGACTTTGCTTATTGTGGACAATAACTGGAATTAGGAAGGAGGGGGGAGGTTACAATATGCTAATACGTTAATGAGGAACCGATTTCCGCTGGCAAACAAACTAATTGCTGTTGCAGCCACCGTCTGCAAATCTGGCACTGTACACTGTTTGTGTGACGGACGACATCCACGCCGTCATTTGACAGGCGATAAAGTGAGTGGACAGTACGGCTATCGAGAAGGGAGACATTTCGCAGTTAGTGAAACTGTTTCATTTAAACGGCAAAAATTATAGCTCTGTACTGAAAGAGTAGCAGCGACTGAAAGGTCTGAGAAGAAGCCCAATGCATAAAATGTTTAAAAGAGATGATAATGAAATTCGAAAACTCGGACCAGCTAGGTATGGCACCTATCCCGGCGGAAGTTATTGACGTGGTTGCTGTCGCTGTAACTGAGCATACAGCACGTAGCCCGGATAGTGCTAGTGCTCATGCAGTGTCACGAGAACTGTCCATCCCGTGATTAACAGTACATAAAGTTTGCGACCTATTTTACACTGGTACCCATACGAGATCCAGACAGGGTTGCAGCTGAAACCTCATGATCTGCAGCAACGTTCTGAATTTGCTGTCCTGTTTCTGACTCGGATCGAGGTTTATCACATGTGGCCGGGAAATATTGTGTAGAGTGCCAAGGCACGTTTTACGCTGCAGGATGCGATGAATACACAAAACTGCCGAATTTAGGGTACGGTTAAACCAGGTGTTGTGCGCGAAGAGCCACTGCATTCGCCGTCTGTTACTGTGTGGTGTGGATTTACAAGCAACTTTATTCTCGATCCGTTCTTCTTTGAAATGAATTCACAAAGAGAGCCAATCAGGTGTACCGTGACATCTGTATATTACCATGCTTCCTTGCACAGCATGCGATTCCTGCTTTGAAGAGTGTGGAGACCACTGTTTTCGTGGAAGATTGGGCAACACCTCACGTCGCTCGGCCATTGTAAGATCTGCTTAATGCAACCTTCCACGAACTTCTTGTCTCCAGAAGCTTTCCAGATGCATGGCCCGCAAGATCATCTTATCTGAATCCATGTGGGGTTTGGCTCTGGGCATATCTAACAGACGCATTTAGAAGGGACACGGTCAGTCTCTACCTGATCTGAAGACAAGTATACAGGAACACGTTACTCAGATTACACCGGAACTGCTGCGAGCAACAGCTGATCACATCGCCTTACAGATGCAGCATCTCGTTGACTTCTCCGGTGCTCATATCGAACTAATCGAGTAAGCGGCGGTTAATAATAAAATCAACATTTTGCCTGTCTCGCTTGTTTGACCTTTTCTGCCCTCGTCCCGTTCCCAATCCATTATGCGTAGAAACATTTCTATACATCTTTCTTGCGCCAGATTTGCACCCAGTGGCCAAACTTGAAACTAATTTGTTTTCAGCATAAATCGGTTTCGCGTTAACTATTTAGCATATCTATCGGGTTTCGTTTCCAGACGATAACACAGGTCTGCAAACAAATATTTTTTGAAAGTTGTCTGAAATTTTATAACGGACTTTGTACTTTTCAGCACTGATTTCAAAAATGCAATCCATTTTTTTCTATCAAGTCAGGTATTCTCACAAAAAGGGAGTATTTTTGGATATAATAACAAAATTTAAGCAATTTATCACATTTTTTCCAACGTTATAAAACTTCATTTCATTTATAAATCATGCTCTAAACTACGTTTCCAGTACACTTCCATTTCTCTTTAAGCTCATAAGTCCTTATAATAATGCTTTCGCTTTCCGTTGAAGCTTCTTTTATTGCTTTTCCGGCTGTGGACTCGTTAAGGATCATCTCTTTTTATCATCCAGCAGTAGTCCCTTATCATGTTGACGTTCCATCTTCCTTGATATCTTCTTTCCATTTCTTTGGTGTCTTGCTGAAATCTTTCACCCTGCACTTCACTACATCACCAAGGTTTGCAAGGAAGTAGTCAAGATGTGAGGATCATATTCTATTTTGAGACATGCCATAAGTCCAGGGGCAACGGCCTTGCCGCTGTGGATACACCGGTTCCCGTCATATCACCGAAGTTAAGCGCTGTCGGGCGTGGCCGGCCCTAGGATGGGTGACCATCCGGGCCGCCTTGCGCTGTTGCCATTTTTCGGGGTGCACTCAGGCTCGTGATGCCAACTGAGGAGCTACTCGACCGAATGGTAGCGGCTCCGGTCAAAGAAAACCATCTTAAAGACCGGGAGTGCAGTGTGCTGACCACACGCCCCTCCTATATGCATCCTCAGAGCTGAGGATGACACGGCGGTCAGATGGTCCCGATGGGTCAGTTGTGGCCTGAAGACCGAGTGCATGCATGCTGTGCATAAGTCCAGCAACACCACTGCAAAACATCAGTACGAAATATCCCCTTTTTTCCAATTTAAGCCTCGTATGTCGCAAGAACAAAAATAGCAGTAATCACTATGATTTTTGGGCTCCCTCCAAACCATTGGTATCCCAAAACGTAAGGACTGCTTTTTACGTTGAAACCATTGCCTCAGTTCTTCAACATACAATGAACAAACTTTGTGTGGGGCCCAAGGCTTACCTTGATCGCCTAACTGTATACCAAAATAGGCGAAATATACTTTTTCAACAAATTCGGAAATGTTTCTTTGTTGCTTTTTAACGGTATAGTTACCACACATGTAGCAGAAGCAATCTGTCGAGTTTATACATCCTCTGGTAGCCATTGTCCATAAATGAAGTTTATAAAGGCACATTTGCATGCCGTGCGTGAGTTTCCTCGGAAACGCGAAATCTTAATTAAATAATTAATCTGTGACAAATAAATAAAGCCTATGGCACAGAATTGCAGCACTGTGTCGTTGATAAAACAAAAACACAATGACGATACTCTTATGTTTGATTAAGAAGAAGGAGGTCGAGGAGAATATCTGAGGCTGGAAGCACGTATATTTTCATTGACTGGCACACCGCCATATTTGATGTTATATAAGAACACTGCGAGTTGCAATCTTACTAGGCACTCGATTCTGTAAAGAATTTATATTTATGAAAGTAAGTAGAATTATTTAACTGTAGGCTTATTCGTTGAATATATCTGATTTAACTAACTGTGTAAGCTTTCTATGTTTAGTAGACAGCCACCTCTGTACGACGTATTGACATGGCTGGCAAATTATTCTAATATTGAGATTTAGATTTGAGTCCGCACCTACCGCAGCAGTCTTTGGAAACGATTTAAATACGAAGTCCGATTATTTGAGTCTTATTTCACGGTCAACTAAGAATAACATTACATTTACGAAAAAGCCATTGTCAAGCGTCTGATACCGAATAATTAAACGTCCACGTTCCAGATAAGCAAATATTAATTACATCCAATCACTATCATACGTAATTAATAATTAATGTTTTATTTTATTTATTTTATATTGGCGACCGTGACAGGACTTGTTATTTTGTCATTTATTACACTGTTCTCTTTGTTTCACGTGAAAAATCAACTTTCTGGACCTGGACTTGAATATATGAGAAATAACAAAAATCTGAAGATATTTTCCAATTCTAAAATTTTGCGGGAAGACGCAATGAAGCTTCCAGCAAAATAAGGTAGACGCAACATTTGTGCATTGGCAGGCTTGACCAGACGCATAATTCAGTGTATTAGCTCTTCAGTAGATTCCGTAGTATTTCTTTCGCGTGTAGCAGTTTTCAGTGATAAATTTCATTCTCAGTACTTTTCCTTAAACAATAACTTCTGCAACAATACCAATACACGAGTGTACAATATGGCCGACTTCTGTACGATACGTTGTAACATGGACAGCAGCCATTAACAATAATCCCATATTCAGTTTACATTTTTAAATTAACAAACAGCCATTGTTGCTACGAGCGATTCATGCTCAACTGCATTTTATTTTAAAACCAGTGTCAAACATTATTTTCTTGAAACGTATATCACGTGTGGCATGGTCATAACTAGAAAACAATACGCAAAGATGGAACAGCAAAGACATACTAGTCAGACGCAATCCGACTCGGACGAGAGACAAATGTTAGAAAATGACTTTACGACAGGAACCGGTAGTGACGATTCATGAAATATTGACGCAAGTGTTAACGGAAATTTTGACAATAGGCCGTCCACCACAAAAATTTCAAAGTCTCAGTCAGAGCCCATGTTAATACATGACGTCACGTCTAATGACGCGGCGGGGGCAGAGACCTTGCAAACAGTAAACATTGCCAACATGTTACAAATGCTAATGAAACAAAACGCAGAAAATATGGCAACCTTAAGGATGCAGAACGCGGAAAACATGGCAACCTTAAGGATGCAGAACGCGGTAAACATGGCAACCTTAAAGACACAAAATGAACAGTTAAAGACACAAAATGACGAAATTAAATCTGATCTCATAGCAATCAAGACAGGTAGTGACACTTTGTGTAAACGTTTAGAACTTATAGACGCCACACTGACCAAACAGATGACTGAACTCAGTACGAAATTTTCCAAGCTTAATACGATACAAGAAAAGACTACATGTGACGTAGCACTTTTACAGACACAATTAAAAAACCTTAATGTCACTTGTGGAGCTCTTACTGAACAAATTCAAACATATCCTTCAGTACACGACAACCTTGAAAAACGAATTACAGACGTGCAGAATAAATTTGACGATGTTGAACAACACCTGACTGACATCTTACAATCTGATGCCACAGCTCATTTTCAAAATATTAATAAAGAATTTCATGATTGGGTAGAGAACAAAGACAAACATTTTGATTGATGCATACGTGAAAATTTACCAACAATTGTGCACGACTCCGTAGCGGAATACATCACTAATAACAAACAGCTGATTAGTGACGCAGTACAATCCGTCACTGCACCCATGAGACAATTCACCGATCAACCACAGTCTGAATGTAACGAAAATATCAGTCAAAATGTACAGTTCAGAAACCAATATACATTCGAGTATGACGCACACATACCACACACGACAAACACACAAGAACAAAACACACCACGACTACAACACATACCACGACGTGCAACCACAAACACAAGCTATTATCATGGTAAACCACAGCAACATTATCGTAATTACTCGCCAGCTGAACATTGCAGTAATTACAGTGGAAGAAATCCATATCATAATCCAAAGGAAGAAGAAAGCTTAATAAAACACAGGGAATTTCAGGCATTTATCCCAGAAAAACGAACCATTCATCCGATGATTTTTCTTAAATCTTTTAGTAACGCATTTCCACGCACTTGGAGTGACCGGAAAAAGATTTCATATATTGTCGGCTACATCCAAGGCGATGCAGCTGTCTGGGCATACAGTCAAGCTGACGTATGTACCACGTACAGTGAGTTTGAGCGTGCCTTTCTGAACAAATTCTGGTCACAATCCGTCCAGGAGCGACTCAGAAGACAAATTTTAGAACCTGAAACTTTTAACAGTAAAAATGGTAACTTACGCAGATATTTTGAAAAATACTTGAACATGGGACATTTTTTGGACGAACCAGTCGCAACACGTGATATACTCCGTGCGTTGAAGGCCAAATTGCCTTTCAACATTAAAGAAAAACTCTTACATATTCCGGATGACGATCCAGATTATTTTTTGACAGCTTTAGATTCGGTTGACATGTTACTAGAAGATCAGTGCTTCGCGCGGCAAAACAGCAGCCACAATGTTTATACTAGTGGTATGGAAAACATGCAGGCTTGCCAACTCAATTCTGGCGCGCCCACAGTTGGATACGCGGTACAGCAAAAACAGCAAACTCACATGCCGTCTCAATACGGAAATCAAAATCAACACGCGTATTCCAATACAAACAACAGTTACAACAGTAATAACATTCCATGCGGCAATCCACACAAAAGGCACCGCGGTAATAACAACAACGGTAACAACGGATACAAATGTAACAACAAAAACACAAACAGAAATAGAAATAATAATAACTACGAGCCAAGACAGCATCAAGGCTGGACTCGTAGCGATCAATACTTTCATTCAAACACTGCTTTACCACAGCAGCCACCAGGACAAAATTGGAGCATACCTTACGACCGACAGGTAAGTTATAATGCGCAACAGCAAAAACAATCGCAAAAGTTTGGAGATCACAACAGGCAATATCCGAATGTGAATATAATAGAAATGACACCTGATACACAACCTCAATCTGTGTCAGTACCTAATACAAATGCTAATCCAACAAACTAGAAACAGTCACTTCTATGCCCCGGGTCGTGGCTGAAGAATTCTTGGGGGGCGACTTCAATGTTAATCAGTTATTTGACACCACAATTGAACAACAAAATATTGATATGCCTAATAATTCTAAACAAAAACTACCTGTTTTATTTATAAGATACAACCACAATGACAATATATCAGATGAACTTTTGCAAGACAGTACACAATGTCGTTCAAACACAAATGAAAGTGTTTTAGCATCTACTACTGGTGTAGTAGGTGGGATTCCAACTACTATTATCTTAGATATAGGTGCAGCTGTGAGCGTTTTGTCTTTTAATTTCTATAGAAAGATGTGTGAATTGGAGCCTGTGCCTGAGTTTCCCGCCCAAAACTGTAAAATAACTACTGCTCTAGGTAATAAGTCATGTAGGGTTACGAAGCAAGTTTTTGTAAACATTAAAATAGGTAATGGAACCGTACAATGGCCATTCCTGGTTGTACAAAACCTTGTGACAAATTGCATATTAGGAATAGATATTATGAGCGAGAAGGACTGCATTATAGACTTCTCCAAAGGTAAATGTATTTTAAATAATAAAGGCAGTGTAATTATTATTGATTTGAACAGGAGAACTCTAAAGCATGACAAACACTGTACAGGATACAAGGTTCAGTTAGTACTTGACAATGACATTCAAGACATGCAAACACACTCATCTGACACAGAGCTAATGGACTTGAAAACATTGCTTGATCATAAGATAAATGAAGCTACAGCTCTCAGTGTACATGAACGTATAAAACTACAGGAAGTGTTATCCAAATATTTACAAGTTTTTACCAAACGATTAGGTGTTATCAACACGTATGTGTACAAGATTGAAGTTAAGCCTCACAAGATCTTCTACCACAAGACATATAATGTACCGTTATCTCAACGACCTGCTGTGTGGCAAGAATTAAAACAAATGTTAGACTGGAAGGTCATTGAACCATCCACCTCACCTTACTGTAGTCCTCTACTTGTTGTCAAAAAAATCAAATGGTAGCATTAGGCTAGTGTTAGACGCACGAGCAATTAATGAAATAATTTTACCGGTTCACACAAAACCCGAAAATTTAGAAGAGCAATTACAGAAATTTCTAGATGCAAAATATTTCTCCACAATAGATCTCGCTAATTCATTTTGGCAAGTAGGTATCACTCCTGATTCTCGGAAATATACTGCATTTATGTTCGGGGGGCGAACCTATCAGTTTTGTGTTCGACCCTTCGGATTGAATGTCAGTTCTGGGGTATTCATTACAGCCCTGGATACTGTGCTTGGCGATGATTTAGTTGAGACAGTCACACACTATGTAGATGATGTACTGATAGCTACACAGTCTTGGAATGAACACGTTGACACACTTCAAAGAATTTTAGAAAAATTTGCACAAGCTGGAGTCACAGCCAATCTTAGAAAATCAAAATTTGGTTGCAGTGATATAAAATATTTAGGACATATAATTAATTCACAGGGCATACGTCCTGATCCCAGTAAATTAGATGCTATCAGAAACTTTCCTAGCCCTCGAACTAAAAAGCAGTTAAAATCATTCCTTGGGCTATGTTCATTTTTCAGACGTTTTTTACCACAACCACTTTTGAACAGTAAACATCTGCTAAATCTACTCAGAAAGAATCAAGTTTGGATCTGGTCGGAACAGTGCCAGAATGACTTTAATACAATTAAACATGCTTTAGTGTATGCAAACATATTGAGCCATCCAGATTTCAATTTAGATTTTTGTATGACTTGTGACGCTTCACATACTGGCTTGGGCTGTTGCTTATTTCAAGTTGTAAAGAATAAAGAAAAGGAACAGATAAGAATTATTGGGTTTGCAAGTCGTACTCTAACTGAATGTGAGCGTACATACTCCACTTCTGAGTTAGAAACACTTTCCATAGTCTGGGCATTCAAGAAATTCAATTATTATTTATTTGGAAAACATACAGTAATTTATACCGATCACCAGGCCCTGACATTTTTGTTAACTTGTAAACTTGTACATCCTAGACTATCACGATGGGCAGTTACTCTTCAGAACTACTCTTTTGAAATTAAGTACATAAAAGGTAAGGACAACACCATTGCCGACGCTTTGTCTAGACTTCCACAAGGTATGAATGAAACCAACAGTGGGTTAGAAACTATAAATGACTACAGGATTCTCTTAATTCAAGACAAGCAGTATCACCAATATTATATTGATATGTGCAGAAACATGGCTAAATTACAAAAATCTGATCCTCACTGGTATAAGATAATAACATTACTGGTAGAAAAACACAATCATCCTTTGATTAGGTATTACAAGTTACACAATGATGTGTTATTTTATCGCCGACATCCAAATGCTACTAACTGGTGTGTATGCATTCCCAAAGGGTCTGAACGTAATTTGATTTGGCACACACACTTAGTTTGGGGTCATTATGGGACGAAAAAGTGTTTGGCAAAGCTCAGCACATACTGTTATTTTAGCAATATGAGAAGAAAAATTTACAGGGAACTGAAAACATGTGTCATATGTCAAAAATCAAAACCTCAGAATTTATCCACAAAAACAGATTTACATTCTATTTTACCGAGTAAACCCCTGGAAATTCTGTGTACTGACATCAGTGGACCGCATCCAGCAAGCTCTGGAGGCGTCAAATATATCTTAGCTTTTTACGATATATTTTCTAAACATGTTAAACTTTATGCTTTAAAATCCGCCACTGCAAATGCTATAATACGAAGATTCTCAAGTGATTACCTGACGCACGTGGGAAAATCTAAAGCAATTCTGTCAGATAATGCAGCATACTACTCTGGGTACAAATGGAGAAATTTCTTGAAGGACAATAACATTAAAAGTATATTTATTTCAAAGTTTAGTGCACAATGTAACGCGACTGAGAGACTTTTCCGAGAACTAAACCGATTCATGAGGACCTATATTTCATCAAAACATACTGATTGGGTGTCCTACCTAAGTCTTTTCGAAGATGTACACAATAACTTAAATATTTACAATACAAATTACACACCTAACGAGATCATGTTCAATTGCAAACAGAACGATCAATGGATAGAACCATTACCTAAGTTGTCAGACAAGGAAATCACACCTGAACAGAAAATAAAAGAAGTATTGACTACACTGACACATCACGCACAGATACGAAACAAACATCACATAAACATAATAAAAAGAAAACAAAAATTCAAGGTAGGAATGCTTGTACTACTTCGTACTCATCATAAATCTGTAGCACTCAAACGACGCAATGCTAAGTGGCGTCTGCTATATGAAGGACCTTATATAATTGTTAACATACCGCATCCTGGTGCGTATCTGTTACAACATCCTAGAACTAACAAAATTATTGGGCTATACGCACACCGAGATCTTAGAGCATTTCATGCTAAATAATGTCAAAGTCATACCCATGAAAACATTGCTAAGCAACTCGCAAAACTCTGTTTGCTACAACACAGATAATAAGTAGTATAGAAATTTTCATTTCAGCGGTTCCAGTGACGCAGTTGAAGACAGAAGAACTTTTCTTTCAACGCCGCGGCACCACCGAGAAGACTGAATATTAATGTAAAATTTATGATTACGTAGCAGTGAATGATATATTAATTTTTCACGGAACATTTGTGACTGTAGGTACCACTGACTTGGTATGACACCTGACGAACCGACAGACGTCATCTGTGAAGCGATCTTTCACTTCGAGAAAAAGATTAGACGCACATCTCTCAGCAAGAAAAGCATCTACCGGTAGCCAAGGCCACACAGACACTATACACACACGCACAAAACGTGAGGAATCGAAGTTTTCCGTCTCTTATTATTTTGAATACTTATTGAGTAGTGAAAACGCCTGGTCTTGCCTACTGATGTAATGAATGTTGTGTCTAACCTATCTTAATTTCAGATGATATCACAAAAAAAAAAATCGATAAAATCCCAGCAAAACCGTTAAAGAGAACGTAAATATCTGCAATTCATGTAATCAAATGTGACATAATGTAATAATTTATAGCTATGTAATGATGATGTAAACATGTTTATGTGTAACTGTATTATGTTTATGCTAAGAAAATATGTGACGTGTATATGTATGATTACTTATGTTTTTTTTAAAAAATGATGTATAATGTAACTGTTACTATGTGAAAATTTGAACCATAACGAGTGCCAAAACGTGAAAAACTTTAAAAAAAAATTGCATAGTGAACGACTGTTCACGGAAATTAACGTACATTACTAAGTCTGCAACTACGCAGAAACCTATGTGAAAGAAACTGTTAATGACATTCATCATGCATCGTACCTTTCTAAACGCGATGAACAATTTCTTTGATAAGTAACTACGAACATTTAGGTGAGCTATATTTAGCAAAAAACTGAAAATGTGAAGTGCGTAATTGGTGCATCGTCTAGTGACATTACTACAGTATCTAACTTCAAGATGTTAACTGGATTAAATGGTCACAACGTGCCTGTCCAGAAAACAACACGACGAGTGGAAGAATTTTGGTTGGAGCTTCAGGGAATGGAATGTTCTCGAAATGTGACGGACACACTTACCTGGACTGTCCAAGGATCGACGCCACCTATGTGCCGTCCGAGGTTCTGCAACCAAGCTTTCACGGAATATCGAAAACGAACTGCATATGGACCAATTACTCGACGGATCATGTCTGATCTGTAATAAACAATGCTTTTTGTCACAACGAACTGCATCACAACGACTATAATGAAAATAGGAAATGGACATGCTTATGTATCAATCACGTTGTTATACAGCGATGTTACTGTGAAAAAAAAAAAAAAAAAAAAAAAAAACTTTACCACGACGACACTACCCTGTGAAAAATTATTGTGCAGCAGATGAATATAAACTGTAATAACGACACGATGTGTATAGGTCAACGCACCTGAAACAAAAAGACATTTTTCTTTGAAGCATTTCAATGCAATACTATGTAACTACGAACATTCAACAATCTAAAGTTGTATTGTATTATAACAAATATTGTAATTTTAAAACTAAGTTACCTGTCATAGAATGTAGTCTTCATATGTAATCTTGATGGAATATTTTCTTTGTGCAACGACTAAGTAATGCGCGCGCACACGAACAATATGAACTGCAATACTGTGCCCCGTGATCTAAATTTACGATATAACGGCAGTGCCGGAGTCACACAGACGCTTCTGCGCATGCGCGCACTCTATTTTGCCAACATAAGAACTTTTACGGCGCACGCGCGTCATTCAAATTTTGTATATAATATACAGTATAATGTAAGTCATGTAGATAGTTGTAGATAACTTAGATTTTCTTGTGCCTTTAGGTGAATTGCTCGCCTGCAGGTGTGTCCTTTCGCCTCGCAATTCAGGGGGCAATATAAAGGCACATTTGCATGCCGTGCGTGAGTTTCCTCGGAAACGCGAAATCTTAATTAAATAATTAATCTGTGACAAATAAATAAAGCCTATGGCACAGAACTGCAGCGCTGTGTCGCTGATAAAACAAAAACACAATGACGATACTATTAATGTCGCTAGGCAATGAAAACCTCGTAACTCAAATTGGTCAAATTTTACAGGAGAAGCAAAAAACTAATTATAGAAATCACATGAGGACCTGATTAGTCAAATTTAGTGGTTTCTTCTACACAATATGGATCCGGTCATTGGTACATAAGACTTTATTATGCACTTCAAATTGTCTGCCGGTTTTTGGAGTTATGAGGTTTTCACAGTTATTTTTTTGGTAGTGATGGAGATAAGAGGCATGTAACGAGTGCATGGTTAAGAATTGAAATGAATTTATTTTAAAAAACTTACTTAAATTTTGCATTATTTGTGTATTATGAAACATCTGTAACGATACATTGTTACAGATGTAAAGTGAAATGAATAATTTCACATTGATCAAAATATTCGAATCTGGATGTTAATAAATTACAGTGTTTAAAAAACATAGAAACAATGTTGTTAGCATTAATTAACCTTTTATTACTGTAAACATTTGTGCAGTTCATTAACATTTATTATTGTTACTATTGCTGTTACACTGACAGTCATAGGTGGCTGTAAACAAGTTTATTTTCGGCTGCATTTTTTTAGACACGGACATGTTCTCTCAGTACAAATGTGATGCAGTGTGTCATAAAATGAATGCTCATCCTTAGGAAGGAGCAGCTTTAGTTGTTGCAAATGCGCAAACTTTTCTGCGCTGATCTTTAGTGGTGAATTGTAGAGAGGGGGCACTGTAAATGAGCTGGGTATGTTTGACATCCTTCTTGGAAGTGGTTCCCATGTATCGCTGAATTTCAATTTATATTCCGTTTTTCCGGAGGGATCATACTTGAGACACCGGATATCAGTCACTGTTGGATCCCCAATTTTGGATCCTGGCCGAATAGACGAATACAACGAGAGTTTATCATAGGACTTGCAAAACGTGTGGTCCAAATAATTGACAACATAAGGTCTAGGACTTTGTCTTGTGGTAGCACAAACTTCTACATAGCCAGCAGGAGTATGTGTCTGTTTTTTAACTTCCTTTCTATGGTGTAGTGCATCGAATCACACTCCATTTGAATGTGACCTTTCTCCAGAAATTTTTGCACTGTTGTAATGCCTTTCTGATTGGCGAGATGAGCCAGTGCATTACTCATGACTGAGTTTCGATTCTGGTACGTGCATCCGTCGCTGTAGAAAATAGCTTCTGAATGATTTTGGACGAATGTTTCTATAAAATGCACGAGTATACTGGCAAATTCCGAAGCTGTTAGTCCACCTTCACTCTCGTGCCAAAGGTAACAATAACCATTGTTACTTTTTAAATCATAGATGGCAAAGTTGTGGACCTTCAGTTTGCTTTTATAGTACAGTGCAGAGGCTTTTAGTCTGGGAGAAAGCAGAAGTGCTTGAAGGTCCATTGTAAACACTCTAGCTAATTAATTTATCACGATTTTTTGCTTCCCTTTCCTCAGTTTTTCGGGCCATATGCAAAGAGTATTCATTGTCTGAGAGATTGCCTGTCTAGTGAGAACAACAAAGATCGCACTGGTCCTTTTTAGGCGAAAATAAGTTAAGATTATTTTCATCGAATACCTTGCAGAACTGTTTGTAAGCAGCTGGGATTTGTCCTCTTTTCTTGCAAAATTGTATATATTCCCTATGTAGTTCTGATTTACTCCGCCAGTTAGGTTCCAAATAGAGTTTTGTGGAAGAACGACGGCAGTAATGCGATTCCAGTTATGGCAACTCTGCAAAAAAATCTCATGCTGATTGTCGTCCACCTGAAACTTTCGTTGGTCTCTCCTGCATTTGAGGCCCTTCTGCAAGCGTTCTTCCTGATGCACTAGATGCCCATGTTCTGACACTCCATTCGCCTAAGCACAAACTATTCAGAAACATAGTCGTGCAGACAGTTTTTCTCTGTCCTTCTATCACAAAATTGTAATATAGTGTGTTAGAACGGTGAGATTTATTAGATTCTGAATTATTTCTGCGTCTTTTAAGTGGAACGTAGTAGACATGGCTTCTAACAAAAATTTTTCTTTCACCCCAAGACATATCCTGCCAGAAATGATTAAATATTAGGTGTCTCTGCTCTTCTGTAATATCCTTGCAATTCCTGTTCCGATTTAAGGAAGAATGTTTACAAGTACATCGTGGTCTCATTTCCCTCCTACTTCTGCTCATTGTTGGTCTCTTTTTGCCAAACTCATCTTTTTGCATTCCTAAATAATCCTTCCCCTCATACGTTTTTCTTTCTGCAAAGTTTGAAGTGATTGATTGCTTTTCCTTTTACGGCGCTGCTTAGTACTTTTTACTCCCGCATCAACTTCGTCATCGTCCTCTTCCGTGTTGTTGTTACTGCTATGGTCATTTTTGTTTTTATCTGGATCGTACGCATCACAATTGCCACTGGAGATATCATCCTCGCTGCTGTGTTCGAAAAGACTTTCAAACTCAGAAGTGGAATTCGCCTCTGTATTGGCTTCTTTTTCCGTATTATCTGTAGTGTAAACCATAACGTCATCAATAACATTTAAATAATTGAATTACCTCAGCTTCCAAACAAGGATATTACTTCAAGTTACAACAATATAAACTACGGTTTACCTTCATTTTGTAGGTCTACCCTTTCTTTTGGTGCAGGACAAGGAGGAACCTGACTAGAATCTTCTTCCGGTGATTTTATACGATATGATCCGTTGTCGGCTTGTTTCACAAGGTGAAGAGTGAATTTACTCATTCTACACATAGCTGAAAACAAAGTGGTTACTGTGGAATGTATAGGATTCTGTTCCGTTCTGAAATTAGAACCTCGTATGTACCGAGTGCAGTCTGCTTTACGCGCGATGAAAAACTCGAAGTCAACATTGTATTTAACGAGGTCATTATTAATTCTGTATATTAAAATACAATACATAAATACCTAGAAATACTAACACGTACCTGTAGCAATAAAGCAGTGTTGGGTCTGTCAGTCAAAAAAGTTACTATCACATCAAAAAACGTTTTAATCTCGGAGTATGTGTTCGCCCTGCACACTAACAATGGCAATTATCGGAGACGCGAGGTTTTCAGCACAAACTACATATCGCTGGAGATGTGAGTTTTTCATTATTGCCGCTAGATGGCAACACCGTTCAACTCGAAGAAGGAAGGTTTCAACAGCCTATGTGGCATAATTTTCTACATTTGGTAATGCAGTTACGTGGATTTCATTTTCAGATGGAGTTACGAGGTTTTCATTGCCTAGCGACGATGTTTGATTAAGAAGAAGGAGGTCGAGGAGAATATCTGAGGCTGGAAGCACGTATATTTTCATTGACTGGCACACCGCCATATTTGATGTTATATAAGAACACTGCGAGTTGCAATCTTACTAGGCACTCGATTCTGTAAAGAATTTATATTTATGAAAGTAAGTAGAATTATTTAACTGTAGGCTTATTCGTTGAATATATCTGATTTAACTAACTGTGTAAACTTTCTATGTTTCGTAGACAGTCACCTCTGTACGACGTATTGACATGGCTGGCAAATTATTCTAATATTGAGATTTAGATTTGAGTCCGCACCTACCGCAGCAGTCTTTGGAAACGATTTAAATACGAAGTCCGATTATTTGAGTCTTATTTCACGGTCAACTAAGAATAACATTACATTTACGAAAAAGCCATTGTCAAGCGTCTGATACCGAATAATTAAACGTCCACGTTCCAGATAAGCAAATATTAATTACATCCAATCACTATCATACATAATTAATAATTAATGTTTTATTTTATTTATTTTATAAGTTCACAACACAAGAAAACAGTCACTACTTTAAAACACTAGTAACAACAACACGTGAACAGCACAGAGTGAAGAGGTGCTGTGAACTGCAGGACAATAGCGGAAGCTCACTGCTTGGTGATGGCGGGGGAAGGGGCAGCGCGACAGACATGCACTGACATGAAAATACTGCTGGTTTCTCCTAATTATATCTAGTATAAAAACGGCTAAATAACAGTTTATGGAGATCCTAAAAACCACAATTCAAACTCACTAGAGTGCTGGTATATCGAAAAAAGCTAAACCTAGACAAGCAGTTTGTGAAATAACTGTACTTGATGGAATTTTTCACTGTTTTTCCAGAAATCAGCGTTGAAAACACTATAAAAATCTCTTACTAAATTTGAAACAATTTTTACGTCGCAGACCTGTGTAATTACAGCTCATATGGACCTCTGTGAGTAGCTGTACTTTAATTCTAGCCGCCCGGTGCATACACAGTAATGTTTTCATTGCTCAGTACCCGAATGCAAGAGGAAAGGAATAGATAATATTGAGCAAATGTACCCTCCGACATTTAATGTACATAGGGTTGCAGAGTATACAGAGAGATGCTGATGAGTATCAGAGAGCTTTCAGTGTGTGTACTGCTAGATAGCTCCTTCTTTCCAGCGAAAAGGGCAGGTAAAGGCTTCTAATTTGAAAGCCTCTCCTTTCTTGGGCACAACTTCCTTTCCTTGTCGAAGTATGAGTGTTGTGGTTAGTGTCAGTCATAAGGAGGGAGAAGATGAAATATGATACTGAAATCTGGTCTACTCTTTTCGAATAGAAAGGAAACGGTGGGCGGGGGGGGGGGGGGGGGGGGATGTGGGGCGTCAAGTTTAACATCCCTACACCATCATCGGTGTTACATATTACCCACACTGTAAGAGACAGGTGGTAAGGAACTTCATACCACCACCTCTCCTCCGCTTGCCGATCTAATACTGACGGTGAACATTTCTACCTCCTCCGGGATTCGATGCGACTACCTCCGCACAGGAGGCCTTTCACGACCTCGGCTACGGAGGTGGATTCGAACGTGAACAAAGCTATAGGAGAAAAAATGGTTCAAATGGCTCTGAGCACTATGGGACTTAACAGCTGTGGTCATCAGTCCCCGAGAACTTAGAACTACTTAAACCTAACTAACCTAAGGACATCACACACATCCATGCCCGAGGCAGGATTCGAACCTGCGACCGTAGCAGTCGCGCGGTTCCAGACTGCGCGCCTAGAACCGCGAGACCACCCCGGCCGGCGCTATAGGAGAGAAAGAGTTCGTAGACTGCGACGTAGTAAATAACGGAACAAGGCCGTGCGGAAGACAGCGCTTTAATGAATCAGTAATGAGGCGCACTGGAAGGATCAGAGCTCTAGAGCCCATCATACGAACAGACGTAGTTGAGGACTTGTGCTGCAGCTCGTGTACCTACAGAGGTCATTGGCAGAATTATCCGCTGAGAGGCGACATTAATCGGTATTCATGGTCGTGCAGCTGCCAGGAAGCCACTCATCACAAGAATCAACAGCGACGTCGCTTAGAATAGTGCAAACAACGCCGTAATTGGTGTGTGGAGCAGCGGATGAAGAATTTATGAGATGACGAGGCAACATGATGGGTGTGTACAACTCTAGCGCCTGCTTTGACAGCGGTGTTTATGTCAGTGTATGTGTGTGATGACTGTAAAATTCGGTGACGCCTTGTGGCGGCACGACTGGCTGCCCTGTTCTTGGCTCGGACCGTTGGTTTCAGATTGGTTGACAAGTAAAGGCAGGTGTTTATAAAAACATTCGAGACGGTAGCGTCTTCCTCACTTTGTAGAAACGGCCTTTATTCTGTATCGGGTGAGAACACTCCTGCATACAAAATAAAGACCAATTTGTCGCTGCTGGAGGAAAGTCATGTGGACTTACTGACTGGCCTGCTCAGAGACTCGACCTAAACCCCAAAGAGCATCTTATGGACAAACTAGTGCGGCGACCCTGTGGCAGTTCAAGTGAATTTACGATGAACCGTAAAATTCACAGTAATGTTCATACAGACAATGCGTTCTCGTCTGGGATTCACAATGGAATTCTATATTCTGGGACAAACGTCCCTAAAAGTTTCCCAGTAAACATCGGGCAGGAAAGTGGAAGTCCCAGAATACTGAAAAAAACAAAAACAAATATGTACCTTATTACTCACTACTATAACATAACAGACCTAAAGATATAAACGGTTGTTAACATCATTTTATTACATACGCAGCTGGTGAAGGTATCTGAAAACAGTGAAGTCACACAAATGCTTATTACGAAGTAGTATAAAGAACAATTGAATGATTTAACACGAAGAGCAGAGGTTTGTTTCTAGGTACAGTAGTTGCTGTTCTCCTAAAGCATATAGTACTTGTCATAATTTGTTGGTGGCATACCCAAAAGAAGCTACCTGCAGTTCATGTACACAGGGAGTGCACAAAGTCGTTACACATGTCTTTGCACACTGAGACTATACCACAAGAGTTAAGCACTGTCTGCAGACACAAGTCTACTGCGGTACGGATAAGTGCATCGCAGTGTGGGAGTGAAATCTCGCAGTGACTGGAAACGAACTCGAAAGCTGAAGTACTGGCGACAGTAAGACAGTTGTGGCAAAAACGCCTAAATTGCACACAGATTCACATTGAAAGTATGGCGGTACATGGACCAAATGCAGTGTTGTTTCCAGCTGTAGCGAAATGGTGCCAACAGTTTGATCACGGCCGCACAGGCGTGGGTGGTGTTGATCGGGAGGAGAGAGGAGGAGGATGTTTGCATTTAACGTCGCGTCGACAACGGGGTCATTAGAGACAGAGCACGAGCTCGGATTGGGGAAGGAGAGGGAAGAAAATTGGCTGTGCCCTTTAGAAGGCGCTTCAGTCTGGAACCGCGCAATCACTACGGTCGCAGGTTCGAATCCTGCCTCGGGCATGGATGTGTGTGATGTCCTTAGGTTAGTTAGGTTTAAGTAGTTCTAAGTTCTAGGGGACTTATGACCACAGATGTTGAGTCCCATAGTGCTCAGAGCCATTTGAACCATTTTTTGAAGAACAACTCTGTAGTTTTCTGACTCACGGGTTGATTCTATTAGTATTACACATGCACACTCGTCGTATGTACAGCAGGCGTCTTCTGAATTATCAGTTTCTTAAATGAACTAGTGTTATAAATGTTCTATTTTTAGAAATAATTTTACATAAGGGATACAGCATCTCATTCTTACTGGTAGTGCCGGCCGGAATGGCCGTGCGGTTCTAGGCGCTACAGTGTGGAACCGAGCGCCCGATACGGTCGCAGGTTCGAATCCTGCCTCGGGCGTGGATGTGTGTGATGTCCTTAGGTTAGTTAGGTTTACTTAGTTCTAAGTTCTAAGCGACTGATGACTTCAGAAGTTAAGTCGCATAGTGCTCGGAGCCATTTTTTCCTTACTGGAAGTAGTTACAAGTAAATATTTTTTGTTGTACTTCGTGCTACAGCTTTTTGTATCTCTTTTCAGAGTTTAGACATCGGATCCTTAGTTTGCTGTTTTGTACGCAATAATTTTAATTGGGCAAGTTGGAACACTTATTTAAAAAATAGAACTAAGTTTATATAGACCTTTAATCTTTACAGTCAATATTGTTAAAAAAGACAATTAACATTTTACACGTTTTTCTTTTTCGAGGAAATGATTTTGTCTAGGTTTGGTACAATACTCCGGGAGACTGCTAACCTCAAAAAATTAGTAAAATTTTTATCGCTAAGTAGTGAACGGCTCTTATTTTTAGCAAGTTTTAAAAGCGAGAAAAAGCGCTCATAAAACATTGAGAGAAGTTAGGCCTTGTGCTTGTGTAAAAGAGGATACTTCTCTCGTGGAAAATAGCTGTGGAAGTCATCCAAATTTTTACACATAAGAAATCGGTCCTTCAGGCGGATATTGCACTGCAGGTCAATCAGCTCTAGTTGCAACATTTGCGAGACGTCCTCAGCCCAAAGGGAAAACGGGCAAACAAATATATATTGAAACTCGCTTATCTCCAAAAATCTTTTTTCAATCTCTTCTTGTAATTCGCAAATGATTTGAACATAATCTGAAAAATCGACATCTTCTTTAAAGCTGTCTAATGCAGGGAAGTGTCCACAATTGTCCTCGCACATCTGTTTTTCCCACAAAATAATTTTTTTTAAATGTTTGAATCGTCTGCACAAAATAACAACAGTGTTATTCTCGCCTTGGAGTGAAATGTCCAAAGTATTTAAATAACCAGTTAGATCACTTTAAAAAGGCAAATTCACCCCCTCTTAGGATCACGAAGTAATTCTACTGGACGTCCTTTCATTTCCAAAAAGGTATTGATTTCGTCTCTCAAGGAGTAACACCGATGAAGCACCCTTCCTCTGTTCAGCCATCTTACTTCGGCGTGGTAGGGGATGTCCGAGTGTTCCGCTACGATATCAGTCGGAAATTCTTTAAATTGGCAATGTGTGAGTCCATGCTAGAGAAGATAATTAGCCGTTCGAACAACTGTGTCCATAACATTTTTTGTTGACAATCTTCGTACAAAGTGCCTCCTGGAATATCAGACAATGGACTGCTGCGAATAAGGAACAGCCGACTTCAGCCATTTTTGACCTGACGTAACCCAGGAATTTAGTGTGTATCCCTCATAGCGCGGGGGTCCATCCGTTGTTACACTGGTAACGTGTTCCCATTTTAAACCCACTGACTCGAACACGTTTTCCACGGCTAGAAAATATCCAAACCCGTGTTGTGTCCTTTAATGACATAAAGTGGAGAAATTCTTCTGTGACACGCAGATTTTCGTCGACACCCCGAATGAATATGACGAGCTGAGATATGTCCGCGACGTCTGTGGACTCGTCAAGAGCACTAGAAAATGAAACGAAGTTTGCCGGTCTCCCTATTAACTGCTGCTAAATTTATAAGGCAATAGTTTGAGGCGAAAGAGCAATTCTTTCCGTGAGGTCTGCTGGGCAAATACAAGCCTCAGAGTCGACCAGGCAATCCTTGATGAAATTCCTAGCCGCAAAGGGTTTCCCTGCTTTCGCAATTCTGAGCGAGCATTTGTAATTTGCGCGAAAGCTTTGCCTACCTATTTCCTGCCCCTACCACGGCAAAAAACCTTACAATTAATTCGTACAATCCTATTTTTAAAACACCTTTATCATTTTAACAATTAATTGTTTCATTCATTGAAACCCAAATAAAAACTAGCAAAAAAAGATTGGTCTAAGGTGAGTTTTCCAGCCAGTTCCTCTGGAAGGTGTTCATCGACGCTAGCAAGGACAGCGAAATGTAATCACAAAATAAATTTTTATCTGTTGGAATATTTGCGTTTTAATGAATTGAAAACATAGATCAAGCTACTACATGTGTTTTCCCATTCATCAAAACACAAATGTACAAAAACAAACGATGACTCGTAATGACGCTTTGCTGTCCGAGAGACCGTTTGTGACGGCTTTTCAGAAAGTGGCAAAAAATAACGCACCTGAAACTTTTTCTTATGTCTGTGCGGCGCGATTTAATGCAACCCAAATATAAAAGTTAACCGAAAAGGAATGTTCCTTGTTGCTGACAATGTGGTATCCGATAAACTGGTACATTGCTAAGTGACGTATCATATTATAAAATATACACTCCTGGAAATGGAAAAAAGAACACATTGACACCGGTGTGTCAGACCCACCATACTTGCTCTGGACACTGCGAGAGGGCTGTACAAGCAATGATCACACGCACGGCACAGCGGACACACCAGGAACCGCGGTGTTGGCCGTCGAATGGCGCTAGCTGCGCAGTATTTGTGCACCGCCGCCGTCAGTGTCAGCCAGTTTGCCGTGGCATACGGAGCTTCATCGCAGTCTTTAACACTGGTAGCATGCCGCGACAGCGTTGACGTGAACCGTATGTGCAGTTGACGGACTTTGAGTGAGGGCGTATAGTGAGCATGCGGGAGGCCGGGTGGACGTACCGCCGAATTGCTCAACACGTGGGGCGTGAGGTCTCCACAGTACATCGATGTTGTCGCCAGTGGTCGGCGGAAGGTGCACGTGCCCGTCGACCTGGGACCGGACCGCAGCGACGCACGGATGCACGCCAAGACCGTAGGATCCTACGCAGTGCCGTAGGGGACCGCACCGCCACTTCCCAGCAAATTAGGGACACTGTTGCTCCTGGGGTATCGGCGAGGACCATTCGCAACCGTCTCCATGAAGCTGGGCTACGGTCCCGCACACCGTTAGGCCGTCTTCCGCTCACGCCCCAACATCGTGCAGCCCGCCTCCAGTGGTGTCGCGACAGGCGTGAATGGAGGGACGAATAGAGACGTGTCGTCTTCAGCGATGAGAGTCGCTTCTGCCTTGGTGCCAATGATGGTCGTATGCGTGTTTTGGCGCCGTGCAGGTGAGCGCCACAATCAGGACTGTATACGACCGAGGCACACAGGGCCAACACCCGGCATCATGGTGTGGGGAGCGATCTCCTACACTGGCCGTACACCACTGGTGATCGTCGAGGGGACACTGAATAGTGCACGGTACATCCAAACCGTCATCGAACCCATCGTTCTACCATTCCTAGACCGGCAAGGGAACTTGCTGTTCCAACAGGACAATGCACGTCCGCATGTATCCCGTGCCACTCAACGTGCTCTGGAAGGTGTAAGTCAACTACCTTGGCCAGCAAGATCTCCGGATCTGTCCCCCATTGAGCATGTTTGGGACTGGATGAAGCGTCGTCTCACGCGGTCTGCGCGTCCAGCACGAACGCTGGTGCAACTGAGGCGCCAGGTGGAAATGGCATGGCAAGCCGTTCCACAGGACTACATCCAGCATCTCTACGATCGTCTCCATGGGAGAATAGCAGCCTGCATTGCTGCGAAAGGTGGATATACACTGTACTAGTGCCGACATTGTGCATGCTCTGTTGCCTGTGTCTATGTGCCTGTGGTTCTGTCAGTGTGATCATGTGGTGTATCTGACCCCAGGAATGTGTCAATAAAGTTTCCCCTTCCTGGGACAATGAATTCACGGTGTTCTTATTTCAATTTCCAGGAGTGTAGTTTCATTTATCATATTTATAAACAGTAAAGAGTCATACGATAGGAAACACCTACTTCACTGTAACGCTGCTTGAAATTTTCTTTCAGTCCTTCAAGCTTTGACTGGCGTTCGTCTTGCGACAAATTTTCGAACTGATCTTTGTGATGTGTACTAAATTGCCGTCCAATAGAGTACTTGTTTAAATACACGAGGTTCCGATTAAATAGTGCGGACGCGCCGCTCATCTTTTTTTTTTTTGTTTTTGTTTTTGTTTTTTTTTTTTTTTTGTTTGTCTGCTGCTGCTGACCATCTATCTGGATCCACTGTAGCCTTACGACAGTTGACTGACGGTTTTGTGTCGTATGAATGCTTTTGACTCCTGTTGGCGCGGCGGCCTGTCTTCTGTACGAAGCGCCCGTACAGCGGTATGGCGAGGTGCGGCGGGCGGACCGCACGGTCAGCTAAGCGACACGGCTCGGCCACTGCAGCAACATACGAATTCGCCCAGGGCGCTGGCCTCGGGCGATAGCGGGCGCTAGCGCCCCAGGGGCACAGTTTGGACGAGCCTGATGTAGTGACTGAACTAAAATCAGTGTAACGTGTTGTGGAAAAATTGGAGGAGAGAGCTACAAGTTCTCCATTACACAGTTATCGATAAATCGCTGAAAACAGTAGTGAGCGTAAAATGCCTAGGAACTGTAGTGAACTGTAGGAGACGACCATGTGAAACTTGCTGTAGGAAAACGAGATGTGAGACTGAGATATATTGGGTGAACCCTGAGGAAATCTATCTCATTCATAAATTGAGTGATTTATTAAATACTTCTTCCGACCAATCCAGTACTGGTGGAGCATACCACGTAGAATTATAAGGGAGACAGAAGATTCAGTGAAGAGTGGAGTGTTTCATCGTGAGTTTGTTTGGCAATGGAGTGAGTGTTGCCGAGATGTTGATCAATTTCCAATGGACGACATCAGAAGGAGATGCTGTGCATTACTCATAAGTTCACTGTTAAAATCCCCAGCGAGTGCATAGATTCTAGGAAGACTCGCTCAACGTATTTCTTCCTCCCATTCAAATCTCACTAAATGAACACGACGAAAAAATCTGAGAAATTAGAGCTCAGAGCGAGGCTTACCAAGGGTCGTTCTTCCCTTGCACCATTTGCGAGTGGAACAGGGAGTACGCTGGAAGTACGCTGCCCAACGCACCGCGCGGTGGCCTGTGGAGTGAACATACGGATGTAGGCGTAGAGCACAAAAGTGAAACTGTGTGATCTCAACCGTTTTGGTTAACGACTTCTGGAATGACGTACCGGGAAAGGATACACAACCACTGAGTGTGATACGGACAAGGATGTAAGCACTATCTGACCAGAAGTATCCGGACACCCTTACGTAATGCGGAACTGACCACCAGATGTCACGAGAGACGGACTCGCCAATATTAAAGGGAGCGGTGAGTATTGCGTTGTCAGCAGATAAGCAGCAACAACAGGATGCACTTGGAACGTGGACTAGTCATTGGAAGTCAGTTGAGTAATAAATTGCATCAGGGTCATTACAGCCCTTCTAAAGCTGTCCAGATCGACTGTTGGCGACCGTGAAAACGCGAAGTAAAAATCACAGCCAAAGCAAGACAAGGTAGATCTCGTGTACTGATGGGCAGGGACCATCGAGCATTAGAGAAGGTGGTTGTACACAGTCGCATGAAATCAGCGGAAAGGATCACTCGACCGCCTCGAACAATGTTTGCAGGTGGGGGACTTAAAAAGAGAGACGTACTAATGTCGAGCAGCTCCTCACAGAACACAAATGTCTGGTGTCAGTGCTAAGCGTGAGTTGGCGTGATGTAAGGAACGACGCACACGGACGGGGGATGATTGGAAGATAGTTATTTGAAGTGATGACTCACGCTATACAAAGATTAAAATTGTATGCCGGACCGAGACTCGAACTCGGGACCATTGCCTTTCGCAGGAGAGCTTATGTGAAGTTTGGAAGGTAGGAGACGAGGTACTGGCAGAATTAAAGCTATGAGAACGGGTCGTGAGTCGTGCTTGGGTAAGTCAGATAGTAGAGCACTTGTCCGCCAAAGGCAAAGGTCCCGAGTTCGAAACTCGGTCCGGCACACAGTTTTAATCTGCCAGGATGTTTCATATCAGCACACACTCCGCTGCAAAGTGAAAATTTCATTCATTTACGCTATGCACTTTGGCAATCCGATGTTAAAGCTGGGGTTTTGCGGGTACCTGTAGAACGTTACCTGCCATCAGTTCCGACCTAAAAAGAATGGAACAGCTTCGGTGTGGTTAGAGCGTCGACTTCGCTCCAGACACCACCATACAGCATCACTACCTTCTCTCGTTTCGGCTTTTGAGGAAGAATGGGCCGGTGTTCCTCCACAGACATTCCCATGCGAGCAGAACTGAAGCCACCGTGCAGGTGTCCTCTAATAGACGTGCAGGTACTTTCATGAGATAATGTATACACGGGATGGCGAAAATAAAATTGGTCCATAAATTCCGCACTAATCATCGACCTTGACATTATGGAAAGGCCGTTCCAGAATTTCTGATGCATAACTGAGCATGTTCTGTGACTTTCATTTACATGGACAGGCTGAATAAGGGACCATCTCAAAAAATGAAAAACTTAATCTCGCAATACCAATTCTTTGAGAAACAACTGGCGTAACTCAACACTCATATATTGGTCTGGAATTTTAATTCGTGCACGACAAATAACTTGTAAGGATTAAGTATAATTTTCTCCGATATTCCTTTGGCGTTTCTTTCACTTGAGCGATGTTTTGTTGCGTTGTTCTGGTTGTCAGACAGCGTCGTGCTCCTCATATTCAGATTTGTTCTTACGCAGTCGTCGCTTCGACTCATATGCTGAAAACTTCTTTATGATTATCTGTTGGTCCCGGTAGGTTAAATACTGTCAAAGATCAGTGCTACGTTCACTTATAACGGGGATATTTTCCCGCATTTGTTATGAAAAAGTGGAGCTATTGGGCTAAAGTTTTTCAGCTGATATTAGTGGGCCATCGTCATTGGATAAGTAGTGAACACAGGCAGAGAAGGAGAGGGGGGAAATTTTACCAAAATGTTGTTGTGCGGCAGACATGGCTTCCTCGCGTATCGTGGCCGGACATTCACTTTCCTGGTGGCGGGAAGCCACAAAGTCTCTGTTCCAATTACTTTCGTTCTTGCATATTTTTACCGCTTCTAGGGCTGTATTATAAACGTATTCCTCGGCTAGCACGCATACGTTGTTGAGATCTGTTTTTACCTGTTTGCTATGCTGTTAGTATTACACTGCAACCTTTTTAAATGCCCTAAGGCTGAAACGGGCCTGTAATTTAATTTACGTATCGTGCATTAAAGGCGTAAAAGTGCCAGACTACTGTGATCGAAGTGGTTCCATCACATAGGTATAGTATATCCTGGCCACAGTACTCCTGATGTTGCACTACCTAGCACTGCTTTTAAAAGCATGTAGCGTTCATAGATTTTAGCCCGTTCTTTTATTGTCCTCCTAGTTTCGCCTATATACACTTGGCCAGAGCCAGAGGTCACCTGATAGAGGGCTCCAACAGCGTGGATGTGATCAGGTTCTTTCGTGATTTAGCTTAGTCTTGAAATGACATCTTTGCCGTTTAAATCACTTTGTCATGTGACGTAAAAGCCTTCTTCCATCACCATGTAGAGTACAAAACCTACGGGGATTGATCAGGGTCTTCAAGTTAACATTTTCATGTAAGGGAATGGTGACATCCAGTTGCACGTTATTTGATAAAGTTCAACACAATGATCTATTAATCCCTAATCACACAGTTAAAGGGCCTTACTACAATGAAAGGCCAAAGAAACTGCTATAGGCATTCGTATTCAAATACAGAGATACGTAAACAGGCAGAATACGGCGCTGCAGTCGGCAACACCTATGTAAGACAACAAGTGTCTGGCGCAGTTGTTAGATCGGTTATGCTGCCACAATGACAGTTTATCAACATTTAAGTGAGTTTGAATGTGGTGTTATAGTCGGCGAACGAGTAAGGGACACAGCATCTCCGAGGTAGCGAAGAAATAGGGATTTTCCGTACGACCATTTCACGAGTAAATATCAAGAATCCGGAAAAAACATCAAATCGCCGACATACATAGCTGTTGCCGGAAAAAGATCCTGCAACAACGGGACCAACGACGACTGAAGACAATCATTCAACATGACAGAAGTGCGACACTTAGGCAAATTACTGCAGATTTCAACGCTGGGCCACCAACGAGTGTCAAAGTGCGAATCATTAAACGAAACAACATCGATATGGGTTTTTGGAGCCGAAGGTCCACTCGTGTACCCTTGCCAACTGCACGACACAAAGCTTTAAGCCTCGCCTGGGCTCGTCAACACCGACATTGGACTGTTATGACTGGAAACATGTTGCCTGGTCAGACGAGTCTCGTTTCAAATTGTATCGAGCGGATGGACGTGTACGGGTATGGAGAAAACTTCATGAGTCCATGGATCCTGCATGTCAGGGGGATGGGGGGACTATTCAAACTGGTGGAGGCTCTGTAATGGTACGGGGCGTGTGCAGTTGGAGTGATGTGGGGACCCCTGATACCTCTAGATACGACTCTGACAGGTGACACGTACGTAAGCATCCTGTCTGATCACTGCATCTATTCGTGTCCATTGTGCGTTCCGACGGACTTGAGCAATTCCAACAAGACAATGCAACACCCCACGAGTACAGAATTGTTACAGAGTGGCTCCAGGAACACTTCTGATGGCCACCAGACTCCTCAGACATGGACATTATTGAGCTTATCTGGGATGCCTTGCAACATGCTGTTCAGAAGAGATCTCCACCCCCTCGCCCTCTTACGGATTTATGGCCAGCCCTGCTGGATTCGTAGGGTCAGTTCCCTCCAGCATTACTTCAGACATTAGTCGAGCCCATGCCACGTCGTGTTGCGGAACTTAAGCGTGCTCGCAGGGGCCCTACACGATATTACGCATGTGTACCAGTATCTTTGGCTCTTAAGTGTATTTCGCCCGACTATTCTTCAGGATAGACTCCTGAGCCGTTCTATTTTCTTCAGAGTCGCTTCGAATGGTTGTCTGTAGACATTCTCGCTTTTTAGAAATGCCGAAGAGGGTTTTCAGACAGTTTTAATTGCCCATCTGTGTAAGTTGATGCTTACAGCTTTGCTCGGTCCCCGTTGTTTGTCAGCCATGCACAAGCAGGTATTTCAGGTGGCGCCTGCCTATCACTTCTTTGTGTTACATCCAGATATTTAAACAATGTAACGGGCTCCAAGAATTTACCAGTATCTTTGTAACAATCGGATTCTTTCTGTTTTTATGGCTATTGCCTTGCACTCGCCTACTTTTAAAGACAGCTACCATTCGGTGCACACAGTGGAAGTACTATCTAAGCCATTCTGTCCCTATGATCAAACAGCGACTATAGTTTTCTGTGGAAAACGACGTCGTCGATAAACATTCTTATAGCGATGCTGACTATCTCACAAATATTTTATGCGTATTGAGAACACTAAAAAAACTAAACCTTTGTCTACTGGCTCTGTCGGGCCGTTCAATACCATCCTCTGCCGATGACGTTTTTCGGATACGGGACGGTAGTGCGTGGGGTCAGCAAACGGCTCTCCCGGCCGTTGTCAGCTTCCCAGACTTTGAAGTCGCTGCAACTCAGTGGAGCAGCTCCTCAGCTGGCATCAAAAGGCACTCGGTTCCAGTCTTCCCACTAAGCAAAGATCCATGACAGTGCCAGGAATCGAATCCGGCTCCTCCACATAACAGTCAGAGACGCTGACCACTGAGCTACAGAGACGTATAGTGTAGATCTACACTATCATTAAAGATCATACTGAGCTTCCTTGGGACACACCCTACACTGGTAACCGGAGGGAGACAGCCCTCTCCCCCTCCCCACCACCACCCCCGCCATACCCCAACACCCCGTCCCATACTTCTCTTTGCATCTTGAACATATAATACCTAATACCTAACGAATACCGATTAGCAGCAAGTATTCCCAATGCCATTTGATGTGAAATCTCAAAGCAGTTTCACTGTTCGCTGTTATTCTTCTCGCAAGACAAAATACCATACTGCTCCGGGTTCTGAAAGTTTCCCGAAGCGAGTACACTCAATTCTCAACTCTTTTTCTCGTGTTGCCAGCCATTGCCAAAAACCACTAAGTATGTAAATTTAAAAAAAAAATTACTCAGTTTCTTTAATATTATGTCCTCACGGGGAAAAAACGTACTAATCTTATACAAAATATCTGGTTCCCGTCACATCACCGAAGTTAAGCGCTATCGGGCTTGGCTAGCACTTTGATGGGTGACCGTCCGAGTACACCGAGCGCTGTTGGCAAGCGGGGTGCACTGAGCCCTTGTGATGCCAGCTGAGGAATTACTAGACTAAGAAGTAACGGCTCTGGTCACATAAACTGACAACGGCTGGAGAGCGATGTGCTGACCACATTTCGCACCATATCCACATCCAATGACGCCTGTTGGCTGCGGATGACACGGCGGTCGGCCGGTACCATTGGGCCTTCCGAGACCTGTTCGGACGGACTTCCGTTTTTATTTATACAAATTACACTCTCTCACTTAATTCACTGTAGGTGGCGGGCACCGCATATTGTAAAGTGGTACATTTTACTATGTTTGGCGACTGGTAAACATAGTATCTCGATAGTTTCGAACCTTCCCCCTCCCACGGAAAGAAGGAGTTGTCATCCCTGCTCCTCCACCTAACCACCCTCCACCTCATATAGGGGTACATCTTTCGCAGCAGTTCCTTTATACGCATTAGTCCAGCAGTACAATGTACTATATTCTTAGACAAAACTCCTCGAACCAATCACATATTTGCAAAGATTCTCCAAATGACGGAATGACCAACTTTAGTCCCTGGGCGTCAAATTGACTAATCGATTAACTTGCATAGGCAGAGATTCCCCTTGATGTATACCTCTCTCAAAGCACGAAAGTTTTGAAGGAGCATACACAGAAATAGGGATAGTGGCGCCGAATGGATATGGGTGACCCCCTTTGTTTCGTTCCGAGGAAGGCCATCTCCACTGTGAGTTGCCATCCCAGGGGCTTCTTTTTCAGAGCACGCAGCGTCCTTCTGGTGTCCTCGAACACAGCAGTCTCTGCCGCTCCACGCCCCTACAGCTGGGCGCCATCGTTTGCACCTCTTACTGACCTTTGATGGCAGCTCCGCTTTTACCCCTCTGTAATTACTCTGGTAGAAAGCACTCGTGCAAAATCTACTGCCCAGCGCAGTCTGACGAAACAGCGTTGTGGTTACTGGTTTAATAAACACTCACCTGACCGTGGCACAAAATTACAGGGAAGAGAGCGGTGTGTGGTTTGCGTTGCTGCAGGTGAAAGTTGCAGTGAAGCAATTCTCAGCGCTTCCCACAGCTGTGGATAACATAACGTGTATCCTCCTCACGCTGACATTTCTCTAAAGTAGAACACAGCCAACGTGTATACAAGTTCGCCGCTGGCAAAATGTATCGATTAGCTGAAGGATCTATGGTCTTAATTCGCTGTTGTTAACATCCGGTCGCCGTTGAGGTAATTCTAAACAGTGTAAGCTCAGAAGGACAACACGTAGGCAGGGAAGCGGCTTTTGAAGGAATCGAGCTAGTCTTCTTCAAGCGATTTAAGGAAACCTTCAATTACAAGTCTAATGTAGTAGTCGCTACACTGTCTTGATCGCTATGTTGTTCTGTGTTGGACTTTTTGCCATTACTGATACTTCTTTTCATGATTTTTACCATTTGTTGAACCCGCTGAACCGATTTCGATGAAATTTGCTAAGGAGCTAGCTTGAACCCTGAGGAACAACAAAGGCTACTTTAGAAAGTGTGCAAAACAAGATACTTATTGATTTGAAGAATATTACGCGAATTGTGGAAAAATATTTACTCTGTGATAAAGCTATCTACTCTTTGACTTTTGACCTTACCATATTCGTGAAAATGCTGTTTTTGGTTGATACATGCTACATGACACTATTCATAGCAATGATTACAACGCTTAGACAGTCCATCCTTATCAAATTTTCTATGTGTCTGTTCCGTATTTCCACACTACTTGTTGCATAAAGTGTAGCTATCATGCGCACTACAGTCAAACGGAGTAACTTTATACATCTTTAAACCATTTTTTGAAAATATTGGCTACAAAATAAATTACATATCGCGATAGACATTGTATCATTTTACATCTGTTGTTACCAAGTGCTTCGAAAGGTGAAGTTGTTTGCTAGCTATCCACTATTAGAGTAAAATTTTAATTTTAATACTGGTTCAAAGTTACATTGTCATTCTCGGTAGCTTTAGACCAGTCTTAGAAAACTATCTGTATGCCTAATGCTGTGGATAAATTTAGATCACGCCAGAAGGTAACCAAATGTTAATGAGAAGTATAAAGAGAGTATAATTCAGGAGAGCAGTTTTGCTTTGAGATCTCAAGATATTTCTGTCGCCCTGGCATTGTTCAACTTAAATCACTGTCGGCAGAAGCTCTCTTCATGACCAACGCAATTAAAGGATAATCAAAAGTCTAAGAGCTTGTAGGAAGTTGAAAAGACAACTAAAGACAACTGAAATACTAACTAGAAATCACAGAGATAAGAAAACTCTTACTTTTAGTACAAAATAAGCAAAAGTGGTAAGTGAAGCAAAGATACCCTCTCTGATAAAAAGTTACCCAGATCGGCCGTATACAGTATTTGAGAATGAGAGAACTCAGTGACTTCTAACCAACTTTACACATAATTTCAAACCATTACGAAAGTTACTCTTGCTGAAAACCCCCACAAAATTATGAAAGGAAAAAAAAATATTGCTGCTTACTACATTTTCGTTGTACATACAGTAAAACACACACATCAGGTATGACGTCATAACGTTTGATTTATTGCTTCAATGCTACTAACTCTATTCGCAACATATTTAATAGACAGTATCCACATATGCTGCTGAATATAGCGAGATTCAGTTCAGATCAGTCTTTTCCTGTCTTTCACTGGCCAGTGACGTCGCTCTATACACCACATCAACACCATATACCACTGAGTAGGGAAATGTGTGGTTTATGAGGAACTGCTCGACTGTACCTCAGGACGTATGATTGAAGGAGCAGATGGACAGAGATAGGGGAGGAGGAGATGGACAGAGAAAAAAAGAGGAGGAGGTGCCCATGGAGAGGGGGAAGGTGAGATGGACACAGAAACGAAAGAGGAGGAGATGGACAGACAAAGGAGGAGGAGGAGATGGCCGAGAGATGGGGAGTAGCAGATGTCCAGAGAGAGGGGGAGTAACAGATGGACAGAAGAGGGGGAGTAGCAGATGGACAGAGAGAGGGGGGAGTAGCAGATGGACAGAGAAAGGGGGGCGAGTAGCAGATGGACACAGAGAGATGGGGAGTAGCAGATGTCCAGAGAGAGGGGGGAGTAACAGATGGACAGAGAGAGGGGGAGTAGCAGATGGACAGAAAGAGGGGGGAGTAGCAGATGGACAGAGAGAGGGGGGAGTAGCAGACGGACAGAGACAGGGGGAGTAGCAGATGGACAGAGAGAGGGGGAGTAGCAGATGGACAGAGAGAGGGGGGAGTAGCAGATGGGCAGAGAGAGGGGGAGTAGCAGGCAGACAGAGAGAAGGGGAGTAGCAGATGGTCAGAGAAAGGGGGAGTACCAGATGGGCAGAGAGAGGGGAATAGCAGATGGACAGAGAGATGGTGGAGTAACAGATGGACAGAGAGAGGGGGAGTAGCAGATGGACAGAGAGAGGGAGGAGCAACAGATGGACAGAGAGAGGGGCAGTAGCAGATGGGCAGAGAGAGGGGGAGTAGCAGGCAGACAGAGAGAAGGGGAGTAGCAGATGGTCAGAGAGAGGGGGAGTACCAGATGGGCAGAGAGAGGGGGAATAGCAGATGGACAGAGAGATGGGGGAGTAACAGATGGGCAGAGAGAGTGGGAGTAGCAGATGGACAGAGAGAGGGGGAGTAGCAGATGGACAGAGAGCGTGGGGAGGAGCAGATGGGCAGAGAGAGGGGGAGTAGCAGGCAGACAGAGAGAAGGGGAATAGCAGGCGGTCACTATGGTCAGAGAGAGGGGGAGTACCAGATGGGCAGAGATAGGGGAACAGCAGATGGACAGAGAGATGGGGGAATAGCAGATGGACAGAGAGAGGGGGTGTAGCAGATGGACAGAGAGAGGGTGAGTAGCAGGAAGACAGAGAGAGGGGGGATTAGCAGATGGACAGAGAGAGGGGGAATAGCAGATGGACAGAGAGTGGGGGCAGTAGCAGATGGACAGAGAGAGGGGCAGAAAGTATGGGTTTGAAAAGTGGGGAGAGAATTGGGTGGGAGAAGGAGAGCGAGAGAGAGGAGTGGAGGGATGGACTAATAAAACTGAAATAAATACATATCAGAGCAACGCAGAATATTCAACTAGTAATGATAATGATAATGATAATGATAATGATAATAATAATAATACCTGTCAAACTTGGCATGCAGTTGTTTATAGTTTGCGCAGCATACAATATGTGACCCCCCCATGAACCATGGACCTTACCGTTGGTGGGGAGGCTAGCGTGCCTCAGCGATACAGATAGCCGTTCCGTAGGTACAACCACAACGGAGGGGTATCTGTTGAGAGGCCAGACAAACTTGTGGTTCCTGAAGAGGGGCAGCAGCCTTTTCAGTAGTTGCAAGGGCAACAGTCTGGATGATTGACTGATCTGGCCTTGTAACAATAACCAAAACGGCTTTGCTGTGCTGGTACTGCGAACGGCTGAAAGCAAGGGGAAACTACAGCCGTAATTTTTCCTGAGGCTATGCAGCTTTACTGTATGATTAAATGATGATGGCGTCCTCTTGGGTAAAATATTCCGGAGGTAAAATAGTCCCCCATTCGGATCTCCGGGCGGGGACTACTCAAGAAGATGTCGTTATCAGGAGAAAGAAAACTGGCGTTCTACGGATCGGAGCGTGGAATGTCAGATCCCTTAATCGGGCAGGTAGGTTAGAAAATTTAAAAAGGGAAATGGATAGGTTAAAGTTAGATATAGTGGGAATTAGTGAAGTTTGGTGGCAGGAGGAACAAGACTTCTGGTCAGGTGACTACAGGGTTTTAAACACAAAATCAAATAGGGGTAAAGCAGGAGTAGGTTTAATAATGAATAGGAAAGTAGGTATGTGGGTAAGCTACTACAAACAGCATAGTGAACGCATTATTGTGGCCTAGATAGATACGAAGCCCACACCTACTACAGTAGTACAAGTTTATATGCCAACTAGCTCTGCAGATGACGAAGAAATTGAAGAAATGTATGATGAAATAAAAGAAATTATTCAGATTGTGAAGGGAGACGAAAATTTAATAGTCATGGGTGACTGGAATTCGAGTGTAGGAAAAGGGAGAGAAGGAAACATAGTAGGTGAATATGGATTGAGGCTAAGAAATGAAAGAGGAAGCCGCCTGGTAGAATTTTGCACAGAGCACAACATAATCATGACTAACACTTGGTTTAAGAATCATGAAAGTAGGTTGTATACATGGAAGAACCCTGGAGATACTAAAAGGTATCAGATAGATTATATAATGGTAAGACAGAGATTTAGGAACCGGGTTTTAAATTGTAAGACATTTCCAGGGGCAGATGTGGACTGACCACAATCTATTGGTTATGACCTGTAGATTAAAACTGAAGAAACTGCAAAAAGGTGGGAATTTAAGGAGATGTGACCTGGATAAACTGAAAGAACCAGAGGTTGTACAGAGTTTCAGGGAGAGCATAAGGGAACAATTGACAGGAATGGGGGAAATAAATACAGTTGAAGAAGAATGGGTAGCTTTGAGGGATGAAGTAGTGAAGGCAGCAGAGGATCAAGTAGATAAAAAGACAAGGGCTAGTAGAAATCCTTGGGTAACAGAAGAAATATTGAATTTAATTGATGAAAGGAGAAAATATAAAAATACAGTAAATGAAGCAGGCAAAAAGGAATACAAACGTCTCAAAAATGAGATCGACAGGAAGTGCAAAATGGCTAAGCAGGGATGGCTAGAGGACAAATGTAAGGATGTAGAGGCTTATCTCACTAGGGGTAAGATAGATACTGCCTACAGGAAAATTAAAGAGACCTTTCGAGATAAGAGAACGACTTGTATGAATATCAAGAGCTCAGATGGAAACCCAGTTCTAAGCAAAGAAGGGGAAGCAGAAAGGTGGAAGGAGTATATAGAGGGTCTATACAAGGGCGATGTACTTGAGGACAATATTATGGAAATGGAAGAGGATGTAGATGAAGACGAAATGGGGGATACGATACTGTGTGAAGAGTTTGACAGAGCACTGAAAGACCTGAGTCGAAACAAGGCCCCCGGAGTAGACAACATTCCATTGGAACTACTGACGGCCCTGGGAGACTCAGTCCTGACAATACTCTACCATCTGGTGAGCAAGATGTATGAAACAGGCGAAATACCCTCAGACTTCAAGAAGAATATAATAATTCCAATCCCAAAGAAAGCAAGTGTTGACAGATGTGAAAATTACCGAACTATCAGCTTAATAAGTCACAGCTGCAGAATACTAACACGAATTCCTTACAGACGAATGGAAAAACTAGTAGAAGCCAACCTCGGGAAAGATCAGTTTGGATTCCGTAGAAACACTGGAACACGTGAGGCAATACTGACCTTACGACTTATCTTAGAAGAAAGATTACGGACAGGCAAACCTATGTTTCTAGCATTTGTAGACTTAGAGAAAGCTTTTGACAATGTTGACTGGAATACTCGCTTTCAAATTCTAAAGGTGGCAGGGGTAAAATACAGGGAGCGAAAGGCTATTTACAATTTGTACAGAAACCAGATGCCAGTTATAAGAGTCGAGGGACATGAAAGGGAAGCAGTGGTTGGGAAGGGAGTAAGACAGGGTTGTAACGTCTCCCCGATGTTGTTCAATCTGTATATTGAGCAAGCAGTAAAGGAAGCAAAAGAAAAATTCGGAGTAGGTATTAAAATCCATGGAGAAGAAATAAAAACTTTGAGGTTCGCCAATGACATTGTAATTCTGTCAGAGACAGCAAAGGACTTGGAAGAGCAGTTGAATGGAATGGACAGTGTCTTGAAAGGAGGATATAAGATGAACATCAACAAAAGCAAAACGAGGATAATGGAATGTAGTCGAATTAAGTCGGGTGATGCTGAGGGAATTAGATTAGGAAATGAGACACTTAAAGTAGTAAAGGAGTTTTGCTATTTGGGGAGCAAAATAACTGATGATGGTCAAAGTAGAGAGGATATAAAATGTAGGCTGGCAATGGCAAGGAAAGCGTTTCTGAAGAAGAGAAATTTGTTAACATCGAGTATACATTTAAGTGTCAGGAAATCATTTCTGAAAGTATTTGTATGGAGTGTAGCCATGTATGGAAGTGAAACATGGACGATAAATAGTTTAGACAAGAAGAGAATAGAAGCTTTCGAAATGTGGTGCTACAGAAGAATGCTGAAGATTAGATGGGTAGATCGCATAACTAATGAGGAAGTATTGAATAGGATTGGGGAGATGAGAAGTTTGTGGCACAACTTGACCAGAAGAAGGGATCGGTTGGTAGGACATGTTCTGAGGCATCAAGCGCTCACCAATTTAGTATTGGAGGGCAGCGTGGAGGGTAAAAATCGTAGAGGGAGACCAAGAGATGAATACACTAAGCAGATTCAGAAGAATGTAGGTTGCAGTAGGTACTGGGAGATGAAGAAGCTTGCACAGGATAGAGTAGCATGGAGAGCTGCATCAAACCAGTCTCAGGACTGAAGACCACAACAACAACAAACAATATGTGATCAAAAGGGTCCAGGACCTATTGGTGAACATTCACATGCTGTGCATCAGTCGTATACTTTTATGACGGCTTGAACTCTGCTAGGGATAGTTTCAATGAAGTTTCTGAATGTCTGTGTAGCAATAGTAGTCTATTCTTTCGCAATAGCCAAAATCTCAGGAGGTAGTGATGTTGTACACTGGGGTCTGGTACAAAGCCAATGTCCTGACTCATCCCAAAGGTTCAGATCAGGATTCTGGGCAGGCGAGTCCATTTCAGGAATGTTATTGTTCAAAAACCGTTACCTCACAGATTCTGCTTTATGACAGGGCGCATTGTCATGCTGATACTAACATCCATCATCTTTGAACTATTGCTCTACTGTATGCTGTACACATTGGTACAAAATGTGTTTGGATCCTTCCAAGAGGCATTTTCTTAAGCACAACAAGTGGATCACATAATAACCACGAAAAATACGCCAGTAGCATAACACCTCCGTACTTCACTGTTGGCAGATAACGTCCTCCAGGCGTTCGCCGAGCCCAGACCCTTTCATCGGATTGTCACACGATGTAGCGGAATTCATCAGTCCGAATCAGTCTTTTCCAGTCATGCACTGACCAGTGGGGAGGCTCTTTACACCACCTCAACGTCATATAGCACTGAATACACAAATGTGCTGCTCGACCACCGCACTTCGTTCTTTTTAACTTCTTACGCACATTCATTGTGCTAGCTGGGCTGCTGGTAGCACTGTTGATTTCATGCGATTTTCGACAACCTCCTTCCACAGTGCTCATGGGACTCAGTTCCTCAGTCTGGTTTAGTGGTGGTTGTTCCTACATGTTTCCACTTAACACACCGCCAACAGTACCGAGTGAGGTGGCGCAGTGGTTAGCACATTGGAGACTCTCATTCAGGAGGACGACAGTTCAAACCAGCGTCCAGCCATCCTGACAGTCCACATTTAGGTTTTCTGTGATTTCCCTAAATCGCTTCGGGCAAATGCCAGGAAGGTTCCTTTGAAAGAGCACAGCCGACTTCCTTCCCCATCCTTCACTAATCTGATGGGACCGATGACCTCTGTGTTTGGGCCCCTCCCCCGAATCAGCCAACCAACCAACCAACAGACCAACAGTCACGTGACATACTATGACTAGTCGACATTCGAAGTCAATGAGCCGTCCTGTTACTGCTGCTATTACTGCTTCTCTACTGACAGCACAATATTCCCTGACTCCCTTTACGCTGGTGGGTCTGGCTCTCCACTTTACATAGCTGTCCGTAAACGTTTGATCAGCTAGTGTATGTGAAAACAGCAAGTAATAAGAAAGAAAGAAATAAATTACTAGACTTCGACTAGGAAGAGTGTAATAGTCTAAGAAACAAAAAGAAAAAGAAAGAAAGACGCACCAGGAAGGAATTATTGAAATTGGACAGAAATCTGTAGATGTGACGTACGTGTACAGACAAACAAACCATTATAATTTCAGAAAAATTGGTTGATTTTTCAGCAGAAAGAGCTTCACAAGTTGAACAAGTCAATAATGCATTGATCCATCTGTGACCTTTATGCAGATTATAATTCGGCTTGGCATTGACAGAGTTGTTGGATGTCCTCCTGACGGATTTATTGCCAAATTCTGTTCAATTAGCGCAATTAGATTGTCAAATCCTTAGCTGGTTGGAGGGCCCTTGCCCATAATGCTCCAAACGTTCTCAACTGAGGAGAGATCTGCCGACGTTGCTGGCCAAGACAGAGTTTGGAAAGCAGTAGAAACTCTCGCTGTGTGCTCGCGGGCATTATGTTGCTGAAAGTGAGCCCAGGATTGCTTGCCATAAACGGCAACAAAACGGGGCTAGAATATCGTCGACTTACCGCTGTGCTGTAAGCTTGCTGTGGATGACAACCAAATGGGTCCTGCTATGAAAAGAAATGGCACTGCATTGATCGCCCCTGGTTATCAGGACATTGGCAAGCGATAATCAGCTTCGTAGCCCACCGCTTTCCACAGAATCTCTGGACACATCTTCACTGATCATCACGGCTCAGTTAAAAGCGGAACTCATCACTGAAGACAAATCTACTCCAATCAAGGAGATTCCAGGCTGAAGACGTGTCTGGAGACGCCCCAGACATCAGTGGGATACCAACCTACCTGTCGCCAGCCATTCTGGCCGGCAACCAGGCGCGATGATTTGGGGTGACATTTCATTTTATAGCAGGATCCATCCATTTGTCATACACTGTGCCCTTACAGCACAGTGGAACGTCGACGATATTCTACGCCCTATTTTCTTACCCTTCATGGCAAGCCATCCTGTGCTTACATTTCAGCAAAGTAAATCCCGCCCACGCACAGGGAGAGTTTCTGCTGCTTGTCTTCGTGTTTGACAAACCATACCTTGGCCACCAAGATCACTGGATCTCACCCCAATTGAGAACATTCGAAGCATTATGGGCAGGACCCTTGTAATGACACATTCCGACGCAGATACATACAATACCTTAAAGGCTGCGCCAAAGATTAAATTAAGAGGGATGTAGAATATAATCTCTGTAATGTTCATATTGGATTCTCTTTTGTTTCATACTCCAAGAAGGGGTTAAGAGACACTTTCGATTGCTACCTTGTAGGGAATGGACGTAATTTTTGGTGTGTGCGGTAAGGCAGCCATGTTGTTAGTATTTATGGTTTGTGCGACGAGCAGAGCAAGTTTTATTGTCTTGTGAATAAAAAATAGTGAGAAGTATCTAATCTTACGAGAATTATTTAAAGCGACGTAGCATTGTGTTCCTTGGTTTCCACCGCCTTCGTGAAGTGAACCGATGCCGACTCAGGAAGATACACACGGTCAACAAAGAGAAGAACATCAATGGTGACTAATGAATTAATATTGTGGCAGAAGGACGAATTCTACATCTAAGGTGAGTACTCTGAATAAACCAACAATGGCGTAGAATTAAAAAATGTAATTAATCGGAATGGCAAGTTATATTACAGGCAAATTTCACACAGCACTGAATTTGTCCGCATTCAAGCCGTCAATACAGTCCGAAAAAAGCTTTTCAAAAATTCTAAATTCATCGTTCCATATCCTTAATTTTTTCTCTTTTCAAAAAATCAATAAATTTAATTTTTTTATTTGTTTCGCCACACCCTCCAGCCATCTCGGTATTTTGAAGATCTAACGCGCCAACTGGGCAGTATGTACCACAATATCCTTGAGCAGGACGTCCAACAACTTTATCAATCAATTCCAATCCGAATAACTGCTCGTATGCGTGCCAGAGGTGGACCACAGCGTTGTTGAGTTGCTCAAATGCATGCATGTCTGAAGGAACAGGCACTGCGGCGACTACAGCCGTTATTTAAAAAAATGCATGATTTGTATTCGCAGTTGTGAATATGGACAACCATCAGCTGCATAATGGAGTGATGACAATCAGGATTTGTGTCGGACAAGGGCTCGAACACGGATTTCCTGCTTATCTAGAGCGGTCGCCATACCGTTAGGCTCTCTGAACACGTCTCACGGCCAGACCCAAATTTCCTTATGTCGTCAACCATTTGTCTACAACCCATACTCGTACATCCATTATGTACAGGGTGACAATTATTGAGCTATATGAAAAAAACGTAAATTACGTTTAGTTACAAACTACGGCGTGCACACACTTCATTCAACATGTAAACGTCACTCCAGATATTAGAATTTAGGTTATGACATGTTCGATATGCCTGCCATCTTTGGCGATGATGTAGCGCAGACAAATAGCGAAATTCTGCATGACCCACTGAAGTGTTGGAACATCGGTGCTGTCGATGACCTTCTGAATTGCTCTTTTCAGCTCAGAAATGGTTTTATGGTTATTACTGTACACCTTGTCTTTAATATTGCCCACAAAAAGGAGTCGTATGTGTCCAGATCCGGAGAATGTGGAGGCCAATCTAGGGCCACGCCAGTGGCCTCTGGGTACCCCAGAGACAGAATGTGATTCTCAAAGTGCTCCTCCATAACATCAGACACTCTCCTGCTTCGATGGGGTCGAGCTCTGTCTTGCAGGAACCACATCTTGTCGAAATCAGGGTCATTTTGGACAATGAGGATAAAATCATCTCCCAAAACCTTCACGTACCATTCAGTAGTCACTATTCCATCAGGGAATATCGCACAAATTGTTTGGTGACTGGACATTGCACACCACACAGTCACCTGTTGAGGATAAAGAGACTTCTCGATCGCGAAATGCGAATTCTAATTTCCCCAAATGCGCCAGTTTTTCTTATTGACGAACCATTCTAAATAAAAGGGCGCTTCGTCACTAAACCAAACCATACTACGCCTACCAATTCCCACATGCCCCATTGCGAACCAAGCAGTTTGAACGTCCTAACACAAACCGTTCAGAAGTTATGACGATTTTATTTCATATACACTACTGGCCACTAAAATTGCTACACCACAAAGATGACGTGATACAGACGCGAAATTTAACCGACAGGAAGAAGATGCTGTGATATGCAAATGATTAGCTTTTCAGAGCATTCAAACAAGGTTGCCGCCGGTGGCGACACCTACAACGTGCTGACATGAGGAAAGTTGCCAACCGATTTCTCATACACAAACAGCAGTTGAACGGCGTTGCCTAGTGAAAAGTTTTTGTGATGCCTCGTGTAAGGAGGAGAAATGCGTACCATCACGTTTCCGACTTTGATAAAGACCGGATTGTAGCCTATCGCGATTGCTGTTTATCGTATCTTGACATTGCTGCTCGCGTTGGTCGATTTCCAGTGACAGTTAGCAAAATATGGAATCGCTGGGTTCAGGAGAGTAATACGGAATGCTGGATCCCAACGGCCTAGTATCACTAGCAGTCGAGGTGACAGGCATCTTATCCGCATGGCTGTAACGGATCGTGCAGCCACGTCTCGATCCCTGAGTCAACAGATGGATTAGTTTGCAAGACAACAACCATCTGCACGAACAGTTCGACGATGTTTGCAGCAGCTTGGACTATCAGCTCGGAGACCATGGCTGCGGTTACCCTTGACGCTGCATCGCAGACTGCGATTGTGTACTCAACGACGAACCTGGGTGTGCGAATGGAAAAACGTCATATTTTCGGATGAATCCAGGTTCTGTTTACAGCATCATGATGGTTGCATCCGTGTTTGGCGACATCGCGGTGAACGCACATTGGAAGCGTGTATTCGTCATCGCCATACTGGCGTATCACCCGCCGTGATGGTATGGAGTGCCACTGGTTACACGTCTCGGTCACCTCTTGTGTGCATTGACAGCACTTTGAACAGTGGACGTTAAATTTCACATGTGTTACGACCCGTGGCTCTACCCTTCATTCGATCCCTGCGAAACCCTACATTTCAGCAGGATAATGCAAGACCGCATGTTGCAGGTCCTGTATGGGCCTTTCTGGATACAGGAAATGTTCGACTGCTGCCCTGGCCAGCACATTCTCCAGATCTCTCACCAACTAAAAGCGTCTGGTCAATGGTGGCCGAGCAACTGGCTCGTCACAATACGCCAGTGACTACTCTTGATGAACTGTGATATCGTGTTGAAGCTGCATGGGCAGCTGTATCTGTACACGCCATCCAAGCTCTGTTTGACTCAATGGCCAGGCGTATCAAGGCCGTTATTACGGCCAGAGGTGGTTGCTCTAGGTACTGATTTCTCAGGATTTATGCACCCAAATTGCGTGAAAATGTGATCACGTGTCAGTTCTAGTAAAATATATTTGTCCAATGAATACCCGTTTATCATCTGCATTTCTTCTTGGTGTAGCAATTTTAATGGTCAGTAGTGTAGTTTAGTAATTGTCACCCTGTATATTCCTGTACGAGGGAGACATTTTATATGAAAGTCGCTTGCCCTGTGTCGGCAGATAAATACGATACTGCAGTGCCTGTGTTATTTCGAATTACGATACAAATTTCCTTCAAACATGCATACACCGGGCAGGCGACTTTCATATAAATTGTCTCCTCTGTACAGGAATGTACATAACGAATGTACGAGTGCAGGTTGTAGACAAGTGGTTTAGGTCTGGTAGTGAGTCGTCCTCGTGTAGCCTAATATTAAGGCGACCGCTCGCGATAAGCGAGAAATCCGCGTTCGAGTCCCGGTCCGATACAAATTTTCATTGTCCTCATTCCATTATGCAGCTGATGGTTGCTCATATTCACAACTGCAAATACATTTCATGTTTCTCGTTCAGGTAGGGGCATCTGTGGACCTGGGATATGTGTTGCCTCGAGAAACCAAGCAGATCAAGGGTGTCAGATTACTGACGTTCTTTAGGGTACTTGCACCTTTTTGGTTAGCTGTGAATAACAATAATCAATCTTTATACCAAAACGAATGACTCTAGACAGTGAGGAATCAGAAGTGTGATTGGGGGCTTAAAACTTGACTGCTTTATCCCGTCAGTATGGTCCAAGTAACTCTGATCCAGGGATAGAGACACTTTGTGTATGACAGGTGCTGAGCAGGCATTATCACCCTGCCAGTTATAGATCTGGTCAACCCATTATGGACAGATGTGGTGAACTGCCATGAGAGCAACCCCAAGAAATTTGAAGGTCTGGAATTTCATGCAGGGCCTCTAATAGAGTAAGAACTTGGGAAGAACTGGTGTCATTTTGTATCTGGAGGGTGAGTCCCCTTGGCTTATTTCTGGCAGAGGATAGGGGAGGGGGGGTGGGAGGAGGTAGCGTCTGGCCAAACGTATCTTGAGTGGCAACGTCTGGCCAGACGTGGTTCATGACTTCTCACAGCCCGTTAGTGTATGTTGTTTTACATGCTACAGGTTGATCTCACAGCAGATATGGTGTGGTTGTATAATTTATAGTAGGGCACAGCACTTGTAGGCACCACCTCTGAGGGTTCCCTGTTGGCAGTGGCCAGAGTGAAATCTACTGTTTGATGCCTAAAGGTGCTTCTTCCTGAAGTGCCCGCCCTTTTCAAATGCTGAATTTTCGGATCCTACTGGCAGTGTATGGAGCTCAGCGGTGAACTGACAAGCAGAGGGGTTCAGGTAACTATCCACAGTCAGTCGTCAAAAGAATTGCAAAATTCGCCTACAGAGATTCAGAATGAACAAGAAATATTTAAACCTGTTTGACAGCTTGGTGAATCGAATGATTCTCCTCCAGAAAGCACACATTCCGATTCAGTCTGATACAGTCAGCCTCAAATTCCTATTTGACCATATTGATTTATAATTTCACTTTTTTTCAAACTTTACTTCAGTTGGTGGGCTGTATTGGTTTCTCTGAAACATTACTGCCAGTTTCTTCCCTGATCCTTGGTCAAGTGAGCTTGTTAGTTTGTTATTAATTCAGCCACAGATCATTTGCAGCAATATTAAACACGCCAGCTTAATACAGCAACAATGTTAACAAACAAACAGGTCTACATTACAAGCCTGGTTACAATGGAACTTCGATTTTACGTTCTCCGATTTTACGGTTTTCGCAATTGTACACCATAAATTCGTAGCCTATGCTAAAAACCCATAAGATAAATGCTACAAATTGCCTAATTGTACATTTCTTCCTAATAAGGTTCACATCTAGAATGAAATTTTCACTCTACAGCGGAGTGTGCGCTGATTTGAAACTTCCTGGCAGATTAAAACAGTGTGCCGGACCGAGACTCGAACTCGGGACCAATTGCCTTTCGCGGGCAAATGCTCTACCGACTGAGCTACCCATGCACGACTCACGCCCCGTCCTCACAGCTTCACTTCTGCCAGTACCTCGTCTCTTACCTTCCTCCCGAGTTCAAGTCTCGGTCCGGCACACAGTTTTAATCTGCCAGGAAGTTTCAAGGTTCACATCGTTTCTACACTCTTACTCGAGGTCTCGCTTGACTTCATCCCGCTTTCTTCCTGTTGGTACTTGATATGACTGAACGAGGTATTAGTGGCACAAAAAACAGACGGTTTGACTGTGGGGGAATATTTTAGGCCGTTGCAGAGAGTGAAGACTTGAGAGAGGAAATACTGATGTGATCCACGATCGGCACTGCCAACACAACTTGCAGTGTTTAACTTCACCACCCAATTATGATACAACAAATATTGCTAGGTTGCGGCAGCAATTGAAAAACAGGACAGTCGATGCGCTGTGTTCCGGACCAAGCCAATATGTAACGGGCAGGCCCGCCCACCACCTTTTCTTGTGCCACTCACTCAGCCTCGTCTTTTTGCATGTATTTCCGATGTACTGTATTTAGCAACAATATCGATTGTCAACCTTTTAAATTCATACACTTAGACTCGAAGAATATGCTTGGCCAGAAACCTGAAGTATTGGGTTATAAAGTATAAATAGCACAGAAGCTACAAATCAAAGTCGGTGCGAGAATTTCATTTTTCTCCTCGTAGATAGCAAATATATCAACATTCATAATGTCAAATCGCATAACCATAAATAAACGAGAAATAAATTTCAAAATTTTACATCGTATAATAGACCTCTTTGGAAAAAAGTGGGTTTTGCCACTAGTAATACTGTAGAGTATGTAACTGAAAAGATTGCCACTTTTGCTAATGATGTACGAGGTAACTGAGGCATTTTCCAACCACTGCTGCCACAAATTATACCTTAAAACACGCAGTTTTGAGGATTCTTTCATTTTATGTTCACTTCTTATAGCCTACATGGTGAAATAAACTGAAACCTGTGAAATATGGTGAAAACTGATGGATTATAACATCTCGGATGTTTGTTTCCCACCTGTAGCCATTGGCTGTATAGCGTGACGATGTCATGCTAATGCTGTGGCTTCTAGCATATGGAGTGATAAACACAAGCTTACTTGGTGGTTATTTCCAAATTACGGCTGATGTGATCCGTATATAGCAAACGGAGTGACTGCGGCTTCCACTAAGATTTAATTTATACAGTTATGCCTTACACTACCGTGCACTAATTCTACTTACAGCACTACTGCTCGGAGCTTGTCAACAGAATCCAAAGCGTATCGTGCTTCTACCGGTTGCAGCCAACAGAGGCTACTCCATTTGCTATGTGCTGTACCACAGTTAGTTAGGACGTGTTCAGTGAACAGTTGTGCGACGGTTTCTTAGTCTTTGTTGCAGTCCTCAACGGTGTTTAATGCATTGTGATGGCAGACAGATTGTTATAAATATAGCGGATTGCTGGGCCAGAGAAACACTGAAATCACAGCAAGCTTAACTTTATTTCATATTCATTGGTATAAATAAGTACCTCATCTGAAGGAAAACTTCTGTGTATATACGTGCTTTCACAAAACCTGCTGCGTTTACACTACAGCAAACGGCGAGTTCGAAGTCAAATGGTGGACGTTCGCAATAATGCAGAACGCTGAACTTTGGCTACTCAGCACACTGAACAAGAAAAAACTTATAAGCAATAAATACACTACGGATTACTGCGCTCGACTGACGACCTCAGATGTTAAGTCCCATAGTGCTCAGAGCCAATTGAATTACTGCGCTCACGTCACCAGAATATGCTGCACTGTCATTGACTATAGAAAGAACCCCCGCCTAAAATATCACACCACGTCACGCTGCCACTGGAAGCATGCTTCTGTCGGAACCATTGTTTCACACCTGTTTCGAACTTTGTTTCTTTCTCTGTTTCTGCCCACACTGGCAGCAAACATTTGTCACTGTATTTGCAATGTCTGCAACGCTGTTTGTTGTAGTGTTTTCTTATTGTCTGCCCCATCACGTCTAGAGAGAGGAAACTGTAATATGTGGTGCTGTATTATTAATACTCAAAGTAAAGTTGTCGTCGTTCTTTCTTTGTTTATTTGTTTATTGTGCCTTGTGGCCTGAAGGCCATCTCTCAGTGTTTCGTAGTTTTTCAGAATAACGTTGCTTTTAACAAAGAATTCCAAAATTTGTTTTAAAACTATATTATTTTGATGGATAGTTGGTACAATAGTTGGTAATGGCTGATAACAACGGAGTAGTTGTATGAAATCGATTTGTTGGTTTGCATACAGTAGTCGTCTTCGGTGAGCGAAAACATACAATAGAAGAACTGGTGAGAAAAACTTGCTACATATGGAAGCTGAATATGGAATACTGCTCTGGTTTCCATAATTTCACTCCGATACCATCTAACGATTTTGAATTTCTGGCGAATATTTCTTAAATTTCGGCTAAGCAATTACAACTAGAAATGCTATTACCGGTAATCTTACTCTTTTGACAAGAGGAGATTTGTTCCAGAGCCTTGAGTAATTATGTCACATTTCGAAGCAACCTATGACAAACGACCTTATTTTCTTTTCTATGCAGTAGTAGTCAGTATTCCGCCAAATGTGACAGCAGTTTTCTGCAGCATCTTGTGTTTTATTGCTGTTCTCATACTGCTTGCTTCATATATTCCTGAAGCAGCCCTCAGCCTGCTACAGTGATAACAATTTGACAGGCTGCTGCGTCGTCAGCTGTCTTTTTCCCGGAACAACATATATGTAATATGGCTATGAACACTACGCGACTTAACTTCTGAGGTCACCAGTCGCCTAGAACTTAGAACTACTTAAACCTAACTAACCTAAGGACATCACACACATCCATGCCCGAGGCATGATTCGAACCTGCGACCGTAGCGGTCGCTCGGCTCCAGACTGCAGCGCCTAGAACCGCACGGCCACCCCGGCCGGCATATATATGTAATACAATACATCAAGCGAAAACAAAACACATAACTCTGTCGAAGAGACGACTCAATGCGACGTATAAACATACGTCTTATGCCGTGTAGTGTTGACATGCGGTAGCTGGTCTGAAACATTATTTCCTTTTATCTGTACGTTTTGACGTGTAACTTGTAGTGTAATGTAGGAAAAAGCTCAATTACCTTGTACCCAGATACTAGTTTCAATTTTTTGAGAAGTCCGTATTCGCTGTCACACATCCGTGATTTTTTAAGAACTGATGAAATTCATTACCACAAATTATTGTATAAACATTGCAAGTACATTTAATTTTCTTCAGTTACACAGATTTTATATAATGTTTTGTAGAGCATTACCATTTTTAATCATATATCCAACTGCATATTTTTTTGCTCATATTTTGGGGGTTAAACGTTTTCCTCGATTCTGAATTTTCCACAGTTTTGCTGTTTTTAACTTTGGACCCGCACGAAAATGAAGAGTAGGGGTTGAGGCCAGAAGGGCTGTAAGTTGGGTGGTTGATTTGGGAGAGGGGACCAAATGGTGAGGTCACTGGTCCCATCAGATTAGCGAAGGGTGAGGAAGGAAGTCGGCCATGCTCTTTCAAAGAAACCATCGCGGCATTTACCTGAAGTGATTTAGGCAAATCACAGAAAACCTAAATCAGGATGGCTGATTACAGGTTTGAACCATCGTCCTGCTGAATGCGAGTCCAGAGTGCTAGCCACTGAGCTGCATCGCTCAGTAGGGTTACAGGAACATAGGATATATTGCAGGGAGATTTCCATCTCTGCAGCTGAGAAAAGCTGGTGTTTGTAGGAAGGATCCAGATGGCACAGGCAGAGAAGTAGTCACTGAAATGAAGAACATCATGTTGGGTAGTGTGCTCAGCAACTGGGTGGTCTCCCTGTTTCTTGGCCACAGTTCATCAGTGGTCATCAAACAAACAGAGAGCTTGTTGATTGTCATGCCCACGTAGAATGCAGCACAGTGGTCGAAGCTTAGCTTGCAGATCACATGACTGGTTTCACAGGTAGCTCTGCCTTTGATGGGATAGGTGATACCTCTGAGCAGAATTGAGTAGGTGGTGGTGGGAGGATGTATGTGACAGGTCTTGCATCTAGGTCTATTACAGGGATATGAGCCATGAGGCAAGGGGTTGGCAGTAGCAGTTGTGAGGAATGGATGACAATATTGTATAGATTCGATAGGCAGTGGAATACCGCTGTGGAAGGTGTGAGAAGGATAGTGAGTAGGACATTTCAGGGCAAAATGAGGGGGAGTTGAAACCATAGCAGAGAATGTGATTCAGTTGGCCCAGTCCTGAGTGGTAGTGAGTCATGAGGGGAATACTCGTCTGTGGCTGGATGGTGGGACTTTGGGAGGTGGTGAGTGACAGGAGAGATAAGGCATGGGAGATCAGTTTTCTGCACAAGATTGGTAGGGTAATTACAGTCTGTGAAGGCCTCAGTGAGAACCTTGGTATATTTCAAGAGGAACTGCTCATCACTACAGATGTGAGAGCCACAGGTAGCTAGGCTGTATGGAAAGGACTTCTTGGTATGAAATGGATGGCAGCTGTTGAAGCTGATGTTTTTTCTTGTGGTTTGATATGGATGGAGGTACTGATAGAGCCATATTTGAAATGGAGGTCAACATCGAGGAAGGTAGCTTGTTGGCTTGAGGGGAACAGTTGAAGCAAATGGGGGAGAAGCTATTAAGGTTTTGGAGGAATGGGGATAGGGCATTCTCACCCTTGATCCAAATTAAGGAGATGTCATCAATGAATCTAAACCATGTGATGGTTTTGGGATTCTGGATAGTTAGGAAGGATTCCTCTAGGTGGGCCAAGAATAGGTTGGCTTAGGATGGTGCCATGCAGGTGTCTATTGCTGTACCCTGAATTTGTTTATAGGTTATGCCTTCACAGGAGAAATAATGGTGGATGAGGACATAGTCAGTCATGGCTAATCAGTCATGGCAACCAAGAAGGAGGTTGTAGTTTCGGAATCTGCTGGGCATGGGAAAAGTTAGCATTCTATAGCAGCAAGTCCAAGTGCATTTGGGATGTAAAAGGAGGTGGGATCAATAGTGAGAAACAGGGCACCATGTGGTAAAGGAATAGGAACTATGGAGGAATTGGTTGTCCCCTTCATTTTTCTCATTCCAGCACTATACAGCCTTCTGTTCCGCCAACACATCTGCAGTCTTACCCCCCGCCCCGTGCCCTTTGCCTAACCTACTACCTCTGCTTGACCTGGCACCTAGCTCCCCTATCTTCCTCCCACCTCATCCCTGTAAGCTCCCACAAGCATCAATTTACTTTCCCCACCCCTATCCTACTGTCCCTCCCTCTCTCAGCCTCTTCCTTAGTCTCACCATCCAGATTGCTTCTCCCATCATGCACAGTTGCTCATGGTCTGGCCTTGGTGGCCTGAGACAGTGGTCATGTGTGTGAGAGTTGCATTTGCATGATGTGTGTGTGTTTTGTCTAATTCAGAAGATGGCTTTTTGACTGAAACTTGCTTGGAAGTCTTTTTGTTGTGCCTATCTGTGACTCAACATTTCTGCTATATAGTGAGTAGCAATCTGTCCTTTTCATGATAAAATTGGACTTTCAGAAATGCTTTATTCAGTTACTAAAATGTAAAGGAGAAGATAACACTCATCAAGCCATCTGAATAAGGAAGCTTTCCATTGGTGGCAGAAAATGCTGAGACCAATCAAACAGCACAGGAGTTTGAGACTTTCTTTTGAGTATTGGTGACACTTTCCACAAGGCAACATATGGTGAAAGAATATGGAGGAATTAAACAATAACTTATACAGTACCCAACATTACAAAAAAGCATTTAACCTAAGCCAGTTACGTACCTGACTTTCAGAAAGTTTTTAATAACTTGCAGCAGAAAGCCATAGGATTGCCCTGTGTGAATTACCTTAAACAAAAACATTGCATGTCATTATTATGCAGAGAAAAGAGTTTCCGTTGATTACAAAACTGGATTTGTAAGAACAGATGAGGTTTGCTAGGGGCAAGATGACAAAAGACGATATAAAAAAGGAGGCATGATGGGTATAACCAACCAACTTGGAAATAAAAGATCTAGCATTCATAAACATCAAAGAGAAGTCACAGCAAATAATTTCAGAGATAAATAAATTCTCAGTAAGTAATCATGGCCTGTTTGAGATGTCAGGTAAACCACATAAGAATGCCTGCAGGTTGAAATGTTCCAAATCAGAGCAAGAGTTTGAGCTCAGAAACATAACAGACTTGAAAGCCTACATGTGGGTAGCCTACATGTAGGTAGTATCCCTAGAGAACCTGCCACTGGGGAAAAATACTGGATGTGACTTGATGTGATTGCATGACAACGATACTGGGTAGTTGATAATGGAACAGCACACAAGAAATGTTTCAGTCCCAATGTAAATTTACATTATTAGTCAAACTGAGCCCTAATTTGTTTTCTCCCCAGTTTGACTTAGTATCTCTTAATCTGCTATCTGGTCCACCAATCTAATCTACAGCAACCTCTTGTAGAACTAAATTTCATTAGCTTCTATTCTCCTCTTGTCTATACTGCTTATCATCCACATTTTCCTTTCATATAAGGCTACACTCACTCAGACCCATCAGAAAAAATTCCTAACGCATAGATTTATATTTGATGTTAAAATGTTAATCTTTCTGAGAAACACTTTTCTTTTCATTGCCAATTTGCATTTTATATCCCCTCCACTTTGGCCATTGTCTGTTAATTTGCTAGCCAAATATCAAAATTCATCAATTTCTTTTAGTGTCTCATTTCTTCACCTAATTCCCTCACCATCACCTGATTTAAGTTGACTACTTTACATTACCTTTGTTTTACTTTTGTTGATGTTCATCTTATAATCTCTACCCATGACACTGCTAGTTCCAGCCAGTTGATCTTGCAGGCCATTTTGTATCAAACAGAATTACAGTTTCAAATCCAGATCCAAACAATTTTATTCCATCACACACAAATTTTATTCCTTTTGCAAATTTTGCCTTAGTTTCTTTTACTGCTTGCTCAATAAACAAATTGAATAGCATTGGGGGCAAGCCATAACTTTTGATGATTTACCCTGCTTTATCTCTCCATTGATTGTCCTCAGTTTTTAATGTGCTGCGTTGCTATGCTGACTGAAAAATGGGGTTTGTAATTCCAACACTGACTGCTGTAAATAATGTAGCTAACAGGTGCACAGTTACATTTCACAGTACTTTAACTTCTCTGTTCACAACCCCCCAATGATACACAGTTATATGGCCAGTGCACTATTGTTGAACTTTTGATAAGCCTCATTAATAGATTGCATGCAAACATCCACATACTGCTACAATAATTTCCTGTTCAACATCTACGAGCAGTAAAAGCCTAACCACATAGTTCACATTTCTTGAAGAATAAAAAGGTACCTACGGAGCAGTCAGTGTCATTATTTTAACACACAGCCTGTTGGTGTAACACTTATTTCACTGTTAAGTTGATACATTGTTGTCATCCTAACCAATACAGGGTCCTCATCTGAAACTCAGCCATGGACAGACTGTCTTGGGACCAAAAATTATGCCCTTATATATCCTCACAATAATATGTGCTGAAACTTCACATTTTTTGATGTTTAATTTACAGAAATTCCAATTAAAACATAACTCATGAAACTAACTGAATACATAAAAAATTTGCTTCTTTTTAACAATTCCTTCTACTGCAGGGGTTAAGCCGAATTATTTGTTTAAATCATGAAATTAACAAATATTGTTATGCAAACAATACTTTTGACAAAACTGTTAATTACTTTGGAATTAATTAAGGGCTGGCTTTGCTAACATGTTTATATGTCAACAGTAGACTTCTAAGTTACAAAACAATCACTGATTTCACCCTATAATAAAAGATGCTAACTAGGAATAGTCAAAATCAATTACATACCTAGAACTAATCACAAAATTAGATCTGGTGTAATTTTCTTTAAGACTAAGGGCCAACCATTTTCTTTTATGAAAATACAGATTATACTCATGTGTTAATGGTAATTTGTCAGAACTGAAAAAATGAATTTTAAGGAGGCAGATGGCAAAACAAGAGGGATAGTAAAATTATCCCAGCTTGATTTGTCACAAACTCTATCTCATTCTCTTCTAAACTGCCGTTTCTTTCAGCTCTTATAACTGCAGTATGGTTTCTGTACAGTTGTAAATAACATTCTGCCCCCTGCATTTTATCCCTGCCACCTTTAGAATTCTAAAGATTGTTTTCTAGTCAGCATTGTTGAAAGCTGTCTCTGAGTCTACAAATGCTATAAACATAGATTTGCTTTTCTATAACCCAACTTCTAAATTAAGTTGTAGAGTCAGTCTTGCCCTGCACCTTCCTAGACTTCCCCAGAACCCAAACTGACCTTCCCCAAGGTTGTATTCTATCAGGTTTTCCATTATTCACCAAATAATCTATTCTCTAAATAACTTGTAGTCTTGATTTATTAAATTTATAGTTCATTAATATTCAAACCAGTCAGTACCTGCCTTTTTTGTCAGACATCTTCTTGATGTCTGGGGGTATTTCATCCATCTCATATCTCTTTCAGACCAGATTTTGTCATGGCTGGCCCTCTCAAAAATCCCAATGATTCTGAGGGAATGTCATTTATTCCAGAGGCCTTGTTTTGACTTAGGTCTTTCAGTACTCTGTTAAAGTCTTCTCAGAGTATTATATCTCCCAACTCATCTTCATTTACTTCTACTTCAATTTGTATAATATTGCCTTCAAGTTCACTTTCCTTGCATAGCCCTTCTATACATTCCTTCCATTTTTTAGCCTTCCTGTCCTTCTCAATACTGACTTGCTATCTGAAATTCATGCAGCTGCTTCTCTTTTCTCCAAAGGTCTTTTTAATTTTGCTATAGATGACATCAACCTTCCCTCTAATCACACATACTTCTATATCGTTACATTTTTGTCTAGCCATTCCAGGTTTGCCATTTTGCCCTTTCTGTCAGCCTCATTATTTAGGCACCCCTATTCCATTTTTCCTACTTCATTTCTGCATTTTTTATATTTTATCTTTTCTTTAGTTAGTCCAACATCTCATGCATTGTCTAACGATTTCTTCAGGGCTTTGTCTTTTTGCCAATTTTATCATTTGCTTTCAGTATTTATCTCTCAAGGCTACCCATTTGCCACGAATTGCGTTTCTAACCCCCTGTTTCAGTCAATCATTGTTCCATGTCCCCCTTCAAATTCTCAATTTCTGGTCCCTCCAACTTATCCATATCCTACCCCCTAAATTTCCTACCTTTCTGTAATTTCTTCAATTGCAATCTGAAGTTCATAACACACTTCTCCAATTTTTTTATTGCTAAAGATATTCAAACACATTTATTATATTTCAGAGGCCCTGCATCCAAATGCGGTGTTACTTTTCCCCAATTATCTCTAGTTCTAAAGGTATTTATGTTTTTGAATTTTGTTCAAATGTTCCCATAGATTCTAATTTTCCATCAGTATTTTCGCTCTTTATTTTCATCTCACTTTTTACACTCTTTAATATTTCACAATTAAATATTCTATTACATTCTTTAAAATTTATTTTGTATTTTTATTTTATCCGTTTCAGGAAAATATGAGTTCTTCATGAAGCGGATGCGTAAACAACCCTAATGTGTTCTGTTATATCTGTGGTAAACACCTACAGAAGCAAAGACAGAAAACGTCATAGACTTTGTAAAGAAGGCATATCTGGCATTTTTTGGGATGCAGCTTGAAGACCAAGACAGACCATGGGCTCCTCACATTGGTTGGGAAAATTGTGTAGAGTGTCTTTGACTGTAAAAAAATGGACATAGAGAATGTTTAAATTTTGGTGTACCAATGGTCTGGCAAGAGTAAAAAATCCACCTTGATGACTTTTACTTTTGTGTCATAGATGTCAAAGGTTTCAATCAGTTCAAAAAACATAGATGGAAGTATCCAAATTTAGAATCAACCAAGAGACTTGTGGCACACAGTGAAAAAGTTTCTATACGAGTGTTTATTAAACTACCTGAACTTGTAATGGCAGAACCTGAAGAAATACAGGAATGGCAGAACCTGAAGAAATACAGGAGCACAAAAGCAGCATCAGGAGTGAAAGTGAATATTAAGGAGAAATTTCTGCACCTTAATTGTTCACTCAAGAGAAACTAGATGATCTAGTACGAGATCTTAATTTGTCAAAGAATGGAGCAGAACTTCTGGCATCCAGGCTAAAGGAAAACAACTGTCTCAGTCCAAAAGCAAAAAAATTCTGTATACCATACAAGAGAAGCAGGTCTTCTGCAATACTTCAGCCAAGCTGAAGAATTTGTATAATGCTGTAACATTCCTGATCCACTCATTCAGATGAGGTTACAGGAATATCACCCAAAAGACTGCCAGTATTTTATAGACAGCTCCACTAGAAACCTGAAATACATCTTGCTTCACTATGATAACATCTTTGCATCCACTTCCACTGGCCACTCAACAAAACTGGAAGAGGAAGTTGAAACTATCAAAATTACTTTGCAGAAATTACAATATCATGAACATCAGTGGCCTATTTGCTGTGATCTGAAGAAGGAAAACATCTTATTGGGCAACAGTGTGGGTAAACAAAGTATCCTTGTTTTATATGCTTATGGAACAGCAGAACAAAACAAAATTATTGGAGCAAAGAAACATGGCCTTTAAGAAAAGTCTTACTGTAGGTGCAGCCAACATCATTCATGAGCCATTGGTTAAGAGGGAGAAAATAATTCTCCCTCCATTGCATATAAAGCCAGGACTGATGCAGCAATTTGTCAGGCCCTAGATAAAGAAGGCAATTGCTTCAAATACATACATAGATTTTTTCCTGCACTGAGCACTGAAAAATTGAAGGCAGGTATATTTGATGGACCGCAGATTTGCAAATTCATGAATGATTCCAATATGACAAATTTCATTAATGAATCATGAATGTAAACCAGCTGTAGTTACATGTTACTTGTGAAAAACTTCTTAGGTAATCATAAGGCAGACAATAAAAAAAAAAAAAAAAAACTGTGTAGAACATCTTGACAGCCTTTAAAACGTTGGGTGTTAACATGAGTATTAAAGTGCATTTCCTTCACAGCAACTTATCAAGATTTCCAGATAACTTAGGTGATTACAGTATGGAGCAAGGGGAGAGGTTCCACCAAGAAATCAAGATAATGGAAGACAGATATCAACGGAGGTGGGACACACATGTGAAGGCTGACTGCTGTTGGTGCCTCCAACATGTTGTCCTGTAGACCAATACAGAAGAAAATCAAACTGACATCAATTCAGGAAGGAGTAATTGCTATAATCTCACTGAATATAGATATACTGTTTCATCTGTCTGAAGTGAGGAAACATAATTAGCTGATTACAGTACTTAACATGTCATTTTGGTGTTATTTGAGACAATAATCATCTAACTTGAATTTAGGATGTGCCTGCTCAGAGTTGATGTTGCTGTATGTTTATACCCATCAATAAATGTTAAGTTGCCTCAAAATTAGAGCCAGTTTAGCAAAACTGAAGCTATATTTGCGTTCAGCAACACAAACCACTAAAAACCATTGGCAAAAAAAGAACAGTATTAAGCAGAGTAACAGATGCAATGTCACCAGCTTTCACATCTGCCCCTGAAAATATTTTGCAGTTTGAAATCTGATTTTTAAATATTGTTCTTATAGTCATGTAATCTATTTGAAACCTACCTACATCTCATGTCTCTCCATTTTCCATGATTTTTAAACAAAGTGTTGGTGATGATATTCTGCAATAAATTTGACCAGGTGGCTTCATCATTCATCCCTTTCTGCCAGCCCGTATTCTCCCACTATATATCCTTCTCCTTATTTTCCTACTTCTGAATTCCAGCCCATATCATAATGAAATTTTCATCTCTTTAAACTGTTTGAATAATTTCTTTTATCTCATTGTACATTCTTTTTATCTTTTCATTGTTTGCAGTGCTAGTTTGCCTATAAACTTGTATATCATAATGGATTTTGGTTTCATGTCTGTCTACGATAATGTATTCATTATGCTGTTCATAAAAGGTTTCCCACACTCCTGTTTCCTTATTCATTATTAGACCTGCTTCTGTTGAACAACATTTACATGTCAGAAGTGAACAATGTGAATACTTAATACATATATGAAGTATATTATTGTAATGTTAAGCAAGTATGCATAGAACAAGTCATTTTTTCCATTACTGCACTGCTGGATAATGTAGATCACTAAGTATTTTCATGAATAACATCACAGGACAGACATGGTTATATGACCTCATAAATTGTGTTTATCATTTAACAGCTTGCAAGTGTAGGTACCTGCCTCAGTGCCATGACATACATGGAGATGAGAGACATAAATGAGTACAAAAAGACAAATTGCACTAAATGTGCCTTGCTGCTATGGTATTTCTCCTGTATATGTACAGTGTAGAGAAGGGAAGCCGTTTATGACACGTGGCATGAATTTAATGAATTTCATGTGCCACACAATTCAACACTCTTAATTCCTATGTCGTGCATATACATCAACATCTTTTAAATGGTAATACCACATGTGAACCAGAAATAATCCTCTGGGAACAATATTATCTTATATGGACACTACAGTGAAGGAGAAAAATTGTGTAGTGAAACTGACAAAGAACAATGTTAGTGTGACACTGTAACTGAAATGCAACAGCTATTGGAGGTGTATCCAACACAGCAGTGGAAGTAGAATATGTCATAGAATCTAACTGTTAATGCAAATCACAATCACTTCACCTTGAAGTAGGCATGCCATTTTTCATAACACAAGCAAGTGTGTGGTGCACTTTGTATATAATATAAAGAATAGCTGTCTTTTTGTTACCAAAGTAAATGTGCATTAACAAAATTGCAGTTTAATTAAACAATGATCAAATAAACTAATATTATGCGAGCTTAATCATTGTGTAACTAGACAATAATAAAATTAACCTTTCATTGTATCACTCTGTTGCTACACACAAGTGTTGCCCTACAGTAATGATCCACTCAAAGATTTCAACATCACTGTTGCATCAGATCCCTGCAGCTGCTCTTTTGATTACTAATTATCTCATAGATAACTGTCTCATTGTGGGATTGTGCTACTAGCTCAGAATCTGGGCAATTTTCTTGTACTGATTATAAATTTTTTCTCAGATAGCTTGCTGTTTATTTTAAATTACTGCTGCTCTGATGGGCACATGACAACACAACTTATTGTTGTGGTAGTTAAGACAGTAATGAAGGAATAGGTACAGGTCTGCAATTGAAAAACATCAATTAAACAGCACAAAACAATGTTATTTATGACTGGCAGACTTCATACAAAGGTGCGCCCAATCAGTGGTTAAACTATCCTGAAATAATGTGATGTTTGTGGTTTTAGAGCACTTAAGAGTGATATTATTAGTGTTGATATTATGTTCAAATGACACAGAAATCAGAGATAACATGATGAGAATGTTACATAGTGAAGCAGAAATAATGTTGTTGTTATTACATTACGTTACATTACATTAATACTTGTTTCATAGATCACAAATTCAACGTTTTGCAATTATGTGGAACATGTCCATTTAATGTAAGTTTTCTTTACACTATATATAAATATTTTACATTTACTACTTCATATCTAAAAATTCATCTATTTCTGTCATACAGAAATTCTTTCAATTTGTTTTTAAATGTAGGTTGGCTATCTGTCAGACTTTAAATGTTGCTTGGCAGATGACTAAAGATTTTTGTGGCAGCATAATTCAGCCCTTTCTGTGCTAAAGTCAGACTTAATACAGAATAGAAAAGACCATCCTTTCTTCTAGTGTTGTAGCTATGCACTTTGCTATTATTTTTGAATTGGGGTGAGTTATTAATAACAAGCATGAGTAGTTGAACCTAACTGTTTCAGCAGACCATCGATGTGTTTATTCCAATTCAATTTCTCATCAATGGATACACCCAGAAATTTTGAATATTCTGCCTTAGCAACAGACTTCTGTTCAAAGCTTATATTTATCAATGGTGTTATGCCATTTACTGTACAGAACTGTATATATTGTGTTTTCTCAAAGTTTATTGAGAATCAATTTGCAGAGATCATCTTAATAATTTTGTGAAAGACATTATTTATAATTTCTTCAGCTAATTCATGTTTGTTTGGTGTGATTACTATACTATCATCAGCAAAATTCTTGATATCTCGCCAGTTAGAGGACTTTTCTTATTTTTGCAGACTGTTTATACTGTTAATTTCAACCTTTTGCATTGTTCCAATTAAAAATGAATTAAACTATTTGTGCACTGTCCCACTCACACCACAATACTTCAGCTTATCTAGAAGAATTTCATGATTCACACAGTCACAAGCCTTTGAAAGATCACAAAATAATACAGTGGCTGATCTTCAGTTATTCAGAGCATTTAATATTTGATCAGTGAGAGTATATATAGCATTTTCTGTTGAAAAGTCTTTCTGAAAACCAAATTGACATTTTGTTTGTATTTAATTACTTACAAATATATGAAGCTACTCGTGAATACATTACTTTTTCAAGAATTTTGAATAAAGCTGTCAAAAGTGAGGTGGGGTGGTAGTTGTTAGCATCAGACCTATCCCCCTTTTTATGCAATGGTTTAACAACAGCATATTTCAGTCTACCCAGTCACTACATATGTGGCTGAGAATCATACTTATCTGTAGGGAACAAGCTTTTAGTAATTTGCTGGAACTGCCATCAGTACCATGTGAGCTTTTACTTTTGAATGTATTTATTATTTTCCTAATTCCAATTTTATCAAATTGCGTAGGTATTGCCTCTTCTATGTACAGACTTGCATTTTCTAATGAATAGCTGGAGCCTATTTCTTCTACAATGCTTAAAAATGATTATTAAAAATATTTTCTACTTCTGGTATTTCACTGAGTTTGATAGAAATACAGTCTTCCTGTGCTCTTGGTTGCCCTGTTTCCCTTTTAACAATATTCCAAATTGTTTTAATTTTACTATCACAGGTGCTAATATCAGACAGAATGCACATACTTCTCAAATTTTTAATAACTGTTCTTAATACAGTGCAGTAGTTTTTATAATGTTTGACTACTTTTGGATCATTACTCCTTCTAGCTATAAGATACATTTCCCTTTTCTGTTTACAAGATATTTTTATTCCTTTAGTAAGCCATAACTTTTTAGATGGTTTCCTACAACTATGTTCCACTGTTTTCCTAGGGAAACTGTTTTCAAATATACTCACAAAGGTATCATGAAACAGGCTACATTTTAAATTAGCATCAGGTTTCCTGTACACCTCATCCCAGTCTAACTGTTGCAAGCTTTCCCTAAAATTTGCAATTGTTAAATCATTAACTGAAGACACTATTTAGTAGGACTATTTTGCATTACTGTATGGAGCTATGTCATATATTGCAACTAGCTGTGCATCATGATCGGACAGACCATTCTTAAAAGGAAATGTTTTTGTTTGATTAAATTTATGCTGGGCGGGCTAGGAGTCCTCTCTCACACATGGGTGTGTGTGTTGTCCTTAGTGTAAGTTAGTTTAAGTTAGATTAAGTAGTGTTTAAGCCTAGGGACTGATGACCTCAGCAGTTTGGTCCCATAGGAACTTACCACAAATTTCCAAATTAAATTTATCTTGTTCTGTAAAAACATTATCCATCAGTGTGTTGTTTTCCTGTACTACCCAAGTAGGAAAATTGATAACTGATATCAAACTTAAAGAACCAAGTAATACTTCAAGGTCAGGCATTCTACTGGACTCTTTCAGAAAATCTACATTGAAATCCCCATCAACAATAATTTGCTTCCCTCTGTCTGGCAGACATAGCTGACAATTTCCCAACAGGAACCTGTACAGAGCTGCAGTTATAAAAGAACCATTATATAGTTTAAGCTCACATGCACATGCTTCTACATGTTTCCCTACACAAAATTTTGTAGTTTATACATTTTTCACATTATGATCAATTTTAACATACGTATATGGCAGCTCCTCCTCTTTCCATAGTGTCCCTATTTTCATGTCCTGAAAACTTATATCCACCTACATTTACCTTTTCCACATCTATGACTATAGGATGTTCAGACAGGTATAGTACATTTATTCCACCCTCAGTTTCTAAATCTTCTAAGCAAACAAGAAGCTCATCCACTTTTGTTTTTAAATCCCCTGATGTTCAGGTGCAATGTACTAACATTATTTTTCACAGTGCTTTTATGAGAATCTTGTGGCATAATAACAATATTTTTCACTGTACTTTTATGAGAATCGTGTGATCTTTTGACACGTCTAATATCTGCCTGTCTGAGCTTCTCATTAAGTGAAATTTCATTCAATGTTGAATCATTGGACACTGAACTTAGGCTAAAAAAGAAGTATGCCTATGAGTTTCAGTGCCTCCCTCCTTAAAGATTTTACTATTGTCCTAGTCAATTACCCTTCCTTTCCCTATTGAGATGCAGCGCATGCCTTGTGAAGTCCCACCTACAAATAGCATCAACAGGAACTAAACATATGCCTGACAAAGTAGCCACTACAAGCAGCTGATCTGGCTCCATATTGATCCTCCTAACAGAGCTGTTCAATTGAGGCTAATCATACTGCATGAAAGCAGGAACCAAGCCAAAATTTGTATGGTGCTATTTTTACCAGATCATCAATATTGCAGCCCTGATCCCTATCAGTACTGTTTCTTGCTCTATCCACTATCACAACATGATCCTGCTTTGTAAAACCCTTGCACAATGGTCCTGCATCCTCTATCACTTGGCTAAGATATGCACTGGGCTTTAAAACACTTGTGACCTGGTATCTGTCACCTTATTTTTCGTGCAAGACCTGGCCCGTACCTGTAATAATGTCAAAAGCTTGTTAAAATATAAATGCAAAAATGTGGAGATGTACATGTTTAAAAGTGAGGGAGCTGGTGAGATATATGTAGTGAAAAATTACAGATTTATTGTGGCACTACATGGATGAAGCAATCATGATGTGGTGAGGATGCAAGAACATGATGGAAGCTCTGTGGCTAGGGAAATGCGGAGACTTAGAAGAATATTTGAAGAGGTGAACAAACATGAGAATCCAGAGATGAGATACTAAAATCTGGAGACAGGAAGATGCACTTTCCTAATTTGATTTCTTTGCAGGCCTCCATCTTCAAATACCACCATAACCATATCTCTAAACCATCTTTCCATGTACCAGCATGTCTGCATTTCTTCATAGATAAGTATTCTCAAATTTTTTCAATACTTTAATTCAATACTGATATGTTTATTATCCTTTAATTATGCCTTGTTTCCACATCTCATTATCTCCACTTCACTTGTATCTCTAACTAGTTGCCTTCCTATTTCTGTACATATATGTTTTGATACCTCCACATCTCTACACAATCTCTAAATTTTCTCAACTCCAGTACTATATAATTCACATTGCCATACCCTCATTTTTACCATTTCCATGGGAGTTCAAACCCACATCACATTTTAATCTGTGCATTTTCGTGTTTCTGCTTCTCTGCATTTCCCCATTTAGAAATCTTCATGCCTTCATATCACTGCATTTCCTTATTTATGATCTCTGCATCTTCAGTCTCATCTACAAATCATTGCCAAATCTCTACTTCTGCATTTGACAACATACCAGTTCATCTGAATCCCTACCTCTGGGCATCTTTGTATATCACAATTCCTACATCATTCCCACATCTATGCACCATCCCCACACATTTGCTGCATATGAAAGCGACCTCGCAGTCACTTTATCTTAACATTACTAGATTATCTCTTAACCTTTGTTATCTCAGTATTGCCCCTGCACTTCTAGATATCTGTAACACCGCATATTTGTAACATTTCAGGCTTTTGTTTCAACTTTATACCTCATCTTATACACATTTTCTACATGTGTCCTTAACATCCTTTATCAGTCTCATATACTTGATCCACAGGAATATTATTTACCTTGTTACTCTTGACACTTGCAGGTCAAGCTCTCCCCAATCACAGGCTTAAGAAACTTTCGGGAACTAGGGTTAAGAAAATATTGTTAACATGTGAGCACATCATGACATGAAACAGCTCACATCTCAAATATTATTGGAGGGACAAATTGTGAGGACAACCATTATGATGGCTGGGCATTACTATATATGAATGTTGGTCTTCATTGTATCTCATGACAGTCTCCAGGCAACACAGAATCTGCAAAGATCATTAAAATTTTGAAATTCTGCTAAATTTGATTATTTTAGTGTTAAAACTGCTGTATCAGTAATAGATATAGTATCTTCAGTGGTGAAAGTGTTAGCATACATGTGTTGATAGTAATGAAGTACAGATAGTGATATGAACTCTTCCACAGACAACAAAGCTTAGTACTCCAGTATTGTAGAAAACAATATGCAGTACTCTACAAAGAGTAATTACAGATTGTTCACCAATTTAGAGAATAAAAAATAACCAACTGTGTTACTCTGTTTCATTCTAAACTTCCTGTTCATTTTATAGATTATACTTAAGAAGTATATACAGCTTAACATAACATAATTTCAGTCTCTGCTTTTGCGGTGATTAAAAAAGGCATGGCGAAGATAATTTTTCATTGAAAGAATTTTTATTAACCTAATATGTAGCTAACTCACCATCACACATATTTGTTGCTTCCCTAAAATAAGTCACATAAAACAGTTGGTTTTTATTAAATGAAATAAAAGAGTGTGTAATAATAATTTTCTCATTGAATGGCTGTCATTAAATAATCTCTCCAGGATAAATAAATATTGTGACAGTGGAAAAATGGGAAAACTATCACAGAATAGTAAGGAATGGTCAACAGTGAGAAGATAACCTAAGCTTTTTTCAAGTAAAATGTTCTGAAGCTGCCAGTTAGAATGGGAATGCAGGTGGCCATTGGCATGTGTATAATTGTGATTATTGTACCGTGATTATGATTCCAAATGTGAAAAGGCTCATGGGCAATTCAATTAGAAGTGACTAGTATTTTGAAGAAAAACTGCTCCTGTTGCCACAGTGAATAAAAAAGTCTGACTGGGATCGTATCAGACACTCTGGCACAGGATGGGCAAGATACATTTTGTTTTAGCCAGATTGAGAAAAGGACGGCGGGGGGTGGGGGGGGGGGGGGGGGGGAGGTGCCTGATGTGTGGATCATGCCTTCATCTACATCTTCGCCTACATCCATACTCTTCAAGCCACCTGATGGTGTGTGGTGGAGGGTACCTTGAATACCTCTATCAGCCTTCTGTCAGGCTGCACAGGCATTGAGATTATCACATACCAGTATGCAAGTATGTACCATCAGTACATCAGGTAATGGAAAACTATCATCTCAATATCATTTTCCACATACAACTATACAATGAGGTGACAAAAGTCAGGGAATACATCCTAATACCATGTCAGACCTCCTTTTGCCTGATATAATGCAGCAACTTCGCGTGGCATGGACTCAACAACTCGTTGGAAGTTCTCTGGAGAAATACTGAGTCATGTTGCCTCTATAGCCTTCTATAATTGTGAAAGGCGAAAGTTGCCAGTGCAAGATTTTGTGCATGAACTGACATGTCCAATAAATGTTAGATGAGAGTTGCGTCAGGTGATCTGGGTGGCCAAACCATTCACTCAAATTATCCACAATGTTCTTTAAACCAATTGTGAATAGCTGTAGCCTACTGACATGGTGCATTGTCATTCATAGAAATTAAGTCCACAAACAGCTGGAAATTGTTTCCAAGTAACCAAACATTATCATTTCCAGTCAATGATCAGTTCAGTTGGGCCAGAGAACTGAGTCCATTCCAGGTAAATACAGCACACACCATTATGGAGCCACCACCAAGTTGCACAGTGCCTTGTTGACAACTTGAGTCCATGCCCTCATTAGGACCGTGCCACACTAAACCTACTGTTGGCTCTTACCAACTGACGTAAGGACTCATATGGCCAGGCTGTGGTTTTCCAGTCATCTAGGGTCCAGTCAGCATTCCAGGAGAGGAACTGCAGGCAGTGTCATGTTGTTAACAAAGGCACTCACATCAGTTGTCTGCTGCTATAGCTCATTAATGCCAAATTTCATTGCATTGTCTTCACAGTTATGTTTGTCATACATTCCATATTGATTTATGCAGTTATTTCATGCAGTGTTGCTTCTCTGTTAGCATTGACAACACCACTGCTTTTGGTCATTAAGTGAAGGCCTTCATTGCTCTCATATGACTTCTGTCATCTCAGTGTATGGTGATATCAGGAGTCAATGTCAATCATGATAGATTGAAAAAATGAGTAGGAGTTCACAGTGCAGCAAATAAATTGCCAATTACATACTGGAGAAACCAGTGATCATCCATATCATCCAGAATCATGATATGTTTTTTGATACAAAACCTCACTCCTGTATTTCTTCATGCAGCAATTCATAGGGCGTAGATCATAGCATGGATAGAGCAGTTACAGGAAATACGTCACCAGATATTTGAAGCATGGAAAATTAATGCCTGAACTGATGACTCACGATATACATTGATGTATACCACTGGCAGTGTACACTGGAAACAACTTGGGATGGGGCATTACATTTGCAAATAAGACACTCTTCAGACAAATGATGGGGTATTCTCATGTGAGAAATGTTTAAATTGGGTGTCATTGTCTTTTATGAGTGAATGGCACAGGAGTAAGCCATCCGAACACGTGGACTCATTTGTTCACCTGCAGCAACTCACAAATAGTGTCAGAATTCATCAGATTACCTTCCATTAGGAATGTGGAATGCATTCAGTGACTGTGATATGACTTTCAAAATGATGGAGAACGGCAATCAGTCATCCTTTCCTTTTAGAATATATTAAAGAAAATCTAGATTTCAGTTAGTAGTCAGCCATTATCAGTGCAACATTTAAAAGTTTTAATACATCCTCTAGTACACCAATTCCCTGCTGTTTGGGCTCCTATCAAAGTTCATTCAAACTCTGAAATACTACTCTGATAATGGCCAGCTACCAGCTGAAATCAAAATTTGCTTTAATAAAACCTGAAAGGAAAGGATGACTGATTTCTGTTCTCCATCATTTTGTGTCAGAATTCTTTGAGAAACACTCCACAGACATGGGAGTGCCTGTGAGGCCCATCAGGTCAGATAATGTCACTCCTGTTGTGTACATCTGTAATTCTGTCAATTGAGATGGGCATACATTGGACCCATATCCATGAACTATGGTTAATGATTGAGCAGATACAAATAATTATGGCCTTCCCCTCCCTCCCAAAATGCTTTCATGATATTGTAAAGTCCATGTCATGCTATACGCTATAAGGTAGGTTTCTGTAGTTAAAATAATCATGAATGTCGTCTGGAGCTAATTTACTTAGGTTTATAATTCTCTCTTGTATCTGAGACAAACAAATAAAAAATAAAGCAAGTTAATTTCACTGGTATGACACACATGTTAGAATTCTTTATTTAGTGTATAAAGTACAAGAAATAATCATAAAGCTTTAACTATCACCACAAAAGTCAAGAAACTGTGATAGCATAATGATATGCATTGATGACTTGGAAACTGTAAGATTATTTTTGACTCCTACTCTGAGAGGTTTCCATCTACCGTATCTGACCTTAGTTACTGATTGCAGACCCATTCATGCACATATAATTTGCAAATTATTTAAATTACACACCAGACTGTGAACTAATACAGGAAATTTATTGTATACTATCTACACTCATGGTCTCGTGGCAGCGTTCTCGCTTCCCGAGCACAGGGTCCCAGGTTCGATTCCCGGCAGGGTGAGGGATTTTCACCTGCCTCAAGATGACTGGGTGTGTTGTGTCATCTTCATCATCATCATTCATCCCCATTATGGGAGGAGGAAGGCAACAGCAAACCACCACCATTAGGACCTTGCCTAGAACGACGGTGCAGGTCTCCTGCATCGTTCCCCTATGCTCTGTCAAGAAACTTGGGACTTTATCATCATCTTCTTCATAATAAAGAGCCATTCAAGATAATAATAGGTACCTGCTGAACAAGTTTCAGTTCCAGTTGAAAATTTTTCAGAAACATCCAAAATTATCAAGAAACTAAATTTTATAACTTCCCATTGTAAGCAGCATCCAAACAAATTGTTGTGTTTTTGTAAGTACATCAGGGGATGGCTTACACTAAACTGTTTGCTGTTAAATAGCTAATTAAGCAATATTATGAAAAGGATAGCTTGCTACGCATCATGCAGCGGAGATGTTGAATCACAGACAGACACAAAAGACATACACAAAAAAAAAAAAAAAAAAAAAGACTACTAGACATATAAGCATTCGGCCAGAAGGCCTTCTTCTGATATAGACAAAACACACACACACACACACACACACACACACACACACACACACACATATTCATGCAAATGCAGCTCACACACACGTGAGCACTGGCTCTGGCTGCTGGGGCCTGAATTTTCCATTGTTTACTTAAACAATATGTTTTTCAGAACAGTATAAGTTACATAACGTTGCAGCTTTCAAACAGTAATTATTATTTCCAGTTATTTGACTTTTCTACATTTATTTGTTGTGCTGTAAGAGTGAAGGAGGGTGTGAATTTAGCATGTATGTGACATACAACTCCTGAAATTTGTATAATTTATGATGAATTAGGATGTGAATCAAATCTTTATGAATGAGCAGTGAGTTGTGATGTGTTTAATGTGAAGCAACAAGTTTAAAAGCTGTTTCACACCTTAAACAAAGATAAGATTATTTTCAGTTCATTAGCTTTCTTTGAAATTACTGAGCATGTACAGTTATTAAAATAAATTTGGAATTGAGGATTGGTCAAGGAGGAAATTTACTGAGCTGTGAAAAGCTATGTAGCTGTTGGCTGTGGTATATTTCAGCCAACTAAAATAGAGAGCATTCTTGCATTCTAGACACACACACACATACACACACACACTCTCAGAGGGAGAGAGAGAGAGAGAGAGAGAGAGAGAGAGAGAGAGAGATGGATGCTTTCTTCTTGAGGAGTCATAATTCAGGGTTAATAGAGTGAAGACCTAGTTTACATTTCTGAGAATTTTTTTTTAAAGTCATAATTTACTTTTGTTAAGGAAAAGAGCATTTTAGAAAATGGTGAGCACATGAATTTCATGAAGTTAACACTCCAAGTTTTTAAAGATGGTGTAACAATGAATCTGTCAAAACCAAAATTTGCGAGAAGAAAGGTAAAATATGCAGGGCGTAATATCATACTCAATGGTATCTTTCCAGATCCAGATAATACTGGTGTCCTGACGAAATTTCAGCCACCATATAACAAAAAAAACTGCTCATATCTTTTCTTGGTCTCTGTAATTTCTGGTGAAGATTTAAAAATAATCAAGTGCTGTACAGTGAAGCATTCAGACAGCTTACAAGTAACCATGCAGTGAGGAACTGGACACATGAGTGTCAGCAAAATTTTGCAAGCGTTAAGGAAGAACTTGGACATGCAAAAATGTTAAGTCATCTAAACAGGAGTGAGGAATTTAGACTTGCTCCTGACTCTCCTGCAATTGGATTAGGTGCTCAATTGTTTCAGAACAGAAAGCCACAGTCTATACCAAACGATTTGAAATCAGAGTTCTTGATCCATATGATGAAAGATGAAGAAGTAGAAGTAGTAGAAATGGGAACAGTGAGAAACTTAATATCAGGATCGATGGCGACGAAGTAGATGAAGTTAAGGAATTGTGCTACCTAGGCAGTAAAATAATGAGTGTCAGACAGAGCAAGGAGGACATCAAAAGCAGACTAGCAATGGCAAAAAAGGCATTCCTGGCCAAGAAAAGTCTACTAATATCAAATATCAACCTTAATTTGCGGAAGAAATTTCTGAGAATGTATGTTTGGAGTACAGCATTGTGTGGTAGTGAAACCCGGACTGTGGGAAAACTGGAACAGAAGAGAATCAAAGCATTTGAGATGAGGTGCCACAGAAAAATGTTGAAAATTAGGTGGACTGATAAGGTAAGAAATGAGGAGATTCTGCGCAGATTCGGAGAGGAAAAGAATGTGTGGAAAACACTGATAAGGAGAAGGGACAGGATGAGAGGACATCTGTTAAGAGATGAGGGAATGACTTCCTTGGTACTAGAGGGAGCTGTAGAAGGCAAAAACTGTAATAGCAGAAGATATAGGCTGCAAGTGCTACTCTGAGATGAAGAGGTTAGCACAGGAAAGGAATTCACGGCGGGCCACATCAAACCAGTCAGAAGTCTGATGGAAGAAAAAAAAAGAGAGAGAGCATATTCTGTTACTGAACCTGAGGACTTAGCTATTGTGTAGGTGTTTAAAATTTTCCACTCTTATAAACAGTCATCATACAAAGGTTTATAGTGATCATGAAGCCCTGAGTTTCTTACTGAGCTGCAAGCTATTGTGTCTGTATTTAGCATGTGGGCTGCTTTCTTTACAATAACACAGTTTCAAAACAGTATATATCAAAGGAGAGCAAAACATCATTGCCGATGCCTTATCAAGAATGCTGAAGGGATTGCACAAATCTACATCTGATTTAGAATTGTACATAGATGTTAAATTTTTTCTGATGAAATCGAATGTAAACATATGGGTAAAATGCGAGATCAGATCCTACTATGGCAACTAATCAAGGAAAAATTGCAGAATGATCCAGGTGGCGAGCTAGCAGATCACTATACAATAGGTAAAGATGTGTTGTTCTAGCATCATCATCCAAATACTGACCACCAAAAAGTTCGTATTCCAAAGGAAGTGAAAGATAAATTAATCTGGTATATGCACATTGCATAGGAACATTTCAGAGTTATAAAGTGTATCCACAAACTAAATGAATAGTGTTTCTTTCACAATATGAGGAGTTACATGCAGACTGATTTGAGGACATTTGTCATTTGTCACTGAAGTAAAGACATTAACAGATGCCATAAGGGAGAATTGAATCTATAGTGCCAATACAACATCTGTAAATTGTTGCTACTGATATTTGTGGACCATTTCCACAGAGCAGAGGAGTATAGTAAGTAGTGGTCTCAGTTTACATTTTTGTGAAGTGTTTTAAAATATTTGCATTGAAGAGAGTGATGAGTGGCCCAATAATCAAGTGGATACATGGAGGCTACTTAAACAACATTGATTATCTCAGTAATGGCACTCAGTTCATTTCTGATAAATGGAAATCATCAGATTCTTATTTCAAGATTCCATCTAGAGGCTAATCTGCAGAACATGTAATCAGAGAATTAAACCAGTTCATGTGTATGTATTACACCATAAAAGAGAGCCAATGGGCAGGCTATGTAACACCATTTGAAGAAAATATGAATAAGCTTCAGCATTCACTCAGAGATTACACAGCACAAGAGTTGATGTATGGACAAATCAGTGACAATGAATGATCAAAACCTATCCCAAAATGTCTTAGACATATGTAAATTTGTGAGAAAAAGCAATGCAGCAAAATCAGTACTTGACCTTAATATAAAGCAACTATGCTGATTTCATGTTGGAGACTGCGTTTTAATAAGGAAACATCCAAAGTCTTCCTTGCTTGGCTAATAGATTAAGAAATGGGAGTCACTTCATAATGGTCCTTACATAATTATAAGGATACTGAATCCTGGAGTGTTGTTATATTATCCTAAATCTGGCAAGATCAAAGGAGTCTACCATTACCAGTGTCAAAAGGAGTATTTTACCTAACATGACAGTTTGTTCTTTATTGAACAAATATGATACACACTGAAAGTTCCAGAAAGAAATGTTCATTCTGCAGCACAGTGTACACAGATTTGAAATTTTCTGGCAGATTTAAACTGTGTACCAGACGAAGACTCAAATTTGGGAGCTTCTTCAAGTCATGGGCAAGTGATCTACCAACTGAGCTACCAAAGTGCGACTCTCAACCCATCCAAACAATTTTACGTACACCAGTACCCCATTCCCTACCTTTCAAACTTCACAGAAGCTCTCCTGCAAAACTTGCAGATCTAGCAGTCCTGGAAGAAAGGATAATGCAGAGACATGGCTTTGCCACAATCTGGGGGTTGTTTCCACACTGAAATTTTCGTTTTCCAGTGGAGCTTGCACTGACATGAAACTGCCTGGCAGCTGTATGCCAGACTGAGTCTCAAACTTGGGACCTTTGCCTTTTCTGGGCAGCTCCTCTACTGACTGAGCTACACAAGCATGGCTCAAAAGACCTGTTCTCACAGCTTTATTTCCATCTGTACCCCGACTCCTACCTTCCAAACTTGAGAGAATCTCTCCTGTGAAATTTACAAGACTAGCACTCCTGGAAGGCCCGATATTGTGGAGACATGATGTAGCCACAGCCTGGGGGCTGTATCCAGAATGCAGGAGGTAGGAGGTAAGGTACTGTTGGAACTAAAGTTGTGAAGACACATCTCGGGTTGTGCTTTGCTAGCTCAGTTGGTACAGCAAATGTCTGCAAAAGGCAATGGTCTTGAGTTCGAACCTGAATCTGAGATACAATTTTAATGTGCCACAAAGTTTCATATCAGTCCATGTGCCACTGCAGAGTGAAAACATCATTCTGGAAACATTCCCCAGCCATGTCTCCACAATATCCTTTCTTCCAAGAGTGCTAGTTTTGCAAGTTTCACAGGAGAGTTTTTGTGAAATTTGAAAGGTGGGAGATTGGGTATTGTTGATAGTAAAGCTGTGAGGACAGGTCGTGAGCTGTGCTTGGGTAACTCATTTGGTAGAGCACTTGCCCATGAAAGGCAAAGTTATGAGTCTGGCACACAGTTCTAATCTGCTAGGAAGTATCAGAGTGAAAGTTATTTTCAGCAAGACAGAAAACACTGTGAAAAAATGTGAACTAGGTATTACGTCGAGTGGAAGAGTGGCAGAAGTGCCATAGTAGGATACAGGAATATAATGTAATGTATGTTTTAGGTTAAGGATTTGTATTTGGTTTGGTGTAATGGTTTTTTTGTTTTCAGTGTGACATGTCCAAACTTGGGCTAATAATAATAGTTATTTAGTTTGGACACTGACAGATAAGAGTGAATAAATGAATGTGATTAGATCTTGTATATTTGACATATTGTGTGTCATATTTTGTGTACAATCCATGTAAGATTGTACCAATGATGTTTATGTCACGAATGGACAGATCTCTTCTGATTTTGTCAAGTGAAATAATACATGGTTGACAGACTACCTTGCAGTGATATAAACTCAACAGTTACTGGTGACCTTTCCTGTACATAGGGTGTTAATGATCCATGTAATTGATTTTGCATTTATTGTATGTTTGTATTTTATGCCATTAGTTCAATTTAGATTAGATCATTATAAACTGAACTGACCAGTAATTTCACTAACCTTATGATGTCCTGGACATTTTAAGAAAGTAATTTTAAGTGATCTGACATACAGTAGCTACTGTATGTGCCATTTAGTGTTAAGATTTGCGTATCATGGTCTGAAAGGCCATTCACTCTATTACTAAAAGAATGCCCATCTAGTAATGAAGAATGAATAAAAATTTTGTCTATGGCTGTGCTACTGTTCCCCTGCACCTTAGTTGGAAAAAACACAGTTTGCATCAGATCATATGAATTTGAGAGATCTACCAACATCCTTTTTCTTGCACCCTCATATACAAAATTTAAATTGAAGTCACCACATATAACTAATTTCTGGTACTTCCTATAAAGTGAGTCAAGAACCCTCTGTAGCTTGAGCAGAAATGCTCTGAAGTCAGACTTAGGGGACCTACAAAAAACAACAATTAGAAGTTAAGTTTCACTAAATTAAGCTGCCCTTGCACAACATTCAAATATCAGTACAGTGCTGTGATACAGCTATGCACTCAAATGGAATATTGCTTTTTATATACATGGCCACTCCTCCATCCTACAAGGATATCTTTGAAAAACAGCCAGCTAATCTGTATCCTGGTAAAGGAAGCCTCTGAATTGTCAAATTATTTAAGTGGTGGTCCAATATACCAATAATTTCAGAGTTAACATCTATAAGCAGTTCACTAACTTTATCTCTAATACCTCTTATATTTTGATGAAATTTGCTAATTCCTTCGCTGCTTGAAAACATGACGTTCTCTGAAGCTGATCCCTTAGTTATAGGGACTTCCTTTAAACATGTATACCTATCAGCTGACTTCAATTTAAAAAAGGTGCAGCTCTAACACCAACTACTACAGGAATTTTTCAATGAGTGATCCCACCACCACCATCTACACTGTCAACTATAATCTTTGCCAGCCTCCCCTTCCCATACCTACTGAGGCGCAGGCAATGCCTAGTGAAACCTGATCTACTGATAGACTCAACTGGCACCACTGAAATGTGACCCATGCCCTCTGCCATCAGTGCCCCCTCCAGCCCCATGTTAACACGCCTAACAGCCGCAGCATAATGAGGCTGATTATGATGCTGAAACAGTTGCATGAAATGCTCATTAGTGCCACCAGTTTGAGTAGCAATCTTTACCAGGTCACCACCTACATCAAATTCCCCACCCCTATCAAGACTGTTCCCTGCTCCACCCACTATAACTACCTGATCTTCCTTCATAAAATTCCTTCGTAGCTCCCCTATGCTGTCAGTCACCTGAGCCAACTCTGCACTCGGCTTCACAGTGCTGGTGACCTGGCACTCACTCCCCAACACTTCCTGCAACTCCTGGCCCACACTTCTACCGTGTGAACTACCTAGCAGCAGAATCTTCTTCTTTCATTAGACTTGGCAACTGACCTAGGCCTCCTAACTGCTGAGAACTGCTGCATGTTCCTTACACCTACAGCTACAAGAGGCTCCTCTCCACTCAACTCTGACAGTTGGTCATATATGCAAAGTAAAACTGTCTGAATACCTCTTCTTCCTAGCTACCTTCTTGCCAACTGCCAGTTCCCATTCCCCACCACCCTTCACCCTCCTTAACCTATGTAGTTCCTCCTTTGCGTGTTGTAACTGCACCTGGAGGGCACAGATCTTACGCTCCTGCTCCTCTATCAACTTATTTCTACTACAGATTCTGCATTCCCAACAGAGGATCTCGCTAGAATGCCCACTGGCTTCCCCATTGCATTCCCCCCCCCCCCCCCCCCCCAGTGAAAATACTTTGAACAAATCCCAAACCATAACCCACAACTCAGAAACCTACGACAGAGCTCACACTTCTCACTCATGGTAAAATTTTACAGTTAGTGAAAAAAACTATACATCTGCATTACCTATGTTCAGTTACACCAGTACAACTATTTATAGAACTAACAACAGTAGTTTTGAAATTATCTCTCTACTAAGAAAGCAACTACTTGTATTAATACTACTAAACCAAAACTAATACCAATATCAACAAAACTTAACAAAATTACTAGCTACATCCAAATATTCAAGTGGCCACTGGAACACTCAATGAAGTTAAAACACTTAATGAAAATTTTACTGAAATATTTCACTAGAAGCAAAAGAAATGTCAGCTGAAAACTAAACTATGAAATTTACTAAACAACTTCACTGCAATGAAAACTCTAAAAAACACAAAGAACGTACATTTCCAAAAGTTTATTAAATCATTATTTCACCTCAAACAGCATGAAACACTGCTAACTATTAAATTTAATAACTGTATAACAGTGCACAAATAACTTTGTCAGTAGTTAGCTTTGTAACTGCTACAGCTGCAACTGCATGCTGCAAAATGTAAACACACAAGACTGCGGTGTAAGAAACATTATGTGGTAATGCATTGTGCAGTATTTGGGCTGAAAACCATGATATATGGACACACTGTATTTTTTATTCATTTAAACGCTACATTTCAATTTAACAACAATATTAAACTGAAGCTACGACTGATGCATTATTGGCACAACTGGTATGTGGGAATGGGGAGAAAATATTGATTCTATGTTGACTGGAGTACGATATCCACACAAATGTTGTTAGTGTGCAAAAAAAAGCAGCTAAAGAGAAACAGTGTATTAGCTTCTAAATACATATTTGTACATATTGATTGTTTTGCTTTCCTTTCCAGCTGGATGACTGTATAATCTATATAATATATAAAAATTTCATTTATGCATGTATAGTGATGTATTTTAGTAATAACATAGAAACATTAGGGCACACAGTGATGATATAAACAGTCATGTGCTAACAGAAGCAAACCTGTTACATTCCAGGAAGCCTATCATAAAATGTTGAATACAGTATTCATACACTTTTGATTACAAGTTTCATGTATGCTTGAGTACATGAAAGAAGAAGTCCAGTTTCTAGACAACCACATTTATCATTGTGTCTGATCCAGCCTCAAGTGATGCCATTCCACCATAAGTTTTGGGTCCATGTTCCTAATGCCAACAGTGATATCCAGATCAAAGAATGTTGTTGGGGCCCAATATTTACCAGCTGATTTCCACTTGATGGCATTCTGAGGACATTGCACTGAGCCTTGTACTGAATCTCTGTATGTGCAATTTTAAGATCACTTAATGTTTACCCATACAATTCAATATGACAATGTGTTAAATGATCAGGTGAACATGACATACAGTCATAAGCATCTCTGAAAATCTAATGTATACAGCTATTTTTCACCATGGCTGTGGGTAGTGTAATATTTTCCATTTTGCTTTTGGTTCATTTTAAATATGATTTTCATATATGTAATAGTGCTCTGAGTTCATGACTGTCATTGATCTTGTAATTTAATTAAGAGCAAAAGTCAATATAAAATTAAAAGAATTTTCAACTGCTGGTTCCAGATATCAACTGAATTAAAAATTAATGATGATCTATTAGAAAGTGTAATGGGCACCAAATTCTTGGAGTTGAGTGTAAACTGTCAGTTGAAACTGGCAGAAAATTTAAAACCTTTGCCAGAGAAATTATCCACAGCATGTTATGGTTTGTAAATATTTGCATCAATTTGCAATATTTCATGGCTCAAAATGATTTATTTTGGAAATATACATTCAATACCCTGTCGCAGAATCACATTTTAGGGTACAAGTGCTGGCGACAATCAGACTGTCTTCAAGGTGCAGAAAAGTGCTGTAGGGATACTAACAAATAGCAATAGGACACATGGTATGATTATTCATAAAGCTAGAAATTCTGAGTGCCATATGTGAATTCATTTTCCAGACTATACTGTACATAAGAAAGAATGTTCATCTGTATGCTACAAACAGCTCAGTACATGAGTGTGAAACTAAATCCAAACGTTAATTATGCCAAAACAGGAAAAACAGGTCAAAACACAGAACAGTATGTTCTATAATAGCCTAAAACTGTACAACACACTTCCACATGAAAATTAAAATTGTTAATAAACTTCGTACCTGTAATCAAAAGCTGGAAACATAATTATTAAGTAAAAGTTGCACCACTGTACATGAATATTTAGAATAATTATAGATAGCCACTTAACTTTCATGCATATCCCATACATTAAGCAATGCCATATGGTATAATTATAAATACTATAAGAGTAATTATAAGAACTGTAAAAATTGTATTCTATGGATGAGTACATCTATATATCCAACTATTATCATTACTTCATGACTGCAGATAAGGTCATGAACAAACAGCTATTTTAATATGTAGAATTTTATGTAGTTATTTGTTGGACTTTCAGATAAACAGACAGCTTGGGAGTTGATACCATCCACCATGAAAATTATCTAATCATCCTTCTGTAAATACCTACCATGCAAATGTTTCTTCATCCAAGGATAGAGGTTCACTGGGTGCCATACCAGGAGACTACCTGAGTGCGAGAAATATTTTATAGTCATTATGTGATGTGCCCTGCAAAGAACAAGCTGCAGCATTGTTGTGGAGCAAAAACACTCACTTGGACAGCTTTCTCCAATGCATCAACCTGATTTTGGCAGTATGTTCCTCATATGTTCAGTGTTTATTGCACAATAATATTATGTCAATACATTTTGTGAAAGTGCAAGTGGACATCACAGTGTTATTGCACAATGTGTATGCCTAGAACCTGTCAGAACTCTGCCTTCATAGCAAACATGTTGGTGCTCACATGTATTATGACTGCAAACACTATTTTCCTCAGCTTCCCCTTATAAATGAGAAATATCTTGTAGGAAATATCAGGAGGAGGTATGAAAATACATGTACAGTACATTGTTTTCTATTTTTTTAAATAAATTATTCTTTCTTTTTCAGTACACTTTTTGTACAGTATTACATTTTGAATATCTGTTCATATCTGAATAAACTGTTTTATTTAACAGAAATTTCTCATTGGAAATAATAAAGGGAATGAGCAAAAGGAAGTACTCATGTATACCTAATTTGTGCGTAGCACATAAAAACAGGTAACATTACACAGATTTATATTCGCTCCTAGTTTTTGAGCTACCACTCTTTTTTTGTGTCAGTGTACTTTCACACAGACAAACACTCACACATGGCTACGAGAGCAAATACAACAATTCAACAGTAGTTATGAGTGTTGACTTTAACACCTGACCCTCATCTTTTATATATAACCTGATTCATTTTTTATCTCTCAAGTTTCTCTTTCATGATGGGGTCTATGGAATTTGGTGAGGGACAGGAAATGAAAATCTGAAAAACTGTCAAAAAAGGAGAGATGTCTGCATCAACAAACTTTAATGAGCAAGCTGTTGGAGAGAATGAGATTTGATGGGATTTCATAGCTTAAGCAGCGTAGAAGATAGCTCCTAGTACTAACAAAACTTTCCTGAATTGATGTGGATGGAGCAAGGATACCCACTCTGATTCTGGAAGAAGTGCAACATTAACACATAGACAAAGAGGAATCAAATGCATAAAATAAACATAGGAAAGAAAAGAAAACAATAAATAAATATCGAAAATGAACATAAGTAATTACATGTTAAAGTTAAATGAATAGACTATTGTTGAATGACTTTTAAAAAAGAATTTTTTTTATAGTATATGTATAATAGGTACATACAAAACCTCTAATCTGTTTAGCTATCCAACTATAGGAAAATTATGTAAAATATTGACAGTTTTGAATTACTGAACAGTGACAATAAACAGAACTGAAAATGTTGTCAATGAGAGCAAAACTTTTGTTGAATTACCTTAGACTTAAATCTGTCAGTTACCAATGCAGGCAGATGTATACAATGTAATTAACATTGGTGAACGGTAGAATATGAAGCAGTAACTGCTGCAAGTATTTTTGTGTAAATATGATCATCAGCCAGTGGTCTACCTATACAAATGACTACAGCTAAATTGTGATCAAAACAAAGTGTGGCCACCCAGCTGAAAAGCATTATGCTCAGCGTAAAATTCTCAACTTTTATAGCTGTTTCACTATGAGATAAGTAAAATATGTGGTCATCTTAATTTCATACTACAGGGCTAAAATTAATGTGTAAAAAGGAACAAAGTAGGCATATATCTAAAGTCTTTACAAGAGTGCAGTTGAAAGTCATTTTATTTTTCAAACTATATACAGATTAACGAATTAAAAATAGCAACAACAAATCCCTCATGCCATAGAAATTAATATTTATCATAGTACTGGTCCTTTACTTGCTAGTGAGTGTGTTCATTCCCAAAAATACACTGAAGCACCAAAGAAACTGCTGTAGGCATGTGTATTCAAATACAGAGCTATGTAAATAGGCAGAATAATGTGCTGTGGTTGGCAACACCTATATAAGATAACAAGTATCTGGTGCAGTTGTTATATTGGCTACTGCTGCTACAATGGCAGGTTATCAAGATTTAAGTGACTTTGAACGAGGTGTTAAAGTCAGTGCACGAGTGATAGGACACAGCATGAAGTGGGAACACTATCAATCTGAAACAAAAAGTTACTCACATATGACTTTATCATTCTAAGCTGCCACAACACTGCTATGCTGTGCTGCATAACTGTCTGCCTTGTGGGATTTCAAACCACAATGGCAGTTTAGTTTAGCATTTGCTGGCAATTAATACCTGGTATTTTCCAAGACACAAAAATAATCTAAACCCCTCCCTATCATGACCAAGTGGGCATTAGTGACAAGAAAATCACAACACTGAGGCAGTGAACAGCGGAATAGTCACAGCATCCTAATTACCAACAGGAAAGACTGTATAGATTGTCACAAATCAAAATATCCTTCTCCAGCATGAATCAAATTTCATGCCTACACAACTGTACTTGATTAGATGTTGCTAACTCAGTATGAGCAACATCACAGCTTATCATGTGTAGAGGTGGAGCTGATGTTCTCTTGTACTGTTCCACCAGGTCATAGCTAAGGGATGTGCATCTCTGTAAACTATGCTGTATTTTTATTTTGGGCACTGTTAATATTCTTACACCAGCCTTTGAACTTCCACATGCCACAGTCTGAATTCCAGCCAAGCTGACTTGTGTTTTTGGATGCATCTTCACATGCCTCCGTGACAATGGCTGCACATGGCCGTCACTGGCTCTCATGAATATGGGCGAGTAAGCACAGTTAAAATTCAAATATCTCATGTCTCTTCACTTGGAACATGATGCAGCTTTCACCAATCTCATTTTAAGAAAATCTTGCTTCCATAAAGATATGATTAGGCTTGACTCCTTCTCTCCTCCATTATTTTAATGTAACAACTTATTAACACTGAGATGAGTGTATAGGAGATTTCATAGCTCTACCACACCTCAATATGAATGTGTGAATAAGTTGTAGTATTCTTGCTAGATGTAAGGTACAATCCTTAGCATTTCTTATTTTCTGTCCAGGAAAGCATGTTTTGTGTCACAGTGTCTCAACATGAAAATTAGCAGCTGCATTGTCATTGGTGCATAAATGACTCATCTAAGACATAGTCTGCCTCCAACCATACAACATTCTCACATTTGTTAGTGTGTAAGCACAACCACACCTACAGAATGACTATCAAGTGAGCTTTGGTTTCTCAGCTGCTCAAGACCTTTTGTCAGCAACAAGTTAGAAATATTTATTTCTATTGAACTCCTTCCATTAAGGAAGCCTTGATCTGTCTGATTAACTGGGATAATACTTAACAGAAGGATATACAAACATGTAGTGCAATACTCTATAAGTGTTTCTAGAAAATGATGAGCTTTATAGCCCTGATGAGCACTGTATATGAAACAGTTTGCTAAACTTTGCAACGGGACTTTGGGAGTGTGGATGCTCCCTCCCAAAGTTTTACCAAGTAGTCCCTAGAGTGCTCAAAATGAATTTCTTGAAATATCCATATATTTGTTGATAAAATAATTTCGAGGTAAACTGGTAAAGAATTTCTACAGGAAACGCTTTCAAAAAAATGTATAATACAGTTCTGACTAATTTATGGAGACCCTACAGTTCTCAACCCTATTGTGCAAGCTTAGCAAGTTGCAGGCTTGCTTGTTAAAGAATTGTTGAAGTCTCTGGTTCAGGCCATCCACTCCACTCAGAACTAGGGGGCCATGATCATGACATAACCTTCTCTGCCAGTTGCTCAGATGATCCAAGTATGACCTCAGAGCCTAAATAACAAGCACTGTCTGTTCCAATGCACACTGTAATCTGCAACTGGTTGCACTCTGTTCCTTCCTTGGATGCTGCAACAGCCTCTACAATACACTGAATAAGGCGCCAGGATTTCTCAATGAGTATAAACTGTGATCATTCGTATCCCTTGCTATCGTATCTCTAAAGGGGTACTGCCAATGATTAGACACTTAACATGCTGCACACTCGCTCCCATGATGCAAGTAACGGCAAGTTTCCCGACATGGCAAGTCGCAATGCCTCAATTTCAGTTTCAGTGGAAGACAGAATATCAAACTCTCCTCCTTCACTGTAATTCGACGAATGGTAATAACTGTTGTATTTCCTGGTGTGATGTCAGTATCCATGGGAGAGGATAGCAGTTGAAGTCCTTTGGTATCCCTGCTATGTGACTCTCAGTAATTTTACCCAACATAACCCGCCACATCCGCTTCAATCAATTGATAGCAGTCAGGGCGATTTCCAGCTGCTTACAAACAGCATCTAACTTTATTTGTACCGGTATCTGAAAACAACATTAACAATGGGGCCTCATTGTGGCAGCTGCAATGTTTTTTCTGAACAGTTAACAAATAGATTCTAAATTAACTTCGCTGATTCCTTTTTATATAAAATATGGGATGATTGTCTCAACAAGAATAATGCTGCCAATATTTGTAAGATGAACAAATGTAGTTTATATCTGATGATGTAGTACAAATTTTGTGTGACATTTCTAAACTTTCGAAAATACACATTATGTCACGATCCCGACAAAAGCGTGATGTAGTGAGTCTAAGAGAAAGGAAAAATTACCAAGGGTGAGTGTGTCACGGAGGTGGTGGTCATCATCCCCCTCCCCCTGAAGAACATCTTACTGCATACGTTCCGATTTTTACATGAATCAAACTCCAAATTCCTCAGCTAACTTTCGAAAAATCGAAAAATGAAACAGCATGAAAAATAAGCGTCCCGCAAACGCCTTTCAGATAATAAATTTCTGTGAATTGCGATTTCTTGGCAGTTAAGTTAAACTGACCTACTAAGCGCTGATGTAAATAAGTTATTGTTATTGTACTGTGGTATTTCAGCCGTCTGTGGCACATTAGAAACGAGTGCAACAGTCAAGTGAGTTATTGGCCTATTTGTCGGGGGAGACGGACATGTTAACAAGAACCTAACCAAGCAGCTTATTGTGCCTGTAATCGAAGCAAGCAATAAAATATTACGATCTGGAATTTCGAAGCGGTCTTATATTTGTAAATAAACATGCGAAGTGCTCGGGGTTGGAGTAGCTAAGTAGTGACACCTTCCCCACTAGTGTGTCAAAGATGTTCTTCAGGGGGAGGGGGAAGATGACCGCCTCCGTGATACCCTCACCCTTGGTCATTTTTCCTTTCTCTCCGACTCAATAACAACAGCGAAAATCACTGAGGGGCAACAAAGCATGTCTTCCACTTGGGGCGGCTCATAAGCATTGCAATATACACTCCTGGAAATGGAAAAAAGAACACATTGACACCGGTGTGTCAGTCCCACCATACTTGCTCCGGACACTGCGAGAGGGCTGTACAAGCAATGATCACACGCACGGCACAGCGGACACACCAGGAACCGCGGTGTTGGCCGTCGAATGGCGCTAGCTGCGCAGCATTTGTGCACCGCCGCCGTCAGTGTCAGCCAGTTCGCCGTGGCATACGGAGCTCCATCGCAGTCTTTAACACTGGTAGCATGCCGCGACAGCGTGGACGTAAACCGTATGTGCAGTTGACGGACTTTGAGCGAGGGCGTATAGTGGGCATGCGGGAGGCCGGGTGGACGTACCGCCGAATTGCTCAACACGTGGGGCGTGAGGTCTCCACAGTACATCGATGTTGTCGCCAGTGGTCGGCGGAAGGTGCACGTGCCCGCCGACCTGGGACCGGACCGCAGCGACGCACGGATGCACGCCAAGACCGTAGGATCCTACGCAGTGCCGTAGGGGACCGCACCGCCACTTCCCAGCAAATTAGGGACACTGTTGCTCCTGGGGTATCGGCGAGGACCATTCGCAACCGTCTCCATGAAGCTGGGCTACGGTCCCGCACACCGTTAGGCCGTCTTCCTCTCACGCCCCAACATCGTGCAGCCCGCCTCCAGTGGTGTCGCGACAGGCGTGAATGGAGGGACGAATGGAGACGTGTCGTCTTCAGCGATGAGAGTCGCTTCTGCCTTGGTGCCAATGATGGTCGTATGCGTGTTTGGCGCCATGCAGGTGAGTGACACAATCAGGACTGCATACGACCGAGGCACACAGGGCCAACACCCGTCATCATGGTGTGGGGAGCGATCTCCTACACTGGCCGTACACCACTGGTGATCGTCGAGGGGACACTGAATAGTGCACGGTACATCCAAACCGTCATCGAACCCATCGTTCTACCATTCCTAGAACGGCAAGGGAACTTGCTGTTCCAACAGGACAATGCACGTCCGCATGTACTCCGTGCCACCCAACGTGCTCTAGAAGGTGTAAGTCAACTACCCTGGCCAGCAAGATCTCCGGATCTGTCCCCCATTGAGCATGTTTGGGACTGGATGAAGCGTCGTCTCACGCGGTCTGCACGTCCAGCACGAACGCTGGTCCAACTGAGGTGCCAGGTGGAAATGGCATGGCAAGCTGTTCCACAGGACTACATCCAGCATCTCTACGATCGTCTCCATGGGAGAATAGCAGCCTGAATTGCTGCGAAAGGTGGATATACACTGTACTAGTGCCGGCATTGTGCCTGCTCTGTTGCCTGTGTCTATGTGCTTGTGGGTCTGTCTGTGTGATCATGTGATGTATCTGACCCCAGGAATGTGTCAATAAAGTTTCCCCTTCCTGGGACAATGAATTCACGGTGTTCTTATTTCAATTTCCACGAGTGTATTAATTACTACAATGCAGCTCTTACCGTGAAACTCAATTAGAAGTTTTATCAGCTCAAAAAGTGGGCGATTCTGATATGACCAATGACTGTTAGTATTATTTTTAGTCGTTTCTCTTCTTTTGTGAAGATGGATACTGCATTAGTTTCTGCTACCCATAGTCCTCTCTTTTGAACCACGCTTCACTTTTCAAATAATGAAAACTGCCTTAATTTCTGTTACCCATAGTAGCTAGTACGGCCTTTGGCATATGAACCACTATTCATCATTCAAAAACGCTAAAAATTCTCCAACAATTAATGTTTCATCTTTTAAATGGATATCAGAAATCTACGTCAAGTATCATTTCCACCAGCCCAGGTTTTATGTGATGTAGTAAGCAGTAAGTAGTACTCTGGTGGAGTAGACAGTCTGCTGTAATAGCATCAACACAATGAGTTTTGCTTACAAGTTTAAGTGATTGATTTATCAATGTAGGCGACAGGTTTTTACTAAGTCTCTTAAGATTTTTGATTTATTTTCGTAAATGCTACCTGGTAGTCATAACATACATGAATTCTGCATCTATAACTCATGTATTATTTCTGCAGTATGATTTTTCACTTCTCTTTGTGACAGTACATAGTGTTTTTGTGTTTGCAACCTCAGTGGAAATTACACTGCCGTCCCTTTATTTGTATGAGCATCCATTTACACCTTTATTAAATATATACTGATACAATTCTTTGTTTTAGCTAGAGTTGCGCTCTACCAAAACTATGGTTCGGTAATTCCATAAATGACGTAGTAAATGATAAGATTACTGACAGTATTGGTAGGGAAACATAAATGAATGTGTAAGAGAGCAACTGGGAGCTGGCGACTCCTCTGTGGATTTTGTTTGTTTAGTTATTTGTCTTGCAAATAATTAGAACCACACATCGCTCAGTGTTAGCCCATGGTGTATTTTATATCCTCACAAAATATAAATTGCATTTATAAGTAATGAAAATTAATTGATGGCATAACTTCTGTGCTTTTATGTAACCAATGTAATTACTTTTGATGTAAGGACAATTTACAAACAAACATTATGTACATAGTAGTTATTTTGTATTCAATAAATGCGGAAGTTGTTTATAACCAGCAAAAATATGTTTTATATAAGTTCGACGAAGAATTGAAACTTATGTTTGACTTTTTTTCTTTTTTGTTGAGGAAACTGCGATTTCAAGTGCTATATGATAAATTTTTATTTTACTACAGCATCCCTCTGTTTCACGTTACAAATCAACAATTTTCGAATAAAATCTCAATTAAACATTGACAGTTTCAATTGTGCTAGTACTATAAATACAGTTTATTTTTAAGCAGCAGACAGGAGGATAACTATGTACAACAAAAATGTTCCGCAGGTTATCCAGCCGCTTGTATACCCTCACTCAGTTTCTAGACGGTTCATCACTTCCAGTTTTTGGGGAAATCTGGTACGACAATGATCGCATGTGTAAAGAAAGCGATCGTTATGAGGTAACGCTCGACAGATATGCAACACAGCTACCGAACAGGTAACGCGAGTACGGCCTTACGTGAGCGAAGCTATTAGGGAAACTTTCGTAGCCTACGGTAGCCTGTGGTACTTTTACAACTCTAGTTCTAGCCTTTGTCTTCCCTAGTCTTGCAGACCAGTACGCGACACGTCATGTTTTGGCAGCTGTCATCCAGATTCGCGATCCATTTCTGATGCTTCTCTCGCGTAAACATCCTTGAGAACTGATGACAAATATTCGAATTCGACATCCGAGAACATCGCTTTCCGTTACAAGTTGCGGATCAATTTGTACCAGTTCTCAGTTGTTTGTTCGTTTCCATTTTCTTTCTAGCTGCCCCCTACTGCGGTAATTTGGGCAATACCTCTTACTTATTCATTTTTATACAAAAATAATGATGTATTAAAGGATGTATTTAAAAAAGGAAACTATTTAAGACTCTGTACACTTTTTATTTTCCATTAACATTGCCCTAAGGAATTTCGCTAAGAATTACTCCATTAATTTTTAAAAATGCTTATGGAAACACTAGAGGATACAATATTTGGGAAACAAATCTGACGAAAATACTAAATGTGTATATGCAGACCAAGAGATGAATGAAAATTTGTACCAATACTGGGATTCGAACCGAGGTCTCCTGCTCACAGGTCTGATGCTCTAGTCACTACACCTCACTGGTTCAGGGGATTTGCAAAACTGTACAGAGTATTCACGCCTCCCTTCTCAATCGACATTCTCATTCACGCCTCAGCCCACTTAGATTGTGAAGGGAGGTGTGCCAAGTTAACCCGTGCAGTAGCGCAGAGCGACTGTACCGAGGTGATGTAGTGATCAGCGCATTTGTCAAGTGAGCAGAAAACCCAGATACGAATCCAGGACTTGGTAGAAATTTTTATTCGTCCTTCAGTCTGCATACATACATCACAGATGTCTGAAGCATGAAAAGGTCTCTGGAACCATATTGCTTCATTTGAAACTAATGAAGTAACTTAGTTTTTAGTTGAAGTCCAGAGCTAGGTACTCAAAAATGTTTTAATCCCTATAGCAACACAAAAAATAATACCATTATTTTCCCTGCACAGTGGCTTACTACACATCTGAGAACTGAGAACTTTGCAAGTACAGCTCATTGCGTGGTAGAGGCATATGAAGCCCCCTGCAGCGAGGTTGTACTCGTTAAGGTTTTCGGTTCAGGACTGTGCCTTTGAGTCCCTTAAGTTATCGAAAATAGAGTTCTCGACTCCTTGTAGTTCTCGTGGCCACCACTGATACAATCACAGCCGAAAAGGTCAGGCGGTGAGTCCAAGCCCATTAACGCACTCAAGAACACCAGAAAAATGAAATGAGACACTGCACACTCAGTGTGTGTTATTAGCCTCAACTCACTTACATATGCAGTGTTTCGTGCACATGATAGAATCTAAGGATCTACTGCATTCTGCGCAAACTCTATGGTAAGGTCCAAGTCTTCTCTGTCGAAGAGGGACAGATCCTTCTGGCTGAAACCTTTGCAGTTGACGATGGTGATGCTGGAGAGCAGTGGCAGGCCAGGAACGATCTGCGCGAACGGGAAGCCAGACATGTCGCACTCGTACAGCTCGATGGTCTCGAGGCTGGGCATCTTGGCGAGCTGCCGCAGCGCGGCCGCCCCGAGGTCTGGGCAGGTGTCCACAGTCAAGTGGGACAGTTTTCTGCAGCGCGCCAGCGAACCCAGTGACGTCACTCCGGTGCACTTGGCCAGCCTGAAGGCTGTTAGCTGCCTGCAGAGCGCCAGCAGCTGCAGCGTGTTGTCCGACAGCTGCAGTCCCCACAGGTCGAGGCTCTCCAATGCGGGACAGCAGCTGAACACCGTAGCCAGGGCCTCGTCCCCAAAGCCACAGTACTTCGGCTTCTCTTTCGGGCCGCTTTCGTCCTTTTTGTGGACCTCCGGAGCTTTGGGAGGCGCGGGACCAGGATTGTAAACACTCTGCTCAGGCGGGCCCAGTCTGGTAACCACCACGACGTCTCCTACCTTCGACCCACTCACCGAACCCTCGAACAGGCAGTTCTTGTGTTCCTCCGGCTTAACGTTGCACGATTTATGAGCCGTAACATTCTTTGGCTTGCATACGATCTCCTTGCGGGGAGTGGGCCTGTCCTCTGGGTCACCTAGACACATGACGAGGATGTCGTCCTCCATTTTTACGCTCTTGACGTGACTCATGAAGGCACACGCTTTGAACTGGGCCAGACTGAGGTCGGCGGAGCTGTTGACTGGGCCATTATTCACCACGAGGTTCCCACCGCTGTACTTGGCGCGAAAAGCGCTCGCTTTCTTGACGCAGAAGAAACGCAACAAGGCAGTGTTCCACAGCAGATCTGACAGCTGAGATCCGAGGTTTTTGTCTCTCACACATAGCTTCCGCGTTCCCCACAGTTTGGTGCAGGTTGCTATTTCCTTCCATCTTCTGCACACGTGGAAAGCGCAGTTGACAAGGTCGTCATCTGGCAAATATGAAAATATCTTCTGTGTCAACTCTGGAGGCATCCTGTGTATGGATGTTGGTCCTCGATCCATGGCTGTTGTATAATCTGGAAAGAAAGATAAAAAAATTGCAGTTAACAATTTTTACCGACACGATAGTAAGAATAATGATGTACGAACATACTACTGGTTTTCATAACGGACAAGAATATACTCATTCATCACGTCAAAAGTTAACAGGAACTTTCTCGCAGATAACACTGAAAGTTGTGGAAAGGAAAGACGACGATGATGTCATTACAGACTGAAAAGAAAATTGGATTGGGGAAAGAACACAGGCGGAAATCGGTCGTGTTATTTTTAAAGAAACCAATCTCACATTTGGGTTAACAGATAGACAGAAATCACGGGCTACATAAATCTGAATGGTTAGACAAGGACCTGAACCATCGTCCTCCAAACTGCGAGTCCATTGTCGTAATCACTGCCTCACCACGCTCAGTAACAGTATCGGTAGCCTCCATGGGGATGGTATGGAACAGTGTTTGTTTCGTTCGTTGTATGTAATACACACATCAAGAACAGTTTTGCATCACCCCCGTTCCCAGAACTCCTAAAGACAGACCTTGACTGTGGATATTGTATCACAGCCACAGTCCCTTTGACTGTTCAGAGATGTCATCAAACCCACGCAAAGATGCAAACAACCATGTATGAGCAGCGCCTATTAGTTGGAGGGAGTCCTACAGTCGATCAGTTCCAGTCCTTCCACCAGGAAGAAGGTACACAGCTCGTGTTGTCTGTAGTTCAACCATGCCTAGACGGTCAGTACCGCAGTTCGATCACGTCCGCATTGTTACTTTGTGCCAGGAAGGGCTCTCAACAAGGGAAGTGTCCAGTCGTCTCGGAGTGAACCAAACTGATGTGTTAGGACATGGAGGAGATACAGAGAGACGGGAACTGTTGATGACGTATCTCGCTCAGGCCGCCCTAGTGCTACTACTGCAGTGGATGACCGCTACCTACGGATTATGGCTTGGAGGAACCCTGAGCAACGCCACCATGTTGAATAATGCTTTTAGTGCAGCCACAGGACGTCGTGTTACGACTCAAACTACTCGCAGTAGGCTGCATGATGCGCAACTTCACTCCCGACGTCCATGGCGAGGTCCATTTTTGCAACCACGACACCATGCAGTGCGGTACAGATGGGCCCAACAACATGCCAAATGGACCGCTCAGAATTTGCATCACGTTCTCTTCACCGATGAGTGTCGCATGTGCCTTCAACCAGACAATCGTCGGAGACGTGTTTGGGGGCAACCCGGTCAGGCTGAACGCCTTAGACACACTGTCCAGCGAGTGCAGCAAGGTGTAGGTTCCCTGCTGTTTTGGCGGGGCATTATGGGGGGCCGACGTACGACGCTGGTGGTCTCGGAAGGCACAGTAACGGCTGTACGATACGTGAATACCTCCTCCGAACGATAATGCAACCTTATCGGCAGCGTACTGGCGAGGCATTCGTCTTCATGGACTACAATTCGCGCCCCCATCGTGTATATCTTATGAATGACTTCCTTCAGGACAATGACATCGCTCGACTTGAGTGGCTAGTATGTTCTCCAGACGAACCCTGTCGAACATCCCTGGGATGCACAGAAGACTGTTTATGGGCGATGTGACCCACCAACCACTCTGAAGGATCTACGCCGAATCGCCGTTGAGGAGTCGGACAATCTGGACCAACAGTGCGTTGATGAACTTGTGGATAGTATGCCACGACGAATACAGGCATGTTTCAATGCATGAGGACGTGCTACTGGGTATTAGAGGTACCAGTGTGTACAGCAATCTGCACCACCACCACCTCTGAAGACCTCGCTGTATGGTAGTACAACATGCAATGTGTGGTGTTCATGAGCAATAAAAAGGGCAGAAATGATGGTTATGTTGGTCTCTATTCAAAATTCCTGTACAGGTTCGGGAACTCTCGGAACCGAGGTGATGCATAAGTTTTTTGATGTGTGTATGTAATACAAGGCCGAAGTAACAGAACGACTATAGCCCATGATAGTCTTTGACTGTACCAAATGAAGTCGTGTTAGACAAGTGTCAGATTTCGGAAATATACTGCTTCCATCGAAACGAAACGAGATAGTTCGTGTTGTTAACGATCTGTCTGTAATAGCGTATTAGCACGAGAGAAGTTTAATCAAAATCAATGGAATTGGATGAGCATTTTACAACAGACTTGTTCATGAGCTCTGTCGAAAAATATCGACTAAGAGAACGTGCAAAAAAGAAACGAGACTGATGCAACAAATGTATAGTTACCAAATCTGTTGAACCAGTGCTGGTCACTTTTCAGTCTGGTCATCAATGTATTATAAGAAGCTGTAAGGGAACAATGTCTTTGGTTTCTGATGTTCGTAGATGATACAGTGCTCAGTAGCACTAAGAAGGACGAGCTGGAATTAGATTGGAAAGTTGGAGAAAAGCTTCGGAAGACAGAGGGATAAAAATCAAGAGGAAGAAAACGAAGGACATGTTCCTAGGAGGACAGGAGAAGAAACAATCCAGTTGTACAGACAGAACTGGAAGAAAGTAGGTAGCTTTAACTACTTAGAATAACAGTATGCAATGATGATAATTCAGACATGGAATTAGTCCGAAAAGTGCAGGTAGCTTGAATGAACTGGAAAACCTCGTCAGATGTATTGTCAGACAGAAACATTAATGTCAAAACTAAAGGAATGGTGTACACGTGAGCACTGAGACCTGCAGTGCTGTATGGAGCAGACACATGGGCACAAATTAAGGCACATTGTAAGGTAATGTAGGCGACTGAAATGAGATTATTAAGAAAATTTTATGGCGTCACCAGAACCGATAAGGTCAGAAACGAGAGAATAAGAGGTAGCGTTAAAATGACGGGCATTTGAAAGAAGGTTCAAGAAGGTAGACTCCAATACTATGGACAAGTTATGAAAAGTTGACAAGAGAACTATAGAAATGGTAGCGCAACATGACAGAGCAAGTAGAAGAGGAAGATGAAGATGGATTGTGTACGCAAGGACTTGGAGAAACATCTTAGGGAAAAGGAAGTGTGGGATCGGGGAAAATGGAGAAGACTTGCCAAGAATGACGACTCGATATGCGTAGGGAAAGAGTAAGAAGAAGTAGTAGAAGAAGAAGTCTGGTCACCTTCAAAGTAGAACCCATTTGAGTCCATAGATGTCTCAGTTCGCTCCTTACCAGGCTCAAAATATTTCTGCACTATGTTTTTCCATTCAACAGAACGTAAGAGCATAATGGCAGTTAACGGCTTATCCACTGTCATTGAGTTGATTAACTTTTATGAAATTTGTCACACTTCAGAGCACAGTTGATAGTCGTAAACAGTCACATTCGTAGGCAGTAATAATTTAGAAATTCGCCCCAGAGTTCTGGCCGACAAAGCATTACGATGGACAGAGATTATCAGCCGTGTTCTGTTCCCTGGATAAAAATCGCTTGGTTGCACAGCAGAACATTCTGTAGTCGCTATAACTCTTATGCTGATTCTTCACTACCCGTTTTCCAGCGACCTCCCCACATGGAAATGCACAGGTTGCACCGGAGAGGCTCTCACTGCCTCCTGTCACCAATATTCCCCTCCGGTTACAGTGGGAGAAGAAACAACAAAAATGTACTGTACATCTACATCTACTAGTATCAGCCAGAACATTATGACCGCGGACCTACTATCGATATAATCCCCTATCCAGGCGATAGCAACGTCACCTGGCGAGGAATGACTGCTAGTCAGACACAAGCACAGTGCGTGTGGTATAAGTGAACGTGCTGTCGTGTGCAGGATGGGGAAGGCTCGCGATCTATCTGAGTCTGACCGAGGGCAGATTGAGAGCTGTTGGGTGTCCAAGGAGAGCCATGGGGAGTGTCTTCAAGAAATGGGAAAATTATGTCCAGATGTCGTGGGGTTCTCCGGCCACTCCTCATTACAGATGTCGGAAGTTGTAGACTGGGCAAACTGTAAGACAGGATAGGCGGCGAACTGTGGCGAAACTAACACCAGACTTTAATGCTGGGGAGAGTACACGTGTGTCTGAACACACAGTGTACAGTCCTAACGATGGGCCTCCGCAGCCGACGACCGATGCATGTGGCAATGTTAACACCACAACATCGGCAACTATGACTGATAAGGGAACGTGACCATCGGCACTGGACGTTGGTGCAGTGCCAGAGCGTTGCATGGTCTGATGAATCCCGATACCCTCATCATACCGATGAGAGGGCGCGAATCCTTCGTCTTCCACGGGAACATCTCCTTGACACCTGCCTGCACTGCAGGACGGAGACAAGCTGGCGGCGACCCCATTTTGCTAGGGCGAACATTCACGTGGGCATCCATGGGTCCAGTGGAGCTCGTGCAAGGCACGATGATGCACTAGTTGCAGACCGCGTACACCCCTACATGACGATCATGTTTCCCGACGGCAGTGGCAATCTTCAGTAAGATAACGCGCCATGTCATAAAGCCAGGAATGTGATCGAGTGGTTCGAGGAACATAGTGGCGAGTTCCAGCTGATGTACTAGCCCCCCAACTTGCCAGATCTGAACCGAATCGGACACATCTTGGATGTGAGTGGACGTGGCATCAGAGCTCACCGCCCACCTCCTCGGAATTTATGGGAATTAGGTGATGTGCCAACTCCTTCCAGTGACCTGCCAAGGCCTCATTGCTTCCATGTCCGCCCCGGGTAGCTGAGTGGTCAGCACAACAGACTGTCAATCCAAAGGGCCCGGGTTCGATTTCCGGCTGGGTCAGGGATTTTCTCCGCTCAGGGACTGGGTGTTGTGCTGTCCTAATCATCATCATTTCATGCCCATCAACGCGCAAGTCGCCGAAGTGGGCTCAAATCGAAAGACATGCACCAGGCGAACGGTCTACCCGACGGGAGGTCCTCGTCACACGACATTATTATTATTGCTTCCATGCCACTACACGTCGTCGCTCTTAATCCTGCAAAAGGTGGACATATCGGGTATTAGTTAGGTGGTCACAATGAACTGCCTGACGTATACTCCGTTAGCTACCTTCTGGTGTCTGGCGGAGGGTGGTTTGTGCACCACTGTTCTTCCCACTTTTCCTGTTCCTGCCGTATATGGTTGCGTGAACAAATTTTGTTAGTAAAACTCCGTGTGGGTTCGAATCTCTCTAATTTTACCTTCATGGTCTTCTCGCGAGTATACGTATGGGGAACAACCTAAAGTTTGACTTCCCTAGGGACCTACTTTCTCGAAACTTTAACAGGAGACCATTTCCTGATGCGGAACGATACTCTTGCAGCGTCTGCCACTGGAGCTGGCTGAGCATCTCTGTGACACCTTCGCACTTACTAAATGCACCTGTGACGAAACGAGCTGCTCTTCTCTGGATCTTCTTTATTTACTCTACCAATTGTACGGATCTCGCACTGACGAGCAATGTTCAAGTATTGGTCGAATAAATGTTTTGTACACTACTTCTGGGGTGTGAAGGTAAATGACTCAAATCCTTCATGTTTATTAGTCTTAAGCAGCCTTGAGCACCCTTGCATAGTACGGCAGTGTGGGTCTCCCACATTATCCCCTATGCATCTTGGAGTATGGGACTTCATCATCATCATCACACACACACACACACACACACACACACACACACACTCACACACACACACACACACACACACACACACACACACATGTATATATACATATATATATACACATACATACATACATACACACACACACATATATATATATATATATATATATATATATATATATATATATATATATATATTCACTCTGATTCAAGTTGGCGTCATTGTAGAAGTGTAGAAGATCTTCCACGATGGCTTGTGGCACCCTGACCTTACGCAACTGTGTGACTGAGCAGGTGCCACAGAGCCAACATTCTCAACGTGCCTGGATGTCGGACGTAATGCTTCAACCTTGATGACATCAGAACCCGTTCCCTGAAGAGTGGCATGTCATGTTCACTGTGCAGGTCCTGGATCCGGGCCCAACGAGGTGCACAGACTATGGCCCGAAAGCACCAATTCTGGACTCTCTGGAGGAGGTACAAGGATGAGGGGCAAACTGTGAATCATGTCCATCAACCGTTAAGAAGCGCCAGGAGGAGTGTTGCAGTACAAAGATGGAGCTGTGTCCTGGTTCGTAGTTCTGTGCTGGCCAATATAGAGTAGATCTGGTGGAGAAGGTGTAGCAGCCTGTTACGTGGTGGTGGTGGTGGTTAGTGTTTAACGTCCCGTCGACAACGAGGTCATTAGAGACGGAGCGCAAGCTCGGGGTAGGGAAGGATTGGGAAGGAAATCGGCCGTGCCCTTTCAAAGGAACCATCCCGGCATTTGCCTGAAACGATTTAGGGAAATCACGGAAAACCTAAATCAGGATGGCCGGAGACAGGATTGAACCGTCGTCCTCCCGAATGCGAGTCCAGTGTGCTAACCACTGCGCCACCTCGCTCGGTTAGCAGCCTGTTACATGTGTGTTAAAAAGTAGTTTGTTGCCCAGGATAATACAAAGATATTTAACTCTGTCCATCCAGTTCAGAGGTCGATTGTGGAGAATCAGGCGATCATGGAGATCAGGGCGTCATCATGTAAACATCACGGCCTTCGTCTCATCTAGTATATTGAGTTTACTACAGTTTTGCGCTGCCCATTGAGCAGTTAACGTCAGTTGTTGCTGGAGGCGGTTGATGACGACTATGACTCGTCGGCTTCTCGAGAACAAAGCCGTATCATCAGCAAAGCACCATTCGTGGCAGAACTGGAAAGTAGTTAACATAGATTACAAAGAGAAATGGTGATAAAACTGATCCCTGTGGAGTGCCTTGAGATAGGTGTTTGAGACTGGAGCTTTGTCTTCCTAATTTCACCGTTATCTTCCTGGCGTCAAGAAATCTGATGATCGATTTGATGCAGTAGTCAGGGAGGATATGAATATCATACAATTTGGTGATCATTTAGTCACGCCAGACCAGGTCTTACGCCTTCTCCATGTCGAAAAACATGGCGACGGGGTAATTAGACGCATTCACATTAGAAGTGATATATTCTGAAATCCACGGAAGTTATAATTCCGCTGAAAACCGAGGTTGATATGCGAACTGATCCGGCCTTATCACTTCCTGGTCCAGGATTATGGGTCGTATAATCTAGAGTAGGAACCACTTAAGAATTTTGGACATTGTAAGCAAAAGACTGATTGCTCTATGATTGTAGGGCTGGCTTATCCCTTTTCCAGGTTTCGGAGCAACTTTCCAAGGCTGTGGGAAATATCCCAACAACATGCAGTTGCTGTAGATACAAGTGAGCAAAACAAGTGGCTTCTGGGGGACATGCTTAAGTTGGTCATGAGTGAGTCCACCTGGTCCAGGAGCAGAGTGAACCTCAAGGTTGCGAATTATTCGTCGGATTTCTACTGGAGTCGTGAGAAGTGGTTGTGCTTGCTGGACAGTCACTCTGATTGAGGGTACTCTCTGCCTGATCCTATCTGCATCATCATCACCCTGTGGGGTGTCCACAACGTTCTGAGCTTCATAAGTCGAAGTGACAATTTTTCATTTGGCGAGTGGGTCGTACATCAGTCCAGCAGGTCCCTGGAGTACTTCGTTCAGTGGTCATGTACCCTGTAGGGTGCGGACAAGACTCCGCTTGTTCTGGGATTGGAGCAGGAAGGCGGACATTTTGTCTTCCCACATTTCAGTTCGATGTTCCAGGGCACGTCAGTGAAGTTCGAATGAGAGGCATTTCATCTCTCTCCGATCTTCTGCCAGCGATGCCTGGTGCTATTCTTGAAAGTTTTTAAACCTTGGCTAAAGGTAGAGAAGTACTCAAGATAAGCCATAAGGTAGATGGTGGTCAGTGATGCCTGTTTGTATGCTCTGCGAATTTACCCATTTAATTTCTCAATGGCTTCATCAATATGGGCTACAGATGAAACGTCTGCAGTTGGTCAGACATTGTTTTGCAGCCACCATTCAAGCTCGTCCCAATTCGTGGACGTTTGTGATAGATGCTGCATTAAGTGCAAAGCCTCTATGATCACGGCCAAGACAGGTTGGTGGTTGGAGGTCAATCGTCTGCATAGCCACATCCAGAACATCCGGTCTATGATGGGGGTTCGATGGGATGTGAGTTTGGTCCTCAGGTGCGAACGTAATAGCATCAAGCCTTTCTTCCAAAGCATAGAGTCTCTCTCCTCTCCGATTCATGCGTCGAGTGTGCCATGCGAAGTGCTTTGCGTTAAGGTCACCACACATCAAGATTTTTTCAAATCGGTCAAATATCTCCAGGAAATCCTATTCAATGAATTGCCTGTTTGGGTTGAGGTATGCAGAGATAAGTGTGATGTGGCAATAGGCAGTAGAAATAGTGATGGCTGTGGCTCAAGAGTTTCCAGTGCTGGGACAGCCTATGGTGTAAATGTGATGGAATTCTTGATGAAAATGGCGGTACCTCCCCTACGGGCATTGGCACGGTCTATCCTAAAGCAGGCTATGACGATGACGAAGAATAAATTCTTCCAATTCAATCTTCTTATATAAAACTCATGTGACATTAAATATACAGAGTGAAAGGTCCCTTCGTGTAGTGGATCTACAGGCCATAGCTATGTGCAAACAGTGCCAAGGCACCTATTACAAGGGCCATCGGTTTGGAGATGGTGGTTGGTGCTTCGTTAAATACTTCAATGTAGTCGTAATTATGGCAAAGCTGTTCCGCTGTTGTAACTTAGAGAGGAAGTCAGAAATGCTTGAGAAGGTCTTCAGAGGTTCTGTGTAGTCGAGGGAGTACTGTTCTTGTGGAGTTGCCGTTGGTGGTCGTCGTCCTTGTTGCCATGCCGACTGTCTTGTCGGGGAGGCCAACGGAGCCTGTCGGTTCGGAAGTTCTGGGAAGTGCTTTGTACTGGTTAGAGTCGGTGATGGTGTTGTTTTCGCCGCTAGCTATCCTCATAAACGTGAAGCTTGACCTTGGGGTAATGTAGGTGCGCACAGCTTCTTGAAAAGTGCTGCAACCTTCCTGCAGATCTGTCGCGGGTCTCAGACCTCGATCGTTGGCGTGGAGGACGCAGGCTTACCGGCCGTGGCGGGGGTGCAGGCCCTCCGTTGTTGTCCGTTCGGGCCATACCAGGACTTGTGTCCGTAGCCTTAGTCGACGTCGCCGAATTTTCTTCCTCCATGGCTATGGTCGTTGTACACGGGGCATCCGATTTGACCGCTGGCGGCAGCTACCTCGTCCGCGCACTCGCTCAGATCCACTCACTTGTGCATCACGTACTCTGAATAGAGCCGTTTGTTAGCTTATATTTACGTAGCTGGATGGATGCCCACTTAGGATCTACTTGAGTGACGTATAGTGGAAGCATAAAATAGCCCCCAGACTAGCAGTCAGACGAAGGCTGCACTACAGCGGTTCGGTTGGGAAACACTGCAACATCCGCCATGCAGCCTGAACCTTGCACCGTGTGATTTTCAGCTTTGAGATCCTCGTACTTCGATGGAACACCTTGTTTATTTTGAAGGTCAATATTTTTTTTTTTAAATGAGGCAACTTGTTTTATTCAGTTGTTGCTTCAATTGTAAATCGTATCTAATAACACTAAAATCATAATCAAATTTAAGATAAATAACAAAAGAATTGGAAAAATCGCCATGTTGTCAACAGATTTTCGCCGGGCGCTTATTCACTTCCCACGGGACAACAGTGTCCCGCGGAACACAGTTTGGGAAACGCTGCTCTAAGGAGGCTAGCCTTATTTCAGTTGCACCTGAGCACTAGGCAGCTCGGAACTCTTCTATTTACGGCTGTGTCCAGTACCTTCAGGATAACGCGGTACTTACCGATGACAAGACCACTGGAGGGGAATATATGAAGGGCAGTCAGATGAAAACCGAACACCTGCCACAAAAGAACCAAGGAATGGTCCCGTTCAAAAGAAATCTCCACATTTATCTTACTGGGAACGAGACGATCGATTCCTGTTTCACAGAACGCGGTCGGCCGCTGACGGATCTTAAACTTCCTCGTCCGACTGAAATCGACGTCTACGCATGTCTTTCTTCATGTCGCCAAAGATGTGAAAGACGTACGCTGTACGTAGAATGTTGCAGTGTTTCCCAGTCAAACCGCTGAAGCTTAACACTCATCCGATTGGCAGTGTGGGAGAGGCTGTTATCGTGCGACATGATGATTCCGTCCGATAACATTCCGACAGCCCGAGGGCAAATTGTAAGGCCAATAGTGGAAACATCCCACATCTCCTCCACCAAAAGAATCCAAAGCTGTTCACCCAAGTTCCGTTAACGTCATGATGACTTCCTCCTTTGATTATAAAGGTCCTCTGCTCGTCGAGTTCCCCAAGTGTTGAACTATACCGTAATCAATGAGCAGCGCTATGAAGACACTTTGCAGAAACGGCGACGCATCATGAAGTCAAAACGCCCAGGAATGCTGTCGGGGGGAAATATCATGTTGCATGATAACCCCCCCCCCCCCCCACCACCACTAGCAGTCAGATGAAGGCTACACTACAGCGATTCGGTTGAGAAACACTGCAACATCCTCTATACAGCCTGGATCTTTCACCGTGTGATTTTCATGTCTTTGTCGACCTGAAGGAAGACGTGTGTGAACGCCGGTTTCACTCGGACGAGGAAGAAGAAGAGTGGGTGCGGGTGTGGATCTGTCAGCGAGCGCACGCCATCTGCGAAACAGGAATTGATCATCTCGTCTCCCACTGGGATAAATGTCTTAACGCGTATGGTGATTAGTGTTGAATAGAACCATTTCATGGTTCCCATTGTGGAGGGCGTTTGGTTCAAATGGCTCTGTGCACTATGGGACTTAACATCTGAGGTCATCTGTCCCCTAGACTTAAAACTACTTAAACCTAACTAACCTAAGGACATCACACACATCCATGACCGAGGCAGGATTCGAACCTGCGACCGCAGCAGCAGCGCGGTTTCGGACTGAAGCGCCTAGAACGGAGGGCGTTTGGTTTTCATTTGGGTGCCCGTTATACTAGGAGCAGACAAAGAGAAAATTCAAAGTGGGTTTAGGATGTTGGATGTAGGTGTTACGTAGGTCAGTACCGTATACGAAGACGCGTAAAAGTACTTCCTCTTGCCTCACATCCCGCAGGGATGGCGGCGCACACAGATCGTTGACTTCACCAGCTACTTAATTTTATCATTTAAGGTACTAGATATAGTCTCTCATCAAATCTCCATAGACCACGGAATATGTTGGAAAGTGCTGCAGGTAAACTCATTGATAACTCTCCAAACAAACAAACAAAAAAGAGTGTCCTCCGCTAAACGCTGTTAGCTGCTGCTGATTTCTATCATCAGGATAAGTTATTTCAAGGCTGAATTCGTTGCACCGAGCAAAATCTGGCATTTAACGATTCTCTTTCCTAAATCGCTAAATGGGACGTTACGCATTCAAACTCATTTTGTAATCGCATAAAGCCATAGCAGAGACATTTCAAATACATGGATGGATGGATCTCTTAACGATTCTTGGTAACAAAAGAGTAGCAGGAAAAAAGATTAGGGTTCAAAATCCAATACGCCTGGCTGGGAAGACGGGATTATGTAGTACCGGCCCTGTGGGTGCCAAGGCTATAACAGGGCCAGACGAGGTTGTTGGAGACGGAGCATATACTCGAGTTACGGAATAATTTGATGAGAAATCAGCCATGTCCGTTTTGAAGAATCCATTCCGGCATTTGCTTTCAGTAGTATATGGAAAACGTAGATATGTGTGGCCGGACGGGGATTTGAACCACCATCATCCCAAATGTGAGTCCAGTATGTTGCCTCTGTGTCACCTCACTCTGTTGACACTTTAGATTTGATGCTGTTTTCGTTTTGTCTTGGAAGTACAACAATGTAGCAGAACCCAGTCGTTCTCAAAGTTTTCAGTGTGTCCTTTGGTGAAAGTTACAGTGCATAACAAGACATTTCCTGCATACTTCTGACAAATTTGTAAGGGAGTTTTGAGCCCTTTTCTCGTGCTTGCAGAAAAAGACACACGCACCCTGTTCTACAGAATCACTACACATATACAAACAACAGAACCTTACAAAACAAAGTGACCTAATCAACAAAATCAAAGACATGGATACAGCCGAAACAGCTGTACTACTCTCGTTTGACTCACATCAAAGTACACCCACGTACCAGTTGAAGGAATAATCGAAATAACTAAAAGATTGTTAAGAAAACCAAACATTATACCAGATACACAGACAAAAGAAATCTCAACCATTTTGAAAGTAATCACAGGCTAAATTATTTCAAGTTTAATGATGAAGTCTACATCCAACAGGAAGGACTCCTCGCGTGGTCTTACGTAAGTGGCTTATTGGCCTTAACCATGCTGGAAACAAAATCTTAGAACTACGTAACGGCCATAAAGTAATATACTGAGACCGCTGTTGATGACGTAATTTGCTTTGTACATCAAACACCAGATTCTAAAGTCATACAGAGACAGCATTACTGTCCAACCAAGCATCCACTTCACACTTGAAACCGAAACAAACAAAAAACACATTTCCTAAACATCACAATAGATAACAAAAACCATGAACGCCGGTTCATAGCGTATAGAAAACCTACAACAAGCAGTAAAATAACACACAAGTAATCTAACCATCCTACAGCACACAAACATGTCAGATTCAGATACGTCTTACATAGACTGAATAGAATTCCAATGGATAAAGAGAGCTACACAGAAGATTTAAACATAATCACACACGCTGTCAAAGAACACAGTTACAAAATGAACACAATAGGCAAATGGACCCAAAAATAAAAACACCACTAACACATTATACACACAACGCTATTACAGTACAACACACCAGCAGTGATCACACGGCAAAGAACAAACAAAACGTACAAGCTGAAGAGATCACAAACAGCAGGAAAACACCTCACTGAAAACAACTACCAACCTAGAGGCAAATACATCTGCACCATTTATTGACAACAGAAGGAAATTTATTACAGCATCCAAAAAGAAAAAGTGAATGGCCCGAAACCACTGCAACACTCAACACACTAAGCGAACTATCAAATAATACGCAATAAAGCTCACGCACGTACACACAATTTCACACACACACACACACACACACACACACACACAAAATGAAAGCACATCGGAAAAATTCAAATTTTGCGGCTGTTAATCAAAACGAAAATAATGAAACAGATGTCTGCTAGGAGCATATCTGAAACGTAAATTGTGCAATGAAAAGTCAGTCTAGGCCACAGCAACAAAATAACATACAGAATTCACTAATGAGTGAAAAATAACGTAGAAAACCTGTTAAAAATCTATAAATAACAAACCACAGGAAACTGTTCTCCAAGCTAAAGCCTCACAAAATTTTTACTGGTGTCCACAGATCGTTTTAAATATAAAAAATACAAACAAATATTTAGTAGGCAAATAAGAACCAGTACAGCCCAGAACAAGTCAAATACAGCAATGGTAAGTTTTAAAAAGAGTCATATGCCATTACTTTACCGGAATATGTACTTTGATGGTTATATTCAAAACAAGAATCCCTGTGTTGCAGATGACATGGTGTATTAATTTAGACTTTTGGGTGATTTCTGTTGGCAACCATGGGGTATATGTAATGTAAAAAAAGATAAATTATATATTATGTTATCTAAATAACAACAAAATTTGATGTCAGTGTATTCCGAACTTACATAACATTTGTATGTATATTTCAGAAACAACAGAAACAAAAACCCTCCGAGATTATCACAACTATGGTGAAGGTTGTTCGGGGATTAAACAAAACGGAAATTCTTCTTGCAAGAAGGTGGACGCCCTTCAGTTCATTATTCCGACAAATATTTCGCTTAACATTAAACAACAGATGTCCCTGGACAACCGCTCGTTACCACGGTGTCACTGACAGGACCCATTGTTCGAAAAGAGCTAGCCATTTTCGAACTAGACTCTCCTTGAACCTGGCGCATCTAAAAATACTCTGTTCAAGCGAGCAGTGAACCTCCATAAAATACACGGTGCCCCTGTTATAGCCTTGGCACCCACAGGGCCGGTACTAAATAATCCCGCCTTCCCAGCTCCCACTGCTGCTTAACGGAAGAGCCTGGAGTTATTTATACCCGAGGAGCACTTCAAAAGCCAGCCGACGCAGAGCTTCGAGAGCGGACAAGCATTACCTGTCGATGTCTCTACCATCTGGCGCAAGGTAGAAAATTCTGTCGCCGTAAAGCACGGCGTTTATTAGAAACACTTGGAATCTAGCATGATAAACAAATGACATAACCATTATTAAATAGAGTCATTAAACCGAGCCAACAGTTGGCACGGCGATTTAGATCGGCTGGGAAAGTCACAGGAGCATTACCATACGTTTGAAAGCTGCAATCAATAAACATCCTATCGGAAAGTGCTTCAAGTTAATGAAATAGTTACTATTTTATGCCGATTCTGCATTCACTATTGGATGCAAATATGATACAGTTCGGTTTATTGACTTACGTAATGAATATGATGTGACAGCTCTACTCAGACCCGGATGCCATACGTACTATGGGCAAATCAGTCTGGCTGCCAGACCGCTGTTGCTCGTTTAGATCGAACGTCTTTGAACCCCCACCACAATAGTGGAAGAATGTAAGTTGCATCCGAAGAGGTGAAAGAGTGTGTCCATATAACCTGCACCTCAGAAACTGACATACGGCCGGGAGAGCGGTGTGCTGGCCACATGGCCCTCCATATCCGCATCCAGTGACGCCTATGAGCTGAGGATGACACAGCCTTCATGGTCTGTTCGGAAGGAGTTTAGAGTTTTACACTCCATTTAAATTGCTACACCACGAAGATAACGTGCTACAGACGCGAAATTTAACCGGCAGGAAGAAGATGCTGTGATACGCAAATGATCAGCTTTTCAGAGCATTCACACAAGATTGGCGCCGGTAGCGACACCTACAACGTGCTCACATGAGGAAAGTTTCCAATCGATTTCTCATAGACAAACAGCAGTTGACCGGCGTTGCCTGGTGAAACGTTGTTGTGATGCCTCGTGTAAGGAGGAGAAAAGCATACCATCACGTTTCCGACTTTGATAAAGGTCTTTCGCGATTGCGGTTTATCGTATCGCGACATTGCTGCTCGCGTTGGTCGAGACCCAATGACTGTTAGCAGAATATGGAACCGGTGGGTTCAAGAGGGTAATACGGAACGCCGTGCTGGATCCCAACGGCCTCGTATCACTAGCAGTCGAGATGACGGGCATCTTATCCGCATGCCTGTAACGGATCATGCAGCCACGTCTCGACCCCTGAGTCAACAGATGGGGACGTTTGCAAGACAACAACCATCTGCACGAACAGTTCGACGACGTTTGCAGCAGCATGGACTATCAGCTCTGAGACCATGGCTGCGGTTACCCTTCACGCTGCGTCACAGGCAGGAGCGCCTGCGATGGTGTACTCAACGACGAACCTGGGTGCACGAATGGTAAAAAGTCATTTTGTCGGATGAATACAGGTTCTGTTTACAGCATCATGATGGTCGCATCCGTGTTTGGCGACATCGCGGTGAACGCACATTGGAAGCGTGTATTCGTCATCGCTATACTGGCGTATCACCCGGCGTGATGGTTACACGTCTCGGTCACCTCTTGCTCGCATTGATGGCACTTTGAACAGTGGACGTTACATTTCAGATGTGTTACGACCCGTGGCTCTACACTTCATTCGATCCCTGTGAAACCCTACATTTCAGCAGGATAATGCACGACCGCATGTTGAAGGTCCTGTAGGGGCCTTTATAGATACATAAAATTTTCGACTGCTGCCCTGGCCAGCAAATTCTCCAAATCTCTCACCAATTGAAAATGTCTGGTCAATAGTGGCCGACCAACTGGCTCGTCACAATACGCCAGTGACTACTCTTGATGAACTGTGGTATCGTGTTGAAGCTACATGGGCAGCTGTACCTGTACACGCCATCCAAGCTCTGTTTGACTCAATGCCCAGGCGTATCAAGGCCGTTATTACGGCCAGAGGTGTTTGTTCTGGGTACTGATTTCTCAGAATCAGTGCACCCAAATTGCGTGAAAATGTAATCTCATGTCAGTTCTAGTATAATATGTTTGTCCAATGAATACCAGTTTATCAACTCCATTTCTCCTTGGTGTAGCAATTTTTATGGCCAGTAGTGTATATAACCTGCATAAGTAGGGTAAGCAAACCAGCCCAAGCTGTGACTGTGGAGCACCGAACCAGACTATCTTGCCATTGTCAAGCAGTGGAAAGCCTACCTGGGTGATCCAAACGACCTTTCGATGGCTACACCATCAAGCCTTGACTGGATGAGGAGAAGAGACATTAGCTTATAACAACTGTATGTTGGTTTAGTGTATGGTTTGTCCACAGGATATATGGGAATAGCACCAGTGAGCAAACGGATACAGTGCAGAAGGACAGTAGCTTATCATGCCACAAGGTATATACGAAGGGTATTCAGTAAATAACGCAACACATTTTTTTTCTAGGCCAGTTTCAGTTGCTAAAATGTGGAATTCATTGTGGAATATCGTAAAATATTCCCTCTTTAGCCCCTATAGTTGCATGAAATTCCGGTTGGTAGTGGCGCTATATGCAGCCTTCAAAACGATGTCCGTAACGGAGGTGCGTTCCGAGCAAAGTGTTGTCACTGAGTTTCTTGTGGCGGAATACCAGAGCATCGCAGGTATTCATAGGCGCTTGCAGATTGTCTACAGAGATCTGGCAGTGAGCAAAAGCACGGTGAGTCGTCGAGTGAGGCGTCTGTCATCATCGTAACAAGGTCGCGCAAGCTTATCTGATCTCCCACGTAACGGCTGGCTGCACACAGCTGTGACTTCTGCAATGCTGGAAAATGCGGATGCTCACATTCAAGGGGATCGATGGATCACAACACAATCAAACACCTCGCGGCTAAACTGGACGTCTCTGTCGGTAGTGCTGACATACTCGTCCACCAGTTGGGGTACTCAAAGGAGAGTGCCCGTTGTATTTCTCGCCGCGTAACAGGAGACCATGAAGAACAACTAAGGAGAATCTGTGCTGAATTGCTTGCGCGTGACAACTTTTTGTTGAACATCGTCACAGCTGTGAAACATGGGTAAACACTGCTTCGAACTGGAAACGAAACGGCAATCAATGGAGTGGCGTCACACCACCTCTCCCCCGAAGAGAAATTTCAAAGCCTCATCCTCAGCTGGTAATGTAATGACGACGGTCTCCTGGGAGACTGAAGGGGTTATTCCCTTTGATGACCTGCCCTCAGAAAATCGAAGAAACGATTTCAGGGTTTTCCCACAAAAATGCAAACGGTCGTCTCTTCTCCATGACAACGCAAGGCCCCACACTACTCTACGCATCCGAGAGGAGCTCACGAAACTTCATTGGACCTTCTTCCTCATCCACCCTACATCCCGGATCTCACAGCGTCCGACTTTCATCTGTTTGGCCCAATGAAAGAAGCGCTCCAGGAAGCGGTACGTGGCTAACGGGAAGATTATTGATGCAGCAAGACGCCGGCTTCGACATCGATCAGTAGATAGGTACCATGCGGGCATACAGGCGTAATGCCGTCGCACTGAACGGAGATTGTGTTTAAAAGTAGCGTTTTGTAGTCGAAAGAATGGGAAGTAATATGATGCGTAGGAATCCTGAAAACTAAATGTGTTGCATTACTTATTTAACGCCCCTCGTATGTTTGCCAGGGACTTAAGAACGGCAACGAATCCCTAAGTGTATACATGGTTACTTATCTCCCAACTCAACATGTTGGATTTAGTGTTTTTAGCGTTATCTTTGTAGTACTTGCGGAACAAATTTTAATCCTACTACTGCAACATGCCGTGACCAAAAATTTATAGATGTTTCGAAACATATGGCTGTTTTTTGATTAGCCTCTTAGCCTCTTCAGCGTCTTTAAGGACTAAATTTAAACTGTGACTAGATTCTTCTTTTCACATCTGTATGTACGCTGCTCACGGTGGACACACCGCCATAGCCTTGGTAAAGGAGGTAAATAATTAGCATATTTCTACGCCAGTATGACTTCCAAAAGAATCTTTCATTGTTTTAAGATCGCGACACTTCTATCGATTGATCAAATTGACTGATTTTCCGCTTTTCCTCCCGATTTTAATTTTTCTTCTTTTTTTCCAAAGCATCTTATGCTTGCCTCTGCCAGTTACTCCGCTGTTATTGTCGCTGGATAGTTTCCTTCCTTGTGTGGTGAAATTTTCCGCACATCCTCTTAGAGTAAACAAAGACATCGCGACGGACGCAGTTGTCAACAATACATAGCTCTATGCAGCACTCCCCGCCGTTGCCTCGCATCAGTCTGAGACGAGGCGAATGGTGAACGACATGAATATACTCGTCGGCAGTGAGCAATATCTCAAGGAAACCGTGAACTGCAGTAAGAACACGGAGCAACGACAACTGTCAGGAGGTAAGCCGCCTACAAACATCGGAGTTCCGCCAGTTCGTGGCACCCAAAACACAGGTGTTAAATCTATTGTAATTTTATGTAAACGCATACTATAAACTCTCACAGACGTGTATTTAATGGATATGGAGAACTTCGACACAGTAGTTATATTCGGGGTAGTCTGATTTTGCGAAACAGTCATCCAGACTCATTATCGCGTTTTTTCTGAGGCACTTTATTTTGGAGGAGAAATTTTTTTGAAAATTTTGGAACTACAGGAAAATCAGAATACTACGAATTATACATTTTCTTAACGATGTTTCCGTGCCAAATGGCCTCTGTATTCACTTCGGCTAGACATTACTGACAAGTCGATTGTCTCTTGAAACATATTTTTCATGCCTATAGACCCTATCATAAGAAATAATGTATTTCAAAATAATTTCTAACCATACTACAAGCAAATTTCAAACATTAAGCTGTATTTTTGTCAGAAAAACTAATTTTTTTTTAAATCGTAGCCATATTGTAAACAGAAAGGAATGCGATTTGAAAATGTTCTGCTTACATATGGCTAAATGGTTCGTCTTTGCGGCAGCGCACTTCGTATCCTCAATTCCAGTACAGTGAGCCTACATTTTCTTAGTTTATCTCCTTAGTACTCAACCAGTGGAGGTCGTTTGAATTCGATCAACAAATACTGTGTGTTTATTACTCTCGCTGACAACTTTGGCAACCAAGTGATGCTGGGCGCTACAGGTCTGACACTATAGTCGTAACTGTTTAATGCTGTGTTTCACTTCAATTGTAAGTAATTTGTACCAATGAGTATCACTTCTCGTGAACTTTTATACCATTGTATACCCCCTGATCTGGCACAACAAGTATTAATCGCTCACTCTAACGTTAGAAGATTCCCGGAACTGTGACTGACAGGAATAGCAGTTGCGATAGCTGTCGAAAAACTGACTTTGGACCGTTTATGGTCGCTAGCAACCAAAATTTCAGTATTGTGTGTAAAAAGTATCTTCACTGAGCATATCAATTGACTTAAAGCACTTCAAATTCAATTACAGATAGCATGTCTGTGATCTTTAAACTCCGCGTGTTACATCTTCTTTCAATTACGAGTACAAAGGCGCACTGAACACAGCTTTTCTGCTAGATAAAGTTGAAAAGTTGACTGAAGGATCGCAAATCATTATATCAGAGTGATTTCCAAAACCAGTTTTGATTATATTATTTTAATATATGAAAGACTTCACCTCAGTTATCGATTTTGCTAATTTTTCCGTGTACTTTTTATCGTTTCTCTCTTTCGGAGCTAAGGTCTCATCCTAAGCGGGTCCTGGGGCACTGATGCTTGTACGCAGTCGACCTTGTTCGTTACGACTCGGTGGTTGTAGAGACTGCAGTGGTATACAGAGAGGTGAGCGAAATATCAGTCCCTGTGACGGAGTCTACTAATATGGCGCTCTTCAGAAGACATGTTTTTAAAAGTTACAATACTATTAATAGCAGGTTAAAATAAACAGTTGAAGTATGTTCATGAATATGGCAAACTATACGATTTGATGGCTATTTACTGCAAGTGAAAGAGAAGCTCCTGGTAGCCAGTAGTGTGAAGATGGAAGAGTTAGTGAGTTGGTAGTGAAGCGATAGAGTGAGCAGCAGATTGGTATCGGTTTTGTGCAAAGGTTAGAGCAACGGTTCAAGTTGACGAGAAGAAAAGATAGGATGTGGATGGTCGATTTTATGGGACATATTGGTTTTCCAGAGGTGTTCTAGTGATAAGAGTAGTAGTGAGCTGGCTGCCGATCTCTTGACTAACACTTCTATAATGAATGCTCTGTCTCATGAACGTATTACTCGACAAATTATTGCCGATGTGGATACTAGCGGAAGTGAGTGACATTTATATTTCCCCGTTACTAGGATGGGCTGACTGCAGCCCTGTTCTGCTTTTCGGCCTCTTCTGTTAATTATTTCTAATTTCATGTGATTATTAGAGTGGATGAAGGGGTAACTGTGGTGTAATGATATGTGAATACCTGCATTTCTATTAAATGGGTATGACAGCCTGGGAGTGGGAATTTGAATATAGATAGCGGGAGTCACGTACACCAGGGGAATCTGTAATGAGTGATTCGCCAGTTTATACTATTAGGGAAACGAGACACATACTCCAATAATTCAAGGGATTATTCTGATACTTGTGGGTTTTCTGGAATTGTTTATTGCATGAATTACTTTGAAGGCTGTTAATATTCTGATTGTTCTGAAGTATAAGAGGCGAGATAGGGAGGCTTAGAACTGATAGCTGATTGAAAATGATGAATCTCCGTCTGTCAAAAGTGAGCACATTAGCGCGCATTTTGTGAATCGCTGTGTGGAGTCTGGAAGCACATTCAGAGCTCAGCCATCATGATGAAAGTACGCGTTTACACTGAGCTCTGAAAAGGCGATTTAATTTTGCGGGATTACGATTGTAAAAAATCGTGGAGTGCCTTAAAGTGTCACAGGGCGTAAAGTTTGTGTGAACTGCGATCTTTTGAATTATTAAAATTTGCACGTTGTACTGTACAGATCGTAACTGAGAAATGGTTGTTCAATGTGACCGTTTTGTGGAATATTGAGCGAAGATTTTATTTCACAGATAATTCGTTTGTAATTTTTCCGGTGACAAGATGCCTACCATAAACTGCCTACTGAAAGTGGGTGTGATTAAAAGTAAATGTCGGAATTGCAACTTCAAATTAGATCGGATTTGATACTGCATCCAAGATGTGACAATATATCGGAATTTTTAGAAAAGGACTCCCTCTCATTTAATAGCTAGTGAAACAAACTAAAAAAAAATTGATGAGCCCTTTAGACGTAATTAGTGCGGGTGGTTCCGCTGCGGCCTCTCCAGTCGAGAAACATTATTCGTTTTCTAAATAGGCAGGCGTGGGCTGCAGAAGATCACCAAAAGGTGAGTGAAAATTTTTCAGTAGACGAACAACATCGCTCCGTGGTAGGTGGGTAGAACGACCCCAGTTCAACCCTCGGTCCACTGGAGCTGGACACGTAGGATGACGGACAATGATGGCTGCTCCGGTGGGTAGTGGTAGAGCGACAATACTTGCCCGGCCCACAATGTAGTAGTCCGCTCTACAACGGTCGCCGATTCAATCTCTCTTGCCTGCTGGCTTTCCAGTTTTTACATGTGCCAGGGTCGTGCGTGTTAAAAATTATTCGCCCCGCCGCAGACATCATGCAGCTCTCATGTCGCAACTACACAGCGCTCTGGTCGTAACGGTGCGAAGCATTCTCAGTTTCAGTAACGCCGTGGTTAGCGACCGAGTACATGAAATGGCGCAATGCTGTGCCAGTATATTACTGCGAACAGCGTGATTACGGCAACGAGAACATGTACGGTCAGCGTCGCTAAACAGATAGGAATATGGAGTTCACAGCATTGACGGATTTGGAGTGAATAGCAAAACTCGGGAGGCCCGTGGATCTATGCTAATTTGTATAGATAAGGATAGGAGGTGTGGGTCTTGTAGGTATGTATCACAGTTCTGGAGTCGTGAGCTCTCTTGATGCTATGACATTTATTTCCGGGTGGCTAACTAGAGGGATTCTCGACTCATCCGCATTGTTTTCACTGGACCAGTATACCAAAGAGTCCTAAGAAAGCACGACAAGACTCTGTCATGGCAACAACATGCACTGTCGTGTGGCCACATGAAAACACTTGACATGTGTTACTCCCCAGTACGAGGTCAGTCAATCTGTAACATCTGGAGTGAGGTCCTCAGTATAGATTTTCTGACTGCGTTTAGCACACCATTTTCGAGTCGCTGAGAAGCAGGGTAGTATAACTGACTCGTGTGGATTCCAGTACACTTTCGTTTGCATATCAGATTCCGAGCTAAGACAGCGCCAGATGGGTCAGGGGTTTTTAATGTCGTACGTAGATTCATTTCATTCTCTACCGTGGTGAAATTTCCAGGAGGACAGAAATTGAATAAGATCGGCCACTTACTACAGGTCGGTTCCAGGATGTACGAAGACCTCCAACCCGTCGCTTGCTCGAAGTAGAGACTGCATGGCGAATTGCACACCGTCAGATTCAAGAGTTGTTCTGTATACTTGGCCCACTCATTAGATACGAGAGCTGATCAAGAAAGGCTGAAATTGATTTTTCCTGTAGTTTCTGTAATAGTTTCCTATATGTGCCATAAATATTTGAAGAGAGCGGGTTTTTATTCATGATGTCTGTGGGTGGTAGCACTTTCGTATCGGTAGGTTGGTGGTAATGCTGTAGTTTGTAAACACACTTTGCATTTTGCATACCAAACAATGGAGGTGACGCGAGAGGAGCGGTTCATTTAAACCATACAGCTACCGAGACTTAAAAAAACCTGCAGAAAGCGTACGATGACGATGCACTACTCCGTGCAACTGTTTGGTTGGTTCAGGGACTTCAAAGAAGGCCGACTTGCCTATGTTAAGCAAGGTGGGCTCTGGTGTTTCGGCTTCTGTTGTGACCGCAGTCAACATCAACATAGTTGCTGAAATTGTCCGTGAGCATCGGCGGATAGCATTACGTAACCTCAGTGAAGTATTGAGAATTTCACGTGGCAGTGTCTTTACGATTATGCATGATCATCTCCTTATGACCGGCGTTTGGACTCGGTTGACTCCCGAAAACAAAAAGCCATGCGAATGAAGCAAACCCACGAGTTACTGCGTCTCTTTGCTTATGGAGGTGATGCGTTTCTGGAATTGATTATTATCTACGATGAGTCATGGCTGCATTATCATGATCCTGATGTAAAACGAGCCAGCACGGTGTGGAAATTGCCAGGCCCTCAACACCAAACAAGTCGAAAGTTGTTCCATCTGCAGGGGAAGTGATGATCACATTTCTTGACCGTCATGGAGTGATTTACCATCATGCATTTCCCCCTCATACTACTGTTACTGCAACATGCTACACGTCAGTATTGGGTAAACTGAGGATGCATATTGCAAGGAGACGATCAGAACTATCTCGGAACGGGTGGCGACTTCATCTTGAAAATGCGCGCCCTCTCGTCGCAAATAGTCATGCGGTTTCTGGCTCAATTCAACATTACCTATGTAGCGCATCCACCTTATAGCCTCGACCTTACACCCTGTGACTTTTTATTCCATCACTAAAGGCAACGCTTCGGGGCTTTCGATCTGAGAACTCTGAAGCAGTGCTCAAGAAAAGTGAGGCGATTCTCAAGGATCTGACAAAGAATGACCTGCACGTGTTCGAGGATTGGCAGAGACGCTATGAAAAGCGCATTCAATTAGGAGGGAGAACTTTGAAAAAGATAGTGTAAACAATGAAATGGAGTAATAATCATTCTTTGTTGATCAGCTCTCGTACATTCTCTTCGTACAAATGCAGGGCATGGCTTGGTAAATGCGATGTCTTGTCCACTGCGACCCAAGAACATTGGGGTAGCGTACTCCTCTTTGATGTCGCCGTTTAGCTTGTTGAATGAATCTCGTCGTCTGTCAGTTTGGTGTGCCCTTGGAACACGTTACAACCCTTCCAATACTGAGTGAAGAAAGGTGTACAGATTTACAGGCGCCGGTGATCTTGTTGGGGGAGGACGGTGGAATCAAGATAGAAGAACTTGTACCACTGCTTGTGTTTTCCATGGCTACGAGGACATTTCAGTAGATACTTGTGTTTGAAGACAAATGTCATTTCTAACGCTAATTGGTACCTCCATCTGTTATACGACACTCATTAATAGATTTGTCTGGATTTGGTAGTCATTTCAGTAAGTTGCGCTATGTGGTTTTCGCCGATTTGGAAAAAAGTTTAGTATCTTTCAGTGATTCGCTTTTTTATTTTGATCTGGGAAACAGGTGATGAGAGAAACAAAATGAAACGCTGTTTATAGTGATCCTTCGCCACCAGTTACAACAGTTACATGTGAAATGATAATCAAATCAGGACCCTACGCTGCCGACAGGCGTTGATATGCATCAATGGGTACAGTTGAAAATGTATGCCCCGACCGGGACTCGAACCCGGGATCTCCTGCTTACGTGGCAGACGCTCTATCCATCTTTCTTTTTCTTTTTTTAATCTTATTTTGTTCGATAATGTTCATTGCATTTATTCGGGGCGGACATCCCTTGACACCCTTAAAGTTCATCGTTGATATAATAACTCAGTTTTTTATCACAGAACCCAGATAACCCTGACATCCATCTGAACTACCGAGAGCACAGAGGATAGTGCGACTGCAGGGATTTATCCCTTGCACTCTCTCCGTGAGAACCACATTCCCAACTTAATGTCCATACACTATATTCGTAGTGCCCCTGCCCATTACACTCATTACACGCGGCAGACAATCTTAAGGAGTCCCGTAAAAGTTCGGGCAATGGGTGTGCATCCAGCACAGGAGGAAGTCAATGGCCGGATAGCCTTAACTATATGAAGATAACTATATGAATATGAAGCGCCTGTAAATCTGTACATCTTTCTTCACTCAGTATTGGCAGGGCTGTAACGTGTTCCAAGGGCACACCAAACTGACAGACGGCGAGATTCGTTCAACAAGCTAAACACCGACATCAAAGAGGAGAACGCTATCCCAACTATATGAAGATCTTCATACAGTTACATGTTGTTTCAACGAATTTCAACGTAGACGAGTAACCGTTTCCGATGAGGATCGCGTGGGAAGACCGGCAGATGTGGTTGCCGAAGAAATAATCAAAAAATCCTCGATTTTTTATGGGCTATTAAAGGGTAAAATACTAGACCGTTTTGGCGAGAAATCGAGGGAAATGCGGCTCTATTTGATAGAAGAAAATTGTTTCTTTGCCACTACTTACAATCATTTGGAATTGTCGCCACAAAATTGCTTGAGTTACGTAAGTAGTTGGTGTCGCGCAACCTACATTGGCACGACCTAGAGAACCTATACGCGGAGGCTCTATCGCCCGACCTATCTCCCGCGAATTCTTCTTATTCGCAACAAAATGCACAGCCCATTGATAAAAAGGAGTCGAGTGCGGTAATTCGTTTCCCGCATTTCAAGGGGAACAATGGTAGTGTACAACAATGCGCGCTATTACATGGCACATTGGTTGGGTGGCGCATGCGCTTCCAGTGCAATCGTACAAGCCTGAATGACGAAGAATGAAGTGCCAGTCAGTCTCTCTGTAAAAGACTGGGAATAGCAGTAGAAACGGAAGCCCTGGTGCGCGAAGACCGGCGCCACTCAATCGAGACGATAGCGGAAAAACTCAGTCATGGTTAGGTTTTGAACATCTATCACGATATTTCGAGCACGATAGAAGTCGTCGCACGCTGGGTTCCCCGATTGCTCACAATGATTGAAAAAGCTCGCCGTGCCAAGGTAGTAGCGCAAATGTTGCAGATGTGTTTGGCCACTACAGATGACATCTTTATGCGCCTAATCACCACGGACGAAAGTTTGGCGCATCGCTGTGATCCGATACGAAGGAACAAAGCAAGAAGCGGAAACATGGAAACATGCGGTTTCGCTAGCTCAGAAAAAGGCGAAGGCTCAGCCATCATCAGCAATGAGATATTGAGTTTTTTGTTTTGTTTTTAAACTGTCATGTTTTGGTAGTAACAGATTATGCTCGTAAGGGAGAAAACGTCACTGGAGCAAACCACTGAAATCTCTTACAGTTTGTCCGGCTTCAAGAGAAAATGGTGCGGGAAGCTGTCAAAGGGGGTGTTTCTGCGCCATGGGGGTACTCCACTTATTCGGCACAGGACACAGTAACACAACCTACTACTTTGGGTTATCAAAGTACTTACTTGTTCTACATCTACATCTGCAGGACCACTCTGCAATTCTCAATTAAGTGCCGCGCAGAGGTTCATCGAACCACCTTCAGGCTATTTCTCTATCGTTTCCTCACGAACAGCGCGAGGGGAAAAGTCCACTTAAATCTTTCTATGCGAGTTCTGATTTTTCTTACCATAATCATTTCTCCCTATGTAGGTGGGCGCCAACAACTTATCACATTCTGAGAAGAAAATTTGCGACTGATATATCATGAGAAGGTTCTGTCGCAGCGAAAAACGCCTTTGTTTTAATGATTTCCACCCCAAGTCACTTATCATATCCGTGGCACTCTCTCCTCTGTTTCGCGATAGTAAAAAACGAGCTGCCTTTCTTTGAACTTTTTTGGTATCCACCGTCGATCGATCCGATGCGGGTCGCACACCGCACAGCAATGCTTCAGAAGAGAACGGACAAGCGTAGTGCAGGCAGTCTCTTTAGTAGACCTGTTCCATTTTCTCAATGTCCTGCCAATAAATCGTGGTCTTCGGTTTGCTTTACCCACAACATTATTTATGTGATCGATCTAATTTAAGTTATTCCTGAATGCATCTATTGCATCTCTAAGTATTTAGTTGAATTTACAGGTTTTAGATTTATGTGATTTATCGCGTAACCTAAATTCAGCGAATTCCTTTTGGTACTCATATGGATGATTGTTTTAGAGTCAAATTTCACTTTTTGCACCATACAGATATTTTGTCGGATCACTTTGCAGTTCGTGTCGATCATCTGATGACTTTACTTGACGGTAAATGACACCATCATCTGCAGAGAATCGAAGAGTGCTACTCAAATTGTCTCCCAAATCGGTTGTGTAGATAAGGACACCAGAGAGCATGTAGCACTTCCTTGGGGAATTCCAGATATTCTGTTTTACTCTGACTTCCCGTTAGTTATTACGAACTGTGACCTTTCTGATAGAAATCACGAATTCAGTCACACAACTGAGACGATAATCCATAGGCACGCAATTTCATTAGAAGTCGCTTGTGAGGTACAGTGCCAGATCAGCTTGACATCCCCCGTCAATAGCACTCATTACTTCACGAGAATAAAGACGTAGTTGTATTTGTAAATAAATTGCTTTGTTAGAGATAAATTATTATGTTCGAACACAGTGTGTGTTTCACACTGTGTTCGAACATAAATCCTACTGCAAATCGACGTTAGCGATATGGGACTTTAACTCATTGATATACTCCTATTTCCTTTCTTGGGTATTGGTGTGACTTTTGCAACTTTCCAGTCTTTAGATACAGATCTTTCAACGAGCGAGCGGTTGTATATGTTTTCCAAATATGGAGCGATTGTATCAGCATACTCTGAGAAAAACCTCACTGGTATACAATCAGGGCCGGAGGCCTTGCCTTTATTAAGTGATTTAAGCTACTTTGCTACACCAACGATATCTACTTCTAAGTTACTCATGTTGGCTGTTGTTCTTGATTCAGGAATATTTATGTAGTCTTCTTTTGTGAAGGCATTTCGGAAAGACGTATTTAGTAACCAGCTTTAGTGGCACTGTCGCCAGTAATGTCATCACTGTCATCGCGCAGTTAAGGTATTGGTTGTGTCTTTTCGCTGGTGTACTTTTGATACGACCAGAATCTCTTTGGATTTTCTGCCAGATTTTGAGACAGTTTCTTTGTGAAACTATTAAAAGCATCCTCTATCCTCGGATGAAGAAGCCACTGCTTAGTACGTATCTCCAGAACGACGATGAGGTGATTTTCGAGGTGGAACTTTCCTTGAACAGTGAAAATGTAGACTTTTACAATAAAATCACCGCTAAGTTGTCCATCGTTGAGAAAAACGTTCGACTGAATATACAATTTCATGGTCGGAGGTAGATTTTTATCGAGGCGATAATTAAAGCTGTATGACAACGCCCAGTATGTACTACTACTGATGTCATACGATGGGCGCTTATCCAGCAGTGTGAAGCTCAATGCTTAGTGACCTGATTTACTGCATAGGGAGCCTCTGTGCATATTCCATTCTGAAGCGAGGCAACAACACACGTAGACTATTATTGTTGTGGACTGGCAAGGCAGCCAATCCACAGTGACGGGTAACCGAAAGGCACGCGCTTAAACTCACGCAGGCTGGCGTGAGGTCTGAAACAGGATACGTAATGAATGCTATAAAGAAAAGTACGTAGCTGCTGGAATACTTAACTTTAATCCACAATTGGTGAACATTGGTCTTGTTACTGTACGTGCTTCATTAGATACATAGCAAAGGATAAATGGCGCCTTGCTAGGTCGTGGCAATTGACTTAGCTGAAGGCTATGCTAACTATCGTCTCGGCAAATGAGAGCGTAATTCTCAGTGAACCTTTCCTAACAGTCGGCTGTACAACTGGGCGAGTGCTAGAAAGTCTCTCTAGACCTGCCGTGTGGCGGCGCTTGGTCTGCTATCACTGATAGTGGCGACACGCGGGTCCGTCGTATACTACTGGACCGCGGCCGATTTAAAGCTACCACCTAGCAAGTGTGGTGTCTGGCGGTGACACCACAATTATACTGTTGCCGCCAGGGGAATAAAATTACACAATGAATTATTCCTGCGTGATATGGGATTCTTACCAGGTAGGATTGACGGAAGACATCGGAAAAGCGCAAAGGAGGACAGATCGTTTCGTGTCATCGAGCAATAGGGGTGAGAGTGTCACTGATATGATACGCGAGTTGGGGTGGCAGTCACTAAAACAAAGGCGGTTTTCTATGCGGCGAGATCTATTTACGAAATTTCAGTCACCAACTTTCTCTTCCAAATGCGTAAATATTTTGTTGACACCCACCTCCGCATGGAGAAATCATCATAAAAATAAGATAAGAGAAATCAGAGCTCGAATGGAAAGATTTAGGTGTTCCTTTTTCTCATGCGCCATTCGAGAGTGGAATGGTAGAGAAGTAGTATGAAAAAGGTTTCGTCATACTGAAAGTACGAGGGTTGGAACTTTTATACTGGCAACTATTTATTTACAGCTTGTACAAAATAGATACGTGTTTCAAAGTTTTACTGACCTTCAAAGTAGTCACCAACGTTGTGTATAACCCGTTGCAGCGATGTGGAAGTCGTAGGATACTCTTAGCACTGCCAGTTGTGTTGACAGTTCGAGCTGCGCGGTCTGTTGCCCGACGAATTTGTAGCAGCTCTGAAGCGGGTGCCGTGAAATGTTTCCTTCAGTTGAGAAATCGTTATGAGGGCTTAAGTAAGGGGAGTGCAGTAGGTGGTACAGCACTTAGCAGTCCCATCAGTCAAACAAATTAGTAACAGCTTGTACTGTACGTGCTTGAGCATTGTCCTGCAAAATGATGGTCAGGTCCTGCAGAAAGTGTCATCACTTCTGTCTCTATGCTGTTCTTTTTTGGAACACACCCTACGACCGGCATGCAATGGAGAAGGTTCAAAGAACGGATGTATGTGTACCACACGCTCTAAGCTAAAATCACAAAAAACAGCAAGTATTCCACTCTTTGCTGTGCGACGTACAATGAGTTTTGATATCTAAAGTCTCAGAGACTGACATAATCGCGAGTCTTACTGCGTGACCTGGAACGCGACGGAAAGAATTTTCGGTCGGCGAAATCGCGAATGATATTTGACATCATTTTTAAGAGCAGGTTGTGGAAAAGCGAATGTTGCTATCGTGTGGATTATGTGCCTTAAGTTTGAAGGGTTTGTGTTTTAGGATGAATGAATGAATAATTACAGAAATTAAAATAAATATGCAAAAGGTTAGAAGTATTAATTTAACTCTCAGTCGGTGTTGCGGCGTATGATGCTCCACCCCTCCGACATCCCGATGCGCACGACGCCGGAATTTTCTATACAGAGCATTTCTGCTTCGCTGTAGCTTCCGGTTGGTTCGTTACGAGCGTTTATGGTGAACAGTTATTGTTGCGAGCTGCTGTTAATTTGACTGGGTAAGTAGAATAAGTTGCTGAGGATATGACGCGACTACACCACACTGTTTACGTTACGAACTCTGTAATTTTAAACACTTTGTATTTTGTATTACTTATGGAAAGATTGCTTGGTATGGCTAACAAGGATAGAGTGCGTATTACATGTGCAGGTTTTGAGGCTATTGTCACTCAATGCTTACATGAGGTAGAAGATGTTGAAAACAGTGATGCTGAAACAGCCAATGAAAGTGCTCATGTAAGCAGCAGCGAACACGATATTGAATGTAAACCAGATATATCAAATAGTGGTGATGAGTGTGAACGAGTTGGTGAAGGAACAAAACGGAACACTTTCTTTGGACGCAATCGATACATGTAAGTAGTCAGCAGAGGCGCTCAATCTGCTTTGAGTGTGTGGCTGAATGAAAATTTTTATCAGCTTCAGTGTTTGTGAAATTACCTTACATTGAAACTTACCCGATTAATCTTTGTTTTATATTTTGGACACTAATACACATAGCTGCATTGCTCTTAATTACCAAAGATATGATTTAACCATTTCAAACCTGAATGTTGTCTGGCGGAAAGAAAATTTTTATTTTTGCTGTGCTGCTCTAAGGTGATGTCTTAATGATTTCAGATGCAAGATATATACAAAAACCCGTTTTCAAAACAAACTTTGTAAACATGGCATCATTTTATGTACTAAAATAACTAATTTCGAAATATTCGCTATTGTAATGTATACTAAAGTCATAATTCAATAATTAACATGCATAATAACAATAAAAATGTTCAATTATACTGTGGAATACAGCGAATCATCCACATCCGTGTATTCTACGCACCGAACATTGACTTGCTGATATTTTCATAGTGGTGTCCAACAGTTGGTAGCACTTTTGCATGATGAAAAGGTTAAACATTCAAAACTGTGTACTTCAGGATTCCATTGGAAAAAAAATACTTCTGTTGCAGCAAAGACACAGTAAAAGTTAATGTACTCAATTGTAGCCAGAGGGTCTGAAGGGGTTAAAGATAAATTGCAATTTGCGACTGGTACGCTAACGAAATATTAAACAGTCCATTGTTATGTTCAAATTTTGTAAAACTGTTTTCAATGCAATAAATAAGAACAATGGGAATAGCCTGTACTTATGTTACATGTCTGTCCAAATGCCACTCTACAAAATCCTCAATAAAAGGCTGGGGACTGTAACTACTCCACGACACAGATTATTTCATAAAACATTCACGATACCGACTGAGGGTTAAAGGAAATAAGCAGATGCAGGAGAGCACAGACAGTTATCGTTTCACACTCAGTATGGGAGCCTACAAGGATCAGTTAACAGTTACTACAGCGGTTCACCTCGGATAAGTGGCGCCCCGGCTGCTGTGTGTGGTTTGTTGACGTGGATAGAGCGCCGCGACCTTGCGGCTGCAGAGCGTTAGACTCCCCGCGCGCTAGTCAGCTCGGCTAGTGCGTCGGCACTGCCTAGGGCAGCCATCGCTCTGAGACGTTTCCAAAACCGCAGCTGGCGGGGGGCCAACCGCGCTACGCTGCGCCACTGCATAACGCACGAGCGCCCGCCTCGGCGCGGAATCGTTTCGGAAACCCAATCTGACGCTGATGCTCAGCGGAGTCCAATTCCTTCATTTGCACATGGCTCCATAGGTTCCACCATGGAGAACCTGTAAGGATGTGGAGCGAGTCAGTGTTCATTAACCTTCTGTTAGGCTGCAGTCACAGTAGCACCGATATCGGTGGATTGCGACGCCGACCGACATCGGCCGAAGACGGCCGATCATTGCAAATCAGAAAGCAGATACGTGCGCGGACACAATGTAGCTGATCTCAACGTCCAAACGTACAGACTTCGGACGACAATCGGTGAAATTCAGATTGTTTCCTTCTTTCAAATCGAACGACACTCTCACACATGGAATGTGGACTGTGAGAAGCTAAGTTTAGTACAAGGAAGAGTGAGGTTGTGGCATCCCGAGAACGGAAAATATCGTAATCTAGATAAACATTGAAGAGCCAAAGGAATTGGTACAGCTGCCTAGTAAAGTGTAGGGCCCCAGCGAGCACCCAAACGTGCCGCAAAACGACGTGGCAGGGACTCGACTAATGTCTGAAATAGTGCTGGGGAACTGACGCCATGAATCCCGCAGGCCTGCCCATAAATCTGAAAGAGTACGACCGGGTTGTCTGGGGTTGTCTGGTTATTACGATACCTGAGGACAGAGTGTACAGTACTCGTCACGTTCTTTTCGAGACGGGTGTAGCTCATTCACTAGCAGTCGGATTCTTTTTAATTACAAACAGTACGTTGCAAGGCATCCCAAATATGCTCACTAATGTTCATTTGTGGGGAGTATAGCGGCCAGCGGAAGCGCCTAAACTAAGAAGTGTGTTTCTGGAGCCATCCTGTAGCAATTCTAGGCGTGTGGGATGTCGCATTGTCCTGGTGGAAGTGCCAAGTCCGTCGGAGTGCACGATGCACAATGGACATGAATGATTGCAGGTGATCAGACAGGATACTTAAGTACGTGTCACCTGTGAGAGTCGTATCTAGACGTATCAGGCCTCCCATAACACTCCAACTGCATACGCCCCAAACAATTACAGAGCCTCCACCAGCTTGAACAGTCCACTACTGACATGTAGCGTCCATGGATTCATGAGATTGTCTCCATACCCGTACACGTCCAGCCACTCTATAAAATTTGGAGCGAGACTCGTCCGACTAGGCAACATGTTTCCAGTCACCAAGAGTCCAATATCGGTGTTGACGGGCCCAGGCGAGGCGTAAAGCTTTGTGTCGTGCAGCCATCAAGGGTACACCAGTGAGCCTTCGGCCCCGAAAGCCCATATCGATTACGTTTCGTTGAATGGTTCTCACGCTTACACCTGTCAGAAGCGTTGAAATCTGCAGCAATTTGCGGAACGTTGAACGATTCTCTGCAGACGTCGTTGGTCCCGTTCTTGTAGGATCTTTTTCCGACCGCAGCAATGTCGGAGATTTGATGTTTTACCAGATTCCTGATATTCACTGTACACTCGTGAATGGTCGTACGGGAAAGCCCCCACTTCATCACTACCTCGGATATGCTGTGTGCCATCGCTCGTGCACCGACTGTAGCACCACGTTCAAACTCACTTAAATCTTGTTAACATGACATTGTAGCAGCACTAACCGATCTAACAACTGCGCCGGACACTTGTTGTCTTATATAGGTGTTGCCGACCGCAGCGCCGTATTCTGCCTGTTCACGTATCTCGGTATTCGAATACATATGTCTGTTCCAGTTTCTTTAGTGCTTCGGTGTAGTTCGGACTCTATGGACTGAAATCGTAAGTTTTTGGAAAACCACGAATAGCCAAAATCTTTATCGGAAATTTTAGGGGTAAGTTGTAAACTCGAAAAGTAATTTGTTCAAGTGAGAAGGGTGGTGTACTTACGCTTACAGCTACTGTAGTGGATCTTTCTGGGATTGTGGTAGATGGTTGTTAGCTGGGTACAAATTATTACTACTGCTTATTGGCCTTTGTATGGCAGTAAGTTGGTGATTCTATTATATGAAGTGATTTGCAATAGTGGTGCGTGTGTTAGCACTTTTCAGTGCTTTAGGTGTTGAGTATATTTTATTCTAAACTTTCTGCTTGTCTTTCACACGTATGCTGACAGTTGTTGAAGGTTAAATGACGTACATCATCAAAACTTCAAATAAATACAGCAGAACAGAGTTCTTGTAATCTCGCTTTTCAAAGTCCTCACGAATCATCTTGAGTGCGTAATAGAAAGTTTCTTCGTTCCTTTCACCAGACTTGTCTTGTTATTGCGATACCTGAGGACAGAGTGCACAGTACTTGTCACGTTCTTTTCGAGGCGGATGTAGCTCATTCACTAGCTGTCGGATTTTTTTTTAATTGCAAACGGTAAAATGCAACTCTCGTCTCCAAGCACAAAGGCTCATGGTATCAATCCCACCTAGGCTAAACCGCCTTGGCCCCTTCAAAAACTGACGATCGGATGCACCGTGACCAAGCTATCGGCCGATGTTATCAGGAGACCTCTGGCGACGGGGTCTGACAGCTGTTGTCGGTGCCACTGCGGACGCAGCCTAGTCTACTGCACTTTCCTGACACCGATACTCGTATACACCTCATAGGTGCACACTCAATTTCCCATATCAGTTGTTTTACTGTGGTGTAATATTTATTTCAAATACATACAACGAAAAAAATAATTATTCGGTGTACGAAGTCTGTATTTTGTTTGTGATCAGTTTTCCTCTGTACAATAACAAAAAAAAAAAAAAACGGACAAGTTTGTAACTGTCAGTGACGTGCACTTTAAAGTAAACTCTGAAATACCTATTGTTGTCTTCGTGTTTCGATGTATTGTAAAAGGTGAGCTGCATATACGGGAAATAAATGTGTTCTTTCATTTGCGATGTACTGTGCGTTGGAGTGTGCTCTCTCCCGTTTTCTTTACGAAGTTTCACAAGTTTTGGGCCCAGGATCGCCGATCCACAGCGAAATGGAAGTGAGGAACCCATCTAAATAACAAGACAGATTAGAAAATCGTTCGAAACGCTGAAAAACTGAGTATTGAATATGTTCTCTTCTCTGCGGATTGCGAAGAGCATTCGGTACTGAAATTTTCAAACTCAGTGTGAAAGTGATAGAAGCGACTGAATTCAACAAAAATAAGCGGGAAGTTATCTTACTGTATGTACCGCACTTAGAAGCAAACGATCGAACATAGCGGACGAGCAGAAATCGTTCTGCTGAAGATAATCACCCCCTCGGGCCGCAAATAATTAAGGAAACTCTCATAAGAAAACAGCGTTGGCGATCGTTCGACCCTGGCGTGGGAAATACACTTGTAGGAACGGACTCTGGAAGTTCTCCGAATAATGGCGTGGTACTCAGTTGCCATATCTAGCTGGGACTTTGTCGGGACACTCTGAGATGGGATGTAGAAATGACGTAAAATATTTAATATAATTCCTTTTTATTTTGAACACAATTAAATGGAACTTGTTGCGGCAGAAGTAGTTGGTACACCATATTTTTCAGAAGATTTCATCTTTTTTCAACAAGTCTTTTTTTTCTTTAAATTATTTATAAATGTCCACGCAAGTGAGCTTGTAGTTAAACTCGCACCGAAAGACTGATTCCAACTGGGCTGACATCAGTGAAATCACGCTACTCTTTCCGCAGTGGCGTAGTGTGCGGGAACAGAAAACACACAGGCGCCGACTCCATGGGGCCTGAGGGGGCCCAAGCCCTCTCAAAAATTCGTTTGGACGGGGAGGGGTGGCGGAGCCCCCCCCCCCCCCCCCCCCAATAATTTAAGAAAATTATTAGTTATATTATGGTTTGTAAAATCACAAAATTGTTGGATTTTTTATTTTTCTTGTTTGACGATAGTTACCTTTTAAAATACATTTAGTAATGAGTTTAAACAAATAATTATTATGGTAGTAAGCAGGTTAACTGAAAACGAGTGGTGTGAATCATGAAAGTGTTACGGTGCTGCGGGCACACTTAGAATTTGTCCCGGTGCGCAAACCTTCTGGTGAAGTCTGGCGCCTGCGGGCCAGCACTGCGGCCGCGTCGACATCAGAAGGACTGCAGCAGAAGCGCCTGGAACCCTCCGCCTCGCGTCGCCTTAACGCCTCGAGACATTACGACGCCGTCGTTATATAAAGCCCACCGCGCTGTCGCAATCATTCAGTGTGGATAGTTTCGTTCAGTGCATGCTGTAGACGTGTTTAGTGTTCAGACTTTAGTGTCTAGTGGACTATTTTATATGACTATATTTTATTCCTTTACTTTAGTCCCTTAGTGTATTGTGAATTAAGTTTGCAATTGATAAATTTGTTACCAAAAAGGCGTGCTTGGAAGTCGTCAATTACTTAGTCGTCTTCAGGTGAAAACCGTTCACAGCGGAAACCTGGACAATCCGGTAAGGGAAGATCAATTCAGAAGTCTTGGTTGATCAAATATACATGGCTAGAATATGAAGCATCTACCGAAAAAGTTTTGCAAAACCTGCATAGTCAGATGCTACAAATCTATTACAATTTTCTTCAAGAAAAGAAGATGCATTTACTTCCGTAGGGTTTTCTAACCGGAGAAAGGCTTTGGAAAAATTCCGTCTTCATGAAAATATGTTTACGCATAAAGGTGGTGTTCTGAAACTAAATTGTCACAACCAAAGTGTGGCCTCCCAGCTGAATGAACAGTTAGGTAGTGGTCTGAAGAAAGGCCGTTTAGCTCTTGAGACAATTTTCACTACCTACCGTGCAATTTCTATGCTGACTAGGACTAGCAATTAGAGAGTACGAATATGTAAACTCAAATTTTTTTCAATTGTTGGAACTCCGAAAGAATGACATACCTGAGTTTAAAGATTGATTAGGGTGTTCGGGGTATAAGTGGACGTCCCACGATATTCAAAACGAGATAATTGATCTACGAGTGAAGTCTGCGTTGAGAAAGGTACTGGCTTCAATGCAGAAGACTGAACATTTTTCTATTATGGTTGACGAAACAATTGATTCTTCGATTCACTAACAAGTGTCACTTTGTATTCGTACTGTCGATGATTCCTTAATCATCAAGGAAGACTTCATTGGCTTATATGAGACCCCCAACACTGAATCACAAACTCTGTTCAGTATTTTAAAAGACGTTTTTGCTCGTCTTGATTTGTCAATGGATAACTTAAGAGGACAGTGCTATGATGGCGTCTCGTATATGAGAGGTAAGTTCAAAGGATTAAAAAAGGTAGTTTTGGATATACAACCAAAAGCACGTTATGTGCACTGCACTGCTCACAGTTTAGACTTGGCAGTTGTAGACAGTCTCCGCCAACTTACGTCTATGAGGGATATTATGGCTTTACCCAACAACTTAATAAATACACTGTAAGGGAATCCAACAAAAGGATTAAACTTTCCGGAAGCATACGCTGTGAGAGCACCAACGACCAAGCTGGTCTATGACCTCTTTGCCCGACTCGATGGGCTGTGTGAGCTTCTAGTATCTTGAGAATACTGAAAAACTTTGAAGAACTTCTAGAGTTTTTTGAAACATTTTCTGCAGAGTACAAAATAGAGGCAAGTTATAAATGTGCAGGCTACCTTGAGTCAACGTAACAATTCGACTTATTTCCTTTTTACGTCTTTAATGCCATGCAGTGAACCCAGTAGAGGATGTCAATGAAAAAAATCAATGCCCTCATCTAAGTGTTGCTAATCTGGAAAAGATATGAGGGCTTGATTTGTATATTGAATGGAAGGCGTGATAGTTTTGAACACTTTTGGGAATTGTATTTAAAAGAAAAATCTTCACAAGTTGTTGATCCTTCGCTTCAAAATGGTTCAAATGGCTATGAGCACTATGCGACTCAACTGCTGAGGTCATCAGTCGCCTAGAACTTAGAACTAATTAAACCTAACTAACCTAAGGACATCACACACATCCATGCCCGAGGCAGGATTCGAACCTGCGACCGTAGCGGTCACGCGGTTCCAGACTGAAGCGCCTTTAACCGCACGGCCACACCGGCCGGCAATCCGTCGCTTCCTCGGATCTAAGTATACCGAAGAAGTATGAAAACAACGAAGCCAGCTCACTGCACACTTTCAAAACCCCAAAGGAATACTAAAAAGCTATTGATGTTGAAGTTTGTGAAACGGTGCAGTCCTGCATTACTGAGCGGTTTACTTCAACCGGACTGACGCAGGTCAATGAAGCTGAACAAGAGTGCTTGCTTTTAGCAAACAGAGGTGAAATAAATTTGGAAAAATCAACAGTTTTTAAAAAATGACCTATACATTGAGACTATGCTTACACTTGAATATGTTAACCGATATAGCTGATAAAAAAAGCAACTGGCCTTAAAAAACATGCATGGTGTAAGGAAGTACATTACACAAGAGCCTGCAGTTGGAGAAATGTTATGTGAAGTAGTGAAGTGTATTAAGCTTCTCCAAGTAGTTCCAATCACGGCAGCTACAGAAGAACGGTCATTTAACGCCCTTAGACGTCTGAAGTCATATTTCCAATCAACAATGGGACAGAAGAGATCGAACAACTTGGCTGTGCTTCATGCCCACCGAGATGTTTTGGATGAACTGGATATCCGAGGAATCATCAACGACTTCATATTCAGTAATCCAGTCAGATGGTCGACATTTGCACCTTTCTAAAGACACTCTAGCCCTAATAACGGCATTTAGAGCAATATTAAAAATCTTTGTGAAATAGACAATTAAGTACATACATAATGTTAAATTTTCAGTTTCGAAATATTAGTACTAGTTTATTAATATTATTACTATAGTACTGTATTAGTAATATTCAAATACTTAAATTTTTTAGGGTGTAAGACTCCATTAAAATCCCGCTATTTACATACTTTCTCCTGAACATATTAGGCATACTGTATTAACTTTATTAGCTGTATTAAAGCATTAACTTCGAGATATTGTTTTTATTTAATGAACCCTGAGCCTTATTCAAAGTAAGCTTAAACTAGCTATTTCACTTATTAATCAAAGTGCTGTTACTGTGTGACAGCAATATTTTATGTTTTATTCTTTTAATGATAGTTTAGGGTTTATTTGAATATAATTTCAGCTTTTCCAGATCTATATATTCACTGCTCTGTAATAGTCTATAAGCATGATTATTACTGTAAATTAGCTTTTATACAGAAATACCATGCATGTTTGTTTTGTTTCTTTTTCAAAGCTAAGAAATGTCAGGCTTGTCGAGTTTCCCAGAGTTTAAAGTTATTGAGAGTCCAGTTTTCGGGGTTCTAATGCTGATCATATGACTCTAAAATCCTTAAACTTTAAAACTCGCTATTTTTCATCTTAAATTTAGAAAATTTCTTGAGGCAACACCCCCAGTTTGGGCACCTAAATATTTTTTATAAATCGGCGCCCCTGAAAACAAATACTCGCATAATTTTAGTAGTTGGCATTTGCGTTCAGGATTTTCGATATTCTTAAGAAAGTAAATCCACCTTTCTTTGACGGAGTGCCTGGACTTCCGTTCTTCCGAGTTACGCTTAGTTTCTAGAAACAAATTCCTCAAAAGAATTGTCGCCTGAAATCTTCACGCAGTTTTTAGTCATCATTTATAATAGTGTTTTCACCCAATCTGGGGTTTCAGATGGCGTCATCCAATCACATATTTGATATTTCTTAAAATTTCTCATTTCTCGAAGTAATCAAATGCTATGGTATGCTTCCTCAAATTTCGAAATCAAATTAATTATTTCTTGGTTAGTGTTCTCATTCTTTAGTTTGTTAAAATTCATCTTGGTTTTATGCCAATAAAACTGGCAGTCTTCCTTTCATGGAGACATGTTTCTGCATCGATAATATATTTCTTATTTCAGTTATCGGGACGTCATTCTTCTCCACGCGTTTAATATATTTTTTCAAACAGAGCTAAGTTGGACTGCAGAAACATGAAGCAAATTTCACTGATCACACTGCTGAAAAAATCTGGAATTCTTCTAGGTGGCCTGTCTTCGGCGTCAAAAAATCGTTTTGACAGAATCCAAAGCTGAAGAATTCTCCCAACTACAGGCATTAAGGATAGGCATCTTGTTTTTGAGTGACTTAGAAGACGCTCATGACTCATATCAACTTAGCAGAACTCTGCTTGTCTGTCCTTACCTTATATATTGTAAATCTTCATGATGATTATTTCAGTGTCGACAATTAACGACTCCAGCAGCACTTGATATAGTAGTGTGAGGAATATGGACAGGACATCCAATTCCTTCTACATGTTTTCCTAATTCTTCTTTAATTTCGGGAAACAGATTCCGCTGGCCCCGTCAATGAAGCCCTCTGAAGTTAGTATTGGTATTGTCTCCACAAAAAGCGATTAATTTATCTAATGGATTTTGCAATTGTTTTAACCCTTTCAGACCTGATTTTTTATTCACTTATAAAAAAAATGACATCATTTTTACGTTCAGGTGAGTTTCCTGACATTTTTCTAAGAAAAAATTTCGTATGATCTCTAGTTTTCTAGATGTTTAATGTACACAATTGTGTTCAGCAGGTCTCGAGTTTCACGTCATACATTAAGGAGGTTAACACTACGGATAAAGTATGCCACTCTTTATTTCAATTTAAAACAGAAGAAACAATAAAAATAAACCCAAATTACAGTTCTTATTTAAACAACAATGGTAAACACATTGATTTTAAGGTTTAGCATGAAACCGCAAAAAAAAAAAAAAAAAAAAAAAAAAAAATCCTGTCCTTTCGGAGACACAAATGTACTTTACATTTTCTGCACTGAAGTCTAGAATGCACTGTACATTTTGGAAATTTGCAGTGACTTGGAGCTCCTACATCATGCAAAGGCAAATGGTCAATGGAATCAAACTGTATGTCTGTAGCTGGTCGTAATTCGCCTCTTTTTCTTGGTGTGACTCTCTGAAGCTAGTCCTTCATCAGGTGGACACCCCTTCTTATTTTCAGTCACTTTCATCAGTAACAGTATCAATCCATCTGCTACCCTCATACAAAAGGAAAGAAGGTCCATTTGCTTCTTCTTTGGGATAGACAGGTTGTCTGCATTCCAACAAACTTTGCATGATGGCAAAGCCAACAGTATGAAAAATCATTCGCGAAGGCCATTTTAGAGATCTGATGAAAACTCTGCAGTAGCTTATCAATTGATGAAATAGATCCACACCACCAATTGCATGACTATATCTTCTCACTATTTCGGGTCTTTCTACTTTCACATATTTATGGCGTTTTTTGTCCCAAAGCTCAACTTCACCCATTGAGCCTTTACCAACAAAGTTTGAACACAATACAACTGGCCTATTGTCTAACCACTTATAAGTGGTATATCATCAGCACTCGTGATTGCTTCACAGTAGCCTCTGGTTCGTTTTATTATTGTTTTATCATCTGAAAATGGCAAGCTCTTTCCAAATCTGTTTTGACAGACAGTACCTGCTGCATTGATACCTTGAGATTTCAGAGCTTTGAACAGATAAGATGAAAAAGAAGTTGTCAAAGTATAATTTATGAACTTTACCTTTTGAGAGTGGAACAGAAAATCCTAAAACAGCATGACCTAATCCAAATTTTTTACAGCATGTGGTATTTAGTTCAGTTGTAGCACCTCGATACAAAAGGTAATCGTGCACTGTTCCACTCTTTCTACACAACATGAAGACTTTGATTCCACATAAACTTGGTTTCCCCTTGACATACTGCTTTGCAGAAAACTTCCCAGTCAAAGGAATAATTCCTTCATCCACGCAAAAATTCACTTCTACAGCAATTTCACAGCACTGTTTTTGAATGGCTGTGTAAATTGGCCTTACTTTGTAAAATTTCCTTATTTTCAGGTGGCTTCTCCAGATTGTTCACCAAGTGTAAATTTGTTCGTAATCCTAAAAATCTGTCTTGTGGCATATTTTTGCAAAACACATTTACCTTCAGGCTTGTATCCCAATACATTTGTAGTCTGGGAAATTTCATAATGCCAGTCAATATATACAAACCAAATAGCACCTCTAGTTCTTGAGGAGTTGTCTGCTTGAATGAGGATTTGCCTTGGTGTAATGCATAAATATTGGTATGTGCTGCCATGCTAGTGAACAAATCATCTAATATATATCTTTGAAGTATTGTATTGGAGAACACAAGACAGATTCTTCAAAATTTTGAGCTTTGTATGTTTCTGCAATGGTACTTAGAGGCTTGTTTCCATTTTTTTATTCTTTAGGTGTCACCATTATGTTGTCAAACAGGTTATTCAATTCTGGGTTGTTTTCACTGCATAAAAAGTTCATTTCAGCATCCACCACCTCTCCATCATCTTAATCTTCAGATATGGTGTCTACACACATGGTTCACACCCACTTTATCCGCTCCAACACGTTTCACTATTTGTGGAGCTTGCCTTTCAATAAGTGGTACACTGTCATCCTCATCTCCACTCAAACTAACATCAGAAATGTAACCATTTTCAATTATGTCCATAATCAAGTCCCAATCTTTCTCCACAGAAAGATATTCCTTATCCATATTTGTAAGTCAAACGCCAGCAATATAAAATAAAATCATATGTACAGGTCAGTTATTCTCCTCCTTGCTGCTGGTACTGAAATTAATGAAAAAAATACCACACGTAACTACCATAGCCATGCAAATACTGGTGTGAGACATTTTAGGTTATGTTTCCTATTTTACACCATTAAGGACCTGTTGTGCACAAATGTGCACATTAGATTAGATTAGATTAGATTAATACTAGTTCTATGGATCATGAATACGATATTTCGTAATGATGTGGAACGAGTCAAATTTTCCAATACATGACATACTTAAGTTAATTTAACAACATACTTAAGTTAACATAACAACTTTTTCATTTTTTGTGTTTTTATTTTATTTTTTATTTTTTTTATTTTTTTCTTAATTTATATTTAAAAATTCCTCTATGGAGTAGAAGGAGTTGTCATTCAGAAATTCTTTTAATTTCTTCTTAAATACTTGTTGGTTATCTGTCAGACTTTTGATACTATTTGGTAAGTGACCAAAGACTTTAGTGCCAGTATAATTCACCCCTTTCTGTGCCAAAGTTAGATTTAATCTTGAATAGTGAAGATCATCCTTTCTCCTAGTACTGTAGTTATGCACACTGCTATTACTTTTGAATTGGGTTTGGTTGTTAATAACAAATTTCATAAGAGAGTATATATACTGAGAAGCTACTGTGAATATCCCTAGATCCTTAAATAAATGTGTGCAGGATGATCTTGGGTGGACTCCAGCTATTATTCTGATTACACGCTTTTGTGCAATAAATACTTTATTCCTCAGTGATGAATTACCCAAAAATATGATGCCATATGAAATCAATGAATGAAAATAGGCGTAGTAAGCTAATTTACTAAGACGTTTATCACAAAAATTTGCAATGACCCTTATTGCATAAGTAGCTGAACTCAAACGTTTCAGCAGATCATCAATGTGTTTCTTCCAATTTAATCACTCATCGATGGACACACCTAAAAATTTGGAATATTCTACCTTAGCTATATGCTTCTGATTAAGGTCTAGATTTATTAATGGCGTCATACCATTCACTGTACGGAACTATATGTACTGTGTCTTATCAATTCAGTGAGAGTCCATTTACAAGGAACCACTTAGTAATTTTCTGAAAGACAGTATTGACAATTTCATCAGTTAATTCTTGTTTGTCAGGTGTGATTACTATACTTGTATCATCGGCAAAGAGAACTAACTTTGCCTCTTCATGAATATAGAATGGCAAGTCATTAATATATATTAAGAACAACAAAGGACCCAAGACTAACCCTTGTTGGACCCCATTCTTGATAGTTTCCCAGTTTGAGGAATGTGCTGATCTTTGCATATTATGAGAACTACTTATTTCAACTTTCTGCACTCTTCCAGTTAGGTACGAGTTAAACCATTTGTGCACTGTCCCACTCATGCCACAATAATTGAGCTTGTCTAGCAGAATTTCATGATTTACACAATCAAAAGCCTTTGAGAGATCACAAAATATCCCAATGGGTGGTGTTCGGTTATTCAGATCATTCAAAATTTGATTGGTGAAAGCATATATGGCATTTTCTGTTGAAAAACCTTTCTGGAAACCAAACTGACATTTTGTTAGTACTTCATTTTTACAGATATGTGAAGCTACTCTTGAATAGATTGCTTTCTCAAAAATTTTGGATAAAGCTGTTAGAAGGGAGATTGGATGGTAATTGTTGACATCAGATCTATCCCCCCTTTTATGCAAAGGTATAACAATAGCATATTTCAGTCTATCAAGGAAAATGCCCTGTTCCAGAGAGCTATTACACAGGTGGCTGAGAATCTTACTTATCTGTTGAGAACAAGCTTTTAGTATTTTGCTGGAAATGCCATCAATTCCATGTGAGTTTTTGCTTTTAAGCAAGTTTATTATTTTCCTAATTTCAGAGGAGAAGTGGATGAGGTTTCAATTGTATCAAATTGCGTAGGTATGGCCTCTTCCATTAACAGCCTAGCATCTTCTAATGAACACCTGGATCCTACTCTATCCACAACATTTAGAAAATGATTATTAAAAATATTTTCAACTTCTGACTTTTTGTTCGTAAAGTTTTCATTCAATTTGATGGTAATACTGTCTTCCTGTGCTCTTGGTTGACCTGTTTCTCTTTTAATAATATGCCAAATTGTTTTAATTTTATTATCAGAGTTGCTGATTTCAGACGTGATACACATACTTCTGGATTTTTTAATAACTTTTCTTAATATAACACAGTAGTTTTTGTTTGATAGTTTCTGGGTCACTACTCTTTCTTGCTGTCAGATACATTTCCCTTTTCCGGTTACAAGATATTTTTATACCCTTAGTAAGCCATGGTTTGTTACAAGGTTTCTTATGAGTATATTTAACTATTTTCTTGGGGAAGCAGTTTTCAAATGCATTTACAAAAATGTCATGAAATAAATTATATTTTAAATTGGCACCAGGTTATGGTACACCTCATCCCAGTCTAACTGCTGTAGGCTTTCCCTGAAATTTGCAATTGTTAAATCATTGACTGAACATACTACTTTGGAGGACTGTTTAGTATTGCTGAATGGAGCTATGTCATATATTGTAACTAGCTGTGCACCATGATCAGAAAGACCATTCTCAACAGGCTGAGCATTTATCTGGTTAAACTGATCTTGGTCTATAAAGAAGTTATCTATCAGTGAGCTGCTATCTTTTACCACCCGAGTAGGAAAATCAATAACGGGTGTCAAATTGAAAGAACAGAGTAATACTTCAAGGTCATTTTTCCTATTACCCTCTTTCAGTAGTGCGAGAATATTTTTAACAATCGCTGTAGACTGCTTTGCGGCAACTTTGGAGTGAGGATACACTGCGGCATTCAGTTTTACGGCACAGATGAGAGAATTGAAGGACTGACAACTTTATAAGTTGTTGTTAGTTCTGCAGCAGCAACGAGCAACTCTCCCAGGGTATCTCTTCAATCATGAATGCAGGAAAAGACTTTGATGTTGATGCTGCCGTGAATCTATCGGTGTGATTCTTCGTAGAAATGTGATACCTCCCATCTGCCTTACCTTTGTGAGTTATTGAGACGAAACAGCTACAAATCTGACACAACACTTCATGATCGGTACGTTCTTCCCTGAAAAAGACCACTCTTTTGTGTAATCATCCGAAGAGTGACTGTTTCTCTTTCCATTCTTAGGCGTTTTCGTAAACTACGATAAGATCATTATGCGGTAAACTGTCGACAATAACACTTTAGTTATCGAAGTACACTTAACGCCCTGCATACCCACAATACACTCTCCAAACATTACAAACTTGCACTCGTTGTTCGTATTACGTTTAGAAAGAATCGGCTTATCAGATCGCTGTCCAAATGGGAACTGCCCAATTCATCCGCATTGCGCAGCCTAAATAGTTTCAGCCCTGTACTGCTGGGGAAGTCGTATTTTCTCAGATGATGGCGCTAGATCTAGAAAATGCTTGCGTCGTCGATACCAGATAAGCTACATGTGTTGTGAGACGACCTTGTTAACATGAACTTGTTGACATAAATAAAATTAAATGGGGCTGCATTTACATATTGCGCTAACAGCTGGCGTTACTTCATACTTGAGCCAAGCTCGTAACAGTATCTCGCAAAATCGGGACGAAATTGTCTTGTTGGGTTCTCAGGATAAGAAAAACCGTAACGGTGATGGACCCGATATATTGGGACGGATGGCAATCCTAGGTACTCCGTTCACTGATGCACTTGTTTTGTCATTTCATGTGCACTTTAATTACACTTGAATTAACATGTGTAGGCATATAGCAAACTTGGAATCTGCTACAATAGAATAAGAGACAAAGATAAAAGATAATATACTTCATCAAAGACCAAGGGTGTTGTTAATTCAAGAACTGTAATCTCATATGGGAAAGTTCACATGCACCCACAGCAGACAAACGAAGAGCTAATGAAAGGATAATGGGAAGTCTCTTAACAACAGTAAATGATAATTCACTTGATGGCATATGAGGCTGTGAAAAAATGTGGAAAACATTGAAAGATTTCCACATGAATTTTGATTTGTGGGGCACAATGTTTGTATTACAGAAATGAGAGAACATCGCAAAGAAAGATCATCTTGCAAGGTGTAACGAACTGCTGTTCAAAGTATGTGGTTATGGCCAGTGCTTAATTTCTAAAATTTCAAGTGCCGGAATGCACCTCATCAGTCATACAACTCCTCTCCTCTACGCCCCAGCCATAAGAAATCACACGTTAGATTTTTGAAATCTTATGGTAAAATTTACAACAAGAAATCATTTTTTACAAAATACTCTTCTGAAATTCAAGTTTTTAAAACATAATTTCCTGCAATGAAAACAATGAAACAGCAAGATTTAATATAAACATGATGCATACTGATCACAACTTCGCAACAAAGTTCAACTTGTCTTGGGTAAAGTCCGCGCGCGCGCGTGCACACACACACACACACACACACACACACACACACACACACACACACACACACACACACACACACACACACACACACACAGTTCCTAGCCCCACGCCCCTGTACATCCCGTCAACTGTGCCCTTACGAAAGTTTGTAGGGGGAGGTAGTGCTAGACGTGGGGGTATGGTGCATTTTTAATATTAATGACGACTTGTAAATAGCCATAAAAAAATTTATAGTCGGCCATGTTAGAAAGCTGTGGAATACTGACTCTTAAATTGTTTTCATGAAACATCTGAATACACTACATTTATTCCTTTACCTTAGAGGTAATGGGGAGGGGGTGCATATCCCTGTTGTCCGCAGGTATGGGTGCCCTAGCATCGCACTGCTCACCCTTTGTCAGTCACAGACGCCAACGCAGCGGCAGAATATAGTTATGTTGCGATTTAATACAACCATGTGTTTGCCTTAAACCTCTGGTGCCGGCTTGTTCCAGTGAGATGAAAAAAATTTCCTTAGAGGTGATGGAGCGCCGTTCCTGCCAAAAATAAGTCCTGGTTCTGGCGTAGAACTATCAGACAAACAAGCATATGTGCATACCTTGAGGACTCTTACCTTCCAAATACAGTTTCGCAAGTACGTGGTGTAACGAGACGGATTTTTCTTTTAAGAAATTCAAAAACAGTCATTTAGAAGAAGAACGATGACTTACAAACACTAAATGTGAAACTGAAGCAAGAGCATTAGAAGTTTTGGCTGTCAGAAGAGTCACAGCACAATTAACAAAGCGAGGGGAAGTGTCCAAAGACGACGACGCCGTGGCAACAGCTAGCTTGCTATCTGTCACGGCAATTACAAAGAATTATGACTGTGATTCACGATATTTTCATTGTCAAGAGCACAGACGTAATCGTAAATATTGTCCGATACATTGTACAGTAAAGTTAGCAACACGTTTCCAAGTGGTAAACGTTTGTACCATCAACCTGCCACAAAGCAGTTGGGAGAAACAAGCTTATAGAACTAATCTATTAGAACAACGAGATGAATATAAATGTGTGCACTTAGTAACTACACCACATTTCATATTTTCCCTACATTCGGTAACTCCACAAATTTATCTGCAATGCTTCCTTTTCAAGCTCCTGTTTCTATCCCTCCTTCTACCTCATGAAATATTACTGATTGGGTTATCACTTGATAGCCCCTGTTTGCAGAATTATTAGCTGAGAGTGGTTTTATAACCCTTCTCAATTCATATGAGGCTTGGCTAGCTCGTTTGCAAGCTGATGAAGGGAAAGCCGGTAACTTTTCACTGTGTAGTTATACCAGCAAAATATTTTTGTTTGTTTACGCCAGCTACATTGAGTACACAAAGAAAACAATGATTGGCACTGTAGTGTGTTCCAAGCAATGTTATTTGTAGCACAAAGCTTGTCAACAGAGGCAACCCTTTTTGTTTAATTGCAAGATTTAAACAGTTCTTGGCTGCTTTGCTTCTCCTGTCATATGGTCAATTTTTTCATTACATGCTAGAAATCGCAATGACATTTTCCTTCACTTTAGGATTTTAGGTGGTGACAGCTGAGTGTGCATGAGGTGTGCTTGCCTGCTTTGCTGAGGAAGGCTTTCGTCAATAGCTACTTGTGTAACAGTCTTCTCGTTGGGCCTGTCTGCAACTCAGCGGTTCATTTTTACAGCAAGTAGTGATATATCCTGTTCCTAATATTCTTGTTAAATAACACTCTTTGTATGTCACGTGCATGACTAGCATAAAGACCTCAACTATGTAGCATTTTCTTCTGTTTTTATTTTCAAATACTGCACCTTCTTCTCTTGACATTCTATTAAAATTATCTACAATTATCATTCTATCCCTTCTTCTTCGGCCAACTCTGAGAGTAACTTTTATACATACATGATAAATCAATGCTGTTACCAAATGTTTTTAACTAGTCTACGTTATATGCTGAAAATATAATTTAAAATGTAGGCTGATTTGCAGTTCATGTTGTGTAATGGTTACTATGAGCAAATATAAGGTGTTATGATGACTTTATGATTCAAGAACTACACTAGGATTTGAATAGAACTCGGGGTTGTTATACTATATGAAGGCTCAGTGATGACTTAAGGCTCATAATGATAGTAAATGTTGTTCTGATTGATGACAATGTCATGATGATGATACAAAAAGCGAAGTTAATGTTGCCAGTTGGGACCATTGACCTGAAGTTAGGAAAGATATATGCCCTTTATACCCACTGATCAGCCAGAAAATTATGATCACCAACCTACTATCAATGTAACCCATCCAGGTGGTAGCAGTGTCACCTAGTGTGGAATGACTGTTAGTCAGGCACATGCGTGATGCATATAGTCTCAGTGAGAAAGCTGCCCAAGTCTAGAATGTGGAAGGCACACAATCTATCCGAGTTTGACCAAGAGCAGATTGTAATGCCCTGGATGCTCCGCATGAGCATTTTGGAAATTGCACAACTTGTTTGATGTTTAAGGAGTGCTGTGGTGAGTGTCTTCAACACGTGTCAAAACCAAGGTGAAGCCACATCCAGACATCGTGGGGTTGGGTGGCCACCCCTCATTACAGATGTTGGGTGTCATAGGGTGAGCAGACTGGAAAATGGGATGGGAAGCACAATGTGACAGAACTAATATCAGACTTTAATGCTGGGCAGAGTGCAAGTGTGTCTGAATACATGGTGCAAATATGACTGAAATGGGCATGTGACCATCAGCATTGGACATTGGCACAGTGTCAGAGCTTTGCATGGTCCAATGAATCTTGATACCTTTTCCATCATGCCACTGGTAGGGCGTGAAACCATCATTTTCCAATGGAAATGAAGACAAGCTTGTGGTGGCTCCATTATGCTCTGGGGAACATTTACATGGGCTTCCAAGGGCCCAGTGGAGCTTGTGAAAGGCACCATGTTGGCCAGGTAGTATCACACACTGACTGCAGACTACGTACACCCCTTCATGATGGTCATGTTTCCTGATGACACTGGCATTTTTCAACAAGATAGTGTTCCACGTCACAAGGTCTGAAGAGTGATGGAGTGACTTCAGGAACAAAGTGTCAAGTTATAATTGACATGTTGGTCCCACAGCTCACTAGATCTGAACCTGATCAAACACATCTCAGATGTGACTGAATGTGGCATTAGAGCTCATTGCCCCCCCCCCCCCCCCCACCCCCCACCACCACCTGGCCAGAATTTATGGCAATTATGTGACTTGCGTGCAGATGTGGTACCATCTTTCTCCAGCAACTTACAGAGACCTCTTTGCTCCCATGCTGTGATGCATCATTGTTGTTACCCATGGCAAAGATGGAGATACTGGTCATTAGGTAAGTAGTCATAATGTTTGGCTGATCAGTGTATAGTCTATATTACTTGTGTCTTTCATTTACAGTCATATTTTATACTGTTACTTTGTATTTTACTCGAAGTAGTTAAGGGTAAAATCTTGCTGTAACGAACTTCACACTGAGTAGAATATGTATGAAGAGAGAAAAATACTTGGGATGTACAAGTTTAGGAATTCAGCTGCATTTTTTCATGAATAAATATACATGTATTGCTGTAAATAGACAATACACAGTTACTTTGGTGATACAAGACTCACAGTGACATTAGTGGCCAACAATTTCTAAATGTCTTAATATTTATTTGGTGGAGAAACCAAGTACATCACATAATCTAGATTTTTCTCTCACATTTCAACATAGACTCAATTTCTTTGCACACATTTTCCCATTATTCTGCAAGTTTGAAGACACCCTTGCAATAGAAATCCATTCTAGGTGCACAAAAACACTGATGCTCTGCTTTCTGCATATCCTCCAGTGCCTCACATCTGTTCCTTTAGAGAACCAAAAAGATGGTAGTCAAAGAATGCCAAGTCAAGACTGTATGGAGGATGTTGAAGAGTTTCCCACCCAGAGTTTCTTCTTTCAAATTTGTGGTCTTCAGTCAATAAACATGGGACCCAACAAGCACAAACTTTTCAATAATCTAATCTTTGAATCATTTCTTACACAGCACTTTGTCCTGCTGTAAGCTTAGAAGCAATTTCATTCACTGTGGTTGCCTGTCCTCTCTAATGAGCTCACCAGCTATTTCCTTGTGCATTCCATAGAGGCAGTTTATGGGAAATGTCATGAGGCTCATCTTGAGTAATTGTTTTCCCATCTTTGAAATGCTTCCCCCATCTAACACTGCTAGCATCCATGCAGCCATCTCCATTGGCATGACGAAGTCTGAGGTGAATTTCAGCAGCAGATTTTCCTTCTTTAACAAAGTAATCAATGTCAGCATACTGTCGAAATGGTTGGATGGTTGATTTGGGGGAGGGGACCAAACAACAGGGTCATTGGCCCCATCGGATTGGGGAAGGATGGGGAAGTAAGTTGGCTGTGCCCTTTCAAAGGGACTGTCCCAGCATTTTCCTGAAGTGATTTAGGGGTTTGAGCCCTTGTCCTCCCAAATGTGAGTCCATTATGCCAACCACTGCACCACCTTCCTTGGTAAACATTGATGTCTGCCATTTTGAAAGGACTGCCTGTGGTCATCTGATACACTAATGATGTTACAATAAAGCAACATATGGTGGAAAGTCTGCAGATTACAATCCTGCAGTTATTTTTGATATATTGTTTGAATTTTAATTTTAACAATTCGTTGCTCACAACTTTCAGTATGATCATCATAATTTACATTTGCTATCTGATAATTGAGGAATATGTCATGTGGTAACTTCAATGACTGTGCACCTACTTTTGGGATTCTGTTGAGTGTTACCTTGTCATAAGCAACAAAAGCTATAAAAAAGTGATAGTGAAGAGGAGGGTAGGATTGGAACATTTCACTGCAATGTATCTGACTAGCAGGGCAGGACATTAATTTTGTTTTCATTTATGTAAACTTGTGATTGACCATGATACTTTATTTTGAAACTGAAGGAACATCTTGCATTCAAATATTTTTCACTTTGTCCACAGTAAGTTTAAGGTATGTGTAGGTTTGGAGTAATACTGTGTGATATGAGAGCATTCCATTTGTATACTAAGCTATTTAAGGTGATTTATTGATGAAATGGAATAACTGTATTAATAACATGGAACTACACTGAAGTGCTGAAGAAACTAGTACAGGCATGCGTATTCAAATACAGAGATACATAAACAGATGCTGGGTCGGCAAAGCCTATATAAGATGATAAGTGTCGTGAAGTTGTTAGGTCAGTTACTGCTGCTACAATGACAGGGGGTGCTACAGTCAGCACATGAGTAAATGGGACACAGCATCTCTGAGGTAGCAATGAAGTGGGGATTTTCCCATATGGCCATTTCAAGAGTGTATCGTGAAGATCAGGAATCTGGTAAAACATCAAATCTCCAACATCGCTACAGCCAGAGAAAGATCCTGCAAGAATGGGACCAACAACTACTGAAGGGAATTGTTCATTGTGACAGAAGAGCCACTCTTTCACAAATTGCTCCCGATTTCAATGCTGGGCCAGCAACAAGTGCCAGCATGTGAACCATTCAACAAAACATCATTGATATGGGGTTTCGGAGCCAAACGCCCTCTCTTGTACCCCTAATGACCATATGACACAAGGCTTTACACCTTGCCTGGGCCCATCAGCACTGACAGTGGACTCTTGATGAGTGCAAACAGGTTGCCTGGTCCGACAAGTCTCTTCATGTACAGGTGGGGAGACAATCTCATGGATCCATGAACCCTGCTTGTTAGTAGGGGACTGTTCAAGCTGGAGGGAGCTCTGTAATGGTGCAGGGCATGTGCAGTTGGAGTGACATGGGACCCCTGACACATCTCAATATGACTCTGACAGGTGACACGTACGTAAACATCCAGTCTGATCACCTGCAACCATGCATGTCTATTGTCTATTCTGATGGACTTGGGAATTCCAGCAGGACTATGCAACACTCCACATGTCCAGAATTGCTACAGAGTGGCTCCAGAAACACTCATCTGAGTTGAAACACCTCCACTGGCCACCAAACTCCCCAGACACGAACATTGAGTATATCTGGGATGCATTGCAACCTGCTGTTCAGAATAGATCTCCACCTCTCATACTCTTACAGATTTATGTACAATCCTGCAGGATTCATGTTGTCAGTTTCCTCCAGCACTACTTCAGACATTAGTCAAGTCCATGCCATGTCGCGTTGTGGCACTTCTGCATGCTCGTGGGGTCCTACACGATATTAGGCAGGTTTCTTTGGCTTTTCATTGTACAACGTAATGGGTGGGTACTACACTCCTACTACAGGAATTAGGTGGATTGGAGATTAGATTAGATTAGATTCATTCTTCATTCTGAAGACACAAAATGAGATGATTCATCTGGGCTTGGCACAAGTCAGAAAATTTAAAATAAAAAAACATAACATTTGAGTATAATACTTGCTACCCTGATCGTTTGTTAGGAGATTGTCAAAATATGTGAACACATTACAGAGAAGTGGAACTGGTAATATTTACAATCACAATGAAATATAGTTATCCAGTTATGATAAATTTATCATACGCAAAATACATAATCTTGACTGTTGTGACCATGTGCCATCAAAACTGAAATCTAACAACCACTTTTATTTAAGCTGGTCTAAGTATCTCTGTTAAGATATTCATTTACAGGGCAGAAGGAGTTGCCTATCAAACAGTCTTTCAGATTCTCTTTGAACTGCCTGTTATCTGAAACCAGGTGGGAGATGATTAAGCGAAATATTGTGGTTTATTAATGAGAATATTTTGTGAGTTGAAATACAAATGGAGTTATGGATTAGGTCACTTGTGAATGACGTTAAATCTGTTGATATTTATATAATGTTGATGAGTTTAGGATTATCATTATTTGAAGAGTTTATGTTATGAGAATAAAGTTGTTGTTGGGGTAATGCTATTTGAAGAGTAGTATGGTATATTCATAAAAGCATAATTGTTTGTGAAAATATGAAATCTTGAAGACAGCAAGAATTTGCACATTGAGAGATATAATTACATTTAAGGTGCCATGTTTACTGAATTTTTAAACAAGGAATAGTGAAATATATAATCATCCATCAGGTCATGGTATCTGCCAATAGTGCAGTAAACTGTAGTTGGAAGTGTTTGTTACCACTATAAACATGATTATATATTTGAAAGTGCGTAACTGACCTCTTATAATGATTTGAAACACAATAATAGCTAAGTTGTTCACTTTTAGGAACAAATTCATTTTGCTTGTATATCTGTGCCTGAACTAATATTTTCACTTTGGCATCCTGTAACAGGAGCAGCCATCCAAATAGATGTATTTTTGTTCAGTATAACTGCATATCTTTTGTCAATATTTCCTTTGTAATCGATGTATGTAGTGCTTTTATATTAATCTTTGGCTCATATTTGCTTTAACCAAGGACACATGCAGGTACATTACTACATATCTACATTTTTATGACTGAACTAATGCCCCACACTGGCTTCACACAGGTGTCACTAAATAGCTACAGCTGGACAATTTGTCTAGCAGAATGGTAATTTCATTTATAGGCCACAGCATAAAGTTATGGCCACTTGCTGTCTGCCTGACTCCAGTGCCAGTTCAGCATGAGCTACATTTTCAGTCTGACCTTTCCCCAAATTTTTCTGGTGATATCTTTAATTTCTTTATGATTAAAGACATGTCCAGCAATATTTAAATTTATTCATTTTGACATCTTAGCTTTAACTCAGTGAGTGTGCATTATGATGAAGAATAGGCATGTAGTATCTCATTGAACATGTGCCTGCATGTCATAGAGCAACATTTGAAGAGGGCGTAAAACTCAAGAGTTTGTTCATATATCGGTTTTCTTCACACCTTTGTCTTTGCACTAATTTTTTGTATGAAGGTAGCAATGTGAAATAGCAATCTCTATGCAAAACACTCACCTGAGGATGGCAGAATGGTTGTCAGCCAAAATATCGTGGCAAGAAGTCAATGTGAACCAGCTGCAATCACGAAACGTAATGGAATACTCTATATGCCAGGAAAATTTCAAGAATAGGTTGACAGGACACATTCTGCGGCATCAAGGTATAGTCAGTTTAATTGGGTAATTCAGACAAATGTGTGGCAAAGGGGGCAGAGTGGACTGGAGTGGTTGGTGAGAATTTTAGGAGATCAAGACTTGTCTCCAGTATGCACTTCTGAATGAATATACGACGCAGTTATGAAAAAGATTTGCATGAACAGTGGTGGCTGCTGTATAAGAGCACAAGAGCATGTGAACACTAACTTTTGACATCTTGTGGATTTTAGTTTTTCTTTGAATGCTGTTAAACATAATGTAGATTTGGTAATCTCAAATACAAAGCACTAATTGTGCCACACTGTGCTACGTATTACTCCTCTAGACTCAGTGAAATTTGGCATCATGGTTGGTCATGAGAACACCTTCACCTTTAAGCAGCTTCTGTGCATGCACGACTGGTGTGACAGAATTGCCTTAAGGGCCAAATACATATGGATTTGATAAACAATGTGCACAGTTCACAGCATGCACTGCTAGCCCTTACCACTCTAGGCCATCAGGTAGTAGCTCATAACAGCAGACTTTTATCTACATTTGCTTGGCATAAATCTCGCTAGGTGGTCATACGCTCCACAGATACGCAGATTCACTCACTATATAGTAAAATTAGATCAGACTTCACTATATGTTATACTTATCTCATAGAAAAACTTATTTTGTGGAATTCTGAATGAGATATAACATTAAGTTTTGGATTTTATCATAGAGTAATCCATTTGAGGTATTGAGAACCATAAAGCACATTATCATCCTCGATTGTGGGACTGTAGTATTTGTACATGCTCCTGACATCTGTTGATGATGTTATAGTGGGTCAAGTTTATCTGTACTGTAGGCCCACATTGTACATATATCTGAATATTCATGAAAAGCTGTCTCTTTGGTTTCTCTGATATTCACTTAAATATTCAGGGGTCAAAGATGGTGTGCTTTTGGCCCATATGGCTCTCAGTGCCTCATTTGTGTTCTAGTCAAGTGATCTTGTTGACAGATAGTAGTACTTGAATTTAATTATGTCTGCAAATGGCAGCTTGTGTTTGGAACTGGTTGTCTACTGTGCGGGCATCGGCTTCCCTGTGAGTGTCAACATGAATGCTGTTGAATCTGTATTAAGCACCAACAGAAAAAAAATTACCAGGAAAAGTTAGCTGCAAAGAAACTAAGGTACGTCACACCAGATCCGTTGTCTGAGAAAGTGATGAAATCAAATAAAGCTGACTACAAATGAACATTTAACAAAGGAGTGTATAATAAACATAAGTTGTTATGTGGGTACAACATCACAATGCCTGATTTTCATCCCAGAAGTTAATTTGTTAACTAATACGTGAATTAGGGATCTTGGACATATGTCCAAAAATTAAAAAAAGCACGAATATTTCCAATTAAACAAAAATGTGAAACAAAGAGAAGCAAAAGCTTAAATATTATTTCATTCTTGCTGTAAACTGTACTTAATTAGATTAGACTAGTACTTGTTCCATAGATCATGAATACGACACTTCATAATGATGTGGAACGTGTCAGGTTAATAAAAGGTGTCTATACAAGATATTATATTACACAGAATATTACATGACACTTAATATTTTTAAATTTTTTGTGTGGGTTGGGGAAATTACCCACTTACTGTACCCAAAAATTCATCTAATGAGTAGGAGGAGTTGCCATTAAGAAATTCTTTTAATTTCCTTTTAAATACTATATGGGTATCTGTCAGACTTTTGATGCTATTAGGTAAGTGACCAAAGACTTTTGTGGCAGCATAATTTACCCCCTTCTGAGCCTAAGTTAGATTTAACCTTGAGTAGTGAAGACCATCCTTTCTCCTAGTGTTGTAGCCATGCACACTGCTACTACTTTTGAATTTGTTCGGATTGTTAATAAATTTCAGAAGAATTTATATATATAATAGAGGGAAACATTCCACGTAGGAAATATATATCTAAAAACAAAGATACACACACACACACACACACACACACACACACACAAATATATATGTGTGTGTGTGTGTGTGTGTGTGTGTGTGTGTGTGTGTGTGTGTGTGTGTGTGTGTGTGTGTGTGTGCGTGCGTGCGTGCGTGTGTGTGCGAGTGTATACTTCTCCTTTTTTCCCACTAAGGTAAGTCTTTCCACTCCTGGGATTGGAATGACTCCTTACCCTCTCCCTTAAAACCCACATCCTTTCATCTTTCCCTCTCCTTCCCTCTTTCCTGATGAGGCAACCGTTGGTTGCGAAAGCTAGAATTAAGCGCTGGCAGGTTGATAGAAGCACATACATACACACAAAATTCTAGCTTTCGCAACCAACGGTTGCTTCGTCAGGAAAGAGGGAAGGAGAGGGAAAGATGAAAGGATGTGGGTTTTAAAGGAGAGGTTAAGGAGTCATTCCAATCCCGGGAGCGGAAAGACTTACCTTAGGGGGAAAAAAGACGGGTATACACTCGCTCGCTCTCGCGCGCTCGCGCACACACACACATATCCATCCACACATATACAGACACAAGCAGACATATTGCCATTTCCTATGTTTTGGAGAGGAACAGCTGTGTTCTCATGGTTGGTAGTGATTAAGGGAACTCTGACAGCATGATGGGATGTCGTGGACAACCAGCATCCTTATATATCATCTCTCACACAGCAGTAAGGTGTGGGGCTACAGTGAAAATCTCTAGCTCTTTAAATAAGTGTCCGCATGATGATTATGGATGAGATCCAGCAATTATTCTGATTACACGCTTTTGTGCAATGAATATTATTTTACTCAATGATGAGTTACCCCAGAATATGATGCCATATGAAAGCAGAGAATGAAAATAGGCATGGTAAGCTAATTCACTGAGATGTATATCAGCAAAATTTGCAATGACCCTAGTAGCATAAGTAGTTGAACTCAAACCTTCCAGCAGATCTTCGGTGTGTTTTTCCAGTTCAACCCATCATCAATGCCTACACCTGGAAATTTTGAATATATTACCTTAGCTACAGATTTCTGATCGAAGTCTATATTTATTAATGATGTCATTCGATTTACTGTGTGGAACTGTATATTCTGTGTTTTGTCAAAGTTTAATGAGAGCCCATTTGCAGAGAACCACTTAATGACTTTCTAAAAAACATGGTTTAAAATTTCACCAGTTAATTCTTGTCTGTTGGGTGTGATAGCTATACTTGTATCATCAGCAAAAAGTACCAGCTTTCCATCTTCGTGAATATAGAATGGCAAGTCATTAATATATATTAAGAATAGCAGAGGACCCAAGACCGAACCATGCCACACCCCATTCTTGATTGTTCCCCAGTTTGAGAAATCACCAGTTTTTTGCATATTATGTGAACTGCTTATTTCAACTTTCTGCACTCTTCCAGTTAGGTATGATTTAAACCATTTGAGTGCTGTCCCATTAATACCACAGTACTTGAACTTATCTACAAGTATTCCATGATGTACACAATCAAAAGCCTTTGATAGATCACAAAAAATCCCAACGGGTGACTTCCGGTTACTCAGAGCATTTAATATTTCATTAGTGAAAGTATATATAGAATTTTCCATTGAAAAACCTTTCTGGAAACCAAACTGACATTTTGTTAAAACTTTATTTTTACAAAGGTGTGTGCCCGCATCTCGTGGTCGTGCGGTAGCGTTCTCGCTTCCCACGCCCGGGTTGCCGGGTTCGATTCCCGGCGGGGTCAGGGATTTTCTCTGCCTCGTGATGGCTGGGTGTTGTGTGCTGTCCTTAGGTTAGTTAGGTTTAAGTAGTTCTAAGTTCTAGGGGACTTATGACCACAGCAGTTGAGTCCCATAGTGCTCAGAGCCATTTGAGCCATTTTACAAAGGTGTGAATCTACTCTACAATACACTACTTTTTCAAGAATTTTGGATAAGGCAGTCAGAAGTGAGATTGGGCGGTAGTTGTTGACATCAGACATATCCCGTTTTTTATGCAGTGGTTTAACAATGGCATACTTGAGTCTATCTGGGAAAGTACCCTGCTTCAGAGAGCTATTACATATGTGGCTAAGACTCCCACTTATCGCGTGGGAACAAGCTTTTATTATCCTGCTGGAAATGCCAACAATTCCATGCGAGCATTTATTCTTGAGAGAGTTTATCATCTTCCTAATTTCAGAAGGTTCAATTGTATCCAATTGTGTGGGTAAGACCTCTTCCATTAACTGCCTTGCTTCTTCTAATGAACCTAGATCCTATTTTCTCTACAACATTTAAAAAATGATTATTCAAAATGTTTTCAACTTCTGGCTTGTTGTTTGTCAAGTTTCCATTCGCTATGATGGTAATGCCATCATTCTGTACTCTTGGTTGCCCTGTCTCCCTTGTAATAATATTTCAAATTGTTTTGATTTTGTTATCAGAGGTATTAATCTCAGACATGATGCACATGCTTCTGGACTTTTTAATAACCTTTCTTAACGAAGCACAGTAGTTTTTATAATATTTGGCTGTTTCTGGGTAATTACTCTTTCTTGTTGTTAGATACAGTTCCCTTTTGTGGTTACAAGATATTTTTATTCCTTTAGTAAGCAAAGGTTTTTTTGCATGGTTTCGTATAATTAGAGTTAACTACTTTCTTGGGGAAATATTTTCACATTATCTTAAAAGTGTATATTTTATATTAGCATCGGGTTCCTTGTACACCTCATCCCAGTCTGCTGAAGATTTTCCCTGAAATTTCTAATTGTTGAGTCATTAAATAAATGCACAACTTTGGAGGGTAGTTTTGAATAACTGAATGGAGCTATGTCATACTCTAACTAGCTGAGCACCATGATCAGAAAGGCCATTCTCAACAGGACAAGAATTTGTTTTTGTAAACTTACCTTGGCCTATGAAAGTGTTATCTATCAATGTGCTGCTGTTCTTTACTATCAGAGTAGGAAAATTAATGACAGATGTCAAAAAGAAAGAACAGAGCAAGTCTTCCAGGTCATTCTTCCTATTACACTCTTTGTGTGAATCAACATTGAAGTCCCTACAAATAATAATTTGCTTTCCCCTATCTGACACACAGCACAACAAGGCATCTGAGTTTTCCAGGAATAAATGAGTTTCCTGAAGGGGACCTATATACTGTTACAATTATAAAAGAGCCCTCCTTCAGTTTAAGTTGACAGGCACATGCTTCTATAAGTTGCTCTGGACAAAACTTTTTGTGTCTAAGCTTTTTACGCAGCGATAACTTTTGACATATATGACAACTCCTCCTATCACTTTATTCTCTCTACTCATGTGTGCAGCTAGTTTATAACCACTGATATTTACCTTTTCCATATCAGACACAATGTGATGATCAGACAGGCATAGTGTATCTATTACATTACCAGATTCAATGTCATCCAAACAAACCAAGAGCTCACCTACTTTATTCTTCAATCCCAGAATATTTTGGTGAAAAATGGTAACATTATTTTTTGCTTTACTTTTGTGAGAATCTACTTTTTTCTTTAAGCCACCAATATTTTTGTTAAATATGGTAACATTATTATTTACTTTACTGCTGAGAGAATCTTGTGAATTTTGGACCTCTCTAACACCTGCCTGCCTGAACTTCTCATTGAATACTGGTATTAGTCTAAAAAAGAGGTACATCCATGAGTACTAGTGTCCCCCCTTATGGATTTCACTAACAGCACTGCCAGTTTACCCTTCCCTTTCCTATTGAGGTGTAGGCCATGCCTTGTGAAATCCCCCCTATCAATAGCCTCGACAGGAACCAATCCAATGTCTGACAGAGTGGCCGCCCTATGCAACTGATCCAACTCCATATTTACCCTCCTGACAGAGCGGTTCAACTAGGGCTGATCATGCAGCACGAAAGCAGGCACCAGCCCAACATTGGTATGGGTCGTTGCAGAGGCTATTTTCACCAGGTCACACTCAATACTGTAGCCATGATCCCTATCAACACTGTTTCCCACTCCACCCACTATCGTCACATGATCCTCCTTTGAGAAACCCTTGCACAAGGAACCTAGATCCTCTTATCATCTGGCTAAGACATGCACTTGGCTTGCAAAAGTTTGTGACCTGGTACCTGTGACCTAATTTTTCCTGCAAAATCTAGCCCACACCTCTTCCATTACATACAAAACAACAAAATTCAACAAAAACAATTCTTCTATTTTTCAGACAAGTTATGCCTATTATTATTATTTTTTTTATTATTATTATTGACAGCAGATGAATTTGTATAAATGTGCTGATAAGTGTAACTGCTGTACAGCACATCCTATTAATTTTACACTCTCATATTTATCTGAATTTAAAAATTTGTGAACACCCATAATGTATACCTACAAGGTGCCACTGTGCATGAGATAGACACGTATCAAGTGCTGCATCAAACCAGTTGTCTGGTTGATACCAGCCAGAACAAAAGTGAATAACCTTGAAAAATTTAGAATTCAAGTATGGTACACTAAATGGTGTCTCAGCATAGTTGGCATTATAAGCCAAGAAACTAACATGTTATACTTACAAAGACTCAAAATCCTATGTCCAACTGATACCAGCGAGAACAAAAGTGAATAGTGCTGAAAAATTCAAGAATACTAAATGTTGTCTCAGTGTAGTTGGCATTATAAATGAATTATAAGTCACAGGCACTCAAAATGTTATTCACAGACACAAATCTCTGGATTAGAAGTAGAGAATTCAGTAGGGGTTATAAACAACTCAGCGAGGATGGATCACATTGTTTTGCCAACCAATCGAAAAATGTTAAACTTGTGGAGCTGGAAATTAAATTACTAAGGTGATGTTTAGCTAAAATATCATTCCTAAGAAGTTAACAAGGTGAAAGCAAAGCACACTGCATAACAAAAAACGTCAAGCACCCAAAAGACATGGTCAGACGTCAGTGTAACTTTGTGTGTGTAAACACCAACAATGGCTACGCAAAAGATTAGAGTTGCAATTCTCTGGGACAGTTAGAAAGGCCACTAGAGTGCATTATTGTTGTTTGTATTCATTGCTATTACCAGCTCTGATAGGTAATAAAGGGCACAGAAGCATCAGAAGTTGAGTGATCACTGTGAAGGACATGAAGATGCTGCATACTCATGAGTTGGCATTATTAGCACCTGTCAGAGCTTGCAAGGGGCCTCATTATGGTTCTCCAGTTGGCTGAGTGGTCAGTCCTGTAATATTCCAATTTGTGGGGCTTTTGGATGTAGCAGTGGACTGATCTTGAACTGCATGGAAACATGAGGGTAAGAATTTTGTCATCAGGTTCCCATTGACTCAGTCTTGATAGAACAGGGGAGGATTGTCATATTGTGCACATGCACATCATAACCATGTCACATCTCTGCCTGCCCCACAAGAACAAGTAATGGACTCACTATGACATTCTATGTCATCCCCTATCATTCATCAGAAACTAGCAGTGATTGGACTGGTGTTTTACCAGCCCAGGTGTAGGGTGCCATTAAGCACTTCATTTGGCGTGTTGCTGTGTCTGGGATTCATGAACTTACGATGAACAGCATCACACTATGTTCAGTGATGAGTTTTGATTCTGCACTGCCCCAGGTGACTATCATTGACCAGTGTGGCATGACCTGGAGAGAGATCCCATCTTCCTATGTTTTGGAGAGGAACAGCTGTGTTCTAATGGTTGGTAGTGATTAAGGGAACTCTGACAGCATGATGGGATGTCGTGGACAACCAGCATCCTTACATATCATCTCTCACACAGCAGTAAGGTGGTGCTATTTTTAGCAGGATAATGCTCATCCACACACAGCACATATCTCTGCAGCTTGCCTCAGGAGATGAGACAATGGCTTCAACATCCTTCACAAATAAATCAGAGCATTGAGATAAGCCAGATGATGCAGCATCACATAATAAGTGTGCGCATACTGCTGAGTTCATTGTAAATTTGACTTAGTTTTGTAATCATCAAACTTTACATACCCTCTCATCTGTGAAGTTTCATTTTGTTTCCATCCCCCTCCTAGGTGCTTCACCTCTTTTGTCAGATGATGTATATTGATAGCTCAAAAATGGGACTCTTCATCATCTTGATCGATTACTTTATGGCAAAAAATATATGGGCGAGCTGCTAACCAATTCATGCCAGAGATATCCTGATGAATCAGTATTTGCTATCATGTGGATTAAGCATATTATAGATGGCAATGAATCACTGATAAACAATTATAGTGACTAGGGACTAAAGGGCTCTGATGGCACATGATCTGCACATGAACTGGTCATGTTCATTCCAGATGCAATCACGTTTAGATGAAACATCTGTGAGCATAGCTCTATCAAAATTTAGCACTGCTCGTGTCTCTCACCAAACTTTCTACATCTTGGCAATCCATTGTAACAAGGCCAGTGATGTTGGTGAATCTACTGCCATATGTAAATTCATGGGATGTTGGTACTACAATCCAGGTGGGAGAATTTAGGAAGTAGTGGAGCGAGGTAATTGTTTTAGGCCATGAGGCACAACTAGCTTCTTTCACATCCTTGTCTTTCCTCACAAAGTTCAGCTAGATGGACAGCAACAATGGCCTTAGAAACACAACTGCTTATATTACTTTTGGTAGAAAGACAGAAAAGTACAGAACTCAACAATCCAAAGCCTGGGCTGTGGAGCTGGAAAAGGAGTTGAATAATATCAAATGGGTTATAGTGGATGACAAAGATTTATTCAAGGATAGGGATATGTACCATACTAGATTAATTAAGTTCAGTATCTCAGAAAATGAAGGTTTTACAGATGTAGACAAGAGGCCCGGTTGTTCACCAAAGTAACTTATGCAAACAGCTAAAGATGTTGTGACAGAAATCACTACGGTAGGGAACAATTGACAGGAATTGGGGAAAGAAATACAGTAGAAGAAGAATGGGTAGCTTTGTGTAATGAAATAGTGAAGGTAGCAGAGGATAAAGTAGGTAAAAAGATGAGGGCTAGTAGAATTCCTTAGGTAACAGAAGAGATACTGAATTTAATTGACGAAAGGTGAAAACAAAAAAATGCAGTAAGTGAAGCAGGCAAAAAGGAATACAGACGTCTCAAAAATGAGATCGACAGGAAGTGCAAAATGGCTAAGCAGGCATGGCTAGAGGACAAATGTAAGGATGTAGAGGCTTATCTCACAAGGGGTAAGATAGATACTGCCTACAGGAAAATTAGAGAGGCCTTTGGAGAAAAAAGAACCACTTGCATGAATATCAAGAGCTCAGTTCTAAGCAAAGAAGGGAAAGCAGAAAAGTGGGAGTAGTATAGAGGGTTTATACAAGGGCGATGTTCTTGAGGACAATATTATTGAAATGGAAGATGAGGTAGATGAAGATGAAATGGGAGATATGATACTGCGTGAAGACTTTGAAAGAGCACTGAAAGACCTAAGTCGAAACAAGGCCCCGGGAGCAGACAACATTCCATTAGAACTACTGACACCCTTGGGAGAGCCAGTCCTAACAAAACTCTACCATCTGGTGAGCAAGATGTATGAGACAGGTGAAATTCCCTCAGACTCCAAGAAGAATATAATAATTCCAATCCCAAAGAAAGCGGGTGTTGACAGATGTGAAAATTACTGAACTATCAGTTTAATAAGTCACAGCTGAAAATACTAACGCGAATTCTTTACAGACTAATGGAGAAAGTGGTAAAAGCCGACCTCGGGGAAGGTCAGTTTGGATTCCGTAGAAATGTTGGAACACGTGAGGCAATACTGACTATACGACTTATCTTAGAAGAAAGATTAAGGAAAGGCAAACCTACATTTCTAGCATTTGTAGACTTAGAGAAAGCTTTTGACAATGTTGACTGGAATACTCTCTTTCAAATTCTGAAGGTGGCAGGGGTAAAGTACTGGGAGCCAAAGGCTATTTACAATTTGTACAGAAACCAGATGGCAGCTATGAGTGTCGAGGGGCATGAAAGGGAAGCAGTGATTGGGAAGGGAGTGAGACAGGGTTGTAGCCTCTCCCCGATGTTATTCAATCTGTATATTGAGCAAGTAGTAAAGGAGACAAAAGAAAAATTCAGATTAGGTAGTAAAGTCCATGGAGAAGAAATAAAAGCATTGAGGTTTGCCAATGACATTGTAATTCTGTCAGAGACAGCAAAGGGCTTGGAAGAGCAGTTGAACGGAATGGAGAGTGTCTTGAAAGGAGGATATGAGATGAACATCAACAAAAGCAAAACGAGGATAATGGAATGTAGTCGAATTAAATCGGGTGATGCTGAGGGTATTAGATTAGGAAATGAGACTCTTAAAGTAGTAAAGGAGTTTTGCTATTTGGGGAGCAAAATAACTGATGATGGTCGAAGTAGAGAGGATATAAAATGTACGCTGGCAATGGCAAGGAAAGCGTTTCTGAAGAAGAGAAATTTGTTAACATAGAGTATAGATTTAAGTGTCAGGAAGTCGTTTCTGAAAGTATATGTATGGAGTGTAGCCATGTATGGAAGTGAAACATGGCCGATAAATAGTTCAGTCAAGAAGAGAATAGAAGCTTTTGAAATGTGGTGCTACAGAAGAATGCTGAAGATTAGATGGGTAGATCACGTAACTAATGAAGAGGTACTGAATAGAATTGGGGAAAAGAGAAATTTGTGGCACAACTTGACTGGAAGAAAGGATTTGTTGGTAGGATATGTTCTGAGACATCAAGGGATCACCAATTTAGTACTGGAGGGCAGCGTGGAGGGTAAAAATCGTAGCGGGAGACTAAGATGAATACACTAAGCAGATTCAGAAGGATGTAGGCTGCAGCAGGTACTGGGAGATGAAGAAGCTTGCACAGGATAGAGTAGCATGGAGAGCTGCATCAAACCAGTCTCATGACTGAAGACAACAACAACAACAACAACAACAACAACAGGAAAAATTTTGGGTGAGTTTTTAGTGGATCACATAACTTCTATCACAGGGCAAAAATGACATATCAAGGGCCAAATGGCACTTATAATGGAATTTGGAGGAATCAGTAAATATCTTACTGCAATAGACATTTGATTGCAGTAGAAGAGAACCAGCAACCTCCAACCACAATTATTTAAAGAATTGAACTCCATTGTATAAGACAGCTTCAAAAATCTGACTACTGGATGAATATAGTGTGGGCCATATCTGCTCTGTTGTAAGAAAAGCTAGTTTTCCATGCATCTTAGTGTTTGTCATGTCAACCTGGACTATGTCTCATACAATTACTTCAGTGATAGATTTGGATATTGTCTGCAAAATGTGTTGCAAATAGTTAGTAGTAAGAAGTTTAGTGCCACAACCTAACTTTAGGTGAAATTTGTAAGAAGCTGCTGTGGAGTGTTGTGTTAGCTACCGCTGTCCGGTAAGCATAGTGTGGCAAAATGTAGTTTATAGCAACATGTACACAAAAGAGTTAACAGATAGGCTAGCTGTGCTCTGCAAAGCCAGTAACATGTGGTGGTGATAGCCAGAATGGGTAGTATGATGAAACAACGCCAGAGCTATACGTACAAGGGTCAACTGAAAAGTAATGCCTCCACCTTCGTAACTCTTAAACATTTGGCAGCAATGGTAGCAACAGGTACTGGCTTGTTCCATAGCCTCTTCTCTATGGCTCCAGTTGGTGGGAAGCCTTAGCACTGAACAGTTGTGTTGTTACAGTGTAAAGTATGGAACCCTGCACAGGCAGTCAGTCAATGTGATTTAAGCAACATGCGATCATTGCATTATTGACAGCAGAAGGTGTCACCCCAAAGGAGATTCATCAGAGAATGAAAGCAGTTTATGGTGATTGTGTTGATGTGAGTATTGTGCATCTTAATTCCCAAACATGAGAGGAGTTCCTGGCAAATTTCAAGTCTGCGCTTTCATTTCAGGAGTCAGCATCCAGGGTACCCATTGTGCACAGATCTTCAGATAGCCAAGCAAAGCAACATGACCCATACATTCTTGTGAAATGCCAATTGTGCTTGAAATTTCTCTGAGTAATACGACAATTGTCCTGAATCAATCTGCCAACATTTTGCTTGTGAAACTCAGTAGTTGCTATCCAACTCTTTGTCTGGCATGCAGGTCAGATGGTCCCGCCTCAACATCTTTAAACTTACTTGCCCAACGATGCACAGTACTCACATCAGCACAATCACCATAAACTGCTTTCATTCTCGGATGACTCTCCTATGGGGTGACACCTTCTGCTGTCACGAATTCAATGATTGCACATTGCTTAAATCGCATTGACCAACTGTCTGGGCAGGGTTCCATACTTTACACTGTAACAACACAACCGTTAAATAAGGCCTCCCGCCAACTGGAGCTGTAGAGAAGAGGCTATGGAACAAGCCAATACCTGCTACATAACAATACTGCCAACTGTTGAAGAGTTAAAAAGGTGGAGGAATTACTTTTCAGTCAACCCTCATACATTTTGAGTTATGTGACTGAGAACCAGGCAATAATGCAACAAATACTTCCTGCAGCAGTATAACTAACTGTGAATTTCGAGACAGAGCTATTCAAAGACCAGCAACACTATCACAAAGCCAATGCAGCACTGCATGATGAGGTGATCAGCTGCTGCCAGCTGCAGCAGTGGGTCCGAGACCAGGACAAGGCAGCTGCCTCTCTCACAATGTCCACCCTGGGAGGCTTGGTACTGCAGTGCAGTGGATCTGCTGTCTACAGCAGCTGCCGCCAAACTTCTGCCAGGAGGCAGCAGGTCATGCCCTTTACAGCAGTCATCCTGTGTCAGCAGCACAGATGAGAGGCACGCCGGGCTTGCCTAGGAACAAGTTGACATGAGAGGGCTAATGCAGAAAGAAGTTTCAACCACCAGTCTGTCACAGGGCTCCACGAGTCCATCACTCAGTTCCACCCTCAGCCAGCTGACCCCACACAAGTAATAAATTAAGACAGTATGTTTGATGCTTAAGTTTTAGTGGATGAACAGTGAAATATAGTAAGTGATACTCTTTCACTATTATCATTTTATGGGGGTGGGGTTCAATGAGAAATTTTTTTGTGAAGTAGTAAAATTTGTTTGAAGTTACTAAATGGGTGAATATAGTCTGGGTACTTTTTCAGTGCATGAGTTATGCTGCCTCAGGCAAGCTCATAGTTTCTAACTGTAATACTTGTCTTACAGTGTTAAACTGTTAATACAATATTGTACTGTACCTCTTAACAGTCAGATTATGACAGAATTTTAAATTTTAAAATTTGGTCAATAATTATGTTAAATATTGAAAAGCAAATGTTTTTGACCCTGGAGCCATTCGATATGCTACCCACAATTGAGACCAGCTGACTGTGCCCCAGGTTAGTTGTTTAGTAACATAGATTGGCCTCAATGTCATAACTGTTCACAGGTAGCAGAATTATAACCAAATCTGATAGAGAACAATGGGGAATGGGTAGTTACTGGAATGATAACAGATGATAGGTGAAGAGAAATTAGGGACTTGATCAATAGTGAATACAAGCAAAGGGTATCAGACTGCATGAGTAAGAGGAGGCCAAATTTATTTTCTATAAGAGAAATATAAGAAGCTTAAAGAATTCTGGAAAAACATAATAAAGTTAAAATAGAAGTTGGTAAGGGGTAATATGTAAGACAAATAGGGAGAGAAATGACTGTGGCTGCACATAGACCAAAATATTACTTCATTCCCTGTTATAATCGGGGAAACAGTAACACATTGGGGAAAGTTTTTATAATTACGTGAGACACATTGAAAGAAACATGTCAAGTAAGCAACCACTTGCCTATAGCAGGCTGATATGTAGTGCATAGGCACACATAGCATGAAAGAGTCTTCATTAGCTTTAGTTATCTGGCTCTTTTGTTAGTGAGAAGTACAAATACATACACAGTCACAATGACACACTAACACACTCTACAGTGGCTGCATTGTGAATGAACAGTATGCATTAGATGCAGATGGAGTTAAAGTATTTAATGTCTATTGCCTCAGCAGCCTCTTTGTCTTGTGATGTATTTTTAGAAGATACAGTGTGTTGCTGTGTTGGTGTTTGGTTTGATGATGGTAGCAAACGCCACAAAAAAATCAGCTGAAATAAAACAGGGCAATGCCACCAGAGCAGCAGAGTTTACAAACACCACTGTGAAATTAGCTGAACTAAAATGAGATATTGCTAGAACTGTGGCACAAATGCCCAAGATAAAAAATGAGAATGCAGAAACCATAGCACTTAGATGAGGCAGCGGAACCAAATGCAATTTCTGAGACTAAAAACCAAATTTAAATTCTGCAGTCAAAATACTGAATGTGAAATTGCGAAAGCTAAATGAGACTTGCAGACTGAGAGTGCAGACATATAGGCTGAGGTTTCCGTCAGTCTGGATGAGTCGATGAATGCATGTGATGAGAGAGTTGCCAATGTGGGAACACTATAGTTGAGTCAGAGTAAGGTGATCTTTGACAGTTGCAGTGGAATGTGTGCATCAACTGCATGTGCCAACCTCAATGAATAATGTAACATGATTTTGTAAATATCTCTATGGCAATGCCTCAGTGTTTTCACAGATCTGTATGTAGCTATTTTTGCCTGCAGCTAATTTTACTTCATAGTTGAAAGGTGGCAACAGAGCTACTGGCTGTCACAGATCTACTATGCAGATCTGACTATAATAACTGCAAAAATTGTAGAGAGAGCCAAATGCATGGATAACAAAAAGGAACTACCCAAGCAGGCACAACAGGAAACAAGTTGGCAATTAAGCAACAAACTAACAGGAATGCCTATTCTCAAGCAGGAGGTGTCTGCAGTGTGACAAGGAAGTATACCTGTGGTACAGGTCTTGTCATCGGGTTTGAACACTGTTTCCAAAGCAGTGTGTGGACATACCTCTGCCTAGCTTGGTTGAACACTTATCATCCACCCAAAGGCAAAAGTGAAGAATTTAGAAGTGTATGTGCATGCATGCATGCAGAGTGGTTTATTGTGGAGCAGACACTTGATCAGGGGGAACTGCCTGGTTTGATGTACTTAATGATTTGTGAGAACAGCACTAATGAAGATTTCTACACCAAGTTTCTGGCAGTGTACTAGAAACTGGCCACACAAGTAAATGCAAAAAGAAGTGTATCAGGCGTATCATATATGACGGTCATATCAATCTATGGTAATGTATGCTGCTCCCTTTGTCATTCTGGCAGGATACCTTGGCTGATGAGGAATGGTTTTAGTTCAATTTGCACACACTTTCCGCCTCAGTATGGCAAGCACAAGTTGGAGCACTGTCGACAGAACAGTGCCTCAACATTTTAAGTTGATTGGATGGCACTGAGGAGTAAGAGACATAATGGTACATGCTAGAACACAGAGGGTGGAAAATGGACCATCACATGTTTCTATGCAGGGCAATGATAGGCTGTATCAGCACAGTACTTGGGGGATGAAAAAGAGAGTAAAGAATAAGCATAACTGGGACAAATGCAGTGATCCACACCAGAAAGAGGGAGGAATCTAACTTAAGGAACCTAAGGTAGGGGTTCATGTGGTAGTTGAAATACATGACCAAGGACAATGTCACCCAGGGTACACCTAATTAGGGAAGGGCAACACATACAAAATGTGCCGTACTGATGACCACAAGTGGATGACAACACTGACCAATATTGTGGCAACCCAGAGTTGCCTGAAAAGTCAGTCAGTGTCGCCTCATAAAGATAACCATGGAAGTAATTATAAGGCTAGTGAATTCCTGGATTCTGGTTTGAGGATGATGCTATTTTTAACATGTTTTTATTCAGAACTGGTGGAGAGTGGCAGCAAATTAGTGGATATGCATGTAAAGGGCTCTCACTGACCCCTATTTTTGAGGGAAAAAAGAACATGTGGAGGAACAGGTCTTGGCATTGCTAAGTGACAGAAGAAGTAACTTCCAAATGAATGCAATAGATATCAGTAGGTTATCACTAGATTTTATAATTAGCAATTATTTACTCTGACAGTCATGGTTATGGACTGGATCCACAGTGATTAATTTGCTTAAAGATCCAGTTGCTTGGGGAATGAAGGGCAGTACAATTGTATTTAATTTAATAAAGTATAAAGAGGACAAGGAAAGTTTCATAGATGGACCACTGGAGCTAAAAGGTAATTTATTGGGAGAAATAAGTTCTTGGTGTGGTCTGTTTACTGTCCTGAGGTAGTAATGAATATTTCACACACCTAACCAATTGAGTGGAATCTGACAGACATGTTGCAGCTTCTCATGGGTTAGAGAGCCTCATACATGTGCAATAAGATTCAGAGTCCATTAATGAGTACACTCCCTGATACCCCACACAACCCAAGTGAACACAGATGTCATACACTGAAGAACATGATAGGCTGCAATTGAAGCACAGTCAGACAGTAATAATGGTTGGAGATGTAGCCCACACAGTAACAGAAAGCTAATACAGAGTGTAGAATGTAACAGGGATCACATTATGGCAGAGTAACACTTTGATGTGCCCCACAGAAGAATAGGATATGCCCGCTCACCAGTGGTTGATAACAGTGCTGTAGTATCCATGGTAGAAAAGTTGCAAAAGTCAGGTGATTGTTAGAGGGCTGAGAGTTTTTTCTAAATGTCAAAATGACACATTTGCAAGGACTGTGCAATAATTGGTATAGATGTAGATAGATGAAATACAGAGCACATTCAGGAGAATGTCAGATCCATATCCTGACGTGCCATGCAGCATGGGGCTGAGAATAGCCATGCCATTTGCTGTATGTCATATTTGTTTCTTAGACTTAATTTTAATCTGATGATGTGCCCATGTTTTATTTTCTTATGATATGTAGAACTGGAAGACACTAGCATTGATGGTGAGAGCTATTCACACAATGTCGTCTTCTCAGCTTACTGTTGCTTGCCCATTTACTGCGTTCTGTCACACTCACTCAAAGTAGCCATGAGATTTCACTCTAAGAAAGAGAGGTGAGAAATAATGCATGGAAATTACTAGATGTGATGTAGTTGTACAGACAAACAAATGATCAATTTTAGAAAAATTGGATGATTCATTCGAGAGAGAGAGAGCTTCACAAATGGAGCAACTCAATAATGTGTTGACCCACCTCTGACCCTTATTCAGCTAGGAATTGATAGAGTTCTTGGACAGCCTCCTGGGGGATATCATTCTAAATTCAGACCATTTGTGACATTAGATTGTCAGAATTTCAAGGTGGTTGCAGGGCCCTGTCCATAATGCTCCAAACGTAGTCAGCTGGGGAGAGATCTGGTGACCTTATTGGCAAAAGTAGAGTTTGGCAAGCATGAAGACAAGCAGTAGAAACACTCTCCATGTGCATGCAGGCATTATCTTGCTGAAATATAAGCCCTTGATGGCTTGCCATGAAGGACAACGAAACAGGGCATAGAATGTCATTGACATGGGGTACGCTGTAAGGGTGCCCCAGATGACAACCTCAGGGATACTGCTATGAAAAGGAATGGAACCCCAGAAACCACTTCTGTTTATCAGATCGTATGGCAGGTGACAGTCACCATCACCCAGGGAGTTTCCTGACATGTCTTTGGCCTGGAATCTCATTGGCTGGAGTAGAAACATCTTCATTGATGAGTCCTGCTTTGAGATGAGCCCTACAACCAGCAGAGACATGTCTGAAGACATTCCAACAGCCATCCTCTGTTTACATTTCAGCAACATAATGCCTGCCCACACGCATTGAGAGTTTCTACTGCTTGTCTTTGTGTTTGCCAAACCCTACCTTGGCCATCTAGGTCGCCAAATCTCTCACCAATTTAGAATGTTTAGACCATCATGGACAGGGCCCTCCAACTATATTAGGATTTTGGTGATGAACTGTGCCTATTGGAGAGAATTTGGCATGACATCCCTCAGGACATCCAACAACACAATCCATCAGTCCCAACCTGTGTAACTGCTTGCATAAGGGAGAGATGTAGACCAGTTTGTGAAGCTATTTTTGTTGAATAAATCAGCCAATGTTTTCACCCTTTAATTAATATGTTTTGTTACTGTACCTGATCAATAAGCCAAATGAGGACTACTTTACTTCCAGAAAAGTTTACTCAAGGAGATACCACAGTGCTCTTGGGAAACACCATATGTTATAATTAAAATGCAGCTACTCACAGAGATGCAGTGTGGTCTGTAATTATCATATAGCAGTGAAATCTGGTAGATATTCTAATACAGAACCAAGTTAGGCTGAAAAAAATTAGCTCCTATTTTCGCCATCGGGTGCAAATCTTGCAATGCGAATGCGAGAAAGACATATGGAAATGGTCATTTAGTCTGTGGGTGTACTGCTGATACAGAGTGTCCAATACACCCATGCACTGTTCAGTCAATAGATGTGCTCATATAAACTACCAGAACCAAAAATTATTATGGATTGAATGTTTAGTATGTGTGTAAGAATAGCAATATACTTAAAAAGACCTGTGCAAGATTTTTGGTTACCTACTATATGCAATATTTTTGCTGCTCACATATGCTGAACGCATACTTTATTTAAATGCATTTGCTCAGAAGACAATGGTTAAGGAATAGGGAATGAAAATATACAAAATAAGTAACAATCTTGTTTTTAGGTCAAACAATGGGACATATTTCTAAGTGAAAAACATCCTGGACTGAGTTCTTGATTAATATAGCTTTGTTTTGATTATGTTTTAACTTGATACACAGCTGAATCCCAAAAGAATTTTCATACTTTTTTTTATTTTGTGGATGATGGTTAATGTTTGCTTGTCATGTTAGAAAGTCACTTTTGCTTGTGTCTTTGTGTGACTATATTCACATTATTTTTTGTGAACCACTTGTAGGCCTGTTTAGCTGTCATCTGAACTGTATGTGGCAAGTGATAGGGTGGAAGTTTGATTAGTATGTTGGTGTTATTAACAAAAATTAAAATAGAAATTAATTTATGGAGATTAAGAACAAGATAAGACCTAATATCAGTCCTTAAGAAACTCAAAATGCTATATTCCCCCATTCTGAATTTAATTTCACCCATTATCTAAAAGAGGAACTTTTTGTCCTGTGCACCATGACAAAAGCTGAGGATCCTGTTGTTACAAAGCAGAGATATAGGGCAGCAATTTATACAGAGTTCCCCCCCCCCCCTCCCCTCCCCTCCCCCCCCCCCCCACACACACACACACTCTCACTCACTCACTCACTCACTCACTCACTCAGAGAGAGAGAAAGAGAGAGAGAGGGAGAGAGAGGGGGGGGGGGGGGGGGAGGGAAATGCTAGTAGGAAAGAGGGGAGCATCCCTAGAAAGGAAACAAATGACTCCAGTTTCACCTGCAGTGCTTAATAGCTTCTTCCTGAATTGTGCAAATTGTGAAAAAATCTGCTACCTCAAACATGTGTAAAAATAATTCTGAAGGTAGTTTGAACAATGTAGGCCTACCTAAGTTGAGATACGTTATTTCCAAGTCGACGGAGGTTAGTTGCAAGATTGTACATTGAACTGTGTTGAAACACACATCTATGGCTTCTAAAATCACATTTTGAAATATATCATTGATATTACAGTGTCACCTCTGATTGACCTCATCTACATCAACATCAGTACTCTACAAGGCACCTGACAGTGTGTGGTGGAGGGTACTTCTGGTACCACTAATTGGTGTCCCTTTCCTGTTCCATTCATGAATGACACATTGTTGAACCTCTGTATTAATTACAATTTCTTGAATTTTCTTGTTGTGTTCATTTTGTGAGAACAATTACAGGCATTCCCAACAGAACATCACACTGGACTCACTTCAAAGAACAAAATATATTAACTATGCCTCTATGCCTTCCCAATGTATTAAAGCTTCTCTCCTTTCTCAAAAAAATCCAGAGACTTTTAACTTACATAGGTTCCATACACAATTATGGAACAAAAATAATATAGACTTAGAATGTACTAGATTAAAGAAGTCCCAAAATAGTTTCAAATACCCTACCTCAAAAGCTGTATCATAAACGAACCCTGGCAGTGGGAAAGTTACGTTACAATTCCTTTGAGATGTATTACAGAACCTATCAATAAACAGTTATGTTTATGAAATAGAAGAATTCTACAATACAGTAGTGTGGTATCCTACACCCTACATGTAAAATATAAAAAAAAATGTCTAATTGTTACTGTAAGTGTATACATGATCAGTTGTTGGAATAAATAAATGAATTAATTCCTTTAACATAGTGTCATAACATGACTGTATAATTTTTTTATGAAGGTAAGGGTCCATCTATGCAACAGGTTTGTCTTCAATGTGATAATATAATAGGTTACCAAGTAAAATTTTCTACTCTACACAATGAAAGATTTTGGTAGTCACTAAATATACTGACAGCTTATTAGCTCTCCTAATACTTCATTTGTGAGATCTTCTATGGCTTTCTCTATGGAGTGCTCTTTACAAAAGACAAACTGAGAAGCAGTTGGCGATTTCTCCTCAGAGAAATGAGCCAGTATTTTATCATATCCTACTTTCCCAAACACTTTCGTAATACCTGGGAGGAGAGAAATGGGCCCATATTAGAGGTGACTTGTTTATCTCCAGTTTATAGCTGGATGCAACTACAGCATATTTAAGTCTGTTGAGAAATATACCCTGAGTCAACATTTGATTACAAAGAAAGCTTTTGGGTATTGTTATCAGTTCAAGATTTTTGTACCATACTAGAAACATCATCATATCCAGCAGAATTAATACTTTCCAGTAACTTCATGACCTGCATAACCAAATGAGGGATTGTATGTTTGAAAATAGTGCTGCTGGTGGTGCATGTGGTTTCTGCTGAAGTAAATCTAAGGCATCTGCATTTGATTATTTTTTTAGTGGGTGTAATATTTGCTGCCATTGTGAAGAAGTAACAGTTGGATGTAATGTTCAATTACTTTCAGTGTGTCATTATTTTATTGTGATTATTTTTTGAAATCTAATTTCACTCACATTGCTGTTTTTGTTCATTCCTTATTCAATAAGGCATTTGCAGAACAGATGTTGGTGGAATTTAAACTTTTAATTGCAGCTTGCCCTGTGAATAGAGCTCTGTCTTCCTAGTACTAGATACTTTAATTGGAAATGACATCTATCCCCCTTCCCTACTTTCATTTAATGTTACATTGTACCCTTAGGCAAAATCCAGGTTCACAATGTTGTAGAAATATGTCTAAGAAAGAGTTAAATTTTGCATCTTCACTCTGTACTTTGTAAATTTCTCCAGTGTTCCCCCAATAATTTATTTCTAAATGTTATGATCAAGTCATTGTTTGTGGTTGTGTGCTACTGGAACAATATCTAGACCAAAGCTACATTTACCAGGAAAGGGTAAACATAAGACTGAAAACAGCATTTTCTACAAAGAAGTAAAATTGTGCAATAAATGTTATCAATAAATTCTATACAAAGAAGTATTACACAGATAAAATACCACACTTTGGGAGGAGGTCTGCAAATAGATAATTCTAACATCTGATCCTCTTTCTTAACCCAACATCTTACTCATTATGCAGGAATGCTGACTCATTTTTTCAGGAAACCAATCTTCAACAGCCTGGTCCTGATGTCAGCTGATAGTGTGTTTAGACTAACATGTTACATTGTACCCTTAGGCAAAATCCAGGTTCACAATGTTGTAGAAATATGTCTAAGAAAGAGTTAAATTTTGCATCTTCACTCTGTACTTTGTAAATTTCTCCAGTGTTCCCCCAATAATTTATTTCTAAATGTTATGATCAAGTCATTGTTTGTGGTTGTGTGCTACTGGAACAATATCTAGACCAAAGCTACATTTACCAGGAAAGGGTAAACATAAGACTGAAAACAGCATTTTCTACAAAGAAGTAAAATTGTGCAATAAATGTTATCAATAAATTCTATACAAAGAAGTATTACACAGATAAAATACCACACTTTGGGAGGAGGTCTGCAAATAGATAATTCTAACATCTGATCCTCTTTCTTAACCCAACATCTTACTCATTATGCAGGAATGCTGACTCATTTTTTCAGGAAACCAATCTTCATCAGCCTGGTCCTGATGTCAGCTGATAGTGTGTTTAGACTAACATTTTGAAATAATATATATATTGCGTAGTGTGAGCGGTATCGGTACCATGAAATGTATGGATTGTCCACCACTTGCTTTTTACATTATTAAATAACTTCTTTGGAAAACAGTATTTTTCTGTAGGGATAAACATTTTTAAACAGGCTGGCCTTGTATTCAAGAGGAGGGAGGCTCCAGTATCCATCTGGCCATCTTGACTGAGGTTTTCCATGGTATCCTTAAAGTTGGTTCCTACTATAAGGCCATGCATGCTTGATGACCTATCCCATCCTTGCCAAACTGCATGGAGCTACCCAAAATATCCGAAAATTTTAGTCCAAAGATCAGAAAACTATACATGCACCCTAACGTTCATCACCTTCAAAGTAGTCACCTCAGGAATGTATACAATGATCCAAGCATTGGAAGTCCATAGGTTGAAGGGTATGCAGGAACAATTGTGATTCCACTTGGGTGTCTTCAATGGAGACAAAATGTCACCCTTTCAACACGATTTTCATCTTCAGGAACAGGTGCAAGTTGCATGAGGCTAGGTCTGGTGAGTAGAAAGAGTGGTTACCATTTCATTTATTTATTTTTTTATTTTTTTTGGCAGGAATTCCTTTACAACAAGCAAGGTGTGCACAGATATGTTGTCATGTTTCGTCAACCAGTCTTTCTTTTACCAAGAGTCCGGCCATTTGAAGTGAACATTTTCCTTTTGTCACCTCAAAACTTTGCAGGGAAACTGCCCATTTACAATATAGAATCATTTCACATGTATTATATCAACAGACAATGTTTGTTACAAACACTCTGAATTGTCGGCCTTCGGTCTTCATGAATCGCATCACACACTTTCATGAACATTTGTTGTGCTGTTCATGTTGACAGTCAACCAGAATGTTTGTCATCTTCCACACATTCTTAGCCTCCTTGAAGTGCTTCAATCACTCAAACGTTCTTGCTTGACTCAATGCACTCTTACCAAATGCCTATTCCGGCATGCAGTGGGTTTCAGCTGCCATTTTCTTTCACCTGAAACAGAAAATCTGCTACTCCTTCACATTACTCATTTCACAATTCAGAGAAGTATTGAAACATATCCTGAACATACCACTACAGCTCGCAACTGCATGAACCAATGATGATGAAACTTTGTGCCACAGTAGCTAAGAGATGTACCTTAAGACATCTGGAGCAGAATGTCATACTGCTGCTAGTTTACTGGTACAATGAAATTCTTGGGTATTTCAGGTAGCACCTCATAGACCTATAAGTATGTAAATACCTGAATTATGTTTTATTTTTGTTGGTTTTAACTGAAAATGCCATGATATGCTCAATATCCTGATAAAAATGTTCCATGGACAAATAAAACTACTATTGGTACTACTACTACTACTACTACTACTACTACTACTATTACAACTACTACTACTATTATTACTTTTCTTCTATGATCTCTGTCTAAATGGTTAGCAAATTTTGGGAACTTTTAAAAATGTCAGTTTATCACTAATTACTTCACATACCTATTAAACTCTGAAGAAGCTCTCCACTATGTTGCTGAATTGACACCTGGGAAGTTGAAGATTTGAGTCAGTCTGTGAGACATGATCATGCAGCATGATTGGTAGCAAACTGACTATGAATGAAAGACATTTTCTGTAAAAAAAAAAAAAAAAAAAAAAAAAAACAACAACTCGACCTTGCACTAGGGAAACTTAAAAATACTTGCAAAACTATAGTTCTGTGTGGCAATTTTAATATTGACCTCATAGCACACAGTTCCCAAAGAGAGAAATTCCTTAATATTATTCAAGAATATAACCTGTGCACTAAAATAAACTCCCCTACACACATAACAAAAACTAGTGCTATACTTATTGATCAGATCTTTGTGAATACAGACATGCACCCCTCAGAAAACTTTAATATTGGCTACAGTGATCACAATGCACAGCTACTTGCCGTATATGGAAGTATTGACTTGTCTAGGAATGGAAGTGTTATCTACAAGAAAAAAATTCAGCATGCAAAATATTGAGCACTTCAAACATATGCTAAGTACCCACTCATGGAGTAAAATCTACAACAGTTACAACACAGATGAAAAGCTGGATAATTTCATTGAAATTTATAGGCATTGTTTTGAAATTACATTTCCAAAAAAGCTAATAATTTGTAAAGGCCCCAGCAAACCCAGAACTTGGATTACATCAGGTATCAAAGTATCGTGTAGAAGAAAATGAGAACTTTTTGTACTATCAGATAGTAGCCCTGAATTTGCTCACTACTTCAAAAAATATAAGTTAACTCTGAGTCATGTAATAAGGAAAGCAAAATTAAGGGAAAATGACAAACTTATTATGGAATCATCAAACAAAGCTAAGACAATGTGGAACATGGTACAGAGACTACTGTTTAAAGGTGGAAACACACAAAAGTATTGTACTGTGACAGGCAGGCAACAAGATCACTGATCCAAAATTAATTGCTAACCACTTCAATACTTACTACACCAATATTGCTGGTGAGCTAGTGAAGGAACAAATGGGAAAAACATCAAACAAAATATTACAGGAAATTTCTGGAAATAGTGTAACAAATACATCCATGTTTCTTCGACCAATAAGTAAACACCATAAAGTCATTAAAAAATAAATATTCTGCCAGAGTTGATGATGTGCCAGACTATATTATAAAAGTATCAGCTGAACAGATACTTGCACCACTGATAGATATATGCAATTCTTCACTATCAAGTGGTATTTTCCCACAACAGTTAAGAACTGAAAAGTTGTATCCCTTTCCAAAAAGGGTGATAGGCAGCAGATGTTCAACTATAGGCCTGTGTCACTCCTCTCAGATTTTTCAAAAATCATTTAAAAACTAGTTCTGTCACAATTAACTGATTTCTTTAACAAAAAAAAAAAAAGATCTCAGGATGTCAGAATGGCTTCAGGCCTCAGTGCAGTACTGAAACAGTCACTTTTAGCCTCATAAATCATATTTTAAATTCAGTGGTAATCACAAATGCGTTTCAGGGATTTTCCTGGATTTAACAAAAGCATTTGATTTAATAGACCATGAAATTCTCCTAAGAAAGTTAGAGTGGTATGGTGTAAGAGGCCTGCCCCAAGAGTGGCTGAAATCCTACCTAGAAAATCACTCTGATAGCAGAGGTAAAACACATGAGAAAAAACGAACTCCAAGCTTATCAATTGAAACCTTCCACATTAACCTTTTTGTACCACAAGGCTCTATTTTAGGTCCTTTTCTCTTCTTAATTTTCATAAACGACTTCCCCCTACACGTTCAACACTCCTAACCAGTGCTTTTGCAGATGACACGAGCATATTAATTGAATGTGAAAACGTAATGGCACTAAGTTTAAATGCTAAAGTCACAAATGAAAATGTCACAGTTGTTTATGAGGAATAAATTACTGATAAACCCTCAAAAAAGAGTCGTCTTACACTTCCATACAGAAAAAAATAAAAACAAATTAAAACCAAACATGTCCATGGAAAAGCAAAGAATTAACAGTGTCACTGAAACAAAATTTCTTGGCATCTTCTTGCAAGACAATTTTAAATGGAATTCCCACATCACATCATTAAATTCTAAACTATCAAAAATGACTTACGCAATGAGGATTATATGGAACAACACAAGTACTGAAACAGTTAGAGTGGTGTATTATGCTTGCATACACTCCCTATTGAGATATGGCATCATATTCCGGGGAAATTCTCCTCATAGCATAACATTATTCCGGAAACAAAAAAAGATAGTGAGGATAATGAAAAATGCTAACAGCCTAAAATCATGCAAACCATTCTTTAAATAACTGGGGATTCTACCCCTACCATGTATCTATATACTAGAAGTTGTCATGTACCTAAAAAAAAGCATGCTAAAAAATGGAAATGTATTTATTCAAAATAAATCTGTATATGAACACCATACAAGGGCAAATAGTGACATACACAGACATCATTGTTATACCGCAATGTGCAAGAAAGGTGTATCACTCAGGTTCACATTTGTTTAATAACTTAAAGGCCATAAACAAAATCCATAGCTTTAAAAAATCTGTAACTTCATATCTCTTGGAAAACTGTTTTTACTCAGTAACACGGTATCTTGAAAAATAAGTTAATTTCTGTTGTAACAATATAAAATGTAATGTAACAATATAGCAATACAACAATTTATAAATGTAATGTATACACTCAATGTAACAGTATATTAATGTAATGTCATTTTGTCCAACATCTAGGCTATAGTATATGCACCTCAAAGATTCAGGACATAAACATACATACATACATACATACATACATATTAATATATTATGTTTGTGTGTTTATCGACCTGCCAGCGTTTTCGTTTGGTAAGTCACATTACCTTTGTTTTCAGATATAAATAAATGAACATTTGGATTTAAATCACAGTTCAGCCTGTAATTTTAATTTGTCAAAAATCTTGATTACAATGTATACTCTGCTAAAGAGGAAAGAAATATTATTTCCAAAATATGCTGACATTTTTATATGGAGAGAAACAGAGTTGGATACTTTCATCTTTGGAACCAACAGATCAGAGTTAAATCTGCAGGACGATTAGGTATCAGCTTTGTGCCATACTGTAAGTGATTAATTTTGTTCAATAATCAGTCTGTCAATTTTTCTGGGTGCTCTAAAAATTATAATATAATACAACTAGTGGACAAAGTATTTAATTATGCTACCAACTTTCAACTTTCTTCAGCATGTCAACACAGACAAATCTAAATGTGTTATTCATTTTATTGTTTGTTGCATTTTCATGTATTGTGAGTCTGGACAGCAAGCACTTTTATAGAAAGTTTCATTTCGTCTGTAGTTACTCACTTAACTAGTCATTGGCACTTGACACATATATAGTTGCAGAAAGATTTTTTGATCTTAATCTAGACAACAAAAAGGCACACCACCAGAGACATTTAATTCAGATATATACTCTATATGTGGAGGAAAACAATGACTTCAGCAGTAAGTTCAGATTCTTTTGTTTTGAAGTAATTGTTTTTAATACAAAATATTTTGAGACATAATGTCATTTTATGGATTGTAAAAATAAAACATTTATGATTGTTGATTTTATTTATTTATTTAGTCTGCTGATAATATACATTACAATGTCCAGGATGATACTGAATCTGACTTAAATTTAGTGTTTACACAGAAAAGTAATCAAATTTATCCCATGGTACCATAAGGAGTGGGAAGAAAGACTCTTGCTGCTACATAGTAGCCGTGAGAAGGGTGGAGGCCAGATGGTACAGGACAAATCAGCAACAGGGTACTAGTGCTAGCCTTAGTCAGGTGTTAGAGGATGTAGGGTTTTTGTGCAAAGGTTTTGGCAAAGAGGATCAGGTTATTGTAGTAGGAGCAGCAAGGAAGAGCCTGGCAATGACAGTTTAGCTGAGCAATGATAGTTCAGTGAACTATAAGTTATCTCTGTGCACTGAAAAGACACAATGATGAAGTAGTTAGACAATAACCTTTTTTTTTAAGCTCAGATACCATGAACTAAAATATAGTAATAACCACATAACTTTGGTTTTGAACTGATGGTGGTACCAGCAGATATGCTCCTAAGACACATTGCCATCTTCCGTGCTCTTCTTGTATGTGCCTACCTTGCCTCCGAGCAATAATGATATTTGTCACTGTAAGCCATCAATGGGATTTTGTAGCTTGTCCAGTTGTTGAGTTATGTCTGGTTGTTGACACTGTTACTGCTGCATGTGAATGTCATAGGTGATGTATGCCCTGCATGTAGACCTTGTCAGCTACTGAGAGCAACAATGAAATATCACTTGCATGGGAAAGTGCCACAGCCATTCTAACTGCCTCTGGCAACTGTGTTCCCCACACAGGTTGCAGTGTTATATCTGGCAACTCAGGGTCATAGACCAAGCTTCACAGGTGCAGCCAAAATTCCAAAGATGACTTATCCTCTCTCTTTTCATCATGTAGTGTATGTTGGATATGTTGTTCCACTCACTGATATAGCCACTCAAGGAATCATTGTTTAAAATGCATATACTTCTGTGTGGCAGGTGGGCACAGTATTATGTCTGCACTGATCTTTGCTGTTTTAGTGTCAAATGTACTAACAGTGATCATAAATTTGGTATCTTTGTTTACAGCACTATAGTGCTGGAAATTCAGATTGAGCACTGCAAGCCACAATTCAGGTTTATAAGGAATAAACTGCAGTGAATGTATTTTCATCTTGCTGCTGCTATCTGTCGAATTGCTGTTGCTTGATGCAGTAGAAAAGTTCAATGCAGCACTTTCCTGGTTTGCAATGTCACTTCATAAATCTTCAATGTCCTTTAACATAGCATCAGACTAATCTATAGTACTGTGTGTCACACAGGTACAAATGTCTGCGGTAGACAATACTGAACTGTGCTGCATTTGTTCATCTGCAGTGGAATTCAATATACAGGATCACTTCTGAAGCCAACTAAAGGTTATATCTGTCCACTAAAGAGATTCAGTAAAGTAGTTAGGCAATAACTCTTTATTTTTAAGCTAAAACACCATGAACTGAAAAATCTAATTCAATACAAGGAATAGTAATAAAAATCAGAGAAGATTGTCCATGCACTCATCACCACAGAATGATGCTGTGCTTCAATGTGCATTCACAGATGTTCTTCTGATGAGTCCCACAACAATAATTACAGTATTAGGGGTGATCTGGATGAAATATGATTAGCAACTACACATGTAAATGCAAATTTTGTGGTGGTCCTGCAGTATCATGTCTAGTCCTGTATGAATACTGTTGTGAGCCCTGTGAACAGTGGGTTGAGCAGGTGACTGCAGACTAAAATGAAATCGCGTATGAGTAAATTGCCTGCTGCTGCAGTTCGTAGATGGGGTTATGTCAGACATGGCCTACATCTGAATAGGGTAGGGGAAGATAGACTGGCTGAGCTTATTGCAGATAATATACAGGGGGGCCACAATCACACAAGCAAGATTCCTATGGTTACTGATGTCCGAGAGACACTTTTGTTAGGTCAGAATCAGGATTCAGACATGCTGTTTTGAAAGCAGTCAAAATAACAGAAGAGTCCCACAAAATACTTAAGAATGCTCAGAAAAGTAAGGTTAGCTTATTTCATCAGCATATTAATGACTGAGTAATAAGAAAGAAGACCTTACCTGTTTGGAAAATTTAGAGAACTCTGAAGAGATAGACATCCTGTGTCTCTCTGAGCACCACATAACCACAGGGTTAGATAAATTACATGTAAAAGATTACAGTGGAGTAGCTTACTCATGTGAAACTAATACGGGAAGAGAATGAGATGTGGAACTGATATGGGAAAAAAGAGACATTACATAATTAAGACAGAGCATGAGTTCAAAAACATTGTGACAAGCAGATTTTATAGTGATCAGCACAAAAGTTGTCCCTGTGAATTAATACAGAAAAATAGCTTATTTTTAATTGTACTTGGATATAGATCACCAGTGGGAAAATTTGAACAGTTTATGAAGAATCTGACTTCCTTAGTGAGCTGTCCATCACAGCAGCAAGCAGCTAATAGTCTTTGGTTTCTTCAACACAGATTATGATAGGAAACATTATGTGGAAACATTGTTTGGATCCTACAATTTGATCTCTGCAACAAACTTTCCAGCATGGGTGAATGGATCCTAATTGATAATGTTTTCTTTGGTGAAGTTCAAATCAAGAAAACAGCTGTTTACCCAGTAACAAATGCTCTCTCTGATCATGATGCACAGTTAGTTAGGATAAATAACATAGTGTCTTACAGTGAGGATACTCTTCAGTGAAAGTCAGTTACAATAATTAATGACTCCATAAGAAATGTTGTTAAGAACAGTTTAGAAGAGATCATCTGGGATGAAATTTATAATGAACAAAATGCTAACATAAAATTTAGTCTATTCCATTATTTGAAAATAGATTTCCATAAGCTAATCAGGACATTAACCAGATAAGAAAAAAGAGAGAGAGAGAGAGAGAGAGAGAGAGAGAGAGAGAGAGAGAGAGAGAGAGAGAGAGAATAAGAGAGAGAGAGAGAGAGAGAATAAAATATGACCCACTACAGAGAGATTACAGTATCTTGTGATTGGAAAAGGGAAATGTACCTTCTTGCAAGAATGAGTAGCCTACAGTAGTTCTACACTACAAAAATTACTCAAAATTACTAGGAAAGATTATTAAAAATCAAGGAACATGCCCATAATATCAGAAATTGGTAACTGTGACAATGGACTTAAGGCTTTATGGGATATACTATGATATTAGCTTGCATTTACTTCACTTTGTCTCAAGTGAATATTTGGTTTTTTTATTTATTGTATTCTTGTTTCAGCTGCCATTCTGTACTGCTTTTTTATGGTAGGCTAGTGGTCTTACGGTAGTGTTCTCGCTTCCCGCACATGGGGGTCCTGGGTTCATTTCCTGGTGGGGTCAGTGATTTTCCCTGCCTTGAGATGACTGGGTGTTGTGTCATCTTCATCTTCATCATCATCATCATCATCATCATCATCATCATCATCATCATCATCCCCATCCCCACTGCGGTCGAAGGAAGGCAATGGCAAACTACCTCCACTAAGACCTTACCTAGTAGGCATAGTTCCCTATGCTCCATGGAGTATGGGACCTAATCATCACACATTTTTACAGTTTCCTCCTAGCATACACAGTTACTAACAGTAAGCAAACCTGCAGTGTAACATTGTTCTACATTATATTTAACATTGTCATACATTATATTTAATATTGTCATTAGAGAATATAATCCATCAAGATGTCATACATTATATTTAATATTGTCATTAGAGAATATAATCCATCAAGATGTCTGTAGTGGTTAAGGATATTGCACAGGCTGTTGGCTTGGGGTAAAACAGTTATGTAGAAATGTATTAATTACTTGTGAAAACTTATCAAATATAGTTCTGTTGTGTTGTATACAGCTTGAGTTGCAGCTAAAGTTGGTTGCATTTGTGGGTCTATTCTGATCTGTATGATATTTGATTAACACATTGGATGGCTCCCATTAAGTAATGTTGCCATCAATCCATACTTCTGTGCTTAGTGAAATGGTGAATAAGATGTGAACAGTATTGAATTTTTATTTATTTGCCACTGATATTTTTAATGGAGCAGGATTCATCATATGCACGTAACACTAATGTACTCAAATAAAATGGTATGTCTACATTCTTAAATACTGGTACTAAAATCAATATTGTTCATATCAAAAAACTCATTTATATTGTAACATGGCTTTTGTATCAGTTACATAATTTCAATCTTAAAATTTTAAATGGCTTGAACTGAGGAAAGAGAGGGATTTTTAATAATTAATTTTAGCGCATTCATGTTGTGGGAGTTCTTTGTGCTTTTCAGCCTGCAATTTGGGATTACATTGTTTGCCTAATTTTTGATACGGGTACCATGTTTGTGAATTGTTTCCCTGGTGAAACATTCTTTAATGTTGGTTCTGACAAAGGGTGCAGAGACGCAGATACATAGATTATAACTATAAGTATTCTAAGCCTGTTAAAAAGAAGCAAACATTGCTGCATAGGATCAGCCTTGTATATTAAAGAGACAATTTATTTCTTTTTTTTTTCTTTTTTAATAGTTCTGATATGAAGCAGTTGTCCCAGTGGAGTAAGCCATATGAAACATGTGACTGAAAGAGCCCATAATATGTCATATAGAGGTAATTACTAGGCCTACTCATCATGCCTCTGTTTCCACACGAACTAGTACACTCATGAAGACCTATTAGCAAATTTGATTGATACATTATTCCCAATTCAATTTTGGTATCAATATGAATTCCTAAATGTTTGACACATTTATTGTCTATATTCTTAGATAAACCTATCAGAAGCTGTTGAACTTTGTCTGGATTATAAACAAGTTTAATGGGTGCAAAACCAATTTAATGTGGAATCAAGTGTTTATAATGTAATATTGTCAAGAGTTGAGAAGTCACAATGTGAAGTAAGCAGTGCTATATCATCAGCATAAGAGATTGTGAAATGCAATGGGGCAGGACAGAGCCCTGTGGAAAACCACTACTAATTATTCATTAAAATGATTGATTTCTAACAGAGACAAACTGCTTTCTGATGTTCCGGTGGGAGAAAACTATTGCTAACATAGATCTGTGCAAGCCATAAAACACCAGTTTTCTTAGTGTTACAGATAAAACGTTCTTCTTATTTTCAAAACAGCTACAGTGGTATTTCTACCTGGCTAATAGCCAAACTGATTGTTTCAAAGAAGGTAATGTTTTTCAAAATAAGTACTTACTTGAATGTGTATATGTGTTTCAACCATTTTTGAGAGTACTGACATAACAGACTGACCAATAGATCTGGGGGAACTGTTACTACCCTTTTAGAATGCTAAGACAACTTTTGAGATTGAGTGAATTCAATAAAACTCCATGAAGATTAAACTTAGTGGGTAAGTGGCCAAGTGAACTATGCATTAAAGAATTTAGAAAGTGTTTTGTGATCCCTTGCAGATGTCTCTGAAGTAGTCATTCACTTCTTCTGGCTCAAGCAAACTTTGATGTATTTGGCTGGAAGGATGATCATTGATCATGCCTAACATCTTCCCATCTTACCTTATATTTTCGAGCACCTTCTGTGTACTACGTTTCGCAAGCAGCTTTTTTTGGCTTGGATGAGCTTAGTTGTTTGATACTGCTTACTTGTAAGGTAAAGATTGTAAACCTATCTGCTCACTCCCTCAATTACAATTTTTATATTTTCAGTATGCTCTGTATGAACATGGTGTCTCTAATTTGTGTCAGTTCTTTTTTATAATAGTTAAATTTTTCATCTACTGATTTTATAAACTGATTAATTCATTCATCAACATATCATGCCCAATCACACATCATGAAGAAGAGGGAATGAAGAATTCTAAACATTCTTCAGGGAAGTGTAAAAAGTCATGTTTTACATTCACAGGCAGAGGCAGCCAATGTTGGTTACTTCTGTAGAGTGCACTAACAATAAGTATGACAATAAGTCTGAAATAATGCTGCTGCTCCTTCACTCATACAAGTCAACTGCTGTTTTTGTCTAATACTTGTCACAGCAGGGTAATGTTATGAACCACAAATACCTTTATGGAGTACATGTATCGGTGATGCATGTACAATAATTCCTATGTCCTTGAGAAGGCTTCAGTAAATATTTGGTTATCAACTTTACAAACTATTCTGAATGCATGCTGCTACAGAATAAACCCTTTTCTGACCATAGCAACATTGTGCCATAGAGTTATGCCACAGGATATTACTGAGGAAAGTATGTGAGGCATAAAAGCAAATCTGACTGCAGGTCAACACAATGAGGAAGATTTTCAAATGCAAAGCTGGCACATGTGAGCTTTTTGAATATTTTTCCATGTGCTGATAGCAACTCAGTTTACTGTCCATCTAGATACCTAAGAACTTCACACATCGAGCTCCATTCTGTCTATGCAGATTGATCTCTACTTCTAGTGCCTGTAAGTCATCATTCGTTGTTTGGAATTCCTTAGTAAGAGCTTCGTAAGACTAAGGCTTAAGCTTTTAGCTGAGAACCAGTTGTAAACATGTCCAAATATTCTCCTGGCTGTGTCTAGTGTGGGTATACTTGTGTCATCAGCAAACATAGTTTTAAGAGTCCTCAAATATCTCAGGTAAATTATTTATTAGCTCATGAATAGGAGTGGGCTAACCACTGAACCTTGAAGGTGCAATTTTTGCTTACTCTGGTTTTAGACTTATTCCTATTGTACCATTTTCTAATATGACCCTTTGTTCTCTATTGTTAAGATAAGATATCATTCATGCAAGGGAATTTTAGTTTCCCTAGTAGAATTTTATGAACCTGACAAAAAAGGTCTTGGCAAGATCATAGAAAATGGCAAAAGGGTGTTTTCTCTCGTCTAGATCTACCAGAACTGAGTTTGTGAAATCATACATTGCTTTCTTACTAAAGATACCTTTACAGAAGCCAAATTGATTACTTCTTAAAATGTTAGTTTAAGAAAAATGATTCAATATTCTATTGTGTACTATGTGTTCAAAAATGTTAGTTTAAGGAAAATGATTCAATATTCTAACGTATACTACATTTTCAAAAAATTTTGAGAACACTCAAAGGAAGGAAATGGATCTACAATTAGAGGTCAGCTGCTTATCTCTCCTTTTATAAATGGATGTTACTAGTGCATATTTCAGTCTTTCAGGGAATATGCCTTGTCACCTTTAAGCATTACTAATATGGACTTAAATCTCTGAAGTCATGTTGAAATTCTTCTTTTCTATTTGCGTGAACAAATAGCTGCTACTTAATTTTAATGCGGTCCATGTTTTGTGCTACAAGCTCATCCGTATTAGTCCTCTTGCAGACAATATCAGTAATCTTGCTATTACAACATTAGTCACACTGCTAGTCTCAATCTGGTCGCTTTATACTGTCATATCCTGAGTGAGTCTGTGAGTCAGTGACAGTGAGTTAGTGAGGCCCTCTGGTCAGCGGTGGCGATCTAAATATGTGCTGTTGAGAGGAGATTGCTGGCATGTTGCTTGTTGCTGTGTCACTGGGCTCTCTCGTGATAGGCACGCTTCATTTACTACAGTCATAGTCATGGGTGGAAGCAACGATGTATTCTGAAACGAGGGTAAATTTGCAACAGTGTATCTATAAACAACACTACTGAACCTCAAAGTGCCAAATATTGTAGTGACAAGCACGCCTCACACACATGATCTCCAGGACAACTCAGTTGTAAATTTGGAGCTTACAAAAATAAGCAGACAATTTTGTAAAATATGCAAGTTTTATCAAAACATAATGTTCTTTGAGCTTCCGAACTCGAGATCTGTTCACGACGTATGGTCAACACTATAACAGTACTGGGAATTCATGCATCAGCAAAACGCTGACAAAACTAATACAGATAGATTACCATGCTGCAAGAAATACAGTTGCTATACAGCCAGCTTCAATCAAGGAAGTATGAAAACTCCATAACAGCTCCTTAACAAGAGTCAGTCACAGCTACAGCATCAGCGCAGCCAGGCTCTTGACTTGAAGAAGAAGAAGAAGAAGAAGCAGCACCAGAATCGCCTTCAGTAAAAACAGCAAGAAAATGTGAGGATCCAATAGAGGAAACAGTGGCCAGTGCATCAATCAGTAGGTTAACTGTAATACCTCATCACCAAAAGAATTTTTTTAGACCAAGGCAAGAGAAAGGTAAAGATTACAAGGTAAGCAGCGCTCAGTTCTTCTCAGTCTTCCACCAAAATATGCAATGCATGATAAACAGAGTGCAACAATGAAAAGTGGAACAGCAGTCTATTGACAGTTCACTTGTTTGCATAACAGAACATTGGTGTAACAGTTCAGAATCAACAAATGTAGCACAAAATTGATAGAGTATAGCCTGTCATTGCAGTAGAAACACTGTGAAATGTGGTGGATCATGCATATACGTGAAGGAGGGGACTATGTATAAAACTAGAAATGATGTTATGGTATTAAGTGAGGATAAACACACAGAAATATGAGCTTTCTCTAAAAACCTAGATGTATTCCAAAGACTAACTGTACTGTGTGTTTATCATGCTCCCAGTGGTGACATGGACACATTCACTACAAAGTTAACCCAAGCATTAGATATGTCTCCAGCCCAAAAGGCAAATTCATCATTTCTGAAAATCTAAACATTAACATGATGAACCCAGATATGTCATGCAATAGTTTTCAGAACATTATGTGCACCTATGATGTGTCACCATTAATTAACACTGCCACTAGGATAACCACACATTCAGCATCAAGTATTGACCACATGCTAATGGACATACAGAAAGATAGGTGTGACATTGTCATAAATGACCTTGGCATCTCAGATCATTCCAGTCAGTTATTATAATTAGGCATAGAATTACATAATAACACTAAAATACACAAGTTCAGTAGTGTTTTCTCTAAGTCAAAAAGAGCTCTAGGTGCCTCACAAATTAACAGTGAAACATGGGAGGAAGTGTACAGAGAAACTACTATAAATGGGAAGTTTGTAAAGTTTCTGTGAATATTTAAATTCAGATTTGAAGTGTTTCCTAAAGTTCTAAGAATCACTAGATCGTGCAACAATAACAGCTGGGTAACCAATTGAATAAGGAAATCCTCTGAACCCTCAAGAACCTTAGCTCAATGAAAAAGTACCATATTGATTCAGCATTGGGAAACATTCCACGTAGGAAAAATATATCTAAAAACAAAGATGATGTGACTTACCAAATGAAAGTGCTGGCAGGTCGACAGACACACAAACATACACACAAAATTCAAGCTTTTGCAACAAACTGTTGCCTCATCAGGAAAGAGGGAAGGAGGGGAAAGACGAAAGGATGTGGGTTTTAAGGGAGAGGGTAAGGAGTCATTCCAATCCCGGGAGCGGAAAGACTTACCTTAGGGGGAAAAAAGGACGGGTATACACTCGCGCGCGCGCGCGAGCGCACACACACACACACACACACACACACACACACACACACACACACACACACACACACACACACACACATATACAGACACAAGCAGACATATCTAAATACCTATTTAAATATGTCTGTATATGTGTGGATGGATATGTGTGTGTGTGTGTGTGTGTGTGTGTGTGTGTGTGTGTGTGTGTGTGTGTGTGTGTGTGTGTGTGTGTGTGCGCGAGTGTATACCCGTCCTTTTTTCCCCCTAAGGTAAGTCTTTCCGCTCCCGGGATTGGAATGACTCCTTACCCTCTCCCTTAAAACCCACATCCTTTCGTCTTTCCCTCTCCTTCCTTCTTTCCTGATGAGGCAACAGTTTGTTGCGAAAGCTTGAATTTTGTGTGTATGTTTGTGTTTGTTTGTGTGTCTGTCAACCTGCCAGCACTTTCATTTGGTAAGTCACATCATCTTTGTTTTTTATATATATATATATATATATATATATATATATATAGAAAAGTATTGTTAGTGGCTAAAAGGTACAAAAATGACAAATTTATAGAAAAAGCTAATAATAAAATCAAAGCAGCATGGAAAATCACCAAACAGGAAACTAATAGGAAAAAATTAAAGCCAGTTAACAGTTTCCACACAATGATACCAAAATAAATGACCCCAAAAAACTAACAAACTTTGCCAATTGGTATTTCAGCAACATAGCAACTAAACAACAACAGAAGTTAAAGAAAATGAAGCATTTACAAATGCTGAACGACATACCACACACAATGATGCTATGACCAACCACAGCAGAAGTAGTATGCAATGTTGTGAGTAACCTAAAATGTAAAAATTCAGCAGGCATAGATGAAGTACCTGTGTGCCTTACTGAAGGACTGAATAGACAACATCAATGACCCTTTATTGCACGTCTTCAGCGAATCCTTCTCCACAGGCTGCTTCCCAGACAAATTAAGCATGCAAAAATCCTATCTATATATAAGAAAGGTGACCCAGAAATCATAGAGACCATAATGAAAAACAGGCTCATGGGGTACTTAACAAAGTTCAATCTTCTGAGTAAAGAGCAATTTGGTTTCTGGGTTAGCAAAAGCACAAATTCAGGTGTAGCTCATTTCTCAAATGTTATCCTCCAAGCACTAGACAAAGGAGACCACATAACAGGCATCTTCCTTGCTATGGCCAAAGTGTTTGGCACAGTAGATCACAGTTTTGCTAAATAAACTAAATGCACAAGGAGTAAGAGGAGTAACAAACATGTGGTTCATCTGTACCTGCAAAACAGGGTCCAACACATGGAGATAACTCAAACTTACTCAAATCATACCTTTTAATACCTTTTGAGCCCAGAATACATCAGTATAGGAGTCCCCCAAGGAAGTGTGTTGGGCCCAAGTGTCAAACATGAGTCACTACTGTTTGCTGATGACAGTAACATCTTAATATAATAGAGGGAAACATTCAATGTGGGAAAAATATTTCTATAAAAACATATCTGCGTGCGTGCGTGTGTGTGTGTGTGTGTGTGTTTTTTTTCCCCTAAGGTAAGTCTTTCCGCTCCCGGGATTTGAATGACTCCTTGCCCTCTCCCTCAAAACCCACATCCTTTCATCTTTCCCTCTCCTTCCTTCCTTTCCTGAAAAAGCAACCATTGGTTGTGAAAGCTTGAATTTTGTGTGTATGTTTGTGTCTCTATCAACATGCCAGCACTTTAGTTTGGTAAGTTACATCATCTTTATATATAATGTGCTGGCAGGTCAATAGACACACAAACAAACACAAACATACACATGAAATTCAAGCTTTCGCAACAAACTTTTGCCTCATTAGGAAATAGGGAAGGAGAAGGAAAGACGAAAGGATGTGGGTTTTAAGGGAGAGGGTAAGGAGTCATTCCAATCCCGGGAGTGGAAAGACTTACCTTAGGGGGAAAGAAGAGGTATACACTCGCTAGCGCGCGCGCGCGCACACACACATGTATCCATCCGCACATACACAGACACAAGCAGACATTTGTAAAGGCAATGAGTTTGGGCAGAGACATCAGTCGAGGCGGAAGTACAGAGGCAAAGATGTTGTTGACAGACAGGTGAGGTATGGGCGGTGCCAAATTGAAATTAGCGGAGATTGAGGCCTGGCGGGTAACAAGAGAGGATATATTGAAGGGCAAGTTCCCATCTCCGGAGTTCTGACAGGTTGGTGTTAGTGGGAAGTATCCAGATAACCCGGACGGTGTAACACTGTGCCAAGATGTGCTGGCCGTGCACCAAGGCATGTTTAGCCACAGGGTGATCCTCATTACCAACAAACACTGTCTGCCTGTGTCCATTCATGCGAATGGACAGTTTGTTGCTGGCCATTCCCACATAGAATGCATCACAGTGCAGGCAGGTCAGTTGGTAAATCACGTGGGTGCTTTCACACGTGGCTCTGCCTTTGATCACGTACACCTTCCGGGTTACAGGACTGGAGTAGGTGGTGGTGGTGGTGGGAGAGTGCATGGGACAGGTTTTACACCGGGGGTGGTTACAAGGGTAGGAGCCAGAGGGTAGGGAAGGTGGTTGGGGGATTTCATAGGGATGAACTAAGGGGTTACGAAGGTTAGGTGGACGGTGGAAAGACACTCTTGGTGTAGTGGGGAGGATTTCATGAAGGATGGATTTCATTTCGGGGCAGGATTTGAGGAAGTCGTATCCCTGCTGGAGAGCCACATTCAGAGTCTGATCCAGTCCCGGAAAGTATCCTGTCACAAGTGGGGCACTTTTGGGGTTCTTCTGTGGGAGGTTCTGGGTTTGAGGAGATGAGGAAGTGGCTCTGGTTATTTGCTTCTGTACCAGGTCGGGAGGGTAGTTGCGGAATGCGAAAGCTGTTTTCAGGTTGTTGGTGTAATGGTTCAGGGATTCCGGACTGGAGCAGATTCGTTTGCCACGAAGACCTAGGCTGTAGAGAAGGGACCGTTTGATGTGGAATGGGTGGCAGCTGTCATAAGGGAGGTACTGTTGCTTGTTGGTGGGTTTGATGTGGACGGACGTGTGAAGCTGGCCATTGGACAGGTGGAGGTCAACGTCAAGGAAAGTGGCATGGGATTTGGAGTAGGACCAGGTGAATCTGATGGAACCAAAGGAGTTGAGGTTGGAGAGGAAATTCTGGAGTTCTTCTTCACTGTGAGTCCAGGTCATGAAGATGTCATCAATAAATATGTACCAAACTTTGGGTTGGCAGGCCTGGGTAACCAAGAAGGCTTCCTCTAAGCGACCCATGAATAGGTTGGCGTATGAGGGGGCCATCCTGGTGCCCATGGCTGTTCCCTTTAATTGTTGGTATGTTTGGCCTTCGAAAGTGAAGAAGTTGTGAGTCAGGATGAAACTGGTTAAGATAATGAGGAAAGAGGTTTTTGGTAGGGTGGCAGGTGATTGACATGAAAGGAAGTGCTCCATCGCAGCGAGGCCCTGGACATGCAGAATATTTGTGTATAAGGAAGTGGCATCAATGGTTACAAGGATGGTTTCTGGGGGTAACAGACTGGGTAGGGATTCCAGGCATTCAAGAAAGTGGTTGGTGTCTTTGATGAAGGATGGGAGACTGCATGTAATGGGTTGAAGGTGTTGATCTACGTAGGCAGAGATACGTTCTTTGGGGGCTTGGTAGCCAGCTACAATGGGATGGCCGGGATGATTGGGTTTGGGAATTTTAGGAAGAAGGTAGAAGATAGGGGTGCGGGGTGTTGGTTGGATCAGGAGGTTGATGGAGTCAGGTGAAAGGTTTTGTAGGGGGCCTAAGGTTCTGAGGATTCCTTGAAGCTCTGCGTGGACATCAGGAATGGGATTACCTTGGTAAACTTTGTATGTAGTGTTGTCTGAAAGCTGACGCAGTTCCTCAGGCACATACTCCCGACGATCAAGTACCATGGTTGTGGAACCCTTGTCCGTCGGAAGAATGACAATGGATCGGTCAGCCTTCAGATCACGGATAGCCTGGGCTTCAGCAGTGGTGATGTTGGGAGTAGGATTAAGGTTTTTTAAGAAGGATTGAGAGGCAAGGCTGGAAGTCAGAAATTCCTGGAAAGTTTGGAGAGGGTGATTTTGAGGAAGAGGAGGTGGGTCCCGCTGTGACGGAGGACGGAACTGTTCCAGGCGGGGTTCAATTTGGATAGTGTCTTGGGGAGTTGGACCATTAGGAGTAGGATTAGGATCATTTTTCTTCGTGGCAAAGTGATATTTCCAGCAGAGTGTACGGGTGTAGGACAGTAAATCTTTGACAAGGGCTGCTTGGTTGAATCTGGGAATGGGGCTGAAGGTGAGGCCTTTGGATAGGACAGAGGTTTTGGATTGGGAGAGAGGTTTGGAGGAAAGGTTAACTACTGAGTTAGGGTGTTGGTTCCAGATTGTGTTGATTGGAATTTTGAGGTTTTGGGGGGAGTGGAGCTGGAAGTGGGAGATTGAGTAGATGGGAGAGACTGGGTCTGTGTGCAATGAGAGGAGGTTGAGGTTTGCTGGAAAGGTTGTGAAGGGTGAGTGAGTTGCCTTTCCGGAGGTGGGAAACCAGGAGATTGGATAGTTTTTTGAGGTGGGGGGCAGCATGCTGTTCTAATTTGCGATTGGCCTGTAGGAGGATGCTCTGAACAGCCGGTGTGGATGTGGGACAGGAAAGATTGAGGACTTTTAATAAGGATAGGAGTTGACGGGTGTGTTCATTGGCTGAGTTGATGTGTAGGTGAAGGATTAGGTGGGTGAGGGCAATGGATTGTTCAGTTTGGAACTGGTATAGGGACTGATGGAAGGAAGGATTACAGCCAGAGATGGGAACTTTGTGTGAGGCCTTTGGGGGTAATGCCAAATGTCAGACAAGCCTGAGAAAATAAAATATCGGAGTGTAATCTGGCTAGGGCGAAGGCATGTTTGCAGAGGGAATGTAAATAAAACTTAATGGGGTCACTGTGGGGATGTTGTGAGGGTGACATGGTACTACACTCCTGAAAATGGAAAAAAGAACACACTGACACCGGTGTGTCAGACCCACCATACTTACTCCGGACACTGCGAGAGGGCTGTACAAGCAATGATCACATGCACGGCACAGCGGACACACCAGGAACCGCGGTGTTGGCCGTCGAATGGCGCTAGCTGCGCAGCATTTGTGCACCGCCACCGTCAGTGTCAGCCAGTTTGCCGTGGCATACGGAGCTCCATCGCAGTCTTTAACACTGGTAGCATGCTGCGACAGCGTGGACGTGAACCGTATGTGCAGTTGACGGACTTTGAGCGAGGGCGTATAGTGGGCATGCGGGAGGCCGGGTGGACGTACCGCCGAATTGCTCAACACGTGGGGTGTGAGGTCTCCACAGTACATCGATGTTGTCGCCAGTGGTCGGCGGAAGGTGCACGTGCCCGTCAACCTGGGACCGGACCGCAGCGACGCACGGATGCACGCCAAGACCGTAGGATCCTACGCAATGCCGTAGGGGACCGCACCACCACTTCCCAGCAAATTAGGGACACTGTTGCTCCTGGGGTATCGGCGAGGACCATTCGCAACCGTCTCCATGAAGCTGGGCTACGGTCCCGCACACCGTTAGGCCGTCTTCCGCTCACGCCCCAACATCGTGCAGCCCGCCTCCAGTGGTGTCGCAACAGGCGTGAATGGAGGGACGAATGGAGACGTGTCGTCTTCAGCGATGAGAGTCACTTCTGCCTTGGTGCCAATGATGGTCGTATGCGTGTTTGGCGCCGTGCAGGTGAGCGCCACAATCAGGACTGCATACGACCGAGGCACACAGGGCCAACACCCGGCATCATGGTGTGGGGAGCGATCTCCTACACTGGCCGTACACCACTGGTGATTGTCGAGGGGACACTGAATAGTGCACGGTACATCCAAACCATCATCGAACCCATCGTTCTACCATTCCTAGACCGGCAAGGGAACTTGCTGTTCCAACAGGACAATGCACGTCCGCATGTATCCCGTGCCACCCAACCTGCTCTAGAAGGTGTAAGTCAACTACCCTGGCCAGCAAGATCTCCGGATCTGTCCCCCATTGAGCATGTTTGGGACTGGATGAAGCGTCGTCTCACGCGGTCTGCACGTCCAGCACGAACGCTGGTCCAACTGAGGCGCCAGGTGGAAATGGCATGGCAAGCCGTTCCACAGGACTACATCCAGCATCTCTACGATCGTCTGCATGGGAGAATAGCAGCCTGCATTGCTGCGAAAGGTGGATATACACTGTACTAGTGCCGACATTGTGCATGCTCTGTTGCCTGTGTCTATGTGCCTGTGGTTCTGTCAGTGTGATCATGTGATGTATCTGACCCCAGGAATGTGTCAATAAAGTTTCCCCTTCCTGGGACAATGAATTCACGGTGTTCTTATTTCAATTTCCAGGAGTGTAGAAGGTGGAAAGTGTAACATGAGGCTGAAATGAAAATGAAAATAAAAATATATGGCGAGAGATAAGGTGAACTAGAAAGCAACTGGAGATCAGGTGTGAAAAAAGGCGAAACGGTGTTGGTTATAGCTGGGCTATGTTGATCTTGTGGTGAACTTGGGTTGGTAGACAACAATGTGCACTACCACTTTCTCGAACGCCTGGAATCCCTACCCAGTCTGTTACCCCCGGAAACCATCCTTGTAACCATTGATGCCACTTCCTTATACACAAATACTCCGCACGTCAAGGGCCTCGCTGCGATGGAGCACTTCCTTTCACGCTGATCACCTGCCACCCTACCAAAAACCTCTTTCCTCATTACCTTAGCCAGCTTCATCCTGACCCACAACTTCTTCACTTTCGAAGCCAGACATACCAACAATTCAAGGGAACAGCCATGGGCACCAGGATGGCCCCCTCATACGCCAACCTATTCATGGGTCGCTTAGAAGCAGCCTTCTTGGTTACCCAGGCCTGCCAACCTAAAGTTTGGTACAGATTTATTGATGACATCTTCATGATCTGGACTCACAGTGAAGAAGAACTCCAGAATTTCCTCTCCAACCTCAACTCCTTTGGTTCCATCAGATTCACCTGATCCTACTCCAAATCCCATGCCACTTTCCTTGACGTTGACCTCCACCTGTCCAATGGCCAGCTTCACACGTCTGTCCACATCAAACCCACCAACAAGCAACAGAACCTCCATTATGACAGCTGCCACCCATTCCACATCAAACGGTCCCTTCCCTACAGCCTAGGTCTTCGTGGCAAACGAATCTGCTCCAGTCCGGAATCCCTGAACCATTACACCAACAACCTGAAAACAGCTTTCGCATTCCGCAACTACCCTCCCGACCTGGTACAGAAGCAAATAACCAGAGCCACTTCCTCATCTCCTCAAACCCAGAACCTCCCACAGAAGAACCCCAAAAGTGCCCCACTTGTGACAGGATACTTTCCGGGACTGGATCAGACTCTGAATGTGGCTCTCCAGCAGGGATACGACTTCCTCAAATCCTGCCCTGAAATGAGATCCATCCTTCATGAAATCCTCCCCACTCCACCAAGAGTGTCTTTCCGCCGTCCACCTAACCTTCGTAACCTCTTAGTTCATCCAAACCACCTTCCCTACCCTCTGGCTCCTACCCTTGTAACCGCTCCCGGTGTAAAACCTGTCCCATGCACCCTCCCACCACCACCTACTCCAGTCCTGTAACCTGGAAGGTGTACACGATCAAAGGCAGAGCCACGTGTGAAAGCACCCACGTGATTTACCAACTGACCTGCCTACACTGTGAAGCTTTCTATGTGGGAATGACCAGCAACAAACTGTCCATTCGCATGAATGGACACAGGCAGACAGTGTTTGTTGGTAATGAGGATCACCCTGTGGCTAAACATGCCTTGGTGCACGGCCAGCACATCTTGGCACAGTGTTACACCGTCCGGGTTATCTGGATACTTCCCACTAACACCAACCTGTCAGAACTCCGGAGATGGGAACCTGCCCTTCAATATATCCTCTCGTCTCATTACCTGCCGGGCCTCAATCTCCGCTAATTTCAATTTGCCACCGCTCATGCCTCACCTGTCTTTCAACAACATCTTTGCCTCTGTACTTCCGCCTCGACTGACATCTCTGCCCAAACTCTTTGCCTTTACAAATGTCTGCTTGTGTCTGTGTATGTGCGGATGGATATGTGTGTGTGTGCGAGTGTATACCCCTTCTTTCCCCCTAAGGTAAGTCTTTCCGCTCCCGGGATTGGAATGACTCCTTACCCTCTCCCTTAAAACCCACATTCTTTCGTCTTTCCCTCTCCTTCCCTCTTTCCTGATGAGGCAACAGTTTGTTGTGAAAGCTTGAATTGCATGTGTATGTTTGTGTTTGTTTGTGTGTCTATCGACCTGCCAGCACTTTCGTTCGGTAAGTCACATCATCTGTGTTTTTAGATATATTTTTCCCACGTGGAATGTTTCCCTCTATTTTTTATAATTAGTTATGGCCTATCATTCTGGGGATCAACAGAGCAGAACAGACAAACAATATTTAAGGTGCAAAAAAAAAGGGCTGTACAAATCATAACGAAGAGTAAAAATAGATCCCATTGCATGCAGTTATTCAAATCTTTGGGTATATTGACAGTTCTGTGTGAATACATTTTGCAGAAAGTAATATACATAAAAAAAAAACACATTGACCAGATCCCGATAAACAGTTCCATACATGCACATGAAACCAGACACAGATAACACTTACACCTCTGTAGGACAAACAAATCAAAAGCTCAAAATAGCATGTTCTATAATGGAATTAAATTGTACAACAATCTTCCACAAGGGATCAAAGACATAAGCGAAAAAGATAACTTCAGGAAATCGCTAAAAAAAGTATCTCTTGGAAAAGTGTTTTTATACTGTCAACGATTACTTGGAATGATGTACATATATAGATACATGTAAAAATTATCAACTGTATTATTAAGTGGTGTAACAATGTATCTTCATGTTACAATATTCATGGATTCCAACTGTGATAATTATATATTTATATACCTATTGTATATACTTATATTGACAACATGCATACAATCCTGATTGTCTACAGATGGACAGATAAATAAATAAATACTGTTCAGCCCTGACTTAGACTATATAGTTGCTGCACTAATTGAACACCAAATCCAGACTTGATGAAACATAGGTTGTCTGGTAGTTCAATATTGGGCTCTGACTCACAAAGAACTTTACATTTTGATAGCTATCCACAGACTAACCAAAACTTAGTGACTGTTCCCTCTGGTAGGTTGGACTGCCTGAAGCTCTGTATGACACTTCTAGTTATAGGCATACATAATATTGGAATCACAATATCGTAAAATAAATGCTTGTTACCCTACCAGTCAAAAGTTTTCTATGGCCTATCCCAATTATGGATTTGTAGTTAAAACAGGGATTTCATTTTGAATAATCTGATAATTAAACAAGATAAAGATGCAGAGACTACGTGCCTCTGTTTATTTGACTGGTTGTTTTCATAGAGAGGCACTGATGAGTATCCACAATGCTGACGAGCCTTTACCCAAGAGAGTTCAATTTGGGCAGGCCTTATTTCTGCAGCTGTCTGTGTAGCAATCAGTTCACATTAGTTTACAGTACACTGTGTGTATACAGTAGTATGTTTGTATACCTGATCAGGTTCATTCTATATTATCTCTTAATGGAATGGAAGAAAGAGATTGGAATTTGAAGAATGTAATTATAGTTCTGCATCAGGTAGACTGTTCAAGTAGGGCAATAGCAACAAAAGTTGGCCTACCTATCTACCCCAATCTAAAGTGATGTACTCAATGCAGCAGGTCAAGCAAACTAGTGCCAGTGCATATGTTCCACAATCTGGAAGACCCAGAGTAACATCATACAAAGATCAGTTCATATATGTAAACAGTGTCAGGTGACTCATACTGTTGCTGAAACTGATATCTGGTGGTGGGGTATGCAATGTGTGCCTCAGTAAATCTAATGGATTTGCCTGTGATAGACCATTCTCAGTCCCTGTGCTTTTGATTACTGTTAGAAAGAATACATTAATTTTCATTGTCAATTATTTGAATTTAATATCATCTGTCATGATGCTACTATCATATGGGAGTTGAATATTATTTGTCCAACTGATTTTATTTGGCTCATTCCTAATAATGCTCCTTGTTCTTGGAATTTTGATTTTTTTGTGCATAGTATATGGTTTTTGCATTTTTTGTGACACAGGATAGAATGTTGTAGTACTGCTGGTAGTGTATTTTTAAATCTTGATTCTTCTGGTCGTGATTTTTCAGGATGTTGTTATCAGAAATCGCAAATCAAAATTCTATAAGTCAGCCCCACAGAGCATTCATCAGTCGGGTAGGTAATTTAGAGAACATCAAAAGGAAGGTGGATAGTTCAAAGTTAGATATGGTAGGAATTTTGCTCAGGTGAATGCAGAATATCAACACTAAATTAAATTGGTGTAACAATGGAATTGGTCTAACAATGAATAAGAAAATGTGAATGTGAACCAACTACTATGAAAAATGTAATGAATGTGTTATCATAGCGAAGAAGACTCTCGCTGATTTCAATGTGAGATGCTTTACAAGTTTCCACAACGAAACTCTGTCTTAAAACCTGGCAGAAAATCCAAAGAGATCCTTTTGCAGTTTCTACATTTTGTTGACGTTGGACCAGCAACCCTTCTATTTCATGAAGTCTTTGTGATTGCAAATTTGTCACAGTTGCAGTACATATATTTTGATGATTAATTTCGAACTGACTGGTTCATTCTCAAGCCTGACCAATTGAAGCTGCACTTAAAGTGCTTGATCTCAATGGACCATCTCAAATTGGCAACACGGGCATGACAGAGCGACAGTATATAAATGTCACAATATACATGTGATCACTATACAAATCAGAAGTAAATTGAAGGTACGGTGACCATATATATATATATATATTGTGACATTATGTACCCTTACTGTGTGATGCATATATTGCCAATTTTAGATGGTTAATCAAGATCAGGCACTTTCAGCACAGCCTCAGCAGGTCAGGCTTGAGAATGAACCAGCTGGTTTGAAACTAGTCATGAAAATATACATGCTGCAGCTGTGACAGATTTGTAGTGAACACTCTGTGAAAGAGATTGTGGTCATATGTAAAGTAGACCATCAGCTAGACATGATCAATATCTTCACTGTGCGATAGTGGTGGTAATGTTACTGATGACGCTACCACTAAAGTGGAATTACAAAACACCAAAGAAGACAAAATAAATATTCTAGAATTCAAATCAAAAACTACTGTAAACATGAGTAACTTTGAAGTAGAGATCCTTGGTAGACCAAAGTGAGTCAAATCACTTAATAAAGGGGGGTCCTCTGGTCCAGACTGTACACCAATTAGATTCCTTTCAGAGTATTCTGATGTAATAGTTCCATACCTAGCAATCATATGCAACCACTCTCTTGACAAAATATCCATACTGGTATCTAAAGATTGCAAAGTTGCACAGATCATACTAACACTCAAGAAAGAAAATAGGAGCAGTCCGCTGAATTACAGACCGATATCACTGAAACTGACTTGCAGTAGGATTTTGGAACATATGCTGCGTCCAAAAATTATGAAGTACCTTCATGAAAACGTTTTATTGACACACAGTCAGCATGGATTCAGAAATTATTATTCTTGTGAGAGACATCTAGCTCTTTATTTTCATGAAGATATGGATCTCAAACTAATTACATATTTCTGGATTTCCAGAAGGCTTTCGATACCGTTCCTCACAAGTGGTTGCTAATCGGATTGCATGACTTTGGATAATCGCCATAGTTGTGCGACTGGATTTGTGATTTCCAGTCAGAAAGGTCACAGTTTGTACTAGTTGATAGAAACTCATCGACTAAAATGGAAGTGATCTCTGGCATTTTCCATGGAAGTTTTATAAGCCCCTCTGCTGGTCCTAAGCTATATAAATTATTTAGGGGACAAACTGAACATCTATGTAGATTATTTGCAGATTTATCCTCTAGTTAAGCCATAAGAAGATCAAAACCAATTGTATGATGCAAAAGTTGGAAATTGGCTCTAAATAATGAAAAGTCATCCACACGAGTACGAAAAGGAATTCGTTAAATTTCAGTTACAGGATAAATCTCACATCTAAAGACTGTCAATTTAATTGAATACCTGGGGATAACAATTACAAACGACTTAAATTGGAACGATCACATAAATAATACTATGTGGAAAGCAAAACAAAGGCTGCGTTTTATTGTTGGAATGTTTAGAGTATGCAACAAATCCACTAAAGAGAGACTACCTGCACTGTGATTGTCTGTCCTCTATGGTATTGCTGTGCGGTATGGTATCCTTCGCAGACAGGACTGACAAACGACATCGAGTGTTCAAAGGAGGACAACTCTTTTAGTACTGTTGCGAAACAAGTTGGCGTCGCAGTCATTAAAACAAGAACGTTTTCCGTTGCGGCGAGATCTTTTCATGTATTTTCATTCTCCAACTTTCTCGTTTGAACGTGAACATATCTTGTACAAGGAGACATGATCATCGCGATAAGATAAGAGAAATCAGAGGTCGCATTAAGACTTTTAAGCGCTCGTTTCCCCGCACGCTGTTCGAGAGTGGAACGGAAGAGGTATAACGTGAAGTAGTTCGAAGAACCCTCTGTCAAACATTTAAGTGTGAATTGCACAGTTGATATGTAGACGTAGATATAGATGTAAACACAAAACTAAGAACTGCTATACGAAGTCTGTTCAAAAAATTCCGGAACTTTGTCCATCAAATTTTCCTACTCTTTGCGTTTTACTTATTATGCGTGGTCTCCTTCGAAATACTCTCCTCCACAATTGATGCACCGCTTCCAACACCGTTTCCATTTCAGGAAGCAGTCTTGGTACGACTCTTGCTGGTTCGCGCGAAGCGCCGTCTGCGAATTTTATTTTATATTGTCTGTCGTTGCAAATCTTCGGCCTTTTAACGGGATTTTCAACTTTGGAAATAAAATAAAGGCCGCGTGGGCCAGATCTGGAGAGTACAGAGGGATGAGGCAGCATAGTGATTTCATTTTTTGTACAATAGTCGCGCACCGACAGGGATGAATGAGCGCGTGCGTTATCGTGATGCAGGATCCATGAATTACGTCAGCACATTTCAGGCCCTTTCCTTCTCACATTTTCTCGCTGAAGCTGCAACACGTCCCGATAGTACCATCCAGTGCTTTTTTTTCTAAAAAAAAGTTTGAGGGTACTCCGACATTGGATACAATGCAGCGAAAATTACTTATGACTGAAGCATGGAATACCACCCGTCATCAACATGTCGAACTACAAAAAAAAAAAAAGGTATCGGACTCTTCAGTTGACTCCATTTCGAAGCTGCGGCAACTGTTCTTGACAACTGAATCGCTGGCAGCTAGTTCTACAAGCGTGTAGTGCCCTCGCCCGCTAATAGTGGGTAATGGTAGTGCTAAACGGATATGCGATATGATATAGGTTAAAATGTGTGTTCGGTAATATTTCCTTGTATTGTTTTGTATGTCGGAGGGTTGATTGGACTCACCTGTTTCATTTGAGGTGTATTACAGGTCAATTCAAGTGTACGATACCATTTACTTTTATTGTTCAGGGTTGATGGGAATCACATGCTTCACTTGAGTTAATGCAAACTGAAGTGTTCGATACCACGTTCTGTTGTTTGTTTGGGTGTTTCTTGGTATCGCCTGCTTTATTTGAGCTTCAAAATGCTTGAAACAGTGAATGATATCGCTTTTCCCACCAAAAACTGCACTGGTATCGTTCGTATTGCAGTTGCCAACACGAAAAAATGAAATAAAAAATTTACGTCCGTGAAATAAATCTTTGACACTCTTCCAAGTTTTGAACATCGTAAAAAAATTACTTTGACGACGAAAAAGTTCAGGGGTACGCATCCGCCAGTGTTCCCCCAGAAAAACAGCACTGATACCATCTATTAACAGTTTGTACCTGTTGCATGAATTCATGATGAACTAATCCTTCCAAATCAGAGAAAACTATCAGCATGGCTTTGGCGTTTGATCTGACCTGACGAGCTTTTTTTGGTCTTAGAGATCAATTCCCGACCCATTTTGAAGACTGAACTCTTGGTCTCAACATCATACCGCAAACCCACGTTTCATCACCAGTTAGGATTCACTTAAGGAAAACCTCGTTCTCATTTACGCAATCCAAAACCTCTTCACAGATTGCGAGGCGAAGGTCTTTCTTGTGTTCAAAATGGTTCAAATGGCTCTGAGCCCTATGGGACTTGACTTCTGACGTCATCAGTCCCCTATAACTTAGAACTACTTAAACCTAACTAACCTAAGGACAAAACACACATCCATGCCCGAGGCAGGATTCGAACCTGCGACCGTAGCGGTCGCGCGGTTCCAGACTGTAGCGCCTAGAACCGCTCGGCCACCCCGGCCGGCCCTTTCTTGTGTTGATTCAGCCTTTGTTGTCTTGACTCATGAACCGTGGGACGAACTTGGCGGCAGCACGATGCATTCCAAGAAGCCGTGTCAGGATTTCATGACATGATCAAACTGAAATGTTACATTCTTCTGAAATGCCTCGGACAGTCAGTCTTCGATTGGCAGGCACAATTTCATTGAAGTTCCTGACGTGACATCGTCGGTAGACGTCAAAAGGCGTCTTGAACGACGGTCATTTATAAGCTGTGTGAACAATTCGTAACACCGAGTATGGCTTAAGCACTCGTCACTGTAGGATTGCTGCATAATTTGGTGTGTCTCTGTAGGGATTTTCTTGAGTTTCAAGCAAAATTTAATGCAGACGCGTTGCTCCTCTAACTCTTCCATCTCTAAATTCGCAAAGTGTGCCACACAGCGTTCTACTCAATGCTGCGCTGAACAGCTAACAGACATACTCGTACAACAATGACTCTTCCGGCAGTTACACATTAAACACAGGCGTGCACAGGGATGCCAACCGCATTTCGTTCCAACACACTACTGGCGCGAAATTACGAACGTTCCGGAATATTCTGAACAGACCTCGTAGTACGATATTTATATGGCTGCCAGCTCCTCAGATGAAGAAGAGATTGAAAGATTGCATGAAGAGATTGAAGAAATTATTCAGTTTCTTAAAGGGAATGAAGACCTAATTATGAACAGGGTATAGAATTTGGAAAAGAAAGGGAAGAAAAAGTAGTTGTAGAACATGGACTTGGGGAAAGAAATTAAATGGAAGCACGTGACGGCGTATCGTAGCACAATCAACAACTGAAATCTGTGGTAATGCAGAACGGGTATTCCACGATGTAGACCTGTCAGGCCTTTGAGTTTGGAGCATCACCAGAGGCACATGAAGATAAACGTAGATCAGTTTCTTTTCTGCCTTATGCTGGGATTGTATCACCATAAATAGGGAAGTTTTCAGAATATTTAACACAAAGATGAGTGTTTAATTAGTCGGCTAAGATTACAGCTCTCCTGGACTCTTGAAGATGATCTGGGGCTAAATCAACCAGGTGTAAATAAAGTACCGTGACATTGTGTGAGAGGTTATATAGGCCAGATTGTTCACAAAGTCCAGAACAGGTGTGTGGAACATCGCTACTACACTGGGTTACAACAACCAGAGCAATAGTTGACTGATGGACACAGTTGGATGTGACAAGATGCTATTAAATGCTGCTATATCTTATTACTTGTATTGTATTCTGAAAGGAGTAATTGAAATCAGGACAGTCGATAGTAATAATCTTGTTATAAGAGAGGAGGCCTTTAATTTAAGCAAAACTGGGAACTCTACAATAAACTACATCATAACATTATGGCTCTGCCGCCTGAAGTTTTTGGTACCAATTTTCAGTAACAGTTGAGTCATTCTTGCCAGCAATTGCCTCATGATGGCTCTGGATTCCTAAATTACTTTGGAGATAGCACTGACAATACGATGCAGCCACCCTAGGGATAATAAAAAGTCATACAGCCCCTAGGGCAGGGCTGAATTTGAATGCAACCAAATTTCTGTCTATGGCTTTGTGTTGTCCAGCGGGATAGTTACATCTGCCGTTTTCAGTTCACCGGGTAAATGAACTGAACCCAGTTTCCTATAAGTGGACAAATAAGTAATATAAACGTGGCAAACTATTATAAAGTACTGAAGCCGAGATGAACAGTTTGCAAGAAAACTGAAAGTCTCTGTAAACAGATTTCATAAACACTGATTACTGTTGTGTACTGTGAGCCTGAACTGGTAACAATTGCACCAAGTTTGCTTAAAATAAAGTGTTAACATTAGTAGAGTGACTTGTGAGCCCCTATAATGCTGAAGCCCCAAGTAAATTATTGTTTGATAAACGAGGAATAAATAAGAGCCTCGACAGTTTGTTATCCTGCATAAACACAAGCCTTAACTGAGGCTAACGCAAATAATTACGAGTTCCAGCTGAACCCCTAACCACAAATAAAAGTCTACACACAAATACAAGTCTGACTGTTGTGAACTAGTGAAACCTGAAACTCAACCAGCACTCATAACTTGAAATATTACAAGTTCTCAGAAATGCGCTAGAGAAATTGTCAAACCCCAGGAAACAACCAAATAAAATTAGCCCAAAAAGCGAGACAGCAGCAAAATTTTCACAGGTGCCGAGTGCACGCAGACTGTGGGTTGATAAAAGATGACCTAGACAAAACTTCTATTTCGTGTGATGAATTGCAACTGGCTCTTAATACAGAAAAATGTAAGTTAATGCGGATAAGTAGGAAAAACAAACCCGTAACATTCTCATACAACTTTCGTAGTGTCCTCCTTGACAGGGTTGGCTCAAATGGCTCTGAGCACTATGGGACTCAACTGCTGAGGTCATTAGTCCCCTAGAACTTAGAACTAGTTAAACCTAACTAACCTAAGGACATCACAAACATCCATGCCCGAGGCAGGATTCGAACCTGCGACCGTAGCGGTCTCGCGGTTCCAGACTGCAGCGCCTTTAACCGCACGGCCACTTCGGCCGGCACTTAACAGGGCCACGTCGTTTAAATATGTGGGTGTAACGTTGCCAGGCGATAGGAAATGGAACGAGCATGTGAAGATTGTGCTAGGGAGGGCGAGTGGTCGACTTTGGTTTACTGGGAGAATTATAGAAAAGAGTAGTTCATCTGTGAAGGAGACGGCATATAGGCCGCTATTACGACCTATTTTTGAGTGTTGCCCGAGTGTTTGGGATCCACACCGGACTGAAGAAGACATCGAATCAATTCCGAGGCGAGCTGCTAGATTTGTTAACGGTAAGTTCGATCAGCATGCGAATGTTACGGATATGCTGAGGGAGATAAAGTGGGATTCCCTGGAGGAAAGAGACATTCATAACAAAGAACACTACTGAGAAAATTTAGATAACCGGCATTTGAAGCTGACTGCAGGACGATCCTGCTGCAGCCAACATAAATTTTCCTTAGGGATCACGAAGATAAGCTACAAGAAATTTGGGCTCATACGGAGGCATATAGGCAGTGTTTTCTCTCACTCTACTTGCGAGTGAAACAGGAAAGGAAACGAGTAGTTGTGGTACAGGGTACCCTCCACCATGCGCCGTACGTTAGTTTTCGAAGTATGTAGATGTAGATGTTGCTGTAGTTGTAGACTGCTGGAAAATCGTAGTCTAATCAGGTAAGTCCCTATTTCAGTGGTGGCAGGGTTCGAATGCGGCGCAGACCCCGCGAAGCCCTGGACACAACTTGTCAACAAGGCATTGTGCAAGCTCGTGATGGCTCCACAATAATGTGGTCTGTGTTTACATGAAATGGACTGGGTTCTCTGGTTCAACTGAATCGATCATCGACTGGAAATGGTTATGTTCGGCTACTAGAAGACCATTTGCAGCCATTTAGACTTCATGCTCCCAAATAACGATGGAATTTGTGTGGATGACAATGCGTCATGTCACTGGCCCACATTTGTTAGAGATTAGTTTGAAGAACATTCTGGGTAGTTCGAGCGAATGATGTGGCCACCCAGATCGCCCGACATGAATTTCATCGAACATTTATGGGACATAATCAAAAGGTCAGTCTGTGCACAAAATCTTGCTCCAGCAACGATTTCGCAATTATGGACGGCTGTGGAGGCAGCATGGCTCACTATTTCTGCAGGGGGCTTTCAACGACTTGTCGAGTCAATGCCACGTCGAGTGCTGCAGTACGTCGAGCAAAAGGAAGTCCGACACGGTATTAGAAGGTATCCCACTCCTTTTCTCACCTAAGTATATTAAACTGATAGTTCGGTAATATTCATGGCCATCACCACCTGCCTTCTCAGGAATCTGAACTGATACGTTATTCTTGTAGTCTGTGGACAGATCACCTATCTCATTCTATGATGCCACCCCAGGCGGGTGTAAAATGAATGTGCGCAACGGAAATAATAAACGCTAAAATGAAGATTTGGCTCTGTCTGACTAACCCCTGAAGCAAATCTTAGGATCTCTTAATTCTATAAATTACAGTCTAAACATAAATGAATGATAAAGGCAACTAATCCTACTAAATGATAAACGTTGTTCCTGCTTGTATATTTATTATAGATTAAAACAAAAACCTTCATATTACAAAGTTTATATTTCCTAAGTAAAATTACTAATCAATTACCCAACTCTGTCCCTTATTATGACTGCGCGGTCTAATATCAACAACGTGAAATGACTGACATCATCTACGTACCAAACACTAGAAGACACTGCTTTGAAAGATGATCTACGGTGGTGTGGAACCTCAGTGGAAATAAACTAACGTGATCACAGCTGTTTAGCTTCTATAGCCCTACTAAGCCGAAGCAATTTGCGATATCGCCGTATGTACTGCGTCCGGTACGTCGAAGGGATGGTTCTCGTACTCGTCTGCGACGACGGAAGAACTCCAGCCACAAATAAACTCTTTCAAACACTAGTACGGCAGAAGGCGGTCATCTGATTAATATACTCTAATACTGTCTTCTCCTCTCTGTGTTCTGCAGACAAGAAACGCGAACTCCCAGCCACAAGGAAGGAGTTCAGATAACATCCCAACGTAAGTATAGGCAGAGGAAGTGCTCTCAATTACTGAACGCTGCGTACTCAACGACGACTTCCAACCCAGAGGTGATGTCCAGAATCGTACAGGTTCGCAACAGAACAGTGCCTAATTGTTCTAACTATAAACTCTCCTGAGAGCAAAGACAGCAAGTCCATCTGTATCAACAAAGCTGATATCAAGCGACCGTCACACAAGGGCGCTCACAACGGAAGACCCCGTCTCTCCAGCGCTGGCTTCCCAGCAAGGCTTGGCTCCCCACCATAGTAATTTCTAAAACGAATCATATTCCCGAATATACTGCCAGCCCACTGCCCACCTATACTCGTACAATGGTACGCTTCTGAGTAGAAATCCTTGTAAGTAACCCAGCCTGTGTAGTTTCCAAGGTGCTGCTTCTTAGTTCCTCTCACCTGCGTCCAAGATTTTCGTAGTTTCCGTAGTATAATCCTACCAGTTCGGCTACAAATCGGCCGGTCGCGACTCTATTGTCCTCCAGCGCTTAGGTGCTACAACGTCCGTCTTGCTATTTCCTGTGTTTAAGTAGGACCAACACACCTGTGTGGGCCTTCCACCCAGGGCTTGATTTCCATCTGCCCTTTCATTTCCACTGTCGTGCCAACCTCTACTAGCATTGTTAACAATTGTTTGCAAGGCGTATGTGGCAATGTCAGTCTCCTTTAAGTATTCATATATACGATGTACTGCCTTTCAAATAATACCTAATGTGGTTGTAGAACATGGCAAAGTATGTGGATGAGTGCTTGTAAGGTGCGAAATTATAGCCACCTTACATCATATATCTTACGTATCGAGTGGGATAGTTTTGTCATGGCTGGCTCTCCAACAGATCTCGATACCTTTCCGGCAATGTCGTCTACTACAGGCGCCTTATTTCCACTTAGGTCTTTCAGTGCCCTTTCAGATCTTTCTCATACTAATATTTGAAGACCTCCACTTTAAAAAGCTGTAAGGGACATTTGTTGAGAAACAGAACTTTTGCGTGTCAAATTACGTACTTTACGTGCTTTATTCACACTAGCTAATACACTCTAAGACAATAAACGACGCACCTCGAAGGAATTATCCGAATGGGTCGAAATCGGTAGATGTGATGTACATGTACAGACAAATGCAGTAAATTATTACAATTTCAGAAAAAATGGATGATTTATTCAAGATCAAGAACATCACAAATTGAGCAACTCAGTAAAGCGTTGTTCCACCTCTGGCCCTTATGCAAGCAGTTATTCGGCTTGGCATTGACTAAGAGTTGTTAGTTGTCCTACTCAGGGACGTCGTGCCAAATTCTGTCCAATTGGCGCGTTTGATTGTCAACGTTCCGAGCTAGTTGGAGGACTCTGCCCATAATGCTCCAAACTTTCTCGATTTGGGAGAGACCTGGAGACTTTGCTGGCCAATGTAGGATTTGGCAAGCATGAAGACAACCAGTAAAAACTCATGCCATCTGTGGGCGGGCATTGTCTTGCTGAAATGTAAATCCAGTTTGCCTTGCCATGAAGGGCAACAAAACGGAGCGTTTTCGTCGACGTACCGCTGTGGAGAGTAAGGGTGGCGCGGATGACAACCAAAGCGGTCCTCCAATAAAATGATGGCACAACTCCTGGTTGTAAGGCCGTGTGGTGAGCGACAGGTTGGTGTCCCACTGCTACCTGGGGCGTCTCCAGAAACGTCTTCGCTGGTAATCGGGGCTTAATTCGAACTGAGACTTATCACTGAAGACATTTATACTCCAGTCAGCGGTGGGATACCATTCTGACTGTCACCCGCCATACGGCTCGAAAACTAGGAGTGATGGTCTGGGCTGCCAACTCTTTTCATAGCAGGACGCCATTCGTTGTCATTCGCGCCACCCTTACACCACAGCATTACGTCGACGATATTTCTTTATTTAACACATATAGTTCCGTGGGATCAAAGTGAGGAGCAAATATCCAAGGTCTAGAAAGTGTCAGTACATAAGTTACAACATAAGAGTAATAACCCCCAAAAAAAGTCAAGCCATAAGTTTAAGTAATCGCAATCAACAATATAACATACGAATCAGCTTAATTTTTTTAAGGAACTCTTCGGCAGAATAGAATGAGTGACCCATGAGGAAACTCTTCAGTTTCGATTTGAAAGCGCGTGGATTACTGCTAACATTTTTGATTTCTTGTGGTAGCTTATTGCAAATCGATGCATTAGTATACTGCACACCTTCCTGCACAAGAGTCAAGGAGATGCGATCCAGATGAAAATTGGATATCTGCCTAGCACTGACTGAGTGAAAGCTGCTAATTCTTGAGAATAAGCTGATATTGTTAACAAGAAACGATAGCAAAGAATATATATATATATATTGAGAGGCCAATGTCAGAATACCCAGACCAGTGAACGGGGGTCGACAAGAGTTTCGCGAACTTACCCCATTTATTGCCCAAACTGCCTGTTTCTGAGCCAAAAACATCCTTTGAGAATGAGAAGAGTTACCCAAAAATACAATACCATAACTCTTAAGCGAATGACAATAAGCAAAGTAAACTATTTTTCATGTGGAACTATCGCTTACTTTAGACACCTTTCGTATAGTAAAAAAGGCAGCATTAAGCCTTCGAACAATATCCTGAATGTGGGCTTTCCATAACAGTTCACTATCTGTCTGCACATCTAGAAATCTGAACTGTTCACTTTCACTGATCATATGCACATTCTGTAGAATTAAAACGTTGGGTTTTGTTGAATTGTGTGTTAGAACTGTAAAACCTGAGTCTTACTGTGGTTTAGTGTTACTTTATTTTCTACAAGCCATGAACTTATATCGTGAACTGCACTATTTGAAACAGAGCCAATGTTGAACACTACATCCTTTACTAGCAAGCTAGTGTCATCCGCAAACAGAAATATTTTAGAACTACATGTATAGTCCGTGAGACGAGTGATTGGTACCGACAGTTCCGGCGGGCAGACGGCGCTGTTGCCGAACGTGGCTCACAGCACGCGGCGCCCTGTCTGCTAAACGCATTCTCTAGCAGCAGAAATAAAAGCGAGACAAAATACAAGTCGTATTGACACGCGTGAATTTATTTAAAGTTGATGCTTGAAATATATTATCTCGAAAACTGATAAGAGCTATTTAGTACAAGTATCTAAGATGCTGAAACATAATAAAGTTATTTGTTAAACTTCACAACTGAAATGAAAACTATTTTCGCAAGTTGTTGAACATTAGCAGTTTTGGTTTCCATTGTTAAGTATTAGCATTATTAATTTGTTCTACTACAAGCTACAGAATAATTTGTCAGTGTATTAAGAGTTATAATCTGAAGAAAGTACTCACAATATGATGATCTGGTTGTAGATCGATAGCAAACTCCCTCCTTACATTCCTGAATACGTTGTAGTTACTGTAATGGAAAAAACACCACTCACATCACTGTCAGAATCTGATTTGACATTGTCTTCCTCAGCACTACTCGAACTATCACTGCTCTCTCCCAGATGTATAATTAAATTTTTGATGCATTCTTCCACAACCCCTTCGGTTTTGGCCGCCTCTCTGATGGCACTTGCAGTGCTGTTTACAATTTTAGCCCACGTCTCGCTTGTCACTTTGATAGCTGCTGGAAGGAGAGTTTCCACTTCAGAGATCGTTAATTTTTTATTGTTTGCAGCAATGTAATTTTTTATCTGCGCCCACACTCCTTCAATTGCATTGAAGTGACAGTGGTGTGGAGGAAGCCGAACGATTTCATGCCCGTGCCTTTTAGCAATCTCGTCAATTACATATGTTAGAAATTGGGGTTTCTTTTGTGCCACAATTTCGAGCAGTTCCGCCTTCCTTAAATCTTCTCTGAAATCTACTTTTCGCCGTTTCAACCACTGAATGATATCGTCTTTTTTTTGTTGCCAAGGTTGGTGCCTTATCGTGAACAACGGAATGATAAGGCGCATTGTCCATAACAATCACTGATGGACTTGTCAGATTCGTCATAAGCGATGTCTCGAACCATTCTTGAAATAATACACTGTTCATTTCTTCATGGTAATCTCCCGTCTTTTTTGACCGAAACATTTTCAAGCAGTTTGGCACAAAACCTTTCGATGTTCCTGCATGTGAGACAATAATACGCCCTCCTTTGCCAACAGGCACTGCCATTGTCCCCTTGGGCGTTCCATCATTCCAGCCTCTACGTAAAGAATGGCTGGCATTGACCCAAGTTTCATCTAACCACACTATACTTTCGAATTCCACACCCATGATCCTGCGCAGAAATCTGCACCGCCATGCAACTACATCTGTCCTTTCCATTAATATTTTGCGTCCGTTAAACAGTGAATAGCTGAAGCCTAATTTGCTCCCTTTAAAAAGATCGTCTTTCTGAAGCGACACCAGTAATTTAGATAGAGTGGGATGTTCCCTTCTCTTATAATAGCTGTATATATGACGACGAATAGCGTCTTTCTGAAAATCGTCCAAAGCTGTCACCTGCTTATTTCTCGGTCGCTTCTTTCCTGGTGTGTGCAGCTTTGTTGTGCCACTCTCGTCACAATCTACACTATACTGTTCTTTCCCTATCTTTACAACAGTGTTCTTACTTATTTTCAATGCTGCTGCAGTTCTCTTCACAACCTGAACAACAGGAATTAAGGGCCCACCTTTGTCCTTTTCTTTCTCAAAGTAATCCCTCACAGAGCACACGAATTCACGGGCCTGGGTGTGTAGCACACTTTTCTTTCTCCGTTTCACTTCTTGTGTTGGGCTGGTACTACCCGCCGCACTAGACATTGTTTACAACGACACATAAACAAAGAAACACTAAAAACAACAAAAACAAAATAAACTGCGAATTCAACTTCAGACAAACGACCGCACCGCCTGCACGCGAGACTGGTAAGTTTCATAAGCGCGCGCGGCCGGGTTTCAGAGCGGCAACGTGGCCCTTGCTGCCCGCTCAAAGTGAGGCCGTCATTGGCTGCCTGCCTGCGGTCGCTAGGCAACGGAAAGACGCTACCGAGCTGTCAATACCAAAGACTCGTCTCCCAGACTATAATACTAGAGGGCATACCATTTATATAAATAAGGAACAGGAGTGGTCCCAGCGCTGATCCCTGGGGCAGCCCCCCATTTGACCGTGCCCGACTCAGCCATTCTCAACACTGTAAATAATGACCTTTTGCTGTCTGTTGTTAAAGTATGAGCTACTCCCCGTATTTCACAATGCTCAAACTTCTGTAGCAATATTTTGTTATCAACACAATCAAACCCCTTAATTAAATCAGAAAATACGCCAAGCATTGGAAACCTTTTGTTTAACCCATCCAGTACCTCACAGAGAAAAGAGAATATATCATTTTCAGTTGTTAAAAGACTTCTAAAGCCGAACTGTACATTTGATAGCAAATCGTGTGATATAAAATGATCAATTATCCTTACATACACAGTCTTTTTAATAATTTTAGCAAACACTGTTGTCATAGAAATAGGTCTAAAATTGTCCATATTATCCCTTTCTTCCTTTTTATAAAGCGACTTTACTACTGAGTACTTTAATCGTTCGGGAAACTGACCATTCTTAAAGGAAAAATTACAAATATGGCTAAGTACAGAGCTAACGTGTGCAGCATAGTACTTTAATATTCTGCTAGGCACTCCATCATACCCGTGATAGTCCTTAGTCTTCATTGATTTAATTATTGACTCAGTCCTCCCCTTGTTAGTATCGCAGAGTAGTATTTCAGATATCAATCACAGAAACGCATTTTCCAAGAGAGTAATATGGTTCCTGGTGGAAACTAAGTTTTTATTTAACTATATTTATATCGTCAAACTTGTGCTGCTGCCCAGACACTTCCGTCACAACTGACCATATGGTTTTAATTTTACCCTGTAAATTAGCTATTCTGATTGCGTACCACATACACTTTGCCTTCCTAATAACATTTTAAGCACCTTACAATACTGTTTGTAATGGGCTATTGTAGCTTTATTTTGACTATTCTATCAGTTTGATATAATTCCACCTTGTTCTACATGATATATTTATGCCACTAGTGAGCCACCCAGGCTGACTTTTACTGCTAGTCAGTGTTTAGAATGTTGTAATGGAAAGCAACTCTCAAAGTGCATGAGAAATGTGCTAAGGAAAGCGTTATATTTGTCATCAATGTTATTGGCACTCTATACATCCTGCCAGTCTAGTTCCTTAACGAGGTTTAAGAAACTCTGTTTCCGCGGGATTATCTTTTTTATATAGTTTGTAATTATATGTAACATTTGTTTGAGTACTAAAATATTTTAGTGATAAAATTTGTGCATCATGGTCTGGAAGGCCATTCGCTCTTTCACTAATAGAATGCCCATCTACTAATGAAAAACGAATAAAAATATTGTCTACGGTAGTGCTACTGTTTCCCTGCACCCTGGTTGAAAGAAACACAGCCTGCATCAGATCTTATGAATTTAGGAATCTTCCAACATCATTTTTCTTGCACAGTCACATACAGAATTAATAATGAATATAACTATTCTACACCCCGTAATGTTGTCTTGCATTGCAAGCCACCACGGGCTTATATTTCAACGAGATAGTGCCCGCACGAACATGGCGCAAGTTTTTACTGCTTGTCTTCATGTCTACCAAATACCAACTTGGCCAGCAAAGTCTCCGGATCTCTCTCCAATTGAAAATGTTTTGAGCTTTATGAGCGTGAATCTCCAGCCAACCTCGGGATTTTGACGATATAACCCTCCACTTGGGCAGAATGTAGCACAATACCCTTCAACAGGACATCCGGCAACACTGTCGATCACTGCCAAGCCGAATTACTGCTAGCATAAGGACCGGAACTGGACCAACGTGTTACTGACTTGCTCAATTTGTGAAGCTCTTAGTCTTGAGTAAATCATCCAATGTTTCTGAAACTGTAATCATTTGTTTGTCTGCACATGCATATCACATCTATCGATTTCCGTCTCATTCGGGTAATTCATTCGTGGTACATCGTTTTTTTTTTTGTGTGTGTGTTAGAGTGTAGTTCTACGTTAAAACGAGAAATATAAGTTCTAGCTCTAATTTCAGATTTCCACTGATGGCAACATTGTTAAGATGTGTGCATGTAAATAGCGCCAAAAACATGGCTGCTAGTTGTAGTAACGGGTGCGAATTTCTTGCTTGGAAAATGCTTTTCAGAGACCATTTGGATAAATCCGAGGATGATGAAGACAACGACGACTAAGATAAAGATTCTGAATATGTTCCTGAACGCAAATGTCCTTTAAAATTTGTTGCTAATCCGGTAAATGTGACTAGTTCTTCATGCAAGAATACAATGTTAAGATGTATCCATTACCATTGTTTAAGTGAATTTACGTGACAGTGTGAGGACGGAAATATTAAGGGACAGCCTTAATGTCATATATTACTTTCTGAGGTTGTTATACTTTATTATTTCAAAACGAAGTAATGAAAATCTTACTGTCACAGAAACAAATCAGAACTTTTATATTTGTATTTTTGAGAGATTTCACACTAATGTTTCGTTAACTCGCCCAACAAATAAACAGTGATAAATAAATGGTAACTCATGTCAAGTGGACGCTGTCTGCAAGTAAATAGTGAAACAATGTTAAGCCCCTCCTGACGTATTTTTAAGAACAAAATTTTTGGATGGAATTTACGATTTTCAAAATATGTTGTTACTCTAGAAATATTTACAGACAACGACTTATCTGAAAAAAAAATTGCAATGGATTTGCTTAAAATACCTTATTTATGAAATTATATTTTAACTTTAAGCGCAATTTCTCACAACTAACTAACTTCTCTCTTACCATTGTTGACAGCTGAGGTCTATATATTTCTCATTTCATCTTCATCCACGTCGTCGATCTTGTCTGTAACGCTGGCTCCAGTATTGGCCTGCGGTTTACTCAAGCGATCTTTCAGCGTTTTTGTAAAGACAAGTGACCTGCACTTTTTTCGAGTCACGCAGGACTATTCGCTGCACAGGAAACTCTCGTTAAGATTGCTGTGAGCGCTCGTGTCACCTGAGTTAGCCTATCAACGCTCCCGTTTACATAGTAAACGAACTGCATGCTAGTGGTTTTTTGGCGAGTACTCCATGAGCCCAGGCCAGGCCACATGATGTCTCGTCGCTATCGATTTCAGGAGCGGCCCGGCGCCGGCGCCTACCTGCGTCACTAGCCGGCGCCTTAAGGTAGGCCGCCCGTGACGCACCGCACCTCGCCGCTGATGCACAATCTTCGCTTCTTTCACTTCACGCCCTCGTACGTTTTATCTGCCGCGATGCTGCCCTTGCACTAAATTTCTCTTTGCAGATATATAGATGACATTATCATAGCGTAGCCCGACGGAGAGGACATGCTAATGTAGTTTTTACGCTATGCAACTCGATTCGTAAGAACTTTACCACGAAAACAGAAAAAAAGATTGGTTATCCGCTATTCTCGCGTGTTCTGGTTCTGATGACACTCTATGTCACTCAGTTTACCGCACGGATTTACATGTAGTCTTCGAGATGTCATCACCCGTCGCGAACCATGAGTGTGCATAAGAAACTTGCAGATTGGCAGATCATGTGGGAAGTATCATTTCAAGGGAAAACCAGCAATCGGAAAAGGAGGATACCTTGCCGCCAAAATCCACATTTCTTCATTCGTTGGCAATGTCTCGTTGAAGGCAATCAGGACCCATCAGTAAATTGAGAATTGGTGAGGGACGGTTTATTAGCAAAGAGGTCTGGAAAAATATCTGGCTAATGTTGTAAGGCGCATACAGGTTGTCACAGGAGGAAAGGTCTATACTCAGGGACATGACAGGAAAGACCGTTCGAAGCAAAAAAAAAAGTCAAGTAAACATGGGGTCTAACAGGCATAACTTCAGAGCTACGAACATTTGTTCAGTAGAAGAGATGTGTTTCGGTATGCACTTTAGAGCTCACGTTCACTGGACTTTTTATTCTTGTTGTGGTCCATACTACCATCTCTCAAAATATGGAAAGCAAAGAGCATGCAGCATAGGTTTATTTCACAATATAGAAGATAAAGAAATGCTCATCGCTCTTAAGGTATGAGTTTTGGCGTCGGTGTTTACTAGAGTTTGAATGATCATTCTTGTCACATCCCTAAGTATAGACCATTCCTCCCGGGACACCTTGTGTAGGTCAAACAACTCACCTTTTACAACACACGAAGTCTGTCGTTGCTGAATATTGAGTATCCACAAGGCATACAGTGAAAATTTTGTACAATAAATTACCAAAAGAGATTAAAGAAATTGCAAAAATACACTTGTTTAAAAAGGCTGTTATGTAATACATTTTATACATTGAAGGATTACTTGGATAAAACAGAGTAGGGGTTTGGTAAAAACATGTTATACGAATAAATAATAATAGTAATAATTATTATTATAAAACATCTTCACACCTTCACACTGTTTTTTCTCTTCTTTTTTCCGTTTCTGTAAATACTTACCCACAAGCTATGCACAGTGCAACACTAACACCTCTTCCTCTTTCTGAGCTCAACATCTCACTCACTGTAGATTGTAGAGGGATGCTGACTCAGTTTTTCAGGATAGCAAATGGGAAGTTGTGGTACGGAAAATGCCCAGAAATCACCGGTGTGTGTGTGTTTGTGTGTGTAGTGAGTGAAGTGTTATGAAACAATGTGTGTATAATGCGTGCAGTGACTGATAGTGAGATATAAGTGAACAGTGCGGCATCACATTATTTAATAAGTTATTTATAAGAAAAGGATTGTATACCAGGAGTAAATCTAATGATAGTCTCTAACTAGACGTCTGTAAATTTATGTGTATACGAATTAGCTTATTATAAATTAATCTAAACTTGTAAATACTTTGACATGTCCTATATACTTGTAAAAAGAGATCTACGGATGAATAAAGCTACTACTGCTACTACTACTACTACTACTACTACTAAATAAGATAAAACTGAAATTTTGTCTACTGATAATTATAAGTGTGGCAACGGCCTTGCCGCAGTGACTGCACCGGTTCCCGTGAGATCACCGAAGTTAAGCGCTGTCGGGCGTGGTCGGCACTTGGATGGGTGACCATCCAGGCCGCCGTGCGCTGTTGCCATTTTTCGGGGTGCACTCAGACTCGTGATGCCAACTGAGGAGCTACTCGACCGAATAGTAGCGGCTTCGGTCAAGAATACCATCATTACGGTGTGCTGACCCCACGCCCCTCTTATCCGCCACTTGTGGCCTGTAGACGGAGTGGTGGATAATTAGAAGTGGCAGTAAAATGAAAACTAAACAGATAGAAAAACATATTTAAACTGTTTATTATTTAAACAGTAATCGCCATAACTGTCAATTCATTTATCTCTCTGTCAGACAAGACAGTGCCGACGTGGAAAAATGTTTGCCGTTGCCTGCGTATCCTTCATTACACCCAGGCATTCACCTCTTCGTCCGAAGCTGATCGACGGTCACGAATGTTTTTCTTCACGGATCTAAAAGTATGGCAATCATATGGATAGAGGGCGGAATTGTAAGGAGGCTGCGTAAGGACTTAAATTTCTGCAGCATAATCAAAACAACCTTGACAATATATGGGCGAGTGTTGTGCACCAGCAGAATGATGCCGTCCATCTACATTCCTGGGCGTTTGGCCTTGATGCCACGCTTCGATTTTTGCGAAGTGCCGCGTACCGCTGTGTGTTAATTGCGGCGCTGTGCTCCAGAAAGTCAATGAGCCCTTGCAGTCAAAGGAAAATGTCATCATGACTTCCCTGAAGCTTAGTGCCTGTTGTTTCGATTACGCTGTAGAAGTTTCGCCGGGAAACCCTTACACATCTTCCATACAGTCCTTATATTTCCCCATACGATTTCCACATTCGTGGCTGCCGATTTGCTTCGGGCTAAGAGGTGCGCGCTAAGGTACAATTATCGTCCCGCAGGCTACAGCAAACATTTTTCCACGACGGCATTGAGTGTCTTATCTCACAGTGGGATAAATGTATCGACGGTTATGGCGATTACTTTTGAAATAATAAACAGTTTGCTTACTCTATTCCATCTGTCTCGTTTTCATTTGATTGCTTCTTATAATCTTAGGATTACGTTATTAAAGAGTTCATGATTTAGTCTCAGTGAAGACGGCGGAGCAGGCTGACGGCCACGTCTGGCGGTAACCCACCGGACAGCTGAGTTTTGTATTTTTGCTATCGAGGTCGGTGCTCCTCGGCAGTGTCGTTGATCTCAATGTTACTACCATAAGGCATGCAGTGCTCTAATAAACTGTGCGCCTTCTGCCCCTCTCCAGCCCTCCTTCCGTTGTTTCGAAATGCTTGGTCCGGTATCCTTCTTTCCAACTCTTCCATCACACCCTTTCGAAGACAGTCTTCCATCAAAAATTTCTCTTCCAGCATCTCTAGCAAAGTGCTCGGTCTTTTTTTCTTTTTTACAATGATCGTAGGTGGCTCTAGTTCACAACAAACAACAAAATTTTACTTGAAATCTTAAATGTACAATCAACCGTTTTTAAAAACACGCCCATGTTTTATATATTGTGAACCATGTTTGCGTATTTCATTAATGCTCATGGGTGAAGAGCGGGACTCTGGAATAACATTTAAGAAGAAAATAGGCTACCCGACGTCAATCCTCGACGGATAATCTTGTGGCGTTTCTCCTATTTAATGGCCTGAAAGACTGGGTTTAACAGATAAAAGTCTAACTCCAGTCGCGAACGCTCACTCCAAGCTAAACGTCAGTTATGCTAATCTGTTTCGGGTGAATCACCCATAAAAAGGTGCCTAACATAAAAATCCCCGATTATGCGTAGCGTGTCCAGTGCTTAAAGTTTTACTGGCTCCCTAAATTTGCATCTGATTACCTAAACACACTAAATACTTACAATAAACAAATTTTCGCCGCTCCAGGTGAATAACAATTCCAAGGAACAATCTACCACAAGCAAAGCATAATTATATTTCCTTCAAAACGTTAATATTACTTAAATGACCAACAAAAAAAGCTGCACTGCATTGTAAATGATTAAATTAATCGTCACACGCAGTCTAGAATCCACTCAACTTGTAAAAGTGAAACTGAACAAATAAATATTGACTATTTTCCGAAACCACAATTACAAAAACATTGCCTGGTATTATCGAATTATTTCTTTAAAATTCGTTGTTATCCTAGCCTGGAGCAACTAAAAGTATTATGTCAGTCATGTGTGGATGCAATACTGCGTTAACAAATAAACGTATGATCTTCGATTATATCGGCCACAGCTTTTGTGTATTCTTTGCTGTACGAGCTGTTGTTGTATTACCGTTACCGATCACCCCTTCTTCGTCCAAGTACTCCATATCCTGGAGGGTTGAGGTACTGCATGGAGACTCGTTACTCCGCATTAAAAGATTTCCAAAACAATTAATTAATATGATTATCTCCCTCTTGCTGTCTAATTTCACCACTCAGCGAAAGTTTTCATTGAGGCAGTCGAACGTTACTACATTATAGAGCGAAATAAAAGACGAGTATCTACTGCCGATAGAGTCGGACTGATACAAACTGACGACGTCTCGCGGGCGCCCAGATGAAAATATCGTGCGTGGTGGAAAATGACGGCCAGCTGCATTCCCGAAACATCGTCGAGTATTTAGAACACCGAGAAAATTTTTCAGACACTACTACTGCAACATTTTCCACTTATCTATTGTGCGGACTCCTCCGTTACAGAGTTATAATTGCTGTTTCTGGCAGCCCGCCTTTTGCTGCTGATCGACTGCGACTTCGAAATGACAAATCCCAGGACAGTGTCAAGAATGGGATTATCAGGAAGATCAACCGGACATTTGTAACTGCAGAAAATTACCAGCTGCCCATATCAGGGCACATCAGAAACGTAGCAGTGGCAATCTACCCATCCAATGTGCGTTGAAGACTCGATACATGACAATGAAGAAGGAATTGCTGTTTCTCGTCAGAGGTCAGCCTCTCCTAGAGCTTCGTTTAGCCTGCTAGGTTAATTTCTCTTTCACATGTGGTATATAGGCTTTTTCAAGAGGAAAAAACGCAGCACCCAGAAAGAGAGGAGGAAAAGAAATGAAACTTGGCAGATTGAGGCGATATGTGATGTTATTTCGAGCGATTACAAAATGGAGTCAAATTTACAAAGATATGGCCGCACGAGTCCAATTGACAGTATAACGTTGCAAAAAATTGTTCAAATGGCCCTGAGCACTATGGGACTTAGCTTCTGAGGTCATCAGTCCCCTAGAACTTAGAACTACTTAAACCTAACTAACCTAAGGACATCACACACATCCATGCCCGAGGCAGGATTCCAACCTGCGACCGTAGCGGTCGCGCGGCTCCAGACTGTAGCGCCTAGAACCGCTCGGCCACTCCGGCCGGCTATAACGTTGCACCCTCTTTGGCCTGGATGCACGATGCATTGATTCGGTTGGGAAGGGTGTAAAAAGTCTATGTTCTTCTAAAGAGCGTTGGTGCACTACACTTCTAAAAGATCATTTATATCAGCATAATGGCACTAGGCTGGAGTTGATGTCAGAGGTGGTCCATACAACCTGTCAGTTGCAATTTGTACACCACTGAAAGTGGATTCGCGCTCTTTAGAGTATGTCCACCATATGTAAACAGACTGCTATTTTGTGCCGTGTTTGTATGATGTAACAAGCATCTGTGAGCGATGTGTATATGGACATGGCCCTCAAGCTGTTTTATGTTTCTGTTTAATATTTTAGCGATGACAAACCGTTATAATGTGCTATTTTTATCTACTTGACATCTTGTGCGTGAGGTTCAGCGTAAAATGAACATGTTTACAGCAAAAAGATCTTAAGGTATGTAAATGTACAGGTCCAGGTCCGTTTTTCGTAATACCAAACTAAAACTTTTATGTCAAATGTTACATTTTAACTTATAAGACATATTCGATGTGTATGCCCTTCTTTAGAGACATGAAGATGACAGCAAAATCTGTTGAAACCCGTTGTCTTAAATGAAGAAATACTTTATGCGATTTTGGCTGTTGAATGGTGTTTTATAATGGGAGGAGGGTGAATGACATCAGCAAATACGCTGGAGAGACATGGTTTTCATGTAACTGAAGACCAGACATAGGATGCCTCTAACAGCAGTTGTTGTCAGATGGGTGACAGCGGTGATCATGACCGTGACCACCATGACCATGACCATGACTGTATCCATGGCCGTGGTGACTATGACGGTAATGATAATTGCATATTGTAGTTTGAACCGAACAGTATTCTGATCCAGAGACTAGAAGACTGTCTGCCTACTAGGCTGAGTACCGCCGGCATGGCAGCTCAGCGTGTTCGCTCAGAGGGTTAGCTTCCCGTCTGTAATAAAAAACTGAGTGAAGGGATCAACGATGAACTGAACATCTGCCATGGGATGTGCACCCCGAACAAATGCAACAAAAAGAAGAAGTAGTATTAAGTTGCTTGTGTATCATGCAGCAGACCCGGGTTCGATTCCCAGCCGGATTGCAGGTTTTCTCCGCCCGTGGAATCGGTGTTGCGTTGTTCTCATTATCACCGACGCGCAAGGTGTCCAACATGGAATCACCTGAAATAAGACTTGCACTCGGCCGTCGATCTTTCCCAGATGGGGTCTCCCAGCTGACAATGCCACACGATCATTTCAATTTTACTAGAGTGCTTAACTGTGAGCTCTTTCTTGATTTTGTGGTTGGTGGAGCGCGACCATTGTCAGTTCTTAGTGTGCACCTCGGGCAGGTGCCCATCATAAAGGCAGCAGGAAGCGAACCACCTGCCACAAATATCTGTAGCTAAATGTATGTGGTCTGTTTGCACGCTGAATACACGCTATTCACAGGGCAACATCTCTAAAACAGAATAAGTAGCGGCAACACTTGTTGCAATAACAGACAAGTATTTAAAGAATGCACGTCACAAATAGATACTCAACTTTTGCTCTTTGAGAGGATGGGGGCAGTGATGAACCTAATCTAACCTAACACATTAGATGATTTCTAACTGTATAATTAAAGTTCAAACAGTTCAAGTTGAGTCTGTCAATAAGTAAACACTGTAACTATCAGTTGGAGTAATGTTAGGCACTCAGCGTAAACTGCGCGACGACTGGACTGGTCGACGCCGCAGATGACTTGTAGACAACTGTAGAGAATGCCGAGCCGGGCGCGGTGGTCTCGCGGTTCTAGGCGCGCAGTCCGGAACCGTGCGACTGCTACGGTCGCAGGTTCGAATCCTGCCTCGGGCATGGATGTGTGTGCTGTCCTTAGGTTAGTTAGGTTTAAGTAGTTCTAAGTTCTAGGGGACTAATGACCACAGCAGTTGAGTCCCATAGTGCTCAGAGCCATTTGAACCATTTAGAATGCCGGCGTTCACTGCTGACGACTGCTGGGCGGTAACTGTCAGAACGCTGTGTCATAACTGTAACAGTCCGATGTCGGCGTGCAGTTACTTAAATCGTGTGCTCGCTGTTTGAATACTGGCGGATGTATCAGATAGTTCTGAGTCACCAATCACCTATACAGGTACCCAGCTGCGGCACTGCATTCATACTCCACCTTCCATGTCCCATCTAATCACTCCCGCCGGAATTTTAATCGACTCTCACTCCCTAATGATGAAATCCGTCCCGAGATATACCCCTCTTTCCAACTCCTCACCGTTCTCGCTCCACAATCTTCCCCTTCACCACCTTACTGACTTCCAGTCGCTACCTGCAGCTCTACAGGGACCCATAGTCATACGCATCATTGCACCTCCATCATCACAGTTTTTTCATGTGTCAGCAAGCATCAGAATTACACCGTGGCATCATTCACGTTCATCTGTGACTATATTTTGACTATAATATAAAATCGTCAAACTTATTTAAAAACCAGCAGTATTTTCCATCTATGTGCATTGTACAAAATCATCGTTTTTTTTCAGTTGTTGTATTTCAACGCTCCATCTGGGGCGGGCTGGCAGCAGCATATGCGCTACTTTTCAGCCAAAAGACATTAAGTATACAATAGAAGACATTTAAAATATGGCGTACATATATATAAAAAGGGGGAACATTATGGAAGAGAACAGACAAAAAGGGGACGACTGTAAAATGAAGATAAAAACCGTAAAAATGTAGTGCACACAAAAAAACTACACACTTGGACAATTAAAAGAACTCAAGGCGAAGTATGACCGGAGCATAAAAGTATTGATGGACGGCGTAGCACATAACAGTCACTGACGGTAACACTATGTACAAGTCCAGCACACAATTGGAATCACAGTTCTTGACATCACGGGAGAACAGCACCAAACACAACACGGATGTAGCTCTCTCATGACGATGAGCAAACTGAGAGGATCTGCCAGGGGCATGGAAATGAGGGAAAAGGGAAGAAGGGACGGAGAGGGGAGGAGAGGGGCAGGATACAGGCGGGGACGGGCAGAGGACAGACGGGGAGGGAGGGACGTGGGAGGGAAACAGTTGGAGACGGTGCAGTGACTCGGGGGGGGGGGGGGGGAGGAGGAAATTCCGCTCTGGGAGATGGAGGAGAGAGGAAAAGGGGGGCCCTGGGGAAGGGGGGGGACAAGGCCAGGTTACAGTTGGAAGGAGGGTTAGATGTCACAGCAAAGTTCAACATCTTGGGGGGGGGGGGAGGAGCTGGAAGTTGCACTGATTAAGGAGATGGAGGGTTTGGAGGTGGAGAGAGGGAGGGATACAGCGATAGAGGCACGGGTATGGGTGGGGGATGGAGAGGAGGAGGAAACCAGGGGGTTGGGGGGGATCAATCCAGTGGACAGTGTAAAGGATGCAGAGATGTTGGAGGAAAAGGAAGAGATGAGGGAAAGGGATGAGCTCATACAGGAGTTGTGTGGGGGAAGGAAGACGGATACGGAAGGGAAGGTGGAGCGCATGGCGTTCTAGGATTTGGAGGGCGTTTAAAAGCGGGAGAGGGGGGGGGGGGGGCGGAGATCTAGGCAATGCTGGCATAAGAGAGGATGAATCGTCGTTTATTGTCGGTTGTTTTTATGTAAAAATGGTCAGTATCGTCTATCTACGCATTTTTTACAAAATCATCTGTTATTGTCACCTTTTATACTTTTTAACTACCTTTAAATACAGTTTATGTAACCTTTGGATGAAGAGCTGTTTTTATACGCTGCTAGTCCGCCCCCCTTGTAAGGAAATGAGATAACAATGCAGAAAAAAAAATTGTTTCAGGTTTCAGCGCTCTCTGTGATGGCAGACGTAACTATTGGCTGGCGAACTGCCTATTTGAAAGTAATGGAAGAAAAAAGTAGTTCCCCGTACACGGCATTGTTAGCGGGGAAATTTGAATGGTTGATTCCAATATCGCAAGTGTCTCTAACCTGTTAACCAGCCGCGTGACACCCTTGTAGCTGTCAGTGATTATTTTTCTCCATAGTGGGACAGGAGGCAACTACCCGCACGAGATCAAGCAACAACAGATCTGTGTCTTCAAAGCTGTTCTCTCACGAGACGTGAAAAAGCAGGTGGACGACAATCTTGTGACGTCACAGCGTGAAATTCGGCTTTCCAATACACTGCACAGCGTGAAATAAACAATCTGGCATATCAAATTTTTGCCTCATGGAAAGAAAAGTCTGAATTTGGTGGGTTTTCTTTCTCAACAGAGTACGTGGTAGGAATATAAGCTGTTTCAGTGCATCAACAAATTGAGGATCTCTCGAAAACGCGTCGTTTTAGCTACGGTTAGTTATAATAAAATGACAGGAGACTACATATCCATGATTACAGGCTTCCTGTAGTTGATGTTTATAGTGTGCTACGAAAGTATACCATTTCCGTGCTACGCCTCAATGATATTCTACCAAAAGTTCCTGCATTTGGCACAGTTTTCATACTAAATATCAAATAATAACATTTGTAGATACAATATTTAGACCGTGTGTACCACAATAGGAGAAGCGGTTGGAATGTCGAAGCTATAGCACAACTGATGGGGCTGTGAACTGAGAGTTGTAAAAAGAAAGTTAGCAGGTTGACCTCCACCCAATTTTTCTTTCACCTATTGTTTTCTTAAAGATTCTGGGTCTTTCTTATTCATTTAATACCAGTATTTGAAAAGTCGACATTATTTATTTTAAATAATGTTATTTGGTACAATTATTGTTGCAAACGCTAACGACAGGAGTGTTCAGAAATCTCAAGGTGACACCCACTGCCGCGTGGTCTGGGCGCCATGTCAAGGATTGCGCGGCCCCTCCCGTCGGAGGTTCGAGTCCTCCCTCGATCGTGGGTGTGTGTGTTGTCCTTAGCCTAAGTTAGTAGTAAGTTAAAGTGGAGTGTAAGCCTAGGGACCGATGACCTCAGCAGTTTGGTCCCTTAGTAATTTACACAGTCTCATTCTATCTCTGAAAGAAAACACAAGTTACAGGCTGGGAGTTTTTGCTGTTATGAAACTTTCTGTAAAATATATACAGGGTGAAGAAAAATTCGCGCACTCGGACGTCACAGCGCGATTCCTCACATACTGGCAATACAAAAATGTATCTCACAAAATTTCGTCCTGTGTATACTTCGCGCAGTAAAGGGAGATTAAAGATTGGCAATATGGCAACACTATAATCACATGTACGGTATCTATCTCTGGCAGCAGATACAGCTGTGCAGTAGACAGTGTTTTGGTTTGGCATGCAGGAGGTCGAGGGTTTGATTCTGGGTTGAGGCATATTTGTTATTATTGCTAAAAGTAGTTTGCGTGGTACGGTATCTGGCATTCTTAATCATCATACTGTGATTACAGTGGGGCTTCTACCAAACATTTGCAATTACATACTACAAACACAGATACGGAAGTACAATCGGTTTCATTGATAAACTTTTAAAGAAGCCTTTTGCACGCCGTGGACGCGAATTGTTTCCCACCAATGCATTTACTGGATCCAAACCTGTTTTCTGTGCACCCACCCCCGATGATCCCATCGAAATTATTTGCAAGGCACTCTGATAGCCCTACTCGTGACGTAAGGCTATAACGAAAAGTAATGGACCTGACTGTGGCAAGAATAATAATTGGTATTAATCGATGGGACAATTGGGGGAGGGTACAGAGAAAATAGGTTTGGAATCTAGTAGATGCAGTGGTGCGAAACAATTCGCGTCAACGACATGCGAAAGGCTTCTTTTAAAGCTGAGCAATGTAAACGATTGTACTTCCATTTCTGTGTTCGTAATACGTAACCACAAATGTTTTGTACGACACCCACTGTAATCGCTGTATGACGGTGAAGACGCCAGATACCGTACCATGCAGACTACTTTCAGGAAATAATTAAAAAAAAGTCCACAGCCCAGAACCGAACCCTCAACCTCCTGCACGCTAGCCCAAAACGCTATCCTCTGCACCAAGTGCACAGCATTTTTGTCGTTTTCTGATAGAGGTGGTACCGTACACGTGATAACAGTACTTCCAGATTGACGATCTTTAACATCCATTTATTGCCCGAAATATGCCTAGGACGAAATTTTATGACAGACATTTTTGCATTGGCAGGGTCTGAGGAATTGCGCTGCGAAGCCCCATTGCGTAAATTTTTTTTCAGCCCGTATAATTATTTCTGGGTTTGTATGTTGCCGATAAATATGTTTTTCAGTGAAGGTGATCAGCTACGAAAAATTCTCCTGTTCTATACGAATGAAATTACGAGACGAATCGCGATCTTGAAGTCTGTGTGTTGAAGTACTTTATTTCAGAGTGCTGGTAGTCAATGCAACTTCGAGAATATGGATACTGCGCATCCACAAGCTGACATTAGACACTATACCTTTCCTATATCCAATTTAAAACCGAAGCTGGGATGAAAATTTTGATAAAGAAACTGTGTTGGTTCCCATCCAAATACAGACAACAGCAGCTGGAGAAAGTTGAAGGCGCAAATCACGTTAACCAGTTTGTCCCGTGTGCCGACGACGTTCTTCCTTGTGGGGTCGGGTATTCCGTCCGCATCAACGCCAACGTTAGCTGCCACCCGTGTGAGGACGGCTGATTTTCTGGACCGCTCGCGCGCTGCTCTGAAACAATTAGCGTGCCTTCCGAGGCTGAAATGTCTGGTAACTCGCTGAGCCTTTACGTGCTCGGGATCGGGGCTTGCAAATTTCTTCAATTAATTACCGGTAAGCACTTCTCATAAGCTGGCGTAATTACGTCCCTGACCTTTGTACACACCGCCCGTCGCTACTATCGACTGCATGATTTAGTGAGCTCTTCTGACTGGTCTACAGCCTCGACTTCGTCGTTGCCGTTGTTACCGGAAAGATGACGACGAGGAAGTAAAAACAATAACAAAATTTCCGGAGGTGACCCCGCGGAGGGGTCTTTAGCGACCAGACTCCGTCATGCGCTTCACAATACTTTGCATAAGTAGAAGCGGTCACTAATAATGACTTCACCATTCTGCTTCACCGTTCATTGTAAATCTCTCCTTCACTTATTCCTCCTTTTCATCCATTACTGTTTTTTCTCTTGCTCTTCTTATTCTTCCTATAATTTGTACGTAGGAGCTATGAGAGTTACTGCAGAGAATGACAGCAGTACTATCACGGCTTTGTTTAATTAGCGTGAAGGTGTGAAAGAAATGCACACACCTCTGAATGAGCACATGGTGGAAGAACGACGCCAATATTATTTCAGCTAAACTAAAATATGAAATTAGAAAATCATTTTCAGTATTGTACCAAACTTGAACAAAAGCTTTCGAACAATAAAATGGAAAATGATCTGTGGCTTTATATTGTCTTGCTCCCTTAATCTGATGTGAGTAAAAGTGTTTGTTTTTATTTTCATACAAGTCATTAGCTGAATAGCAAACGCTTCGCTTTTCTTTTCCCATTTGTTTTCTGAACAGGGAAAAATGTGTATTTTATCATTTAATTTGTATAGCATCTAAATGTTTGAAGTGTATTGTTGTAAACTACATTTGGTGTTGTGGTTGCGGACGCAAGGAGGAATAAGTTTTTCGGTTATACTACAGTTGTAGAAGAGATCAGGAAGCAGATAAAACGGCTTAATAAGGACAGAAGCCCAGAAGAAGATGACATCCATACTGAAATAATTCAGGAAAGGGGTGAATGCCTTGTGGTAAGGATTCACAAATTAATAGAGACCATTTGGAGCACTGAAAACATTCCAGAAGACTGGAGGAATGCACTAATCTGTCCCATCCACAGGAAAAATAATCGAAAGACATGTGAAAACTATCGTGGTATCACCCTGCTTAATATTTATTATAAGATCTACTCAGACAGTCTTCTACATCGAATCCAACCATTCGTCACGGGAGATCGACTATCGACCAAATCTTTGTCCTACGCCAGATCGTAGAAAAAAAAGGGAAGTTTGGCCAAGAACTACACATGCTGTTTGGCGACTTTAGACAAGCGTATGACTGCATTCATCGGGAAAGTATGCTGAGGTGTGTGGAAGAGTTCTGTTTTGCCAACAAACTACTAAGCCTCACGAAGGCCTGCCTGATGGATAGTACAGCAAAGGTAAAAATTGGAAATAAGGTGACTGAAGCATTTAAAATTAGGAACTGGGATACGGCATGGAGATGGACTATCACCTGTTCTTTTCAATCTTGCATTAGAGAAGGTAATTCGAGAGATGTCATCAAATGAACTCACAGGAGTCCAGACCGGGGATGTCAACATCAAGTACTTCGGATATGCCGATGATATAGTACTACTATCTGGGTTACAAGAAGAATTAGGGGAAATGGCTGACATTCTGGAAACATCAGCGAGGAAAACTGGACTACAAATCAATCGTGACAAGGCGGAATACATGGTTCTACATTTTCACCCTTACAAACAACTGAAGGTTCTTATCGTTAAGCCAGGGAGTTCAAATATCTGGGCACAGTATTCAGAGATGAACCGTCCAGTAAAATGGAAATACAGGCAAGACTACAGGAAAGTAACCGCTATTACCACGGCCTTAATGCTCTCCTCAAAACTAGAAGTTTGTCAAGATATGTCAAAATAAACATCTACAAAACACTCCTGCAGCCAGTAGTACTATATGGACGTGCCACCTGGAGTACAACCGAGCAAGATCTGAACAGACTGATGATATTTCAAAGAAAAGTCTTTCGGAAGATGTTTGGACCAATTTACGATAATGAGAGTGCAAAATGGAGGGTTCGTCACAATACAGTGTTGTATGATATTTACAAAGAGTCTAACATCGTCGCTGTAATGAAGATACGACGACTCCAGTGGGCAAGGCACTCAGAGATTTTTGTATTGCCAGTATGTGAGGAATCTGTCACAAAATTTCGTCCTGCGTATATTTCGGGCAGTAAATGGACATTAAATATTGGCAATCTGGCAACACTGTAATCACGTGTACGGTATCTCTCTCTGTCAGCAAATACAGCTGTGCAGTAGACAGTGTTTTGGGTTGGCATCCAGGAGGTCGAGGGTTTGATTCTGGGTTGAGGCATATTCGTTTTTATTACTAAAAGTAGTAGTGGCAGGCGCCTCAGACCGCTTGGCTACCCTGCGCGGCCCTGTTCCATCTTTTGGACTGTATCGTAGACAAAGGAATCATGGAAACATTTACCTTTTATTACACTGCAAACTCAACGTTGATCTCAGTGTACGAATTAGCAGTTAGCAGCGATCAGAATCAAACGTAAAAGTTGTCCGCCTAGAGAGAGAGAGAGAGAGAGAGAGAGAGAGAGAGAGAGAGAGAGAGGGCCTCTGGCTGGGTGCTGGGATGATTTTACACAAGGGCCGCCTTTTGAGACGAGAAGTTTAAGCGAAGCCGTTGTATTTAAACTAGAGCAAGAAGACAGAGCTCGTATCAGCGAAAGGACCCGTCGTGATGCTGATCTTGCCTGGAAGGCTAACAGAGACAGGGTTTTGGTCATATGTTTGAAGGGAGCAAAAACAGAATACCCTAGAAATTTTACAACGTATTTTTGTATGACTGGTTATAGCCAAACGAAGAGTGTGAAATGCACAAATTGGATATCAAACTGACCAGCGTTAGGTCTAGTTTTGCAAGCAAAGATTTAACTGCTTTAAAGTATTCTTGTTAGTGAAAAAAGCTTAATTAGTGATTTGAGGGAAATTTTTTGTCCGAATTTTCATAGTCAAACGAAGAGTGCGAAATGGAAAAAAGGGGTCTCAAACTGATCAGCGTGAGGTCTAGCTTTGTAAACAATTTTGAAAAAATTGTCAAAATTTTTGTGAAATGATCTGTTAAAAGTAAGAAATAAAATACAGAGTCTTCCACGGTGATGTTACAAACTTTCAAGGATGATGGTGAATGGTAATAAAACTGAGGCAAGGGACCCTGGTCTGGGAACGAACGAGTCGAAAGTTAAAACTGAAGATACCTCTGATAGTGGAATACATGGCCTGTAAAATGCATTCTTAACAGTCATCCTGCAACAGTGTTGGTTATTCATCGCGGAGAAGTTAATCTATTTGGCTATGTGTGTGGCCCTGTGAGACCATCACCAACTATTTCTGTCCAAACATTGATACTGAAGCTATCGTGATACCTCATTTCCATAACTGCTCGATGGTTTGGAAATATCCACACATGCGGGTTGTGGTAATTTACTATACCATTCCGCGCGGGGTTGCCGCGTGGTCTCAGGCGTCTTGCCACGGTTCGCGCGGCTCCCTCCCCCCGTCCCCCCTTCCCCCTGTCGGAGGTTCGAGTCCTCCCTCGGGCGTGGGTGCGGGTATTGTCCTTAGCGTGAGTTAGTTTAAGTTGGATTAAGCAGTGTGTAAGCTTGGGGACCGGTGACCTCAGCAGTTTGGTTCCACAGGAACTTATCACCTACCATGGAACAGGACACAGAGCACAGCATTGCTTGAGACAATAACTCTTCCTTTATCAGTCTTTTATTCCAAATCCTTAAAGAACAAAACAACAAACGCAAAATACGCCCTTGCACTATCTTTGCGTCCTCTCACTTGGCATAAGAAGATTGGCTTCATCTAGTACAATTCAAACAAGCGTCTCTGTGACAGGGAAAGTAAGTGTTGTTCAACACATTCCAATCACAACATCCTCCTGATTTGCTTTCATGCATGTACAATAAGTACCCATTTCAGTGTCCTCCAATTCATTCCCTTATTCTTCTTCTACTTCACTCTCTACGTCGCCCTCACTCTTGCCTTTTTCTTTCGATGCACTTCTGCGCTCCACATGGAACTTGTTGAATCCCGTCTAGTCGTCGAATATGGGGCGTCTAGCAAACCTGTTTTTTCGGATCGCTAGGCAACAATTCAAACAAATCGTATTAACGGGTTTTATTACGAAAAATGATTTACAGTACTTAACTTCGAGAAATACACAGGTGTGTCACAAGCAAAGGGGACAGACAAAATAATCAGTGTTCTTGAATATAACAGTTCCAAGATTGAGCTACATAGAATGTACGAGGAAAGTGATGAGCTTTGATGCTTCTACCTAGTTGCTAGTCTTCAAGCTGCTGTAGAACTGGCCGCAGCGGGTCGGGCTCGGCGCTTATGTTCTCTTCGCACAGAGGCCGCTGCCGTCGCGTTGTCGTCCTGGAGTGGGGTAGGTGAGCGTACAATTGTCTGACGTCTTGTCACAGCCCTCTCCGCTCTATCGTCCCCGACCGACCTGCCGGCGCTTGACTTTACGCCATAACAGAATTGCCTGCCATTCTCTAATTAACGCCGTCAACGACATTGTTCCTCTATTCTCTTTCTCACTTATGTCATTCATTGTTTTAAAATTGTGGGCAACGACTATATTGTCACAATTATTGTTGATGTTATCATTGTTATTATTATTACTAATATTATTATTGTTATAAGAAACTGAAAAATCTTAAATTTCTGAAACGCCAAACATAAAAATGAGATTTTCCGGTGCTCATGCCTCGGGTTCTATTGGTGATAAAAGGTAGAGTCAAGTGTTTAGTATAGTTGTTGGGCTAGGTATCATTTGTATACCCAACAGAAGAGTCGTCTTAATGTCACTATTCTACAGCACAAAGTCAATGTATGAATATTACACATTTCTTCCTGCATAGGAAAATGGCGCAAATCGGTTCATTCTTTTTTGCTTTTGATGTAGTCTACTGCAGGCTTGATGCGACTTACGCAGGCACCATTAGTTCATGGGTGGTTCCTCGGAAAACACCAAAAACGGTTTTTTTTACTATGTTTTTGTCGTCACTAGTGGACCGAAACGCAGTTGAGGATTCCAAGATAGCTGTGCACAGAAAATGGCTGGAATTTTTACGGTATATGCCTAAGGTCCCGATCTCGAATAACCTTAACAGTTTTCTTGATATCTTTATCTCTTTCCCAGATACAGGGGTTCAAAGTTACACTACTTGTATGAGTAAAATGCACACGTAAAAATTATTAAATAAACTCACTGATAATGACGGTTATATCCGTGATATCCCCGATTTAAATTGACGAGTACACACGTGATGAATGAATGAATGAATGATGCATTTGCGTAAATTTTGCGGGTACAATTCGTCAAAACTGTATTACCTTTAGCATAAAAAATATTGAAAATACGATTTTTTTGGTAGCAAACACCACCCGCGGTTCCAAGACGGCTATTCCAAGACGTCTAGGAACAGCAAATTGCTTGACTTTTTACGATATTTTCTTAAGATTCATGACGGGTAGCCCCGTAATACACCCACGATTTAATAAAACTGATTGGTATACCCTTGAATTAATGATGCATTTGCGTAAATTCATGGGCGGTTCCTGAGAAAACCCCCAAAGAGCATTTTTACCACGTTTTCAACGTCAGCAGTGGATCGAACACCAGACGGCTACGCACAGTACATGGCTGTAATTTTTACGATGTATTTCTATGATTCCGGTCTCGAATAACTTTGAAACCTAGATATCTTAATTCGTTACCGAGAGACAGATGTTCAAAGTTACCCTACTTGTGCATGTAAAATCCGATGTGAAGCGGAAGCAAAGTTCATAAAGTGACGATACACGGATACATAAAATGTAAAGTGTCTCCATCATCATCAGAAGAGTTCTAAGGCCTCCACGTTGCGGTACTGAACCACATGAAAAAGCTTTCTGCGTGTGAAGTCCGGTCGGAGGAGGTGTAAAATTAGTCTTGCATTATTTCAGTTTCACATACCGGTACGTAACCTATCCAAATGTCACTGACCCATCATGTTCTTTTCATATGAGTGACATGCCCTGCCATGGCAGGTAAAAGAAGGGAGCCAGCGGAAAAAAACTCTTATCGGAGCACAAAAAAGACGAATACGTTCCTCTTTACTAAAATACTCTGACTCGGATGTGGCGTATCAGCTGCCTCATTCTACATTGCTCAGCACCTTTAAAAGTTTTCGCAAAAATATTGGCATGCAAACAAATTGGAGCTTCTTTATAGTGAGGGAGAAGGAGCACAGTGACAGTGGAACATGCTGATAGTGAGAGAACAGTGCTAGGAAAAGAGTGGAGGAGACAGCGCCAGTGAGAGAGGAACAAAGAGTAGGAGTGGGTGAGAGCGAGTGATGATGAGGGATAAAATCTATGACAATGACAACAGGGAGGAGAGAGAAAGTGACAGTGAGAAGGGACAGCAGCATTGGGAAGGAATGAATGAGATAGTAGCAGATAGACAGTGACAGTGAGGTTGAGAGGAGACAGTAGTAGAACGACAGAACAAGGGTAACTGTGGTTGTGAGACAGGAGACAATGATAACTGGAAAGCCACAAAGAGATAATATAATGAACTGAGTGGAATAAGTGAGTGAGAATGGGCAATAGGGATGCGCGTGAGAGACAGAGGTGGACTAGTTGGTGTGAGCGAGTATAGTTGGGCAGCACGTGGAACTGTAAAGTGAATTGCATGTTAAAAGAAGCGCGAATATATTCGCATGCCAATATTTCTGCGAAAATTTTAAAGATTCTGAGGAACGTAGAATGAGGCAGCTGGTACCCCATTTCTCAGTCAGAGTCTTTTAATAAAGAGGAGCATATTCGCCTTTTTGTGTACCGAAAGGAACATTTTTCCGCTGGTACCATATATACTTACGTAATACCATTATAAAATGTGCTTATAGGACCTGTTGGAGGCTACTAAGGAACAGGTCACGTAAAATGAAAGTCACAAAGAACGGTTGAATGACAACGGATAGTAATTAAATTCTAATTTAAATCCAGTTATTTGCACGTTAGCGGCAAATTATTAGTTAGTTAGTTGGTTAGTTTCTCTAAGTAATTTAGCTATCAGTGTATTTTTTTACCACATCAGACGATAGCACACGTCCAGTTCTGCGCTAACAAATCATATAATTGTATCACTACAACTTAAGCGCAGATGAGACACGATAGCATTCTGCTTGATGTATAAACGAGTCATATCGTATATTGCAGTGTATTAGTTGTAAGTAGCTGAACAAGATTTTATTCCAATTTTTTGTTTAGTTTGTCGTTTTCATCCATTGCTTTTGAATCTTTAAAGGACAGCATTATCGAACCGTCATAACCTGTTGTGATGAATATTTATTCACCCAAGCATCTTCAGATCAGTGTTTAACAATACAGCAAGTCTGAGGTAGCCGCGCGGGATTAGCCGGGCGGTCTCAGGCGCTGCACTCATGGACTGTGTGGCTGGTCCAGGCGTAGGTTCGAGTCCTCCCTCGGGCATGGGTGTGTGTGTTTGTCCTTAGGATAATTTAGGTTAAGTAGTGTGTAAGCTCAGAGACTGATGGCCTTAGCAGTTAAGTCCCGCCGGCCGGAGTGGCCGAGCGGTTCTAGGCGCTTCAGTCTGGAACCGCGCGACCGCTACGGTCGCAGGTTCGAATCCTGCCTCGGGCATGGATGTGTGTGATATCCTTAGGTTAGTTAGGTTTAAGTAGTTTTAAGTTCTAGGGGACTGATGACCTCAGAAGTTGATTCTCATAGTGCTCAGAGCCATTTGAACCAATTAAGTCCCATAAGATTTCACACACACAATCACAGTCTGAGGCAGATTCCTTGGCTTCGTATGCATAATCATTTATAGTTGCAGTATCTACGTTGGTATGTGTATTTGTGTGTGTGTTGCCTTACACATTTTTACCAGAGTCCAAGGGCAAAGATGGAGAGTCTATTACTATGCTAAGCATAGTATCTGGTGAAAATGGTATCATAAACTGATGACTGTTTCTGTAGCAACTAAGAACAATTATGTATCTTACACCAAAGAAATTCCCTTAAACTTGACGCGTGTTAATCCGTGATCGCAAGATGATCGCTTGACCGAACCTATTTGTCTGTGAATAAATATTCATTTTGGTTCTTGCACGATGCCGTTTTTCAAATACAGTGAAACTCTACATGGCTGCCTAAAATCGTTACACACAGTGTTGAGCAAGGACTGCCTTTAATAGTGCTTCGTTTTTTTACTGTATAAACAGAGTGCACCATACGCGTTCTCAGATGGAAGGCGGGAGACTAATGGCAGCAGTTAGAGACAGAAAGGAAGAATGTGAACGGAAATAGCGGGGCGCTGTACTGCCTGCCTGGGGGAGTGACGGATCGCAGGAAACAGAGACGAGGTCGGCACAGGGCGGAGGAAGAAGACGTACGCGCCGCGACACGGCTAGTCTAGCCTGGTCCGGGCCACGAGGGAGGATGCGCTATTCTTAGTTCCGGAGACAGGAGGCAATGGGAGACACTCTGCCATGCCTGCTGCACTGAAGTCGCAATGTCTACTCCACATATCCCTTCTGTGTAGCGCTTCATTTATTTATTTATTAATCATGTCGTAAGCGAATAACATACAAACTCACCGGAAAAATACACTGCCTGCAAAAAAGTTGAAGCACCGAGAAGAAATCATTGGACGTCATTTGAACTACACAGACAGTGTCTGCTGGTACATAAATACGAGGGGGAGTTGGAAAATAAGTTTCCCCTGTCAACTGTGGGCAGAGTTGTGTGATATGGGCGAAAGACCACACGGCGACATGGCGTTCAGCCTGGAACAGCTCCTGCGTTACCATGAATCTGGCAATGACCATCTGTTTCAGACTGCGACGGGGGATGAAACGTCGGTCTACCATTACAAGCCCGAATCGAAGGCCGCATCCGTGGAGTGGAAACATGCGTCATCAGCTGTCCGAAAGAAGTTCAAAAGCACTCCGTCTGCAGGTAAAGTGCTACTCACTGTTTTCTGGGACGCCAAAGGAGTTTTGCTGCTGGACTTTCTGGAGGATGCAACCATCAATGCTGCGCGGTACTGTGCCACCCTGTCGAAATTTAAAGGGGTGATCCGGAAAAAGCGGCCTGGCCTTCTCAGATCTGGCGTTCTGCTGTTGGATGACAATGCGAGACGGCACACGGCGACAGCAACGCAAAATCATATTGCAAATCTTGGTTGGGAGTGCCTACACCATCCGCCTTACAGTCCGGATCTCGCACCAAGTCACTTCCATCTGCTTCCTGCTTTGAAGAAGACTCTCGGCGGAAGGCGCTTTGGCAGCAATGCTGAGGTCAAACAAGCCGTTCAACGATTCTTCCGTATGAACGCCCTGATTTTTTCCTGGAAGGCTTTTTCAAGCTTATGAAGCAGTATGACAAATGTCTCAATGTACTTGGAAATTATGTAGAAAAATAAAGATATGTCTTATCTTTAATGTCTCATTCTCCTTTTTTTCCTTTCACAAACAACTCTGACTGGAGTCGACAGGGGGAACTTATTTTCCAACTCCCCACGTAATTAGAGCTGCAGTTCTCTGTGACAGGTAGAATGGCCACTAGTGTTTAATGTTGTTACCAGGCTTTGTAGGACATATGAGGGGTATGAACAGCGTTGCATGTTGAGCGAATACTGTCAACGATACGGAGGTGCAGTGCACTCGTCTGAGGCAGCATTATCAAACCATGAGAGAGTTTGAAAGAGGCCTCATTGTGGGTCGCCATTGGCCGGCTGGTCGAAACGGACAATTTCTGGATTTATGAGGCATTCGGATGTGGATATGGCCTGATGATGGACTGCATGGGAACACTGGGACACCTATACTCGTTCTAAAGTTTCTAATAGACCACGTCTGATCACCAGGAGGAAGGAAATCCGTATTGTGAATGAAGCACGTCGTAACGCCTTTGCATCTGCAGTTGCCATCTTACTAGGGAAACTCTTCATAGAACCCTCTCCCCCCCCCCCCCCCCCAGATTTTGTGGAAAGATGTCTCAGTGGGAAGCCCGTCAAAAACTGAACGCAGATCAAGCATAAAAATGATAATAACGTGTACTGAACTATGAAAAAGAACAAAATATAGACAATGAACGGTCCCAGCTGAAGATGTGCAACATCTAGCACTTGTAAACAGCCACGGCGTTGTCGTCGCGCGGTTACGGTGTTGGACTGCGAATGGGGACATCCGTGTTCAGATCTCCCACGTAACTCATTTTTTTTCTTTCTTCGCGAAAATCCGTCCGATCATTGACGTGTCTGTTCGCTGTATTCAGAGTTGTGTCTGCGTCGTGGAGTAACGTCCGTTTGCAATGGCGAGGTATAAGAAAAGGAAGTCCACACGTAGGTACTTCCTATTTGTTCCACAAAGGTAGCACATGTTATGACTCTCGCGCTCCGTTTTGGAAGTTTTGACTCTTGAATTCCTTTGTTGTAACACAGATCACACCTGTTTATTTGTTGTTTTCATTTCTGTGAGATGTCTATGCGACATTTCGCTTGCTCTCACTATTCATCACATTTACTCGTATTTGCGACCATAATATAATCTTACCACGTGACTCATTTTCTATAATCAATGTACAGTATGACAATTGCCATGACTACAGAAGAACAGACACGTCAATGACCGGACGGACAGTTCAAAAAATTTGTGGAAAAAAAAAGTGGGGCACGAGGGAGATTTGAACACGGATCTCCGACGTGGCAGTCCAACACCGTAACCCCACAGCCACGACGCCGTTGTTCTTGCACATTGCTCGATGTTGCACATCTCGAGCGTCGACCTTTCGCTGTTTCGATTTTGCTTCTTTTTCACTGTTCAGTATACATTCTACCAGTCTTCGTGCTTGATCTGTGTTCATTTTTTGACGGATTATCCTCTGGGTTACCACTAAATATGAGGCGGGAGCGATGGGGACTTCCCCTTGCTAGAACAAGTAATGGAGTCAATGCAACATTCTGTGTAATCCCACCCATTGGTCGGAGACTTGTAGCACCGGACTGTGGAGTTACCGTCCGTCACGTAGGCTGCCATTAACACGAACGGCTATGTTTGGAATGGTGCCGTGACCTCAAAGAATTGACTGCTGATGAATGGCGTCGCATTGACTTCAGCGATGAATCTCCACTACCCCGGATGACCATCGTCGATAAGCATGGCGGCGATGTGGGAAGAAGTTCCATTCTTCCAATGTTTTGGAGAGGGACAACGGTGTTAATCTTAGCGTCATTGTTTCTGGACACATTGGGTATGACTTAAAGTCGCAGTGGTAGTGAATGAGGGAACAACTATGACGGGACTACGGTACGTCACGAACATCCTGCATTCTCATGTGTTACGTCTCATGTGACAGTATCGTGGCGCCATTTTTCAAAGGACAATACTCGTTCACACATGGCACGTATCTCTATGAACTGTCTGCGCGATGTTGAGGTACTCCAATGGCCAGCAAGGTTTCCCGATCTGTCCCTGATAGAACATGTTTGTTGCCAGCTTGGACGTCAACTTCGTCCTGTTGCCAGTATCGTGAATATCAAGGGCCATGTGCAAAATTAATTTCAGGAAGAAATTTCTGTGACTGTACGTCTGGAGCACAGCATTTTAAGGTAATGAAATATGGAATGTGGGAAAACCGGAACAGAAGAGAATCGAAGCATTTGAGATATGGTGCTACAGACGAAAGTTGAAAATTAGGTGGACTGATAAGATAACGGACGAGGAGGTTCTGCACAGAATCAGAAAGGACATCTTTGAAGACATCAGGGAACTACTTCCATGGTACTAGAAGGAGCTGTAGAGGGTAGACTCTTTAGAGGAAGGTAGAGACGGGGATACATCCAATATATAGTTGAGGACGTAAGCTGCAAGTGCTGCTCTGGGATGAAGAGGTTGGCACAAGGAAGGAATTCGTGAAGGTCGCATAAAACCAGTCAGAAAACTGATGAGTCACAACAAATCATCCTCCGATGGCTACATTGCATCTACAAGAAAACCAGTCTGTAAATACACCAAGATTCCACAAGCCGCAATCGGTTCGAAAAGGGTGTAGGACAGGGATGTAGTCTTTCGCCCCCTACTTTTCCTGGCAATGATGGAAATAAAAGGAGGGTTGAGAAGTTGAATTAAAATTCAAGATGAAAGAATATCAATGATACAATTCGCTGATAACATTGCTATCTGAGTGAAAGTGAAGAAGAATAACATGACCTGCTGAATGGAATGAACAGTCTTATGAGTACAGAATATGGATTGAGAGTGAATAGAAGAAAGACGAAAGTACTGAGAAGTAGCAGAAATGAGAACAGCGAGAAACTTAACATCAGTATTGATGATCACGAAGTAGATAAAGTTAAGGAATTCTGATACCTATGCAGAATGGCAAAAAGGGCATTCCTGGCCAATAGAAGTCTACTAGTATCAAACATAGGCCTTAATTTGAGGAAGAAATTTCTGAGAATGTACGTCTGGAGTACAGCATTGTGTGGTAGTGAAACATGGTCTGTGAGAAAACCGGAACAGAAGAGGATTGAAGAATTTGAGATACGGTGCTACAGACGAATGTTGAAAATTAGGTGGACCGATAAGATAACGTATGAGGAGGTCCTGTGCAGAATAGGAGAGGAAAGGAATATGTGGAAAACATTGGCAAGGAGAAGGGAGAGGATGTTAGATCATCTGTCAAGACATCAGGTAATGACTTCCATCGTACTAGGAGGAGCTGTGGAGGACAAAAACTATAGGAAGACAGAGATTGGAATACGCCCAGAAAATAATTGAGCACGTAGGTTGCAAGTGCTACTCTGAGATGAAAAGGTTTGCACAAGACAGGAATTCGTGGTGGACCGCATAAGAAAAGTACAAAAGTTATAGGCTTGTTTGCCTCAGGAGAGGATGCAATGACTTTATGACATCCTTACGAACCACATCACTGCATATTCCCAGGCTGGGAAGGGTGGAACATGATTCTGATTAGTGGGTTCATATTGCCAAGTTATTTATGAATCTGAATCGATTTTGTAATGATTGAAATAACATTACATAGCTCTCAAGTCGTGAAGTTTCGTTTCGTTTCCTTCTCGCCTTCTATGTGCTCCACTGATTTTGCTAGGCAGTGTATTTCTCACCCTCTTTAAAAAGACACGGTGCTTTGGACTGCTGCAGGCGATGTAGAACTGGTCAACGAACACGAACAAGTAATGCAACCAAGCGAAACTTCAGCATTGGTCGTATAAATTTGGAGCAGTGTTTTATTACTACATATCGATTTCAAACTGGATCTTACCTGCTTGTTGGCTTGTTCTTCACGATAGGTACCTATGTTTGAAGTTATATTGTGTGCATGATTCTTTGAGTTCATCAGTCCATTGACTTAGTCTTGCACTGAAGAGGATCACTCTGTGATTTAAATCGATAAGCAAAAATTAAAAAAAAAAGGCTTCAAATTTATACGAGCAATACTGAAGTTTCCCTTGGTTGCAAGTTGTTGTGTGTTCATCGCGCACAAACTTCCTAATTGAATCCAATTTCATGATGAGGGATGGTTATTTTAGCTTCTCAGTGACCGAGGATTGCCCTTTACCTACATTTACACCAAGAGTGTCCTGTGGACACTCCCGTCTTGCAAGAGTGTGGCAGCCATGTTCACAGGACTGCACGCATATGTTCCTAGTTCGATGAACACTCAGGCACCCAATCACATCTCAGCTGGTCCGCTAAATTAAGAGATCCTGTATATTGAGCAAGCAGTAAAGGAAACGTAAGAAAATTTTGGAGCAGGAATTAAAGTCCATCGAGTAGAAATAAAAATTTTGAGGTTTTCCGATGACATTTCAATTCGGTCAGAGCAAAGGACTTGGTAGAGCATTGTCTTGAAAGGAGGATATGAGATGTACATCAGTAAAAGCAAAACGAGGATGATGGAATGTAATCGAATTAAATCAGGTGATGCTGACGCAATTTGATTAGGAATTGAGACACTTAGTGTAGTAGATGAGTTTCGCTATTTGGGCAGCAAAACGACTATTGGGGTCGAAGTAGGGGGATGTAAACTGGAGACTGATAATGACAAGAAAAACATTTCTGAAGACGAGGAAGTTGTTAACATCGAGTATAGATTTAAGTGCCAGGAAGTCTTTTCTGAAATTATTTGTATGGAGAGTAGCAATGTATAGAAGTGAGACATGGACGCTAAACAGTTTAGACAAGAAGAGCACAGAAGCTTTTGAAATGTGGTGCTACAGAAGAATGCTGAAGATTCGGTGGGTAGATCACGTAACTAATTAGAAAAGAAATTTATGGCATAACCTGAATAGAAGAAGTGAGCGATTAGTAGGACACGTTCTGTGACATCAAGGGATCACCAATTTACTACTGAAGGGAAGCGTGGGGGGTAAAAATCGTAGAGGGAGACCAAGAGATGAATACAACAAGCAGATTCAGAAGGATGAAGTTTGTAGTAGTTACTCGGAGATGAAGAGGCTTGCACAGGATACAGGATAGAGTAGCATGGAGAGCAGCATCTAACCAGTCTTTGGAATAGAGATCACAACAACAGCAGAAACAACAACAACAACCACGTTTGGGCCTATTCGGGTCAACGGGTGAAACCTACCGATCAACAGCACGGCAATTTGGTAGCTCTGCGGGGTCTAATCTTCAATGAGTAGCTTCTGCGGGAGGTGTGAAATCTGGAGAAACATGTGGACTCTCCTCATCACCGAATTAAGGCACAATGACGGTTAGAGGCGGTGTTACACGGTATTAGCGTGCTCTCTCTTGTAGGTTACTATTTTTTGCCTGATATACTTATTACCGTTCTATACAACGAACACTTCATTTTTGGTTGAAGATTTGTCTCGTAACACACTGAAGAGCCAAAAAGCTCCTACAACTGCCTAATATCGTATAGTGCCCCCGCGAGCACGAAGAAGTGACGCAACACGACATGGGAAGGACTCGACTAATGTCTGAAGTAGTGCTGGAGGAAACTGACTCCATAAATCCTGCAGGGCTGTCCATAAATACCTGAGTACGACTGGATGGAGATCTCTTCTGAACAGCACGTTACAAGGCATTTCAGTATGGTCAATAATGTTCATGTCTGAGGAGTTTGGTAGCTAGTGGAATTGTTCAAACTCAGAAGAGTGTTCCTGGAGCAACTCTGTAGCAATTCTGGACATGTGGGTTGTCGCATTGTCCTGTTGGAATTGCTCAAGTCCGTCGGAATGCACAATGGGCATGAAAGGATGCAGTGATCAGACAGATCCTCCACCAGTTTAAACAGTCCCCTGCTGACATTCGGGGTCCATGGATTTATGAAGCTGTCTCCATACCAGTACACGTCAATCTGCTCGATACAATTTGAAAAGAGAGCCGTGCGGCCAGTCGTCAACAGTTCAGTGGTGGTGTCGACGGGCCAAAGTGAGGCGTAAAGCTTCGTGTCGTGCAGTCATCAAGGGTACACGAGTGGACCTTCGGCTCCGAAAGCCCATACCGATGACGTTTCGTTGAATGCTTCGCACGCTGACACTTGCTGATGGCCCAGCATTGAAGTCTGCAGCAATGTGCGGAAGGGTTGCACTTCTGTCAATTTGAACGGTTCTCTTTAGTCGTAGTTGGTCGTTTTCTTGCAGGATCTTTATCCGGCCGCAGCGATGTCGGAGATTTGATGTTTTACCAAATTCCTGATATTTACGATACACCCATGAAATGGTAGTACGGGAAAATCCCCACTTCATGGCTACCTCGAAGATGCTGTTTCCCATGCTCGTGCGCCGACTATAACACCACGTTCAAACTCACTTAAGTCTTGATAATTTGCCATTGTAGCAGCAGTAACCGATCTAACAACTGCGCCAGACATTTTTTTTTCTTATACAGGCGTTGCCTACCGCAGCGACGTATTCCGCCTGTTTACATATCTCTGTGTTTAAATATGCATGCCTATACCAGTTTCTTTGGCGCTTCAGTGTATGACGCCTAAAGACATTAGCGAATGAAAATAAGAAAAGTTACCGACACCGAGTACCCAACATTTAACATCAGTGTGATCATTCAAAGCGTGGTCGCTCAACAATAACTCCAAGTGGGAGGGCGAAACACTTGAACCGCACAAATAGCTTATTAGCAGCTCTCTAGCTTGCCGGAAACGGACATGGGCCACACCCAGGGCGAATAGCCACGGCTGATACACTGGCCAGCTTGACTGTCGCTTTTAAGCAGTTTTCTACGCTCGTTTAGGAAAATGCCAGGCTGGTCGTCAATCAACGCCTCAGTAAAAACAATTAGTTGTTTAGTATTTTTGACAATGTTTACATCAAGTAGTAGTTTTAAATATGGAATTATCACAATAACAATAACGTGAAACCCTCGTGAGTGCACAAAACTGATGCTCCTAGCCCTCGTACACACGTACAGTGAATTCAGAGCATCTCTGCACTCTCACGGCATAGAATGCGCTCTACATTGTATCATGACCGTCGTGCAGCGTTTCTTTATTCTTAGAATTCATTACATTTGACGAAAAATCTATCACTAGAGGTCTACTGAGTTCCAAAGAACACGTGAAATTGGTAGACTGCAGTTTTCAGTAAATTAACGCCACTTCACCATTTCGCTTAGTTTAACTCCAGGTGTCTTTCCATAGCCACATTACTATTCTTGTTAGATCTGTGCGATACTTCAAACCTTTCTGTTAGGTTATGGAAAATATTAAGAAATTTTTTCCGTAATAATGGCATTAACCGAGTATCTAAATCTCCCGTGCGATTTGTCAGCTTTTTCATGTCTTTCCCCAAAAGTTACCGTGGATAGACCAGAAAGAGGTCTTACGTTCACCATAACTTGAGATTCTCCAACGTCACGTGTTCCTTGTACGTGGTAGTCTTTTTCTTAAGTCCTAGCTGGTTTTTTGCTCCAAAATAACACGAATGGCTAATACCATAGTCTCCTCAGGCAATTCCACTCTGTCATCATCTTAAAACTATGCGTCATCCCCTATTAAAAATGTAATCAATAAATGAACCTTATCATATTAACCGATACTACTTGGGCCGTACTAATCGGCTCTAGTTGAAAAGAATAACGTGGTACCATAGCAAAAAGAAAGTTTCAAAATTAGAATTTTTCAACGAAACATAGTTTCAGATGCAGTAGCCTTAAAAAAAAAAAAAAAAAAAAAAAAAAAAAATATCTGTGCAAAGTGTCACCAAAAGCAAGCCAAGGAAACAACTGGCAGGCTGGCAGACAAAGTAAACACAACACAATATGGCCCACAACGCTGACTGCAGCTAGTTGCTTACAAGTAACATACTAACAGTCGAGCTGTTTGCAGAGCAACGTAACGTGTTGGCGGCTATCGCCAGATCCTTGAAACACTCCTTGGGCAGTACGTTCTAGAAAACGGTTCCTTATAAAAACTTTGTGTAGTAAGCCTCTTCTACAATCTTTAGAAGTTTTTAATAGGAAATTTGAAACATCCAGTATAATGATGACGATGTCACATACCTGCCAAAATGTTCACGAGCATCTGTATATTGGTGTTGTAAAGTTTAGATATCATGCTACCCACAACGCTTTACAGAAATTCGGGTTGCCTAGTCACCAGGCGCAGTCCGAGTCCTGCTTTCTGCCTCATGACAGCGACAGGTAAGAACAATAGCACGCCGGACACAAAGTTAGTCAACCCCAGAAGACATCATACTAGTGCCGTGTAACCCCGGATCCAACCTTGATAACAACGGCAATTCGACAAGGAAGAGAAAGCACAATTTTCTCCAAGTACCTCATACCCAGTTAAAGCCACTGATTAATGAATTACGCTGGCGGAAAAAAATCGCAATATCAAAAAAACGATTAAGGTAAAGTAGTAAAGTTTCGGGAATACGTGTGTCTGGGTAACATATCGAAGTGATTAACTTCACAAGATCACAGGATAATGTAAGCTCGAGATGAGCTACTGCAAATGTGAAATGCTGGTGCATTAACAATGCAAGCATGTTAACGTGCATCCATTGTATTGTGCAGGTACCGGATGTCAATCTGTGGGATGGAGTTCCATGTTTGTCGCACTTATTCGGTCAGTACAGGGACGGTTAATGCTGTTTGTTGTTCGCAGGTGTTGTCGTCCGATGATATCCCATACGTGCTCGATTGGAGACAGACCTGGTGATCGAGCGAGCCTAGGCAACATGTAGACACCCTGTAAACCATGGTGGGTCACGATAGCTGTATGTGGTCGAGCGTGATCGTGTAGGGATACACCCCCTGGAATGCTTCTCATGAACGGAAGCGCAACATATCTAATCGCCAGACTGGTGTACAGATTTGCAGTCAGGATGTGTGGGATAACCACGACAGTGCTCCTGCTGTCATACAAAATCGCACCCCAGACCATAACTCCAGGTGTAGGTCCAGTGCGTCTATCACGCAGACAGGTTGGTTCCAGGACCAAACTGGCCTCTTTCTAACCAACATACGGACATCACTGTCACCGAGGCGGAACCAGGTTTCATCAGAAATCACAACAGACCTTCACCCTGCCCTCCAATTAGCTGTCACGTGACACCACAGAAGTCGTGAATGGCGGTGGTTTGAGGTCGATGGAATGCACGCTGCAGGGCGTCTGGCTCGGAGCTGTCCTTGAAGTAACCGATTTGTAGCAGTTCGTTGTGTCATTTTGGTGCCAAATGCCGCTAAAATTGCTCCTGCAGATGCAGTGCGATGCGCCAGAATCATACGCCTAACACAATGGTCTGCCTTCTCGGTAGTGCCACGTGGCCGCCCGAAGACCGGTCTTCTTGCGACCGTACACTTTTGTGACCACCGCTGCCAGCAGTCTTCTACAGTGGCTACATTCCTGCCAACTATTTCTGCAGTATAGTAAAAGGAACATCCGGCTTGTCGGGCTCCTACTAGACGACCTCGTTCAAAGTCAGTGGCGTGTTGATAATGGGGTCTTTGTCGCCTTAAGGGCATTATTAGTCAAGAATCAACTCACCACCTCCAACCTCAAATATAACTAACGTTCATGGCCATTACATCGTGTATTTACAGAAAACCTGAGCTACTAACGCCACTGTTGTGCAACTGGCACGAATTTAAAATAGACATCGTCTTTCAGATGTAGAAGTACGCCTACCAACTTTTGTTTACATCGCACAACTCATTGGTGCTGCTATTTTTTTCCGTCTGTGTCGATCCTGTACAGCTACGAAATTGTGGGGATGTTGGTTGTTACGTTACACTCCGCTCAAAATAGTCTCAGGCTATGAGTTTACGATTAGGTGAGTTAGAGGCCCAATCGAGATGTGATAAGTCCCTGGCTGTTCCTCACATCAGGAAGTTGTGGGTCTGTCCTGTGAACACGGCTGTTGTCACCTTAGAGGACGGTAGTGACTAATGTTTACTCATCATGAACATGTAGAACAAAGCATCACTCTTGGTCACCGACAATGGTGAAATAAACATCCTGGTTCATATGCAGTCGACTACCTGAATAAGTGGGCCCAAGATAACACACGAAAAACATTTCCAAAACTTCAGAGAACTGCCTTCGACGTGAACTACTCACTCCACAACTGCAGATTAAAAACGTTACTGGGCAATCGGTGCCGTCGATCCCTTGCATCATATGAAAAGAGGCGAAATCGTAGGTCTTCGGTTAATACTACGCGCTTACAGATGTTTGGTCTTTGAAAACGTGCAGCTATATGTGTCTCTGTGAACATTGGACTTTCACGAAGGCAAATCCAAATATCCTTTACATGCAGTTTCATTCGAAATATTCGCTCGGAAACTGGTTGAGACAGACCTTTTACTGATCTCCAGTTCCTGTGGGGTTTATTTAGCGAAAGTTACAACGCTTCGCAATTTTTAAATACTTAGGGGATAGTATATATGTCCAAATTTCCTCCTCCCTTATTCTTTGTCCATCTCCCCCTCTTCTCCACTTTGTCCATCCCCTCCTCCATTCCCCTCTCACAATCCTCCGTCCTCCGTCCCCAATCTCTCCCCATGTCCTCTTCACCCCTCCCCCTCCCTCTGTCCATTTCCTCCTCCTCCTCCATCTTTCTGTTCGTCTTCTCCCCCTCGCGCTTTCTGTCAATCTCCACTTCCCCTGTCTTCTCAGTATTTGAGCGTTGTTTATTGTTACTGCAAACGAAATCTTTACTGGGAAATGAAGCCACTTAAAGTGGATGAGTAAACCGACTGATATCATTAGTATACGAAATCCAGGAGAGATTTCTCCAGCTGCTGAATCTGGGGGGATAGTAGCTTCAATGACAGTATTTCTGACAGTTTTAATCTGTGAAAGGGTAGGACTGCAAAGTTTCGTATGGTTTAGATTTCGTAGTAGTATTCTAACCAACGATATTATGACAGTAATACTATTATTAGTATTTTAGTGAGGTCCCTTCACATATGACGTGCTCGAATTGCATACGCGGGTGGACTGCTACAAAAATGTGGTAGGTCCTACATAATTGGCCGAGCGGTTCTAGGCGCTTCAGTCTGGAGCCGCGCGACCGCTACGGTCGCAGGTTCGAATCCTGCCCCGGGCATGGATGTGTGTGATGTCCTTAGGTTAGTTATGTTTAAGTAGTTCTAAGTTCTAGGGGACTGATGACCCCAGAAGTTAAGTCCCATAGTGCTCAGAACCATTTCTTTCCTACATAATAACAAACGAATAGAAAATGCAAATGTTCTTGGTCGCAAATCTTGGAATAGTCTTGACCTATTGATTTGAAACTTTGATTCAACTTTGATTTGGAATACGCCCGTGGTTTTATATACTTTTTATTAAAACGTTTCTGAAATGTGGTGCGAATAGCTTCAGGAGTAAAAAAGTAATAGAACAAAACGTTATGTCTGACGCAACAGTGTCTCACGCATCGCAATGTTTGCGACGTCATAGCTCCTGAACTATGTGTCGTACCATGATAAGAATTTTCCCACACATTTAGTGACATATGTGGGTACTGTGTGCTAAATATGTTGCGAATATAGTTAGTAGTAACGAAGAAATACATTGAAAGGTCATGTCTGATGTGGCAGACTTATGGCACACGCAGCGAAAATGTAGTAAGCGATAATGTTTTTTCCTTTCATCATTTTGTGGAGGATGTCATGGAGAAAAACTTTCGTAAAAGTTTGGAATTACAAATTTTGTAGAGTTTGTTGCCCAGTCGCTAAGTGCTGTCTTTCTCAAATAGTGGATGCGTAAATCTGGGTATTTTCCGGCGGTGGCATCTCATTGTTTATGATATCGTAACTCCCGAACTATGTGTCGTACACTTTTTTCCCGATCCAATGGCTTTGTTAGGAACGCACAGAGGACAAACACACAAAGAGACTTTCATTTTTATTTATATAGATTTATTTATAAATTTCCGTGGGACCGTGCGAGCCACAGCTACTTGGTCATAGAACGAGTCAGTACACAGTTTACGGACTGCCAATTAAATAATTTATACGCAAATAATTAAATAACAGGTTAATAAAATATGAAAGAAACATAGTTCAGAAATAAATAACACATCACAGAGAAAAGTTCTTAGCCAACTGCGAGGAACTACAGCACAGAATAGAACGAGTGTGTGGGGTCTTGCCCACTCGTCTCGTATATGATGCCTAAAGGATACAGCGTTCTCAAAGTGCTATACAACAATTCAAGCAAAATTAAATGAATAGTTTTTATGACAAATAAGAATAATTACAATACTTAACTTGTATTTCCAACAAGTGTCCCAAGCGATGGGCGACACGCAAATAGTATGTTCGCTATAGACAAAGTCCAAACAAGCAATGGATATGAATCACTAATAACTGTTCTGCGAGTGCCGGTCTACAACTGCGCTGATACTGTCCGCATACTGCGCGGCCGAGGCTGGCAGGAGCGACGCTTATATTCCTCTCTTGTAGAGGCCGCTCCTGTTGTGGTGCGTTCCTGATCAGCGCACCACTGGCCGACGTCGTCTCACCACCTTCTCTTCTCTTGCGTTCTTCATCTTCGTTCCGGCGCTTGTGATTACGCCAGAACAGAGTATGCCACAAGGAAACTTTCCAACTTGGAGTTGAATACGTGCGGTTTGGCACTCCATGTTTTCAGTTCCACTGGAAGTCTTTTGAAAGTGAAATCTGATGAATGGTGCACATCTTTCTGTACAATGCTTCAGGAAGCATTGCACAAGTGTATTTCGTTTTTACACCTAATGTTCAATGAATGAATGTTGCAGTTTCTTCTCAAAGCGTCACTATTGCCAACAACATATTTCATGATGGATTATATAAGCAGCAGTCAAATGAAAAACAGACCGATGAAAAAAAATTACCCAGACGTGAGTAGGACTCGCGCAGTGACGGTCCCGTACAAACTTAATTATGTATACAAACAGTTCTTCCATTCCGGGAATCGAGAATCTCGATCACTTTTGCCTGTTATCGACGTCGATACCGGTAAAATATTGGCACCAGGAATTCGAAGATTTCCGCGAATGTTTTTATGTCAGTAATATAAATGAGACATAAAATCTGCCAGGGTAGCCGAGAGCGCTAACGCGTTGCTTCCTGGACTCGGGTAGGCGCGCCGGCACCGGATCGATTCCGCCCGTCGGATTAACGACGAGGGCCGGTGTGCCGACCAGCCTGGATTTGGTTTTTAGGCGGTTTTCCACATACCGCTAGGTGAATACCGGGCTGGTCCCCACATTCCGCCTCAGTTACACGCGTCGCAGACATTTGAAACACGTTCGCACTGTTTCACGATTTACACTAGATGCATACAGCTGGGGTACACTGATTCCATCCCTGGGGGTACGGGGTGGCGGCAAGAAGGGCATCCGACCCCCCCTCAAACTAATCTTGCCAAATCCGTTGTAACTACGCCGACCCTGCGATCGCTGCGGGACTCTGGCGTACGTGAAAGAAAGAAATATAAATGTGACATAAAGTCAGGCAGTTGATCATTATTATCATAATCAGTAGATCTCCATTCAGGCTGACTCGTTTGCAATGGCTGAACGTCAAAAATCACCAAGCAATGACTTTTTTGGTCATATGACACGTTTCGGAATTTATCCGTCATCGGATATCCAAGAGTAGGTAGATATGGCGTTTCAAGCTGTATGTGAAATAAACAATCGCAGACCAGTCTCCGTGCAGTAATTGCTCCTGGATATCTGATGATGGATAAATTCCGAAACGCGTCACATGGGCAGTAAAGTCATTCCTTGCCAGACGTTTGGCTTTCACCGTTGTGGAACAGTCAGATTGAATGCAGAACTAGTCTTGTTTTAATTTCATGTTTGACATCGGATAACAAATGGTAAAAGAATTTTTTTCATGTTAATTTTAAATTAACGATTTTATGATTTCTTCGTTTACTTGTAGATGAAACTTACTTCAAGCCAAATGTTTCTGATTATAGACCAAAGGGAAGTATCCTATAGGGTTTGATGAGTGGGTTTCCGAGTATCAAAATATGTGATGTAAATGGCCACATACGCTATTGGCCATTAAAATTGCTACACCAAGAAGAAATGTAGATGATAAAAGGGTAATCATTGGGCAAATGTATTATACTAGAACTGACATGTGATTACATTTTCACGCAATTTGGGTGCATAGATCCTCAGAAATCAGTACCCAGAACAACCACCTCTGGCGGTAATAACGGCCTTGATACGCCTTGGCATTGAGTCAAATAGAGCTTGGATGGCGTGTACAGGTGCAGCTGCCCATGCAGCATCAACACAATACCACAGTTCATCAAGAGTGGTGACTGGCGTATTGTGACGAGCCAGTTGCTAGGCTACCATTGACCAGACGTTTTCAATTGGTGAGAGATCTGGAGAATGTGCTGACCAGGGCAGGAGTCGAACATTTTCTGTATCCATAAAGGCCCGTACAGGACCTGCAACATGCGGTCGTGCATTATCGTGCTAACAGTCATCGGACCTCGACCAACGCGAGCAGCAATGTCGCGATACGATAAACCGCAATCGCGATAGCCTACAATCCGACCTTTATCAAAGTCGGGAACGTGATGGTACGCATTTATCCTCCTTACACGAGGCATTACAACAACGTTTCACCAGGCAACGCCGGTGACCTGCTGTTTGTGTATGAGAAATAGGTTGGAAACTTTCCTCATGTCAGCATGTTGTAGGTGTCGCCACCGGCGCCAACCTTGTTTGAATGCTCTGAAAAGCTAATCATTTGCATATCACAGCATCGTCTTCCTGTCGGTTAAATTTCGCGTCTGTGGCACGTCATCTTCGTGGTGTAGTAATTTTAATGGCCAGTAGTGTATTTTGTCTTCATTGAGTTATAATCTTCAATTATACATCGCCAACGGAGTATAGACCTGAGTATGTGACGTAAGTTCAACTTGATACTTCTACCTGTTCCTGGGAGAAATGGTTTTTAACAGTCGGACAGTCAAAGAAACAGAAATACGAAGGACAACAAAGGGATTGTGTAAGGGCTCCGTTTTTACCGGTTGAGGCACGGAATCCTAAAACTAAGTTAACTGTTTATTACTTCTAAGGTAATCCCTACAACTGTTCATACATTCATCCCACTGTGAGGCAAGACGGTCAATCCCTTCATGGAAAAACATTTGCGTTTGCCTACGGAACGTCAATTATACCAGGCATGAGGCGAAGTAAATCGACGGCCACCAGTATCTTTCTCCGGGAGTCCAAAAATATGGAAATCACATGGAGGGAGATAGAGACTGTATGGAGGATGTGTACATGCGTAAGGACTTCCCAGCGAAACTTTTGCAGCATCCTGGAAACAACTGTGGCAACATATGTGCAGGCATTATCGTGCAACAGACTGATGCCGTCCGTCTACACTGCAGAAGTTTCGCTGGAAAGGCCTTGCACATCGTCCATACAGTCTCTATCTCCGCCCATGTGATTTCCGTGTTTTTAGAGCTCTGAAGAAAGATAGTCGTGGCTATCGATTTTCGTCGGACGAAGCGGTGCACGCTAGGGTACAGTCATGGTTCCGTAGGCAAACGCGAAAATTTTGCCACGAAGGAATTGACCGTCTTGTCTCAAGCGAAATAAGTGATTAATAGTTACGACGATTACTTTTGAAATAATAAACAGTTTAAAATAATAAACAGTTTACATGATTGTTTTCCATGTCTCATTTTCATTTGACTGCCTGTTACATGTACGGGAACGACGGAAGTAGACTTCAGAGACAATTCAGCAACGGCCCTACACGAAGCACGCAAAGTGACACAGCAAAATGGCCTGACCGGCCATTTCTGGCTGAAAATATTCTTGGTGAGTGCACAGAGTTCTCGTAAAGTATACCACCACACGACATAATAAAGTGGATATAAGCAAAGTAAACGAACCTTCGGTTATCAGTGTCAGAGACAATGGACGTCATTCTTGTCGTGAAATTTTTGCACAAGATGTTGATCTACCTTCAGCCCTAAGAAATAAAAACTTGTTGTCACTGACAAGGCCGGCCACTCGTCTCCCTTACTCATCCGTTAGCATATTCTCACGACCACCGTTGTTAAGCCATGTTACATGGTTCACCATTCCTGGTAAACAAGGTGCACGGTCTGCATTGATACAAAAAACCCGGCCAACTTTTAAGGGAGTGACTAGTATGTTGTTCGATGAGTTTAATTATTTCGCAATGACAAAGCACACGCTTACACAACGTATTTATTGATTGTCCTGAAGAATCAATTTCTTCCCTATAACGTACTAAATTATTGGTCTTGTCCACCACACAGTCGAAAAATGTTTGGCCAACAGATTATCTGAGACTAAAACACTCCGCCCTCAACCCGAATGTTGTTTTGTGTTTAGTAGGCCTGTCCTATTAGAGGTGGAATGTCTTCACATTCCTCCGACGTTTGAATTGACTTTCCTTGACAGTTACAGCTGCAGCTACTGTTTAACGTAGACTCAGAAACACGACGCTACTCGGGATTTTCATAGTAACAAACACTACCATAGGTGAAAGAAGTGATGAGTGACAGGTAGAACTACTACGACTCACAGAATTTTGAATCAGTTGTCTGGTTTTTAACCACAGAGCTCACCAGCCACACGATATACACGATTTGAACAAAGATATGGGAACAACAAAACTAAAACATATTATCATGCCAAATACGGTGTAGGAGAACCGTTACTATTATACGAGAACGCGTCAAATGAAAACCTTAAATATTTTTTTAAATATTATTTATTGTGGAGAAGTGGTACAAAGCTGTATCACTTTTCAACATAATCTCCCCCAAGCTCAATGCAAGTCCTCCAGCGCTTACAAAGTGCATAAATTCCTTTAGAAAAAAAATTATTTTGATAGTCCGCTCAACCATTCATGCACCGCGTGGCGTACCTCTTCATCAGAATGGAACTTCTTTCCTCCCATTGCGTCTTTGAGTGGTCCAAACATATGGAAATCACTTGGGGCAAGGTCTGGTGAGTATAGTGGATGAGGAAGACACTCAAAATGCAGGTCTGTGATTGTTGTAACTGTTGTACGGGCAGTGTGGGGCCTTGCATTGTCTTGTTGCAAAATTACACATGCTGACAGCAATCCACGTCGCTTTGATTTGATTGCAGGCCGCAGATGACTTTTTTTAGGAGATCTGTGTATGACGTACTGGTGACAGTGGTCCTTCTAGGCATATAATGGTCCACAATGACGCCTTTTTCGTCGCAAGAGAGTCAGCATAACCTTCCATGCTGATGGTTCTGTTTCAAACTTCTTTGGTTTTGGTGATGAGGAATGGCGCAATTCCTTGCTCGCTCTCTTCGTTTCCGGTTGGTGGAAGTGAACCCAGATTTCGTCCCCAGTAACGATTCTTGCATGGAAGCCATTACCCTCTCGTTCAAAGCTATGAAGAAGTTCTCCACAATTATCAACACGTCGTTCTCTCATTTCAGGAGTCAGCTGCCGTGGCACCCATCTTGCAGACACTTTGTGAAACAGGAGCACGTCACGCACAATGTGCTGTGCTGACCCATGACTAATCTGTAAACATACTGCAATGTAATTCAGTGTCACTCGGCGGTTTTCCTTCACTATGGCTTCAACTGCTGCAATGTTCTGTGGAATCACAACTCGTTGTGCCTGACCTGGACGAGGAGCATCTTCCACTGAAGTCACACCATTTGTGAACTTCATACTCCATTCGTAGACTTGCTGCTGTGACAAACATGCACCACCGTACTGAACCTTCATTCGTCGATGACTTTCAATAGGTTTTACGCCTTCACTACGCAAAAACCGAATAACAGAACGCTGTTCTTCCCTGGTGCAAGTCGCAAGTGGGGCGGCCATCTTTATACTGTTTCTGCGACGGTATGTGTGCATCTGCACTATGCTGCCACCCACAGGCCATTCTGCACGCTGTTTGTAGCACGCATACCAACTTACAGGATAACGGCGCGAAATTTCGATTTGTTATTAAAAATTTAAGGTTTTCATTTGACTCATCCTCGTAGATTCTAGTCGTCTCGGAATGGATAAATGTAGCTGCTTTATCGTTTGAAAAGGAATCATATAGCATTCTTCCTGCAAAATAGAGGAGGAGGTGGGTAGTGATCACGCACCCACGTCTCTAAAGCAGACCACAAAGGCTCAAAAACGTTGAGATCTGGTGACTGCCGCGGTCAGGGGAAATGTGACAATTCACCCTGGCGCCGAGTGGTGTGAACAGAGGTTCAAAATGGCTCTGAGCACTATGGGACTCAACTGCTGAGGTCATTAGTCCCCTAGAACTTAGAACTAGTTAAACCTAACTAACCTAAGGACATCACAAACACCCATGCCCGAGGCAGGATTCGAACCTGCGACCGTAGCGGTCTTGCGGTTCCAGACTGCAGCGCCTTTAACTGCACGGCCACTACGGCCGGCTGTGAACAGAGGTCCCGTCGTCTTAGGACGTAGTGTCCTCATTGGGAAACAAACATTGTAACACGGAATGAATAAGATCGTCCAAAACTGTCACATAAACCATGGCAGTAATGCGATATTGCCGTGTAATCGGGGGATCCATGGAATACCACGATTTCGCTGCCCACATCGCCATCGAAACCCCACCATGTTTCACTCTTGGGACGAAAACTCGGCCAGAAGTTGAAAAAAAGTTTGAAACAAGACTCATCCACCCAAGTGACTTTCTCCCATCGTTCTATGGTCCAGGTGCTTTAGGAATTCCAAAAAAATGGCTCCGAACAGTATGGGACTTAACATCTGAGGTCATCAGTCCCCTAGAACTTAGAACTACTTAAACCTAACTAACCTAAGGACATCACACACATCCATGCCCGAGGCAGGATTCGAACCTGCGACCGTAGCAGTCGCGCAGTTCCGGACTACAGCGCCTAGAACCGCTCGGTCACTGCGGCCGGCTTGGAATTCCAGGTCGCCCTGCAATTCTCTGCCTATGGCGTTCCCTTCGCGTTGTCTTGGTGCTGACAGTGTTCTCGAGTGGAACATTCAGTTGTGTAGTGAGTTTCTCAGCTGTCTCCCTCTAATTTATCTTCACTGTGCTGTTCAATGACCGATTGTCACCTTCTCTTAAACATACTTTCATCCGTGTTGTGCCTTCTCGGATGACAATTTTCCTCATTCCCTGTATGCAATATAAATCTTCCATGCGATGCCTCTTGAAGCATGAAACACTTCGGTTCCCTTGATTACGGCTTCACCCATATAAGCAACAACAATCTGCCCACGTTCGGATTCACTTAGCTCCGACAAAATGCACCGACAACTACACAGTACAGCGTTCTGACCAAGACTGACAGTTACAAATGTTGACGACACTGCACCCCTGCCGTTCGTGTTCAAATACAAAAGCGCAACCTGCAGGCTTCGCAAGCATCTCCGTTTACTTTCAAGCATCCGTATATTTTTCGTCCGAAAAAAATGGTTCAAATGGCTCTGAGCACTATGGGACTTAACATCTATGGTCATCAGTCCCCTAGAACTTAGAACTACTTAAAACTAACTAACCTAAGAACAGCACATAACACCCAGTCATCACGAGGAAGAGAAAATCCCTGACCCCGCCGGGAATCGAACCCGGGAACCCAGGCGCGGGAAGCGAGAACGCTACCGCATTTTTCGTCCGACCTCTGTATTTGTCACCTGAATGAATTGTACAGACTGTTGTTCTATTTTGTGAAAACTTTATTATTCCAGCTTCCCTTAATCCGTTATAGAAATGCCAGAACGGTTTCTTCAGCCACATGTGGTTGTTTCGTTCGTTATTTACAATCCACAAAAAATTAGGATTTACAAAGCCGTGGGCGTTTGGAACTTTTTTTGTAAAGACTGCTTTTTTGTCAGCGCCAGTTTTCGTATGTCAGTTTCAAGGAAAGTCTTCGATAATGTGTAATACAGTTTTCGAAATTTTGCCTCTGAAAATTATACGGGTCGTGGAGATCCTTGTGATCTAGCACTTACTTAATGAATTTTTCTAATGAACTGTGAAAGAATTTCTAAATAAAAGTAGCGTTAAAATGCGCTCGAAAACGGCGAAATATGACAGAAAGGACACAATGTTTAAGTTTGTGCACTGGAGTTTTGCAGCTAATGCTTGGCTCAAGATGAGGACACTTCTCCGTGGCAGAAGAACTGTTTTCGTCTGTGCCGATAATCTCGAGCACTGTCGAGCACTGATATCATGTAACATATTGGTTTCGAAGTCCTTTTGCAGCCGCAATAAATCTGCGGATCATAGCAAGAAAATTTTGCCAGACATAACCCAGCTATACACGACTCTGTTACGATAAACAAGGTCTTGGAAAGGAATTTGTTACTGTGTCTTCTTCTGCTGTGTCAATAAAATCGTGCTAATATCGCGTATATAAGATGAGTGTAGAAGGTCAGAACACTACCGCTTCGAAAAATTGCAACTCGCGGTGATGAACAGTGCAATAGTGCCTTTGGAAGCTCGGCCAAAAGCAACACAATTCACGTCCACAGGTCTATTACTGAACTGCTAAACGGTCGGTTGTAACCAGTTGCAGATTGCCTATTTAAAGGCTCCCAGGGGCAACAAAAATTTGATTTTCAGTATATCATATAATTATCAATAGAATTAAAAATTTAAAATGCTATCATAATCTACTCATTAATAGATACAAACTTAAGTTAAAAGTTTAACGCAGTATGTCAAGTTTTTAATGTAGAAACTGTCTATACGTCCTGAGGGAGCATAACTTACGGTGTGCAAATCAGCCAGACTATATGGATACATTATTTGAAAGTGAGGCGACTTAACGACTTCCTGCATACCTTATACACGATTTCAAACATTTCCGAAACTTTTTCTGGTAGACATCCCCCACAAAATAAAGAAAAGAAAAACATTACCGCTTATTCCATTTTCTCTGTACATACAAGAAAACTCCTGCATTAAGCGTGACGTTTAAATGTATTACTTCTTTACTACTAACTCTATCCGCGAAGCATTTGCAGACAGAATCCATAAATGCCACTGAATGTTCTTGCAAAATAATATAATTATACGACACATAGTCATGGGATGTTACTTCATAAATATTGAGACGCGAGAAAAACTAACTTTTCTTAAAATGAACGCAAATTATACATAGGAGTTCGATTCTTTAAAGAATCGGGAATGGGATTTTCGGACTGATTATTAATGCATTGAGGTAAGTCACGCTACGATCAATCAAATGAAACCATCGGACTAATTTTTCACGTTCCCGTAGCTTTTGGCAGACGAGCGCACAAAGTTCACAGCCTCTGATTACGTTTGTAACTACATTTTTTAGTAACTTACTTAACGTATTTTTAATGTCAGTGTACAATCAGGTGTATTATTTTACTTATCACTAAAAGATTTGATGATGTGTGAATATTCAGGACTGAGCATATACAATGAAAAGCCAAAGAAACTAGTACAGGCATGCGTATTCAAAGGCAGAATACGGCGCCACGATTGGCAACGCCTATATACGAGAACAAATGTCTGGCGCAGTTGTTAGATCGGTTACTGCTGCTACAATGGCACGTTATCAAGATTTAGTGAGTCTGAACGTGGTGTTATAGTCGGCGCATGAGCCATGGGACACAGCGTCTCCGAGGTAGCGATGAAGTCGAGATTTTCCCGTACGGCCATTTCACGAGTGTTTCGTTAATACCAGGAATCCGGTAAAATATCAGATCTCCGACATCGCTGCGGCTGGAAAAAGATCCTGCAAGAACCAGGCCAAAGACGACTGAGGAGAATCGTTCAACCTCACGAAGGTGCATCCCTTCCGCAAATTGCTGTAGATTTCAATATTGGGCCATCAACAAGTGTCAGCGTTCGAACCATTCAATGTAACATCATCGATATGGGCTTTCGGAGCCGAAGGCCCACTCGTGTACCCTTGATGAATGTACTACACAAAGCTTTAGGCCTAGCCTGGGCCCGTCAACACCGACATTGGACTGTTGATGACTGGAAACGTGTTGCCTGGTCGGACGAGTCTCGTTTCAAATTGTATCTAGCTAATGGACGTTTACGGGTATGGACACAACCTCATGAATCCATGGACCCTGCATGTCAGCAGAGGACTGTTCAAGCTGGTGGAGGCTCTGTAACGGTGTGGGGCGTGTGATATAGCAACCCTGATACGCCTCGATACGACTCTGATGGGACACGTACGTAAGCATCCTGTCTGATCACTTGGATCCATTCATTTCCATCGTGCATTCCTACGTACTTGGGCAATTCCAGCAGGACAGTGCGACACCCGACACGTCCAGAATTGCTACAGCGTGGCCCCAAGAACACTCTTCTGAGTTTAAACATTTGAGCTGGCCACCAAACTCCCCCAGTCATGAACATTATTGAGCACATCTGGGATGCCTTGCAACGTGCTGCTCCTTCCCTGAAGGATTTGTGGGCAGCCCTGCAGGATTCATGGTGTCAGTTCCCTCCAGCACTACTTCAGACATTAGTCGAGTCCATGTCACGTTGTGTTGCAGCACTTTTGCGTGGTCGCGGGGGTCCTACACGATATTAGGCACGTGTACCAGTTTATTTGGCTCTTCAGTATACCTGTATTGTTACGGCGACTTTGATGTAACACAAAATAAAAAGTAATTTCTGCTTTTCTTTACGAGGTTAATTTTGATCCCAACTTGTGCTTATAAAAAGACAACTGACCTTCCACGATTTCGGAAGGCGCACTGTTACCGTATGGTAGGGACTGAGAGGAACACCATGTACACCTTCAAACTTGTAGTATATTGTTCAAGATATTCCTTCCTTTCTTTCTTTGTCTTTTGCAAAGTTATGTCTTTGGTATGAAGAGTCGTACTAATGTTTTTGTTTTATTTGTCGCAGAAAACCATATAGGCTAGTTATGTGCCGTGCCGTCTCCGACTTAGAACTTGGAATGTTATAGCAATAAAATAATTCGTTGATCCGCTGTGTATCTGGTGCTGGGAACATAAAATACTTTCAATATTAATAACACACAGAAGACTCAGAATAGCTTTTCATATTATCTTAGCGTTTATTTTATATTTTCTTTGGTTCATAATATTATCGCCAGCGTGCTCTTGCATTTAAGTGCGTTTCTTTCCTTATGTTAATAAAGCCCCTGCTTTCATAGGCATTCTCGATATGATTTAGGGATTAGTTATTGGGAGCTCCAACGTTAGGCGGGTGATGGAGCCCCTTAGGGAAATAGCGGAAAGGTCGGGGAAGAAGGCCAGTGTTCACTCTATCTGCTTGCCGGGGGGTCTCATCCGAGATGTGGAGGAGGCCCTACCGGCGGCGATAGAGAGCACTGGGTGCACCCGACTGCAAATTGTTGCTCATGTCGGCACCAATGACTCCTGCCGTCTGGGTTCAGAGGTCATCCTCAGTTCGTACAGACGGTTGGCGGAATTGGTGAAGGCGGAAAGCCTCGCTCGCGGGGTGGAATCAGAGCTAACTATTTGTAGTATCGTTCCCAGAACCGATCGCGGTCCTCTGGTTTGGAGCCAAGTGGAAGGCTTAAACCAGAGGCTCAGACGATTCTGCGGAGATCTGGGGTGCAAATTTCTCGACCTCCGCTATCGGGTGGAGAAATTTAGGGTCCCCCTGAATAGATCAGGCGTGCACTACACGCCGGAAGCGGCTACAAGGGTAGCGGAGTACGTGTGGAGTGCACATGGGGGTTTTTTAGGTTAGAGAATTCCCTCCCTAGGCCCGACAAGATGCCTCCTGAGACGCGGCAAGGTAGGAGTAGGCAAAATGCCACAGGGAATAACAATATTAATGTGCTAATAGTAAACTACAGGAGCGTCTATAGAAAGGTTCCAGAACTGCTCTCATTAATAAACGGTCACAACGCCCATATAGTACTAGGGACAGAAAGTTGGCTGAAACCAGACGTAAACAGTAATGAAATCCTAAACTCAGATTGGAATGTATACCGCAGAGACTGGCTGGACAGTGAAGGGGGAGGCCTGTTTATAGCGATAAGAAGTGCAATAGTATCGAAGGAAATTGACGGAGATCCGAAATGTGAAATTATCTGGGTGAAGGTCACGGTTAAAGCAGGCTCAGACATGGTAATTGGATGTCTCTATAGGCCCCCTGGCTCAGCAGCTGTTGTGGCTGAGCACCTGAAGGATAATTTGGAAAATATTTCGAGTAGATTTCCCCATCATGTTATAGTTCTGGGTGAAGATTTTAATTTGCCGGATATAGACTGGGAAACTAAAACGTTCATAACGGGTGACAGGGACAAAGAACCCAGTGAAATTTTTTAAAGTGCTTTATCTGAAAACTACCTTGAGCAGTTAAACAGAGAACCGACTCCTGGCGATAACATATTAGACCTTCTGGTGACAGACCCGAAATATTTGAAACAATTAACGCAGAACAGGGAATCAGCGATCATAAAGCGGTTACGGTATCGATGATTTCAGCCGTAAATAGAAATATTAAAAAAGATAGGAAGATTTTTCTGTTTAGAAAAAGTGACAAAAAGCAGATTACAGAGTACCTGACGGCTCAACACAAAAGTTTTGTCTCAAGTACAGATAGTGTTGAGGATCAGTGGACAAAGTTCAAAACCTTCGTACAATATGCGTTAGATGAGTATGTGCCAAGCAAGATCGTATGAGATGGATTACGCGAAGCGAAATGTAGTGTGAGGAGGGCTATGCGAGAGGCGTTCAATGAATTCGAAAGTAAAGTTCTATGTACTGACTTGGCAGAAAATCCTAAGAAATTTTGGTCTTATGTCAAAGCGGTAGGTGGATCAAAACAAAATGTCCAGACACTCTGTGACCAAAATGGTACTGAAACAGAGGATGACAGCCTAAAGGCCGAAATAATAAATGTCTTTTTCCAAAGCTGTTTCACAGAGGAAGACTGCACTGTAGTTCCTTCTCTAGATTGTCGCACAGATGACAAAATGGTAGATATCGAAATAGACGACAGAGGGATAGAGAGACAATTAAAAAATCGCTCAAAAGAGGAAAGGCCACTGGACCTGATGGGATACCAGTTCGATTATACACAGAGTACGCGAAGGAACTTGCCCCCCTTCTTGCAGCGGTGTAACGTAGGTCTCTAGAAGAGCGTAGCATTCCAAAGGATTGGAAAAGGGCACAGGTCATCCCCGTTTTCAAGAAGGGACGTCGAACAGATGTGCAGAACTATAGACCTATATCTCTAACGTCGATCAGTTGTAGAATTTTGGAACACGTATTATGTTCGAATATAATGACTTTTCTGGAGACTAGAAATCTACTCTGTAGGAATCAGCATGGGTTTCGAAAAAGACGGTCGTGTGAAACCCAGCTCGTGCTATTCGTCCACGAGACTCAGAGGGCCATAGACACGGGTTCACAGGTAGATGCCGTGTTTCTTGACTTCCGCAAGGCGTTCGATACAGTTCCCCACAGTCGTTTAATGAACAAAGTAAGAGGATATGGACTATCAGACCAATTGTGTGATTGAATTTAGGAGTTCCTAGATAACAGAACGCAGCCTGTCATTCTCAATGGAGAGAAGTCTTCCGAAGTAAGAGTGATTTCAGGTGTGCCGCAGGGGAATGTCATAGGACCGTTGCTATTCACAATATACATAAATGACCTGGTGGATGACATCGGAAGTTCACTGAGGCTTTTTGCAGATGATGCTGTGGTGTATCGAGAGGTTGTAACAATGGAAAATTGTACTGAAATGTAGGAGGATCTGCAGCGAATTGACGCATGGTACTTGGAATGGCAATTGAATCTCAATGTAGACAAGTGTAATGTGCTGCGAATACATAGAAAGAGAGATCCCTTATCATCTAGCAACAAAATAGCAGGTCAGCAACTGGAAGCAGTTAATTCCATAAATTATCTGGGAGTAGGCATTAGGAGTGATTTAAAATGGAATGATCATATAAAGTTGATCGTCGGTAAAGCATATGCCAGATTGATATTCATTGGAAGAATCCTAAGGCAATGCAGTCCGAAAACAAAGAAGTAGGTTACAGTACGCTTGTTCGCCCACTGCTTGAATACTGCTCAGCAGTGTGGGATCCGTACCAGATAGGGTTGATAGAAGAGAGAGAGAAGATCCAACGGAGAGCAGCGCGCTTCGTTACAGGATCATTTAGTAATCGCGAAAGCGTTACGGAGATGATAGATAAACTCCAGTGGAAGACTCTGCAGGAGAGACGCTCAGTAGCTCGGTACGGGCTTTTGTTGAAGTTTCGAGAACATACCTTCACCGAAGAGTCAAGCAGTATATTGCTCCCTCCTACGTATATCTCGCGAAGAGACCATGAGGATAAAATCAGAGAGATTAGAGCCCACACAGAAGCATACCGACAATCCTTCTTTCCACGAACAATGCGAGACTGGAATAGAAGGGAGAACCGATAGAGGTACTCAGGGTACCCTCCGCCACACACCGTCAGGTGGCTTGCGGAGTATGGATGTAGATGTATATGTAGATGTAGGGTTACGTTGGAGGCTGGGAAAACAGAGATACTCAGTGTGAGAGTTCCTGGCAGATTAAAGCGGTACATTGGACAGAGATGTGAACGTGCTACCTTTTGTCTTTCACGGGTGAGCGTGCTACAGACTTTTTTTAACGGACTTTTTCCCGGTTGGAACGTTCCTTGCACCCAGAAGGAGGGGGCGTAGGCAAAGTTGTCAGGTCTCAACCTGAGGCCTGGCTACCATAGAGTGATAGGTATTAAGAACAGAAAATGCGTGGATCAACCGTTCACTGCAGAAACACCCCAACTCCAGGATGAGTTAAGAAGAAAACTACAAAGAAAATTAGAAAAAAATTGTCTGTATTTGGAGTTGCGGACAACTGTACAACTCCGTTCATTAAGGAAGTGCCAAAAATCAAGTACATTTTTCTCGCCATGAGCAAACAAATAGTGAAGTCTGTGTCCACAAGCCCAGTTCTAGTAGTTCATCTTCATTTGTGGGAAGTATCGAGAGTCCAGGCAGAGGAGCACGTGAGGAGGTATCTGATGAGTTGTCGTAGAGGTAATCAGGGCCAGCATCTGTGGCAACAAGAATCAGGCAATACTCGTTCGTGTCCAGAACATCACAGGCGACACAGGTTGGGTTGTCTGCAAGGTGAATCCCGTGAAGGCGTGACCAGCATACTTGATTCCCATTGACAGTAAGGTAGCATCCAGACTGGACGTCGGTGGCAAAGAAAGGATTGCCCGCCGATCGACAGACGGCACTCCAACGGACGTTGTGATGCTTCTCCTCAACCACATTCAGTGTTCTGTTCTGCTGAAGGAAGACATGGATCGTCTTCGTGGACTTAAAGCGTGTTTGCAGTGCTACATTACGGACATAACTCAGTTCGAGGGGAAAAAGCAGCAGTAAAAGAAAAGGGCTGTGGGACGTCTGAAAGTTGGATAGGGGCTGACAGAGAGCGTGGAGCGAGCGCCTCCAGCAACAGGCTGATGAGGTTCGTGGGACAACGGCGCTACAGGGCTGATGAAAAGGGCTATCGCTCTCTGAGGGACCTGATGCACGCCTAAACCGCCACTGTAACGTGGGAGGCTGAGTCTCTCGTGACGAATCTTAAACAGAAAGCCATGGCAAATGTACGAACCCAAGCTGCTAACATGTGGCGGGCTATGGATAGCGGAATGGAGAATGTCTGTGCCACGTGTGGGATACATGATGTCAAATCGATTTGCAGACGTTAAGGCAGCTAACAGAAGGTTCGCCGTATGTGGTAACCCACGACAGGACCCCCTTTTCTCAGCACCGTTACGAAGAATGAGACGACATCGTCCACATGAGCAGTGCAGAAAAAGACATGGCCAGTAGGAGACGAAATGTCCAATAAAACTCTAGTGGGTGGGCATTAGGACTGGGCGACTTGTTCGTAGAACCCACCATGATAGCATCATGGAGTTCATACTCTGTGACATCGGCTAGCAGACCCATCGTTGCTTCCCCAGGAACCGAGGCGAAGGGGAGTCGGGAGACAGCCGCAATGTTGGCGGAGTGGTGACGTTGTACAGAGTTCAGCGTAACATAATATGTGGGTAACGCAGACCCTAAAGGGGGTTGAACATCTAAATGTCATCCATCGTAAGTCGGAAGAGCATTAATTAAAGTCTTCCGACGGTGGGGCAGTTCCGCAGTCACGAGGTACATAGACGGACGCTTCTGCGCTGGCCCGTCGGGTGTGCTAGCCCTGACCATAGCTCCTTCAAGCTGGCGTCGAGAGGGCGTTGACCTGTGCCTTGGAACGATTCACCATTGCCTGACGCCCTGGCGAATACGTCATCATCGTACATCCCAGAAGAACGGTGGAATAGAAATCCTGCGTTCATCGCCGCCACGCCGCGACCTCCTTTCCTTAACCAAACAAGACCTTGGGGAGGGCAGATTTTGCGCAGAGGACCCACCATGACAGAGCAGGCTGATAGGCATCGCAGCGTTGACGACAAGCTGTCGACTTGGTATCAATGAACAGCCGGCAGTCGGGTGAAGTAAGATGGAGCGTGCTCAGTTTCCACGGGGCCCGACTGAGCCACACCTTACGGCGGCAGAGATTGACGGCACACACATAGGCTTCATGTGTCCCAACGACAATACTGCAGAAGATATAAATACGATAGAGGTGATTGGAAGAATGGCTAGGCATCCAGCCATCCTGATTTAGGTTTTCCGTGATTTCCCTAAAATCGCTCCAAGCAAATGCCGGGATGGTTCCTTTGAAAGGACACGGCCGACTTCCTTCCCTAATCCGATGGGACCGCTGACCTCGCTGTTTGGTCTCTTCCCACAAACAACCCAACCCAGCCCAACGCAACCCAAGAATGGCTAGTGAAATGCGTGAACCCCGGATGATCCCATGAACCTGCTCCCAGGAGTCCACAAGGTTGATGTGCTGGGCAACTGCCGCTAGCACCGCGAACGGAGAGTGACACGGCAGTTCGTCTTTGGGTAACTGGTTGGAATTCAAGTAGCCTCCCATGATCAATGCATCCTGCCGACCCAGGAAGAGAAGTGTGACCTTCTCGAAAAGAAAAGGAACGTTTGCGGCGGCAAACCGAACCAGATGGCGCATAGACGTCGATGATCCTGATGCTTCCAAACGTGAGAGTCGTATCTCAGGTATTCTGGAGATAGGCAACCGTATCAGTGAAGATACCGTCACGTAAGATGATCACTGACCCACTACCAGCAGGGCAAGCATGGGAAATGTGTAGCGTAAAGCCGTGCAATAACTAAAAGCTTCAACATGCACCTTCATCTACATCTACGTGGATATTCTGCAAATCACATTGAAGTGCCTGGCAGAGGGTTCATAGAACCATATTCTCAATTCTCTATTATTCCAATCTCGTATAGCGCGCGGAAAGAACGAACACCTACATCTTTCCGTACGAGCTCTGATTTCCCTTATTTTATCGTGGTTATCGTTTCTCCCTATGTAGGCCGGTTTCAACAAAATATTTTCGTATTCGAAGGAGAAAGTTGGTGATTGGAATTTCGTGAGAAGATTCCGTCACAACGAAAAACGCCTTTCTTTTAATGATGTCCAGCCCAAATCCTGTATCATTTCTGTGACACTCTCTCCCATATTTCGCGATAACACAAAAAGTGCTGCCCTTCTTTGAACTTTTTCGACGTACTCCGTCAGTCCTATCGGTAAGGATCCCACACCGGGCAGCAGTATTCTAAAAGAGGACGGACAAGTGCAGTGTAGGTAGTCTACTGAGTAGATCTGTTACATTTTCCAAGTGTCCTGCCAATAAAACGCAGTTTTTGGTTAGCCTTCCCCACAACATTTTATATGTGTTCGACTTTAAGTTGTTCGTAATTGTAATACCTAGATATTTAGTTGAATTTACGGCTTTTAGATTAGACTGATTTATCTTGTAACCGAACTTTTACGAATTCCTTTTATCACTCATGTGGATGACCGCACACTTTTCGTTATTTAGGGTCAACTGCCAATTTTAGCACCATTCAGATGTCTTTTCTAAATCGTTCTGCAATTTGTTTTGCTATTCTGATGACTTTATTAGTCGATAAATGAGAGCGTCATCTGCAAACAACCTAAGACGGCTGCTAAGGTTGTCTGCTAAATCGTTTATATAGATAAGGAACGGCAAAGGGCCTATAACACTACCTTGGGGAACGCCAGAAATCACTTCTGTTTTACTCGATGACTTTCCGTCAGTTGCTACGAACTGTGACCTCTCTGGCAGGAAATCGCAAATCCAGTTACATAACTGAGACGATATTCCATAAGCACGCAATCTCAATAAAGGCCGCTTGTGTGGTACAGTGTCAAGAGCCTTCCGGAAATCCAGAAATACGGAATCGATCTGAAATCCTTTGTCAATAGCACTCAACACTTCATGTGAATAGAGAGCTAGTTGCGTTTCACAGGAACGATGTTTTCAAAACCCATGTTGACTGTGTGTCAATAGACCGTTTTCTTCTAGGTAATAAAAAATGTTTGAAAACAATACATGTTCCAAAATCATGCTGCATATCGACGTTAACGATATGGGCCTGTAATTCAGTAGATTACTCCTACTACCTTTCTTGAATATTGGTGTGACCTGTGTAACTTTCCAGTCTTTGCAGGAGAGCAGTGTTGGCGTCCGCAGAATGTAGCATTTCATGGAGTAATGCCAGTTTATGGCGCGCGTGAATGTTATTGACATTGACGTGGGTAAGCGATAAGTCTGAAAAGCTGCCATTGCCAGGTGGGCGGGCAATGTAAACACAGACGAAGCACGGTGAGCTCCCCGCCAGACGCCCGTGGAAGGGAACATTACTGTGACAGGGGGGGAGTCGACCCGACCGCCAGGGTTCCATCACCCTGTAGACCTCCAGAACGTCCATCCTCGGCATCGACTTCGTCCACCCACGAGACAGACATCCCACGAGACCGATTCAGTGGAGCACTTTCAGAGGTGCGCCCACTGGTTGCGTCAGAAAGGGGGACAACAGCATCAGACGCAGGTTAGTGTCTTATCTGGCTAAAACAGTAGAGGAGGAACGATGTAGCTTCCAGGATAAAACTCTCCCATTTGTGTCGTACTTGTCTTCTAACAGGTGATATTTTCTACAGTTGTTTCGACAAAGGGACGTGGGCTGTCTGTGAATATTAAAGTAATATACTGATTTTGGTTTTAACATATGTACGTAGTACATCTGGTTGTTTGAAGTCACTTCCAAGTCTGAAGTTTCGAGATCATCAACTTATGGAGTTAAGCCAAGACCCCTATGACAAAAGGAAAGCAACAATGGATATCGTTAAAACATGTCCAATATATCAAATTCTTGTCGGGTTTCCAGCCGGATCAAACAGTCATTTGAGCACAATATTTCAGCGGTCCACCTGGCCGCCATCATCAGGCGAGAGCAGCGTAGCTTTTCTCATCTGATCATAGCGGCCAGGTGGACCGCTGAAATATTGTGCTAGATGACTGTTTGATCCGGCTGGAAACCCGACAAGAATTTGATATACTAATAGGCCGGGAAAGTCTACATAGTCACATGTCCAGTATTCTTGTACGCGTGATTTACGGATGAATAAAACTACCACCATCACCACCACTACTACTACTATTACCATTTCTAGACGAAGAAGTAGTAGTGGTTGTGGTGGTGGCGGTGGTAAATCATGTTAAATTGCTACTCTTCTCAATGTAATAATCGTTGCATTGTTTATTCGTAAATATTTTAATAAAAACGTTGATAGCGTGAGTGATTTTATACCGAAAATTATTTATATGGTATGAGATTTACAAAAAGGAGTCAGACAATGAAGTGGAGATTCCAGTGGATAGTGAGTCCTAGAATAGATTCGTGGTCACTTTCTGGAAGCTTTCGGTGATCATGTAAGCGCCCTCTGTTCATGCGGACGAAGTAGGCAGTTGCTGGTGCGACGGAAGTAGCACGTACTTGTAATTCTGTCGCTAATCAGTCGCGCTTGCAGGTATCAAAAACGCATTTACCATCTCCATGATAGCACTCATTCAAGTCACTAAAGCGACATTACATCCCGCTTGCGTAATAATAATGAATTGAACGATAATAATTTTTTCATTTAATCATTAGTGATGGTTTGTGAAAGCCTGCGACTGTGAAAACAATGGCTTTGTTTATAAAATTTACTTTTTCTGCAGTCGGTCGCGAATTTCTTTTACATACTTCTTGCACGAAGCGTTTCGGGAAATGATTTCTATTTTCAAGTGCGTTTCTTTGTGTATCATGGCGTTTATGCGAGACGTAATGTGACTTAAATCATTATTTTCTTGATTAGCAAGATATGAAAAGTACCCTCTGCACGAAAGAACAGTATACATACTCTGTGTCTCGTCTGTAGTGTTACCTCTGTATACTACATGTAAAATATTTTTGTGAGTGTTTGTTATTGTACATTTGCTCCTTTGAACGCGTACTGTGCACTGTAAATTGTGTAAGGGAGGAGATTAGTGTTTAACGCCCCGTCGACAGCGAGGTCGTTAGAGACGGAGCACAAGCTCGGAGTAGGGAAGGATGGGGAAGGAAACAGGCCGTGCCTTTTCAAAGGAACCATCCCGGCATTTGCCCGAAGCGATTTAGGGAAATCACGGAAAACCTAAATCGGACGCGGGTTTGAACCGTCGTCCTCCCGAACGCGAGTCCAGCGTCTAACCACTGCGTTACCTCCCTCAGTTGTAAATTGTGTAACGGAGGCTTAATATGTGTAAGTTTGTCCACAAATGTATACAAGAAAATCATAAGTAAAGCCTTTTTCCAAATTCGCCATTAACTATAGATAAAGATCCACCATTAATTACAAGATTGCATGTGTTTCATGCTACAGTAAGGCACCAGAATAATGCAGCGCCTCGCGCATAGCGAACTTCTCGCATAAATGCCATCAAAAATATTCAAATGTATGAGAATTCCTAAGGGACCAAACTGCTGAGGTCATCGGCCCTAGACTTACACACTACATAAACTAACTTATGCTAAGAACAACACACACACCCATGCTCGACGGAGGACTCGAACCTCCGGCGGGAGGGGCCGCGCAATATGTGACATGACGCCTCAAACCGCGCGGCCACGCCCTGCCGCTAAATGTCATCATATACAAAAAGACGCACTTGAAAGTGGAAATCATTTCCCTAAAAGCATCGAGCAAGAAACAAATAAAAAAATCGTTACTGGCAAAACAAAAAGTTATCTTATAAACAAACCTATTAATACAAAAAGGGGGCTCTCACACGCTCTGTAGTTGTTATGCAATAATATTTTGTCAATACATTGCGCGAAAGTGTACGGCCAAGAACGGAACAACATTATTGCGCAATATTTACACCAGCAAAAAAAGTAAATTAGAACTCTGCCATCGTAGCGAACACGTTAGCGCCTGATGATGTATAACCCGCATATATGGGACTGTAGTCACTACGTTAAGAAAAGAAAACCTAGATGAGGTGACGATGGGTGAAAATGTGGCTTGAAAAGTATTCTACACACGGCCATACTAACATGCTACGAGAACTTTTAGCAAAGTCAGCTGACTATCGGAATTGTTTAAGGATGAACGAGAAATCTTTCAGGGAATTGGTGAATTTCGTTACAATTTACGTACACAGAAAAGCTATTGTTCACATACTCATCGAATTTCACTTTCTGCAATGCTGGAAGCGACCTATAAATCTGACAAGGGTAAGATACTTTACTGTAGAGTAGCGGTAGCTAATGCTGTTGTGTATTTGTGTAATAAATAATTCAAGCACCTGAATCGAACAAATTAGCAGGTGAAGTGTTATTTCCCGGCACTTAAACACTTTTGTCGAATGATTCTACTGCTAGTTACTGAATAACTATTAAATATGTATTCAAACTACCTCCTGCCTCCCAATGCACTTCATCAAATGCTTCCCTTTACCTGTCTTTAATATCCACAAGGCGTCACTGTATCTGTTTGAACATTAACACACAGTCAACACGGATTTAGAAAACATAGTTCTTGTGAAACGCAGTATCTGTCTGAACATTAACACACAGTCAACACGGATTTAGAAAACATAGTTCTTGTGAAACGCAACTAGCTCTTTAGTAACATGAAGGGTTGAATGTATTGACAAGGGATTTCAAATTGATTCCGTATTTCTAGGTTTCCAAAAAGCTTTTGACACTGTACCACACAAGCGGCTCGTAGTGAAATTGTGTGCTTATGGAATATCCTCTCAGTTATGTGACTTGATTCATGATTTCCTCTCAGAGAGGTCACAGTTCGTAGTAACTGACGCAAAGTCATGGAGTAAAACAATCGCGCGGAGTGGCCGCGCGGTTTAGGGCGCCATAAACGGACTGCGCGGCCCCTCCCGCCGGAGGTTCGAGTCCTCCCTCGGGCATGGGTGTGAGTGATGTTCTTAGCATAAGTTAGTCTAAGCACTGTGTGACGTCAGAAGTTTGGTCCCTTAGGAATTCACACAAATTTGAACAGTAGAACATGTGATCTCTGACGTTTCTCAATACGCCGGCCGCGGTGGCCGTGCGGTTCTAGGCGCTCAAGTCCGGAGCCGCGCTGCTGCTACGGTCGCAGGTTCGAATCCTGCCTCGGGCATGGGTGTGTGTGATGTCCTTAGGTTAGTTAGGTTTAAGTAGTTCTAAGTTCTAGGGGACTGATGACCACAGCAGTTGAGTCCCATAGTGCTCAGAGCCATTTTTGAACGTTTCTCAAGGTAGTATTATAGGCCCTTTGCTGTTCCTTATCTATATAAACTATTTGAGAGACAACCTGAGCAGCCGTCTTAGGTTGTTTGCAAATGATGCTGTTATTTATCGATTAGCAAAGTCGTCAGAAGATCAAAACAAATTGCAAAACGACTTAGAAAATGTATCTGTATGGTGCAAAAGTTGTCAGTAGACTCTAAATAACGAGAAGTGTGAGGTCATTCACATGAGTGCTAAAAGGAATCCTTTAAGCTTCGGTTACACGATAAATGTCAAGTCTAAAGACCGAAATTCAATTAAACACCTAGGAATTAGAATTGCGAACAACTTAAATTGGAAGGAGCACATAGAAAATGTCGTGGGGAAGGCTAACAAAACACTTCATTTCATTGGCAGGACACTTAGGAAATGTAACAGATCTGTTAAAAAGACTTACCAAATAGGATTGACGGAGTAGATCGACAAAGTTCAAAGAAGGGCAGCAGGTTTTGTATTTTGCGAATAAGGGGAGAGAGTGTCGCCGAAATGACACAGGATTTGGGGTGGATATAATTAAAACAAAGGCGTTTTTCGTTGCAGCACGAAATTTCAATTATCAGTTTTTTCCTTGAATGCGTAAATATTTTGTTGACGCCGGCCTGCACAGGGAGAAACAATCGTCATCGTAAAATAAGGGAAATCAAAGAGCTCACACGGAAAGACACAGGTGTACGTTTTATCCCCGCTGCACGATATTGGAGTAAGAGTGAATTACTGCGAAGGTGGTTTGATGAAGCTTGTGCCAGGCACTTAAGGGTTATTTGTAGAGTATTTATGTAGATGTAGATGTAGAGGTAGATATAGATGCAGATGTAAACGTTAACAAATCGCAAAGTCTCAGCAGCAACTGTCGTGCATTGCACAACATCGCCCTTACACGCTACAAAACATTGCGCAATACAATGAGCGAGCGTGGTTACTTTTAAAGCTCTACAGTCTCCTTTGACATTCTGCACAAATCGTCAATACTGCTCTGAGACGGTTAATATTATTCCGCAATACTCAGTACTGCGCCATAAATATTGAGCTTGTGTGGGTCCCTTTAATATCGACTGCCGGACGACGCACACAAACCTTCCTCGTGAATCAGCGTCTACGGGTCGGGCGAAAGTCCCCGTACCCCTGTAACCCCTGTTTAGTAGCAAATGTTATTACAGGAGTTGGTAGCTATGTTACGTCTTATCAATTATTGGAATTCATGTTTTCATGTTTTCACAGTCGCAGTCGAGTTTTAATTTGTAACCACGACAGGTGTGAGCGGACATGGTTACACTACCGAAGAGCGCTTAGTGATAAGTATGTAGGTGCATGAACGACAACATACGGGGCAGACAATGTGACATATTGTGGGAGCATTCCAGGAATGATTTAATTAGGCTCCACCGCGAAAGGCAACACTTCTGGATAGGTTGGTTGGTTGGTTTTGGGGAAGGAGACCAGACAGCGAGATCATCGGTCTCATCGGATTAGGGAAGGAAGTCGGCCGTGCCCTTTCAAAGGAACCATCCCGGCATTTGCCTTGAGCGATTTAGGGAAATCACGGAAAACCTAAATCAGGATGGCCGAACGCGGGATTGGACCGTCGTCCTCCCGAATGCGAGTCCAGTGTCTAACCACTGCGCCACCTCGCTTCTGGATAGGAAAGACGTGCTTTTGCTCTTGGGAGAGTTTAAGACAGGCCGCGGAGTGGTAGGAAGAAGACACAAGAAAAAAGAAGTGTGTACTTCTATTGAACAGTCTCCTATGAAATCTACATGTAAACATGCTCGGTGTACCGAGATCACATGAAAAAGAGCCTTTACTTCAGACCTTTTCGACCGACGTTGGTGAACGAGTTATCGGTTACAGACCGGAATGAGCGCGTTTTAGCGTGCTATGCTTTGTTCACTCATTCGCGAAATGCAGTGAACCGTGCCAAGGCTATGTCTCGGATGAATGGGCCATTTATGGCAGCTCACGGGCTAAAAATATAGCCATTTGCTCCAAAGAGTATCCTCATTACACAGTAGAGTTAAAAAGGAACCCGAACCACCCTCACGTAATGGTATGCGCGGTGATGACATTACATCGTCTCCCTGGACCGTACATTTTTGAAGCGAGGTTCAATGGGCACATTATTTTTGTACACATGTTACATCTACATCTACATCCATACTCCGCAAGGCACCTGGCCGTGTGTGGCGGAGGGTACTTTGAGTACCTCTATCGGCTCTCCCTTCTAGCCCAGTCTCGTATTGTTCGTGGAAAGGATTGTCGGTATGCCTCTGTGTGGGCTCTAATCTCTCTGATTTTATCCTCATGGTCTCTTCGCGAGATATACGTAGGAGGGAGCAATATACTGCTTGACTCCTTGGTGAGGGTATGTTCTCGAAACTTCAAGAAAAGCCCGTACCGAGCTACTGAGCGTCTCTCCTGCAGAGTCTTCCACTGGAGTTTATCTATCATCTCCGTAACGCTTTCGCGATTACTAAATGATCCTGTAACGAAGCGCGCTGCTCTCCGTTGGATCTTCTCTATCTCTTCTATCAACCCTATCCGGTACGGATCCCACAATGGTGAGCACCATTCAAGCAGTGGGCGAACAAGTGTACTGTAACCTACTTCCTTTGTTTTCGGATTGCATTTCCTTAGGATTCTTCCAATGAATCCCAGTCTGGCATCTGCTTTACCGACGATCAACTTTATATGATCATTCCATTTTAAATCACTCCTAATGCCTACTCCCAGATGATTTATGGAATTAACTGCTTCCAGTTGCTGACCTGCTATATTGTAGCTAAATGATAAGGGATCTATCTTTCTATGTATTCGCAGCACATTACACTTGTCTACATTGAGATTCAATTGCCATTCCCTGCACCATGCGTCAATTCGCTGCAGATCCTCCTGCATTTCAGTACAATTTTCCATTGTTACAACCTCTCGATATACCACAGCATCATCCGCAAAAAGCCTCAGTGAACTTCCGATGTTATCCACAAGGTCATTTACGTATATTGTGAATAGCAACGGTCCTACGACACTCCCCTGCGGCACACCTGAAATCACTCTTATTTCGGAAGACTTCTCTCCACTGCGAATGACATGCTGCGTTCTGTTATCAAGGAACTCTTCAATCCAATCACACAATTGGTCTGATAGTCCATATGCTCTTACTTTGTACATTAAACGACTGTGGGGAACTGTATCGAACGCCTTGCGGAATTCAAAGAAACACGGCATCTACCTGGGAACCCGTGTCTATGGCTCTCTGAGTCTCGGGACGAATAGCGCGAGCTGGGTTTCACACGATCGTCTTTTTCGAAACTCATGCTGATTCCTACAGAGTAGATTTCTAGTCTCCAGAAAAGTCATTATACTCGAACATAATACGTGTTCCAAAATTCTACAACTGATCGACGTTAGAGATACAGGTCTATAGTTCTGCACATCTGTTCGACGCCCCTTCTTGAAAACGGGGATGACCTGTGCCCTTTTCCAATCCTTTGGAACGCTACGCTCTTCTAGAGACCTACGGTACACCGCTGCAAGAAGGGGGCCAAGTTTCTTCGCGTACTCTGTGTAAAATCGAACTGGTATCCCATCAGGTCCCCGGGCCTTTCCTCTTTTGAGCATGGTTAGCACCCCAGCTTGAAGAAAGCGCCCTCACAGAACGCATGTGGTTGCACCAAGACGGAGCGCCTTCCCACTGTGTTCTTGCAGTCGGCGAGTTCCTATATGAACACTTTCCGGGACGGTGGGTAGGTCGTGGTTCATCAGAAACACCAGCTCTCTTGAAATAGCCACCAAGATGTCCTGATCTCATTACATCTGACAACCAGTTACGGGGAATCATTAATGCGCTTGTATCTGCACATCGTTTACGCTACAAAAGAAGAACTGGGCAGTGCGGTTGAAGATGCATTTCGTACAAGAACAATGGACGTGCTCATAAATATGTCAAGAAGAACATGGAGTCATATGGAAATGTGTCTGCGGCATGACGAGGAACATACCGACATATACATAAGTATGCACTTGTACTAAAACAAATCTAATCACATGCTGATCGTTGCAGAGAAGATACAGCAACAGCCACTTTTTACAATGCTATTTATTCACATAGACAGCGTCGTCACCAGTTGCTAGCCGACAGGTTCATCATCAAACGGCTTGTTCATATAAAGATACATTTCTGTTGTAGTTTACACCGGTTTCCACTTTTTAATACCATCTGTAGTGAAAATGACTTAGGGTAGTGGTGCCCTGCAACCAAAAAGTGACTTGAGGAACTGTCTATTTAACTGTAATTGCCCCTCATTACTGTTTTGAACGATGTAAACAAATTATGAAAGTGAAAATGTTTTAGTTACGTCGAAAATTTCGCGCCATTTTGTTACAATGTTGACTGCTTGTTCACGGTAAATGATGACAGCCAAAACAGTTGCAGGATAAAGATTTATTAACTGTTTTGGCTGTCATCATTTACCGTGAAGAATTTCAACAGTTGCTGTTTCAGACGTGTTTAAAATCTTGACTGCTTGTATTCACGCAGTTAGAGAAGACTATATGCAGCAATTTTTTGACACATATGAACTACACACGTAGTGTAAAGCACCACTCACACACACCAAAAAGGTTTTGCCACATGGAAGGAAGTATACAAAGATCGCCATGTCACAACCATAATGTTTCATTACTTAAAATTTATGTTACACGAGAACTGCTTACAGTTAAGATAAACAAATAAAGAAGCTAGTTTGTTAGAAAATGTTACTGTCATGTAAATATTATGGTATACACTGGATGCAAAGTAAATAATGCTTCCAGCGTGTACCATAATATTCGTGTCATGTCACTCTACTAACATTTTATAACAAACTGGCTTCTTTATTTGTTATCGTAACTGTAAGAAGTTCTCGTGTAATATAAACTTTAAGCAATGAAACATTTTTGGTTTGTAAGTTTCTAGCGTGACGTTCTTGCATACATCGAAACATCTCTGACAAAGAAATTCTTTGCCATTTTTAAAGTTGTGATATCGCCATCTTTGTGAACATTCTTCCATGTGTCTAAACCTTTTGGTGAGTGTGAGTGGTGCCTCACATTATGTGTGTACATATATATCAAAAAAATGCTGCGTATAGTTTTCGGTACTGCATTAACACAAGCAGTCAGCATTCCAACGTTATGGTGCAGAATTTTTGACATAAGTAACTAAAACGTTTTCACTTTCGTGATCTGTTTACTTCGCCCGAAATCGTTATGAGGGACAGTTGTTGGTTGTAGGGCACCATTACCCCAAGAAATTTTCACTACAAGGGGGAGTAGAATGTAAGCTACAACAAAAATGTATCTTAACGTGAACACGCCGGCTGATGATGAACCGTTCGAAACCGATACCGAGTGAAGTGACGCAGTAGTTAGCACACTGGACTCGCATTCACGAGAACGACAGTTCAAACCCACGTCCGGCTACTCAGACTTAGGTTTTCCGTGATTTCCCCAAATCGCTATCGGCAAATGCCTGGATGGTTCTTTTGAAACGGCACGGCCGACTTCCTTCCCCATCCTTTACACATTCCAAGCTTGTGCTTCGTCTCTAATGACCTCGATGTCGTCGGGACCTTAAACCCAATCTTCTCCCCTTCCTTCTTCGAAACCAGTAGCTGCAGTATTTATGTGAATAAATAGCATTATTAAAAGTGTTTGCTGTTTTTTTTTTTTCTCTCTGCAAGAATCAGCCTGTATTTTGAACGCAGCCACTGTCTCAAAATGTCAGTTCTCGACAAAATAGCACTAAAATCAAATCGATTAATTTTCGATGCTGGAGGGTATCGGGACATCAGGTCTACCTTGTATTAATGAAAACTGTATCAAAATCCCTACAATAGCTTATGCGATTAGCCGTCAAATGGTTCAAATGGCTCTGAGCATTATGGGACTTAACATCTATGGTCATCAGTCCCCTAGAACTTAGAACTACTTGAACCTAACTAACCTAGGGACAGCACACAACACCCAGCCATCACGAGGCAGAGAAAATCCCTGACCCCGCCGGGAATCGAACCCGGGAACCCGGGCATGGGAAGTGCGAACGCTACCGCACGACCACGAGATGCGGGCGATTAGCCGTCACATACAGGCAAAAAACGCAGCTAGGGACTGCAGTTTATAAGTGTCCGCAAGTTGTTATTACGGCAGAGATATCGGCGGCAGAGTGCAGCAGTACTCATTTGCTGCGGAACACGGCGGTCAGCGAGCAAGAACTCCAGGGGACTCGGTGTTCCTCCAGAATAGACTCGGAGGCGACGGGGGCGTCGGCGTCTATTTCCAGCAGACAGGAATGCGCCGCGCGCACTGCAAGGCGAGCTGCGTCTGGGGGTGGTAGGGGAGGGGAGGGGTGCCCCCCGCTGCCCCCACCCTGCCGCCTCCAGCCGCGCCCACCGCGCCGCTCCAGACCTGTGGCTGCACCGAGCGGCCCATTCAGTTGAGCCCCGCCGGCGCAGCACAGAACGGACTGCAGCTGCAGACAGCTTTATACCACAGCACCATGGTGGACTTTGTGACCGCGTTCTGCGTCCTCGCGGCGCTGGTAGCTGTCGCGCTCGCTGCTGTCTACAGGTGAGTCCTACTGACACAATGACGTCATCTGTGCCGCACTGCGGGGAAGGAGCCTGGGCAGAAGGCACCGAGGTCTCTGGTTCGATTCCCGGTAACATCGATAACGTGCCAATTAAATATAACAGCTTTCAACAGTAAGTAAATATACCGGAGAGAGAGCTGTAGTGGACAAGGCAACTAAACACGTGGTGGAGGGAACTTTATTGCAAATATCCGTTCCGCATGGTGGAGCGAGGTTACCACCAGTATCAGCTTTCTAAATTTACCAAACAGCGTCTCCTGAAAACGTCAGATTTCTGACAACAACACCTATTTCACATCACAGAGCATATCTGATACACTGTTGGGCTAGAGTTTGATAGAACCGCACCCCCCACCCCCTTAGCGAATCTTGATTGTGGTGATAGGACGATCTCCGAAGCGTACATCACACTTCCTAGGTTATCTCCGCCTCGGTAGCTGCGCGTACGCGGCCAATTGCAAACCGAAGGGGCTTGGCTTCGGTTCCCGGACGGGTCGAAATTTACTCCACTCGAGGTCTAGGTGTTGTCCTTACGATCTTATGGTCATAATTGACAATGGACTGTTGAGATAGCAGCATGGGTATGTCCCGGAGACGAATAAATTGAAATAAAAACGTGTAAGGTAGTGTGGCATCCGACAATTTGGTTCTCAGTTGCAAAATCCAACGAAAGAGATTCCGATATAAAAGATTAGGTAACAAAGCATCTGTAGCATAAGATAATGTGTACATTCGTGCTATCTTTAACTCATTCAACCAGATTTAATGCACTTTTCGTTAGGGAAACTAAAATTGCAGGGTTAATTAACAAAATCTATTTTATATGATAGTCAAGTCATTAACTTAAATTTTATTGCACGTTATGTACGTACAGCGCCCATAAACTACGAAAATGCGAGAGGGCCACTACGTAACTTCTACTCACTATAGTATGTGGTATACTTGCCCGGATAGTCGGCTTTTTCAGAAGACGGGAAGAGGAGCGTGACCCGTATTGAATGCGCTTCGAGGGTTGACGACAGGCTGATGAGACGGTTTCTCACACACTGGGCTAGTACCCACGCTCCGCCTAAGGTACACGCTACACAAACATTTAAAAAACGTTCTCACATTTGCACATAGAGATTCCTCAATACACCGACAGATGGGTCGCTCTGATTCCGTTCTGGGGGGGGGGGGGGGGGGAAGGGGGGCGGTTTGAATAGTGATGTGATGAGCTTATATGTTTGGTCCCCTTAAACACGTCCTCAGAGACAGAAGTATGTGCTACACCGACTTGTAACAAACCTAGCTTCCAAGGTGGAGGAATGAAGATTAGGTTTTAACGTGCCTTTGACGACGGTGTCATTGCACACGGAACTCAAGGCGAAAAAGGAAATCAGGGAAATCTTTGTGAGATGAACCATCCCGCTACCCGCCTCAAGCATTCTTGGGAAATCACAGGAAACTTAAATGACGATGGTCGATTAGCCGAGCGGTCTAATGGGCTGCAGTCATCGACTGTGCGGGTGGTCCCAGCGGAGGTTCGAGTCCTCCCTCGGGCATGGGTGTGTGTGTTTGTTCTTAGGATAATTTAGATTAAGTAGTGTGTAAGCTTAGGGACTGATGACTTTCGCAGTTAAGTCCCATAAAATTTCACACACATTTGAACATTTTTGAGGATGGTCGAACGAGGATTTGAATTGCCGCGCTGCAGAATGAGAGTCCAGTGTCTTAATCGTTGATCCACCTAATTCGGTAAATACTTAGGCGTTTTGTGGTAGACCGTCTTGATAAGGTCCCTAAATGCTCTAGCATATGTCGTACCAGATTCTTCTATAAACTACCCTTAAAAGACACTTCGATTCGTTCAGAACACTCCCATCGAAATTCACGACTCTCTTTTACTTCCACTGCAACTAAGTTCACGAGCACGCGTCTCTTCACGTTGCTTTGTGATAATAATCCTGGAAATTTAAACGACGTGATTTGCTGCAGGTAGTTGTCACTTACGTTGCAACCGGACACTTTCTGCTTCTTTCTCGTGCTCGTGGATATTATAGTCTATTGCACTTATTCATTTGAATGAGAATTGCCCTTCACTTTCTGGTTATTTCACGTGCTCGTGGATATTATATTGCACTTATTCATTTGAATGAGACTTGCCCTTCAGTACACTAAGATCGCCGTCTGTAAGACCGGAACGAATCGTCCGCTCTGTAATAAAGTGTGCGTTGTTTTGTAACTTCCTGGCAGATGAAAACTGTGTGCCGAACTTAACTCCTTCCTTCCTTCCATACGTGTTAGCCTTGAAAGCTGTGTGGGCTTCTGTGGAGTTTCGAGAGTAGGAGAGAGGTACCGGTAAAAGTAGGGCTGTTTGTCGTGCACGGATACCTCAATCGGGATGATCATTATCCGGAGGCAAGCAAATTTCCAGATTCCGATTCACTGTTTTAATACGCCAGGAAGTTTCGCTATCCAAGCCTTCCGTATTAACTCCGGCTTCGTTATTTTCCTGTCGAGAACAGCGTAGTCGATGAAAAAGCTGAAAATGCTGCTGGATCCAGCTAGAAAATAGTTTGTTTTATCAACCCCGCTCCCTGCCCCTATCCCCTCCCCTCTATAGCTGAAGTTTCTAAAGCCAGCTGCTCCCCCCCCCCCCCCCTCCCGCCAGTATTCACCAATTGATAGACCGATCAACAAATTGGATGTTTGTAGGGCTTTTTGGCTGACCGAGCTACGGATTTATCATACCAGGCGGTCGGTTGGGTATGATCACCCAACCCCCACCCTATTTGCCCAACAAAACGTGCCGTCTGTAGCAGTGTCGTGCTGACCGCCAGTCAACAATTCCGTCATTTCTCTTTGAGCAGGAGATTAAACGCTGTTCAAATATGGCTAAGATGAAGGAGTGTCAGGCGGACAGAACTTTGATGACAGGCATTATGCAGAAGTTCGAAGACTGCAGATCTTTGTGGAACACATAGTGCGAGGAGTATAGGAGTAGAGGTGCAAGAAATGAAGCACTTAACGAATCCTTAATGGTTTCATGTGGTACACAGGCAGTAAAAGAGATATATATTTTTATGGATAAGTGTCCGACGACTCTGTATCTTGGCTTTTAGGTTTTATTTCCGACAGATATTGGAAATGAAATCTATAAAACGACACACAGACAAATGGTGCAAATGGCTCTGAGCACTATGGGACTTAACATCTGAGGTCATCAGTCCCCTAGAACTTAGAACTACTTAAACCTAACTAACCTAAGGACATCACACACATCCATGCCCGAGGCAGGATTCGAACCTTCGACCGTAGCGGTCGCGCGGTTCCAGATTGTAGCGCCTAGAACCGCTCGGCCACCCTGGCTGGCACACACAGACAGATTAGGTTTTAGATTTCATTTCCGATACGGAATACAGGCATTTGATTGAGTTTTATTCATAAAATACTTGCCTCGTTGTTAGAAGTCTATCGCCACGCATTGTGCTATGAGGAAAGTGTAGGACATTTTTATAGTTCTAACAGTTACAAACTTTTCTGATGAATCTGTTGCTGCATTTGTTGCCTGATGTGGGACACCACAATTTGTTGTCTTCCTTCTTGTAATCTGATACAAGTTTCTTAAACTTATAAGGAAAATCCTTTATGTATCATACATAAATAAAATCATAAAGTTTTCACTATCCTCGGGCAACTATAAATCACGATGCAGGTTTCGGGAATAATTTTATACAATAATTGTGGGAATACAACTGCAATGAGTTTGAGGCACTTGCAAATTCTTCCAGCGGCAAGAAGGCGTAATGTAGCAAAACAGCCTCTCCCCGCAGCGTACAGCCTCTTACAGCTATAGTTCTTTCTTGATTAATGTGGTCGGATGGCGTTCAGCAGTTCCGAAAAGCGTATTTCATCCGTTCTTAAATAAATCCAAAAATCAGCTGCTCCCAGCCTCTTAAGTAACAGAGCGTAACTGATTTTCTTTCTTTGCACGAGTCGTTTCTTTCTCCACAGCTTTCTCTCGGCTTTTTTTTTTTTTTTTTTTTTGCATATATAGTTTTTAAAACCACGAAGGCAAATCTCAATTTTTTGCATCCGTGTACTATTAAGTGGCATCGCCTAAAACTTAATCTGAGTGAAAGTAAGATAATTAGCAGTCGGTGGTAGGAACAGGGTGGAGCTGTAATCGCTCAGTGCAGTTGGTCGGGCAGCGAGTAGGCCGCCACGAAATTCGGGCGGCCGTTAAATTGGTGCATGTGTAGAACCGCTGACGTGGGAGAGGACGCAGTCTGACCTCAGGAGAGCAGGAGCGTCGTCAGCACACGGGACGAGCTGGTTAACGTGATTTGCGGTCTCAGCGCTCTCAAGCGGCCGTTGTCGGATTTATTTACCTAGCAAACCATACAGAACGAGCGTATAACAGCTGCGTTAACTCTGTTACCGGTTTTCGAAGAATAGCGGAACACAACATAATGTCTACGTACGCTACACTACACTGCACTACATAATGCTGCTGAACGATCTGGGATACTAGTAGAAGTTATTCGTAAACTCAGCTGTATTTTCAAACCACTTTCGGTTTTATATGGCTAAGGTATAGTATTTATCGTTAATTTGTGGATGCGTAATATCAATTTTTCTCGATGTTGTATTGACTATCAACACTCTAAAATGAAGTACTTCATCAGACATTTCAAGATCGAGATTCGTTTCGTAATTTCACTCGTATAGAAGAGGAGCTTTTTCCGTAGCTGCTTACCATCATTTAAAACTATATTTACTAGCAAGACACAAATTTTACAGGGAGCTTCATAATACCCAAAACATTGTGTGTGTAGCTTGTGTTTTCTTTCAGAAACAGACTGGCAGTAACGTCAAGATTTCTGGCCACTGAGGAAACATTCCAGTCGTTAGCACTCGCATTTTAAGACAATATTTCTATTAAATAAATAACAAAGATCCAGAATCTTTAAGAAAACATAGGTGAAAAAAATTTGGATGTAGGTGGACCTGTTACCTTTCTTTCCACAACTCTCAGCTCACGGCGCTTTTAACTGAGCCACAGCTTCGACATCGCAGCCGCTTCTGCAACTGTGGTATACACTGTCTAAATACTGTATCTACAGATGTCATTATATGATATTTAATATGGGAACTAAAGAAAAAGACGAGCTTTTGATAGAGCTTCACTGAATCGTAGCACTGAAATGGCATACATTCGTAGCACCCTAGTTGTAACACTACGAACATCAACTACAGGGAGCCTGTAGCTACCGACATGCAATCTCCTGTCATTTTATTATAACAAATAGTAGCTAAAACGACGCATTTTCTATAGATCCTGAATTTTCTGATGGTTTGAAACCGCTAATACTCATACCATGTACTCTGTGATAAATAAAATCCACCAAATACCATGTTTAACGCCATACAACATGGCGGCTCCTTTCTTCTACTTGTAACGTAAAAACATGTTGCATACCAGTGCCGACGTTCCTCTCCGTGAGACAAAAATCTGACATGCCACATCCTTTTTTCTCACATTATGCCTTTGTAGTGGAACATGGAATTTCATGCTGAGACGTCACCTGCTCCTCGCCCACGCTCCTTTTCACATCCCATGAGAAGATGGCTTGAGTCAGTTTTGTTCGTTGGAATTCGACTCTGGGGTACTCGGTTCGAGCTCTTGTGGGAGAAGAATTTTTTTATCTCCAGTATCTAGCTGGCAATGGGAGTAACGACTGTGGATCAAGAATCACGATCGCCTGACTTGTCACTGAAGTCGTCGATCAGATTCCAAACTTCAGCACAGTGTCTTGAAGGGAAAGAACATGTGACAGTGTTGATGGTGACAGGTCTATCGGATTGCGATATTAAGCTCGGCGGGACCCTTATTGCTGATACGCCATGTGCTGGCATCGTGTTTCACCATGTCTCTTATGATCCAACCACTGCTGCTAAGCTGTAGAAACAATTACCACTGTCATCGAAACAATAAAGAGGTGTCTTGAACCAACCGATAACGGTTGTCGGCTTTCTGTTTCTACATGATTACTGTGCAATTCGCCCTTAAGTGCTTGACAGAGGGTTAATAGAACCACTATGAGGTCATTTGTCGACCGTTTCAAAATGTTCAAATGTGTGTGAGTTCCTAAGGTACCAAACTGCTGAGGTCGTCGGTCCCTAGACTTACACACTCCTTAAAGTAACTTACGCTAAGAACCACACACACACACACACACACACACACACACACACACACACACACACACGCCCGAGGGAGGACTCGAACCTCTGGCTGGAGGGGCCGCGCAATCCATGACATGGCGCCTCAAGCCGCGCGGTCACAACGGGCGGCTGCCGACCGTTTCACTCTCCCGTTGCACATGGGAAAAATGTGCACCCAACTCGTTCCATGTGAGGTCTGATATATGTATTTTGTCGCGGTGGTTATTTCTCCGTAAGTAGGCGCCAGTCAAGGCATTCGAAGGATAAAGATTTGACCAGTGTCGTAATTATGTCGTGTGACGTCACACATGCGCAAACGCACTAGCACAGGAACCTAACAATATTTAATTGGATTCAGTATTAGTTTAGTAATTCAGGTTGTGGTGATAGACTGATTTGTAGTGCAGGCCGAGGTGTAAGCTCGGTTCGAATGTGACTGTTTGATTGTTTCGAAGTCAAGAAATGTGAATATGAAGCCTTAGTTGTGACATTCTGATCTGTGGCGTAGTCCGATGTCTAGATTAGATTGGAAGCTGACAGCCTGGCTGTGAGGTAGCGGAGCCTACGAATCTTATGCCACGAGAAGAGGTAATATTCTTGTTATGGCGCACATTGGAATTGATGAGTGTTTCGAATGGTTCATATGGCTCTGAGGACTATGGGATTTAACATCTGAGGTCATCAGTCCCCTAGACTTAGAACTACTTAAACCTAACTAACCTAAGGACATCCATGCCCGAGGCAGGATTCGAACCTGCGACCGTAGCAGCAGGGCCGTTCCGGACTGAAGCGCCTAGAACCGCTCGGTCACAATGGCCGGCGAGTGTTTCGTGCCCGTCTTTCTATGACGGGACATGTCGGCAGGTAGAATACTTCCAGACACGGTAGCACGCTTAACACTGGATAACGTGCCGGAGAAAGGTGACTGTAAATCATATCCACCAGTGCGCAATTCCTACATCTGGTCACCATATTGATAACGTTTGTGGTTGCTGTCATGGGGTATAAAAAGTTTTACTTGCGTGAACGTTGAGCTATCGTCGTTCAGTTGAAAAGAATGCAGTTGATTTGCTCTCCGATCTTTGTCCAGACCTTAGTGTGTGTGTCTCTCTTCTACGTAATGAGCTAGTCGTCACGCTAGTTTGCATAATAAGCTTTTGTTTCTGCGTTGATACAAATTGATGTTATGTGAATGCAAAGTCGAACAGAAATTTTACTCGGCCAGAATAGCACAGTTAAATGTGGGATACGGCTGTTGAGCTAGCTCGTTTGTTAAGGATGGGTAACTTATGTCAGTCGAGAAGAAAAACACATAGCTTTGCCGAAGAGTGGAAGTCTGTTATGAAGAACGGGAATCTCATTCATATGGTTCTATGACAGCAGATTGACTGTGTATTCATTTTGAGTAATACGCTGAAGAATGTCGTCGTTCTATAAATCTTTTTCTGTACAGCCGTGTCCCCAGTTATGAAAGTTCTGGATAGGGGGTTTTGCAAGCCGAACTGGGATCACAACGCTTAACTTCTGTTGTTTCGTAGGCTATATGCCACAGGCTTTATAAAGCTAGTATCCACCTCATCATTTCTTACAACCATGATAGTTCAGCGACGGACTGTAAGCACAAGAATCCCTGTGGAGTTCGGGTGCAGCAGGGCGGTATCGAATTTACGTTCACGAAACCATAAGTAACTTATAAAAGTAAGGGTCGGGAAAAGGTTGTGCGTAATTGAGTTTGAAATCGAATCATGTGTTATCATTTTTGACCATTACGCACAGTGTTCTACTCTGAAGTTGATAGCGATAGGAAAGCTGTCAATATCGATCAACACAGATTTGTATCGATTTACCTAATGCTACCAAACATCTCGCCGAAAGGCTTACAGTGCACATGTAGTGCTGGTAGATTAGATCTACGTGTGCGGGCAGGGAGCTGGGTTCATGCCCCGCCCCAACACACAGTTTGAATTTGCTAAAGTGTTTCACGCCTCTATTAATTTTTAAAAAAACTTTCGATAACATTTCGAAACACTTGGAATGACTGGAATTGTCTAACTTAGAAATAGAGCTTAAAAATTACTGAGGAGCGCTTGTGGAGCAGAGCGTGTTTGTGGTGATGTCACTACTTGTAAGAGGTGATGACAGACTGCCGGCCACTTCGTTATGCGGGCAAACAGGCGTACACCTGCTCGGCTGCGCTAGGCGTGGCGTCGCTGGGTATGTATATGGCTACCCTCCAGTGGGCACAGCTGACTCAAGGCAAGGGGCTCGCCACGGGTTGGTCGCACCACTCGCCTCCTAACCTCCTTGTGCGATATTAGTCTGTCAATGCAACGACGGAAAGCTAACTCCCAGTACGTACTATTATTGCACCAAGTACGAGGCAAGAGGAGGTAACAGTTCGATACATCTTTACTCGGCGAATCACTGTGAAGTGTGTGGCAAAGGGTACTTTTTGTTATGGAATATATTAATATATTAGAGGTTCTCCCGTTGCATGTAAGGGCGGAGCGTGGGGAGGACGCCTCTGTGCAAGCTGTTACACATAGGGAACTGAAACCTGTCAGACCATAAAGTTCCAGACCGATGTTTATCGTAGTTTGTGGAGATGTAAATCACATAAATGAGATATTAAATGATCAGACTTCCATTCCATTCGGAACTGATGTCCGCCATCGTCGGTATGAGGTGTGACGCCCATGAGCGTGGAAGCAAACACTTTCCGAATGTGATCTTCAGGAAATTCTTGCCATTCGCCTAAATATATTCTGTCTCGATTCGTAAAGATAGCTAACTGGAGCTTGGTAAGAAAGCAAACGTCTTCCCAATGCATCCCAGACATGCTCTGTGTGTGACAAATCAGTGGACCGACAAGGCCAGTCAAGGATCCGTACGTTCTTCAAAGCATTTGTGGTGTGAACTGCAGTATGGGGCCTCGCATTAGCCCGCTGGAAGATGCTATTTTTTATCCTCATCATGTACAAGACAATTTACCTGTCTTGCCACATATTCACATACTAGCGGGCATTCAGCCTCCATTTAACAATTACGAAATCAGTGCTGTTGTGTTAGTTAATGTTCCTCACACCACGATTCCAGGAGGCGCAGAGATGTGGATCTCACGAATCACAAATTCCACTGATCACCAGGCCGACTGCGGACACGTTGGCGTCGAACTGACCGTCACAAACAGAAGCGAGACTCGGAGCTGAACGCCACAGAATGCCACTGGCTTCCAGTTGAGGTCTGCTCTGCACCGTGCCAGCGTCTGTTGTCTCTGATACGGGGTCAGTAGCAAGCGACGTATGGCAACTCGATGTCGCAACCCTGGTTCTAGTACTCTACAGCCGACGGTTCGTGAGCACACCTTGCCTGTAATCTCTGTCATGATTTCAGAATCGTACGATCTTCTCGCGGTGGAGTCCTTCAAAAAGGAATCCTGTCTACTCTTCCTGTCACACTGTTGCCCTGGGTCTGCCTCGTCACCACTCGTTCTGTAGAAATTGCACTACAGCTATCTGCCTTTGCGACCTGTCGGTACGATGCTCCTGTGTCTCGCGTGCCAATAACTGGATCTTTTTCAAAGTCTGAAGGATGGCGACAACGTGCACTTGCACATCCTATAACCATGCTGTGTAGCGATCTCCGCCAGAAAAGTTCGGTAAATCAGATGCGCGCAAAAGATGCACCGTTCGTAATCTGCACAAATGGCTTTCTTCTGTTGTGAAAATAAGGATGAAATTTTAGTTAGCGTATTCGAAAGGCACCGACCTAGGCGGTATCCCAATTCACTCCGCAGCGGACTGCGAGGTGCGCTGTGAAGCCATGTGTTTACAAAATCGTTACACGATTTCAATGAGATTGCCTGGAGGAGTCTTTTCAGAATGGCAAATTGAGTCTGATCTCCAAGCAGGTCACTTACATTTCCTGATGAAACCGCCTGTCGCGACTCTGCAGCCGCGTCTAAGTACACTGTAAGACAAAAACAGGAAAGAATTATCCAAGTTACACAGAAACCGGTAGATGAGATGTACATGTGCTGACATACAAATTAGTCCAATGCCAGAAAAATTACATAATTAATTGAAGAGGAAGAGTTTCTCAAATTGAGCAAGTCAGTAAAGCGTTGGCCTACCTCTGTCCCTTGTGCAAGCAGTTACTTGGCTTGCGATTCATTGTTTAGAGTTGTTGGACGTCCTGCTGAAGGATATCGTGCCAAATTCTGTCCAGTTGGCGCATTAGGTCGTCAAAACCCGAGATGATTGGAGGGTCCTGCTCCAGGCTGGAGACGCCGCACATAGCGGTGGGATACCAACCTCACTATATCTCCCCATACGGCCCGACAAGCAGGACTGACGGTCTATGGTGTCATGTCTTACCACAGCAGGATCTCTTTGGTTGTTGTCTGCTACATCCTTGCAGCACAGCGGTACGTCGACGAAATTCTACGATCAGTTTCCTTGCCCTTCATGGAAAGCAATCCTTGGCTTCCATTTCTGAAAGATAATGCGCCCCCCCTCCCCCCCATCCTGTCCGCACATACGAGAGTTTGTACTGTTTGTTTTGTGCTTACCAAACCCTACGTTGGCCAGCAAGGCTGCCGGATTTGTCCCCAATTAAGAAGATTTAAAGCATTACGGGGAGGGCCCTCCGACCATCTCGGGATCTTGACGGTCTAACGCACCACTTGAGCAGACTTAGGTATGGTGTCCCTCAGGAAGACTTCCAACAACTCTACCAATCAAGGTCAAGCCGAATAATTGCTTGCACAAGGGTCAGAGGTGGACCAACCCGTTATTGACTTTATGAATTTGTGAAGCTCCTTCCAGTGAAAAAAATCATTAATTTTTTCTGAAACTGTAATTGTTTGTTTATCTGTACATGTACGTCACATCTACCGATTTCCAGCCCATTCGGACAATTCTTTGGTGGTCCATCTTTTGTCTTAGAGTATAGGGGGCCTCTGTAGGTCACTCAGACACGACGTTTTCAGTGCCCTATATCTTTCCACATTCACACTCTGTAATGGTCCTTTGCCGGCCGGAGTGGCCGAGCGGTTCTAGGCACTACAGTCTGGAACGCGCTACCGCTACGGTCGCAGGTTCGAATCCTGCCTCGGGCATGGATGTGTGTGATGTCCTTAGGTTAGTTAGGTTTAAGTAGCTCTAAGTTCTAGGGGACTGATGACTTCAGAAGTTAAGTCCCATAGTGCTCAGAGCCATTTGAATTTTGTGATGGTCCTTTCCACTTCCTGCAGACATAAGCAGGACAAGGCTCATGAACGGTTAAGAAGTGCATCAACCCTCTTGTTGGCTTTATATGTTTGATTTTTAGACGACCTTCCACATTTGGGAAAGTTCATAAACCCTCCTTCTAGTGTTATCATGAGTTAGGCCCATTCTTTTTATTGTGCACTTGACATCCGAGAATGTTACGAACAGTTGTTTTTTTTAGTGGCCAATAATTGGCTGTTTGATGTCATCTAGTTAAATACAGGGGGAACGAGCCCAAGATGATCAGCACACTGGTAGGAGACGTGCAGTGTGCACCTGTTGATCGTAGAAGAATAGCAATTCGACGACGTCCGAAGCGCCATGAACTGCCATTACGACGTTCATTGTTGCTGCTTTCTTTGATGAGACAGCAGAGAAAGGTCGACAGCACTGGACACATGAATGGCACTACTGGTTCTGTGTACGGTATCAGGAAGGATCCATCACAGTGTGGAGGCTACAAGAAGGAAGAATATTGCCAGACTGCATTCATCATCGTCGTATGCGACCATCACCTGGCGTGATGGGACAGCGAGACACTGGGTACGCTATACGATCGCCTGTTGTTCGCTTAGCCTGTTCTATGGACAGCAGCCGTTACACTTCTGACGTGTTAATGCCGGTGGCTCTGCCGTATCTTGGAGTTCTGTGCCGTTGTCTTTCAATAAGATAGCGGCGGACGTAATTTTGTCCGTGATGCCCTGACCTATGTCGACAGAGAGGGTGTCGGGCTGTAGCCGTGGCCAGGTCTTTCTCGAGATCTCTCACCCACTAAAAACATCTGAGCATGGGTTGTAGAGATACTTGCTTTCACCACTCGCCAGGCACTACGACTGACGATCTCTGTCGAACATTTGAAACAGACTGTAATGACGTTGCTAGTATATCTTCACCTAAGTTCATCTGGACTCGATTCACAACCGAGGACAGTGGTTCAAACCAACGTCCGGCCACCCTGATTCAGGTTTTCCGTGATTTCCCTAAAGGCTTCAGGCAAATGCCGAAATGGTTCCTTTGAAAGAGCATGGCTAATTTCCTTCCCCATCCTTCCCTAATCCGCGTGTGTGCTCCGTCTCTAATGATTTTGTTGTCGATTGGACGTTAAACACCAATCTCCTCCTCCTCCTCCTCTCCCTTCTCCTCCTCGATTCACAACCACGTTAAGAACCATTGCTGGTGCCAGAAGTGGTAGCTCTGTGTATGAAATTTTGCCCCCTGTATACTCCCAAATCACGTACAAATTTAATAATTCATTGTTCCGACTGTACTTGCGCTGCAAGTAAAAGTGCCATGAAACGGACATTTTGAACGTACCGTTTCGGTTGTGCGCATCTCCTTGAAAACGCTTTTAAACGAATGTCTTCTACCTCTGTACGTGCACTGTTATGGCGGAATGAGTGCACAGTGTCTGTTCCCTTCCTCCGCAACCAGACCGGAAGACTGCCGAGCCTACATACATTTCCCCGCTTCCGGAGCGCTGCCAGTGGCTTCGTCATGCTGGCCTTGAGTAGTGAATCACACAGTTTTAAGGATGGATTTGCATCCCTGTGACACATACGTACTCGAGACAAGCATGGTTTAGTTTTACCTAAGATGTGGGGGGGGGGGGGGGGGGGAGGAGCGGAGGGGGTTGGCTCAAATGGCTCTGAGCACTATGGGACTCAACTGCTGAGGTCATTAGTCCCCTAGAACTTAGAACTAGTTAAACCTAACTAACCTAAGGACATCACAAACATCCATGCCCGAGGCAGGATTCGAACCTGCGACCGTAGCGGTCTTGCGGTTCCAGACTGCAGCGCCTTTAACCGCACGGCCACTTCGGCCGGCTACCCGCGGAGGGGGTTCCTGCGTGACAATTTAGGGATGTTCATAAGTCATATACTTCGATTTGCGCCCACCAGATAAGTTGCTTAACTTCCTGTCAGATTAAAACTGTGCGCCGGATCTGGACTCGAACCTACGACCTTTACCTTTCACGGGCAGGTGCTCTACAGACAGCGATCCAAGCACCACTGACGATCTGCCCTCGTAGCTTTAATTCTGCCAATACCTCACCACCTACCTCCCAAACTTCACGGAAGTCCTACTGTATACGTTGCGCTACTAGCATCGCTGAAATAAAGGATATTGCGGAGACTAGGCCGTAGTTGTAGGAGGACATAGCTGGGAATGGAGTGAGACCGGGTTGTAGACTATTCCTGATGTTACTCAGTCTGTATAGTATGCAAGCAGTAAAGGAAACCAGGGAGAAATTGGAAAGTGAATTACTGGTGCACCGATTATTAATGGTACAAGTCAATTACCAAATCCACCAATTATAATAGGTATTACTATCAAGAAAAAAATACGAAGTTTATCGACAACATTGTAATTTTCTCAGAGTCGGCAAAGGACTCTGAAGAGCAATTGAATTGAATGGATAGTTTCTTGAAAAGAGGTTGTGAGAGTATTGGAATGTAGCAGAATTGAATCCGGCGATAAATAATGTAAATGTCGTGTGACTTGGGCCTCCCGTCAGGTAGACCGTTCGCCGGGATCAAGTCTTTCGATTTGACGCCACTTTTTGCGACTTGCACGTCGATGGGAATGAAATGATGATGATTAGGACAACAAAACACCCAGTCCCTGATCGGAGAAAAACTCAGACCCAGCCGGGAATCGAACCCGCGCCCTTAGGACTGACATTCTATCGCGCTGACCACTCAGCTACCGGGGGCGGACAATTCGGCGATGGTGGTAGAATTAATTTTCTTCTTTAAATATAATTTATTGGCCTTTGGCATTACCATTCAGCCAGAGAAGTGAATAACTACAGAGTTTGTACACAATATACCATACGCAATACAGGCATTAAAAATTACGTTAATTCCAGGTAAACGTCATGGTACACTCTATATTCACACGTTCAACACAGCCCACTTATCACAACTTCTTACGCTGGAACCTTTGCGTAGCTGGATATCCGCTTCTTGCAGAAACCGGGCAACAGTGACGTAGTCCGCAGTGGTCGGCTGGCGAAACAGACGTCACAGATTTAGGCTGAGGAATTCCTGCTCTGATCAAGGCTTTAAGAAACTTACGGCATTGTCTGTCATAGCGTTAACTTATAGTAGTGGCATGATGTCTAGATTGTTTGATTTGAAGTGACTTTCACACTGATTAACTTAATTACCTCGAGCACATGGCGGTTAGTGTTGGAGACCCGTTGCTGCTTTTCCAGGTTTTCCAGTGCACTCCTCGAATCCGTGACACTAAGGATGTATATAGAATTAGGTTAGAAAATGAGACACTAAGAGTAGTCGATCACTGATGCCATTTGGGTAGAAAAATTAGTGACGATGACCGATCTACGGAGGACATAAATTGCAGACTGTCAGCAGCAAGAAAAGCATTTTCGAGAAAGGAAAATTAAAACCGAACATGAATGTATGTGTTCTCTTGAAGGTATTAATATGGAGTGTAACCTTGTACGGAAGTGAAAGGTGGACGATAAGTACTTCAGACATAAAGTCAATAGAAGCTTTTGAAATGTTGTACTAGAGGAGTATATTGGAGATTAGATGGATATATCGAGTAATTAATGAATGTACTGAATCGAATTGGCGGAGGAAAGAAATATATATATGGCCAAGCTTACTAAAAGGAGTGTGTTGGTACGACATATTCTGATGCATAAAGGAATTGTAGAGGAGGACAAGGCTTTAATAGAAAAAGCCACTTCAGATGGTTGTACGTTGCGGTAGTTTTGTAGAGATGGGGAGGCTTGCACAGGATACACTTGCACAAAGAGCTGCATCAAACCAGTCCTCGGACTGAAGACAACAACAACAAAACAACAACAGCAACAGAGGCTTTCTTAGGTACCTCGAAGACTGCAGTACGTCAGAGTTCAATAAAGATTTAGCCGCGGAGAAGATTTGCATCCGACAGGTTCAGCACAAGCTCACAAACAGCATCAGTTGATGTAATCATGCTCAAAAAATTCGACCGAGGAAATGCAATATCATTTTACAGCAACGTTATAGGAGACGGAATTTAGATTTATTCGTATGAGCTGAAATCTAGACAGCAGTCAGCTGCCTCAGTATTTAAAGATGAACAGAAACCCAGCAGTAATGGGTCATTCGCGAAGCACTTTCAAGAAAGTGACGATTGTTTCTGTGGTTAACCTGGACACGTCGCAGTTAATCTTCTGTTCAGCGTATCAGTACGAACAGTTGATGCCGAACGATATACAGTATTAACTTTTTGCTACCTGTCATATATGAAGTACAGGTAAACAACAAAAAAGGGCGCATCATTTGCTTTCAAGCCAATGCGAACACGTCAAACAATTATTATTTGGCGGAGACAAACATCGAGTTAATGCCTCACTGTTCATTTGCACCGAATTTGTCGCCTAACGACATGTTTTTGTTCCTCTTTCTCAAACTAAACGTGTTTACAGCTATTTCATCACCTCAAGAAGCTGTAGAATTTTTCAAAAGCCATGTTGTGGAAATGAAAGTGAAAAAAAATTACGTAATCTCTTTGAAGGCATGCAAAAGTGCGTAATTTTTAAAAGCGAATATTTTGAGAAGCGCTAAAACCATATGCAATAAAAAATGTATCTTCTTATGGTGCATAAAAGTTTACAACGCAGCAGTCATCGTCTTTCAGTAGCGCTAGAACAGCGTTAAAAAACTATATAGACAGTTGTCTTTTAAAAAATCCGCATATGCTTCAGTTTTCCGTGGATTTAAAAAGACCAGCAATAGTTCTAACCGTTTGAACATTTTGAGATATCTCTGGTAAACAGCCTGGTTGAATCGTCCTGTGTATCAACATAATAAAAAATGGTTCAAATGGCTCTGAGCACTATGGGACTTAACATCTGTGGTCATCAGTCCCCTAGAACTTAGAACTACTTAAACCTAACTAACCTAAGGACATCACACACATCCATGCCGGAGGCAGGATTCGAACCTGCGACCGTAGCAGTCGCGCGGTTCCGGACTGAGCGCCTAGAACATCAATATAATAGGCAAGACTGAAAATATAGTATACTTAATAAATATTGAATGTGTGGAGGCCCCTTATGTACCGGCAATGTCTGCAAAGACGGCTGGAATAGGGACATTTGCGGACACCGCCACATCGGGGAAGGTCTTCTCTTGGGCCCAAACTACCCGGCAAAGGTGATGTCCGCAAATCACGGCAAACCCCACTGTCCGCGTATCTCTGTGACCGCATTTCCCTGGCATACTGCAAACAGTGGGGAAGCGATGAGGGCCAGCTGTCTGTGGATCTGCGGCTGACAGCAGCAGCTGAGGCGCTGCGCAGCTGGCGTGTGTCAAAAGCGGTGGGGGTCGGGAAGTGAGCAGTCGCAAACACCACTGACTGCTAAAGGCGTCCACGTGAGCTGGCAAGCATGAATCTTCAAGCTTACAAACATTTATTTCTCTGCACAGTCCAAGCGTGCTTGTACAAGTACCAGTTCGTGCTTCGACTACGTGGAGCTCGGAAGACCTCTATTTGCTCGTTTTATGACCGACTTTGGCTTAGTAACTCGAAAAAATGAGAAATTTGACGTGTGCTGTAAGGTTGGTTACTGAAACGGAGAAACTTGCACTGCCGCATTAAATTACTGTGTGAGCCGTCAGTATACTCTTACGCCTCGAGTTATTTTAGGATCGACGGAGAAACATATTTCAACCACCTAGCACTCGGAGTACTATTGATTACAAAGTAAGACACAATGATGGGAGACTGACAGTAATATTACGATTTGTCGTGAGCTGGTGGCGCTACGACACTAACGGCCTCCATATCTCCCCGCAGGATTGGCGCATTATGCCTTCACACTCTGTCGGAGATGATCCGGTCGTGAAACAGAAAAGCCGGACTCGGCGTTACATTTGACCGGACATTTTACCTCAAAGCCGGATTACTGACTTTAAATAGAAATACAGACAAAAAATAAAAATTGTTTATTAATAATCAGTTACAGTTTTTCCGAGATCAACCTTAAACTTGTTCAGTTGCAGTCAGTTTTTCATACATCAGCCTTAAATGTGTTTAAATTAAAAAATAATCCGGAAAGAGACTTTTAATTTGGGAATTACGATAGAAACTAAGTGCTCAGTCTTCTTAATTGTTCAGATAATTCCTAAGATAATCTTATATCAAAATGAACGAAAAGTTGTTCATTAAACGAAATAAATAATTGTCTGTTCTTCTGAAATACGAAGCGAAAAGATATTCAGTACCTTTGGTCATTTCAGTTAGACTTGTAAAGAAATGACAATGTATAGTTAGGTATTAATACTTCTCATTTAAACCCATTTTACAGAGAATGTTATTTTTCTTGGAATTCACTTCGTGGAACCCTGAACAGAATGATTTTAAATTACAGAAGTATATCATCTTTGTGGTAGTGTCAGTTTGCATTTTACTGAGTTTCTTTGTCCACGGGACGTTTATGAAAGACAATACCTTTTCGACGTTGGCATTTTGGCCTAGAATATCAAAGTAATTTTGTACCAGTCTCAATAATTATGAGTAAAATTATTTATTATGATGTGCTTTGAAATTAGCTACCCACTGCTCTTGAGCCAGCAGCTTCTTAAACGCAGAGTCGTCTTTTTTTATTTCTTGAAATTTTAACGTATATCAAAGAATTTACTTTCATTCAACTTAATGATTCTTTTTCTACGATAGTGTAGACAGGTGTAGCTATGTTGTTGTGGTCTTCAGTGCAAAGAATAATTTCTTGCAGCTCTCCATGCTACTCTGCCCTTTCATCTCCGAGTAACTACTGCAACCTACATCCATCTGAATCTGCTTCCTTACTCATCTATTGACGTCCCTCTGCGATTTTTAACCCCCAGGCCGTACCTTAATCTATCTTGTGTGAGAAGCCGTACGGTCAGTATTGCCTCGCGTGTTCGTACATTTCTCCGGAAGCCAAAGTGATGTTCCCCGAGTTCGGTTTCTACCAGTTTTTCCTTTCTTCTGTAAAGGATTCGTGTTAGTGTTTTGCAACCGTGACTTATTAAACTGATAGTTCGGTAATTTTCACACCTGTCAGCACCTGCTTTCCTTGGAATTGGAATTACTATAATGTTCTTGAAGTATGAGGGTTATTTCGCCTGTCTCATACATCTTGGTCACCAAACGAAAGACTTTACCATTTGTCATGACTGTCTCTCTCAAGGGTACTAGTACCTCTAACGGAATGTTGTCTACTCCTGGGGCCTTGTTTCGACTTACGTCTTTCATTGCTTTGTCAGATTCTTCTCGCAGCATCGTATCTCCCTTCTCATTTTCATCTACGTCCTCTTCCTTAGATACATCGTCTACTTATATCTCCTTTTACTTATTCCTTGTGCTTACGTCATTAGCTCGGAACTCGCCGTAGTTGTGCCATCTCTGGTTTGTCGCGAAATACGCCTAAAAAACGCCGGACAGGCCGGACTTGTATATGTTTCGCCGGATGCGATCGCGAAAAGTCGGACATGCCCGGATAACCCTATCCGGACACCAGCCACACCTTTAGTTAAATCTAGACCGGCAAGTAGGTGAAATCGTCTGTCACTATGTCCGCCCAGCGATAAAGATGCGATCCCAATTTTTGCTTTAGCTATATTATTAGAGAGTAAGATAAAACGCGCGAGTGGTTTCTAGAAAGATAAACATATTCACTCGTGAATTTGCTCAGCGAACTGAAACTGGTTCGAAGTGGCTGGCACAAATACTGCATGACACGCCTTTAACACACACTATAAAGAAACTGTTGCCATTGGTTATACCATTAATTGAGAGAAAACATGACATAGTTGAAATGCGATTTCTCCTCGTGAATACGTAAAGCGATACAGAGGTTTCCAGCTACTGGGAGACATTTGTACTATCGTACCATCTCAGGCGCTTGGGAACATTATACCCGAAACATGTGAAGCATCGAAATATGTGAAGCAATTTACAATGTTCTACAGATAGGTCGCTTACAGGTAAGGAAATGAACATACAGTCATATTGCCTTATTTTTTAACATAAATACAAAAAAGAAAAAAGCCACAGGGAAAAATCATTGTATGCACACACGAATGTGAAAAATACATTGATGTATCTTCGCTGCTGTTCGTTACGACAGTAGCCTTGATTTAAGTTATGGTGAGAAGAGTTCGTCTGGTGTGGTGATTGTGAAATGCTTGAACTCAGAGAAGTATAGCAGTTGTTGTAACGATGTGAGGGAACAGAAGAAAATTTACGATAACGGGTGGCAGTAAAAGATATTTCCTGAATCGTGCGTAGCTTCCATCTAAATTGCCACTTTCGCCTTCACACACCGTGTCATTAATGAAATTCTTCGTAAACCGCCTGTGGTAGGCATATAAACCGAAGACTGCAGATGTAGATTCAGGGCCAGCAATCCAGTGGCCTCACACCACACGTGCCGCCACAGATCTGCAGTCCCATCACACTCCACAGCCGCACACCTGGCCTTGTCCCCTACCAGCAGCTGTTGCCCCGTTTCATCAGCTGTGAGTAACATCAGTGTCCACCATATGCTTTTGAGAGCCTGGCGTAGCTGTGGGTTGCCTTGTCCAGGAACCACTGTAACCAGCTACTGGCAGATCCACAATGCCATTTCGTTCTCTTCTCTCTTTTCCAAAGATTCTGCATGCACGCTGACGTTCACGATCGTTATGAGTACTGTTGTCCTGTTCCCAGAAACATCGGATTGTAAAGTACCGATTTGGCCTTCTTGGTTTGCAACTTGTTTAATTATTAATTGCGCTGTTTAGTATTATCCTGTTTCAATTAATTTCTCGTGGTTGTCACTCTTTTGGCCAACAGGGTAGATAAGTACTTCCTCTTCAACTACATTTCACAGAATTCTCACCTTGACAATTTATAGCAAGGAATCAGCATATCAAGTTCCTGAAGCCATCAATGTACCCTTAAATGAATATTTGTCTACATTCATGTGACTGTTGTTCACTTCGTCACACGAATAGTAGTTTCCTTTACTTACAAGGGAACCTCCCCATCGCACCCCCCTCAGATTTAGTTATAAGTTGGCACAGTGGATAGGCCTTGATAAACTGAACACAGATCAACTGAGAAAACAGGAAGAAGTTGTGTAGAACTGTGAAAAAATAAGCAAAATATACAAACTGAGTAGTCAATGGGCGACATAGGCAACATCATGCACAATATGAGCTCAGGAGCGCCGTGGTCCCGTGGTAGCGTGAGCAGCTGCAGAACGAGCGGTCTTTGGTTCAAGTCTTCCCTGGAGTGAAAATTTCACTTTATTTATTTCTGCATAGTTATTATCTGTCCGTTCGTTCATTGACGTCTCTGTTCACTGTAATAAGTTTAGTGTCTGTGTTTTGCGACCGCATCGCAAAACCGTGCGATTAGTAGACGAAAGGACGTGCCTCTCCAATGGGAACCGAAAACATTTGATGGCAAGGTCATAGGTCAACCGATTCCTCCATAGGAAATCACATCTGATATATTCTATACGACACTGGTGACGGCATGTGCACCACATGACAGGAATAAGTTGTCGACCCACCTAACTTGTACACTTGGCGATTCTTCTACCTTGCCCGATTTAGGTTTTCTTGTGGATGTGATAATCACTCCCAACTTGTACACTTGGCGATTCTTCTACCTTGCCCAATTTAGGTTTTCTTGTGGATGTGATAATCACTCCCAAAAAAGTGATGAAAACATAAGAGTTTGTCACATAAACTGAAAATAAAAATTTTCACTCAATGGAAGATTTGAACCAAGGACCTTTCATTCTGCAGCTACTCACGTTACCACGAGACCATGGCACTCCTGCAATCCTATTGTCCTTGATGTTGCATATGTTCCCATGAACTACTCAGTTTGTATATTTTGCTTATTTTTTCACAGTTCCACACAACTTCTTCCTGTTTTCTCAATTGATCTGTGTTCAGTTTTTCAAGGCCTATCCACTGTGCCAACTTATAACTAAATCTGAGGGGGGTGCGATGGGGAGGTTCCCTTGTTAGACTCAAAATGTTTCTCGCCCGAAGCTTTTGGCGCGACTCCAGTCAAACCTCGTTAAATCTACGGCAGCTCGCAGAGAGCTTCCAAGTTAAACCCTGGTGCAAACAGAAATACACACTATCAGCTGATGAGCTACATATCTGAATCTGTCCGTACATCAAGCAGTTTTATTTCCCCCAATCTCTGATACATCAGAGCGCAGATTGAGACTAAGTGAATATCCTCTACGGTACACCGCCAGGCGGAATTAGAAGAGGAAACTCCGTTGTTAAACTACGCCCAAAGCAACAGACTTAAACTAACAGGGCACGCATCGAATTACAGTACGTCATAGGTGAGACAATCAGAGCTGCAAACAGAATTTTAGTTTTTGGTCCGCGGTTTACTGACGCGGCACGTAACTGGAGACTTCTGAAACCACTGTCTGATGATGTGCACGGTACTGTGTACCATCTATTCCTGATATTCCTTCGCTATTCTTCTTATAATGTTACTCGATGGAGCTCTGGGAAAAGGAATTGTTACAATACGCACTTACTTATCTTGGCCTTATGTTCCACGAGAAATGTTTATTGTACCAAACAGTAGGATTTTGGAGGTTTTCCCATATACTGGCTACTGAAAACAGGTAGGTAATGTCTGGCGAGATAAATATTGTCTGCTCTCTTACCATTTCCGCTTATGAGCAACGAGCTCTGTGAAGCCCTCTAAGAACTGATCGGTTAGAAATCAGTAAGACTTACATGGATTCTTTCAAACAAGCCACTCACTCTCTTCCTATTCGAAGGATCACTAATGTTTCAAACGGTACTAGAGAATTATTACGCTTTGTTTTCGTACAGAGGAGATATGTTTTCGTTGCTTCACGTACATCCATTGTAGTTAAACAATAGGAATTAGTTCAGAGACGTAAAGTTAGTATACCAAAACAGGTAAAAAATAGTTTACGCGCATATCTTGCATTTGTAAATATAATGCGAGCTGCTGCTATTTACCGTATGAACGACAGACCGTGAAGGGGAGGCAGACACCTGTGATTGAACTGTTTCCTCTGTCTGTGACCAACACGGCTAATATTTCTCTGCTAACTACTTGTCTTTCATATCTGCAGTTGCTCCTCCTTCCACACAGTAAACAGCTACAACTATCAGCACAAATTGTGAGGTCTGTGACGCGTTGAAACCTTTTGTCGGGTCCAGGTGCGGGTCGGGAGTGGAATTCGGACGATTGCTAGTGCGTAAGGAGTTCTATCAGTTGAAGTATCTAGTACGACTCACTGCTCAACCGAAAACTACAGCCTATCAGAAGCTTTCTCATGCTCTTCATTCTGTTAAAATTTTCTTCACACGAATTTAGTGTTTAAGTGTCTGATACAAACAACCAATTTATTCTCACGCTTTAATCATTGAATAGTCAGAGTGGATGTGCATTTGCAGCTAACTGAAATACACTCTGCCATACTCGTAGCGTTTCAGATGTGAGGACGGTTTTGATAGATTGAAAGAGGTCGTTGTTCTCGCAGCAGAAGTTCTTAGCGCTCCCAGCAACCAGACGGTAACTCACCCGCCGCTATTTAATGTAGGCGTTAGTTCTGCATACTTGCTCCTCGTTTCCATATACAGAGGAGCTGTGCTCGTCTGGAGAAATGCCTCCCCCCTCCCTCCCCACATGGCGCCGTCTAACGGACCGAGAAGTCTGCGGCAGACGCTTAAGTTATGAGGCCCCTGTTAAAGAGACGCAGGCATCCAGTCACGCACTCTTAGTTATCTTCCCATTTACACCACAAGGCTCATACCCGCTACTCTAGAGAGGAACTAACTATTCTGAAATATGGCTGCACAGAATAGTGGCGAAGATATTGTGGGTGGAAAGAGCAACTATCATAACAAGAAATAACTTAGACTAATAGAAGCGATATCGTTTATTTGTCACGCCGAGAAGAGTGAAATGCCGAGCGCTCGCAGTGGTTCAATCATTGTACGGCAGATAAGGGTTCAGATCTACGTCCGACCATCTTAATTTACGTTTTAGGTGGTTCCACTAAATCACGTTCGGAATAATCATTTCGTCGACTTCGTTCATCCTGCTTGTTATTGCGTTTCTAGTAACTTCACCGACTATATGTTGAACGCTGGTCTTTTCCTTTTCGAATCAGAAGTCTTTTACTGCGGCAAGGCAGGTTGCTGAAAACAGTGATGGAAACCAAATAGCAGCAGATGACACCCCATTTCGAAGCATAAAATATAATCACAGTATCATCCTTTGGTTTTTCATGCCCATAAAGTAGCTGTGATTGCTGAATAAAATATGGAACTTTGGTTCCGCAAGAGTATGCAAACCACAAAGTCTTATTACATTACTTTTCTCTACAAGCCTCGCTATAATGCATAGCACAGTTGTATGCACAATCACCGTACCACTGGGATGTCCGACAGCGATCACTGATACGCATTCTTCTTTATATGTCCCCTTCTGCAAAGCAACTCACACTGGAACTGACCCAGAAATTATCCCCGTGACAGTTTCTTAACATTTGTAATTCGCATTGTTCATAGTTTTTATTGTCGTTGGGATACCTGCATATTTGTAAGGCCTTGAGAGACCTGATTTGAAATGCTCATCAAAGAAAAATTAATGCGCAAATAAGAAAAGAAAAACGTAACTGTCCCAAAAATTTCCATTATGGCCAATTACCCATTCTAACTATTCGATAGTGTTCATTATATAATACATTACAAGTAACAAAGGGAATTTCGCTTTTGGAACCTCGGCTATTTCCAGTGCCAAACGGTTTCAAAGCAATTATCGTATTTTAATTCGTATAACCGTTCAAAACTGTACTTTGCATAATTAAGCTAGCGCTACATTGTCCATTCATTTAACAACACCAATCATTTCTCACACAACATGCAGTACACGTGACAAGCTCACACTCTCCACAGATGCGTCGCACACCCAGTCTGACAGCGATTAATGTACGTATATATCCCTCGCTCAACTGTCCCTCCGCCTTACGTCGAACCGTCGAACTATTCCATATGCCATGACATGAACGTTTTCTCCTCAATTGTATACAACAATTGTCGGTAACTCAGTACCTCATGAGTACATTTGTTTGACTCTTCCCCCCCCCCCCCCCCAACTTTATTCAATCTAATATGAATCCCACAGACTTGGATAGTTTTCCGCAATATACCGTGTCTTCTGAAGAGGTTCTGCAGGTCCACACTAGGCCCATTAGTGGTCCTTCCGCGCAGCCTACATTACAGCTCTGCACAAGGACTCTAAAATTGATTCCATACTTCGAAATTTGCAGAAGGCTTTTGACACAGTTCCTGACAAGCGACTTGTAATAAAATTGCGGGTCTGTGGAATATCGCCTCAGCTCTGCGTTTCATTCGTGAAGTACTGTGAGAAAGGTCAAAGCTCGTAGTTACTGTTGGGAAGTAATTTAGTAAAACTAAATTTATATCTGGGTTCCCCAAGGCAACGTTATAGGCCCTCTGCTTTCCATAATGAACTTAGAACTACTTAAACCTAACTAACCTAAGGACATCACACACATGCATGCCCGAGGCATATTTCGAACCTGCGACCGTAGCAGCAGCGCTGTTCCGGACTGAAGCGCCTATAACCGCTCGGACACAGCGGCCGGCGTCATCGTCCTGAGATCACTCGTTTTTCATTGGGGCCCTTTCAAGTATCGAAAGTTTAATTATAACCACCCTGCGTATGAACGAATTAGGAGACAAGCTCTTTAGGTTCTGAGCCGTTTACCGTCTAATAAAGTCTTTAAAACATCAAAACGAAATACAATATGACTTAGAGAAGATATCAGTATGTGAAAAAAGTGGCAATTGACCTTTTACAATATTAGTGTGAAGTCATCAAAGTCTGTTAAGTTTTGGTTACACGATGAATCTGGCGATCCAAAGACTGCATTTCATCGGTAGAACACTCAGAGGGTGCAACAAATCAGCCCAAGGCACTGCCGACACTATACTTGTCTGCCTCTTCTAGAGCATTGTTTTTCGCACGTGCTCGCCGAGAGTGTAACACAAGAGAAACAGTGTGGAAGTGGTCCTGTGAAACCGCTGCCAAGCACTGAAGTGTGAAATGCAGGATAGTCATGCAGATGTAGGTGCGGGGGAAGTATGGTAAATTTGTGCCCATCGCGCTGCTTCTCATATATTGGACACTGTCGTATATTTAGTCGTTTCCGTTCTGGATGCGAGCTCATTTATCTCATCTATTGCCGACGATCAAACTGAACGTGTGGAAACTTCGGGAAAAAGTGTCGAAAAATATCTTTCTTGGCTAGGATGACATTTCGAGTTGCTGGCTGTCGTAAATGACAGCGGCAGTGACAGATGCCGCAGTTGAAGGAGAATCAAATTTGTTGGACGAATACTAGAATTCCGCAGCAGTCTTCCTTAACAAAGTTTAAAAGAAGCTCGCTAAAACAAACGATTTACTACCATAAATGCAATTCGCCTCCAGCAGCTAGGTTTATTTAACAGTTTATATTAAAGGTTTTTCTTCTGCAATGTTTCTTATTGCAGTGCTTTCGTAAGCTCTCATTTATTACCGAGATGGAATCACAATGTGTTATACAGCGTGAGTCCGGTGCCTCTATTACTACTGTTCCTTGCAGCCAGCAATGTTACATGTGGCCTTCAAAAACCACGTGCAAAGTTTTCTTCAAGGAGACAGGAAAATCTTTCCAGGTAAGCTATTTGCGTACCTGCTGGTAGCAAGAGGAAATAACAGAGCAGCAGGTCTGATTGTCAACTTCATTAAAATACCACCAATGATACTCCATCATTTATTTTAATATCGTACCTCAACGTCATGTATCAACCACCCCACGAGTTGTTGACTTCGTAGCGAGTCGCTGTGTAAGTTACAGACTCTTTTCGCAACTGTCTTTCATTCAGATATGCAGATGAGATTCGCCTGCAGCATCGCAAAGTGGCTTATTAAGCAGTGAGATTCACCTGCCCCTGCGCTGTCGTTTTATGCGACCCGCATTGTTATATTTTTCCTCTATAAACAACACACGAGATTTTCATATTTTCTAGCTCGCTACGCACAAACAAAAGAAAAAGAAACAGAGCCCTTTTTGTAGGAAATTTTATGCACTTAAATTTTGGACTGGAATTCGTTTTCGCTTTAGACGCCGTAGTTTTCGAATTATTCAAGGACAAAGTACAAAAGTGACTTTCAAATGCGCCCCCACACCCAGAATCAGCCCAGAACGGTCAGCATTCCTAGTATGTTGTTTATGGCACTCCTCCTACCACTATACAAAAATTTGCGACTGCACGAAGTTAGTTCTTTATTCGACCTTTTCTGATCTTCCTTGACTGACTTTATTATGCCACCGACTTAATCGAGCCCATACAAATTGTACAATTGACTATTGTGTAAATTTTACCTAACAGTATTGTGAATTTTAACAGCATAATATAAACAATTACATCGCTATATACGTCAGGCCTTCTGACAAAGAAGATAGTATGCTTGTGACAGTTAAGTTTGGCTCGAATTGTCAAGCCGGCCGCTGTGGCCGTGCGGTTCTAGGCGCTTCAGTCTGGAGCCGTGTGACCGCTCCGGTCGCAGGTTCGAATCCTGCCAGGGGCATGGATGTGTGTGATGTCCTTAGGTTAGTTATGTTTAAGTAGTTCTAAGTTCTAGGGGACTGATGACCTCAGCTGTTAAGTCCCATAGTGCTCAGAGCCATTTGAACCACTTGAACCATTTGAATAAAGTTAATTAACTAAATACCCACTATGATGGTGGCGTAATAGCCCAGTCAACACAGACAGAAAAAGGTCGAATATCGGGAATAGACAGTGTATTCGGAAGTTTTTGCACAGTGTAGTAGGAACGGGTGCCACGAAAAATCTTGACCGCTGAGGGACGAGTGTTGGGGCGGAAGTACTTTCAGTGTCACTTTCGCAAGTTTTTCTTGAGTAACTCGTAAATCGTACCCCAGCACAAAATTTAACTAAAATTATGAACAAAAAAGTTCGCGTTCATTTTTTTTTTTTTTTTTTTTTTTTTTTTTTTTTTTTTGTAGGACTAATAGTTTGCACGTCTCGAGCAAGAGGATATGAAAATCTCGCGCGTACTTTTGTAAAAGCCAGATATAACATTGCAGTAGCTAAGGATTAGTCTTAAATTAAGACTTGTTCCGTACAGGATCTGTTTGGTATTAAGCCTGCTAGATATTCCCCAATTTTAGTTCCTAACTGTTCTCGGGTTAGATTTATTTATATACAGTATGTAAAATTGTTTATAATATTTTCGGAAGTTAATTAAAATTGGGGTTACTTTTTATACGTTTACAAAGTAACAAATCAAAAGGTTCAAATGGCTCTGAGCACTATGGGACTTAACATCTCAGGTCATCAGTCCCCTAGAACTTAGAACTACATAAACCTAACTAACCTAAGGACATCACACACATCCATGCCCGAGGCAGGATTCGAACCTGCGATCGTAGCGGTCGCGCAGTTCCAGACTGAAGCGCCTAGAACCGATCGGCCACCATCGGCCGGCTACAAAGTAACATTTCGATGCACATTTCGTACGTGGTGTTTGTGGCCGTACCTGGTGTTTTGTTCGAAATTGCGTAGTGAACAGGTGAAAAATTCAGATTACGTCCTAAATTGTACCTTTAATGGAAGGGTGCAATATCGCCGGAAGGATGACCGAGACGCGAATACAGCCGATCAGAAACACCTAACGGCGCCAAGCGGAAGATAACAGAGTGACGATGCTTTTGGTGCACGGGGCCTTTGTGTACGCCGGCGTAGCCTGTATTTGCCCTTTGTTGCGTGGTGTGTGGGCGGCGGCAGCCCAGCGTCCAGGGCGGTGCTAAAAATAGCCGCGCGCCGCGAGTTCCAAACATGGCAGCGCCGAGCGGCTGGCGGCTCACCGCGGCCTTGAGGCTTCTGCGAGAGACCGACCCTAGTCTGGGGCGGCGGCCGGTGGGCCCAGAAAGCGGCTGTCCAATGGCGCAACGGACTGTTCGTCACTTTCTTCCGGTGCTCCTTTCTCACATCTTGAGCCCACGGCATATGAATGAGCAGCGTGACCGTAAGCCCAGTGCTCGGTAGAGTGGAAGAACACAAATATCGAACAACTGGGTTCCAACACCATAAGATTCAAAGTCCTTTTCTGGCGGTTACTGAGGCTCTAGCCTCTGGTTAGACAATATGTCGCGCCCTGCTCGTGGATTATGTAATGGACTGAGTGACAGAAGTTCGTGCTGTGGGGAATGCAGACAGTTGGCCGAAATGAGATGGAAATGAAGAAAATAGTCGACTCAGGAGATAAATTGACGTCTTCAAGTTTTACTCAGAATGCCAGTTACAGAATTAACTTTCCTACTAGAGGTGCCACCACTGTAAGAGTCAAGTCATTCTATAGGGACATTAGTTGCTTGTCATTGTTCTATGTGCTTACTGAACCCTTCGTATAAAATCTTTCAGAGTACCGGATCCTTGCAAACTAATAACTGCGTGTCCCAGCGATTCCAGCATGTAACTCGGCGTGCGTCCACTCACGACTGCTTCTCACTCACCCAGACTTTTACTCGTTTGTCTCCTTTTCCTCTTCGACGTCACCAGTCCCTGACATGACGTAATGTCGAACGGCTTCTCTTCACCCTATTTGCTGCCATCGAGCGTTGTTCTTCGGGTGTTTTTGAGATCTGTATTGGAGGGGGTAGGGAACCTTTCCCTATATGATCTCTAAGTACGTACTAGGCCCCTGAGTCTCCTTTCATCAAGCAGTGGTTCCCCAGCTCGGGTCTCCTCTTTTTCTCTGTCGCAGCTTCCGCCCGCAGCCTCAGTTCTTACCCCTTTATTATAAGGAGATTTTTCGTTAATTCTGTTTCATCACTTTCATTTCCTAAGGACATAGCATCGTTGATCTGTCACCTTACTCATTCACGTATCGTTTAAGGACCTCCCTTACTGTGGCGCTCTAGGCTTCTTTTGCGACGCCCAGATTCAGTCTTACTGCAGTTTCTTTATATTCTGCTTCCAGGACTTTGCTTTGCGTTGTGGACACGACAGATATACACTCATAAGCAAGTGAATTAGAAAGAATGTTACAGTATGTCGTTATCTGCTGGGAGGCGTCAAGAGGTAGCTTCAGCCGCCTAATCAGAAATAGTTTTCTTCCTGCGTATACAGTGACGCTTTTTCACGCGGTATGTGTGCGTTTTATTAAGTGTGTCTGTTGAGGGTAGGTGACTAATTAGTGTGTGAGTAGTGGCCTGTCATGTTCGCGTTGTATGATGATGATGATGAGAGAAAGGAGACGGTGAAACCCGATGCCGGCTCATGGTCTACTCCTCTCGAATAATGTAAAAGGGACCGCCGAGCTTAGCGTCCTCATCCGACTGACTGGTCACCATCCACAGTGTCACACACCCTCACTGCACGAGACGCTGCGTAGTGTTTTGGTATTGAAGTCGCGCCACCAGGAACTTAACGCCACCACCTCTCTTCCTCTTTCCGGCCAAAATACCTTGGAGTAACGCGCAACCGCACTAGCGCCACGACAGTAAAAAAAAAAAAAAAAAAAAAAAAAAAATGGTGCAAATGGCTCTGAGCACTGTGGGACTTTCCTTCTGAGGTAATCAGTCCCCTAGAACTTAGAACTACTTAAAACTAACTAACCTAAGGACGTCACACACATCCATGCCCGAGGCAGGATTCGAACCTGCGACCGTAGCGCTCGTGCGGTTCCAGACTGTAGCGCCTAGAACCACTCGGCCACTGAGCCCGGCGCCACGACAGCAAAAATTCGCACGACCTGCTGTAGGTATAGTCCGACAGCGGCCTATTTGAACCCGTTAGAGTTGCGACTTAATAGCTCTGTAGCCGAGCGCACGTTTCGGCCGCCGCAAACACTTCGTCGTCAGAAGCTGACGCACGTGCTACGCTGCACAGCACGCTTTTACTGCGTGTTGGCTGACGGGGCGCGCCGTGTGTGCCTGGAATACGCCGACAGTAGCGTGCGGCGGAAGACGGCTTCGCTTTGTGGACGCTCCTTCCTGGTGTGTGTTCTGTACTGTTAACCGTTTGCGTCGTTGACGTCATCAGGGAAGGCGATGAAACAAAATTTTCATTCAATGTTGTAACAACGTATTTCTGTTATGCCTTTCCGTGTGTTCTTGTGAAGAAGAAACGAGGATTAAGATTAGTGTCCCGGGAATTTGTGAGGTCACAGACTCGGATAGGCAACCTCGTATTCGAGAAGAATGCGGAGGAAATTGACGGTGTCCTTTTCAAAGCAATAGTCCTGACATTTGTATAAATACACTGCCTGACTAAAAACGTGAAGCACCCAGGAGACGTAACATTGTATGCGCCCACAACATCGGCCGGTATATAAATGAGTGGAGCTGCAGCTCGCTGTGACAGGTACAACAGACACCAGTATACATCAGCGTTTAGTGCTGTTACCGGGCTTGGTAGGGTATATGGTAGACGTGAACAGCGTCAGAAATTGAGTGATCGCTCTGAGGAGCTCACAGATGCTGCGTACAGATTGAGAGTGTTATCAGCACCTGGGATTGTGAAAGAAGTGTCACTGCGGGTCCCCGTTTGGCTGGCTGGTCGAATCGTGCAATATCCAAGTTTGTGGGGCATTCGGATGCGACAGTGGCCCAATGTTGGACTGCACCAGAACTTGAGGGCAGCCATACTCGACGTCAGGGTCCTGGTAGACCGTGTCTGACCACGAGAGGGTAGGATCGCCGTATTCTGCACTTAGCACACGTGTGCCATTGCCATCCAGATCAGAGGGGGTGTTGTTGGTGAATGTGACTCCATTTTGCAGTCGCTGAAATAACTTCGCATAATCTTGAACATGGCTGTTAGCAGCAACTACAAGGAGGTTTCCAATTAATTAAGTACACAGCCAATCAGTTGTTCATTTTTATTTATTTTTATACTTGATTCAGGTTTCGACAGCGCTAAGGGTATGCTCTTCAGACAAACAACGAGTTACCTAAATTTTTTTAACAACAAATGATATATTGCTGCCAATTGTGAATATAAAGCGATTAGAAGTCCTAAAAGAAATATGGATTGCATTACGTAAAACACATTCCACCCATCACGAGCTCAGGCGCTCAAGTTACGAACAGAGAGTATTATTAAAATTCATTAAAATATAAGATAGAAACAGGTATAGCTACTAGCTGCAGCGCTTACCTGTACATAAACTAGCACAGAGCGCTCCACATGACGCGGGCTGATGCTGTAATATACGATCAGTTAAATGTTATATACGGTAACTTTTCCTGCGGTGACATACCGTGTTAACATACACGACAGTAACCTAAGCTACAGCTTAGGCAATTTATCTTCCTTTGTGGCGTTATCCTGCTGTTACGGGGCCTGCGCTCACCTTTGCTGACAGTAATACTGGCATTTGGCCTCCACGTCTTTCGTTTCATAAACATAGTGAACAACACAAGCACAAAAACTGTGAAAGAGAAGTAGCCGCCACAGTGTGTACCAGTCACATTCAATAGCTTTGCATCTGACACGAGATTCACAGCTCGAAAGAACATTACTATAAATCATTTACCTTATAAATCATCTACCTGACTTAGTTCATTTCTCTTATTTCTTTATAATCTTCTGATTTGATGGGTCCCACTACGAAATTCAGTTCGGTGCCAACCTCTTCATCTCAGGGTAGCATTTGCACCCGACAGCCGGCCAGAGTGGCCGAGCGATTCTAGGCGCTACAGTCTGGAGCCGCGCGACCGCTACGGTTGCAGGTTCGAATCCTGCCTCGGGCATGGATGTGTGTGATGTCCTTAGGTTAGTTGGGTTCAAGTAGTTCTAAGTTCTAGGGGACTGAAGACCTCAGAAGTTAAGTCCCATAGTGCTCATAGTCATTTGAACCATTTTGCACCCGACATCCTCAATTATTTGTTGGACATATTACAATCTTAGTCTTCCCGTACAGTTATTTTCCCCTCTACAGCTCTCTCGATGGACACGTGTCTTAACACATGTCTTATCATCCTGTTCCTTCTTATTAACAATGTCTTCCATATGTTTCTCTCTTCACAGATTCTACGAAGAACTTCCTCATTTTAGCAGATCACATACTTTCCAATATCCTTCTATAAAACCACATCTCAGATGCTTTGATTCTCTTCGTTTCCGGTATTCTCACAGTCTATGATTCCCTAACCTACAATGACGTGCTCCAAACGCACTTTCTCATAAATTTCTTCCTCAAATCATGGCCGATGTTTAATACTAGAAGAATTCTGGTGGCCAGAAATGCCCTATTTGCCAGTGCTAGTCTTTTTTCATGTCTTCCTTGCTTCGCCCGTCATTTGTTATTTTGCTACCATGGTAGCAGAATTCTTTCACTTCGGTCATTTAGAGGTCCTAAATTTGGATATTTAGTTTATCGATAATCTTATTTCTGGTACTATTCATTACTTTAATCGTTCTTCAATTTACTGTCCATCAATAATGTGTGCTCCTTAGACTGATCATTCCATTGAACAGCTCCTCCACGTCTTCCTCGCATTTCACTGACCATAGCAATGCCATCAGCGAATCTTATCATTGATGTCCTTTCAACCTGAATTTTAATCTCACTCCTGAACCTTCATTTACTTCCGCCAATGCTCTTCGATATCCGCGCGGAGTGGCCGTGCGGTTTGAGACGCCTTGTCACGGACTCCCGCCGGAGGTTCGAGTTCTCACCCGGGCATGGGTGTGTGCGTTGTTCTTAGCATAAGTTAGTTTAAGTAGTGTGTAAGTCTAGAGACCGATGACCTCATCAGTTTGGTCCCTTAGGATCTCACACACATTTGAACATTTGCTCTTCGATGTGTAGACTGAATGGCAGGGGCCAAAGACTACGGCCGAAAGACAACATCCCTGTCCTATACCCTTTTCAATCCGAACAATCAATTCTTGGTCTCTCATTCTTATTTTTCCCTCTTGGTTCTTGTACATATTGTATATTACGTGTCCTGTAGTATATTGAACATCTTGCACCATTTTACTTTCTCTAACGCTTTTGTGGGTCTGTAAATCGTATGAACGTGTCTTGGTATTTCTTAAGAACAACAAAGCAAAGTGCGCATCTCGTTTGTAATGGTGTATCGACTACGGCGTTGCCTTTCACTTTTCGCCTCTGTTTATTCAGTTTAAAATTGGTGAAAAACTGTGTGCAGGGGATGTCGAACCTCGTCTATCGTCATATGATCTTGGGCATTAGCTAGGCAAAAAAACTAGTTAGGGTGTGCTGCGTCGTCGGAACAAGACACAGCCAGGGCAGGAGCACCACTGACGCAAAGATGCGAGCTGGTGCCCGTGCCACAGAGGCCCGCCACTTGTGCGAGTTCCACCAGCGCCACGGGCGGCGCTGTGGATGAAGATATCGACACAGCCTCGGCCAATTGTCGTCCGAGTAGTATCCGCCAATGACCGGACGAAACGAAAAGAAGCCGTCTACTCGGAAGATAGAAGTGCAGCTCTCGCCCACTTGGTTATAGATCATCGTCCTGGGCTCACTTAGACAGGAAACGTCGTTCAGGGCCTTTTTTGTGTTATATTACAAGCACTGTTGCAGACTTCCTTATTCAACTTGTCACGGAGATGTGTAACCTTTTTTAACTCATTTGTTACTAATTTGTTGGAATGTTGTAGAACCTTCGTTCTCCTATTCTGTTACTTGACCCTGGGGTATAGCTGTGTTATAGTCTCAGGGAGAAATTGTCTTAGCGGTATACTGCACCAGCAGCCGTTTTAGGAACGCACTAACTCGGCCTACCGTAACAACAGTGGCAACTCGGCCTCTGCAGCAGTAGCGGCGAAGGCTTTACAAAACTGGCGACGACGGTTTACAAAAGAGTATTCTGTGACACTTTGTACACCAAAATTATTTAGCACACTTATATATGAAACTTCCTGGTAGATTAAAACTGTGTGCCGGACCGTGACTCGAACTCGGGACCTTTGCCTTTCGCGGGCAAGTGCTCTACCAACTGAGCTACCCAAGCACGACTCACGCCCCGTCCCCACAGCTTCACTTCTGCCAGTACCTCGTCTCCTACCTTCCAAACTTTACAGAAGCTCTCCTGCGAATCTCATTCTGGAAACTTATATATATTTTGAACAATTCGTCGTCACCATACAGGACTGGAAAGTAGACGGAATTCAAACTTTATTAAACAATGAATCCTATTCCACGTGGAAACAAGTGTCGCAAGCCTTGCTGTTCACACCATCATTTGTTAACCGCACTTTTTCAAATATATATTAAGAGAAAACAGGTTCTTTAACTATCCAATCTGCTGTGTAGGGGTTTCCTTGATGTACAGAAATATAGCTATTGATGCCTCAAGTAGTTAAAAAAATCGTGATTAGTACTCCTCCGTGGAAAAGACTGCTAGCAGCCGGAATGCACAGACATGGTGTGTCCATCGCAAAATACTACGACTATGTTCACGTAGAGGTTGGCTATCCCTAGGGGATTTCGTTGTGTAATGCTACGTCTCGTGCAGGAGACAGGTGCTAATTCGCTACCGACTGTATCGACACAGAACCCCGCCAAATGTGCGGTGTACTACCTCATAGGGTTTCCCACCGCAAATAGCGAGTCTACGAAGTCATTTCAGAAACATGTTGATCTCAAATGAAGCTGATGACTCGTTTATGGTTGTGAACACCTTCACTGTAGACTAAAGGAACAGACTAAATAAATTATAACTGAAGATAGCTAAAACACTCTTTTGTGACATCGTACTTTCTTTTCATTATTTAGTCTGTGGAGCCAACCGAACGAGGTGCCGCAGTGGTTAGCACTGGACTCGCATTCGGGAGGACGACGGCTCAATTCCGAGTGGCCATCCTGATTTAGGTTTTCCGTGATTTCCCTTAATCGCTCCAGGCAAATGTCGGGACGGATCCTTTGAAAGGACACGGCCGACTTCCTTCCCCATCCTTCCCTAATCCGATGAGACCGATGACCTCGCTGTCTGGTCTCCTTCCCCAAACAACCCAACCCAACCCCTGTGGAGCCATTGCTTCGTATGAGGCGATCAGAAGTTTGGATAATGGTAAAGTGTGGCGTCCTGCCCAATCGTCTCGTATAGGCCGTCTATAGTCCGCTGCTTTCTCGGATAGCTATGCAACAATTCAAGCAAATCACATTAATGGTTTTTATTACAATTAAGTAGACTGACAATACTTAATTTTGGTTTACAAGAACGTGTCGCAAGCGATTGGCGACATGCAAACAGTCAGTGTCCTTGCCTATATACAATGTCCATACAAGTACTTAAGTCCAAGCGCAAGTCTCAGTATAACAGTTAGGATGACGGCTCTACCAGTGTGCATCTTCTACTGTACGCCGAGGCTGGCAGGAGCGGCGTTTATGTTCTCTTCTTCTAGAGGCCGCTCCTGTCGTGGTGACGGCTGAAGATAGTGTAATCACTTCTGTCTCTAAGCTGGTCGTAGGCTGTGTTCCGAAAGTGAACAGCATAGAGACAGAAGTGTTGACATTTTCTGCAGGACTTGACCATCAATTTGAAGGACGATGCTCAAGCAGGTACAGTGCAAGCTGTTACTGACTTGTTTGACTGATGGGGCTGCTAAGTGCTATACCACATACTGCACTCCCCTGTCGTAAGCCCTCGTGAGTTCAGTTTGATTTCTAAATTGAAGGACACACTTCACGGCATTCGATTCAGAACTGCTGCAAATTCGTCGGGCATTAGACAACGCCGCACGAACTGTCAACACACTGCTAAGAGTATCCTATGACTTCCACATCACTGGCAACGGTTTATACACTATTCTGAAGGTCAGTAAAACTTCGAATCACGTATCGATTTTGTACGCACTGCTAAGAGTATCCTGCGACTTCTACATCGCCGGCAGTGGGTTATACACAATGCTGGTGACTACTCTGAAGGTCAGTAAATCTTTGGAACACGTATCTATTTTGTACGAGCTGTAAATAAATAGTTGCCACTATTAAAGTTCCAAGCCTCGTACTATGTGACAGAGTAAGCTGTAGTTCTCCACCTATTCCGTTTCGCTAGTGGTGTTATTCCTTTTACTCCGTGAGAAAACATCTGAAAATAACTTTCGCAGTCATTGGTCATCAGGGACTGTAAAAGGTTGAGTGACGCTGGCCTGGAGGTAATTTGAGGACCTGGCTTATGCGACTGTTTGATATAATCAGAAAATCCAGGTTTGATCCCAGTCTGGCACAACCGCCTTTTGTCCCTAAAACTCTCCGTCCGAACAGGCCTTGGAAGACCCAACGGTAGCGACCGGCCGCCGTATCATTCTCAGCCCATAGGCGTCACGGGGGATGCGGGTATGGAGCGGCGCCGCGCGGAGTGGCCACGCGGTTTGAGGCGTCATGTCACGGACTGAGCGGCCCCTGTCGCCGGAGGTTCGAGTCCTCCCTCGGGAATGTGTGTGTGTGTGTGTGTGTGTGTGTTTTGTTGTTAGCATAAGTTAAAGTAGTGTGTAAGTCTAGGGACCGATGACCTCAGCAGTGTGGTCCCTTAGGAATTCACACATGTCTATGGAGGGACATGTGGTCAGCACACCACTCTCCCGGCCGTATGTCAGCTTACGAGACCGGAGCCGCTACTTCTCAATCAAGTAGCTCCTCAGTTTGCCTCACAAGGGCTGAGTGCACCCCGCTTGCCAACAGAGCTCGGCAGACCGGATGGTCGCCCATCTAAGTGGCAGCCCAGCCCGACAGGGCTTAACGCCGGTGATCTGACGGGAACCGGTGTTACCATTGCGGCAAGGCCGTTGGCTTTGTCCCTACATGTTCATTATAATGCAAGTTCAGCACATATGGGGGGTTTGCACGGATACCATGTTCAGAATTGTTTCGCCTAATCTGTGGCTCAGTTATTGAGTGCGTAAATGTTGTCGAACGCATGAGAGTCGAGTTGTCATTCGCCCAAAGATTATTTTGCATAACTTGCGATGTCTTTCAGCTCTTTCATCGTTTCAGAAATATCTGAAAAATGGCGAAGTCGCACCACGGTTCGGTATCTACGTTTGTCTCACAATAACTGGCTGTGTAAGTCAGTTCAGAACACATAGAAGGCAAGGCCACATACCATAAAGCCTAGTAAAGCTCTGTGGTGTTCAAACCCACATTTGCTTTGTGGAGAGCTTTTGTATTTAGCCTTATTAGGTTACCTTAATGATAATTGTTGTCACTGTGTAATCTTCAAAATCTGACTATTCTTTTGCCGGCCGGAGTAGCCGAGCGGTTCTAGGCGCTTCAGTCTGGAACCGCGCGACCACTACGGTCGCAGGTTCGAATCCTGCATCGGGTATGGATGTGTGTGATGTTCTTAGGTTACTTAAGTTATAGTAGTTCTAAGTTCTAGGAGACTGATGACCTCAGAAGTTAATTCCCATAGTGCTCAGAGCCATTTGACTATTCTTTTTGCAGTTGAGACTTATCTCCAGAAAAAGTAGCCCAATTATATTAATCTGTAAATTATGCTAGACATTGTTTTTCCGGAGACGAAAAGGAACTGCATAACATGATAGTTTAGGACAAGAGAGTTGTGGAATGAATATGGTTCTGATATTACCTATTGCCGAAAGCGGTCAGTTTGCGCTAAGTTATATTTAGAGTGTTACAGATAAAACAGATAGTTACTTTCAATACGGACTTTTCAGTCTCTGAGCTCTTCACGTTTCGTCTCTTCCTTTTGCCAACTCTTACATGTAGTAAGGTTCCAAGAATGGACGGAATACACGAATTTCCACGAACCGATGGGATGGCTGTGTGTCCCGCAGTCTCTGTGGTGTCGCCAGGCGGTTGTTTTCTGTTCACGGAAAATTGTTCGCGGAAAAGCAATGAAATGAGGAAATGGCATTCCTAATACTGGCCACGCAGGCGCGGCGCCTTCGAACCCTTTGATCCTTGCTGATTCCATATGAAACCAGCAAGCGCTCTACCTGCCCGTCCCGATTCTTGAAAGAAAGGAACTCCCATGTGTAACAGGTCATACTGGTGAACGTTGTGCGGTACAATTATGTAATTTTGCAAGTACTGTCAATGGTACATGTGTATACTGTCTGTAAAACGTGTTGCGAATGGAGTTAGAAGTAAAGGAACAACAAATTAAAATTTCTTGCCTGAGGATGAAGTGTTTTGCTACATGAACAGCGAAAATGCACTAAGCGAACCACCTTTTTATCCCTTTCATTGCGTTGTAGAGATGTCAGCGCGAAAAAGTTTCGTAAAAGTTTGAAGTTGTGTGTAAAGTTGTTTGCAAGTAGCTAAGTCTCTCACTACTGGATGAATATAAGCTGTGTAATTTATGCGTCGTGAGTTACCTGCTTCAACAAATATAAATCGTTTCTAACTAATGTTTGACTAATTGTATCAAACTTCTAAATTGAGATTATATTTCTTAAAGGGTAGATAATTTTAAATTTTTGGTTTCGGTCAATAATTACATGAAATATTGAATCTGAGACTTTTTTGTGCCTGAAAGGCGCCAGAGAGGCAACCTGTAACTCTTAAGCCATGCACCATTGTAGCCCTTTTTTTAATACAGAGCTGGCCGGGGTGACCGAGCGGTTCTAGGCACTACAGCCTGGAACCGCGCGACCGCTACGGTCGCAGGTTCGAATCCTGCCTCGGGCATGGGTGTGTGTGATGTCCTTAGGTTAGTTAGGTTAAAGTAGTTCTAAGTTCTAGGGGAGTGATGACCTCAGAAGTTACGTCCCATAGTGCTCAGAACCATTTGCACCATTTAATACAGAGATGGAGCTTCCGTACATGTGACGCAGTCTGACGTCCGTCACATGAAGCTCGCATTAATCGTATAAGAAGATCACAGTCTATTTTGTACCCCTGAGTAGTACAGTTTATGTATTAATGACCTCAACATCGAGTGAAAGCTAATCGTTAATGTTGTTTTCTGCTTTCATTGGCAGGCAAGCCAGTATTGGTGTTTGACCACACTAAGTTTGTTACTCTCCGTGTAATCTTTGTGATTACATTATAATCCGAAATACGGTTTTCTGTAAATAGGTTTCCAAATACCGCTCTTAGGTGGTCAATATCTATTTTGGAAATGCGAGTTTGGCTGCAGGATTTCAGCTCTCACAAATGATTTTCGCCCTGTGTCCGCGCTCTACCGTATTTCGTATCAATAGCGATTGTAACATCTGGGTGCTACATGTTTTATAATGTGGTGGGTAATGAGGGCGAAATTATCGTAAATGACGAGAAAAAAGATGAATAGTATTAGACTAACCAGAAATTTATTCATTTCATTTATTTAACTGAGGAAGTTATTAGATAAAAAGAGATTCTAAATTGCTCACACATTTGCTGAATTAGATAGAGTTAACTGCTTGGTAACAACCCTACATCGTGCGTTGCTGGCTAATTTGCAAACTACTATACTCACTCTCTCTTTTTGTGGTAAAGGCTTTTGTACCCATTCAGTAGCTAGTAAGGAAACATTCGCTGATTTCGTATACAGGAACAGTCCTGTGCCATTACTTATAGATAAGTTATCTAACCACACAGAATCTCCAAAATTTTGAAATGAAACAGTGTTCCACCGGTAATTACGTCAGATACTTTTCCGCAACACGTGCCGTCTAGTTGGGTCTATAAATGTGTTTTGGTTGGGTATAATAAGACAAATGGTTCAAATGACTCTGAGCACTATTGGACTTAACATCCGAGGTCATCAGTCCCCTAGAACTTAGAACTACTTAAACCTAACTAACCTAAGGACATCACACACATCCATGCCCGAGGCAGGATTCGAACCTGCGACCGTAGCAGTCTCGCGGTTCCGGACTGAAGCGCCTAGAGCCGCTCGGCCACCGCGGCCGGCTATAATAAGACAGTTTCGCTCGCACTAATAGGCGTCATCTCGAACAACCTACCCCTAGCCCTCGTCTTTCCTTCCTACTGATACTCCCCGTTACGAGTTCACTGAATCTGTAAGGAAACGGTATGTTCTCATTGATAAAAGTACTATGAAGGTACTGATAATCTCATTTCTTCCTACTGGTGAAAATGGAACAGATGATGTACAGAATCATTCATACAACAAGAATGACGCATGGCAAACCCACATCTAGTAGTGCTAGCAAAAGCAGTTTGAGGCCTAACATGTAATCATTCCAGAATCTTTTTCCCGCCTCCGTATTGACTGATCAGCGCAGCTGACTACCATGCGGAAGACCTGGGTTCGATCTAAGATATTTGATATTTTAAAAAATATCTGGAATCAGATATATCGCTATTTAAAAAATATCGTTGTTGGCTTTCGATTTATGTACATTTTCCGTTTTAATAACGACACCTACAGTTACAAACTAGCAACAAACAGGTAACGCAGGAATTCTTACAGTATTGCAGACACAATAACGTACCTGTTGCCGTGTGGCGTAGTGTATTAGTAGACAGCAAATGTGTGTGTATGCAGTTTAAAGAGCTGCCACCATCTGGTTTATAGGGCAGTTTCTAGCTGTCATCCTCGAATGTCAGTTGTGTTGCACAATGATGGAAGTATTTTACGACGTGCGGTAGCAATGGAGTACAACGCTCCAATGGGTTAAAAGGTTAAAAGCGGGAGGAGGGGCAACAAACTTGCGACATCATATAACGAGAAAAGATCCGCAATGTTCTTTGGAAGAGAAGATAAATTTGATTGGTGTTTCTTTAATTTTATGGACGTGCTGTAAACTTAGGATAATAACTGAACCCTAAGATTTGTGGTTGCTTCAGTGTGAAAAATTAACGCTACCCAGAAATGACGATGCGGGAAAGTCATCAACTTGTGACCTTTCACAGTCGTCCCGCCTCTCTCCTTCATACTCGCAATGTTTATTGGAGACAATGAGACTGATTTCTGCCAAAGCCTCTACCCCATATCGATCGTGATCTCCTACTTCATCTGCACGAGAATTTTCAGTATTTGTTCGAAGTCGACGTTAATTACTGGAAGAAGTAGCAATAAAAAAAACGGGAATCTATTATTTCAGAAACCAGTTATTTTGAGCGGTTTTAACAGTCAGGTTTAACCGGAGACGAGTACAACCGGTGGAGATCCGGTTGCTTCAGAGATAATCGCCATCCCTAATGCGTCGCCACTGCTCCACCTCAATTTGTAGCGAAAATCAGCCCAGAAAATGAGATTTCTGCCTTCGGCAGCTCCTGTTGGAAGTATAAGGCGTAGCGAGTATTCGCGTCTGCTACCCCGCAGGGCCCCTGGCGGCGCTGCTACGCATCGTGCATCCTGCGCAGCTGCAGGGACAGGTGAGTGGGCGCAGCTTGTCGCTGCCTGCCGCACATCTGCACAGAGCGTCACTCGCCACCACCTCCACGCCACGTCTCATCTTGATAGCGAGTTTCCAGGTTTACTGCCTGCTGCTACCTCTGCATCTGCGTCCATACACCGCAATCTACCTTCCCTTTTTTCCATTCGCGAATAATGCCTGGTAACAAAGATGCCACCAAGCCCCCATACGTCCTCGAATTTCTATTACGGCGCGGTCTTTAATTCGCGAGACACACAGAGGTAGGACAAAAATATGGAAAAGCCACTAGCAATGCATTCTCGAACGTAAATGCAGATGCTAGCCGACTCTGCACGTTGCGCTTTAGTATCTGACCACGAGCTGCACCGGTGCAGTGTCCTCAGTACGTTGCAAGTCAGTTGTCATCAGAACAGTCTTCTTATCAGTGTATGTTGTCGGAGATAAGTGAATTCGGACATAGGCAAATTCATGGTGCTCATTTGTTGGATGCATGCGTAACCAAGGCAGCAGAAGTTTTTAGTGTTTCTAGAAACACCATGTCGAAGATTTGTACCGCACATAGCGAAAGCGGAAAAGCATCATCCGCTAAGTCACAACGCGTACGTAAGCGTGTGTTGAATGACCATGATGGGTGGTCATTGAAGAGGACTGTGACGAAAAATTAGAGGAGGACCGTTGCAGAAGTCGCTGCCGGTCTTAATGTCGCACTTCCGAACCCTGTCAACATCAAAACAACACCGAGGGAGCTGCAAAAAACAGGGAACTTCATCGCGAGATGGAATTCCAAAACCACATATCAGCGATGCAAACATCCATAACAGGAAAACGTGCTACCGAAGCCATAAAAAAATGGTTCAAATGGTTCTCAGCACTATGAGCCTTAACTTCTGAGGTCATCAGTCCCCTAGAACTTAGAACTACTTAAACCTAACTAACCTAAGGACATAATCACACACATCCATGCCCGAGGCAGGATTCGAACCTGCGACCATAGCGGTCGCGCGGTTCCAGACTGTAGCGCCTATGACCGCTCGGCCACTCCCGCCGGCGCCGAAGCCATAAAACCTGGACTATGAAGCAATGGAAGAAAATCATTTGGTCGAATAAATCTTGTATAGAACATTCTGGACTTCTTGCCGCGACAGTTCAGGAGAAAAACTCGAGCTTTGAACGATCTCAATACTTATTTTACAGCCTCCCACGAAGATAAAGGAGAATCTCGGGGTCCCTAGGATTTTAGCATTCCTTGAAGAGCGTGGAAGCATCGGTCAGTCCATCCCTCCCATTTCCGACCGCTGTGCAGAACATCAGCATCATATTAAAAATCGAGAATAAAATAGGCTGTAAAAATAAAAATATGTGAGAAGAACTTCGACCGTAACGGAGGATATAATCTCATCGACGCATGTAATCGAGATCTCGATGCAGAGAAGCAGCAGAGATATTCGTCGCAATGTTCACGCTACTGCGGGACCGGAGGCGCTCCCAGCTTATACGCTGACACCACCTACGACAGCATTACGTAATTACCGACCAATCACAACCCGTCTATGGGCCACATGTGCTATATAAGGCCACCACACTAGCAGTGCAGATAGTAGTTCTCGACGAACACTACGGAGGTAGTAGCCGAACGAGGCACTGTTTCCAACTTCTGCCGGAGTTTACGTCCCGAGAATGAAACATGGCGGGAGTCCGGTGATGATTAGGGGAGGCATATCGTGGTATGTCATGGGCTGCATGCTTTCTCTTGCAAGGTCGCATTACTGCTAACTATTATGTGACCTCGGTATCACTGAGCCATTGTGATCTGTTTTGGACAAATAGATGCGCGATCGCCATCACTATCTGAACTTACCACTGTTTGCCGGAAGAACGGCATAACATTCCCTTGAAAACAATGCAGAACCTGTTCTTAGCCATTCCGAGACGAGTGGAAGCTGTTTTGAATGTCAACGGTTTCTGTACGCCGTATTAGGTACGGTAATGTGTTGTGTTTTTGGTGTTTCAATATTTTTGTGCACATCCCTGTAGATACGCTCTCGGCATTACACTTATGAGCCAAAACGTAATGAGTACTGTTGACCGCGAGACTGAATGCCACCTTGCGCCGTTGCGAGCACTTGACACGATAACGAAAGTATAGAAGCGGAACGCAGACGGATGGGGAAAAATTCTAGCGACCAAACGAGCCGCAGATGGGGAGATATATTAGCATAAGCAACTTTGACAAAGGACAGATTTTTACGGCCCAACTCTCCCAGGTAACAGAGCGCATTAACGTGCCGGTTCTGGGATTCAGGGAGGCCAGCCAGCGCCGGTTCGAACCCATCACGCGGATTAATGACGAGGGATGGTGAGCTGACCAGCCTGAATTTGGCTTTTAGGTACTTTCCCACATCCATATAGGTAAACAACAGGCAGAGAATCCTGCAACGAACTTTGACTGACATTGCCAAAACCCGTACAACAATGCCGACCACGTGAGGCAGTCTTAAGGGAAGGCAAAGAACGGTCTGGCTACTGGGAACGAGCATCTTGGAAGCGGCGAAGCCGGTCGGATGTACGCGTGCTACTGTTGTGAGCATCTGTGCGAACTGGTTAAAGGTCGGTAAAGTCACGAACAGGCGACTAGGTGTTCGTCGTCCACATCTAATCAGAGAACGTAAAACAGGATAGGCGGCGACATGTGGCAAATCTGACGACACAGTGAGGTGGTGGTGTAGGCACAAGATTTTCGGAGCACACTGTTCAGCGCGCGTTGTTGAACCTGATGCTCCGCAACAGACGACTCCTTAGTGGCCCCGTGTCGATACAACAGTGTCGTCAGTAACGACTGCAGTGGACACCTCATTATCGAGACCGGGCCGTGGATCAATGGAAAGGTGTCACTGGTCGGATGGTTCACGTTTCTTATTACACCAGGTCGAGGTTCGCGCCATCATCCAAGCGAAAGGCTGCTCGAAATATGCACCGCACCACAGATGCAGATCGGTTGGTTGGTTGGTTGGTTTTATGATTTGGGTGAGATTGGTTGGATTGTTTGGGGAAGGAGCCCAGACAGCGAGATCATCGGTCTCATCGGATTAGGGAAGGACGGGGAAGGAAGTCGGTCGTGCCCTTTCAAAGGAGCCATCCCGGCATTTGCCTGGAGCGATTTAGGGAAATCACGGAAAACCTAAATCAGGATGGCCGGACGCGGGATTGAACCGTCGTCCTCCCGAATGCGAGTCCAGTGTGGTAATCACTGTGCCACGTCACTCGGTGCAGACTGCTGCTGGCAGTATTATACCACGGGGTATATTCACCTAGAGTTACATGCGACCGACGGTATGGCTGTTGTGGACTACGTAAACCTTATTGCCGAACACCTGCGTCCCTTCATACTCGATGTCTTATTCGATGGCGATGGCATCATCCAGACAATATCTGCCGTATCACGAGGCCATAGTCGTGCTACAATTGATCAAGGAACATGATAAGCGAACTAGCGCTCACGAAATTCGCCTGATCTCAGCCTGATGGAGCACATCTGGGACGCCGTTGGGCCCCTGTTCCGAGTTCACAAACCACCGTCCCGTAATTTACGGGAACTGCAAGACCCGTGCGTAGACGTCTGGTGTCACATACCTCCTGAGACCTACAAAAAACTTGCCGGATCCATGCCACGCAGAACTGCTACTGTACTGCATTCCAGAGAATGATGTTTTCTAACATAGAAGTAATCTTGCGGTCAGACATGAACGTCGTAAATAAGCTGAAATAGCAACAGATATAATAGTATATACGATATCAAATTACCGTCTAACTGAGATACAAAAGAAACGTCAATTATAGGAACTTTTATATGTATGAGAATACAGTCTATACATGTTTTATAAAAATTTATCTTACGCAGAAATAAAATTTTGACTTTATTGCTCCATAAAAGAGCAGTGAAGAACTGACAATATAATATGAAACTGTTAGTAAATTTACAGGTATGTATAGTAGGAAGATGCTCATACAATCTGTCTGGGAATAACAGCAAACCACTAACTGATAAGTGCCCTTTTTGATGTGTTAGATTTTTTGCAGCTGTTTCGTTTCTGTGATTGTAAGTACTTTCTTTGCATGTATTGATCCATTGCTTGATTTCACGTTGCGATAAGGGCCATTTATTTTGTATATATATAGCGCAATTCTGAATGTGGTTATTGAAATGCGTCATACCTAAGAACATAAAATAAAAGTTACGATCCAGACTTTTCTACCTACCTAGATACACAGTCCGCAAGCCGCTGTACGGTGCATGACAGAGTGTACATTGTAGGCTACCATTGCTAGGCGTTTCCTTTCCTGTTCCACTCGCAAATGGAGCGAGGGGAAAACGACCATCTATATGACTGCGTACGTTTCCTAATTTCTCTTATCTTCGTGGTCGTTACGCGAAATATACGTTACAAGCAGTAGAATCGTTCTGGAGTCAGCTTCAGACGTTGGTTCTCTAAATTTTCTCAGTAGTTCCGCGGAAAACAATGTCGCTTTCACGTCAAGGACTCCCAACTGAGATCACAAAGCTCCTCCGTAATACTTGCTTGCTGATCGGTAACAAATCTAGCATCCCGCCTCCGAATTGCTCAGACATTTTCCTTAGCACTCAAGAATGGGTCACACAAGCCTCCGTTGTAAATGAGCTAAAATTTCTTGAAATTCCGCCAACACGAGTAAGCGAAGAAGTCTGCATTCGCGTTCCCTACTATCGTCCTTACGTGTTTTGCGACGTTACGCCAAGATAATTAATCGACGCGCTACGAATGGTGTATTCGTAGAGGATTGTTTTTCCTACTGGTGTGCATTAACTTACGTTTTTCTACGTTTAAAGCGAGCTGCCACTCATCACACCAAACAGTAAACTTGCGTAAGTAATTTGGCACTCCCTACAGTTACGCAACGACGATAACTTCCCATACAACACACCATTCCATCAGCAAACGGCCGCTGATTGCTGCTCGCCCTATCCTTCAGACCACTTTGCACATACAGAACAACAGCGTCCTGTCACACTTGCCTGGGGCACTCCTAACGGTACACTTGTCTCTGATGAAGACTCGCCTTCGTGAACAACGTACTGGGTTCTGTTGCATAAGAAGTCTAACTCACTCATACCTGGGAACCTATTCCGTATGCTTGTACCTTCATTAACAAACACTGTCACTAACAGCCTGCAGTGGGGCACCGTGGCAAACGCTTTTCGGAAATCCAGGAACGTGGATTCCGGTTGCCGCCCTTCATTCACGGTCGTGAGAGGATGTCGTGAGAGAAGAGGGCAAAATTGAATTTCGTATGAGCGCCGCTTCCCAAATCCGTGCTAATTTGTGGACAGAAGCATTTCTGTCTCAAAGGAATTTATTAATTTCGAACTCAAAATATGTTCAGTAATTCAGAGAGTTAAAATGGCTCTAAGCACTATGTGACTTACATCTCAGGTCATCAGTCCCCTAGACTTAGAACTACTTAACCTAACTAACCTAAGAGCATTACACAGATCCATGCCCGAGGCAGAATTCGAACCTGCGACCTTAGTAGCAGCGCAGTACCGGACTGAAAATAAGTGCAAGCTAAGAAAGGGTCCAAACGCTGTGTGTAACAGAACTGGTATTTCATCCGTACGTGGCGCCTTATTTGTTTTCAGTTCTGTTGCTACTCTAAACTCATGGATGCCTATTAGTATGTCATCCGTGCTGCAGTCTGACAGTCAAATGACGGTGCGTTTGTACGATCCTCCAGCGTGATTGATCTCTTAAACGTCTGCTATTTTCTACTGCCACACCAGTCTGGTCGACGAGTGATAGGACAGAAACCTTAAACTCGCATACAAATTTTGCATAGGGCCAGAATTTTCTCGGCCATATCTTTTGCTAAGATATAACGGTGGTAGTTATAAGTTAGACGTATAGATGTTTTTCCAGATACAGGGATCTCTAACCTTTTGTCTGTCGTTATTTGCGCACTCTGTTTTGAAGCGAGAGTGCAGCAGTCTTTGCTTCCTTAGCATTTTCAGAATTTCGTCTTTAATCAACTTACTAGGCACACGGAGCACAGTTTACAATGCGTTCAAACTTTGCCCTTAATTCCTCTACTTCCGTCATACTGGAACTAAATGATGCCAATTCATTGTCTAAGTGTGAAGTTAACAACTCCTCACCTGCTATATCCAGCAGAAATAATCATCTAGCCTTCTTCGCTGATTCATTAATTTTAGTAACCACCGTCGGTATGATGGCTTCATGAGCTCTAATCCCTCTTGCTATGCTGACGCTAAAGTCAGACCTGTTCGTAGCTACAAGGTCTAAAATAGTACATTAGTCTCTAAAAGTAAAGCAGCAAGCGTAAATTTTGCAATGTTCCGTTTATTTTGCCACAGAACAGTATACGCAGGTGATAGTAAAGTAGAAACAATGTAAAGAATACAGAACGCAACATGCATAAGGGTAGACAAAAATGTTCTCCGTTTTTATCCAACTTAACGGATTTGCACACACATTCTGACTACAGGTTAACGTGCTCAGTACGGGGTCTGACCATCTCTGGCAGCAATATAGCCTCGACAACGACGGGGAATGCTGTGAACGATGTCGTTAATCTCATATTGAGGCAATAAGGCCCGATGCTTCTGCGGAGCTGCTCGCAAGTCTTGGGGAGTGGTTGGTGAAAGCTGACGTAGTGCAACCCATCTCCCCGTGCATCCCAGACATGTTCCATGGAATTTAAGCCGGGAGAGCGAGCGGCTCCCGCCATGGGTGGCAGTGTTTTGCGTTTCCTAGAAAACGTCAACCACCTGTGTTCTATGATGGTTCAAATGGCTCTGAGCACTATGGGACTTAACATCTATGGTCATCAGTCGCATAGAACTTAGAACTACTTAAACTTAACTAACCCAAGGACAGCACACAACACCCAGTCATCACGAGGCAGAGAAAATCCCTGACCACGCCGGGAATCGAACCCGGGCGTGGGAGGCGAGAACGCTACCGCACGACCATGTGTTCTATGAAGTCGAGCATTATCGTCCGTCAATACGAAGTCTGAGCCCGCAGCATCTCGCAAAAGCGCACCTGAGGTCCCAAGATCTCGCCACGATACCTGACAGCAGTTAAACCTTGCCTATTCACCCGTATAATTCCGTGAAGAGGTGTTCGTATGGTTAACATAATCCCTGCCCTCAACATTAGGGATCTTTCTCGACATCGGACTTTTTCCACAGTGTTTCAGACGCTAAATGGAGTTCCACGTTCTCTCCAGATGCGAATGCGTCGACAATCACTCTCCCGACCGTGTCGGGACTCATCTGTGAAATGAACAGCCGTCACCGTTCGCCCTCCAGGTGGCATGCCGACGACTCCACTCTGGACGTTCCCTTCTGTGAAGACGCGTCAGAAGTATACAGACAGCAGGTCTCCGACAACAAAGGTCGCTCTGCCGAACCCGTCTGTTTACCGTTTGCCTCGATACAACACGCCCAGTGGATGCTGTGGGCGTGCAGTACTAAGGTAATATCGTCGTGCCCTTACAGCCAAATAACGTCGTCTCTTTCTGATGTGACAAATGGTCGGCCCTGCCCTGGTCTTCGGGATACAGTTTCGGTCTTTATAAACTGTCGCCATATCTGAGAAGCAATAGAACCATTCACGTTAAGCCATCGGGCCACATGGGTTTGCGAATTTCCTGCTTGCATTCTTCCTATGGCCTTCGACCGCAGAGATTTTGATAGGCGTCTCCTCTACGTCATACTGCACCGTCTGTGACTGTGTACACAGGAACTGTGGATGAAGACTACCCGGCGAACACTATCACGTTTGGTGTGATTGTCCCTTGACCGGAATGCCACCTTCTGTGCAGAACACGATCGTACGGACATATGTTCACCGTTTGTATGATTGTATCCTGAATTATACACAGAACGGGGAAATAGCGGTTTACTTATATATGAGGAGCTCTTATCCTAAACGGCACACACCACGATCACTACTCTAAAAGCGTGTGCCTTGAGCAGCGTGACTGACGCTTATTTAATGAAGGCTAACATAACTGCTCCCTCCCTCTAGCACAGTACTGCCTGCTGTTATCTCTTCCTCTCACACAAGTTAAAGTCAACGGCGAAGAAATGTCTTCCTCTTCGGATAACGGCTGTTTGGAATCTCCTCTCGGTAAATTTCCTGTTTTGTCTTGCGACGTTCGCTTGTTTGCTGTGTAAGATAACGCATTGTTTTTATTTGCACTTCTACGGCGTTCCGCTTTCCCTATCGAGTAATGCTTGAGCTGGTCGTTTCTGGACTTAGGTTTACTGAAGCTGTGTAACCAGCACGTGGATCGTATTGACCACTGTATGGCATCGTGTTCGCTATCGAGCTTTCATGACTTCCTGTAATTAATAAAAATTTTGAGGGAGACAATACTGCTCATCGCACACTACATTTGTATTTGTACTTAGAAACAGTTTTACTGAAACCGAAATATACTTTGTTTGATGACGTAACTGATGCATTGTACGTAATTATCAGAGAATGACTATTTTGCGAAATACAGTATCGCAAATCAGTACAAATCTCTTGTGGAAGTTCTTCAACAGGCAAATGCTTCGGTTTATTCAATATTAAAGACGCAAATATATCTGTGTTCAAGAACAAATTCTAAATAAGAGAACCAGTTTTTCGTAGCTAGGAGAGGTACGTTCCTGCTTACAAAGACTCAATGCCGTAGCATCCAAATCCACCAAAAGAAAGGCAAAATTTGTCTATTGAAAAAAAGCAGATAAAAATTCACACCACTCCTTTCACATTGACCATGTAAGCTTTGATCAGATGTGGCTTGCATTTTGAGGAATAGTATCGACGGCAATTGAGAAACAATTTCCAAATAATTTAACGTCTATATCTACAACTCGATTTATTGGCAGAACACTTAGAACATCCAACAGATCTATTAAAGAATTTGCCCACACTCCGCTTGTCGATCCTCTTCTGGAGTTACTGACGCGCGTTGTGGGGTCCGCAACACATATGTTTGGCGAAGGACATCGAAATAGTTCAGAGAAGGGCAGCTCGTTTTGTGTTATTAAGAAATTGTAACGAGAGCGCCGTGGATGTGATACGCGAGTTGGGGCGACATTCATTAAAACAACGGTAATTTTAGTTCAGCAGAATATTTTCACGACATTTCAGTCACCAATTTTCTTCTCTGAATGCGAAAATATTATGTTGGAGCCCACCATCAGAAATGATCATCGTAATTAAATACGAAAGATCAGCGCTTGCGCGGAAAAATTTAAGTGTTCGTTTTTGCCGCGCGCTGTTAGAGAGTGGAATGGTGAACGCTCTGCCAGGCAGTTAATTGTGAGTTGCAGAGTAGTGATGTAAATGTAGATGGACCTTACTTGCTTGAAAGCCCTTTTTTCAGTTTCTTGTCATCAGTTTTTTCATAAAAAAATGGTTCAAATGGCTCTGAGCACTATGGGACTTAACAGCTGTGGTCATCAGTCCCCTAGAACTTAGAACTACTTAAACCTAACTAACCTAAGGACATCACACACATCCATGCCCGAGTCAGGATTCGAACCTGCGACCGTAGCAGTCGCGCGGTTCCGGATTGAGCGCCTAGAACCGCTAGACCACCGCGGCCGGCTCATCAGTTTTTTGACTGGTTTAATGTGATTCACCTCTCCCTTGCCAATCCCTTAATCTGTGTAGCACTTACACCCAACGTCCTCGGTTACTTGGTGGCTACAGTCGAGTTTCCATCTTCTCCTAAAATTTCCACCACTACGACGCACTGAAACATCGTCCTAGTTATTCTGCGATTATGCAATGTCTTAACAGGCGTCCTATTATCCTGTACCTGCTTTTTGCTAACTTTTTTCACATTCATCTTTCCTCTCCGACTCCAGGGGGAACATTTTCATTTCCTATCTCTTATCGCTCCACAAAGTTTATCACCATTCTTCTCTAGCAGTTCTCACACATTACACGTATCGGGCACTTCACTGATATCTCTTCTTTGCTATATGAGTATTCGTCTTAAAGTAAGCCTCTAAGAATTTTTCTCGTCTGTAAATGAAATACACATCTCCTTCACATATCAGTATAGAAAGGAAGTATAATTTGATAACCATAAACTAAGGCAAAAACTGGTGCGTCTTATTATTGTAATATTATTGTTAGGGGAATTGGAAACCGTTAGTATGCCTCTCATTTTTTTTCCAGTAACTATGCTCGGTCCTTAGATACGTCAGTAATTTTAGAATCGTTATTTTTTTCTTTTGCTTTCACAGGGGTTGTCGAAAAAAGAAGAGTTTTTGATAGCTGATCAGCTATTTGCGATAGTGCATTAGTGCGAGAGTGTTTGTAATGTTACATTATGGCCTTATGTTGTGACTTACTGCCGGTGACGTGTAAATCTTTCACAATGGTACCCAGTTTTCCCCTTTCCTCCCCTACACACACCTAAGGTCACACACACACACACACACACACACACACACACACACATTATATGTATTCAAATTTCGTTTTTCAAAGCGTACGACGCTACTTCTAGCTTGAGATCTGAGAGTGAGCTACACAAGTGAAAATTAGTTACCCCCCACCTTAACTGTTTTCAGTACTAGGCACGTAAGATGTACTTATGAATTCAACAACTAGAGACTACTACATCTGAGCTTGGCTAGAAACTGTCGATCTGCTTTGGAATTGAGTTTCACCTGTTCATGCACCCAAAAATTTCTGCTTACTTAATTTTCTTGCCCATTCTTGTTACAGTACACTTGTGCCACTACCAGTGGGCTGTTACATTTTATTGACATCTTAATTACTAGTTAGTGAAACGAATGAGCACACTTAATAAAATTAAAAGTTGCAGAGTTTTTGCGCCTCCATGTGCAAGAGATCAAGATAACAACGATGTAAAACATCCGACCAATAAATAAAGTTCCTGCGAAACTTAGCTAGCTTATGATCAGAGGTCAATGAGCTTCCGCCGATAAAGACACGCAAGTGCCTAAACATGTATGAGAAGGAAAGTACTGTAAGAAGATTTTGTGATTTGCATCAGTAAGTTTTCGTCATCGACATCGTCATCATCAACAGCATCAATCCGAAGACTGAAACTTCCTGGCAGATTAAAACTGTGTGCCCGACCGAGACTCGAACTCGGGACCTTTGCCTTTCGCGGGCAAGTGCTCTACCATCTGAGCTACCGAAGCACGACTCACGTCCGGTACCCACAGCTTTATTTCTGCCAGTATCTCGTCTCCTACCTTCCAAACTTTAGGAGACGAGATACTGGCAGAAGTAAAGCTGTGAGTACCGGGCGTGAGTCGTGCTTCGGTAGCTCAGATGGTAGAGCACTTGCCCGCGAAAGGCAAAGGTCCCGAGTTCGAGTCTCGTGCGACTGCTACGGTGGCAGGTTCGAATTCTGCCTCGGGCATGGATGTGTGTGATGTCCTTAGGTTAGTTAGGTTTAAGTAGGTCTAAGTTCTGGGGGACTGATGACCTCAGTGGTTAAGTCCCATAGTGCTCAGAGCCATTTAAACCAATACTTTTCCCATAAATTGTTCTGCTAACATAGCTGGCAGTAAAGCATCAGAAACCAAAGGATGATTTTGATTCGGTGTTTTTTGCACAACTTAACGGCCCTTATATTGGTATTATGCGGGTATTTTAACGCGATAGTTTACGTCGGGGCTGTTTTGATTGTGGTTGCATGAAATGCCGGACTATTACCTGTGTTCCTACGTCGTCACAGTGGTCCCGCATGTTAACTGTGAGTGACACTCGAGTTTTTTTGTGGTTTGATACTACAATTATTTGAAATTTCTTTAAAGACGACATTATTTTCAAAAAACGAACAGTCAAATAAGGGCAGATGTTAAGACAGGAAATAAAATGCTAAACTAAATAAATGAATTTTGCCATTTGGGAAGTACCATTACAGATCGTAATAGGAGTATAGTGAGTATTAAACAATTTGCAATGACAGAATAGCTGTACACTGAGAGTAAAAGTATGTACGACACTGCCACCAAAGCAAGCAATTTTGCGGTAGCCGTTCCCAAATGCTTAGTGCACTTCGTCTTGCTTTGGGTTGTGTATTGCCTGTTGTTTAAGTTTCTTACTTTGAAATGAGTGAAGAAACTAATTCTGGTCCATCACAGGGTTGAATACGACTCTCAAAACCACAGGCAGGGATCGGCGAGTTCTGTGATTGCGTCAAGTCTGCTTTTGCAGAAGCAAATGTCGCAGCGATAGGCTGCCAGCACAGTAAGAGAGATTGTCGTTGTTGATCTTGGTCTTGGTACAGTTCCTCACCCCCGCCCCCCCTCCCCCTGTTTGTCAAAGTTCTCGTTTGTTTACGCTTGCGGCCGACGACGCTCTGTGAAGACAGCCGCAAACCATCCTGTCTTCAGTGACAGACTGTTTTCATCATTTACAGTTTCCTTGCTCAGTACCCCTTACGTATTTCTCTCTTTTCTTCTTCAGTTGTTTTCCCAACAACTCAGTACAAAGAATGATCGAAATGAACGGTGCCAGTGCATTAGAGAAGCGCAACAGCGTAGTGCGGAAGATCGTTCAGAGGCGCTCGCACTACCACTAACACCGCAGACCTGAGCTCTATTAGTACTGTTGGTTAGGAATGAGCGCCATTAAGGCGCGTCGCCCACAGATCGTTCGCAAATAGCTCTGGCGTGCAGTGACTGCGCGATTCGCGTCACGGTGTTTGTTGACGGCCCCGCGCGCTGGTCCTTTCAGTGCGCTGCCATCCATCGATCAGCCGTCTGCGGTTCCCTGCGGTCACGGACGCATCGACTCGCCGGCGCGACCTATCGACCGCCACAGATGTGATGTGATGCGGGGCGGCGCCGCCACAGGGCTCTGCGGTTACTGCGCAGCGATCCGCCCACACGTCAGCACATCCACTCTGCCATTGGCTGCAGCAGACCGTGGGGTTGGTCTGCACAGCTCTTAATGCGAATTCGCATGCCGTCTGGGAAGGGAGTCTGCAACATACCCCAGGGTTGGTCTGCACAGCTCTTAATGCGAATTCGCATGCCGTCTGGGAAGGGAGTCTGCAACATACCCTGTGCACCAAACGTCAGAATAGACACGAATGTGTAAAACACCTTAAAATAAATCGCTATTACTCAGTTTGACACACTTTATTTCTTTGAATAGTGAAAATGGAGAACACGGCTGACACTGAATTCAGACGAGGAGTGCACCCTAAAGCCGTTGGTCGCCCGCAGAAAATAAATAGCCACTTCGGCGGAAATAACCGACTGTTTGTATCTCCTTACTGAATCCTTTTCTCGATTACGACTATCACGTCGTTCACGGAACATGGTCTTTGATTTAGGTTCTGTGAATGTGGTTTAAGATGTTTTTCATCGGTACAGACCTGAGCTCACGTTATCTGCAGTTGTAACGTTCAATCTCTGCTACCTTTTCTGCAACAATCTTAGCGTCGATCGTACTTTCCTCACGCTATGTGGCTCGGAATCTCAGTGCAAAAGGGACGTCCATTAATTACGTGAGGAGTTTCTGTAAAATTTGGACGCCGCCCATCTCCAACCCCTCCCCCCTCTGCCCCTCTTCGTGTGGGCATTCAGTTAGATGTGGTGGGATCCATCCATCCTCCCCCCCCCCCTCCCCGCCCCCTCAAGTAAGGGTTAAGGCAAGCCATGTAAAAATAAGTAAAAATGAATTTTTTTATTCCTTTTAAACACTAATTGAAACGCGTTAATAAAATCGTGTTTTATTTATAAAGTGTATCAAACAGTGTTTTTAATGTGTGATTAAAACCGCTGTTTTAAACATACCAATCCTGAGTAGTATTAAGACGGACAGACGTACGGGCAAAAAGGCTCCACGAAAAGAGTATTAACTGTTTCGAAGAACCCCTAAAAAATAAACCTTTTATTCATTTATGCATTAAGTGTCATTGGCCCTTAACTTACCTTCCAGATAAAAGAGAACATTGTTTGCGCCTTCCTTTGAACTGTACCATTACGTAGCTTTTCGATCTCTTGATTTATATAATCACAATCAGAGTTCTTGTTGGTTAACTTCGGTTTAGCTTCCTTCCTCAAACGCATACATGTTTCGATTAGCCGGCATAAGAGACACATTGTGAAAGTTTTGATACAAACTCATCATGAACACAATAATATTGACATTATATTCGTTGCAGCTTATCATGACTAACACGCAGTGATTTCGATCAGCGCCGCAGAGAACGCCCCGAATGGATCTAACACTCACGTATTTAAAATCGGGGAATGTCGGGCATGCACACACGTAAAGCGTTTTCAGTTCAGTTCAGAGAGGCCATAATGAATGGGGAGCGCTGTAATAATCTTTGTATTCGGGATTAATTATACAAAACAAAATGTTATCTGTATAATAATGTATATAATGAAAAGTAAAAAGTCAACGTCAGATTTTCATTGCCGCCCCCACCCCTCTTTAAATGAGATTTGGCTGGATTTTGCCGGACCCCTCGACGACCCCCACCCCCCGTATTTTGAAATCGCGTAATTAATGGGCGTCCCTCAGTGTACCAGTCTAAGTCCAAAGGTCTCGAGTTCGATCCCCTGTCAATCCTAGGATTTTTATTTGTCACATTCAGTTTCCTTCCACTCTGACAAATCTTGTTGATGTGAAAAATTCCGAATTTCAAAAAATGGTTCAAATGGCTCTGAGCACTATGGGACTTAATATCTGCGGTCATCAGTCCCATAGAACTTGGAACTACTTAAACCTAAGTAACCTAAGGACATCACACACATCCATGCCCGAGGCAGGATTCGAACCTGCGAACGTAGCGGTCACGCGGCTCCAGACTGAAGCGCCTAGAACCGCACGGCCACACCGGCCGGCTGCCGAATTTCACTTTGATTCCGTATCCATGTTAAACTGTAGGTACTCTTACAACGGTAAAGCACTGGGGTGTTCAAACCAATCTTCTGACTGTAGACTGCTCTACTTTACTATGGAAATAGGGGCAGTGACCTTCCTAGTTTGTGTCAGGTCTCCAATGGACCCAATCTTCTGATCGATGACTGCTCTACTGTACTATTTGGAGAGGGACAAGGCCTGCCTAGTTTGTGTCAGGTCTCCAATGGACCCAAACTTCTGATTGACAACTGCTGTACTTTACTATGGGGATAGGGACAGTGGCCTACTTAGTTTGTGTCAGGGATCCAATGGACCCAATCTTCTGATCGATGACTGCTCTACTGTACTATTTGGAGAGGGACAAGGCCTGCCTAGTTTGTGTCAGGTCTCCAATGGACCCAAACTTCTGATTGACAAATGATCTACTTTACTATGGGGATAGGGACAGTGGCCTGCCTAGTTTGTGTCAGGAATCTAATGGACCCAATCTTCTGATTGGTGACTGCTCTACTTTACTATGCAGATAGGGACAAGGCTTGCCTAGTTTGTGTCAGGTCTCCAATGGACCCAGTCTTCTGATCGACAACCATTCTTCTTTACTATGAGGGTAGGGGCAGTGGCCTGCCTAGTTATGTGTCAGGTCCCCAGTGGACCCAGTATAAGAAGCAAGCTCCGAGACGAGCCTCACCGAAGTGTCCTCGGGGGCGGATGTGTGTAGCGGCTGCAACGCCGCGGGTGTGCGGCTAGCCCACCCGCGACAGGCCCCGCGGCTACGCCCCCGCGGTGCTGCAGCACAGCCGGTGTGACTCAGTGTCGAGCCGCCTGTATTTCTGGCGCGGCCCCACGCTGCGACCGACGAGGCAGCGTTCTCAAGTCCAAGGTCGGACTGCTGTGTGTCTTCCCGCGTCATCACAGTGGTCCCGCATCTTAACTGTGAGCGACACTCGATTTTTTTGCGGTTTGATTCAACAAGTCTTTGAAATTTCTGTAAACACATTATTTCCAGAAATCGGACAGACAAATAAGGGCAAACATTAAGACAGGAAATAAAATTCTAATACAAATACCTGAATTTTGTCGTTTGGGAAGTGCCATCGCAGATGGTAACAGAAGTATAATGGATATTATACAATCGCAGTGGCAAAATAGCCGTTCAGAACTCCGAATTTTTTATGTGAAAACTCGTAAACCTTTTTTTAAATAAAAAATGTTATTAACATTTCACATCTTAATTCTACACCGACTGGAATATGACTACTCTGCAATTAAGTGCCTGGCAAAAGGTTCATCCTTTAAGCTACTACTCTACCGTTCCACTCTCGAAAAGAGCGCGGGAAAAGAGAATACTTAAATCTTTCCGTACGCGCTCTGATTTCTCTTATTTTACGATGATGGCCATTTCTCCCCATGGACGTGTGCGGGAACAAAATATTTTCACACTCTGAGGAGAAAGTCGGTAATTGAAATTTCATGAGCAGGTCCTCCCGCAGCGGAAATCGTCGAAGTTCGAATGACGTGCGCCCCCCCCCCCCTTCCCTCTCCCCCCTCAAACGTGTATCGTATCCGTGGCACAGTCTCCCTTTTTTCGCGATAATACAAAACGAATGTTCTCCTTTGAACTTTTTCTATGTACTCCGTCAATCCTATCTAACGGATCCCACGCCGCACAGCAATACTCCGGAAGAGGGCGGACAAGCGTAGTGTAAGCAGTCCCTTTAGTAGACCTGTTGCATTTTCTAAGTGTTCTGCCAATAAATCGCAGTCTTGCAGTGATTCAGCGTCAATGGTATCTGCAGCCATGGTCTCCGAGCTGTCTGTACCACGTCATCTTCGTGGTGTAGCAATTTTAATGGCCAGTAGTGTATTTACACACGCTGGCGGCGAACTCATTTCTCCCAACGAGAGACCAGTTTGTTGCTGCTGTCAGAGTAGAATGTTTGACTTCGTTGACGGTGCCACAGCCTCACCTCCGCTCATCAGTATCAAAGTAAAGTCGGCGCAGGTATTCTTTTAGTTTTGGAAACAGTTGAAAATCAGGTCTGACCAAGTCGTGGCTGTAAGGAGGTTGATCCGTGACAGTGAACCCAAGGCTTCGGATTGCTGCAGATGTCACAGCACTAGTGTGTGGTCAGGCATTATGCTGAAGGAGAGGGTGCTCCTGGAACCCCAGCAAAACGGGAAAGTCGACCTAGTAATATGCATGGCGTGTAATACCTCAACCGATATTGAGAACAAACTAAAAAATTCGGAGGTATTACTTTTCAGCTCACCCTCGCAGAAACAAAGATTGAATTCATCAAAACATTTATTCGGAGCGTTTTAAGCTATGGTTGCGAAGGAGGGTGTAGGCAGATAGACGGGGAAAAATCGGCCGGTTCCTAGTAGCGCTCACAACATGAGGGTTCCCTACAAACTGAATTATGTTCACAAATAGTTCATTTATAGTTTTTGATGGGTCAGTCTACGAACATCAAAATTTGTTATATAAATTGGCATATCTTTTGGCTGCATTGACTGGAGGTTAAATTTTTCACACTGCCTCATTTCTACATCTACATGGATATCCGCAAATCACATTTAAGTGCCTGGCAGAGGGTTCATCGAACCACCTTCACAATTCTCTATTATTACAATCTCGCATAGCGCGCGGAAAGAATGAACACCTATATCTTTCCATACGAGCTCTGATTTCCCTTAGTATTTGACATAAATTTCGAATTGATACCTTTGCGCGTTCCCGAGGAGAAGGTGTCTTAACAAGGGCCAGACAGATGGAGAACAAAGTGGTCCCATAAACGTTCCGTTTTTGCTGATTGGAAATAAGAAGCAACAGAGACGTAGATATCGAGAAGAGCCACAAAAGCATCGCGGACTGAAAGGTAATTTAATGGACAAATATTAAAAGAAATTAAAGAGGAAAGGACGTTGATTAACATGATACAGTGAAGAAAAGCTTTTTCGTTAAAAAAAAATCTTGGTAGAAAAAATCCCGGGAAAGAGTGTATAAAAAGCTACACTGGATGGTACATATTATGGTGACTGACACAAAAATATGCCTACATCAACAAGGCGGACGTGATGATGGTGGTGGTGGTGGTGACATGATTATTTGCAAAAACAAACAAAACTTTACGTAAATTAATGTAGGATAATTTCGGACGTAGAGCCATTTTCAAGTGGACAGGTCGATGAATGTACAGAATACGACGGCCAAACAATAACCAGAGCGTCTCATAGTGCGGTCTATGACATATCTCATGATTGGTAACTCATCTAATCACAGCTCACGCAAATCTGAAAGCTCTTGCCGATGAACCAGCAATCGTTGCCAGAGCACGAAAACAAATACACTGTTTCGGCGGAAATAATCTCGACTTTCAGGAAATTAAAACCTTGTTGCCATCTGCACATTGTGTATCGTTGGTGGACCCGAACTTCACCGACAAAATTCGGAAGTTCGGGAGATATTTTCAAGCATATTCCTACAAGGGACCTGTGTTCTCGGGTGGTACGCTGTTCAGTAATTGAATTTTCTTTCAGTTATCCTCCACATTAATGTTTGTATCCGTATTGCTCTGAACATTTACAGTGTGTATATTTGGGCACCAAAATGCATACCTTAAGCGCTACGACCACTTATTCATCCTCGCGTCTGTGAAAAACATTTCTTCTACTGAACAACTGCGCATAACTATTAAGGTATGCACTTTAGGCCCATGTTTACCGCGTTTTTTTTTTGCTCCGTTTTATTACCTCTCAAAATATGAAATATTTGTTTTGATACCCTCTACACGCAATATTACAAATGTGACCGTATGCCTTGTGTGCCTTGTTCGGAAACAAGAGTATCTACCCGCGATAGACAAAGGTTGCGGGCTCGAGTCCCGGTCCGGTAGACAGTTTCAATCTCCAGGGAGTTCTATAACTGCATACACTACGCTGATTCTGGAGAAAAAATTGTTTCATTCACTCAAGTTACTTGCTGTTGACAACGATAATGCTCATTTCGTCCGCCCCCGGTAGCTGAGTGGTCAGCGCGACAAAATGTCAATCCTAAGGGCCTGTGTTAGATTCTCGGCTGGGTCGGAGATTTTCTCCGCTCAGGGACTGAGCGTTGTGTTGTCCTAATCATCATCATTTCATTCCCATCGACGCTCAAGTCGCCGAAGTGGCGTCAAATCGAAAGATTTGCACCCGGCGAACGATCTATCCGACGGGATGCCCTAGTTACACGACATTTCCATTTTTATGCCCACTTCACTGTTCACACCCAAGCTTGCATTCATTTTCGCTCTGTTCTCTTTCGGGTTTGTTTTCCCAGCGGTGTTAGCTGCACGTTAAGTGATACACAGCAGTGCTGATGTTTTTATTTATTTTTGGCTTCGGTCATCAAAGACCACACAGCCAATACAGTTATAGAAGTGCCATGTTAATACAACTGCAACTTCCACACAAGAACAGTAAAAGGGAATTCAATGAAAAACATATATTCTTAATGTAAAATAAAAGCACGCAAAGACGAACACCATACAGCCAGATAAAACTGTTAAGAACGAAGATAAATTCAAAATAAAAAGCAGAAACACAAAATACGACCTAGATTTCAAACCGGGATGGTTCTGTAGGAGAATGACATCCACAGCAACTTTTAAATGAAAGCTGAACAGCGGCGTCGTTCACAGAGATAGTTCTTAATGCAAAGTAAAAATACAAACAGACGTCCCAGTCTGCAAGAACCCCGCACTTGTAATAAACCTCCAGAAACGTCTGTTTAGTCAAGAGGATGGTGTAAAAGAGGTACAGTATGGCTGGTCGTGCTCTCCCATCCGAATTTTGCAAGGATTATGACTATCTGTCCTTGGACTATCTTAGAGAGTCGTCATGTAGGATTCTACCTACCTGTTTTGCCGAGAAGCTCTCGGAGTTTGGATTCCTCGCAGAAGCAATATCAGTGCCGTCGAGTTCTCTGTAAAGTGCAGCTCTGCTTTCTCGATTAAAAATGGTGAAGCAGGAAGCTATATTATTCTAATGACGTTCGAAAGAGATGCTGTTATGATGTATTTACTTACTAATCAGCAAAAGCTGATAATATCGACACAATCAATAATGATTAACTGAGAACTAATAATTTCCCGAGAGCATGATATTACGACAGAATTAGATAGGATGGCATCCTAACGGCGACAAATATGGCGCGCAGCCTATATCTCGTACTTTTGTGATATTTCCTGGTGGTACGTACATTTGTCATTATTAATTTATTAAGATGATCGATTTCTGGCGTTAATATTGTTGTAAGTAATTATGACCTGTATGCTTCTCCTAATATCTGTAACGTAAAAAGCAACTTTTCTTAGCAAATATTTGTTAAGCAAGATTACCTTCGCTCCACAATAACTGTACTTGTACCTAAGTGCGTCGCTGCTAGCGTAACGGCCGTTCTCATGTCTAGGCACACCATCTTCCATTGGCTACGCCATATGGTCCATGTGCTCATTCTGCCAGCGTGGGAATTGAAATCTTACTCTGAACTGTGAGCATTCTGCAGTACCGCTTTGCTCACTGAATGCTGTATATCTGCAGACGCGATACAAAATTGTAAAACTGGAAAATAAGGAAAAACTATGTGGCTTGAACAGAAAGGGTATCTCAGAAGTTTTATAAACTGGCTGGTTCCATGGAGGACAAGATCCACTCAACTTATAGGTCAAAGCTTGATACCAGCGTCTTTTAAAATTTAATAGTTTGCGAGCAAATAATACTTACATATATCGAACCAGTGAAGTAAAGCAGTTGCACTTGTAGGGAAGGGCTAGTTCCTCGCAAACAGTTTCTTCTGCGAGACCGCTTTTGCGATCGAGAACTCGCCAGTATGGCATGGTTTGGAACCCCCACCGCCGTTGTATCCTGGTCACAGTGTCCGGAAGCAATGATTTTCAATCGGTACAGGTGGGCGGGTAGCACCCATGTCCCAAGCCTCATGTTGATAAGAGGTCCCACCGACGTCTCCTAAGATTCACCCAAGTGAACTAAGAGACGTTCCGTTATATGGCCGCCGTCTTTACAGTGCTGCGATGCGTGCAGTTCACAATCCCAGTCGTGATAAGCAGCTTTCGTGACAGTCGAATTGAAACTCATTTGAGGGATTGGTGTTTGGGGGCTATCCTTCCGTAATGCTTGCCTTAGCGAGGTCGTCAATAGTTTCATTATGGCGTCCTTTTATCAAAAGTAGCGGACGACGGTTCCCAACGTCCGCTCGCCTATTACCGCCTCCAAGACATATCTGTTAGTCAGTTTACCAAACGCTGGGTGTTGTAGTTTCTGCAACACACTTTGTGAGTCCGTGAGGATGAATATGAGAGGGAACGCTTGCGTGCCATAGTAAATAGCTTCCCTGATGGCCAGTACCTCCGCCATATGGATAGACGATTCAGGTGACAGTGCAAACATTTGGTACGTGTCGCTAGAGGGGCTGAAGAGAGCATATCGCATATCCGCCTGGCCTTTAGAGCCATCCGTGTAGATGCAAGGATACTGTGACCAATGTTGGGAAGGAAGTGTTCCCGGTCGTGATTAATATTCGTCACCGTTCTGAAATAGGATAGCAAGTACGACACCTGGGCTGCAGTGAAGAAAGTCCCAAACGGAGAGGGAAAGAAATAAGTTTCGAGCCTTGTAGGACTTCGGGTGAAAGATGTCACCTTTTCTCGTAGTAGCAGTGTAGACAGGTTTACTGACTAAGAGTTTGCCCATATGCGCCTCGTGTATGGGATCACTAAATGAAATAGAAGAGCGGCACAATACCAGCCGTGTGTAGGTATTTTCACAGAAACAAAGATAATGGAGGTATAAAAAAACAAATAAATCGTGAAACTATAATCACTCTGAAAACAGCTGCCCAGAAATCACGGGTTTCGTATGACAAAACACTTAAGGAAATTATGTTGGTCGAGTTTCGGTTAGCTCTGTCTAGACTTCTAGCGTACGTGTCTGACTGGTTCATATACAATTTTCCGCAAACAGGACTATTTTAGTGATCCTCCAGCAGTGTCGTTGCATAGCCATTGTTTTCGAGTTGATCAATATTTTAGTACTGTAAGATCGTATTACTTCGTTAGTTATCACCTGATAGTCTGCCAACACGATTGTCGTCGTAAATATGTTATTCATGTGAAGTATGTCTCTTGGTTTCGTCTCTTCCCAGTCGTGGAAGATGCAGGGGGCGGACAAAAATATGGAAACATCACCACGCCTAATACAGTGTAGGAAAACGGTTGGCATTCAAAGCAGCTTCCAGGCGTCACGGAAAGGAAAAATATAGGTGCTGTTGGGTTTCAGTGGAGTCTTGTACCATTCTTCTTGCAAAACAGTGGTAAGTTCAGGTGGATTACGATCACGCACCCTTCTCTCCAAAATAGACCACAAAGGCTCAATAAAATTGAAATCTGGAGACGGTGGTGGCCACTGATGATGCAACATTTCATCCACGTGTTGACAAAACTAGTCCTGGACGAAGTGAACTGTGTGATGCACGGGAGCCCTGTCGTCTTTCAACTCAGCACCACCTTCGGAGAAGAAACATTCTACCATGGGATGGCCATGATCAGCCAGTATGTTCATTATAATACTTGCCAGAATAATTCTGGACCCACGGAATTCCACGATATGCTGCCTGAATCATCACCGAGCCCCAGCCACGTTTCCCTCTTAGGATGTAAACTCGGCCACGAGCTGTAAACAGCGGGGAACAAGACTCATCGGACGAAATTTCTTTCTTCCATTGGTCCATAGTCCACGTATTGCAGCTTCGGCAACACGTTCTTCTTTTGTGGGCACTTCCATAACTGATAGAACGATTTTGGAATTCCAGCTCGTCCTTCAAATCCCTGCTTATGGAGCTCCCTTCGTGTTTTGGTGCTGACAGGATTCGCGAATACGACATTAAGTTCTGCAGTGACTTTTGGAACTGTCGTCCTCAAATTTTTCCTTGCAATCCTCTTTGATCACCGTCTGTCACAGTCATCCAACACACAAAACTGTGAGCGCTGTGGCTTATCCCAGTATCTACGCTACGCTCTCTCTTGTAACACCAAACGCTTCGGCTACCTTGGTTACCGAAGCACCCACCATACGAGCGCCAACAATTCGCGCACGTCTGAATTCACTTAGCTCCGACATACTGCAGTCACAACTATTCAGAGCACTGTTCTGATCACGAGTGGAACTTGCGAAGTACTGAGGGCGTTTCACAGTGTCGTTCGTGGTGAAATACAACAGGGCAACCTGTAGTCTTGGCTAGCATCTGCATTTATGTTCAAGAATAGATTACTCATTTTTTTCCAGTTTTTTCCCCGACGCCTGCATTACGCATACAAGTCAAACAATAAACGTGATAAACACAATTTTGAGGTATTAGTCACATCACTGTTTGAGCGTACAGAGCATTGGAGACTTGTTGCGATTTTTAGCAAATCTATGAAAGGAGGGTATAAGATGAACATCAACAAAAGCAAAACGAGGATAATGGATTGTAGTCGAATTAAATCGGGTGATGCTGAGGGAATTACATTAGGAAATGAGATACTTAAAGTAGTAAAGGAGTTTTGCTATTTGGGGAGCAAAATAACTGATGATGGGCGAAGTAGAGAGGATATAAAATGTAGACTGGCAATGGCAAGGAAAGCGTTTCTGAAGAAGAGAAATTTGTTAACATCGACTATTGATTTAAGTGTCAGGAAGTCGTTTCTGAAAGTATTTGTATGGAGTGTAGCCATGTATGGAAGTGAAACATGGACGATAAATAGTTTAGACAAGAAGAGAATAGAAGCTTTCGAAATGTGGTGCTACAGAAGAATGCTGAAGATTAGATGGATAGATCACATAACTAATGAGGAGGTATTGACTAGGATTGGGGAGAAGAGGAGTTTGTGGCACAACTTGACTAGAAGAAGGGATCGGTTGGTAGGACATGTTCTGAGGCATCAAGGGATCACCAATTTGGTACTGGAGGGCAGCGTGGAGGGTAAAAATCGTAGAGGGAGACCAAGAGATGAATACACTAAGCAGATTCAGAAGAATGTAGGCTGCAGTAGGTACTGGGAGATGAAGAAGCTTGCAGAGGATAGAGTAGCATTGAGAGCTGCAACAAACCAGTCTCAGGACTGAAGACCACAACATCAACAACAACAACAACAACATGCGTTTCTCATTGCCGCCGACACAAATGTTTACACCGCGAACCATTAAAGTTGCAATGTCGGGTAGCATGTAACTAAATTTACTTGCGTGCATATATAGTGTAGTGGGGATAAGTACATGACAAATTTTTGTTGGTGATTCGGAGACAGCCATAGTGCGACATCAGTGCACAGAGCTGCATCCTCTGGCAGTAACAGGAGCTCCAAGTTAGGTCGGTATCGAGTCGATTAGATGACAAATACGGACACGTCATTCGACGATGTGTGAACTTTATGCCGGAGTTCAATCTGTCGTAGTGGCTAACATGTGACGGCGTGCCAATCTCGGGGCAGCGCATCACCAGATGGTTCCAGAGGCCTAGATATCTGGAGAGGGTGCTAGTCAGGACAACTGCAGATCAGGACAGCACGGACTACACGCGTCCTTATTTTATCTTGTTGGAAGATACTTTCACGGTGAGCCTAGAGACAGGGGAAAATCATACGTCAGAAATGTAACGGCTGCTGTCCACATTAGTCGCTACGCGAGTCAGAGGTGAGCATATTGTGTACCCAGTGGCACCTTGTACCATCTTGGCATGTGCTGGGTTCTTCGGATGTCGACAAATGAGGTCTGGCAACCTTCGTTCTCCTCGGAGGCCCCACAAGCGGATACGTCCATCGTGATGTAGGCAGAAGAGAGGATGTGTTTCCGTCACCCTTGCGTTCATTGCTGTCGTTGGGTGCTCCACTGCTGTCGCTTCAACGGAAGTGCTGCTGACAGTCCGTGGCACTCCACACGTCAGCACAGTGCCCGTAGGGCTACACTTAACCCCGCGAAGGTTCATGACATGTGACAAGGCAGAATGAACAATGTCCGTTCTCTCGGATGTGATCGAACGGGGCCAGTGCGATCGTGTATGCCTAAGACCTCTCTAAACCCATCAATACTAATTCGCACGAGTTGTGGGGTGCCAACCAACTCGAGCAGCAATAACACCAAACAACAAACCACAATATCGATAGCCCGCGTTTCTGTGCTGTAGAAATTAGACACCTGCTAGTAAACTTTTCTCCACCTTAGTGGAAACAATACTCAAACTCACAAGCAAACAACAATTACGGTATCTCGACAAGACACCCTCTGCCGAATTTCCAGGATGCCTTGCCACACAGGGCAACAAAATGAGAAGTAGAATGTCGTCGACGTACCGCTTCTCTGTAAGAATGCCGTGGACGACAACCAAAGGGGTGATGCTACAAAAAGAAAGGATACTCCAGACCATCTCTCCTCGCTATTGGGCCACATGGCGGGCTACAGTCAGATTGGTATCCCATCTCTATATGGGGGGGTCTCCGGGCACGTTTCGGCTGGTCACCTGAGCACAGTTAGAAGCGGGACTAATCAATGAAGACAGTTCTGCTCCAGTCAATGAGATTTCAGGCCGAAGACGAGTCTGGAGGCACCTCGGACTGTCGACGACCATATGACCGGACAACCAGGAGTGATGGTCTAAGGTGCCATTTCCTTTAATAGGAGGATCCCTTTAGCTGTCATCCACAGCACCTTTTCAACACGGCGGTACGTCGACGATATTCTACGCTCTGTTTTGTTGCCCATAATGGCAATCCATCCTGGGCTTACATTGCAGCTAGATGATGCCACCCTCCTCCCCCGGCCCTCTGCACACGGTGAATATTTCTACTGCTTTCTTCGTGCTTGCCAACCCCTACCTTGGCCAGCAAGGTCGCCGGATCTCTCCCCAGTTGAGAACGCTTGTAGCAGTAAGGGTAGAGCCCTCCAACCAGCTCGTTATTTTGTTGATCCGACCCTCCAATTGGACAGAATTTGGCACGATGTCCCTGAGGAGGACCTCCAACAACTCTGTCCATCAATTCCAAGCCGAATAACTGCTTGTATAAGGGCCAGAGGTGGACCAGCTCGTTATCGACGAACTCAGTTTGTGAAGCTCTTTCTGTTAAATAAATCATCCAATTTTTATGAAATTGTAATCATTTGTCCGTCTGTACGTGTAAATCACTTTTATCGATTTTCGATTCGCCCTTTTTGCATTTAGAGCTTATGCAGAATGTAGCTGACGTTACTTATGCGCTGTAATGATGATAATTTTCGTATCCAAGCATGCAGTACGCTTCATCCCAATTGGACGTTTGTTTCTTTCTCCGCTGACGTATCAGAATATTAATGTGCAGCAGTGTATATGTCTTATCTTCGCTGTGCTGGGAGACCTAAACTGGGGCAGTACACTATTTCCATTCTTTGTAAAGGCTCAGTTGCAAACTAAGTTAACGGGCAGTTTTTCGAACGGGCAGTTTTTCGGTCTTTGCTTTGCTAACCTAAATTTCAGTTCCTATGCCATCCCTGAATGTCCAAACAGAATTTTTTTGGGTGATGTTGCCATAACATACTCCATATTCAGGAAGCACCGACGTGAAAAAATATTAATTTGATGTGACACTGTTGGCTTGGGTATCTCACGGCATAGGGTTTGTCCAGCTAGTGGGAAAACTGTTCTTTCTCCGTCCAAATTTGTCCTCTCCTCTCCGGTTAGGGGAGAGTTGTCATGTGTGTATTTGTGCCACGTAGGTGATAGTAATGGATACGTGTATAATGTAATATTGTGTTTGTGTTGGATGATGATGATGATGATGATGACAGGAAGAGGATGATACCTGGTGCCTGCACATTGCCTACTGCTCTAGAATAGCAGAAAGGGGACCGCCGAGTTTAACGTCCCCATCCTACGGACAGATCGCCATAAAGAGGTCACACGCCCTCACCTCATGAAACACTGCGGACAGGTTTGGAATTTAAATTTCGAAGGAAACATAACATTTGCGGCAGGTGTAACAAGAACAGAAAACACACACACACACACATATTAGTTTGGAATTTAATCCAGGACATTGACGAAAACACTGCTGGTCATGAACATTACGCCACCACCTCTTCTCCCCTTGCAGGACAAAAACCGTCACTACGATTTCACCCGCCACCAGCATTCGAACCGACGAAGCTCCAGAGTCGAGCGCCACCGCACAGGCGCGCCTTAGTGAACTCGGCAACACGGGCGCTTAGTGACATTTTTAAGCCAGAAAAAGAGCCAGAAGTGTTTCAGAAAACACAGGAAACCGACGCAGGCAGGGAAGGAGACGACCCAGACGACAGCGCTGCGGTGGGGCGTCTATAGTAAGTAGCGAGAGAGCCCTCGCTGCTGCGGGCTCGGCCGCTAATGAGCCGCGGCGCCGCTATTCTCAGCAACTTCCGCTTCCGCCCCCACCGCGCCGCCATATTGGGTTGCCTCTTCCTGACAGCGCAACCCAGCAACAGCTCTCTACAAGAATCGCTTCCGCCGCGAGCTGCTGGGTCAAAACTGTGCGCCCGTTACAGTTTAAAGCTAGCGACAACTACTAAAGGGACCCTAACACGCATAATATTTTCTACTCTATAGTAAGTATTGCGTCCGCTTCCTTAGCTGAGTGGCCTGCGCGGCTGACTCCCGTCGGGATAGGACTACACTGCCCAAAGAGAGCAAAGTCGAATTGGGCGTTATATTTAGCAGGACAGTTTGCCTTCAGAATTGGTCTCCCTGTTTTAGTAGAAATAGTCTTAATTTGGCACTTATGATAACTACAAACTGCCCAGTCTTCTCCAGAAAATAATCTTCTGCCAAAAGGATGGAAGTTCTTCGCTACACAAAATAAAGAGTTACCTATTCTTCTGGGACGGAAAACGAAAACATCTCTATTACGCTTTCAGAGTAACAAAAACAATTGTAGGTAAGTACTAATAGTTCTGATTTGAACCCACTTTATCAAGAAGGTTATTTTTCTTGAAAAACATTTCGTGAAACTATTATGTTGCTTTAGCCATCACCCTCTCAGCTTTGCATCATGGACTGCAAAGTAATATTCAGCTAACTCCAGTAATTCCAAATTAAATTCTTCATCATGCTGCGATTTGATATAAGCTGTCATTTTTCCCGTGTCAAATGCTTTACGAGGCAGAGTAGCATTTTTTTACCAATTTTGTGAAATTTTGTCACTTGTCCGCCTCGGTAGCTGCGCAGTCAGTTAGGCGGAATGCGAACCGAAGGGACCCAGGTTCGATTCCCAGCCGGATCGGAGATTTTTTCCGTTTGGGGACTGGATGTTGCGTTGTCCTTGCGCTTGTACCATCTTGATTACGTTACAATGTTGAGATGGCTGTATGGACACGTCTCGGAAAAAAAGCCTCTGATCAAAGAATTTACACCCATCCACCTTTACGTTTCGCTACATAAAATCTCTAGTTTCTGCAACTTGTTCCCATGTTGGAGCACCAGCTAATGTCATTCACTGAATGTGCTTTAATTGGGTTAAAATTCACTCGTCTCTTTCGCACGTCTCAACACGGTTAGAAGCTATGGCTGTGTATAAAATATCGATATATCGGGTACACCCTCTACAGCGATAAATAGATATTGAAATGACAGTATAGAGTGCCGATATTTTTATTTTGTATTATATTTTTTCGAAATGTTCGGTAAATATTTGAAACTGCTCTGTTGAATTTGTAGTAGAACGTAAATTTACTTTCACTGTATGAAGGAGCTTTCATCACAGTATTCTGTACAGATAATATTGTGACTCATGTACCGTCAAGAGCGACGTTCATCATTAATGGATTAAAGTTAAGTATCAACCTAAATTCGTCCGCTTTCTGAATTCTAATTCCTTGTCATGTTCCAGATCTCACGTCAGTATAGTTCTTCCCTCGTCACGCCAGCCTGCGTGAGCTAAAACGCGTGCATTTCGGCCTCCTCTAGTAACACGGTGTTGGCTCCTCTGCCAGCACAACATATACCACAGAGGTAGATAAGTATCGTAGAAACATGAAAAACAACATAGCAACTGAATATGGCGCCTTGCTAGGTCGTAGCAAATGACGTAGCTGAAGGCTATGCTAAACTGTCGTCTCTGCAAATGAGGACGTATGTAGTCAGTGAACCATCGCTAGCAAAGTCGGCTGTACAACTGGGGCGAGTGCTAGGGAATCTCTCTAGACTAGACCTGCCGTGAGGCGGCGCTCGGTCTGCAATCACTGATAGTGGCGACACGCGGGTCCGGCGTATACTAACGGACCGCGGCCGATTTAAAGGCTACCACCTAGCAAGTGTGGTGTCTGGCGGTGACACTACAGTATAAAACGATGGACATAGTCCAAATAAAGAGGATTTGGTTTTTCATATTTGCCTTGAAAATTAAATTGTTTTTTCTTAATTTAAACAACTTTTATGAACAGTGTTTCAAAAGACATCGATAATTAAGAATGTGTATTTGAAATGGAAACAGAAATTTCGCGTCCAATATGTAATTAGAAACAAGAAGACGTGGATTATTCTTAAAAAATGATGAGTTTTATAGTACGAGATGTAGGTATTTCAAATTGAACGAGAAAAAAAGGATATTGGAGAGAACTGTACCAACGCACAAGTAACCGCGTTTTCTTCACATTCCATTACGCTACCGACTGCGCTACACGTTCAATCTGGGCGTGTGTATAAAATTCTTTATATACAACACTGGGAAAGCTTCAAAGCCGATTATCTCCGTAAATTTATAAAATACATTAAGAACAGCTATTTTCGGCACCTTTTAACCGGGTTCCACGAGCGTGTTTTTTTAGGAACAGAAAGCAGCCACAGCCATTTTCATACTGCGCAGTAACAGCGCGACAATCTGAGCACAACGCTGCAGACTGTACATGATTTTTGAAATAAAAACTACGTAGCTAAAGGGTGATTAAGAAAAGCATTGTTGGCTGTTAATACATTTGAATATCTTAAAGTTTCATTTAACGTAACTTAGTAATAATATATCTAATACATAAGTAGGCCCTTCTTCCAACTGCGTAACAACATCAGTGTACGTGTGATACGGCTTCTGACCAATCATCGCGTTTGTATTTGTTTACATCAGGTTTATTCTTATGATGAACGGATTATAGAACGTGGTGCACTCAGCCTTGTGATGACAGCTGAGCAGCTGCTTGACACTAGCAGCGGCACCAGATCTGCTAACGCGAAAACTGTCGGCTGTGCGATGTGCTGTCTTCCCCACTTGCCCAAAAGGCGTACCCGACGCCGTTGGATTGTGGACGACACGGCGATCGGTCTGGTCCAATTGGAAATTCTGTGGCTAGAACGGCGGCAATAAAATAAACAGTGTATTGTGCCATAATATTGACCGTCTGAGATGAGTATTGACGGTTTGTGCTATTTATTGAAGAAGACTGCGGATCTTTAAAAATATCGACGCTCGTTCTATAGATTGCGCAATATACTGTACGGTGTAATGGTGGTACTGCACAATCAATGCAGGTCAGTTCCTGCTAATTCCGAGAGAAATTCAGTTCGCTCCGAGCGAACTTACTCAAAGAACTGAAAAAAAGATCATAAGGTGGGCTCGAAGATGTATATGAATGCACCATTTAGTACTTCGAGGAAATGAAGTTTGTGATTGATGAGCAAACGCCAGATACCTCGTTGTTCACAACAGCAGATTAAACGGAACATTTTCTAACATGACAGAAAGCAAAAATGTTTACTTTACTTGTAGCATTTGCCAGAATTGGCAAAACCAGTTATAAGGGGCAGTCAATTGACAATGAGACAGGTGGAAAAAAGAAGTGAACTGTTTATTATTTCAATGGTAATCGCCATAACTGTTAATACGTTTCCCACACTGAGATATAAGACGGCCAGTGCCTTCGTGGAAAAATGTTTGCGGTTGCCTATGGAACTGTGACTGTACCCAGGCGTGCACCTCTGCGTCCGATGGAAACAGACGGCCATCTCCAAACAATTTCCATGAAGGCCTTGACCGGCTTGTCTCTCAGAGGGATAAATTTATTAACGATTGTGACTATTACCTTTGAAATAATAAAGAGTTTACTTTTTTACATCTATTTCGCTGTTATTTGACTGCTCCTCCTAAATCAGCTATTGAGTGGGCACACATGTTCATTCTTCTTGCAACAGTTGTCACAACACAGACTTAAGAACATGTAACCTGACACTCAGCATAATTGCTTTATTTAGTTTGCAACAGTTGTTGTTGAAGAGAAATATTAGGAAACAGCACATTTAGCCGTTAAATTATACTGTTCACTTGTTTAATTTGTAATTTGTTGTTGTTGTTTACTAATCCATGCTCCCATTAGAGAGTCCCTTGTTCATTGACCTTCTTAATTTACTGGCTTTCGGAAGGTGCACATACAGGCATGTCAACATTGGAAACGTTGTACTACAGTTAACTCTGACAATTCCGAGTGTAGAGTACTTTAAGTTGTATACTGGTACAATGTTACATAGGCTTAACAAAGGACAGTTCTGACGTAAAACAAATTTTACATCCTCAGTATAATGAAACGAGAACATAAGTGAAATATACACAGAAATATTCTTATACTTGTTTCAACCGATCAACAAAATATTCCCTTGTGATTTGCAAGGCAAGCAAGTCACTCACAATGCACATTTGTGTCGTCATTATTGTGACATCAATACTGATTATGCGAGGACCACAATGGTAGCGATTTTACTATCTTTCGTGTAGATCTGTAAAAAAAAAACTGTGTGGGTGTCACTTTTGGCTTACTGTATGACACCTTAAAAAATGTGTTCTACTGTAACCGCTACCATCTCAAATTTCTGGTATCTTGCTTCGAAGGAAAATTAGGATTTATCGTCATGGCGGCGAGAGATCATTGAGACGGGGCACAAAATCAAATTGGGAAAGGGAACTGGCCGTGCCCTTTTTAAAGGAACCATCCCGGCGTTTGCCTTAAGCAATTAACTAGGGAAAATATAAATATTATACGGCGATTGTTGTTCTCCGGCCGGTGTGACCGAGCGGTTCTAGGCGCTTCAGTCTGGAACCGCCGGACCGCTACGGTCGCAGGTTCGAATCCTGCCTCGGACATGGATGTGTGTGATGTCCTTAGGTTAGTTAGGTTTAAGTAGTTCTAAGTTCTAGGGGACTGATGACCTCAGATGTTAAGTCCCATATTGCTCAGAGCCATTTTTGTGCGTCTGTCGTGGTGGAAAAACATAATCAGGCAGTTGTGGAAGCACAGAAAAAAAATTTACGTGCACAGAATTTATCTTTGGTATCATTGTATTGGCGTGTGGTGGTCGAACCTGTAGATAAAGAGAAGGACAACGTGTCTGATTGTTATACGAGGCCTATTCAGAAATTACCCTCCGACTGACTATTAGAAATAAACAACTGCTTGTAGCTTCCTGGCCCCTGCGTGGCTGTAAAAGGGCACGTTGTGTCCGCCAGCTGACTGTTGCGTTCGTCAGAGTGTAAGCAAGCAAGCAGTCCAAAAGGGAGATGTTACTGTGTTTCCTGGCAGTCGCGAGGTACGTTGTCATTCGTTTCATGCAAGCAGAAGGGGTTATTTCCGCAGAGATTGGTCATCGATTGTATCGTGTGTGTGGAGACAGGGTTATCAGTGATGGCGTTGTGTGGGAGTGATGCAGAAAATTCGAAGTGGTCGACGAAAATGTTCAGAAATGATTGACGAACTTCTGTAAGATTGTGAAGTTGTGTGTGAGAGACGTCGGTCTAGAATTTCCGAACTTTATGTAGATGTGCCTCAGATATTAAGTGGAATCCTCTGTAACTTTCTCACAGAGAGGTTAAGCTGCTATAAGTTTTGTGTGCGATGCGTACCAAAACTTGTAACCAATTTTCACAAAGTGAAAGATTGGGATCGGCCTTGACAGCGCTACAATGAAAGAGAAGGACGTAATCGTGACCCGGGATGAGATACGGGAAAAGTATTTGAATTCTGAAAGTAAAGAACATTCCGAACAGTGAAGACACACATTCTCCCTGTAAACCCAAAAAAATAGAGGCAGACAATGCCAAAACTGTAAAATGATGGTTATAATTTTTTTTGGCATTGAAGATGAATTTTCACGGAAGAATATGTGAGAATACTGTGACATGACAGGTTTCTTGTTAGAGCCTTACGAAACTCCGAAGGTCAGGCAAAGTTTTAAAGGCGTGAGATGGTTACCGAACAAATCATTCTCTTTCAAGACAATGAGCGACCCCACAATGCAAATTGAACGAAGGAAAAACTCGTACTTTTTGGCTGAGAGGCTTTTCAGTTTCTCCATGAAGTCCAGACTTCGCACCAAGTGTCTATCTTCTCTTCCCCAAGAGAAAAACCTGGCTAGTTCCACAGTACTTCGCGAACGACGATGACGTCAGCGATGCTGTCTACAGCTGGCTGAGGCGCCAGACTGCAGCACTCTTTGATGAAGGGGCAGAAAACCCCGTCTCCGCGTACTACAAATGTTTGCTTCTCCACATAGTCGCCACCCAAATTCAGTGTCAGCATATACGTCCAGATTGCACACAAAAACTTTATATATATCGTGTCCTTTTTTTCAAAAAGCAAGTCGCAGTTTCATTTGGCAGCGGCATTAGCAAGCACACCAGTTCTGTTTTTCCCACCTACTTCTTCCCCGCCGGTCGGAGTGGCCGAGCGGTTCTAGGCGCTTCAGTCTGGAACCACGCGACCGCTACGGTCGCAGGTTCGAATCCTGCCTCGGACATGGATGTGTGTGATGTCCTTAAGTTAATTAGGTTTAAGTAGTTCTAAGTTATAGGGGACTGATGACCTCAGAAGTTAAGTCCCATAGTCCTCAGAGCCATTTGAACCATTTTGAACTTCCCCCCCCCCCCCCCCCCCCCACTGCAGTAGAAATATAGTAAAAAAAGACAACTTGGGCAAACAAATAATTAAAGCAGGAACAAATAGCAGTCATAGCTAATAATTGGTTTGTTGAATAATAATGACGTGTTTAATTTACAGTAAACATATTCAAATAGTCGTAATAATAATGAAGGAGATAGGTAGTTACATTATGAAAACACACGAGAAAATGGAAAAAGAGTTTTCGAGCTCAAGTTCACACCGATATCGCTAGAGCTAACTTGGATAGAATCCGAAAAGAAACCGGCCGTGGTTCCGTTAAACGAGCTGAACCTTGACGCTGACCGCAGAGAAGAATGAATGTAACGTTATTTGAACCCTAATGCTATAGATCAGCATAGCAAAGTGACGCATTAGTTAGGGCACCAGACTAGTTTTTAGATTAGTTAGGGGTCAAATCTCTGTCCGATTTTCCATTTTCCGATTTTTGTGGTTTCCTGACATCACTCAACCGATCGCCGTAAAGGTAGGCCTAAATCTTGTTCCAGCTTCTTACAACCGAGCAATATCTTTAAATCCGATAATCTCGTTTGCCAGCGGGACTTTGAAACTTAACCTTTTGTCTTTCTCTTCAGAAAACAAGTTCAGCGCCTGAATCAATAGCTCGGTTCGTCTCGCGGTTGGTTGGTACCAACATGAGACAACATCGCCCTCACACCAGTTACGTCGTTATCGCTGGCCGCAACTGTGGGTTCATTGATTGCACGTTGAGGTGGCGCATTACACTACAACACATGAAATGTTAGTTCACTTTATCACATAAATGAAAAACAGATTTACTTAAGTTTGACACACTTCTTTGCCACAGGATTTCTGTATTGTTTACAACTGTCACTGACTGTTAAAGCATCACTTCATGCACAGATTAACAAACTACTCTTCTGCAGTGCAATGTGCCACATTTAAATGAACAAGTCCATCAGTAACTTTAACTATCACGTTGGTCGTACACTGCCAAAGGCCTTGCCGTCAGATCACCGAAGTTAAGTGCTGTCGGGTTGGGCTAGCACTTGGATGGGTGACCATCCGGTCTGCCGAGCGCTGTTGGCAAGCGGGATGCACTCAGCCCTAGTGAGGCAAACTGAGGAGCTACTTGATTGAGAAGTAGCGGCTACGGTCTCGAAAACTGACATACGGCCGGGAGAGCGGTCTGCTGACCACATGCCCCTCCATATCCACATCCAGTGACGCCTATGGGCTGAGGATGACACGGAGGCCGGTCGGTACCGTTGGGCCTTCATGGCCTGTTCGGGAGGAATTTAGTTTAGTTTTCGTCGTATACTATGATGTTGAATGCCGTAGCGGTCTCGAACTGTGGCAAAGCTTTTCGTAGCTCTACACTACATTGAACTCAGCGTGAGGGCGCTGCAGTGCTATGACAGCTGGTGTGGTCTCCAGGAGCGCCTCCTATACGTTGCTGCGGATGGCAGCCCTCACTGATGTCTGTGGTTGCCAACTTTGGTTTGTCAACGCGATCTCTTTATGATACCCCAACACACTTAATTTTCCTTCACGTACATAGAAAGTCGATAATAATAATAATAACAACAACAGTTTTGTGTTTGACTGCACGTGAACCAGCGTTTTGCTACCAACACACTATACCATCACTTTGGAAATACTTTATCTTGAGGGATGTCAAATCAAACACCTTTCAGCCGTCTAGTTTCCAAACTTATTTTATCTGGCTACCAGTTCGGCGATTTACTACGCCATCTTCAGGCTCCTGACCGACATGTAGGCAAATTCCACTTCGGTTCTGGTCAAAACAGGGGCCAGCATTATTGGTATTAGTAGATTTCGGCTTGCTATAGCGATCAGTTCAACCATCATCTGCCGACTGACCAGAACCGAGGTGGAATCTTCCTACACGTCGGTCAGGGGCCTGAAGATGGCGAAGTAACTCGCCGAAACTCTTAGCCAAATAAAATAAGTTTGGAAACTAGACGGCTGAAAGGTGTTTGATTTGACATCCTGTGTCGAACAGCCGAGTAGCGCAACCATATCAGAAAAGATGGACGTACAGAGACCTTATCTTGAGGTTGTTTCTCCATAAAAAGGCCACCATTTGCGTCACTGTTTGTTCGAACACTAAAATTAGGTACTTGAGGGTTTAGGAATGAACGAAACACAACTTCTTATTCATCATTTTCCATAGATGCAACACCACCGAAACATGTATGGGAAATACTGAACAAGAATAATCTTCAGGTGTAATCCCTCACCTGTACTTCTGTTGTTGTTGTTGTTGTGATCTTCAGTCCAGAGACTGGTTTGATGCAGCTCCCCATGTTACTCTATCCTGCGCAAGCTTCTTCATCTCAAACTACCTACTGCAGCCTACATCCTTGTCAATTTGCTTAGTGTAATCATCTCTTGGTCTCCCTCAACGATTTTTATCCTCCACGCTACCCTCCAGCTGGTGATCCCTTGATGCCTCAGAACGTATCCTGCTAACTGATGCCTTTTCCTAGTCAAATTGTGGCACAAATTCCTCTTCTCCCCAATTCTATTCAGTACCTCCTCATTGTTGAGATGAGCTACCCATCTAATCTTCTTTCGAAAGGTTCTATTCTCTTCTTGTCTAAACTATTTACTGTCCACGTTTCGCCGGCCGCGGTGGTCTAGCGGTTCTAGGCGCTCAGTCCGGAACCGCGGGACTGCTACGGTCGCAGGTTCGAATCCTGCCTCGGGCATGGGTGTGTGTGATGTCCTTAGGTTAGTTAGGTCTAAGTAGTTCTAAGTTCTAGGGGACTGATGACCACAGATGTTAAGTCCCATAGTGCTCAGAGCCATTTGCACCATTTTTTTTTTGTACACGTTTCGCTCCCATACATGGCCACACTTGATACAAATCCTTTCAGAAAAGACTTCCTGATACTTAAATTCTATACTTGATGTTAACAAATTTCTCTTTTTCAGAAACGCTTCCCTTGGCATAGCAACACTCCATTTTATATCCTCTCTACTTCGACGATCATCAGTTATTTTGCTGCCCAAATAGCATCTCATTTCCTAACGTAATTCCCTCAGTATCACCTGATTTATCTCGACTACATTCCATTATCCTATTTTTGCTTTTGTTGATGTTCATCTTATATCCTTCTTTAAAGACACTGACATTGCGTTCAACTGCTCTTCCAGGTGCTTTGCTGTCTCTGACAGATTTACATTGTCATCGGCAAACCTCAAAGTTTTTATTTCTTCTCCATGGATTTTAACTCAAAATTTTTCTTTTGTTTCCATTACTGCTTGCTCATACTTCTATTACGAATACGTAAATTCATCGAGGAGATTACCCACTGTACTACCAATCCAAGTTGTTGTTCAATCTCGAAAATGCTCTATTCGTCTTCAAAATATGTACAACATGTAGCGACGGGGAAAGAAAAATAGGGTGTTTACTAATTGGCGTTACAGATAAGTCTCATTAGATGCTATCATGTGTTGAAACCATTTAGCCGTCACATCAAGCACAATTACTTTGTCAAACTCTTGCAGATAATCTCGTAATCGTAGACCTGAGTATGGAACCCCACCCTTTCTACGTCCAGTAGCGTTTCTTTACACTTATTCTGAATCTAAATTTATATATCTGCTCTGCAATTCGCGCTTTAAGTGTCTGGCACATTATTTCTCTACCGTCTCACTCACTAACAGCACACGGTAAAAACGAAAACTTAAGTCTTTCCGTGCGAACTTTGACTTCTTTTACGCTATTATGATAATCATTTCTCTATATGTAGTTGGACGTCATCAAAATATTTTCGCATTCGGAGGAGAAAGTTGGTGATCGCAATTTCGTGGAAGATCTCACCGCAACGAAAAACGCTCTTTGCTTTAATGATTTCAGTCCCAACTTGCATAACGTATCTTTGACAGTCTCTCCCCAATTTCACTATATGATGTAATTCTTTGGTTAGGGATTTTTTTTGATTCCGTAGAACCGAGGAATTGGTACCGCTGGTGGCATGCAGTTCATTTCCTGAGTGCACCCCTGAGTGGCTTCCTATCGACCTGGTAGCCAGCTCCAATCTCGGCGACCTTTACTACTGTCGTTCCCTCGGCCTCGTGACATTTGAGGCGACACTGTGTGGGCCGGGATGCCGCAGCACTTGGCGGACAGACATATAGCTCTTGCTCCCTCGTGCCTGTGTACGGTATCGAGTGTGCGCTGTGGTCCTTCCTCCTCCTATCTTCTCGTAACGATTATTCTGATTTTGCGAGCGATAACACTGCAACGGTTCTCTCTGTAAATTTTTTCTCTCACATTGCAGGATCAGTAACCGTTTTTATAGAAGCTAATTCGGAAAATACTTCACTACTGTTTTTTTTTTCATCCTTATGATGTAAAATAAAATCCAGTTTTATTGCTAATGCATAAATTTCTCTATATAAAAGCAATATCCTGACTGACTCATGAACCACCAGCCCAAACCACTAAGGATAGAAACTTGAAATTTAGGAAGGTGTGACTCTTATACCGTAGGCGTCATTTAGGAAGGGATTATTTGAAATTCCAACCCAAAGGGGGATGAAATAGGGGATGAAGACCTTGTTTGAAAAATGTCGCTATTAAGGCAGTTTTGAAGCTAGATGTACGAGAACCGTTATTTGGTTTCTTGGTCAGAAATAAAGAACTCCAGGTTTCAACGTTTTTGGAAATTTTATCCTATGGGGGTGAAATAGTGGGTGAAAGCTTTTTTTGAAAATATATCGTTATTAAACAACTGCTAAAGTATTTTAAAGCTGCTTCTATGAACAATGGTATCTGATTTCCCGGTTACAAGTACATAAACACGTGTTTCAGTGTTTTTGAACGCTCACCCCTAAGAGTGAAAAAAGGGGATGAGATTTTTTGTGAAAATATGAAAGTATTTTTTCCGGCCGTGGTGGCAGAGCGGTTCTAGGCGCTACAGTCTAGAACCGCGCGACCGCTACGGTCGCAGGTTCGAATCCTGCCTTGGGCATGGATGTGTGTGTCCTTAGGTTAGTTAGGATTAAGTAATTCTAAGTTCTAGGGGACTGGTGACCTCAGATGTTAAGTCCCATAGTGCTCAGAGCCATTTGAACCATTTTTTTGCAATAGCCAATTACAGACAAAGACGATATGAACTTCACAAAAAAATGGTTCAAATGGCTCTAAGCACTATGGAACTTAACATCTGAGGTCATCAATCCCCTAGACTTAGAACTTCTTAAACCTAAGTAACCTAAGGACATCACACACATCCATGCCCGAGGCAGGATTCGAACCTGCGACCGTAGCAGCAGACTGAAGCGCCTCAAACCGCTCGGCCACAGCGGCCAGCGAACTTAACGATAACCGAATTACAAAGCGTAGCCGAATTTGACATTACTTGAGACTGCCAACAGTATGAATACGATCGTTACGTGTCACAAAATTATGTGCACTACTATATGATGGATGTCATTCGCATCTTTCTCTTCCCCTTCTCCTCCTAGATTGTATACATGATGTCGATGCCGCTCATGGACGGTACGTCTTTACTGCGCGAGGCATTAATTCGTGACTGCAGTACCTGACACCTTTCTCGTATTCCGTGTGAAAACGGAAGGAGGTTGCGTTATGTGTTTGGGAATCGTACAAACTCTTTTAAAATATTTGCTTCTTTATCTGTGCACCGTTCAATCTTTCGACCAACTTTGTTGTTGGGAGCGAAAGCTGGGTGGATTCAGGTTACCTTATCAATAAGGTTGAGATTACGAATATGAAAGTAGCTAGGATGATTGCAGGTACTAGTAGATTGGAACAATGGCAGGAGGGTATCCACAATGAGGAAATCAAAGAAAAGCTGGGAATGAACTCTATAGATGTAGCAGTCAGGGCGAACAGGCTTAGATGGAGGGATCATGTTACACGCATGGGAGAAGCAAGGTTACCCAAGAGACTCATGGGTTCAGCAGTAGAGGGTAGGAGGAGTCGGGTAGACCAAGAAGAAGGTACCTGGATTCGGTTAAAAATGATTTTGAAGTAATAGGCTTAACATAAGAAGAGACACCAATGTTAGCACTGAATAGGGGATCGTGGAGGAATTTTATAAGGGGGACTTTGCTCCAGACTGAACGCTGAAAGGCATAATCAGTCTTAAATGATGATGATGATGATGATTTTATGAGGCGAAATTTCTAACCACACCAAAATTCGCCTAGGTACCTCTGGGAAACAACATGGAAGCATTGGTACATCATATCGGAGTTAGTTTAAGTAAGCCAGACGATTGATGTGTCTGTAATTGACTAGCAAAAATATATTAATCATAGAAAAAAATCAAATTTACACTGAGGTTCGCTGTCGATAACAGGTACAGAAACAGAAGCTGTAGGTTCGTTTTAGTATCACAATATGAAGGGAATTCTGATCGGCAAGCTTGTAGTGCTATCCACTTTAACCCGCACTGTTGGAGAACGTTGACTTTGCAGACAGGCGACGGACGTGTGTTATTCTTGACGTGGCAGCACCTTATTTTTACATATCGTTCCACATTACCTAATAATAATAATAATAATAATAATAATAATCAGCGGACTCCCACAGACCAGACTCACCAACAGAATACTCAGATACATACAGAGGCTCAAAACTAACACACCTTGGATGGCACAAGTCAAAATTGATCAAGAAAAAGCACAGGTGGATTCAGCGGACATCACAGACAAAAACGTCTATAGACACAAAACACGAGTGGGCAGTAATGTCAGAGAAGACAGCACCTCAAGCCCAAAGACCACAGTGGACCGAAGAAAGGAAGAGGGCCATTAGCGAACAAATGAGAGAGTAGTGGAAGAACAGGAAGCACAAGTAGTCATAAATGCTTCGCGTGGGCTGATAAAGGCCTATAACGTGTGTAATAATAATTATAATAATAACGTTCAATGAGAGATAGGTATGTCAGGGAGGGGCAATAATGTGGACTCGCTATTCGGTTCAATTGCCACTTTTCGCACGAAACGGTTATCTTTTCAAACGTTCTGCAATTGGTTTTGATTTTCCGATGACTTTACTAGACGGTAAATGACAGCATCGTCTGCGAACAATCAGGTTAGCTGCTCAGATTGTCTCCTAAACATTCATATAGATCACGAACAGCAGTTCCTTCTCGGGACAGGAGAGTGCGCGTAATCTGCATCTACATAAACACTCTGCAGTTCACACGTAAGTGCTGGCAGAGGGTTCTTCGAATCACAAGGAGCGTTCCTTGGGGAACGCCAGATATCGATTCTTTTTTAGTCGATGACGTCCTCCCTCCGGCATGGGTGTGTGTGTTGTTCTTAGCATAAGTTAGTTTACGTTAGTTTAAGTAGTGTGTAAGTCTAGGGACCGATGACCTCAGCAGTTTGGTCCCTTAAGCATTCACACACATGTGAACGTTTGAACTAAGTATAGCATAGAATGGAAGCAGCCGCCGTACTGTGACTGCGTGTGTGTGTGTGTGTGTGTGTGTGTGTGTGTGTGTGTGTGTGTGTGTGTGTGTGTGCGTGCGTGTATGTATTTGCAGCCAAACTCCTACAAAAACGAAAGTAAAAGCACATTAAACAAATATATGTATACGTTTTCTGTGGTTTTACTTTCTTTTTCGTAGGAGTTTTACTAAACAAAAATGCGTGTCAGGACAATTCATTCACTTCGTAAGAGAAAGCCATGAGGAACTACGCCTACTGAGTAGAACAAATGGCAGGAAATGCTTATCCCAATTCAGTGTGCGCGTGCCGGTAAATGGCAGTTGGCAGACGTATGGAAGGAGTCGTTGCTTCTGCTGGCGTATTTGCAACGGCAGAATAGACGTGCTGATGTCCTTGTCCACTGCCAGTCTGTCTCTCAGCTGAGAAGAAAAGTATGTCACTTGGAAATTTTTGCAGAATGATGGCGAAAACTTTCGTTTCATCGTGTGGAATGAGGAAATTTTTACCGGTGCGAATACATCTACCTTGTAAGGAACTTGTCACAGGATATAATAGTGGCAATTACATGGAACAAAAAAATAAACATCTCAATTTTTTTTTTGCTCGTATCAGTAGAATTTGACAAATGTTACTTTGATTTATAACAATTAAATCTATTGTAACAAGTTCTAAAATAACAGCGGACTCCACACGACCAGGAAACGTGCACAGTTGTCAAACTCTCCCCTAGCCTTGTCACGTACAACAAACGCTCAGAGAATGCTTCAAATATATTTTGTGTCTTTAATGTGAAAACTGGTTTTAAAGACACTGTGCAATAATTATCGAACAAAAAAATTCTCGCACTCTGGCTTCGGCATGCTAGGTGCCACATTACTCAAGCTGACAACCTGGATTCAAACTCCGGTGCGACAGCTACAGTTTTTCTTTCTATGTATTTTCTAGACGGCGTATAAGTTTCATAAGTCACGGTTGCAAAATATTAACCAGAGTTACTGACAGACGAATGGAAAAATTGATAGAAGCCGAAGTTTGTATTACGAAGAAATGTTGGTAAACGTGAGGAAATACTGACTGTACGACTTACCTTACAAGGTAGGTTAAAGAAAGGCAATCCTATGTTTATAGCTTTTGTAGAGAAAATTTTCTCAATGTTTACTGGAATACACTCTTTGAAATTCTGAAAGCAGCAGGGGAAAAATACAGGAAATGAAAGGTTTTGTGTACAGATTGTACAGAAACCAGGCGCCCATTATAAAGGTCGAATGCTATGAAAGGGATACAGTGGTTGAGAAGGGAGTCAGAAGGGGTTATCATCTGTTCCCGATGTTATTCAGCCTTTACATTGAGCAAGCAGTAAAAAAAGCCGAATAAACATTTGGAGAAGAATTCAAAGTTCAGGGCGAAGAAATAAAAACTTTGCAGTTTGGCAGTGACACTGTAATTCTGTCAGAGACAGGAAAGAACTTGGAAGAGCAGCTGAATGGAATGGACAGTGTCTTGAAAGGAGGATGTAAGATGAACTTCAAAATGAATCAAGCGATGCTGAGGGAATCAGATTAGGAAGTGAGACACTAGAAGCTGTGGATGAGTTTTGCCATTTGGGCAGTAAAATAACTGATTATGGCCGAAATAGAGAGGATATAGAATGTAGACTGGCAATACAAGCGTTTCTGAAGAAGAAAAAGTTGTTAACATCGAAGATAAGTTTAAGTTTCATGAAGTCTTTTCTGAAGGCATTTCAGTGGAGTGTACCCTCGTAAGGTTGTGAAACACGGGAGCTAAGTAGTTCAGACTAGAAGAAAATGGAAGCTTTTGAAATGAAGTGGTACAGAAGAATGCTTAAGATGAGATGGGTAGACCATGTAACAATTCACGAGGTACTGAATAGAACTGGGGAGAAAAGAAAGCCACGCAGGATTAGCCGAGCGGTCTGAGGCGCGCTGCAGTCTTGGACTGTGCGGCTGGTCCCGGCGGAGGTTCGAGTCCTCCCTCGGGCATGGGTGTATGTGTTTGTCCTTAGGATAATTTTGGTTAAGTAGTGTGTAAGGTTAGGGACTGATGACCTTAGCAGTTAAGTCCCATAAGATTTCACACACATTTTTGTGAGAAAAGAAATTGTGGCATAACTTAATCAAGAGAAGGGATCGGTTGATAGGACACAATTTGAGATATCAATATTTTGTCAGTTAAGCATTGGATGGAAGTGTGGTTGGGGGGAGGGGGGGGAGTAGAAATTGCAGAGGGAAACCAAGAGACGTATAGATTAAGCGAGTTCAAATAAGATTCCAGTAGTTATTTGGAAACGAAGAGGTTTGCACAGCATAGAGTAGCGTGGAGAGCTAAATCAAAACAATCTTCTGGTCGGACTGAAGACTGTAACAACAACATATTCGCTGATTTAGTTTAGATGATGATGATGATAATAATAATAATAATAATAATAATAATAATAAAATGACTTTGTGGGCAAAGATGTCCTGCATTACGGGGAAATTGTGTTAATTGAGTTTAAAAGCAATCAGTGAGGCTTTCACAGCCTCTGCCATAGAGTTACTCCAAGTAGAAACCATCAGGTCTTCAGGCTGTATGATGACAATCTCCTCTACGATTGACGTCAGCCTGAAAAAGTCAAGAGTTCGTTTTATGAGCAAATTATCGGAGCTATGAATGATTTACGTATAAAATATCGTAGGGAGAAAATCAGAAATCTTTTATTATCGATATTCAGAGTAGTCTTTGTACATTGTTTTTGCAACCAATAAAGTACGGAATACCTTAAATGCAGCAGACAAGATTCGAATTTGTAGTCCTTGGCTCGGAATTCGACATGGCAGCATTGCCGTAGCCACAGCGGCTGCTTAGAACCCGGGCGATGGCGTAACACTGCGCTGCCCACGTTATTGCCGCGATAAAAACACTGCATACAGATAAGGCGGCGCCGCACTTGCAGAATGTCACCTCCAGCCTCACTTTAGCTTCACCTAAAAAAACAAAAACAATGAGGGTGTCTATTCTTCACACGTTAGTAATCTTTCGTTTTGGGGAGATACGTGATGGAGATGGAAAGAACACACTAACTTATTTCATCGTCTGATTTAAGACTCAGAGCTGATAATTCAGTTTGGGCGTAGGCAGTTATAAAAGCTTTTAAGGTGTGCAGAACGCTGCTTTCGTCTGAGTTGCTGCAGAGCGAGTAACTAGCAGGCAGAGGACACGAGTTCGAACACCGACACCGCAAACTCTTTTCTTTTCGTGAGCTGTAAACGAATTCATTCGGCATCGCCAGGCTACTTCAGGTGTGCAGAACGCTGCTTTCGTCTGAGTTGCTGCAGAGCGAGTAACCAGCAGGCAGAGGACACGAATTCGATCACCGACACCGCAAAATCTTTTCTTTTCGTGAGCTGTAAACGAATTCATTCGGCATCGCCAGGCTACTTCAGGTGTGTGCCCGCCACGTGTCCTCCGATAGTGCAATTTTATGACACTTTAGGGGTATCTTTGTAGAACCATCCATGTACGGCTATGAAGTCTCCTTCAGGTTGTGTGTGCCGGCCGCTGTGGCCGAGCGGTTCTAGGCGCGTCAGTCTGGAACCACGCGGCTGCTACTATCGCAGGTACCAATCCTGCCTCGGTCATGGAAGTGTATGATGTGCTTAGGTTAGTTAGGTTTAAGTAGTTCTAAGTGTAGGGGACTGATGACCTCAGATGTTAAGTCCCATAATGCTTAGAGCCATTTGAACCATTTTTCAAGTTCTGTGGACTATCAGTTTATCGTTAAGTTATCTGTCGATGGCGTAAGAACCCGAAAGCCGGTTCATAGCGAAATTTTAAATGTTATTGTAGAACATCAAGACTGTGTTGTCAAGTTTTTAATGAACCCAATTGTATCTGCTGTGGGCTCACAGTCTCCAAGAATTTGTTTAAATGACATCTTATTCTCCGTCGACTCTACTATTTATTACAATTTTCACGAATGCAGTTACGACCTTAGACCATTCTAAAACGGTTGTAGTTGCAATCGGTATATAAGACCAAATTTAGACACACCACTGACAAAAATACTTAAGGTCAAAACTGTCAGTCACTTTGTTCTTCTGATGCAAATATACTCGGAAACAGCAGGTGTACGGATTCTTTGTTGTAACGTTACGGCAACGGTGGATAGGAAAGTGGTGTGTGACGTTGAGAAGTCTGATTGGAGGAACGAAGTTCCAAGGCGTGAAGTGCCAACCAAATAATTTTCATCGGTCTATAGTTAAAGTCGTGCCAACGGCCTTGCCGCACTGGTAACACTGGTTCCCGTCAGATCACCGAAGTTAAGCGCTGTCTGGTTTGGCTAGCACTTGGATGTGTGACCATCCAGGCTGCCGAGCGCTGTTGGCAAGCGGGGCGCACTCAGCCCTCGTGAGGCAAGCTGAGGAGCTACCTGACTGAGAAGTAGCGGTTTTGGTCACGAAAACTGATAACAGCCTGGGAGCGGTGTGCCGACCACACACGCCCCTCCATATCCGCATCCAGTGACGCCTATGGTCTATGGATGACCAGTACCATTAGGGTCTTCCGAGACCTGTTCGGACGGGGTTAAGTTTCTAGTTAACATTATTAGAGTTGTGTGTGTGAAATGCCACTGTGTATTTCGTTGATATGCAATTATTCTGGGGAAATGATGCTGGTGTAGCTTGCTTTCGTCGTCGCAGAAGTGCCAGACTTTGGAAATATGTGGTGTTGGTAGGGTGGTTAGGTACAGTGGCTGGGCGCTGTCTGCCTGGCTAGGCTACACACTGGGGAATCTCCGCTGTTCGTCGCTTCCGAGGAAATCGATAAGCGAGCGAGAGGTCAGCCAGGGCTCGGCTCCCATATGATCCCTCACACCCTCCTCGGGTTACTGCACAGCAGCGTGATTTCGTCACTGTTCACCTTACGCTACCATAACATTTTCGAGAGGTGTTGAAAAACAGTTCTTACGTTTTTGAAAGAAATTTCCGCCACCTCACCGTAAATTACAGTTCATTTATTTCATACAATCATGATTTCCGCGTTATAGCCATTCTCAAGTGCATGTCTGTGTGACATGTCATAATGAAAAAAAACGTATTTCTGTCCTTAAAGAACAGCTGTCACATTACAGGATGTGAATACATATCGACAATACATCATAAGGCTGACAATGTGCACGGTGATGTGATTACAACAGTAATTGTAAAGCCTACGCAACCAATATGTAACGCAGCCACTAGAAATATGACTATGTTCGTCTGTGAAAATGGACTCTATAAGCAACCTGAGCTATCAGTAATCGGAATCTAACGTGCATAACACCGTGTGCGTGCTGTATGAGTGTCAGTTTCACTGTCATTTAAGCCCTCAACAGATTGTTACATTAAAAACTTAAAACTAGCATTTGGATAAGCTATCTGACTGCGTATTTGAATACAAAAAACTATGGGAACAAATGAACATGTAACAATGAATACCTAAGCTGTCTGACTGCGTTTTTGAACAAGAATTTACAAGTGATACAGAATCTGGCCTTCCCCCCATGAACCATGGACCTTGCCGTTGGTGGGGAGGCTTGCGTGCCTCAGCGATACAGATAGCCGTACCGTAGGTGCAACCACAACGGAGGGGTATCTGTTGAGAGGCCAGACAAACGTGTGGTTCCTGAAGAGGGACAGCAGCCTTTTCAGTAGTTTGCAAGGGCAACAGTCTGGATGATTGACTGATCTGGCCTTGTAACAATAACCAAAACGGCCTTGCTGTGCTGGTACTACGAACGGCTGAAAGCAAGGGGAAACTACAACCGTAATTTTTCCCGAGGGCATGCAGCTTTACTGTATGAGCATGGAGAGCTGCATCAAACCAGTCTCAGGACTGAAGACCACAACAACAACAACAACAACAACAACAGAATCTGGCTTGTTGTTGTTGTTGTGGTCTCACAGAATCTGGCTTGTGCAGCGGAATTTACTGGATTAGAGTACATGGCATGTTGTGGTGTGTCAGTGTCTCTGTTTTGACCCTAAGTTTTGCACTCACCTCTTTAGATGACTGCCTTTTTCCGTGTGGTTACAGAAATTCGCAGCAGCAGCGGCTAAAGCTTACTGTTACTAAGAATGAATTTAATAAAAAGGAGTTCGTTTGGGCCCCGTTAACTACTAAATAACTTGTAAGATGGGATTTCATATATGAAGTCTATTTAAAAACTTCAGAAATCATGGTTCAAATGGCTCTGAGCACTATGGGACTCAACTGCTGAGGTTATTAGTCCCCTAGAACTTAGAACTAGTTAAACCTAACTAACCTAAGGGCATCACAAACATCCATGCCCGAGGCAGGATTCGAACCTGCGACCGTAGCGGTCTTGCGGTTCCAGACTGCAGCGCCTTTAACCGCACGGCCACTTCGGCCGGCTTCAGAAATCATCTTGACGAAGTATTAATAATGGCGAAATGCCTCACAATGACAGTACAATAATCATATAAGTAACAATAATGGCTGAGTGACAGATAAGCAAAATTATTTAAATTTGAAAGTTAGATTAACATTTAACAACCTCAGCATATTTATTAATTAGGTGTGGAGCATAATTAGTATTTTTTGGAGGATAAGGAGGCTCCTTTAACTGACAAGCAAAACATGGGATTATTGCAAACTCGGACTAACAATCGCGAGACTAACCCTGCAATTGCTTTTGCGCTGTGCTCGCGAATTTTACCTTGAATTCCGTCTTTAAGCGTAGTTAAGCCATCTAAATCTCTCCTGGCCATATAAATTAAATCAGGCCAAGAGTGTTGTGGTAAGACCCGCCTTCACCGACGTGAGGGCAGCGTGACACGTCTTCTGCTTCGAGCTCTCGACCGACACTACTACTTCCACTCTCGCAGCCAGACCTCGTCGCACAACAATGCTCAGAATAGCGCTCCCATGTTTCGCCCTCAGATTGTTACTATCGATATCTGAGTGCTTATTTATTTTCAATCTTACACAATGCAAAGAACAGCGTTAAGTTTCATATATTGTTTTCAATGTAATGGAGAGTTCTGACTCACTCCTTACGTAATTTAAGTCTAGTGGCGAAATTTCATTTCAAAAAGTTCTACATGATTGCGATCCCAAGGAAGGAAAATGAAAAGCCTTCACGTGTTCGCAGAAAATCATTTTAAGTTGGCACATACCAATCAGACTATCATCTACGTTGATCATGTTCATAGTATTTAAAACATCCCACATTAGCTTCGCATCATGGAACATTCATTGTAGTTTCATATAAATTATAACGTTATTGTAGACTCCTGAACTCTAGGCATTTCATGAATATCATACAGGGTGCCTGACTATTATAGGTACAATCGAAAGGGGCGAGTAGACTACACTGAAGTAAGTAAATAATACTAATAAACGTAGGTCCGATACCACGTATATATCTCAAATATTAACGACTGTGTTATTGTCTAAGGCTACGTTTATTATGAAACACCGCCATTGGGCGTACGCTACAAAGCGGTTAACTGCCCTCGCTTGATTTTATCAAATGGTTCAAATGGCTCTGAGCACTATGGGACTTAACATCTATGGTCGTCAGTCCCCTAGAACTACTTAAACCTAACTAACCTAAGGACATCACACACATCCATGCCCGAGGCAGGATTCGAACCTGTGACCGTAGCAGTCGCGCGGCTCCGGACTGAGCGCCTAGAACCGCTAGACCACCGCGGCCGGCTTGATTTTATCATCATTGCGGATAACTAAGTACTGGTGAATAAGATTTCAACGACAAAAATATCGGTTGTGGCTCGCCAGTACCATCACCTACCAGATCGCCCCCCCCCCCCCCCCAATTTAATCCGCTATATGTTTTTTGTTATTTAAAAACTTTGGTATTGATAGTGTCGATGAACTCTGGGGGCGCATTGTGGTTGGTTGTCAATGCATTAGAAACACGCCTGATCTTTTTGAACGTGTGTGAGCTTCAGTGATGACACTTGGTGTTGCCTTCCTTCACACGAACAGTGACCATGCGTAACACTTGTAATTTGTTTGTCCGCAAGTGCATATCTGCAGTTTGGATCCTCAGGGACTATATTATAAACTGTTAAACGCACATAGTCACAAAAGTCGTATAGAGGAAACCATTGATTTCCGCGCCATTGTTTGTTAGGATTATTTGTTTCATTGTCCTGTACTCGCCCCTTTCGCTTATGCCAATAGTAGTCAAACACACTGAATAAGTGCAATACCTAAACGCTGAACCACATTCAGTGTGACTTGCTAGTCAGAGAAAACTGAATGAGTAATCTGTATTATTATTTACTACCATGCGTGCAGACTGCGCCAATGGTGTCTACATGTATGGTACTAAACAGACAATTTCCCTAGACTCCGCCATGCGGTGGAAGTAACGGGAATACTACTTCCAAAGATGATATCTTACTCCCCAATGATCCCAGCGCAAATCTTTCACTCACCAGCGGAACGCCCACTGTTTTTGAAACTTTATAGCACATTACAACTGTCCCCGGCCGAGAATCGAACCCGGAACGTTGCCATTCATGCTCAGCCTGAGTATGACATTTGCCAGTAACATCCACGACTGCTAGTACTGTAAGGTACGTAGGAGGGCTTATATGAATTTCGGAAAATAGGGGCGAACTGCGTGAATCTGCGTTGGTAATTCTGTCGGTATAATCACTGCCCGCTAACGGCAAAGAGTCAAAGTTTGAGTCCTGGTACGGCACAAACTTTTAATCTGGCAGGAGATTTTTATCGTAATGATCGCCTATCTACGCCATTGCAACACTGAATTGTAGTTAGAAGGGGCTGAACAAGAAAGTGAAACGTTCTCCGACAGAAACTGTATTACACAATCTTCATTATATGCGAATAAAATTTAATTCATGCCGGACCATTGCTTCAGGATGCTGATCTTATCGTTTTTCGTCCTGAATACTTCTGCAGTCTGCCCACACGAAATGAATACTCTTCCTTAGACCTTCAAAGGTGGTGATAGCATTGTGCGACTGCCATTAGATCACTTCTGTTAAGATGTTAGCTAATCTCAGCTAACTGAGGCATATGACATCAGCTCTGGAAAGAGAGAACAGAGACAGGTACCGGGGTCGCAGTATACGTCGTGTACAGCCTAGAAACGACGTATGTCTTTTGCTATGAAAAAGAAATTACATTTGGGTATGTGACCACACTCTTCGTTTCTTAGTTTTGGAGACTCGCACACACACACACACACACACACACACACACACACACACACACACACACACAATTTTCAACGCCCCCTGACAGTATGGAGTTTAGTGATAATAATTAATTCACGTTTAAGTACGTAGAACCGCTTTCTGCTGTGATCCTAGGGACGGATGTTACGGTAACAGAGACCTGGCCTCTTGCTTGCTTATTGATTTCTGTAAAAGCAGCTGACAATAATCTATCTTCCGTTCTCTTCCTACTTCTTGGGAGGTCTGAATGTAGTGTCTTTCGTGTAACGGATAAGGTAAAATATCGAAAATGACTCTTCATTGCCTATTCGTGTCATATGATATCTAAAACATACTGACAATGTGGTTTCTGAGTTGTAAGATACATTTAGTGGCCGACATGCACTACAGTGGAGGCATCGGGTTTTTTGTGAAATCGGCAATACTATCGTTTTGCTTTGAGTAGTGACGTCATTGTCACCAAAACTTTTAAAAAAATGAAGATTGTGCTGAGAGACTATAGCGTAGCTTGAGGTCTAGGTTAGGTTGAAAGGTGACAGTTCGGACTAATCTGCCGTGACAATGTTCTGTTTTAATTTATACATCGCACTTTAAGCGGCTGTATTTACACCTTGACTGAAAACCGTAATTTCCTCACTGTGTACTGATGTTACCATGTTATTAATAGTACATTTGAAGCTGTTAATAACAAGATCCAGACGCAAAAGCGTCTTATACCGGTCTAATTGCCGGTAATTCCGTAGTTAAAGTACGGGTAATTGTATGACGTCGTAGTCGTCATACTGTGTGCGGAATGCTGAGAAAAGTCTCCCAGTTGTCAGCGTTGCTGGTCAAGACTGATGGATTTGATTGTATTCTTTGCTGCCTCTGCAACATAATAATTGTGCTGATTGAGTTGAGTAACAGAAACAAGTGAGACGGCGCAGTGGGTACGGTTTGAGCCAGTGCTCTGTCCGTAATGACCTAGTCGTCAACGAGACGCTAGCTTCCTTCTTTTCGGATAACACATCTCTTAAAGCCGCGCGAGGAGCGTTGCGCCTCCAAAGGCGCGGCCTGTGAGTGAGGGTGACATCATGTCACGTGATTACGTCATGCCCCGGGAAAAATGCGGGCTAGAGTAGTTGCCAAAGAACGGGCATAGCAGTTGTCGCCAGCAAGAGGTTTTTGACTATTTGCTGTCCCCTTAGACCGAAGTATGCCGCTACTGAATTGATAAGCAGAGCGAAAAGTTATGGCCAGTCTTATCAGGCAATGAATATGTTCACCGCTTTAGCTTGCAATGGCAGCTCTTCCTCGAACGGGGTGCTTCTGGAATAAGCAGTTCTCAGCGCTCTTAAGACGTAAAACGAGATTTACACATACGTTCCAAGAAAGTTATTTACGAAGGTGCTGCTTGCGCATCTAAATTTACAGATACACACGGAAATGCTCGCCAAACTCCAGTGGCAGATGCTGCGTAACGGAAGAGTTACTGTTAAAATTCGTAGACTGTACTTTCCAAGAAGAGTGCGACAACGTCTTACCTCTATCCACATTCCTCCCCATAAATTAACAGACTATAAACTAAGAGGATTTAGGATTCTAAGGAGAATTAGCGACAGTCGTTTGTCCTGCACACTATTCTTGAATCGAATAGGCAAATTGGGGAAGGACACTTAGTAGAAGTAGCTACCGACACAAGCCACAGTGTGGACTGGGCGGTATATATGTACACTCCTGGAAATTGAAATAAGAACACCGTGAATTCATTGTCCCAGGAAGGGGAAACTTTATTGACACATTCCTGGGGTCAGATACATCACATGAACACACTGACAGAACCACAGGCACATAGAAACAGGCAACAGAGCATGCACAATGTCGGCACTAGTACAGTGTATATCCACCTTTCGCAGCAATGCAGGCCGCTATTCTCCCATGGAGACGATCATAGAGATACTGGATGTAGTCCTGTGGAACGGCTTGCCATGCCATTTCCACCTGGCGCCTCAGTTGGACCAGCGCTCGTGCTGGACGTGCAGACCGCGTGAGACGACGCTTCATCCAGTCCCAAACATGCTCAATGGGGGACAGATCCGGAGATCTTGCTGCCCAGGGTAGTTGACTTACACCTTCTAGAGCACGTTGGGTGGCACGGGATACATGCGGACGTGCATTGTCCTGTTGGAACAGCAAGTTCCCTTGCCGGTCTAGGAATGGTAGAACGATGGATTCGATGACGGTTTGGATGTACCGTGCACTATTCAGTGTCCCCTCGACGATCACCAGTGGTGTACGGCCAGTGTAGGAGATCGCTCCCCACACCATGATGCCGGGTGTTGGCCCTGTGTGCCTCGGTCGTATGCAGTCCTGATTGTGGCGCTCACCTGCACGGCGCCAAACACGCATACGACCAATATTGGCACCAAGGCAGAAGCGACTCTCATCGCTGAAGACGACACGTCTCCATTCGTCCCTCCATTCACGCCTGTCGCGACACCACTGGAGGCGGGCTGCACGATGTTGGGGCGTGAGCGGAAGACGGCCTAACGGTGTGCAGGACCGTAGCCCAGCTTCATGGAGACGGTTGCGAATGGTCCTCGCCGATACCCCAGGAGCAACAGTGTCCCTAATTTGCTGGGAAGTGGCGGTGCGGTCCCCTACGGCACTGCGTAGGATCCTACGGTCTTGGCGTGCATCCGTGCGTCGCTGCGGTCCGGTCCCAGGTCGACGGGCACGTGCACCTTCCGCCGACCACTGGCGACAACATCGATGTACTGTGGAGACCTCACGCCCCACGTGTTGAGCAATTCGGCGGTACGTCCACCCGGCCTCCCGCATGCCCACTATACGCCCTCGCTCAAAGTCCGTCAACTGCACATACGGTTCACGTCCACGCTGTCGCGGCATGCTACCAGTGTTAAAGACTGCGATGGAGCTCCGTATGTCACGGCAAACTGGCTGACACTGAACGGCGGCGGTGCACAAATGCTGCGCAGCTAGCCCCATTCGACGGCCAACACCGCGGTTCCTGGTGTGTCCGCTGTGCCGTGCGTGTGATCATTGCTTGTACAGCCCTCTCGCAGTGTCCGGAGCGAGTATGGTGGGTCTGACACACCGGTGTCAATGTGTTCTTTTTTCCATTTCCAGGAGTGTATGTAGATACGTTCGCTTTCTACATTTTACTTGCTTCTGTAAATGTTGGTATATACACTGAAGCGCAAAAAGAAACTGGTATAGGCAAGCTTACCCAAATACAGTGATATGTAAACAGGCAGAATACGGCGCTGCGGTAGGCAGTGCCTAAACTGATACAAGTGTCTGGCGCAGTTGTTAATCGGTTACTGCTGCTACAATGGCAGGTTATCAAGATTTAAGTGAGTGTGAACGTGGTGTCATAGTCGATGGGACACGGCATCGCCGAGGTAGCGTTGAACTGTCGATTTTCACATACGACCATTTCATGAATGTACCGTGAATATCAGAAACCCGGTAAAACATCAAAACCCCAACATCGCTGCGGCCGGAAAAAGATCCTGCAAGAACGGGACCGACGACGACCGAAGAGAATCGTTCAACGTGACAGAAGTGCAACCCTTCTGCAAACTGCTACAGATTTCAATGCTGGGTCATCAACGAGAGTGAGCGTCCGAAACATTTAACGAAAGATTATCGATATGGGCTTTCGCACCCGAAGGTCCACTCGTGTACCCTTGATGACTGCACGACACAAAGCTTTATGCCTCGCATGGGCCCGTCAACAATGACATTAGACTGTTGATGACTGGAAGCATGTTGCCTGGTCGAACGAGTCTCGTTTCAAATTGCATCGAGCCTATGAACGTGTACGGGTATGGAGACAACCTCATGAATCCATGGACCCTGCATGATAGTAGGGGACTGTTCAAGCTGGTGGAGGCTCTGTAATGGTGCGGGACGTGTGCAGTTGGAGTAATATGGGACGCCTGATACGTCTAGATACGACTCGGACAGGTGACACGTACATAAGCATCCTATCTGATCACCTGCAACCATTCACGTCCATTGTGCATTTCGACGGACTTGGACAATTTCAGCTGGACCATGCGACGCCCTGCACGTTCAGAATTGCTACAGAGCGGCTCTAGGAACACTCTTCTGAGTTTAAACACTTCCACTGGCCACCAAAGTGGGATGCCATGCAACGTGCCGTTCAGAAGAGATCTCCATCCCGTTTTACTCTTACGGATTTATGGACAGCTCTGCACGATTCATGGTGTCATTTCCCTCCAACACTACTTCAGACATTAGTCGAGTCGATGCCACGTCGTATTGCGACAGTTCTGCATACTCGCGTGGGCCCTACACGATATTAGATAGGTATACCAGTTTCTTTGGCTCTTCAGTGTACAGCGGCTCTGCTTAGTTCCCACATGAAATGTCTGACAAGAAAAGTTAAGCACCTAGACTACATGCTCAATGTCAACACAGCTTCTTACACGTACAAGCTATCCGCAGTCATGCAAATGATTGGCGTTGCAGTTGTCTGGGATATATAAAACAGCTACCAGAGGGCATTAACATTGTTCTTGTTTGGTGTTGTTGCCAGGCCTGGTAGGGTATGTAATGGGGCGTGGAGAGCGTCAGATGGTGAGTGATCACTGTGAATTACATGTAGATATCGCGTATTCGTGTGAGATAGCGTTATCATCATTTGACATGAGTATGAAATGGGCATCATGGTGCGTTTGCATCTGGCCGGCTTGTCGAATCGTGCAATATCTAGATTTGTGGGACATTTCAGATGTGTCATTGGCCCGATGTTTATATGAGAACGTGTGGGCAGACGTACTTGTCGTCAGGGCTCCAGTCGATCACGCCTGACCACCACAAGGAAGCAGCGCCGAATTGTGCACCAAGCACATCTGCGCCTGCCATCCGTGACAAGTAATGGAGTACCTGCGGCATTGTGTGACATCCGGCACCATTGGTCGGAGGCTTGGAGCAAGTGGACTATGGAAGTACCGTCCCAGACGCAAACTGTTTTTAACATCACAACACACACGACTTCGTCTGAAATGGTGTCGCGAACGGGAGGCATGGGTTGCTGGTGAGTGGAGTGGCACTGTATTCGGTGATGAATCGCCGTTCTGCACTACCACAGCTAACCATCGTCAGTGAGAAAGGTGGCGATTTGGGGAAAATTCCTAGTCTTTTAATGTTTTGAAGAGGCGAAGCGGTGTAACTGCTGGCGTTATGGTATGGGGAGCCACAGGGTATGATTTCGAGTCACGGCTGGCGGTGACTGAGGGAACACTTAACAGCACAACGATGTGTCACGGACATCCTGCGTGTTGCCTCCCTCACGACAGTGTCGTGGTGGCATTTCAACAGGACAATGCTCGCCCGTACATGGCACGTGACACTGTGACTTAATGCCTGATGTTCTTTATGTACTCGTACGGCAGTAAGATCTCCAGATCTGTGCCACGTACAATATGTGTGAACGTTAACTTCGTCGCAGTGCCGGTATTTAGGACATAAACCAGCAGTTACAAAGGCTGTGGGACATCTTGCCTCATGAAAGGATACAACGGCTCTGTCACACCTTTCCGTCGAATCAATGACCTCATCCAGGGCAGAGCGGTTGCAACGTCATAATAATGAGTTATCTGTAGATCTGTATCGATTTCTTAATCATTGAAATAACGTCACATCCTCTCACACAGCTGTGAAGTTTCGTTTCGTTTCCTTCTTACCTTCTGGGTGCTTCACATTTTTTTTGTCAGGCAGTGTAGATCGTTGCCTTGTGCAAGCCTTTCTGCTGGAAGTTTTTACAGGGACAAGTGTGTAAGATTTGTTAGTGATTGTAATGACAGCGTGTTGTGGCATGGCAGTCGGCCACGAGAAGTTAGACCGCCAAAGAGACGCGGGTGAAGAAGCCCACCGCCTTCTCGCGAGGCTGGCAGTCTACGCCCAAATTGTGTGCCTCTGCTCGAGCAGAGTTGACACATTATCACATGGTTCGTTGACCCGTTCTGGTTTCGTGAGCAATGTCACATCTCCTCAGTCTGCGGAGAGCCCTGAAAAGTATATCGCGAAACTAGCGCACAGCCTGATCTTTACCCGCCACACACCGTGAGGTGGCTTTGGGGAGAGCAGCTGCAGACGCAGCTGACCATTGTTATTCCAGTTTTGTGTAAAATGTTCCAGGTAGTAGTAAGTAGATTAGAATTCAACGTCCCGTCGACAACGAGACCGTTAGAGACGGCGCACAAGCTCAGATTACGGAAGGTTGGGGAAGGGTGTCGGCCGTGCCCTTTACAAAGGAACCATCCCGGCATTTGCCTTAAGTGGTTTGGGGAAATCACAGAAGTCCTAAAGCAGGACGACCGGGCAGTGATCTGAACTGTTGTCCTGCCAGTGCGAGTGCAGTGTACTGGTGAATGCACCATCTTGCGTGGTAAATGCAGTTGTTCAAAAAATGTTCAAATGTGTGTGAAATCTTATTGGACCTGACTGCTAAGGTCATCAGTCCCTAAGCTTACACACTACTTAACTTAAATTATCCTAAGGACAAACACACACACCCATGCCCGAGGGAGGACTCGAACCTCCACCGGGACCAGCCGCATAGTCCATGACTGCAGCGCCTAAGACCGCTCGATTAATCCCGCGCTGCTAATGCAGTTGTTGATCAAGCCGCATCACATTTCAGTATAAGCGGCAACTTTCAAAGAAACATTTGCACTCTTCATTCTCAGACCACGAAAGTGCGTCCCGTACATTGAGGCGATCTGACATATCATAGGCAGTGATTTTACAGGACTTTGTGTGTGTGGGGAGGGAGGGGAGGAGGGTGCGGAATTGATGGCGGGTTTTGTACGTACAAGTGCAGCAGACCTGCAGTGAAGGAAGTACAGTCCCTATTCAATCCCCTTTGTGCGGCATTGTTGGAGTGGCGGGGGAACAGAGACTGTCCCACCAACAACGCTCCCTTTCCTCATTAAGTTTTTTTTTTATTTATTTGTTTCTTTATTGGGCCCTTCCCTATACTCCATTGAGATTGCAGCGACTGTCCCTGTTAAGTCTACTGGTGCATATAGAAATTCCTACCTCTTTGTAACGGTAGAAACAACGTACGAAATGGGATAGTATTTTGATGTCTTCAAAGCATATCTTATGCCCTGCCGCAATGATATATACCACTGTCGCTGATGCTTTCGAATTTCTTAACTCGAAGTGCTGTTTATGTTCAACGCAGAGCACAGAATCTGCCGTACGTAATTTTCATGCCATTCACATCGAACGGTGACGCGGTTTGAACACACCCATTCTAAACTTAATGAGTCCTACGACAGCACCACGTGCCGAGATGAACTCATAGCAGTTTTTTATTTTTATCACTATGTACTTCAAAAAGTGAATGGGTATGCGATTGTCATGTTGTCTGGTAAACGGCATTCCGTATGGTCGGAAGCTGACTTAAGAAGCTGAAATAGCCATGAGTCCATGGCGTTCGCTTCATGTGCTAACGCTCAGACCCCAATGTGGCTGTGATGTCACGACGGATGGCCTCGACGCACACGGTCGTGCGTTGCTGGACAGGGCGTGCGCCAGGAAGATGACGTCACTCAACCAACGGCCGAAGAGCGCCGTTTGTGTAGAGCTCGGCGCAGCGCAGTGCGCGCCAAATGACTCACTCGCTCGCTGCTCATTAACCTCGCGCTGCTGAATTCATCACGCACGTAGCATTCTTTAGTGTTCGCCGCCTGTAGGTGTAACATAACACGCACTTCGTGAACGTCGCATTGAACACTAATGACGGCTGTGTACATGACATTAATCATCATTATCATCAACATCATCACAGCAGCAGCAGTAGCAGTTTAACATCAGTCATATGCATCCAGGTCGTTCCTGCATGTTTTCTGGCGTCACATGCCTACTAGTGCCGCCCATTAAGGAAGTCGGCTGTGCGTTTTCTTACCTATTGGAATCCAGAAACGTAATTTCTACAACTCCATCGACCAGAGAACACCAATAACAGCTAGCGGCTGTATTCCCATATTTCGCTCGCAAAGTGTATAAGGCTGTCGGAGTAGTTACTGAATGCCATAGGTACTTATTTTTGCCGCAGCAGACGCTTGCCATAGAAAAACGCAGCAAATACACTCCTCCGCAAGCTGCAGATCCAAAACAAGGCCCATGGAAGAATCGTATCATGTTCAGGCGAACTTAGCTAAGTACCTTATTGAAGCAGCCGTCCAGCTAAGTACCTCCTTGAAATAGTAGAAGAAGAGGGCTGGCAATGTAAAAAAAGATAGCTACGAGACTACGGGGAGACACGCACAACCGAGAAGAGTCAATTCAACATCTCGGACGCCCGAACGATGACCAAGAACACTCAACAGGCCCTTACAAGGGGAGGGAGCAGTTACTCGTGCTCTACAGGCGGAGTTTCATTTCAAATGGTTATTATTAACTTGTGTAGCTATCAGACTACAAATATACAGATCTGTGGTTCTGTCTTCAGACCGCTCAAAGTCTTTTCTCTGTAACTTATCACTTCCTTCACCACTGCCAAATGATTTGTAAATGTGAAAAATGCCAAGTCCGTTGAACTGTAGATCGTCGCTAGAAAAGTCGATTGAAAGGGCAAAGGAACACAAAGGCATACTACCCCAGTAGGATCATGGCTATTTAAAAACTGTAGTGCTCACATCAAGTTTCAGGTTGACCGATTTAAGATTTTTTATTATTGTCCTTCCAATCATCAGCAATCAGAATCACATAACAGGCTGCGACGCATAGTGGATTACTTCCTTCTCGCAACCAAAGCAATGTAATCACGCTCCAGTGTCAGTTTACTTGAAGGCACAGTTACGACAGGTGCGCTGTAGGTGCAAAAAAATTACTCTGTAAGAGTGTTACAAATGCAAACACTGTAACCTCGCAGGTACGCGTGCCAGCTCCTGGCATCCATTTGGTGCAGCTGTTGCTGGCACCTGTTCTTCCGGCAGGTGCACGATGCTGGTGAGCGGCGCCGTCGGATTCTGAAAACTTTTTGGCTCAACAACTGCAAAGACGCATGTGATTCATGTATCTCGCGCAGCTACCTCACTGTCACGAAAGAGAACAATCGGGGGGTTTTAGCATAAAAAAAACTAAACGAAAGTTGGAAGAAAGTGCAAAACAAAACTCCTACAGTAACTGAAGTGCTTGTTTACCACCGACGGCTTTCCGAGTAACTAAAAAACATCTGAGGTGATAACAGTGTTGAGACGCACCATTCTATAATTAGAAGGTAACAACGCCTGGCTCGAATCGGTCTGTACACCGTTAACATACTGGTGTATGCAGTACTAGATGTACCGGCATTTGTGAATCTAGTACGACCCTTCCCACCGGAGGTTCGAGTCCTCCCTCGGGCATGGATGTGAGTGTTGTTCTTAGGGTAAGTTAGTTTAAGTAGTGTGTTAGTCTAGGGACCGATGAGATAAGGAGTTTGGTCCCATAGGAATTCACACTCATTTTGTGAATCTAGTAGCCCGCTCTAGGCACAATGGAGCTTTACTGGGAAACAGCTGTCCAGCCTTACTAGGGTTGTCTACGGCGCACTCTTGAGTCTGTACCGGAATAATGAGTTGGGTTAAAGGGGGATGTTCAACGTTTGTGGCCACAGGCTGGTCAACTAGCGAAGTAATGTAACAGTAATATGCATAAATCTAAATAGATAGGAAGTTTAAGAGAACCGGCAGATACGTGGTCTGTTAAAAAAAATAGAAAAAGCTGACAGTTTTAAAAAAAATTGATCACCTTACTTGCCTCAAATGGCTCTGACCACTATGGGACATAAACGTCTGAGGTCATCAGTCGCCTAGAACTTAGAACTACTTAAAGCTAACTAACCTAAGGACATCACACACATCCATGCCCGAGGCAGGATTCGAACCTGCGGCCGTAGCGGTCGCGCAGTTCCAGACCGAAGCGCCTAGGACCGCTCTGTCACACCGGCCGGCGTTCATCTTATTTCTTTCAAAGGAGTCTCTCCTGCGGGACGTCAAACGCATTTTCTCTGGTGTTTCAGCAGATACTTGCAATTTCGTTTTTTCGACGTGTAGTTGGTGTGAGCTCAAAGAAATTCCGCTCAACGCGTGTTTTTATACGATGCCCAGCGTCTACGGAATGAGTGGGTTTGTTTCCCGTTCGAAACAAAATGATTTGTGAATCTAAATTTTAGGTGCCTATGTGTTAGAGCGCTTCCAGGTTAGTCCAGTCCGACACTTATTTTACTGATATGTATTAACAGAAACAGTAAAACACGAAGAGTGACCAGTGCAGGAGCAGCGACCGAGCAGCGCCGTAGCAGTCAGCGCGGACTGGGGCGGGGCTGCCGGTGCTGGGCTGCTGGTTATTCTTCGTGTTTCACTGTCCCTGTAATCACATATAGGTAAAACCAATATCTCAGTAGACGAATTTGGAAACACTCTGTGGAGCCGGCACGTAGAATTCCTCTTTAAAAATCATTTTGTTTGTAACGGGAAACAAGCTGACACTTTTCATCGACACTGGGCGTAGCATTAAAACAGCGATGAGCGGTATTTGTTTGGGCTGACTCCAGATACATGTTACAACAACGAAAGTGCAAATATCTGTCGAGACATCAGAGAAAATGTGACTGACAACTCCGTCGATTGTCATGCAGTTTATTTTCAATATCCTTCAGCCAGGCGACAAATCGTTTCTAACGACGATTAATTAGTGGACAGTGACAATGCTCCCTTTAAGCGACGATTTTAAGCTTAATAAGTAGCGAACTCATGTGCAGTCTGGTTCAAATGGCTCTGAGCACTATGGGACTTAACATCTATGGTCTTCAGTCCCCTAGAACTTAGAACTACTTAAACCTAACTAACCTAAGGACCTCACACAACACCCAGTCATCACGAGACAGAGAAAATCCCTGAACCCGCCAGGAATCGAACCCGGGAACCCGGCCGCGGGAAGCGAGAACGCTACCGCACGACCACGAGCTGCGGACTCCTCCCTCGGGCGTGGGTATGTGTGTTGTTCTTAGCGTTAGTTTAAATTAGATTAAGTACTGCGTAAGCCTAGGGACGGATGAATAAATCAGTTTGGTCCCGTAGGAACTTAGCCACAAAAACCGACAGACATTTACATTATAATCGGCCATTCCAGCGAGACCTCTCCTGGAATGTGCGTCAGCTGTGTGGGACAATGCTGCCGATACCCATATCGGCCGTCTCCAGGCGATCTAGCGCATCACTTGCACTGCACTCACTCCACGGACACGCTCCATCAACTAGCAGCCGTGCACCCGAGAACAGACCGGTACACGGATTGGTTCGACAGCTCTATGCAGCCTGCGCAAACTTCAACAAACAAATGCAGAATATGCTGCGCACCCACTGCAGCAAACCGAATAATAAAAAATGACGAAGCTCACAAAAAGTCACCCCACCCAAGAAAGTGAGGCACACCGCAACCCAACCCATCAAATGGTTCAAATGGGTCTCAGCACTATGGGACTTAACATCTGAGGTCATCAGTTCCCTACACTTAGAATTACTAAAACCTAACTAACCTAAGGACATCACACACACCCATGCCTGAGGCAGGATTCGAACCTGCGACCGTAGCAGCAGCGCGGTTCCGGACACAAGCGCCTAGAACCCAACCTATCGCTGGTAGGCAAAGTATTAAGTGCTGACACCATAAAACATTGCTCTCCCATGGAGAGTCCTTTGAAAAGGGGCAAGAGGAAGAGAAATGGAGGAACTTACAGTGTGGCGGTGACATTATCTGTGCTGCAGATACTAGACTTTGTTCAATCCTATTGGGAAAAACACCCGCTGAGAAAGCTCAGCGTTTGGCAGTCGAGCTTTGTGACGACTGTGGAAATAGCCCTATTTAGCATCAGTTATTTCGTTGTTATTCTAGTGTGAATGGCACAATGAGGCACTCTAACGCACGAAACGTCTTCACTATTTTTGCCAGTCAACCTCGTAAATCTTTAACTCGTGTAGATCATGTTTCAGGTGTAATTGAACATTCGCTTTCTCTGTCGTACCAGTAGTGTTACAGTAATCTTGTCGTTCGTACGTGCTGTGAAAATGTGTGAGGCTACTGCGCCGTTCTGCACTGAAGCACAGGCGCGCAAAACCGTTAAAGAGCAACGAGAAAAGATTTTGATTCATGTCTACGAGGTTTTACGAAAAAATAAATTGCTACCGATACGACAGATTTCAGAAATAACATATGAAAGTAACGGGTCTTCGTGTGTGAAGTGCATTAGCTGCACCTTCAGAAAACCCTAACTATCCGCTCGGTAGGAGGAGAAGACAACATTCGTGTGTATTAAGCACATGAGACGATTTTGTGGCCGGTGCTGTGCAGATTGCCAGCATCATGTTTCGACATCGCCTGCTTGTTCAAGTAGTTCCTCGCAAACGTTCGCGATGTTCCTCCAGCTGATCAGTCGTCAGAGAGAAACAAACTTCGCTGCATCTCGTTGCATGTCAACTTGTTCAGCTAAAGTCTCAAGAGATGAATTAGTTGAGAATCCAACGCTTTGTACAAGTTCTCCAGCATTCGGGAAACGGTCGAAGCGCCCCGATCCTCCATTTTATAATGGCGAGCTCCAGCAATTGAGGTTGAAGGGTTTCCTCGTCGACGGTAAGCTTCGATTGTTTGACGACCACCTAGTAATCGCTACAGCCATTCTGGCACTGCATTCGTCACGGAGCATCAAATCCATACGCATTTCTTCAAAAGTAGAAACGTACTTCACAATTATTTCCCCTTTTCCACGTAAAATTTGACTCTTTCGTTGTTCCCGTCAATCGACACAGGAAGAATCCTCACGAACACTGTAACGATTCTCAGTGTTTAAATAACAGTGACACGAAAGCCGAACGACATATCGACAATGTGAAACAATTTGAATAACCAGATAGCTGCTTCTGGACATCTCATTGCAGCGGAATAAAATAATCAGTTACGTTTTAAAAAGATTTTGTCATTCCTGAAAACCCCCTTCCAAGTATAGGTCTTTGAGAGAGATTTTTGAATACTGTTTAACCCACTACTGGCACCATGAAGATAAAATGGACTAATAACAATGAGGAGATCGCATATACCCATCCAGTGTATCCTTATATCATCCGCGAATAAAATGGAATAAAAATCTCAGATCCCCGTTGTAGCAAAAAATACGCTTTTACACATTGTACAGCGTTTTTGAAACTGAATTTAAGCGTTTTGTTTATATTCCTAACCTCGTCTGTCTTTCTTTTCAGGTGGGTCCTGATTACTTTCTGTAGTTACAACGGCGCACACTAATGATGCTACAACAGTGAGGCGTAGATCTTAGAACAGGAAATGAACTGTAAGGTAAGTTATACTAATCCGATGTTTGTGTTCGACGCCACACTGTCTTAAGAGATACTGAATTAGATGCTGTTCAAAAAATGGCTCTGAGCACTATGGGACTTAACAGCTGTGGTCATCAGTCCCCTAGAACTTAGAACTACTTAAACCTAACTAACCTAAGGACATCACACACATCCATGCCCGAGGCAGGATTCGAACCTTCGACCGTAGCAGTCGCACGGTTCCGGTCTGCGCGCCTAGAACCGCGAGACCACCGCGGCCGGCTTAGATGCTGTTGTTCACGAGTTGTTTATTAGTTGTTTATTAACTTAAAATGCTGTCAGTAAAGTAATCTACACTGTACGGAGGGATGTCTTATTTACCATTACATTCAACTGCAATTCATTACAAACCAGATATCAGATGAATATATTACTGCAATAAGAATATAATAGGGTGGGTTCTTACGGAATATACAAGGTGATTCAGTTGCCTCGACCGCTGTCGTTTTATGCAACACGTAATGGTACAGCTGTCTGTTATAAACCACGCGCGAGATTTTCATGTCCTCTCGCTCGCTACGCGCAAACTATTACTCCTACATAAAAAATTAGCCCGACTTTTTTTTTAGGAAGTTAACGTAGTAAAAGTTTGTACTGGGACACGTTTTCGCTGGAGGCCACGGTTTTAGAGTTAGTCAAGAAAAACGTACGGAAGTGACCTGTAAACGTACCTCCATCCCACACTCATCCTTCACCAGTCGGTTTTTCTAGTATGTTGTTCGTGGCACTCCTTCCTACCACTGTACAAAAATTTCCAACTACACTAACTATTCCCGACATTCGACCCTTTTTGGTCTATTGATTAGGCTAGCAACATAGTCGGCTAATTCGTTAGCCCTTTTCATTTAAACATGTCCGTGAGGACAGTGAAAGGAAAACGACCTTTGTAAGCGTTACGCTAAAACTAATTACGCTGACAATTCGATCTAAACCTAATGCTTACAAGCACAGGATTTTGGTAACCTGAAGGCCTGACGAATACAACGATGTGCTTGTATATCGTATGCTGTTAACATTAAAAAAAAGTTAGGTAAAATTTACACAAATTTTACGATTTGCAAGTGCTCAATGAAGCCGGTTATGTAATAAGGCTAGTCGGTGAAGATCTAAAGATATCGAATTTGAGAAATAAGTCGTGCAGTCGCAAGTATTTGTGCAGTGGTAGGAGGGAGTGCCATGAACAAAACAACATACTAGAAATCCTGACCGGTGGGGGCTGTGTGTGGGAGTGGGGCTGCATTTGAAGGACTCTTTCGTACATTTTTCTTGAATAACTCTAAAGCTGTGGCGTCTAGCGAAAACGTATCCCACAGTGAGTTTAACTGCATTAGATTTCCTCCAATAAGGTCCCGTTTATTTTTCCTGTGTGACTAATAGTTTGCGCGCAGTGAGGGCGAGAATATGAAAATTTCGCGCGTCGTTTCTAAAGGCTAACTATAACACTGCAGGTTGCATAAGACGAACAGCGTCAGGGGCAGCTAAATCACCCTGCATGATACGCCGCTTTGAGATGCTACAGGCGGATCTCATCTGTATATCTGAACGAAACACAGAGTTACGAAAAGAATCTGTAACTTTAAGGTTCGCTACCAAGTCTACAACTCTTTTGGCGGTTAATAAATGAAGGGGAGGTAGGAACTACTCAGTAGGAGCTAACTAAATGTGACATAAAAATAAATGGAGTATCATTGGTGGTATGTTAATGAAGTTGTCAATCAGACCTGCTGCTGTGTTATTTCCTCTCTCTACCTGCAGATAAGTATTTGCTTACCTGAAAAGATCTTCCTGTTTCCTTGACTGCATTAGAGATCGGAACCTACAGTAGTGGAAGAATTAGGGACGTGGAGAAAATTATATAAAAGAACGAGACAGGCAAAAATTCAATAAATTTTGATAAATTGTCTCAGTAAGACAAAGAAATAGGAGGCAGTCTTTACAGAGTGAAAAAAACATCAATCTGCAACGCCGGATTACGACACTGCTATGTAAGAAAAAATAGTAAGTTCAAAAGTGTGTGAATCTTATAGGACTTAACTGCTAAGGTCATCAGTCCCTAAGCTTACACACTATTTAACCTGAATTATCCTAAGGACAAACACACACACCCATGCCCGAGGGAGGACGAACCTCCGCCGGTATCATAGTAAGTTCAGATTGCAAATGATGATTAGTTTTATGTTAAGATAGCCGGCTTCAGTCGTACATGTTAGTTGGTGATGTGTGGAGTAGCTGAGCGGAGTCGTTGTTAAGCCGTCAGATGGCCTTCAGCACATACATAGGCTCCGCGCCGTGACTCCACACGTCACCAATGGAGACATCACTGGTCTGAAGGTGGCCTATGTATAACTGGAACCGATTAGCGCTGCATAAAACTAAACTCCATTTGCGGCCTGGACTGACTATTCTTTGTTGCGTTACAATACAGGATCGTTGACGTTCCAGTTATGACTTCAAGTATTATCGGCCTGTTCTCTACGAGGGAAAGACTTCATATAAAAAAATAATACAACTGATAAATGGAAAAGCTCATTCCAGCTCCCCGAGAATTCTAACTGGGCCAAACGGCGCATAAAACTACTCAGAGAAAAAGAGGCGAAACGCTGGTTGGCCATGAGATAATGGAGACACGTTGCAAAGGGCCAAGTGTGCGGCAAGCGTACCAAATCGGTCTCAGAGTGCTGTCTCCAGGCGGCTCCCAGTGTGGGCTGATGGTGCGGGTGAATGATTACTTGGCGCCGGGCGGTGTGGCCGAGCGGTTGTAGGCGCTTCCGTCTGGAACCGCGCGACCGCTACGGTCGCAGGTTCGAATCCTGCCTTGGGCATGGATGTGTGTGTCTGTGCTCATACTGCTCAGTTTTCTTCCTCATATAAGCTGATGTCAATATAAACTATAAGTGCTTCAGTAAAACCATATCGGTCGCTTCAGAAATTTATTTAGGCTGGCAAATAGTTTCGGTCGATAATTTAGACCGTCTGCATACGGTAAGCCCCATGATGGCGATTGGTGGCGGTGGACGGGGCAATACTGGTAAGAGCACAGACGTCAACCGAAACCAATCTAAACAAACTTCTGTTGTGATCGAGACTGTGTTACTGAATTGTAATATTTTATACCGATCGATGTTTAAGGTCCATTAACTGAATGATTTCTAAAATTTTATAAGTTCTTTATTTAAAAAATAAATAATTGGCTATTCGTCGGCCGGTGTGGCCGAGCGGTTCTAGACGCTTCAGTCTGGAACCGCGCGACCGCTAAGGTCGCAGGTTCGAATCCTGCCTCGGGCATGGATGTGTGTGATGTCCTTAAGTTAGTTCGGTTTAAGTAGTTCTAAGTTCTAAGGGACTGATGACCTCAAAAGTTAAGTCCCATAGTGCTCAGAGCCATTTGAACCATTTTTTGAACTGGCTATTCTTCTGGGACGGCAAACGAAATCATGTTCAGAAACGTTCGTCATTTCAGTTAGACTTATGCAAAAATAACAATCTGTAGTTCAGTACGGATACAATTCGCTCGAACGTGGTTTGGATGGGCAGTTTGGCACCAGCTGATCGGCACATTGTACATAGCGTCGCTCGCTGTGCGCGTAGCGTGGCTGTGACATTGCGCGTTAGGCTCGTTCGGCCAACGAAGAAAAGCACAGGACAAAGACATAGGAATAGCATTCGTCGGTATTTCTGTATATTCTTGTGGTATCTCCTCATTCCTCCTTGCACTTAATGTCTCGTGTTTACGTCACTAGCTTGGAAAGGGCTTCAGTTGCGTATTTGTACCCACCAGTAAAAAGTCTAGCAAAAGTCAGACATGCTGGACTTTTACATATTTGGACAGACAGGATGGCTAAAAGCCTGGTATCCCTACGCGCATGGTCACTTGGAGCGGTACCCGTATTATTCGTATACATCTTCTCAGAATGCGATTTACCTGCTGCCGCGATTAGACTTGGCACGTCTGACTCTAAGGTGATGAACGTCAGAAGATGCTGTAAACCGAGATGGCGGCAGACTTCTGCGCCAATCTTCGCGAACGTCCAACATAAGGAAGGCGAGGCGGGGAATTAAGTAAGAGTGGTGTGGAGAACGCCTCTTCGCTAATTTTATTACCCCTAGGTGATGTGCCAACGCTTACTAAACGGACCGTAGTGCACGCAGTCCATTTGTAGGTGAGGTTGTGCTGATCTCTCTTGCTACTTCCTTGTGATGGGGATAGGAGCGGAGGCGTCTTCCGAACTCTATAGCTGACTGTTCCATTATGGTGCTAGCTTGAGGGCGCCGAGAAGAGATATGTTTCTCTGCGACAGAATGAGCAAAGAGCAAATTTGAACCAAACGGATTCTCTTTTCTTGCAACAGCCCACGTCATTACGCGATTTTTTAATATTATTCTTAACAGATATCACAGAATTATTCCGACGTTATCATCCATCCGATGGTCCTCTACTTTTGCAACACATCGGTGGGTCTGGGATTTCTGATTTAACAGGTAAAACTGTTTTTCAGTTGAATTAATACGCACGCGTGCGACCCCTGTTTGCGGTCATTGGATTCGTAATTTCCTCTTTTGTCTGAATGTGCGATCAGATTTAAAATCAACTGATTCGATCTGTATTCCCTCTAATGGCTGGTAGTATTGGCTACCATAGTGAAATCAGCAATAGTAGATCCATGACAGCTACTAGTACTGTTGCGAAGTAACGACTACTCGCAAACAAAAAGAATAGTCGTCCATAGAGATGCGGCTACACTGAGGCGTTGCCGAGAGATGTATTCAAAATCGCGTTATATGATTGGTTAGGGTAGACGCGCAGAGCAGCCGCCCAAGCCCACTCTAATTGAAGAGGATTCTCTTTCGCCGACTGTATTATAGTGCTTCCCCATGTACCCGAAAGTCGTCCTGAAGAAGTCTATAGAAATACATTGAAAATAACCACTGCTGAAGCACAGTTATTACGAAAGTACAGCATTCATTGTTATGAACGAATTCTAAGTCATTTTTACTCCGTTTTTATTAGGTCTGAGTCTCGGACTATTTGCTCTAGGCAAATAAAGTTGCCAATAACACGGTTTCCACATTCCTGTTGCGTTCATCATAATGATTGTACTCGTTCGTACCGTAAGTATTTATGAGGCCAATTCACGTACAGTTACGTCCCTAATTTAATCGATTTTGGAGGGAAGAGAGGTAGAGGTCTGGGTCATTAGAGACGGAGTTCGAGAAGGATGAAGAAGGAAACCGCCTTCAACGTTTTCAAAGGAACCCTCTCGACTATTGCATTAAAATTTTGTGGGAATCACGGATAAACGTAATATGGATGGCCATCGTCCCAAATTAGACTCAAGTGTCTTACCACTGCACACCATCTCGATCGTTTAAGGATGTTGTAGATCTGCGTGAAAAAAGAGGAACACTGCGTCATTTTGACAGAGTGCTGTGGGAAAACAGACAAAGATTTGACGTACATTTAATGCCAGCACGAGACCGCTTAGCGTCCTTATGTTAAGAGTTACAGGTAAGCAACATGATACAGAGAGAACATCTGGACGTCATTATCCGTAGTCGGACCAGTGGTAGCTTACAGGCCAACTACGATCTGAAGCTGAGTGCTGCCTCTTGCCGTTTCGTTGCTGTGGGGAAGACTCCATGACAAAGAGAAATTCAGGTTGATAACTAAGGACTACGAGCCACCTTTGTTCCTACTTACCATCTTCGAATGTTTTAGAAATGGGTAGCGGGAGGGGGGGGGGGGAGGCAATGGTATGTCACTAATACCATTCACCGTATGGTGGTGTGCTGAGTACGTATGTCGATATGGAACGGAACATCAAACAGCAGCAATGCAAGTACGATCGAAACATGCCATCCGCCACCAGAACAATTGTTTTGCCTTAACCTTTTTGCTACCACTAGTACGTGTGTAATCCACAATAGGTCATCAGAGAACCAGTGGTAATTTGCTGCATGTCACTGCTGTGTGCCAGTGTCCAACTGCTAAAGGGAAGCCTGCTAATGGTTTGTAGAACAGTTATAATTAAAGCTTGCACCTGCAAGCTGAGCTGTCTCAGTTTCATACTTAACTCTCTGCTCTATCTCATCGAATATGTTAGCGCCTACAAATAAGCAATCCAGTGGACAGTTTTGGTGTGGCCGAGCGGTTCTAGGCGCTACAGTCTGGAACCGCGCGACCGCTACGGTCGCAGGTTCGAATCCTGCCTCGGGCATGGATGTGTGTGATGTCCTTAGGTTAGTTTGGTTTAAGTAGTTCTGAGTTCTAGGGGACCGATGACCTCAGATGTTGTCCCATAGTGCTCAGAATCATTTGAACTGCCTGCGCGCCTTGCGTAGTAGGAACCAGTTGCCCGCTCAGAGAGGGGCTTTTCCGCTTGGGAGGAGCCCCGCCAGCGCTATCAGCGGCGGCCAGGCGGTCTCGGCGATTTGCAACCCTGCTGACGTGTCGGCTCTGGCTTAGCTCAGCACAGCGCAGCACGGCGGCCGGAATAAGCCGGCAGTGCGAGGGCGGGCTCTTTCCGGCCCCGCGCTCCCAGACAGAGAGAGCTACGGCGGACTGAGGGCTCGGGATTCCGCTGTCTGCTTACGCAGCTTTGCCAGCCGTTTTGCCTCTGCTTCGCACACCCTGCCACGCTGTTGAAGCATGTTTGGAAACACGAGATTGCAAAACAGCTTGTGTTCGTAGAAGGTCCCAATCTTTACGTCGTATCTTGCGTAAGATCCTTTTTATTACTTTCTGTGAAAATATCTTAATTGAACGGGTGCTAGACTGCGATAAATTTCTTGAAAGATTTCAGTTTGCCGCATTTGCTGTTATTTTTAGGATTAAAATATCCTCTTACAGTGCTCACTTCTGCTTAGTTTCTGCTGTTTAGCCATTCTCAACAATAGAATATAACCCGTTAAAGGCACAAAGTTAAGATAGAGTCAACATAGCAAAATAAAATTTTCACTCTGCAGCGGAATGTGCACTGATATGAAACTTCTTGGCGGATTAAAACTGTGTGCCGGAATGAGACTCGTAATTTAGAAGGTGGGAGACGAGGTACTGGCAAAAGTAAGGCTGTGAGGACGGGTCATGAGTAATGCTTGGGTAGCGCAGTTGGTAGAGCACTCGCCCGCCAAAGGCAAAGACCCGGAGTAGGGCTGTTTATAAAATATCGGCGTATCGATATTTCTTCCAAAAATATCGATATATATACCGAAAATTTTATTTTCCTATATATCGAAATGGCAATACCGAGTGCCGATATTTTTATTACATGTTATATTTTTGTCTAGGTGAATATGGATTGGGGGGAAGAAATGAAAGAGGAAGCCGCCTGGTAAAATTTTGCACAGAGCACAACTTAATCATAGCTAACAGTTGGTTCAAGAATCATATAAGAAGGTTGTATACATGGAAGAAGCCTGGAGATACTGACAGGTTTGAGATAGATTATGTAATGGTAAGACTGAGATTTAGGAACCAGGTTTTAAATTGTAAGACATTTCCAGGAGCAGATGTGGACTCTGACCGCAATCTATTGGTTATGAACTGTAGATTAAAACTGAAGAAACTGCAAAAAGGTGGGAATTTGAGGAGATGGGACCTGGATAAACTGAAAGAACCAGAGGTTGTACAGAGTTTCAAGGAGAGCATAAGGGAACAATTGACAGGAACGGGGGAAAGAAATACAGTAGAAGAAGAATGGGTAGCTTTGAGGGATGAAGTAGTGAATGCAGCAGAGAATAAAGTAGGTAAAAAGACGAGGACTGCTAGAAATCCTTGGGTAAGAGAAGAAATATTGAACTTAATTGATGAAAGGAGAAAATATATAAATGCAGTAAATAAAACAGGCAAAAAGAAATACAAAAGTCTCAAAAATGAGATCGACAGGAAGTGCAAAATGGCTAAGCAGGGATGGCTAGAGGAAAAATGTAAGGATGTAGAGGCTTTTCTCACCAGGGGTAAGGTAGATACTGCCTACAAGAAAACTAAAGAGACCTTTGGAAAAAAGAGAACCACTTGTATGAATATCAAGAGCTCAGATGGAAACCCAGTTCTAAGCAAAGAAGGGAAAGCAGAAAGGTGGAAGGAGTATATAGAGGGTCTATACAAGGGCGATGTACTTGAAGACAATATTATGGAAATGGAAGAGGATGTAGATGAAGATGAAATGGGAGATATGATACTGCGTAAAGAGTTTGACAGAGCACTGAGTCGAAACAAGGCCCCGGGAGTAGATAACATTTCATTAGAACTACTGACAGCCTTGGGAGAGCCAGTCCTGACAAAACTCTACCATCTGGTGAGCAAGATATATGAGACAGGCGAAATACCGTCAGACTTCAAGAAGAATATAATAATTCCAATCCCAAAGAAGGCAGGTGTTGACAGATGTGAGAATTACCGAACTATCAGTTTAATAAGTCACGGCTACAAAATACTAACGCGAATTCTTTACAGACGAATGGAAAAACTAGTAGAAGCCGACCTCAGGGAAGATCAGTTTGGATTCCGTAGAAATATTGGAACACGTGAGGCAATACTGACCCTACGACTTATCTTAGAAGCTAGATTAAGGAAAGGCAAACCTACGTTTCTAGCATTTGTAGACTTAGAGAAAGCTTTTGACAATTTTGACTGGAATACTCTCTTTCAAATTCTGAAGGTGGCAGGGCTAAAATACAGGGAGCGAAAGGCTATTTACAATTTCTACAGAAACCAGATGGCAGTTATAAGAGTCGAGGGACACGAAAGGGAAGCAGTGGTTGGGAAGGGAGTGAGACAGGGTTGTAGCCTCTCCCCAATGTTATTCAATCTGTATATTGAGCAAGCAGTAAAGGAAACAAAAGAAAAATTCAGAGTAGGTATTAAAATCCATGGAGAAGAAATGAAAACTTTGAGGTTCGCCGATGACATTGTAATTCTGTCAGAGACAGCAAAGGACTTGGAAGAGCAGTTGAACGGAATGGACAGTGTCCTGAAAGGAGTATATAAGATGAACATCAACAAAAGCAAAACGAGGATAATGGAATGTAGTCAAATTAAGTTGGGTGGTGCTGAGGGAATTAGATTAGGAAATGAGACACTTAAAGTAGTAAAGGAGTTTTGCTATTTGGGGAGCAAAATAACTGATGATGGTCGAAGTAGAGAGGATATAAAATGTAGACTGGCAATGGCAAGGAAAGCGTTTCTGAAGAAGAGAAATTTGTTAACATCGAGTATAGATTTAATTGTCAGGAAGTCGTTTCTGAAAGTATTTGTATGGAGCGTAGCCATGTATGGAAGTGAAACATGGACGATAAACAGTTTGGGCAAGAAGAAAATAGAAGCTTTTGAAACGTGGTGCTACAGAAGAATGCTGAAGATTAGATGGGTAGATCACATAACTAATGAGGAGGTATTGAATAGGATTGGGGAGAAGAGAAATTTGTGGCACAACTTGATTAGAATAAGGGATCGGTTGGTAGGATATGTTCTGAGGCATCAAGGGATTACCAATTTAGTATTGGAGGACAGCGTGGAGGGTAAAAATCGTAGAGGGAGACCAAGAGATGAATACACTAAGCAGATTCAGAAGGATGTAGGTTGGAGTAGTTAATGGGAGATGAAGAAGCTTGCACAGGATAGAGTAGCATGGAGAGCTGCATCAAACCAGTCTCAGGTCTGAAGACCACAACAACAACAACAACATATTTTTGTCGCAATTTTCGGTAAATATTTGAAATTCTTTTAAAATTGTAGTAGAACATCATTTTACTTTTACTGAGTGAAGGAGGCGTACTACTTTTTCATCACGTCCAGTCTTTCTGTTTGACTGTGTGAAACAAGTATAGGTGGTGCAAAGTAGTAGTCCCATTGCCCTGGGGGTGGCATTGTGAATGGAATACCACGATTTCCGATGTGAAGAAATAGCACACCAGTTGCGTTTAAAACCAATTTTTAAAGCAGCTGGTGTGCTATTTCTTCACATCGGCATCCCTTAAAAACAATTGCAGTAAATGATGGACAAAAATCTAAATGACAAGATTGCTCTTCGCGGTGAAAGGAGACACGCGAGGGGAAATGCTGACGTAATCGGCGCTTGGCGCTGCTAGCAGAAACACCAACGTTTAGCTTCACCAACCAATTTTGACAATACAACTGCTAGTTCGCTATCAGAAATGAAGAAAAAAACCAAGGAAGTCGACATGAAGTGTCCCGGACAAATCCGATATGTGACGAAACCGAAAGACGGACCCACCGGACACCTTTTATTGTGCCACTTACATGTAGTCACCATTGTTAGCAAAGTGATATATCGCCAAGCGTAAATATTTATCGTCTTCCTTTCAATCCTTTCTCTAGGGGGGACAAGCAAGCTTCTAGCTTGTTGATATACAGATTATCTAATAATAAATCAATACTTAAATATACAGCTCTAAAACTGGTAGTATATTTACAACATGCAGCCGGTATTTTTACCGGTCGATTTAACGAAACCTTTTTTTGACATATCGAGGGCCGATACCGATTTTTTTAAAAAAAATCAACAGACCTAGTCCGGAGTTCGAATCCTAGTCTGCCACGAAGTTTTAATCTCCCAGGAAGTTCGACAGCGTAGTTGTCTACATCACATAGCTTTGGAAGTAGGGGCTAGAGCTTTTGGCCTCACTTTTAATCTATAAAGATGAAGTTGCATACGACGGTCACTTAAAAGTGTAAGTTTGTACTCGATGGTTCAGTCCTAACAATAACTATCACATCGAGGTTATTCCGGGAATGTACCTGTCACTACCGTCAAAGACAGCAGGCTAATATTTTGGGAAGGTATTGTATTCGAATTGCACATAGCAAAAAATTCGCTTACTTGTTATTTCCTTCTGTTATTTATATTTGCCTAACACATTTCCGTATATTTACAATACGTTCCTTTAAAAAAAATAAAAATAAAAATAAAAAATATCTGATTTTTGCATAGACGTGAATCTCAACTTTTTGTTCATTTTTTAAAAAATTTCGTTATTCATACTGAAGTTAATAAGCTAATCCGTTATATCATACTAGTAAATGAAACAGAAATTTCAGCCAATGGAATAATAAACCCTAATACTGCGTTATAGGGTTTTGATTTGAAAAATATTCTAACTTACAACTTTTCCGGGTTGTTCGCCTTAATTTAGGGTTCTAAACGGTCGTAGGTTCGAATCCTGCCTCGGGCATGGATGTGTGTGATGTCCTTAGGTTAGTTAGGTTTAAGTAGTTCTAAGTTCTAGGGGACTGATGACCACAAAGTTAAGTCCCATAGTGCTCAGAGCCATTTGAACCATTTTTTTTTTAGGGTTCTAAAGAACCTAAGCAAAGCTCTGCTTGCTAGTGCAAACTTGTGTCGAGGTGTCACACTGACCTCTTCCCAAGCTATACACGCATCAGCTGGCGTGGCGTAATTCCACTTGCAACCTTGCATCCAGATGTTAAATCATACGCCAACCTGCGATTCTACTTCTGTTTATTTCAGTGAAAAAAAATTATCGGAACCGTACACAATGATGTATATAGGAAAAGGAGTTCAACAATTAATTTTCAACTAAATATCTTCAATGATTTTTTAAATAACACAAAATGTATTGCAGATCAATACTTTCTGCTGCAAAAACCAGTACTTCGTTAATATGTAATTAGAAAGTGTGTGGAGCGAATAGTAAGTGTAGGTGAAGAATGAATCTTGAATGTGTGAGCGATTAAATATGTCGGAGCGTGTGCATAATGTTGCACACGTAACAGTGAGTAGAAGTTAAAATGTAAAAGCAACCAGTACCATCATGCGGAAAGTAATATCTTTGCACCTATCTTTGACATGTAAAGATACTGTTACCTGGCATTTATTGAGATCATATTTTGGCAGCAGACCTCAATTTCATTTAAGACCTATGATTGGTCAGATAGGGGGTTCAAATGGTTCAAATGGCTCTGAGCACTATGGGACTCAACTGCTGTGGTCATCAGTCCCCTAGAACTTAGAACTACTTAAACCTAAGTAACCTAAGGACATCACACACATCCATGCCCGAGGCAGGATTCGAACCTGCGACCGTAGCAGTCGCACGGTTCCGGACTGCGCGCCTAGAACCGCGAGACCACCGCGGCCGGCAGATAGGGTTCAAATGGTTCAAATGGCTCTGAGCACTATGGGACTCAACTGCTGTGGTCATCAGTCCCCTAGAACTTAGAACTTAGAACTACTTAAACCTAACTAACCTAAGGACATCACACACATCCATGCCCGAGGCAGGATTCGAACCTGCGACCGTAGCAGTCGCGCGGTTCCGGACTGCGCGCCTAGAACCGCGAGACCACCACGGCCGGCCGGCAGATAGGGGGTCGACCTAGTTATAAGAGAACATAAACTATGACTGAGCATAACTGGGATTAGCCAATCAGAAGAGAACGTGTTCCAGCGAACTATAGCCGGAAAATGTACAGCGCACGCTGAAGTACCGAGGGGGGATGGTGGTCTGCTCACCAGATTTAGGTTAAGTGTGCAGTGACTCTTGGCAATTTCAGTATTACGAGTTGTTGTTCGCTGAAAATTGTGTGGTTTTTGTGGGAGCAATATGGCCACGGGGATTATAAAGTGGACATGTGCAATGATATCCGATTTGGATGATGAGTGTAGGGATTTATTTGGGTGAAGTGGTACTTGCTTATTTTACTATGTTTCGTAGCACTACGTAGCGTGTTAGGCAGACTTTTAGACATCGTATAGACACTGTGTAGTATTTTGATGGGTAGAAGAAACTGCTGAATATTGTATGACATTTGGACTGTTAGTAGCCGACAGGGGTGGCCAAGCGGTTAAAGGCGCTACAGTCTGGAACCGCGCGACCGCTACGGTCGCAGGTTCGAATCCTGCCTCTGGCATGGATGTGTGTGATGTCCTTAGGTTAGTTAGGTTTAAGTAGTTCTAAGTTATAGGGGATTGATGACCTTAGAAGTTAAGTCCCATAGTGCTCAGAGGCATTTGAACCATTTTTTGGACCGTTGTTAAAGTAACTCTGTCATGATTTCTTAACGTAAGTTATTGGGTTCGACATCGATACTGTCTTTTAGTGTGAGCGTCGCGTGAATAATCTGAAGAGAGTAAGAAACATGAAAAGTGCGTCAGGAACTTGTTCTAGTAGTTATAGTATGGATCTGTTAGTATTTTTTGTGAGTTAACTATTTGAAAATAGAAATCAGGTTTTTTTGCAAAGAACTTACATCTAATCCCAAGGAGTTGATAGAATTTTCTGCAGTTTAATAGGAAACACAATGAATGCAGTATGGGGACACATGAAATTGAGAAGAACCTAACCCCAAGGTGCTGAAAAGAGTTTCTACAAATTAATAGTAAACATAATGCAGTCTAGGGACACACGTAAATGTAATCAGGTTATCGCAGCTTGTCTTACCTGAGGTACTTCGTGTGTCGCCTTCGATAAGGCAGCGGAATGTGTAGAAATTCCGTAGTACTTATATGAAACATTACTGCCGAATTGACATGAGTGCTTTACACGGTAGTACTAATCGTTGGATTTTCCATGCCTTCGTCTGACTCTGAACCGACATACTCAATTCATGCAATGAGAACCGGGTTGAAATTTGACATTTTTTACAGGTACAGAGAAATACGAAAGTTTTGTTAACTGCCAGAAAAAAAACTGTGACTGAAAGGACTGGAACTTTAGGCTTCGTTTTGGACGTTTGGCCACTGAACTACTAAACTAGTAAGATACTTATAAGAATGGTAGGCCCTAATTTTTCAAGAGGGCTATATAAGTAAGGGATCGGCACTACGAGGGTGGAACACAGGCATAGCACTGCCCATACGACGGTGGTAACACGAATTGGTGCTGAGCAAGCCGTAATGTTGCGCCTGCCCATCCTCTGTGAAGTTAGCACGAATTAAAGCTGACGTGTTCGCACGCTTTGCGACATTCCACTCCCACCGCCCATCAGGACGTGCCAAGAACGTTCCTAGTATCCAGTCAGAGAGGACTGTGTTTCACGACTTGCACTCCTAATCATGCATCACCTCTTTATCAAACTATTCTGTTTGCTGTTTGACATAGCCTTGTACTTTTATGATTACTACAGTCAAGAACAGTGTGGAAACTACGTGAAGAACAAGCTGAATAGACAGCTGACGTTTTGCTTCGGAATGTGACACCAAGTATTGACACTGAATTTTATTTGGCAAGTTCTGAGTGAGCTTCCACTGTTAGCTAATAACGTATATGTAGAATCTCTGTTTTCTAAAGCTTTTGTTGTTAATTACGGTGTCCGAAGATGGCAAGAGCCGAAGCATATGATGTAAGATAGTATAATAAAAAAGCTATAAGCGATCCGGAAAGAACTCGTTCTGTACCTGGATCACATTCTTGTTTCACAAGCCAGCATGCTGTGCGTAAAGTTGTGCGAACGGATCTGCAAGGGGCAGTCAGATGAAAACGAACACCTGTTACATCAGGAGTATAGAATAGTCATTCAGAAGTAATCACCACACGCTTCAGACATTTATCCCCCTGGGACATTTATCCCGATGTTTTATAATCAAACGGTACCGAGGATGTTAGTGTTTCCTAACCAAATCGTCGCAGCATAGCTTTCGTCGGGTTGGTATGCAGGGTTGGGCGTTAACGTGTAACTTACCGGAACTTGTGTAAATAGCTCTGGATTTCTTGGATGGTGGAGATATGAGATGTCGCCACTGTTCACTTTGTCGTTTGGCTCAAAGTGTTGGCACCACGTAAGGTCATAATGACCTTCCCCTTCGATTGCAGGGTCTTCTGCTCGTCGAGTCAAAATGCCCAAGAATGCTGTCGGACGGAATCATCCTGTTGCACGATAACCCCCGTCCACGCACTGCCAGTCGACATCTGCATCTACATCTACATGTTTAGTCTGATATTCCTAATTAAGTGCCTGGCTGACGAAGGCTGCGCTGGACTGATTTGGTTGGTGGGAAACACTGCGACTTACTCCGTACGTCGGAGATATTTCACAGTGTGATTTTCACATATTTGGCGACCTGAAGAAAGACATGCGTGAATGTCGGTCTCGGTCGGACTAGGAATGGGAACAGCGGGTGCGGTTGTGGATCCACCAGCTGCCGACTGCGAAACGGGAATTGATTATCTCGTCTCCCAGTGGGATAAATGTCTTAATGCGAGTGGTGATTACTTTGGAATGGAACCATTTCATGGTCCCTTTGTGACAGCTGTTCGATTTTCATTTGACTGCCCCTCAAATCAATAAAAACTGTCGCGTTCGTCATAGTGGAGCTATACTCAGTAGAAAGAAACAAACCCTTTCAATAAATAGACTTCATTAACATTGTACGCAAATGAGGGATAATAATAAATATTACAACCCGAGTGGAAAAATATTTGAGTTAAGACCCCTTCCTAATGACATCATAATGTCATGTTATATGTAGTGTTTTATTCCAATTAGTCTACACTACCACCTCCTACAATATATACAGTTCCTCCTAGTGTACCGCCGTGTGATGTACATTTCCCGCCATGATAGTAGCTGCCTGACAGTGCGGATATGGTAGGTTAACGAAAGTTTAAATTTACATTCCCGCCTCTGTGACGTGTTAATTGTTGACGAGCCTACCGTCGTAGCTGGTACGCGAGTACTCGGTTTCGGACTGTATGTGACAGTAAGACTTTTACAAGAGGATGTCTTAATACATATCTCAGCCTGAGTGGAAAAATTTGTTTTACTTGCTTTGTACTTAACGTGCCTCATGCACACTTGTGCAATGGATCTCGATACGCAGGTAGACAGATCGTCTCCTTGCAATGGAAAAAATTATCATCACGCCTATAACCAACAGGAGAGGTGATCTACCGTTTTTAATATGCACCGCCGGCCGCGGTGGTCTCGCGGTTCTAGGAGCGCAGTCCGGAACCGTGTGACTGCTACGGTCGCACGTTCGAATCCTGCCTCGGACATGGATGTGTGTGATGTCCTTAGGTTAGTTAGGTTTAAGTAGTTCTAAGTTCTAGGGGACTTATGACCACAGCTGTTAAGTCCCATAGTGCTCAGAGCCATTTGAACCATTTTTTTAAATGTGCACCATTGTTCTACGCTAAATCTCAAGTCGCAGTGTATTATCAAAATTTTTGCTTTGCATCTGAAGTGTCTATGACCACTGTAAAATCTAATCCGATTTTGGATCATTACATCCTGTAGATGTTGATAATTGTTTAATAAAAGGTAGCAACCTACATTTGTAGTCACATTAGTTCAAATTATATTCTTAAACAATATATTTTTTTACTGTCAATTAAATGGAGCTACATTGGAAAACTTATCGGCATTCTTTTTACCTGGCTAAGTTCGGACTCTCGGGCAGTGAGTTTTTATTTAACCTTAGCCGTGTCCTTCTCGATAATTTCTTAATCAACGACTCTTTAATGAGTTGTCCCTTCCGAATTAGCAATTAGGCAGAGAAATTACTGGGCCCGTGTCGATGGCGGCTTTAATGAGGGGCGACGCGCGACTCTTAAAGGCGGCTGTTGATAACCTCCGGACATCGCGTTATATCGATATAAATGAACCCTAAAATTGGGCAGAGGTTGCAGGAGAAGCAATGCACACTCAAAAGGCAAGAGGAAATAAGAATCGGAAACGAGGATACCGATACAGTAATTTGAATGGAAATCGTGTTTATTGTCATGAGCTGGATCACATCACTCAGGTTCAGATCTTGCATATGTGGATACATATCTGAGTGAGGAGCAACATATGAATATCCTCAGTAGTGGCCAAAATGGTGGAAAATCTCAATTTGAATGGTCCAGTATCCCAAATAAAGCGAGAGTGTAGAGAAAACAGTGCTATAAACATTGACTGAGAGTTTCATTACAAAGGCGCGAAAAATTCACTTCGTTCTCTCAAATGTTCCTTGGGTCGTTTTATACACGGAAACAGGCAGCTACGACTCTTAAGAAGCAGTCGCTCTTAATTTTCTATGAGAGTTTCACAGACCAACGACTTCACGAACGACATAGGAAAAACGTGTTTGCGTTAGGCTCGCAATTTCGCTTGTTAAGGGGTAGAACCCCCCCCCCCCCCCCCCCCCTTTCCATCCAACGACAAAGGTAACCACTTGCACACTTGAGATTTTTCCGCGCTGTCTCACCCACGCATGTAGAGGAGTCAGTGGCTGTGTCGTCTAGTTCCTTACAAAGAAACAGTGCTTAATTATTCGATTAATAATGTTTTCAATGACGTAATCATACGGGAGGCAACACTAGAAATCCAATCACAAGCGATCCGCGGGCCACTTACGTGATAATTAACAAGTCGCAAAACTTGAAATACAAATTGTATATTCAATTTTTCTTGGTTTTCTGAACTCGCAAATGTGTCCTAAATACAAACCAATTGGTTATTGAGGGTACAGTAAATAGTTAAAGTACAGAGCAGTTACATTCAAATTGGAGCCGCAGGTACACCACTTGAGTCGGAGACCTTTTTCTTCGTGAGGCACCCTCTTGATACCACCACAAAATGTCCAACTGAGGCTTCATGGAGTCATATACATCCACCCCATGCTCCCCTTTTCAACAACTTTTTTCTGGAGGAGGCATTTCACTTCCCTATGTTTCCTCAGAGGCAATAAAACGTCGGAGAGCTGATCTCAGGACCCCATTTCCCATTCGGTTGCAGCTTTCAGGCGAATCTCATTCGGATGAAGGTTTGCGATAATGTTGTGTGTGTGAATTTGTAAGGGACCAAACTGCTGAGGTCATCGGTCCCTAAACTTACACATCACTTAAAATTAATTTATGCTAAGGACAACACACACCCATGCCCGCGGGAGGACTCGAACCTCCGGTGGGAGGAGCCACGCAATCCGTGACATGGCGCCTCAAACCGCGTGGGCACTCCGCGCGGCCATAATGTTGTCAAATCGTTAGTACGAAGGGCACCGCCATCTTAGTTAACATGAGCTGATTTCCATTACTTTAGAATCAGTCGTGTATAAAATCACATCTTTAGAAATCCTTAAGAGTATAAATTACCGCCGTAATTAAGTGCCCAAGCAACTTTCTTTGCGAACTGTCTGCACACCACCCACCGATGCTGACTGGACAGGAGAGGTCACGTTTACCGTCGTTTCTCCTATCTCTCATGGTAAACAGCAGTATCTTTTGTTCTGTCTTTTTCTTAAGATGGATTCACTAGTTACAACACTCTAGGCCCTAGGGGTTGAACGAACCTTTATTTTTTGTTCAGTTGTTTTTCCTTTGTAACTTTTAAGTCCAGTCGGGGAATGGCTGTCCGACGAGTAATCTGGAATTTTGGACTGATGTCGTCGCATGCTGTAATAAGGCTACCTCGCATTCAGATATTTTTATGGTAAAATATGCAATTGTTCTGTTGATGTACTGCTTGTCTGCTGCGTGTTTGTGGCCTTCCCCTGTCCCTTATTATATAACTTCTTCTGTCAGGAACTCCTGGTGTAGGTTCGATCTCTGTTGAGCCAAATTGAGGGTACAGAAGATCTGCAAGTAAGATATCTTTTATCTGCTGATTGCAGTTACGAAAGCTAATTCAGTTGATTATTGTCACCAATAGCTTCAATTAATATGAAACTGTATGGTTCCAGAGACCTTGCCAAGTCTCAGACATCCATAATATATAATCGTTCACGCTACAAATTGGTCAGGCGAGCAGATCCTCATTGACGCTAATATTTAGTGGGATGGTAAAATGTCGCGTTGAAACCACGCGCACTAGCGGACAAGAGGTACAGTGTCCAAAAACTGTTGCAGCTCATCGCTAGTGGGCACTAGGTTAGGTACATTTAAAGGATGCAGGTAGCAAATGAAGGCCTATTAGTCGGTCATTTACAGATCATAAGTTTCTAGAGATTCGTTGCTGGTGATCAGAGTAGTGTGTTAGGATCTTGAATTACCAAACATGGCTCTTGCGTCTGTTGAATGCGGCCTAAACAGTAAACAAAGTAAAAAATATAAAATTTGGAATTTCCGTACGGCAGTATTGCGCTGGCAGAACTGAACTTCAGGTGGAGAGTCCTACTCAAACCTCTCAGTCTAACTGCTATTCCACCAACGTTATCCGCACGGTATGTGCATTTGACAGGCAGGTTGACGTGTGCATATTGATAAACCTTCTCCTAGATGAGCTAACACCATCTCAAAAACACTACTCTCCGAAAACGACTTCCTCCAGAATAATGCTCAGTTTTCAAAAAAAGACTTTCTCCAGGATAATGGTCAGTTACCTGTGGTCTTTTCTCGTAAGTTTCCATCGGTGGCAATACATTTCTTCCAATTAGGATGATGCCTGTTTCGAAATTTATCTTTGTACAGTCATTTACCACTGTGGCTGCTACATCCCGCTATACCATTTCGTTATTTAGCGCTACATTTATAAATCTGTACGAGGTCTTTTCTGAAGGTACTTGTCTGGGGTGTAACCATGTATGGAAGTGGAAAAATGGACGATAAACAGTTTAGACAAGAAGAGAATAGAAGCTTTTGAACTGTGCTGCTACAGAAGAATGCTGAAGTTTAGATTGGTAGATAACGTAACTAATGAACAGAGCTGGTGAGACTAGAAATTTGTGGCACAGCTTGACTAAAAGAGGGGATCGGTTGATAGGACACGTTCTGAGACATTAAGGTATCACATATTTAGTGTGTGTGTGTGTGTGTGTGTGTGTGTGTGTGTGTGTGTGTGTGTGTGTGTGTGTGTGTGTGGCGGAGGTGGGGGGGAGGGGGGAGGGGTCTTAGAGGGAGACTAGGAGTAAGCAGATTCAGAAGGATGTAGGTTGCAGTCTTTATTTGGAGATGAAGAGGCTTGCACAGGTTCGAGTAGCATGGAGAGCTCTATCAAACCAGTCTTCGGACAAAGAGCACAACAACAACATGAGACTACGAGAAACCCAGAAAAAGTGATATATCATTACCGAGATTGTAATAAAAATCTAAAGTAGTCTCTGAGTAAAATAAAAGGAAAGGTGTCGCCATGGATTTTTCAGGGTAATACATGTGCAAAGCGGGCAGTTGGTCTCCAAAGCGAGTGCGATTGTAGTCGTAGTACGAGATAGTGAAGTGACCAGTGACGAAATAATGCATTTGGAGATCATACTTCCATGATGAGGTGTCCACATCGGCGGCAACATACGCATTTAAGGATTACCGAAATGGCAAAAAGAACCTGAAACGTGCGAGTAGGACTCGCACTCTGAGGGTTCCACACGAACTTAATTATATACGCCTATGTAGATGGTTCATCTATAAGTTTTGATGAGAGAGGTTGCTAGTATCAAAATAGTAACATCTTTTGATTGCGTTAACTTAGAAGCATAAGTTGTTTACGCAGCTAAGGGACCATATACCTTAGTATTTGTCAAAAGATTTCAGAGGCACTTTGTCACGGTCCTCCATCGGAGGTTCGAGTCCTCCCTCAGGGTGTGTGTGTCGTCCTTAGAGTTAGTTTGTTTAGGTTAGATTGAGTAGTGCGTAAGCTTAGGGACTGATGACCTCAGCAGTTTGGTCCCATAAGACCTAACCACAAATTTCCAAATTTTTTCAGTTTGTTACTTCTACTCGTTCCTGACAAAAACTGGTCTTGACTGACAGACACACGAACAACGATTTGATCCTGTAAGGATTCCCTTTTTACTTGTTGAGGTACGGTACCCTGAAAAAGAACTTGTTACCGTATTTGATGTAGGTAATGCATTTAGGTTTAGGTAACTATACTTTTGTATTATACTGCTAATAACGGTAGCTCAGTTTACTGTGCAAAAGTTTGTTGTAGTACTATATAGCATAACGTATAGATTTTCAGAATTCGAGCCACAAGTGCGAGACATCATGAAAACTCTTCCTCTACATCCGAAGGACTCCTGTGATTTCACACTTCGCTGACTGGAGCTATATAATGTTGTAGGAAATCTGTAGCTGAAATGACTAATTTCTACATCTTCAAAGGAAAAACTTTGTTAGGAAATACAAATACAAACGCTGGTTAGTTGCAGAAAGCGGCACCATGCGAAAGAGAAAGCCCTTGGGATCGTCCAGAAATAGAGATGGAGGGGCGCCAGTTGTGTGTGGAGTTCCTCAGGGCGTGGCCACACATCGTGGAGCTTATTTCTGCCAGATCAGGCCTGTCTGGGAGAAAGGGCCTTTTTTGTTATTGGAGTCACCTGGACTCTACAACCATCAACATAGTACCGTACATGGTGTACCTGAGCATTTCAAAAATTCGGTGAATGGTTTCATAGAATAAAGGAGACAAGAGTTACAACTAAAATACCATTTCCGGGCTTCAAAGTAATGGGAATTACGAAACGTTCAGTAAACGCTTCTTATGGAATTGCTCGAAGCACAGTGCCCATGCTTCATGTTGGGATATCCGCAACCTTACAGGAGATGAGACCTGGTGCAGCCAATACGATCAGCAGGCCAAGCGACCGTCAATGGCTAAAAGTTCATTGTCTTCCCCGCCTCCCAAAAAAAGTCGGTTGGCAAACTCCGAGATTAAGACGATGTTGATCGAGTTTTTGGACTGCAAGGGCTCGATTCATCATGAACTTGTACCTAGGTAGGCGCGGAAAACGATGAGCACCATGCCACTGACTGTCGCTCAGTCTCTGTGACGTTACTTTGAAGGCCAGAAAACGTACTTGGCTTGTAACTTTTGTTTGCTTTATTTTCTGAGACTATTCACCGAACTTCCGAGCTTCTCAGAAACACCTTGTATTTAACAGATATTTTACACTTGATTTAACCAGTCACAGTAGTCAGTTGGACGAACAAGGAAATTGACTTTGACTTACTCAAAGAAACCGTTCAGACCATTTCCATGAGTTTAGGCTCAAATGGCTCAATTCGCTCAGAGCACAGACTGAAGCACCTAGAAACGCTCGGCCACAACGGCCGGCTCATGAGTTTAGGGAAACCATAGTAAACCTAAATCTGCATGGTTTTACGCGGAATGCAATGCAAGTCCAGTGTGTAGTAGCGTTACTCTACGAGTTAATCTATATCGTGATGGATTTATTTTACGAAAAAATAATTCTACGAAAAAAGTAACTGAATGATATTGTTAGACTGTGAATCCAGAGGGCTCTGGTTCGATGTTTGGTCTGTCCTAGAATTTTTATCTGTCACTTATCATTTCTTTTGCCTCTGGCAATGATTGTTAATGTGAAAAATGCAAGGTGCACCGTAGTTCGGAGTCCACGTTAGACTGTTGGTATCCTCTAACTAGCAGGGTGAGTCAGTTCAGAAGTCGGAGGAAGGCCGTACGGCTGGCACTGTGGTGCTCAAATCGATTTTCCGGTTGGTGGCAGCATTGCGTTAGTTTAATGAGCAGTCAGATGAAAACCGAATACCCGCCGTAAAGCACAGACCGCGCTGGAGGCGGTCCCAGTGCTGTTACGTTTCCATACTGTCACCACTAGTGATGTGAAACGCCTAGACACTTGTAACTTGGGGCAAATGCCCAGCACAAATACCTTGGCATGTGTCCAAAATTCATAAATGCCCGGGAATTTATGCATTTTGAAGGTAAATCGATACGCGGTGCTTATAAAAATTTTTAAGCTGATATTTTGTATTGAAAAAGATGTTTTGCAACACTGCTTCGTTAATGGTTGGGTAAGCTGAAAAAGCTGCTTGAAAGTTATGAGAGAATTATTAGGGGAAAAATTGGATTGTAAACATAACTTCTTAGATCGTTAATGAGGTCAGTTCTTGCGGTAGTACATAATAGAAAAACCAACAATCAAATTTAAAAGTAATTTTTAAAATAAAGCATAGCTTATATTAAGTAGCTATCTTTTAGGAGTATTCTTACTTAAACTAGACTACTGCAAAAATATTAAAAGGATTTTTCGATTAGTTACTTGATCTTCATAAGTTGAAGGAGAATCATAAAGTTCCGATTCTGCCTCAGGTTATCGTGAATTTGCTTCCTCACTTACAACTGGATTTCTTTCCATTATTTCTTTGCTTGGACCGTTCAGTATTGGTTCTTCCGTAGGATCAACAGGCTTAGGTCGTGTTCCTGCTCCATTCATCAACTTCCAGTTATACGAGGGGTACATTAGTTTTGCAGCTCTCTCTTATGTGAGCCTGTTTCTTTTTTTTTTACTGTGGATACATCCAAAAGTGCTGAAGGACCACACTGTAGCAGCAGATGTAACTGATGCGCTCAGAATTTTTATGACAACTTCTGCCAATTCACAATAAATGATAAGCAATTGTCAGCAAGACGCGCTCCTGGTTGCTACAGCAAGTTGGAATGCTAGTTAAAAATCGTCCCGTCCCTTGTTTTAATTGGTAAATTGTACAGTCTGACAGTAAAAACTTCAAAAAGTACTTTTTTTTATAAATGCTCAGATTTCTGGCATTTAAAATTGCTTTGGGCAAATTCGATAGCAAATATCCATTTATATATGCTTGCCCACCGGACATCTGCCCAGCCCTCATCACTAGTCACGACTGTGATAGGAGAACAGCATAGTGCTACATCACAGATGCACACAGTCGTTGGGTTATGACCTCGACTGTTGGCGGACTGATCTAGTGTCTTCGTCCAGCTTTTGACATGGAGGCAAGCAAAGAAGAGCGGAGAGGTGTGGTTCGTTTTCTGGTGGGGTGAGGCATAGTATGTGGAATTAATCGTCACACGTCCCAGCGTACCGTGAACACTGCATGTCCCCGACGTGTGTACACGTCTGGGAGGGGAGATTCAGGGAAGAGTGGGCATCACTGCAAGGCGATCCGCGCCCGAGACAGGTCCGTCGAGTCCTTACACCTGATGTGACGGCCTTATTCGTGAGACCGATGAATCACGGAGGATGAAATTCAGGTGGGCTGTAGCCATGGCTCCGTGTATGCCATCATCAAAGACCATTTGCGTCAGGGGTGCCGCATTACCTGACGGAGGGACAAAAAAAACGTGCAGAATGGCGTCAAGTCTGAATCGTCTGCTGCGCTACCACAAGGGAAGACACGCGTTTCTGTTCCGTACCATCACACGGCACGAAACGTGATGTCGCCATTTCGAGTCCCAGGGCAAATGGCACATCTTCTCTGTCAAAGAAATCCAAAGCTGTGCACACCTGAGATTACAGGGGCCTTCTGTTGCTCGGCGAGTTCCTCGAGAGTGGAACCACACTCGCTGCGTAGCGCTATGAAGACATTTTTGAGAAACTGCGACTTGCCTTAAAATCTGAACGCCGAGGAACGCAATCGGACAGATTAACCCTGTTGCACGGCAACACTGTACTGCAACATACCCTGTACAGCCGTATCTTCCGTCGTGTGATTTCCATGTCTTTGGCGACCTGCGTGGACGTCGGTTTAAGTCAGAAGTGTAAGAGCGGATGCGTTTGTGCATCCGTCAGCGCCCGACCGCGTTTTACGAAACAGGAATTGGTCATATCGTCTTCTAGTGGGATAAATGTCTCAACGCGTGCGATGATGACCTTTGAACGGAATCACTCCATGGCCCCGTTGTGGCGGGTACCCCTCATACAATGTCCGTAACTTTCCAGTCGCAAATATGAGATGAAAAATATTCAACAAGAGGGGTTCGGCGGGGCAAAGAACCGCAACGAGGCAACAGAAAAAGGGGGAGGGGGAGAAGAGACATCATAACAAATCAAAAAAATACGTCGAATAGCCCTCATTATGATTGTCGCTTTTCTCATTTAAGATGTGTTGTAGTTCTTGTTTTAAATTTGTAAAAATCTCAAGCCCTTAAAGTGTATCACCAAATGGCATCTTTTAGGATCATAATAATATCAAGATGTTGACCTATGCGCCCTATTTAGTTCACATAATTAAAAATAGGATTCTTATTCAGCAGATTTCGTATTGTCCGCGTTTCACTCCCATTCTGTGTTGTGTTCCAGATGTAGGCTATTGCACGATGATGTTCGATGCTATAGAAATATTTTGTTGGAGAAAGAATTTCTTCCGCTGCACCAGTCTGTTTCCGATATCTCCCCTGCCACAGTCACTCTCTGACCTAGGAGAATCCTGTGACCTATTCGTCAATGTGTTCTTCCCAGGTGTTACGTTTAACAAGTCCCTAGTCTCCGTTTTTACTACTTTTTATCATTTTCGTCTTTGCTTACCCATAACTAACAGCGACACCTGACAATGGTAAGATTATACGACAAAGTAACCAAAAACGTTCAAGTAAACATGCGTCACAAATTGCGAAAGTGTAGTCCGGACCGCTACTGGCAATTGGTATGTGCAATGGGTGAAACTTGAGCCCAATTAGATGGAGACTTAATCGAGAAGCTAACATTATAAGTACATTTGTACAAGCTAGGACAGTATTTTACACTTAAGTTAGTCAGCGTTGACTAGCAATCACGCATTCGCAAAATTGCAGTTGAGCTAAGTTCCATACACAGATCCTGACATGTCAATTAGCAAGTTAACAGTAAGTTGTACGGTACTGTATTGCCCCCGTTTATTGCGAGTGTGAAATGACAGCAGAGAGAAAGGTGGTAGTGTCCATGAACAGAAAGATGGTGATGGTGGTGGTTGTTTGTGGCGCGCTCAACATCTTGGTCATCAGCGCCCATACAAGTTCCAATCTTTCCATTTGCAGTTTCGCCACTACCTGAATGATGATGATATGATAAGGACAACACAAACACCCAATCCCCGGGCGGAGAAAATCCCCGACCCGGCCGGGAATCGAACCCGGGACCCCGTGATCCAGAGGTAGCAACACTAGGCACTAGCAACGACCCGTTGGAGTTCGTTGAAGCATTTGCAAACATTTCATGGCAGAATGCTCAGACAAAAATGTTAATGACGTAAATGACAGGCTGCGAAATGACAGTGACACTCATGACGGCGTGTTTTCTGTTAACGAAATTATCGCCATTTGTTCGTCTGTAGACAATGACCATTGTGATGATGGATTAGCTGATAGAGTGGCCGCTCAATCTGAAGGCAGTATGGCACATACAGAGGCAACAGACAACACTGGCCAAAAACAAGCCACATCAAACTAATACTAGTGAAACTCCTGCGTGATCGTGCTGTACATAAACGACGTAATAATCCGGAGAAAGTTGTTGATTATTTTAGTGCATAACGTACGGCGATCGTGATAAGGCCCACATGAAAAGAAATGTGACGTGTATGTTTATGGCATTTAATCAGTGTCACTCACTTTTTAAATATCGATATTATTTGGGTTTTCGGTTGTCTGGGTGACCTATGGTCCCACCTAGTCTGAAAAAACGTGATTACACTGTCTCGCGCAAACGGCTCCACTGCGAACCCGTCTTCATTACGGTGTTTCTGCTTGTATTATGGTACACTTTCACCCGTCTCAGACTTCGCTATTCATTATGTTCCACCCCGTTTTTTTTGTGCTATCCACGATGTTCGACCCATTCAAAAAGTGTACTTGGTGTTCCTCTGTTTCGGGCGAATGAGCTACACTACCCGATCAAAAGTATCCGGACAGTCTTATGTAATGCGGAATTGACCACTAGATGTCACGAGAGGCGGACCTGCCAGTACAGAAGGGGGCAAGTATTCTCTTCGCATTGGAGGAGCAGTAATAGCAGAGAGGATCGGTCAGGAAGGCTCAGTGACTTCGAACATGGGCTAGTCATTGGATGTCACCTCAGGGACATTGTCACCTCTAGGGACATTTCAACCCGTCCACAGCTGCCTAAGTCGACTGTTGGTGATGTGATTGTGAAGCGAAAATGCGAAGGAACAACAACAGCCAAACCAATACTATGCGGCAATCTTGTAATGACGGACAACGATCATCGTGCATTACGCAGGGTGTTTCAAAATAATCGCATGAAGTCAACGGAAGCAGTCACTCGTGAGTTCCAAAGTGCTACTGGCAGTGCAGCTAGCACAATAACAGTGTGTAGGGAGTCAAAAATAGCAGGGTACAGTGGTCTAGCAGTACCGTTAATGTTAATCCACGCTTGAGATGGGATGACGAGCGACGCCACAGGACATTTTGATTGGAAACAAGTGATTTAGAGTGATGAATCATACTACACCCTGTGGCCATCCGGTGGAAGGGTTTGTATTTGGCGAATGCGTGGGTAACGCTGCCTTGCGTCCGGTTTAGTGCCAACAGTGAAATAAAGAGGAGATGGTTGATGTTTAGGAAGTGGTCCCCTTATTGCACTTAGTAAAACGCTAAATACGGAAGGAAACGAACATATTTTACAGCATCGTATACTGCGTACAGTAGAGCAACAGTGAGGAGACGATTGTTTCTTCATTACACTACACCTTGTTTGTGGCCAAGTGAATTCCAGAGATGGTCAGGTCTGCCGAGTGCCCCGCCCTGAACCCAATGGAACATCTTTGGGATGAGTCAGAATGCTGCTTCACTGGAGACCGCACGTCCAACATTGCTACCATCTTTGGTTTCTTGAGGAAGAGTGGGCTGTCAGTCCTGCACAGACATTCAGACACCCCACTGGAAGTGTCTCCCATCACAATTCAAGCCGTCATAAAGGCGAAGGGTGAACACCCCTTACATTAAAGCTTACATTTAGGTGTACGGACACTTTTGATCACATAGAGTATGTCGTATACAGAGCTATCTGTTCCACTTGCACATTTACTTCTCGTCCGTCGCTGCTCCGCAGCGTCTTAGAATAGCCTGGCTGCCTGTGGAATGTTACACGTTGAGAAAAGGAGTAGAGGAACAGCGGCGGCAACACAATACGGCGGACGGGGCAGGATGTACGGTATTCTGCGGCTCGGCGGCGGCCTTGGCGGTCTTGTGAGGGAGTCTAGGCGAGGCGGCGGGTTTGGTTCCAGCCCCGACCTTCCCCGTCGCCCTTGCCGCGACTTTGAGCGCTCCCTGCGCCGTCCCGCTGCACATAGCACCAGCCACGCGGAAATTTACACATCCCTCTCAGCTTCCTCTTACTCAACCCCCTCCATTTTCTCGCTATTCTATTTCTGTAATAGGACTTGCAGGATCTGCTAGTTAGTCATGTTTTCTATATATCTAAATGACGTTTTATCGAAGTGATGTGGAACGAATCGTGTTACAAGACATGTACACAGGAGCAGTTTTAGTGAATGGCCACATTTTGACCACTTAGAAGTTCCTAAGCGGCTGAGACTCCTACGTTTAATATTAATGAACATATAAATCTCCAGTCTTTTTCGTGCAACTATGCTGGAAGCTAATTTTTTTTTACACGGTACCAATTTTTAAATAAAAATTCGGCTGTGGACAAGCACGACTTGGCCAGAAGAAATGGTTTTAAGCTAGACTTAAAAACTTTCATTGCTACTTATCAGTCACATGTTATTACGCAAATGATCAAAAACATTTGTTGATGCTTACTGGGCCCCTTTCTGAGCTACTGACAGCTTTGGTAATGAGTACAAAGCTTATTTATTTCTTAGTGTTGTCAGTATGGATACGGTTATTCTTCTAATTGCGAGGGATTATCTCCGACATATTTCATTAACGAATATACCGGCTGATCAAAAAGTCAGTATAAACTTGAAAACTCAATAAATCACGGAATAATGTAGATGGAGAGGTACAAATTGACATACATGCTTGGAATGACATGGGGTTTTATTAGAAACGAAAAATACAAAAGTTCAAAAAATGTCCGACACATGGCGCTTCATCTGATCAGAATAGCAATAATTAGCATAACAAAGTAAGACAAAGCAAAGATGATGTTCTTTACAGGAAATGCTCAATATGTCCACCATCATTCCTCAACAATAGCTGTAATCGAGGAATAATGTTTTGAACAGCACTGTAAAGCATGTGCGGAGTTACGGTGAGGCATTGGCGTCGGATGTTGTCTTTCAGCACCCCTAGAGATGTCGGTCGATCACGATACACTTGCGACTTCAGGTAACCCCAAAGCCAATAATCGCACGGACTGAGGTCTGGGGACCTGGGAGGCCAGGCATGACGAAAGTGGCGGCTGAGCACACGATCATCACCAAACGACGCGCGCAAGAGATCTTTCACGCGTCTAGCAATACTTTTTTTTTTGTACTAATGAAACCCCATGTCATTCCAAGCATGTTTGTCAATTTTTACCTCTCTATCTATTTTCAAATTTATACTGAACTGACTTTTTGATCGCCCGGTACATCAGGTACTCTTAAATTCTTAATTCCTTGAAGAGGCACCTACGTGATGGCGACGCACAAACACCACTTATTCCTTTCACAGCTGCCTTTTGTGCAATCAATGCTTCCTTTCAAAGTGATGAGTTACCCCAGAAAACTATTCCTTAAGATATTATCGAGTGGAAATATTGAGAAAAGTTTGTTTCCAAGCTAGCAATTATTCTAAAAGCAAAATTAACTGAACTTAATTATGCGAATAACTAAGTAATATTTTTCTTGCCGTTCTAGTTTTCATCAACAAGTAGGCTACACTCAAAAATTTGCCGCGCGGGGTAGCCGCGCCATGGTTCGCACGACTTCCCCTTCGGAGTTTCGAGTCCTCCCTCGGTCATGGGTGTGTGTGTTGACCTTAGCGTAAGATACTTTAAGTCAGATTAAGTAGTGAGCAAGCCAAGGGACCGATGACCTCGGCAGGTTTGGGCGTGGCAGGATGTAGTGTTGTTGTGTAACTAGTCAGGCTCCACAAGGCTCTGCATCATCGTATAAAACGGGTGGCATAGCGAGCACACGACCCTCGAGCAATAACGATTATTGCGTGGTGGCTGGCTCCTACCATTCGACTCGCTGGGACGTCGATCACAAAATTATTTGTCGGCTCTATTGCGGTGAGACGATCGCCTCCTCCGTTCACTCCGATCTGCTCAGTGCCTGCTCCTGTGGAATCGGAGATAACCGTAGGAAGCTCAGTAGCCAGTCGCAAACTCCTACTGAACTTGTGTTAACCGCATCCTTTGATTAAATACAGTGTAATACTTGTCAGGCCTGCACGTACGTTCCTGCTTTTCGGCCAGAATTATGCCGCTGGCGGAAACGCGCAGAGCCGAAATAAACTAGCGATGCGGGGGGCTGAGCACAGAGTTATTTACGTGGCGAGTTTAGTTAGAAATTGCAAGAAATAGGAGAGCGGTGACACCGGCGGCTGTGTCGAACCGTGTGATGACGTCACAAGACGGCGCGTCCTGGCTGGTCCGTTTTTGCGCGAGGCGTGCTGTCCGAAAACAAACCGACGCTTCCGCCAGCGCTTAGCATCACACGCGTCGGCATCTGCACTGCTTCAAGCTACACGCTGTGGAATCGTGAAAGCCAGAGATAGTGCAGTTATTACGGACCTGTTGCGACCGCGTGTTTTTTTATTGGCGACGAACAAGTTACTTTTTGAGTTGTAGTTCGTTGGTTGATTTGGGTAAGGGGATCAAACAGCGAGGTCATCGGTCCCATTGGATGAGGGAAGGGCGGGGATGGAAATCGGCCGTGCCCTTTCAAAGGAATCAACCCGGCATTGTCCTGGAGCCATTCAGGGAAATCACGGAAAACCTACATCGGGACGGCCGGACGTGGGTTTGTACCGTCATCCTCCCGAATGTGTTAGTCCAGTGTGCTGACCACTGCGCCACCTCCCTCATTGTTGTGAGTACATTTACAGTAAATGTGGAGCGTATAAACGGTGACTGCGTAAAACATAACTCAGTCGAGCAGAGGAAGTCGAGACTGACAACTTGATACAGGGCACTTCTGGTATATCAGTTTGCGGAACTACCTCAAATTGGCCTTCAATAGCACGTACTCTACAGCGCATGCGCGTCGCTCGAGATTTTCGAAATTCTCTCGCTCTCATCGTTCTATCTAGAGAAGAAATGACCAGGATCTTTTTTGTAAGCAATTTAACGCAGTTTAAGTTTTTACTGGGATACATTTTTGCTGGAAGCCGTAGTTTTCGAGTTACTCAAGAAAAATGTACAAAAGTGACCTTTAAACGCATACCTACACCCCCCCCCCCCCATACTCGCCCCAACGGTCTTTTTTAGTATGTTCTTCAAGACACTCCCTCCTACCTCTGTACAAAAATTTGGGAGTACACCAATTATTCCCTGTATTTGATCTTACGTCATCGGCTTATTCGGCTATTTCTTTAACGTTATTGGTTTAAATTTTCCCTTGAAAAAAGCATCATTTAAAAACATTATCCTTAAACTAATTACGTTTACAATTCAATCTCAACTAACCGTACAAGCATAGTAGTTTCGTAGAAAGAAGGTCGAACAAACAAAAACGATTTAATTGTTAATTTTATGCTTCTAAAATTCACATTCTTTCACGAGAGTACCGAGTCTTTCCATTGACATGAGGATGAAGCGCAATCTCTAAATCGTGATTAATTATGAAAATAAATTACAGAAATGAATGATAAGCTACATAACTCGCTGTTGGCCATAAACGCAAGTTACCATGACCAAGTCAATACAGAAACAGCATGCTTCCTGTGTCGCAGGGGCACAACAGTGACATTGCTCTGCAACCAGTTATCGTTTGACGCAGTGCATATGTTTTCTCGTGATGCAGATGGAATAAACAAGAATACAACCATTCTGTTTGCATTAGACGAAATTTGTATGTTTTTCGTCTGAAGCGTCGGCTATAGCATCAAACTTATTCCAGATATCACTCCTCCTCTAATGGAACACTTTTACCATTGTATACTTTGCATCAGTTAATTTTAGTTTTCTACTCTCCACAGTCTCACAAAAGACAGTCTCGTTAAAGGCCATCTGATCCTGACTATTGGTCATTTCACCTCGCCAGTGCTGCTTTACAGCTCCAGTATCGTGTACTCATCTACCTAACTAACAACACGTCACGACTAGCCTTATACTTTTGCATGCTTCGGCAAGAGGGGACGAGCTGACGCTTATGAAGCGACCGGAGCGACACAGTTCTCTGACTCGTCATAACTCGTGCGACGAGGCCCACGAGAAAAACAGGCCACGCCGCAGAAGTCACAGCACGTGATACTGCAGGTGTTAAAAGAGTGCCAGAAGCCGTCTCCAGTGGAAGCGAGTAACTGTTTCAAACGAGTTTAATAATTCTTAACTGTACGTTTAAATTCATGCAAGAACTAGATAGAACACAACGAATTTAGGACCTTTAGTGGGTACTTTTTCACTGACATTTCCCGTGAGGCCCTGCACAGAATCGAGTGCCGCTAAGTATGGCGGACAATGCGACTAGTTCGTTGTGTGTATGTACACTGCTGGAAATGGAAAAAAGAACACATTGACACCGGTGTGTCAGACCCACCATACTTGCTCCGGACACTGCGAGAGGGCTGTACAAGCAATGATCACACGCACGGCACAGCGGACACACCAGGAACCGCGGTGTTGGCCGTCGAATGGCGCTAGCTGCGCAGCATTTGTGCACCGCCGCCGTCAGTGTCAGCCAGTTTGCCGTGGCATACGGAGCTCCATCGCAGTCTTTAACACTGGTAGCATGCCGCGACAGCGTGGACGTGAACCGTATGTGCAGTTGACGGACTTTGAGCGAGGGCGTATAGTGGGCATGCGGGAGGCCGGGTGGACGTACCGCCGAATTCCTCAACACGTGGGGCGTGAGGTCTCCACAGTACATCGATGTTGTCGCCAGTGGTCGGCGGAAGGTGCACGTGCCCGTCGACCTGGGACCGGACCGCAGCGACGCACGGATGCACGCCAAGACCGTAGGATCCTACGCAGTGCCGTAGGGGACCGCACCGCCACTTCCCAGCAAATTAGGGACACTGTTGCTCCTGGGGTATCGGCGAGGACCATTCGCAACCGTCTCCATGAAGCTGGGCTACGGTCCCGCACACCGTTAGGCCGTCTTCCGCTCACGCCCCAACATCGTGCAGCCCGCCTCCAGTGGTGTCGCGACAGGCGTGAATGGAGGGACGAATGGAGACGTGTCGTCTTCAGCGATGAGAGTCGCTTCTGCCTTGGTGCCAATGATGGTCGTATGCGTGTTTGGCGCCGTGCAGGTGAGCGCCACAATCAGGACTGCATACGACCGAGGCACACAGGGCCAACACCCGGCATCATGGTGTGGGGAGCGATCTCCTACACTGGCCGTACACCACTGGTGATCGTCGAGGGGACACTGAATAGTGCACGGTACATCCAAACCGTCATCGAGCCCATCGTTCTACCATTCCTAGACCGGCAAGGGAACTTGCTGTTCCAACAGGACAATGCACGTCCGCATGTATCCCGTGCCACCCAACGTGCTCTAGAAGGTGTAAGTCAACTACCCTGGCCAGCAAGATCTCCGGATCTGTCCCCCATTGAGCATGTTTGGGACTGGATGAAGCGTCGTCTCACGCGGTCTGCACGTCCAGCACGAACGCTGGTCCAACTGAGGCGCCAGGTGGAAATGGCATGGCAAGCCGTTCCACAGGACTACATCCAGCATCTCTACGATCGTCTCCATGGGAGAATAGCAGCCTGCATTGCTGCGAAAGGTGGATATACACTGTACTAGTGCCGACATTGTGCATGCTCTGTTGCCTGTGTCTATGTGCCTGTGGTTCTGTCAGTGTGATCATGTGATGTATCTGACCCCAGGAATGTGTCAATAAAGTTTCCCCTTCCTGGGACAATGAATTCACGGTGTTCTTATTTCAATTTCCAGGAGTGTATGTGCTGTGTGTTTGCGCGTGTGCGTGTGTGTGTGTGTGGGGGGGGGGGGGCTCATATTTCTCGTGGGCTCTGCACGGGCCTACAGCGGAAACGAAAGATTCTCGGTAGCACTGGATGTAACTGCGGCGCCTGTATGTGTGATGTTTTTCAAGCCGACCATCAGACTCGTACTTGCTCCAACAGAGAACAGAGATACGCGGTAGAAGTAGTGCTCAATTGGCGACGCGTCCAACGTGATGACAAAAATTCCAGCCAGAAAAAGCTCACTTTTGGGTGTACTATCGTTTTGTGGAAAGAGTCAGAACAGCTATCATCCGACATGTCTTAAAGACTATTACGAAAATGTTACTCAAGGACTGACTCTTTCCATAGCTTCCGTCCCTGTTTTCTTACCTCGAAAGAAAATCTGCTGTTCAAAAATGGTCCAAGTGGCTTTAAGCACTATAGGGGACTGATGACCTCAGGTCATCCAGACTTCGAACTAGTTCAGGGGCTCCGGAACGCCCTATACTTGCAATGTTAAAATAACGCTTATAAATTACATCTTTCCTCACAAAGTATTTGAGGTAGGAAGTTGAACTTTTTACAGATTATGTATTGGAATATGGGCTACAACTTAACACAGGGATTTTACAAAATTTTAGTTCAGTTATTAAAGATGATTTTTTTCAATTATAATGAAAATTGACAACATTTTTTTGCAATTTTTTATTTATATATTCAAAAATATACAGTTTTTTGGAAAAAGGCTGTGTTAAATTATGCAGAAGGTACTGTGTAACATTTTCTGAAAGTTTGAAACAAATATGTTTGGAAGAGCCTTGGAAAACATGTAATTAGTATGAGAAAATAAAAGTTTTGGGAATCGAGCGACAAAGATTGGATTAACTTTTTAGTGCATTCCAGGTCCATAGGATGGATTATCTTCATCCTCTGCAAACTCCTCCTCCAGGTTCCTCTTGTTCCTCCTCCTGTTTACTCTTGCTTGTATTTCTAGACTCTTTACAGCCCTGTCTGCAGCCCGAAGGCGTTCCTTGTCTAAAGCAAGCATCGCTCGTTGTTGTGTTCGTAGATTTTGCTACCATTTTCTTCAGTTGCAGTTACTGCAACACTGTTCCAAAAGGTGGTCATGTATGAACACTTATCACATTTCAGTTGTATTTCACTAGCAAGTCCTACGTGCTTTATTATGGAGAGTTACAGACCAACTTCACTACAATGAATACATCTTACACAGTTTGAAAAAATTACTTTGAGAACGGACATATCAAATATTTCATTCACATCCGATTCGCCCATAAAACATTCATAGTTTTCACTCATTGAACCAAGCTTCTTCTGTGAAGTATTTTCTTTCCCACTTTGACTGCTATGGGCAGGTGTACTTGAGAGGTTAGGTTCACTCACTTGGTTATCGTCTTTATTGTTTACAGTAATAACACATACCTTTGGCTTTCCAACATTTCTCCTTTTCTTAAAAGCCTTCAGAGGATTTCTAATAACTTTACTTTTACTCATTATTATACTTCAACAAAACAGAGACTCAAGAAACAGAATTAATTACGAATATTTTCGAGATAACGACAGAGTTAATAAACATGAAACAATCGACAATCACACCAGCGATATATATTGAACCATCACAGGTTAGCCACAACACATACTTTATCTCACATCACTAAAATGTACCTGATGAACGCGGACGTTAATAATAGCACCATTTGACAGCAGTTTAACAGCGCCACAGTGGGTCACGCCCATGTAGAACACATTTCAAAAAAAATTTAAAAATAGTTGTAGTCTTCGGAATTGAATAAATTATATATCTATTAAAAGGTAATAGTCTGCAGATTCAGAAAACGCAAAAAAGTAAAAATTGAACTTTTCATGATTTTGAGCCTTTCCGGAGCCCCTTTAACCTAACTAACCTAATGACATCACACACATCCATGCCCGAGGCTGGATTCGAACCTGCGACCGTAGCACCAGCGCGGTTGCGGACTAAAGCGCCTAGAACCGCTCGGCCACAAGGGTCGGCGAAAATCTGCTGTCACGATGTCCTTGTCAGTGTAGTACTTTTCGTCGCACTGCAAGTATTTCTGACTGAAATTGCTGCATTAATGCATAAAAAATAATAGGACACGTGAGACGGTTATAGACAATAAGTTAGGATAATTATAATGTAATTTGGATGTATTCTTCAGCATAAACCATATTTGAGCCAGCCTTCCCATTATGAGAGCTGCTAATTCACAATGGCGGATAATCATTGAAAATATAGGTAGTAGCGTTCAAATGAAAAGTTACGAAACGTCGTAACCAGACTGGTTGAAATTTGCATATGCTGCTTTGAGATAATGCAGTGAGACACCTCACCTAGGGATGCGAATGTAGTGTCGTCATCTCCCCCTAAAAAAAATTCAAAATTGTGCCCTCAGCAGGCACTGTGTTTTTCGACGTCCGAGGACCGATACTCATCGAATTACTCGAGAACGAAAAAACCATTAACAGTGACATGTTCTTTGAACAGTGACATGTTCTTTGAGACACTCCGTAGCCTATGCAAACCCGTCAGAAGCAAACTGCCTGGACTGCCTGGAGTGCTCACAGAGGGAGTGATTCCGTCCACGATAACGCACCTCCATACGTCTCTAAGGCCACACAAAGTGTAACGGCCAACTTCAACTGGGAGCAGCTTCAGCATCCGCACTACAGCCCGGACATGTTGCTCAGTGACTTCATGTGTTTGCTCCGCTAAAAAAAAAAAAAAAAAAAAAAAAAAAAAAACCAAGAAAAAAAAACCTCGAAGGAAGCGCTTCAATCTCGACGACGAACAGAAGGACACAGTAGAGCACTGGTCCCTGTCACAGAAATTCTAGAAACAGGGAATCCTTCGGCTAGTGAAACAATGCGATAGTTGTGTTCAGCACTGTGCTAATTACTTTTGAATAAAAACTTCAGTGACACCCACGTTGTTGTTCCATACTTTTTTTAACACGACCTCATAGATCGGCCTTTGCAACTGTCTCAACCCCCACCCCATGTTTTGCGTCACAAGCAACGTAGGAGATCACTAAAGCTGTTTTTGTAACTAGCGCTCAGTGTATTCGAGTATACGGCGCAGCCAAGCACCGTTTCTTCAGCCGTGCGTCACTTCTTTTGTCCCTGGACTGGGGAAGCTTCGGAGGTGAACGTGCGTCGAATATAAATATTCGCCGCATGAACTGTGGTGCAATCAGTGCGAGAGGCTTCTCTGAACGAGACGCGCAGAGACCGACAGACAGGTCCACTCATTCTGCAGTAGTCCTACCACACTGGGAAATGTTTGAAACCAAATGGAACAGTGTTCTTATTGCAATTACTTGATTTCACTTTTACGAAATAAGATGTATAGTGACAACATCTTCACGAGGAACCACCTACATACGTGGTGTAACAGGAATGTTGTAATTTCTAGTGTTACATTAGTCTGGTTTGCGCGATTTTTTCGTTATTATGCTGGTAAACATGTCTGAAAAGTATTTGCAAGTATCCCGGGCGGGTTGGGAATTTTCTGCCCGGAGACTGGGTGTCTGTTTTGTCCTCATCATTTCATTATCAGATATTTAATTTGATGCCAGCTGTCAAAAAAGTTACGTTCGTTTTGATAGTATCAGTGATTACTTTTTGTATAAATGTTGCTAAGAGATTAGGAATGTTAAATTCTACTTTTGGAGAGTTGTTATGAAGAAACTAATGGTTTACGACTGGTGTAAGTGTTCCTGAGAAAGCCATGATGATAAGCGCTCTGGACGCCCTCACACGTCATCAAACGATTAAATCTTTGAAAAAAGTGAAAGAAATGATTTTGAACGATCAAAAAAATGATTCAAATGGCTCTTAGCACTATGGGACTTAACATCTGAAGTCGTCAGTCTCCTAGACTGAGAACTACTTAAACCTAACTAACCTAAGGACATCACACACATCCATGCCAGAGGTTCAAATGGTTGAAATGGCTCTGAGCACTATGGGATTTAACATCTGAGGTCATCAGTCCCCTAGAACTTAGAACTACTTAAACCTAACTAACCTAAGGACATCATACACGTCCATGCCCGAGACAGGATTCGAACCTGCGACCGTAGCGGTCGCGCGGTTCCAGACTATAGCGCCTAGAACCGCTCGGCCACACCGGCCGGCCATGCCAGAGGCAGGATTCGAACCTGCGACCGTAGCGGTCGCGCGGTTCCAGACTGAAGCGCTTAGAACTGCTCGGCCACAACGGCCGGCTTTTGAACGATCGCCGAATCAGAATCAGAGAAGACGTTCATGATGTATTGGAATATAAACTACCTCGCGCCAAGAAATTTTCTTCGGATGTTTTGGTTACGGAATGTCTAACAGCAAAATTTGTTTCAAACTTTTTGAATTTCGAGCAGAAACAGAGACGAATACGAGTTGCTTACGATTCGCTTGAACAAGTCAACAACGACGTGAAGCTACTGGACGTGTCATAATAGGTGGCGAAACGTGGGTTCGCAGATATGACATCGAAACTAGATCCAAATTGCCGCAGTGGACGCTTTCTGACCAAAGAAAACTCTACGAGTGCGGTCCAGTGTGAACGTTCTGCTGACTGTGCTCTTTGAAGTTAACGGCGTAGCGCAGCATGAGGTCTTACAAGGTCGAACGACCAATATGAAGTACTACTTTCTTTGTGGAGAAACAATTAATGGCGTTTGCACCAAGATCGTGTACCTGCACACACTTCGTTGCTTCTTCTTAGATTTTTGGCCAAAATAATAATCTAGTAATGCACTAGTCTCCATATAAGCCAGACATGGTTCCATGTGGTTTTTTCTGTTCCCTGAAATAATGAGGACATTAAAGGCTTAAAGGCTGTCAACTTAAAAGAATAGGGTAAAGCCGTCATAAACCCAAAAGTTGTTTTAAACACCACGGTGAAAGCATAAAGGAAATTAAAAACGCATTGCTGGGAGAGCGAAAAGCTATCCCAAAAGGAGAGTCCCAGAGATATTTGTGAGAGTGGAAAAAAATGCAGGCATTATTGTATATTATTTAATGCAGTCTATTTCGACGAATAAATGAAATTATTTCCAAAAAACAAAAGTTTCCGTTTTTTAACATATTTCGCACTGCTTGTTAATGTTTGAGCTTCGGCACACATCCAGCGTTTCCTGCGTTTCTTACTCTACGACCTAAGTCCTTCATCGTTTTTCAGACTGAGACTGGGTTCAGGTTCTCCTTTTAAAACTCTCGTCGCTGTTGGTCATCCGTCTGCAATAATCGCTACTAATTGTGTTCTATGATGTACCAAGCAGCCTCAGATCTTCCTTACGTAGTCGGATCGATTTCATCCTATTGGCGTTTGTTTTTTGATAAATCCCACATTTTATTAGTCATTCTCATTTCAAAAGTGCGTGAACAACGCAACTATAGTGTTTCGCTATCAATGTCAGTTGTATTAATCTTTGCAGTCATTCTTCCTCAGTTGACACTTAAATGCTGGTTATCTTTTAGATATGAATAACATTTATACCGCCGGCCGGAGTGGCCGATGACCTCAGATGTTAAGTCCCATAGTGCTCAGAGCCATTTGAATCATTTGAACATTTATACCTCTTTTGCAGATGAATTTGTATTTGTTTTCCACAAAACTGTTTCATCTAATTGTTTTAAACATCTGCAATGGGCTACAAAATACTAATATTTTGTTGTGAAACGTTTAATGCTTCAGTCAACACTTGTAGGTTACGTTAATATTTTCGTTACTTATAATTAAAGTATTGTGATATAGCACTTACTTTGTATATTTTCTTTGCGTTATTTGTGTCCATAATCTTCTCTGTGAATATATCTGAATTGAACTGTATGTCAGAATTTTTACTATGTTGTTTGTATACCAAATGCGAATAAAAATAAGAGCAGTCAAAGGCTCATAACAGCCGCCGATCCCAAAGTAAAGATACTGAATCAACAATGTTTAACACAATAAGTATGTCATCTTTTTCTTTAAAATGATGCTTTTTGCGCCTCTAAAGAATAAAATGTGAATATTTATTCAAATATTTCATTAGGGTGATATGAACTATGAAAACGGCAGAACTACTTTCAGTAAGAGGAAGTGACGTGAGCATTGGCGGACGTGTGCCTGCAGCTAAGCCAGGGATTATCGGGTACAGAGCGCTGTTCCACAACCGGTGTTTGTCCTCCACAAGGTTATCGTCAACAGCCGCACTGAACCCCTTTGCATGTAACTGGCTTGCTGGCTAACTGCTGTATTCGTCTGCTGGGCTTTTAAAATAGTCTTGCCTGTATCTAGTTCCCGATACCGAAAACAGCTAATATCCAGTATTACACAATTTCACACTAACTTTTTTTTGCGTAATCGTTGTCGCATATGCAGTCGGTTGTGGTGGAGCCGTCTGATTTTATGGTCACCGTATTTCCAAATGAACCGATAGGCGATGGGCGGAGGCGGGAGGGGTGAGGGGGGGGGGGGGGGGGGTTCGTTGCCAACAATCTTCATGTGATCAAAAGTGAGTTACTATTTCACAAAAGCACCCTTCTCGCTACCTGGAGCCTTCTTAACTAACTGTTTCGTAGCGTCCGTCTGCTTAGCCGAGTGGTAACGTGTTTGCCTCCCATGCAGCGGGCTGTGGTTTGATTTCCGGCCGGGTTAGCGACGCGTAAGTCCCCCGATGTGGAGTCATCTGAAATGAGTGTTACAACCCGGCGGCCGAATTCCAACGAATGGGGCCTCCCGGATAAAAATGTACACAATCATTTCACCTCATTTTTTCTTTCTTGGATTTGATGTTACCATGGTCTTGAGAACAAGTGTCAAGTTACGGTTTTAATTTGCAATCAACAAATTTGTTACAGATTGTACAGAGAGTCTATTTCTTTCATCAGCCCAGTATGTATTTAATGAGGAATATATCCTTTCCACATCTCTATTGTGGGCAGGAACTGCAAAAAAAGAATTGTAGAATTTTCAAAAGTTCTGAAGATTCATCTCCGCAACTATTGTCGATGAAATCACACCATCTATCAGAAACAGTTTTCTATGAAAATGTTGATCTGGTTTCCGATTTGAGTTGTGCACGTAGAAACATTATTAGGCAATTTACTTCATCAAACAAGTCACAGTCTTCTACAAGAAATTTTCTGTTTCTCAGGTAAGGTACAGCATTTTCCACACTTTCCCAGTCAAGTTCTTTGCTATGTATTAATCACTTGAACACAGTTAACTAATCGTACTGCCTCATCCATTTACTGATGTAACCACTACAAACAGAATAAAAAGCATTCATATTTGTTCTGAACACCTTACCAAGCTGGCCATAGTCACAATTGGAGCAGTTGGAGATGACCTCTCTTACTTTTAGGGGAACGAATCTAATTTTAGCCCTTTCTTGCAGACTTGACGCAGTATCACTCAGGACAGAATACGCTTCCACAACAGTCTTTTTTTCAACTTCAGTGCACAATATTTGCTTTTACAGATAACTGGAGAACTTTGAAGAAACCTTAGGTATCCTTCAGCCAGAGGATTTTCCAGGAGAAGCATAATTGTAATGGGGGCATCTTATACAGACGTGGAGTAATACTTAAGAACTTCGTACATCTGCGAAATTCTTTAGTTGCAGGCATAAGCGATAGCCACCTTGAATTACTGTGAGAATGTATTGTCTTATTTTTAGTTCCTAAAAAATCACAAAATTAAACAAAGTTTTGTGCTCTCACACTATAAATTGAAAAATGAGAGAATACTTGCTGAGCAAAAATTTCTACATATATTTTCAAAATGACTGAGACAGTTCTACAGCGTTAGGTGTAATTATGACGTGAACAGCCACTTCCTAAAATGTTGTCCCCCAATTCATTCTTCAGTTTATTGAACACGTTGTTGGAAGCAGGTCGTTCTAGTCCGTCAAAGTTGAGAACGGCGTTATCACCGCCAAACGGAACCAGCACTAACAAAGCATTCACGCAGGCGTGAAATATGTAGCAAAGGAATTCAGCAGACAGAACAGGAGAAATTGTGTCACTTAAGTTTACTGCCGCAGCATATTATTGCATCTAAATATGCTAACTCCGCATGTTGTTCCCTACGTTAACTTACATGGGGGCGGCTGCGATGGATAAACAGCGAGAGTCAGACCTATCTGCATCTTGTTGTTTCGCTGAATGTAGGAAGAGATATCTGCTTGCCTCATTTCTTTTAAAGGTGTCTCATTGTCTTAGTTGGAATTTCTCTCCTCAGGTCGCGGCTTCAAACACAGCAAATAATTATGGTTGTGGAAATCGCTACTTTTGTCATTAAAAGAACATTCGTGGTCTTTTATTTAAGAAAACGCTTGGTACCATATTTATTTGCCCATTTGAATTAAAAGGGAAACATTTACATCGGGAAATATGAGAAAATCAGTGCTACGTAAAAGCCAGAAAAAAATCCAAAGTCTACTAAGATTGCGATGTGTAATCACAGTATCGAGCACTGCACCTATTATATTCGATACCACCGTTTTTTCCTTATTGAACGTCATTTTCTATTGCATCAAACGTCGCCTGGGACACTTTTAACGTCATCATTTTTAAGTACAAAACTACGACTTGTTCGTTTGATAACAAGTTTCGCATTTACATCACCGAGCACCGAGCTAAACTGCGTAATTACTACTACCACTACTAAACAGTTTCTTTTTGTCCTCGCAAGTCGTAGTTCGTAGAGTGGCCATGTGCACCTAAAATCATCACTTTTATTCTGTTCATTTCTTTGTTCTCAGAAATTACTTTCTAATAAATTTTGTAAAGATGAATCGTCAGTAAGAGTAAGAATTACAGTATGATAAGCTTGGTTTATAGTAACTTGTTTATTAAGTATTATCGTTAGAAGTTGTGTGTATTATCAGTTTTGTACGGGAGTTTCTACGGCCTGCCTTAGCTCAAGGACCAATTCTCCTAACGTCTTCAACTTTCACCACACTCAGAGTGCAGGTGTGTTGACCATCTTTCCTGGTGGAGTAGCTAACCTCCGGACCTTTCCTGACACGCACAGCAATAGCCGTGAAAGTGACTCTGGACTGAAATAAAATTATGACACGCAACAGCTGGCAACTACTTCTCCGCAGCTTCCAATGCATCCGATGACATCGCTGAACCCAAAGCGAGGGCGTATGGTTGCTCGGCGGAAGATTAGACGGAGAGACGAAGGCAAAGTCATCGTATTAATAAACGAAATAAATTTCCTGGATGAGTTTGCGGTCATTCTGGGTATTTTCTGTATAAGGCCATCTAGATCTGACATGGGTTGCCGGCCGCGGTGGTCTTGCGGTTCTAGGCGCTGCAGTCCGGAACCGCGGGACTGCTACGGTCGCCGGTTCGAATCCTGCCTCGGGCATGGATGTGTGTGATGTCCTTAGGTTAGTTAGGTTTAAGTAGTTCTAAGTTCTAGGGGACTGATGACCTAAGATGTTAAGTCCCATAGTGCTCAGAGCCATTTGAACCATTTTTTCTGACATGGGTAACTTAAGTGCAAAACCAGCTTTTATAGTCACAGCACAATGTTAAGGCAAAATGTATTTAATAGTAACGTTTTTGGAGCTATTTGATGCATATGATTGTAAAGCAGATATTGTTGCTATGCATAGATGATCTGTAGCTGAACTTATTTCTGCCATATGGAAAGCTAATTTTATGACTGTGCAACTGGACCCATTTAAATCGTGTATTATAATTTGAGAGTGTGTGGAATATTAAAGACTGTCATTTTAGTGTGCATGATTTGAAAAATGCTCTTGCGCTTATGTCTCTGTAAACTTTTTGAGCTGAATTAATATTTGACGTCCTGTTCAGGCATAGGTTTCATTGAACCTGACACTGAACGCCATTTTAAAAGTTCTACATTTTCTTGGCTCGCCCTTTTATATTTTTTAACCTTTTATTTTTTCATCCTTTATCGACTGTGAGTGACGTATAACTGACGTTCCTCATTCTTATGTTTCTGTAGTCTTTATATCTGATGACAATGATAGTAGCAGAAAATTCTTTATGAATAAAGAAATATATTAACGTTTTAGACTGTTTTATTTTCGAAACAAGTCAGAAAAGTGGTCGCCATTATTGTAATGCGTCACCAGTGGCCCCTCCTTGCCCCCTCCAGAAGATCCTTTTTTATGGACTGGGCATGCGCCAAACGATACCCAGTCGTCTCCACACGGTAGGTTTCATATATTCTCCTATTCATTCGCGCAAGTCAGTATCATAAGATGGATGACCTATTATTTTCGTATCAGTGGTATAGCCATCAGAAACTGTCAAGAGTCTAACAACCGAAATGCAACATCCCCACCAATAATAACACTGTCCTGGCTTCGGGAAATGTGACATCATACAGAGTTGTCATAGGTATTTTTAATGGATTACGACTAGCACATAAATTTGAGTGTCTTATCACCACCGAGAGAGCTTCTGCCCCATACCACCGAGTATTTCGAACTTAGTGTCATATCTACGTCTTTTCGGAAGTCATCATATAGTCAGAAGATAATGTTGCTTTCTAATTCCAGACGAAATTAGTATATCTTACAGCTCCATGCCTTTGTTCCTCAATAATCTAGAATAATGACATTCATTTCTCACTACTGTGATGTGTTCTTATGATTTGATGTTATATATGTCGCGTTCTAATAACCTCACATTAATAAATTCTAAACTTCAGATGTGTCACTTATGTAATACATCGTGTGGCTGCATGGCATGTGTATGAAAACTCAACCAAGAATAAAACACGACGATTCGGTTACTCGTCCTAATTTCGCGATACATTGAGTAAAGGAAACAGAACAAAATTAGTGTTCAACATCCCGTCACCGGCGAAGTCATCAGATACAGCGCACGAACTCGGATATGACAGAGAAGAGAAAGGAAACAGCTAAAGTTCTTTTGAAAGGAACGGTATCGGGATTCGCCTTAGGCGGTTTAGTGAAATCACGAAAAACCCTAATTCCGACGCCGAATGGGAACATTTTTGTGTATGTTTGATACATAATCACTCAATTGATATTTCAAATTGTTAAAACCTGCTCCTGGCCGACTATTAATGGCAGTCTACATCTACATCTATACTCCGCGAGCCACCTTACGGTGTGTGGCGGAGGGTACTTATTGTACCACTATCTGATCCCCCCTTCCCTGTTCCATTCACGAATTGTGCGTGGGAAGAACGACTGCTTGTAAGTCTTCTTATTTGCTCTAATTTCTCGGATCTTTTCGTTGTGATCATTACGCGAGATATATGTGGGCGGTAGTAATATGTTGCCCATCTCTTCCCGGAATGTGCTCTCTCGTAATTTCGATAATAAACCTCTCCGTATTGCGTAACGCCTTTCTTGAAGTGTCCGCCACTGGAGCTTGTTCAGCATCTCCGTAACGCTCTCGCGCTGACTAAATGTCCCCATGACGAATCGCGCTGCTTTTCGCTGGATCATGTCTATCTCTTCTATTAATCCAACCTGGTAAGGGCCCCATACTGATGAGCAATACTCAAGAATCGGACGAACAAGCGTTTTGTAAGCTACTTCTTTCGTCGATGAGTCACATTTTCTTAGAATTCTTCCTATGAATCTCAACCTGGCGCCTGCTTTTCCCACTATTTGTTTTATGTAATCATTCCACTTCAGATCGCTCCGGATAGTAACTCCTAAGTATTTTACGGTCGTTACCGCTTCCAATGATTTACCACCTATGGCATAATCGTACTGGAATGGATTTCTGCCCCTACGTATGCGCATTATATTACATTTATCTACGTTTAGGGAAAGCTGCCAGCTGTCGCACCATGCATTAATCCTCTGCAGGTCCTCCTGGAGTACGTACGAGTCTTCTGATGTTGCTACTTTCTTGTAGACAACCGTGTCATCTGCAACTAGCCTCACGGAGCTACCGATGTTGTCAAGTAAGTCATTTATGTATATTGTAAACAATACTACTAAAATACGTGTTCAAGACAGGCTGAAATGGTTTAGACATCTTTAAGAGTGGACCCAAAGAGAGAAGCTTGAGAAGAACTCGAAAGCGGGAGAACAGTTTAGAAATAATATAGAGGGACGAGGTCTGGATTTGCAGCGCAAAATGAATGAAGGCAATTAGTTACGCAGAAATAGGTGGAAAGCTCTGTTTCACTATACCTGGGGAACTGGAGCGGGTTGATCATGGTGAGGCTGATGATAAGTTGATGATAACGTCAAGGTTGAGGTTTATAATGAAGATGCGGTTGATGATGAGGACGATGAAAAAGATGATAATAGTGATAATAGCGTGTAACTAAGTTGACTGAACTACCAAACCCGCTGGGATGGTTACGAAAGTGCTTCAATTCTACCGGTTCGGCATTTCGGCGTCTATAACAATATTTGTTGAAAAGACTTCATCATCTAGAAAAAATATCAGTCTGTCAAAAAGCTTAATGCGAAAAGTGGCAACATGCAAAGGTTTGCGCCGCTGTTGGAGGTGGTTCTGCCGAAAGAATGTGGCTGATCTCACCAGTGGAAACAGGGTGAAGAACCCCTGAATTAGCCGCTCGATGCAGAGACAAGTGAAGCTCCTCAGACCGTCCGTATGGAGGCTGGCGCAGATACGACCAGGCTTTACGGCCCTGGCGCGGTGTCCACTGCTTTGCGAGTTCGCGGATCTTCGGCGAAAATTAAGATTTTATCGTCTCCGGCATAGAATGGCGACTTGGCCGACGCCCAGCGCCGTTCTGGGAAGGGGGCCAGAGAGAGAGAACCATTCGCTGCGACTTCTTTTCTTTTCAACCCCATCCATTCGTCATCCACCAAGCACACGCTATCTGGGAATGGGTTCGCTTCAACTCGGTGTGATGAACTACTGTTCCACCCGACTACCTAGATGTTTTCGCCTCGCACATCGTGAATCCGTGCTTTGTTACAGATTGCGCAAGCTGGTGTCAAAGGACGTAGTTATGGCGTTCACGCTAACCTTTCCTACTGTTGACACTTAACTGTTACGTACGCAGACCTTTCACAGGCGATTGTTTCGCTTGTCTTGCGATACATCATTGCCCACTTCTTCTTCTCCTCCTTCTTCCTTCTCTTCCTTGCGTGTTCCCATTTCTCTAAATTCCCTGTGTAAGAGTGAGATCGTTTTTTAAATGTTGGTGTAGCGCGTATCTGATGCGAAATATGGGTACCAACCCGCTATTTACCTAGTTGGTTGTCGGAAACGGTCAAAAAAGCACGTCAGGATGGAAGGTTTACCACCTCTCGTAATTGTACTATGTAGGATGATAAGCGAAAAAAGAATAAGTTTCTATTATTACAAGTTATCTATCTTGAACTGACTGCTTCGTTTACGTTATAGCTGTCACTTATCACACGCAAAAACAAAACTGGATTATTAAAAAGCTCTCTGAAGATATCTTTAATGTAATAGGTGAAAAGCAACTGGAACATACATTGGACTGAAGCAAAAAAAAACGCATGTGCATTCATGAAAACTATATTTCTTAAAATTTGCTCGAGAAATATTGCACAGCAAAGAAAACATGCCAATCCCAAAAGATTTTTTTTATACTTCTGAGCAAGAAATAAAATGTTACACGAGAAGCTAAGGGAAGTAACTTAAATCGTTTTGCATGGAAGTGCAGCGGATAAAGTGAAACGGTATGTTGTGGACGAGAACAGGAAACCTTAGAAGTACAGTCGGCTGCACGGCTGTAATGTGCGGTGCCCCCTAGCAGGTAGGCTGTACCGGCACACGCTAAAGTTTACGATTCTCGGATGTGTTGACCCTACATTGAATTTCTAATGGTTCAAATGGCTCTGAGCACTATGGGACTTAACATCTGAGGTCATTAGTCCCCTAGAACTTAGAACTACTTAAACCTAACTAACCTAACGACAGCACACACATCCATGCCCGAGGCAGGATTCGAACCTGCGACCTTAGCGGTTCCAGACTGAAGCACCTAGAACCGATCAGCCACACCGGCCGGCTTGAATTTCTAGATTCTGATATCCATAGAGTGAACTTTAGACCAAAGATACATGTAGACCATGCGCTGTCGTACCTCTGCCGTGTTAAGTTTTGAAACACGCATGTAAGTCTCGTGACGAAGGGCAAAAATTAGTTTCCCTCTTTACACAATGTGCGAAGAGGAGCCGACACTTCAGTTATTCTCATTTATAGCTGAAATTAGACACTGACTTTAGCAACTGAACGACTTTTCGTATTAGTTTTGCATACATAGCAGTATAATTAACCTAATTTCATTGAAATTCCCAGTGGCGATATAGTCGTTATTATTTTTATAATTGGCCAGATGGAAAGGTAATAATCAATTTAGGAAGTCGTAAGCTGACCTGAACTAACCTAACCAATTCATTATATCTGCAAACTATAGAAATATCGTACTCAGTGAATTCCTGTATTTTTCGCACTGAGAGTAATTTAGCTCACCGCTTTCATAGGAATGGAATCAGTTTTGGCAGGAAACAGTTTTTTTGAAACGATTCCTCAACAATGTGAAATGTTTTATTATGCTTTTATAAAAATTATATCCGTTTTTTGCATAATGCTAATATCTACATAAAATAAGCTTTTGTTTTATGAGTTTTGCTTAATCCAGTACAGATACCGAAACGTTGTGCAGATAACAAGTGTAATATAATAGAAGAGGTTGATTACAGAGTAAACTCTTTTAGTGACTTAGATAATAAAGTTCTTCGTCTCACAATCCTAGTCATTCATTGAGTTTTAGATCTGGAATCAACGTACGAGGTGTGGCTAGAAAAAAACCGGACTAGTACTGGTGAAACAATAAAACGAATGCAATAAGGCTGAAAGTCGCGTGGCCTGTCACGTGACTCTCGCTCCGCCTACTGCTCGAGTTTCATCTGCCTCCTGCACTCAGTCTGCCCGTGGCGCCTGTTTTAAGTAGTTGACGTTTTGTCTGTGCGTCGGAAAATGTTGAGTGTACAGAAAGAACAGCGTGTTAACATCAAATTTTGTTTCAAACTAGGAAAATCTGCAAGTGAAACGTTTGTAATGTTACAACAAGTGTACGGCGATGATTGTTTATCGCGAACACAAGTGTTTGAGTGGTTTAAACGATTTAAAGATGGCCGCGAAGACACCAGTGATGACACTCGCACTGGCAGACGATTGTCAGCAAAAACTGATGCAAACATTGAAAAAATCGGTAAACTTGTTCGACAAGATAGCCGTTTAACAATCAGAGGGACAAACAGTGAATCAGCATTACTACATTAACGTCCTGGCTACCCTACGTGAGCGAGTACGGAGAAAACGGAACGATTTGTGGAGAAAAAAGTCATGGATCCTTCACCAAGACAATGCCCCAGCTTACAGTGCGTTGTCAGTGAAGACGTTTTTGGCAAAACACAACATTCCCATCTTAGATCATCCACCCTACTCACCTGATTTGGCCCCCTGTGACTTTTTTCTTTTCCCTAAAGTCAAGTCAGCTTTGAAAGGAACTAGATTTGAGACTGTTGAAGCAGTAAAAGAAAAAGCGACGGAAGTAATGTATGGACTTACCGAAAATGATCTGCAGCATTGCTATGAACAGTGGAAAATTCGTATGGAGCGGTGTAGAGACCGAGGAGGAGAGTACATTGAAGGAGATAACATGAAATTGTAAATAATTGTAAATAAATGTTTTTTCCAGCATCAGTCCGGTTTTTTTCTAGCCGCACCTCGTATTTTTACGAGACGCAGGGTAGGACACAACCGCGGGCATAACAGGCTTTCCCGAACCTGTGCATTATCCACAAAACTTTGCAAGTGTCAATCGTGATAAGAGCAGTGTACTACCTATTTGTGAGCGAATTATGTCGGAGTTAAGTGAGTTCGAAAGTGGGCAGATTGTTGGTGCCCGTACGATGTTTGCTTCCGTGACCAAGGTAGCCGAAGTGTTCGATGTTTCAAGAGTCGCCGTATCGAAGATTTACACCGTATGCAGAAAAAGCGGGAAAACATCATCCGCTAAGTCAGAATGTGGACGGAAGTGTGTTTTGACTGGTCGTGATGAACGGTCATTGAATGTCACGAAAATTAGGAGAACTGCAGCTGCAAAAGTCGCTGTAGACCTGAATATCGCAGTCGTGAACCTTCTCTGCACCAAAGCAACATGAAGGGGAATTGCAGAGGGAGCTGGAATTCCAAAACCACTCCTCAGTTATGCAAATGCTAGTATGGAAATGGGGTGCTGAAGCCATAAAACCTGGACTACGGTACAATGGAAGATAGTCGTTTGGTCGGAAGAGTCTTATTTCACACTGCCCCAAACGTCTGGCCGAATTTGCAACGCAGGAGTGAAACATGACAGCCGTATCGTGTTATTCCATGCGCCCCAATGTTACTCCGCAAGGTGTCATTACTGCGAAGAACTATTTGGCCTCTTGGCTGATCAGATCCATCCCGCGGTACAGTGTTTGTTCCCCACTGATGGTGCAGCATTCCACGACGACAGGGCCCCTGCCCACATAACTCGCATAGTACACGACTGTTTTCTTAGCACGAGGATGAATCTTTGCATCTCCACTGGCCACCAATGTCGCCAAATGTCATTATTACTGAGCCTAAGTGATCTAGTTTGGAGAGAGTGATGTGTGATCGCTATCTACTACCATCATCGTTACCTGGAACTGCCACGATTTTGCAGGAAAAATGGAACAGGATTCCTTCGAAAACCATACATGGTCTATATTTATTCATTCCGGAACGAATGGAAGCTGGTTTGAATGCCAACTGCACATTTTAAGTGGAATAATGAGTTGTGCTTCTGCTGTTTCCATATTTTTGGCTAACCCCAGTAGACATACGACCCTTCTTATTCAATTCTTAACATTTAGACTAAAATAACGACTCTCAAATAGAAAACCGTTCGCATAAACTTGCTAAACATATCACTTCTCAACTTCAGTCTGTAGTAAATTCACTGACTCAGTCTCGTAAACTGTGCTCGCAAATCCATTTGTGTCTTTAAAACTATTTCACATGTGAAGTGGAATATTACTTCTTTTCACATACAAGTTGACCCAAAAAGTCCGTAACATTTGAAAATTCGATACTTCACGGGATCATGTAGGTAGAGGTAAAAATTGGCACACATGCTTCAAATGACATGGGGTTTTGTTGATGACAAGAAAAGTGCTCAGAAAACCAACAGGTGGCGCTTCATATCATAAAAAAGCTATAATTACTATAACGATTGATTTTTAACAAAGGGGTGTTCTTCGTAGCAAATGCTGAATGCGTCGGCCATCATTCATCAACAGTATCTGTAGTCGAGAGACCATGTTGTGAACAGCAAACAGCATCTCAGTATTTATGCCGAGAAACTGACGTCGGATGTTGTCTTAGGAGGTGTTCATCAGCGATGACGCGATTTTGTAACATACTGGCGTACCTCACACCCGTCATTGTGACGTTTTGTATCCAGCTCCCTCTGCTGGCGGGATCTTGCACTAGTTTTTGGTTCCGGTAAAACCTCACCTCATTTCAGGCATGTGGGTCAAATTTTACCTCTCTACCTACCTTATTCCGTGAATTAGTGCATTTTCAAATGTAACAGACTTTGGGTCACTTTGTACTGTATCTTTCGATGCAACCGACCACTGCGCAAGATTTCATCATTCTAACAAAGAAACCTTTATTGAAAATATTAAAATTAAGATAAATTGAACGGTATTGCAGAAGTCTTCTGCAAATGCCGCCACTATTAGTCAGGTTTAAGTAGTTCTAAGTTCTAGGGGACTTATCACTCAGCAGTGAAGTCCCATAGTGCTCAGAGCCATTTGAACCATTATTGAATTTATGAGACTAGATTAGATTCAGTTTTCGTTCCATAGACCCAAAAAAGAGATGATACTCCTGGGTGTGTAGCATGTCAGAAAATATAACATAAAAACGTAAAACATTTGAATATCATACTTACTACCCTGATCATGTCCGCCACGATAACTGGGTGGTTTAGTTGCCCTCTGTAGTAAAAAAAAACTGAGTGAACGGATCGACGAACAACTAAACGGGTGTCATCGGGCGTCCGCCACGAACAAATTCAACGAACAATATAGAACAAAATGAGATCAACAAAAAAAAGTGATCAGCGTGACTGATTCCCGGCTGGGTCGGGATTTTCTCCGCTCAAGGACTGGGTGTTGTGTTGTCTCCATCATCAATTCATCCCCACCCGGTCCGCAGGTCGCCCAATGTGGCGTACACCTGCACCAAGGCGGCCGGACCAGCCCCGTAAGGGGCCTCCGGTCCAATGGCGCCAAACGCTGATTTCCATTTCCATACCCTGATCATTTGTCAGGAGATGATGCTAGAGAAACTGGGCGCCGACGACTTCTCTTTGTTTTTCATATAATTAGAACCGCACGTCGCTCATTATTGGCCCATTTTGAATTTTATATTCTTACCAAATATAAAATGCATTTCATAAGTAATAAAAGTTAGTTGGTCGCATAACTTCTGCGCTTTTATGTAACCAAAGCAATCACTGTTGATGCAAGCACAGTTTACATGTACAGCCATAAAAAATCTATGCAATTGTTTGTTATTTTATACTGAGTGGAACGGTTTTCATCATGATGGTGGGCAACATTTTCCAGCTATTACTGATAAGTACGAAAACTGTTGACGAATAACAGAAACAGGTATTATACAAGCTCGACGAAGTATTGAAGCGATATTTGATATATTTTTATTTTATTATTGTTTTAGTTTTACCTTTTATGGGGAAATTGCGTTTTCTATAGCTACGTGATAAATCAGTATTCCATTTTTTTTTTCTTTTTTTGGTACAACATCTCTCTGTTTCAAGTTATAAATCAACAGTTTTCGAATAAAACCCGAATTAATCATTGACAATTTTAATTTTTGTTTATATACTTCTTTATTTCTAAGTAAGAGAAGGATAACTATATACTGCAAAAATGATCTATAGATTACGCGGCCCTTACGTATACTCAGCTTCTAGGCGGTTCAGTGCTTCTGGGGGATTTTAGAAAGACACTGATTGCACAAGCAAACAAAGTGATCAAAATGAGGTGACGCCCGATAGGTAGGCAAGACGCCTAACGTGCAAGTAACACGGTTACGATCTTAACTGACCAAGACAACTAGGAAAACTGCCGTCGTCTACATCTCTATGACGAAGCCTGCTGGGCCTAGGATCGTTAGCGTCTCGCCGTGCGGGCCTGCTGGAACTTTCCAGCTGGTGGCGGCGCGTGACGTCATACGGTGAGTCACGGGAAGCGACAAGTGGCTGCCTGCAGGACGGCGGGACACGCCCTGAGCCCAGGCGCTCGCATCGATTGCGTCACGTGGCCGACTGTGGCGCGTGATGGGGGTCTCTATAGCTACGTAATCAGGCGGCTTCCTGCAGTCGCCGTGTCAGCCGCACTTGTCGGTGGACCCACACTCCGCAAACGGCTCTGAAATTCATGCCCGGGAGTATTCTCCATTGCATTCCATCCATTCATGTACGGAGCGCATGCTGATTGCTGCACGAGTCTGTGTGCGCTCTAGTTGCTACAGGATCCGACAGAATGAATAGAAAAGAACGGAACCTTGAAACAAATTAACAAATTTAGTGAAACACACACACTATATATATATATATATATATATATATATATATATATATATATATAGTGTGTGTGTGTGTGTGTGTTTTGAATATAACACATAACACCATGCAGATTGTAGCCATCACATTCCGTGCATTCCTGCAGGCGACGAATGTAATTTTCCATCAACTGATTAAATATGTTCAGTGGGCTGTCCTACATAGCTGTACGTATCCATTCCACGAGTTCAGCCACGGTATGAGGAGGTGTACTCGTCAAGTACTTATAAGTAACATGTAAATAGTTTTTTAACTTCATAACGGCCTACGTTACAGAAATACACTGAGCTGAAACTTCCTGAGAAGGCTAGGCTCGACACATTTTCGAGGCTCCCCTCCCACAGAAAAAGCCATTACATTGCTAGTAATGAACAGTAAAATTAATATGACAAATGTATACTGATTTATTATATTAAATGAAAAATTCTAAACAACATATTAATACCATTTGTACTTAGATCTAAGCAAAATGCTGCTCCATCTGGGACTGGCTCGAAGTTGTTCCGATGCCCTCCTACCTGGAACAGCCAGGTATTATCATCTATGGGTTCTTTTTAAATTGTTTCTGTTTCCTTTTTCCCAATTTCTGTTCATTCTATTCCAGTACCAACTCATTACTGTTGCTCTTGTGTTACTGCCCAAGAAAAATACGTTAGAAATATGGAACAGTGTATTGCAACACGCAAAATTGTAAAATACGCGACCTGCATTTAAAATATGCAGCAAGTCTTTCAGCGTGCAATAAATGACATGGAAATCTTCAAGTACTAAACGAGCCCTCGCCAGGCTATGAAGGTCCCATACATATAACTCACATAGGGATCGTGAGGATAAGATTAGAATAAATACTGCACGCACAGAGGCGTTCGAACAATCATGTTTCCCATGCTCCATATGTGAATGGAACGGGGACAAACCCTAATAACTGGAACAATGGAACATACCCTCTGCCCTCTGATGTGCAGAGTATAGATGTAGATGTTCTTGAACAGGGCTGGTGCACGCCCACAAGCGATCTGACTGTTCAGTTTCTACGCATCACCTCGACCTGCGACCATTGCGCTCTCCAACGACAATTGCTAGCTGCATGTGATATGCAAACGACAACGGAATTTGAGACTTTATGGAAGATTCAAACTGCGATGCGAAATGGGACCATTCCCAAACGCGGACAACGCTGGTGGGATCCTAACTGAAGTCTGTGTCCAGCACACAGTCTTAACTGTAATGAAGTTTCGTCCAGTCTACGCCCCATAGAGTGTAAGTTTAACTGTGCCCACTGAATTCGTTGCTGAAAATAGGCACGCTTCAAGAAGCTGGGTTTTGGGAAGATTGGTGGATGAATTTTCAAATAGCCAGCTGATACAATGAATCCAGTGGCGCTTAACATTTTGGAAAAAGAAATTTAAAGTATTTCGTGCTCTTAGATTTTTTCCAGCAGATGTGAAAAAAGAAAAGGTTTCTGAACATTTACGACGAATTTAAATAGTTTGTCCATTTGGGATTCGGTTAGATCGTCTATCTTTGCTGGGCAATGTGTTCACAAGTGCACCCTCTATGCACGTTTCATAGTTTGACACGGAGTTTAAACTTGACAGTTTCAGACTTCACCGATTCATCTCAGAAATTTTACTTATCATAGTAAAATGGTTTAACCTATGGTAGCACTTTCGGAACTGCCGGTGTGTCATTTACGGATATTCTACTGTAGCAAACTGTATCAATGCCGGCGTCGGTGGCTGAGCGGTTCTAGGCGCTCAGTCCGGAACCGCGCGACTGCTACGGTCGCAGGAGGTTCGAATCCTGCCTCGGGCATGGATGTGTGTGATGTCCTTAGGTTACTTAGATTTCATTAGTTCTAAGTTCTAGGGGACTGATGACCCTAGATGTTAAGTCCCATAGTGCTCAGAGCCATTTGAACCATTTTTGAAACGGTATCAATAATGATGCATCTTCGATACATACGGCATTCTGTTGAAGCTGTGTATTATCACAGCACGCAATTTTTAATATAAATAAATCACCAAATATTACACACCAGCTTCAGAATGTTGTGATGAAATATGCGTCCTGTTCGACCTGGTCTGTGACATAGTAAGTGATCTTGAATGTCAGAGGTTCACATTTCTAACCAGATATGGAACATCCGACGAACTGGCGAGTAGGTGAGCTGCGTAAGTCAACCTGCTATGTTTCCCTGGTACGCTGCTTACCTACTACGTCTTAGGCAGCCCGCTACTGCGCGAACACTGGTGATGTGAAACGTTCTGTTAACAATTCTGTGGCGCTCGGGGTAGCCGCGCGGTCTAGGGCGTCTTGTCACGGTCCGCGCGACTCCCCCCGTCGGAGTTTCGAGTCCTCCCTCGGGCATGGGTGTGTGTGTGTGTCGTTCGTAGCGTAAGTTAGTTTAAGTTAGATTAAATAGTGTGTAAGCTTAGGGACCGACGACCTCAGCAGTTTGGTCCCATAAGACCTTACCACAAATTTCCAAACAATTCTTTTGTGATGTCTCAGATTGCAAGAGCTAAGAAAACTAGTAATTCGATCGCGGGATGAAATAGAAACAGGTGCTGTTGTAGAGGGGAAAAATTTTTGTGAATGGAGAACGACCTATGCGGACTTGACCATCAACGATTTGTGATGTTACAGAATATTAGAAGGAAAAATCCAATAACTCCTAACTACTTAACTCGAAACACGGGTACCAGAGATATATTTTCTTTCATCCTCATTATTATTGTTGTCTTCAAGAAAAGATTCTACATTCATTTGATTGGTGACTAATTCTGTTAACATGCACAAATAAAATGAGACGCTCCATTTATTTTTGTCAGTCTTTCCCCAAGAAACCGTCTTTTATTCAGTTCGCATTGACATTTTACTTAGGGGAACGAAACTATTTCTGGAGATTAAGAGCATAATTAGTTCGTGTGGCTGTTGGAAGATTTTCTTGAAACGGAGCAACTCGCCCCGGAATCGTGACAGCTCGCGTAATAGGTGGCTTTCCACCTCAGCCCACTGGCACCAAGTTGCGTTCCCTGTTTGACACTGCCTGGCACTCTTCCGGGATGTGCACGAAACATCGCGAGGACTGCACATGCCAACACTGTGCAGGAGACTGACTCGCAGGCGGCTTGCGCGGAGCGGTCAGTGACCTCGTGCGAGTGAAGCCGATTGTGCAGCGCCGCAGACGCGCCGGAAGGACGTCACTGAACCCCGCGCTTGCAGTTCCGCCCACGCGCTGGCGGCCACAGAAATCCGCGCAGAAGTGCAGCCTGTCCCCGCTACAGCTGTTTCCATGATCGGAATTCATTCCAACATTCGGAAGCGGAGAACACGTAGTTTTATTTTTGCCCGCTCAAGTCTCCAGGTTAGAGACCCGGTTCGGCATACGACTTTAATGTATCTCTGTAATCTTCAAAGAGCTAATTGAAAATCATATCACAGACGATGTTTGATTCAGAGCCATCATCCAGCTCTATGAGTAGGACGCTAGAGCACGACTGTCTCATAACACTCCACTCGGAAGTAGCCAATTAGAACCTTTGTTGTTTTACAAATTTCCACAGACAGTATTTTACGATGAAGGAGAGGTGGAGGGTAGCGCAAAGTTTCTGATAACCTGGCTGCGAGCTAGTGGGTTAATTTCCAAACCTCTACACAATGCGAAACACGGAAATTTCCTGCCAGATTAAAACTATGGCCGAGCGGTTCTAGGCGCTTCAGTCCGGAACTGCACTGCTCCTACGATCGCAGGTTCGAATCCTGCCTCGGGCATGGATGTGTGTGATGTATTTAGGTTAGTTTGGTTTAATTAGTTCTCAGTCTAGGGGACTGATGACCTCAGAAATTAGGTCCCATAGTGCCCAGAGCCATTTGAACCATTTTAGAACAGTATGTCGGACCGGAACTCGACGAGGACCCTCACCTGTTTATTGGGTTATCCAGTTGTGAGGAAGGGCCATGAGTTGTGCCTGGATAACTCAGTTGGCAAGAGAATTCCCAGTATAAAAGTTAGGTTCTGGGTTCGAGTCCTGGTCTAGCACGCAATTTTAATCTTCGAGGAACTTTCCAACACGTGACCTTTTCGCTGAAGCGTGAAAGATTCATTCTTGAACTCACACTATTTCGATATCTGTAAACTGTATTCACAAACGCTGTCGCGTCGTATGTACTTGACCGTGAAATGGCATCTAGCATAAAACGTTTGCACCAAAATATAAGCTACGCGAAAGGTCATTAGAGCCAGTGTTTGCCTGAAAAATTTACAAATATACGTCAAATGGCTGTTACAAACGTGTAGGGAGAAGACAAACAAGTTTTGATTAGAGAAACTAGTTGTTTGGTGATCGAAATGACAGTCCTTCTAGAAAACATCAGAAATTGGCAAAACTAGGCAATAATTTATGTAGAGGCTTCAGCCGTAAGATACTGGATCAGTAGTAACGTTACTGCCCAATCAGTCTAATACCACATGTATCAAAAAGAAATATTTCATCGAACAACTGAAACGAAAATGAGATGACCGGTTTCTTTCTTAAGTAGTTGCAGTCGATGTATTATAAGCAGCAGTGGAAAACATCTAGGAGAGATTCATGAAAAATGAGACGTGCTTTTCATGTAAAATAGAATAAAATATATGTTATTCATAGCCAGGGCCTTATGAACTGCTGGGATATACGTGATTAGTCTGAACTGATAGCTTAATTAAGGAGGCCCAGATGAGGAGAATGTAAGGTAGGGCTGCTCATTGTCAAATTCGTATACTGAAGAGGCAATGAAGAAAATAAACGAGGGCTATTTCGATGTGCGAGTTATTTAACGTACACAAAAATTCAGAGTGATAAAATTTGATGATTACGTATCAGTGGCTGCGGAAGGTAAACAGCAGATGAGTCAGATGCGTTTCATGATGGAACAAGTGCGAGTTGTTGGGTACAGTTTCCGTTCCGCGTATGGAACGACAACTATGGTACTGACGTAATGGTGGGCGCTCAAGGAGGGCATACGGTAAGGCTAGAGTTTAAACTTAGTCAAGATACACTCAAACAAATTTACAGATTTTAGAACGTATAAAGAAGGAAGCTGTCAAAAAGACTTAGGAGCAAGCATTGGCCGAGACAGAAGGGAATTATATATCCGACATACGGATCAAACTGAGATGCTTGTAGTAGACTTATAGACTTTTGTCTAATAAATACAGCCTGATGACATGAGAAATGATGTCACCTAATATGTGTCAGGGTTAATTGGCCTTGTAATCTTCTAATAATAAAGACGTTTATTGAAGTTGGTCAGCAGCGTCTCGTTTTCAACGCATCTTGCAATGGACAATCTGCGGCGTCACCTCGATGCAACCGAAGAAGATACGGTTGGTAGGTGCGCCCTCTTGACCCCAGGCACACAAGAGGGGCGGAACTGAAGTGGTGCAGATCGTTCCTGCAGCAGCCAGGCGATGGTGGGGCTTTGATGGCAGTTAAATGAATAGAGGTACGTAGTTATCGCATTGGCAGCAAAGCGTATATTCGTGCGTCAGCTATTTCTCTACATCTAGGCTTCTCCTAACATATTTCGTTCCTCATTTCCCTGGCTGAAGCTCAAGTTTCCCTTGGAAGTCTATAGCAGGGATTCGCAGTAGCTGGCAACTCCCCGCTTCGACATAAAAACATTCCGTCTAGTGCCGCGACATAACATTTTCTTATGCTATATGTCAGCGTTGATATTGATTAGATTACTCATCTTAGACGGCAGCTATAGCGCCAACTTATTCAGAAGTCACAAAATGTGAGCCTGTCAAACAAAATCCTGTACTGAGTATCTTTTCCTTTCTTGGACTTTGGAAAAAGTCAGACGCAAAGTAGAAATAGCATGCGAATTGGTTGCCAAATGGAAACAGAACCTATTGTAAAGGTTTTCCTTTTAAGATCCCTAATATTTTCTGAGTGGCTGTGATCAAATATTCCATCATGATCGCACACATTTTTTGTCTTAATTAAAGGCTGTTAATGACACTTCTCGGTAACGTCGCAATGATCCACGTCATTGCACTCGAGAACTGAAAAATATGATTAACTGTGATCACTCCTCTATCGTATATTTGTGTGCCTTAGGGAAGGTTCAAAAGTCGGGTGTGTATGGGTACCACATGCTCTAAGACATAACCACACAAATAAGCAGGTGGCCATACGTGCATCTCTACCTGCTCATCATCAACTGGCTCAGCAACAACACCGATCATTCTTATCTTTTATCGTTTCGGGTGACGAGAAACAGTGTCTTTATGTTAACATAAGGAAAAGAAAGGAATGACTGAGCCCACACCAAGCAACAACTCCCACTACAAAAGCGTGCGAGCATCCACAGAAGATAATGTTACGCATGTGGTGGAACAACGACGGCGTGGTGTACTACGAATTGCTTTCCCGAGGTGTAACCATCACTGCTGACAAACATTGTCAACAACTGAGACTTCTTGCAGACGCAATCCAACAACGACCAGGAAGATTGCGTGAAGTGACGCTATTCCACGATAACGCCCGCCTGTATACTGCTAGACAGACAAGACACTAGACAGGAGTTACGTTGGGAATTCATTCAGTGGATCTTGCGCCCTTAGATTTTCGCCTTATCCTCTCTCCATCGAAAACCTACAAGAAACTTCCTTTGCAGTTGAAAATGATCTCCGAACGTGACTCGACGAGTTCTTTGTCTGAAAACCACGTGATTTCTACAGCCGCGGAATCGAAAAGTTACCCCAGCCTTGGCAGAATGTTGTAAATAGTGAAGGATAACATATAACTCATGCACCATCCCAATATTTTGTCAGGCAGTCGGCAATCGATAACTGGTTTAGATCACCTGCACGTTTCGTTCCTTTGGAGTAACTCAGTTGCATGGACGACGTAAATGAGCGCAGTTGGAGATTGCGCGTAATAGCGAGTGCACGAGAAGTAGCTGAAGCCGTGGCAACGGCGCCGATGGCCGCAGCTGGAGCACGGGGCGTGCGCGCGCATTCCTCAGCGGGAAATGTTTGCAGACAGTGCGTGGGTGGCTGACGTATGCGTGAGAGGCCGACGGGAGAGATGTGTGAGCCGCGCTGCAGAGACCCGAGAAAGTTGATACGGCGTGGGACGCTGGAATAATTTTGGTGTGCGAGGTGACAGTGACGTCATAGGGGAGCGGTGCAGACGTGTTCGGGGCCAAAGCAGCGGCGTGCGGGCCCTGCTGGCGTGAGGGCACCGCGTAATAGCATTGTTCCATTTCAAAAATTAAATTATTTTTTTCCCTTTTGTACCTTAAATCGTGTTCCATTGCCTCATTTCCTGGTAGCCAAATTCAGTTATCTAGAAAAAAGGGCTTTTATTGGCATGGCTGACGTATATTCCTTTCCGTTTGTTTCCAGCTGCCCCTTACTACGAGGATTTGAACAACGGTTTTCTCTTTTTCACTGTTACAAAGGAAACTTAAATGAAAGACGTATTTAAAAAAATATTACGTGCTTACGTGCATAGACTACTTTATATTGACATATCCGCTTGAAATTTCGCTGCTACTTGCTCTAATAATTTTCAAAAGTGGTTACGGAGACGCAAGAGGATAAAATATTTTGAAAACTAGTTCTGTTAAAATGAAGAAATAAGCAGTCTTGGTTGCAGTCCATAATTTTTTAAAATTATTTCCCAATGACGCGTTTCGCCTTTTATTTAGACGTCTTCGGCGAAATGGGTGGCGTCACTTGTTTCTTCATATCATACATATTAGTTGCTGTCAAACGGAAAAAGTTTTCGAATCAGAACACCGAAATGCTCAGTTTTCAGTTTACTTTGTTGATATAAGTTTTCAAAAAGTCTGTTGCTACAGAAAAAATATCGCACAGTTATTCTCTGTACAAATTATAGTAGAAAATAAACTGGAGAACTGAAATTTAATGTAATGTGTCCTTCCATGAATTACGTCGCCGTTTGGTATCAATAACGAAACGATAGCCCACTGTTACCAAGCTAGTATGTGAGACAATAATAAGCAAAAGCCGGCCGGAGTGGCCGTGCGGTTCTAGGCGCTACAGTCTGCAGCCGCGTGACCGCTACGGTCGCAGGTTCGAATCCTGCCTCGGGCATGGTTCAAATGGCTCTGAGCACTATGAGACTTAACATCTATGGTCATCAGCCCCTAGAACTTAGAACTACTGAAACCTAACTAACCTAAGGACATCACACAACACCCAGTCATCACGAGGCAGAGAAAATCCCTGACCCCGCCGGGAATCGATCCCGGGAACCCGAGCGCGGGAAGCAAGAACGCTACCGCACGACCACGAGCTGCGGACCCTCGGGCATGGATGTGTGTGATGTCCTTAAGTTAGGGGACCTTAGGTTTAGGTAGTTCTAAGTTCTAGGGGACTGATGACCACAGATGTTAAGTCCCATAGTGCTCAGAGCCATTTGAACCATTTGAGCCAATAAGCAAAAGAATCATTCTTTTTTTGTACGGAAACGTTTCCTTAAATTGGGGTATAAAAATAGCATATGAAAAATAACACTCTAATTTAAAAACATTCTTTATTATACTAAAACAAAACGTTACCCGAAAAATTAATCCGAAGAACGGACGTAGTTTTGATTTACTTACTTCAAAAACATTGTCTTTACAGGGGCAACAGATTAGGTGAAACCGCTCGCTATTCACTCAGGCACGCCAGATGCTTTTTCGAGATCAATACGGATACAGCTGGCTGAGCGGCTGTAGCGTGTTCTGTTCCTTGCAGCTGGGCTGTACTTGTAAGATGTTTTCGATATATATATATATATATATATATATATATATATATATATATATATATATATATATATATTTCACTGGAGAACAGAATTCTCCATTCTTTGATGTGCTCGATGCCACCCACCACTGTGTCCGATAAATGTTTTTAAGAATAGTATATTTAGTTTACGTAAGTTGAAATGGCTCTGAGCACTACGCGACTTGACTTCTGAGGTCATCAGTCCCCTAGAACTTGGAACTACTTGAACCTAACCAACCTAAGGACATCACACACATCCATGCCCGAGGCAGGATTCGAACCTGCGACCGGAGCGGTCACGCGGTTCCAGACTGAAGCGCGTAGAACCGCTTGGCCACCCCGGCCGGCAGTTGACGTAAGTATCGGTTTAGCTGTTCAGTGTGTTTCCAACTTCACTTAGCAGCTACACAGGCTGAACAAAATAATTCAATTTCTGGTTTAAATCTTCTGATGTTTGGAACTTGTTCTGACTAACTAGCCAGCGTGCTGACATCGTTTCCGTTCTTCTGCATTAATGATCGTCGCAGTGAGTGTGACTCACATGGTTAACATGCCACTGCTACATAGTTATCCATCATTTGATTTAAGAGACTTCAAAGATCTTGAAGGGTATCCCGCAACTTACCCCTTCCCAAATTGTCCCTGATCGTGTCCTATGTGACTTGTGTCTTTCTTCCTCAAGTAAAAAATACGATTTGAACGAATGATATTGTTCATATCGAGCACTAGTCTCGGTAAACGTGGTCGCCAACGCTTCTGCGGTGGAGCTCAACTATGAAGTAAGTTGGTTCGAATAATGGCGGTGGAAAAAGTATTCATTGCAAATATTTGGCCACCAAAGGCTGCAAAAGAAAAAGTAGTGCCGCGAACTTCTTGATCACAAGACTTTGCGCCAATGTCGTGCGCTAAATTCCAGATACGTCCGCAACGTCTTGAGAAGTGAAGTCTCTTGACTCTCGTCGACGGTGATCCGTTCGTTTAGTGAGAACGTTAAGCGTAACAGCCATAACAGCCATATTCCTGCTACTAGAGAGGAGTAGGTTACGTGCCGGCAGCAGCAACCACACTTGTCACTGTCTGTCTCATCCTCATCAACACAAATATAACATAAACCTCAAACGTGCTATTCACAGTCACCCATACGACGGTCTAACACATACTGTCACGATATTCTCTGGGGCGAAGGTCATAACCGTTTGATAGATGGAGCGACTCCAGCGCTCCAAGCGGCGAGAAAGCAGACAGTCAAAAGTGTTATAAGGATAATTATTGTATATAATTATTTTCTACGTATTTAACTAAGTAGTTGTTATATTTTTGCATTCGATGCGTTAGTAATTGGCGAGACATTTAAAAACAGCCAACTTACACTGATTCAGTGATATAAGCTACAACTCGTTCATGAAGAAATACTTTCGAATATATGTATATTTGCAGCTTATGCCGCTGAAAGCAAGAGAATATAAACACACATTTTATGCTTGAGAAGCATATATTTCTGTTGTCATAGGCAGTTTCCTTGACGCTTAAAATTTTTTTGTGGAGGCTAATGATTCGCCTATTCTTGCACTTAGCTCGAATTTCTCAATACACGAATATTTTTGTAGACCTAAGTGTAATTACTTTCGCTTCAAAAGCGAATGTTTTGAAGATTCTTGCCGTTTATGGTTCAGATTAAGCAAAATTGTAGAACTGCTTTCTACAGTGCTGGGAAACAGATTTATAGCTTCTGACGATTTATTATCATGTTCATATAATTTTTTCTGAAGTTCCAGTTGTGGCGGCTTATTTAGTACGTTAAATAATGTAGTTACTATATTCCACGTAAGTTTCCTACGTTCCGCATTCACTGATTTGGCTGAAAATGCAGCAAATAAGACACTTTTGTTGGGTAGACTTACGACGTCTTTCTGCAGGTCAGGACAGCTGTTCCGGTATTTATTAGCAATTTATTTTATTAAAGGCAAACAATATTATTCAATAAATGTCTGTACGTTATGAGAGAATTGTAAATAAACTGTCCTGTAATGTACTGTTCGTGCATTCTGGGGTCCCCAGGACAACAAATAATAAATATGGTGTTTTTTTGGTTATTGTCCATTTTTATGGGATTACATAAACTTGCTATTGCAAAAACTATGTAGAAATCGACGTAAGCGTAAGTATTCGCACTCATTTCAGATCGTATTCGGCTGGTCGTTTGAGGAGCTGGTTTTGCTGTGGGTAATGAAAACGAAACGCAGTGTCGCGATTACAGTGTGGGCACAGTCTCGTACCCACAGTGAACTCCACAAGCTCAGTACTCAGAGGCCCTCTTATAGTACAGACACACTTAACACACCACACACAATCTGCGAATGAAATGTGCCACTGTGCGTGAGGGAGGCTCATTAATTACCCCAACCAACAATTTCATACGACTTTAGTTTAATTGTATTTGAAGAATAGCACTTGTAGACGGAGGACGATGCACGCTGCAATCTACCGGAAGACGCTTACATAAAACAGAGTAAAAACTTGTCTCGAGGCATAAGAAAAGTTTCGTCAATCTAGTGACCATTATTTAAAATTCAAAACAAAATGGAAGATAACCGTCACTATGTTGCAAACGTCTCTTCTGTTTTCCGCGACAGTCTTATCCTGTACAGGCCTCTTCAGTCTGTACGTCTGTTGCTATCTGCAAGAATTTGAACGTGCTTCCTGCATTTAAGCCATCCCTCCCACACACTTTCCTCCATTACCTCCGCGTGGTCTCAGGCGTCTTGTCACGGTTCGCGCTGCTCCCCTCGTCGGAGGTTCGAGTCCTCCCTCGAGCATGTGTTGTCCTTAGTGTAAATTAGTTTAAGTTAGATTAAGTAGCGCCAAGCCTAGGGATCGATGACCTCAGCAGTTTGGTCTCATAGTCCTTACGACAAATTTCAAGTTTTTTTTTCCTCCATTACCTATAAACGGTTCTTTGTGTAACCACTCCCTTGGCCGATAAGAAATTGGAATTCATCAATCTAAATAATTATTACTGTAGCAAATTAAATTATTACCAGTATTCACGAAATTAAAATTGATATTAAATAATATTAAAATTACAATGAAGTTATAGGTGTAAGGAATATGTAGCTGTAACCAGTATATTGCTTTCTTTCAGTATGTGTACTAATGTAAGGCATTGTTTCGTTTACTATTACTATAACTTCCACTGTTACTATCCCCGCTGTTTTTCCTTTGATACGACGTGTAATTCAGTCTGATAATGCGTTGATTGTATTTCATATGAGAGAAAAATACACTTATCGAAAGATAAAGTTATTTCCTACAAAATAGCGCAAGAGATACAGTGAAGTGACTGATTAACTGAAAGTGATTTCAGATTTTATCAAAGGTTTACGGGCATTGAGAAATTGCAGGGATTTTTAATAGACAATATTTGACGCACTTTACAATCAGAAAACTAGGTGACTTTATTCAAGTGTTTCCTTTTTTTCATAATAGTTAACTACACGAAATTTACGCGACGAAGCAGAACGCTTTTCAGTTGTAAGGGTTAGTTGCTTCCTTACTCAATAACGGATATCTCTGGATCTCATTCTTCTGCTCTAGTCGGCGTTCCTTAAATGAACCATAATTGAAGGTCTTGAAACTTTGTGCCGGACCGGAACGGAAAAGATATGTAAATCAAATCAGATATGTTTCCAGAGAAACGAAGCAAATATAATGTTTTATTTGTATACAACTTCCAACCGTAGAACTGTTTTCTTGCGTAAACTCAAGAGAGAAAAAGATTCACGCAGCCTGCGGAATTCTGTCTTCCTTTCCTAAAACATTTAAAAAGGAATGCCTTCATGAAAGATGGTACATCATTGTGCTGTTCTCCTGTGCTTACAACGTGACACGCCCCTGATATAAATAATCGACTAAGGTCTTTCAGTGCTCTGTAGAATTCTCGCAATGTCACCCATTCCATCTCGTATTCATCTACTTCCTTTTTTTCTATAATAATGGCTAGAAGTTTATTTCCTTTGTAGAGCCCTTGTATACGTTCCTTACAGCTCTCAGCCTTCGCCTATCCTTTGGTTAACACTGGATTGTCATCTGAGCTCTTGATGTTCGTGGAGCTGCTTTTCTTTTCATCGAAGGTCTCTTTAATTGTTTGCTATGAGCTTACTAATTAATGCTTCAACAAATTTTCTTTTGTCCCCTCGCCATTGTTGCTTAGCAATTTTGTGCTTTCTGTCAGTCTCGTTTTGTAGTTGTCTGTATCCTCTTATCGCGTCGCGAACGTGAGTATTGTCCGGGTTTGAGTGACAGGGGCTCGCTATGAGTGAACTGGTCGGTTGGTCTATGTGATAGGGAGTCTTGACCTAGCTATTCCTCCTCGCAAAATGGGATAAGGACTGAAAGATAGTTTGAAATGATGTTATCAAGAAGTGCGTTACAATTCCTAGTTTATTTCCTAAAGTGTCTTCTTTTCTGCTACCCTTACTGTTTGTGTTTTCTACCCACAGAGAGACCAAGTCTTTATACAGAGACGGTGATTCGATGGCACCGTTCCGTCTATACTAAATTTCTACAAGTAAATCTACATCTACACTGTTACTCCGTAAATAACACTTAAGTGCCTGGCAGAGGGTTCATCGAAGCACTTTCACAATTATTCTGTTATTCCACTCTCGAATGGAGCGCGGAAAAAACGAACAGCTATATCTTTCTGTGCGAGCTCTGAAGTCGCTTATTTTGCTATGATGATCGTTTCTGCCTATGTAGGTCGGCGCAACAAAAAAATTTCGCATTCGGAGGAGAAAGTTGGTAACTGAAATTTCGTGCGAAGAATCCCGCCGCAAAGAGAAGCACCTTTGTTTTAATGATGTCCACGCAAATCGTGTATAATTTCCGTGACATTCTTTCCCCTATTTCTTGATTATGCGAAACGTGCTGCCCTTCTTTAAACCCTCTCGATGTTCTCCATTAATCCTGTGTGATACGGATCCCACACCGCACAGCAGTGCTCGAAAAGAGGACGGACAAGAGTAGGTGTGGCAGTCTCTTTAGTAGCTGTTGCACTTTCTAAGGGTTCTACCAATAAAACGCAGTCTTTGGTTAGCCTTCCCCTCAACATTTCCTATGTGTTATTTTCAATTTACGTTGGTCGTAATTGTAATTCCTAGGCATTTAGTTGAATTTACGACCTTTAATTTATCATGTAACCAATGTTTAACGGATTCCCTTTAGCAGTTACGTGGAAGAGCTGATACTTTCCATTATTTAGGGGCAATTGCCAATTTTCGCACCACTTCAGTATCTTACCTAAATCGTTTTGGAATTTCTTTTGATCATCTGACGACTCTACTAGGCGATAAACGATAGCATCCTCTGGAAACAATGTTTGATGGCTGCTCAGATTGTCTCCTAAATCGTTTCTATACATAAGGAACAACAGTGGGCCTTTAACACTGCCTTGGGGAACGGCAGAAATCATTTCTTTTTTACTCAATGACTTTTCCGTCAGTTAGTACGTACTGTGAGCTCTCTGACAGGAAATCACGAATCCAGTCGCATAACTGAGATCACAGTTCGATTACAACCTGCTTGTGAAGTACGGTGTCAGAAGCCTTTTGGTAATTTAGAAGTACAGAATCAATTTGAAATCCTTTGTCAGCAGTACTCAACACTTCGTGTGAGTAAAGAATATCACCCACTCTAGAACAAACGCAGTTCCTACACTAGTTCCTTTCAGAGCTTCTGGGAGCTCTGATTCTCAGACTGTACTTCTCTGTTTATGAGCCCCGTGCTCCCTAGTCCTACTCAGCCTTTCCCGTTCATCCCCTTCTGTCTCTGACATCACGTGATGCTAAAGGCCAGTTGCCTTCTCATTGGCTCTGATTTGCACTCGTCCTCAGTAACTTTCCATAGGCTGGGTGGAGGAAAGGGGAATCTGTCCACATACTGCGTTTCTGGCCTGTTATTGGCTTCGCATGACGTATAGGTTCCCCTTTCAGAACACCCCCTCCGCCGCCATCCTGGCGCCGGCTGTGTACTCGCCGTGGAGTGCCGCCTGGCACCCTGCCGATTCCCGCTACTGCACTGGATGTGGCTTACTTTGCTTTACTAGACTCGGCTGTTTTTCTCTATGGATACGACACCTTCACTCCAGCTTCATTTGCAAACATTTCTGTATTTTCTTCTTTCGTCAGTTAAATTCAATATCTCGTGTTCATTTCTATACCTTTATGACACAGATTTTATCTTCTATATGTTTTTAATCATGTGTAAACAGTACTGCTAAAATTAGTAAAAAACTTCACGAAATCAAAAGATGAAGACAAAATGCGCGTGGGAGAAGTTCGTCGAATCGGGTGGAGTTGCTACGAATAGGCTCTTTATTAGCGGCGAGTGCGCCGAAATCCCCCCTGCGAGCAGGGCGTTGCCACGCTAGGGGTGGTTAATGGAACAAGGTGCGACGCAGGGGTGTGGAGACGGTCGCGGCCACGCCTTTGGGGAGAGCGCCAGGTGTCGCCATGTCACTCCCAGGGGAGGCTGCGACCCAGCCGGGCGTCAATACGGGCCAGGTCTCTCTCCATCCTCTGACCTGTATTTTTAATCGCCAGCCTCTCAGACAGAGCCAAGTTACCGAGACTGCGATACGGTAAAAGCAACCAAGTTCAGAAAAAAAACTGATGTTACGTAGGTTCGTCTCTGTATCAAGTACAGAGTAATCTCAACCTACTTACGCTTTTTCGTAGCATTATACTATTTCTCTGTAGTGCAGCTTAAATGTACGAAAGTATGTAAGAACATAATAGAGAAAGTTTTAAAACAAACCCGAAAATCAGTTACATAAATACAAAGTAGTGTATAAATAAGATTACAGAGCAATTTATTAATGTAGTTGTGCAACCTGCCAATTACAATGAAGAGCCAAAGAAACTGGTGCAGCTGCCTAATATCGTGTAGGGCCCCCGCGAGCATGCAAAAGTGCCGCAACACGACGTGGCATGGACTCGACTAATGTCTGAAATAGTACTGGAGGGAACTGACATTATGAATCCTGAAGGTTACCGGGGGAGGGGGGGGGGAGGGGGTTGGAGATCCCCAGATATGCTCAATAATGTTCATGTCTGGTGCCCAGCGGAAGTGTTTAAACTCAGAAGAGTATTCTTGGAGCCACTCTGTAGCAATTCCGGACGTATGGGGTGTCGCATTGTCCTGCTGGAATTGCACAAGTCCGTCTTTCGGAATGCACAGTGGCCATGAATGGATACAGGTTAACAGAAACGATGCTTACGTACGTGTCACCTGTCAAGAGTGGTATCTAGACGTATCAGGGGCCCATCTCACTCCAACTGCACGCGCCCCACACCATTTTACAGCCTCCACCAGCTTGAACAGTCCCCTGCTGACATGCAGGGTCCATAGATTCATGAGGTTGTCTCCAAACCCGTACACGTCCATCCGCTCGAAACAATTTGAAACGAGACTCGTCCGACCAGGCAACATGTTTCCGGTCATCAACAGTCCAGTGTCGGTGTTGATGCGCCCAGGCGAGGAGTAAAGCTTTGCGTTGTGCAGTCATCAATGGAACAGGAGTGGATCTTCGGCTCCGAAAGCCCATTTCGATGATGTTTCGTCGAATGGTTCGCACTTTGACGCTTGTTGATGGCCCAGCATTGAAATGTGCAGCAATTTGCGGAAGGGCTGCACTTTCGTTACGTTGAACGATTCTCTTCAGTCGCCGATCGTCCCGTTCTTGCAGGATGTCTTTCCGGCCGCAGCTATGTGGGAGATTTGATGTTTTACCGGATTCCTGCCCGGTATTCACGGTACACTCGTGGAATGGTCGCACGGGAAAATCTCCACTTTATCGCTACCTCGGAGATGCTGTATGCCATCGGTCGTGCGCCGACTATAGCACCATGTTCAGACTCACTTAAATCTTAATAACCTGCGATTGTAGCAGCAGTAACCGATCTAACAACTGCACCAGACGTTTGTCTCATGTAGGCGTTGCCGACCGCAGCGCCGTATTCTGTCTGATTGCATGTCTCTGTATTTGAATACTCATGCCTACGCCAGTTTCTTTGATGCTTCAGTGTAGTTTTTATTTAGGGCAGCTGAAGACATCGTAGCCGGCCGGGGTGGCCGAGCGGTTCTAGGCGCTTTAGTCTGGAACCGCGTGACCGTTACGATCGCAGGTTCGAATCCTGCCTCGGGCGTGGATGTGTGTGATGTCCTTAGGTTAGTTAGGTTTAAGTAATTCTGCGTTTTAGGGGACTGATGTCCTCAGAGCCATTTGAGCTATTTTTGATGATAACGTCTTTGTGAATATACAGAGTTGTTACACAGAATACTAATAAGAAAAAAACTAACTTAGTGCGAGTAGGACTAGCGGTATGAGGGTACGGTACAAACTTAATTATCTACATAAACAGTTCATCCATCCCCTGAATCAAGAATTTCGACGAATTTTCTCTGTTATCGACATTGACGCTGACAAGATATGGGTTCCGGAAATTCCAAGGCATTCGGGAATGTTTTAAAGTTTGATGTCAGATAACAAATGACAAAATAAATATTTTTTTCCTGTGATATAATTACAAATTAACGATTTTCTAATTTTTTCCCTTTTATTTGTGCTGTGAAATCTTGCGTCTGGCCAAATGTTATGATTCTAAGTCAACAAAAAGTACCCTATAGACTTTAATGAGAGAGCCTCTGCGAGCATCAGAATATGTTGTAAATGACCGTGTATTGCGAGCGCATCATTTAAAAGCTTCAAATTTTTACATTACCACATAACCATGGGAAGGGTATGTGACATAAATCTCTAATACATACATCTACCCATTCCCGAGAGAAAGAGATTTTTTTTTCTACACCTCCAAGCGACCTTAAACCTTTGTATGTGACATCAGTTTTAACTTGATATGCCTACCCTTTCCTGAGAAAAAGATGTTTTAGTAGTCGGACTCTCATACAGAGATACAGACAGACAACAAAGTGATCCTATAACGGTGCCGTTTTTACCGATTGAATTACGGAACACTAAAAGAGAGTTTAATGTCTTTGCAAAACGAAATAGCGTATTGAAAACAGCCTACGATGTGCCTCGGAAGGGAAATTTGTGATCAGAGTGTAATACTAGGTGTTGCTTATGGCAGTGAAACACGGACTTATAAATAGAAAATCATTTTACAACTGATGTCGCTCAGCAAGGATTAGAGTGATGCTTGTCGGTAACTACTAAGACTGACAGGGAAACAAACAGATATAGACAGGAGCATAGTACGAAATTATAATATGAGAAAATGGATTCGGGCGGGACATGTACGCGAATGGATGGTAGAGGGACGATGGACAAAAAAGCTCTTTACTGGATTCTTCGTCAGGGGGTAAGAATTAAGTGACTGACAAATGAAGGATGGATGAGGTTATAACCTATAGGAGCAGTGTTGGTGCTTACTATGTGGAAATCCCGTGGACGCATTTAAGCAACATTGGGTGCAAAATGACCGCTTCTCATGGTGCAAATATGTAGTTTCGACTTTCTAATTTTATTTTATAAAAACGTCGGTCGAGAAACGCACTAGAAACGATTTACCGACGATATTCTAATTAGGCCAGAGACGGCAAAGGCCTTGGAAGAGCACTTGAATGGAACGGATAGAGACTTGAAAATAAGTTTAACAATGAGGAATTAAGGTGCTACCTAATCGAATACCGGAAGAAAGAAATTTTATGGTGCAACCAGACTAAAGAAAGGGATAAAATGGAAATGTCGTGTGACGAGGGCCTCCCATCGGGTAGGCCGTTCGCTGGCTGCAAGTCTTTCGATTTGACGCCACTTCAGCGACTTTCGCGTCGATGGGGATGAAATGATGATGATGACAACACAACAGCCAGTCCCTTAGCGGAGAAAATCTCCGACCCAGCCGGGAATCGAACCCGGGCCCTTAGGACTGACATTCTATCGCGCTGACCACTTTTTTGCATTTTGTTCGTTTCTGGTCGTTGTGTTTGGTCGTTGCAGACATCGCATGACATCCGGTCAAGTTCGTATGTTGATCCTTCCACTCAGTTTTTTGTTACAGAGGCCAGCCAGCTCTGACCGAACACGCTGAGCTACCGTGTCGACAGTCGTCAAGGAATAGTCGGTTTGGTCGTGGAGAAAAGTACGGCAGGAAAAAATTGTAGAGGGAGACTCAGACTCGAATACTTCCATTAGTTTCAGATGGTTGTTGGTTATAGTAGTGTTGCAGAGACAAAGATGTTTGCCCAGGATAGACTAGCATGTAGAAGTGCATCAGACCAGTCTTCAGATTGAAGAGCAGTAACTACCTTCTGTGGAGAAAGGAAAAATAGAAACGTTTTCTGTTATAAGAAAACTGTTTCACTGAGTAAATCTCCACTGAGCTTTGCTTAGCTCTTAACACTCTCCCTGATTACTGTGCATGAAGATGGGGAGCCATTTTCTCCCTCAGCACGATTTTAAAGAGACGTTAACTGGTGTCTAAGCCATACTGTTAATGCCAGACTGGGATTCTTGGAAGGATTCTCAGGAAGTGTAACCCACTCACAAAGTATGTAATTTACAAAACTTTTTATCGGCGAATAGTTGAATATTGCTCGTCAGTTTGGGATCCGTACCAGATAGAATTGATACAGGAAGTAGAGAACACACAAAAAAGAGCAGCGTGTTTCGTTACGGGCTCCTGTAGTAAGGGGGAAAGCGTCACGGAGATGAACAGCCAACTATAGTGGCAGACGGTGCATGAGAGGCGTTCTGCATCACGGATCTGGCTGACTGCTACAATTCCGACAGCGTACGTTCCTAAGAGAGAATTTCAGTATATTGCATCCCCCTACGTACATCTCGCGAAAGCATAATGAACGTAAGATTGAACAGTGGAGGCCCCAGGTACGAATATCAAAAACGTAGGAATAGGTACATTGCTACTTACCGCAAAGAAGACGCGTTAAGCTGCAGGCAGGCACAATTAGGACACTTACACAGAGTTTTCGGCTACAGCCTTCATCAGCAAAAAAGAAAGACACGCCATTCATACGCACAGGCAAGCTCGTTCCGGCCCGAGAGGCTGGAATTGGCGGTCATTTGAGCATGAGGTGTGCTTGATTGTGTGCATGAATGGCGTCTGTTTGACTTTATATCATGAAGACTGTGGCAGAAAGCTCTATTTAGGTGTGTTTTAGTTGTGCTTGTCTGCTCCTTAGCGTGCCTTCTTTACGATAAAAAGCAGTCTTTCTCTACATTGTTGAACGTAAAATTGGAGGTATTAGAGCTCAGATGGAAGCTTAGCAACAGCCGTTCTTGCGGTGAACGATTCACGACTGGAACAGGAAAGCCGGCCGGAGTGGCCAAGCGGTTCTAGGCGCTAGAGTCTGGAACCGCGCGACCGCTACGGTCGCAGGTTCGAATCCTGCCTCGGGCATGGATGTGTGTGATGTTCTTAGGTTATTTAGGTTTAAGTAGTTCTAAGTTTTAGGGGACTGATGACCACTGCTGTTGAGTCCCATAGTGCTCAGAGCCATTTTTTTGAACAGGAATGGAGGAGGGGGAAGGGGGAGTGACAGTGGTACACAAAGTAACCTCCGGCACACGCTGTAAGGTGGCTGCTGATTATGGCTGTAGATGAATATGTAGAAGCTTTTATTTACGCAGACGTTCAGCCCGCAGCGCACGTCTCAGATTTGTACGACGCAGCTGTGGCTTCGGTGGTTCTAGCATGTGCGGCTTTTGGCCTTGTACGTGTGAAACATAAACTGTGAATCATGCGGTTAAGTAGCGCTGTCTTATTTCTGCCGCTCTGCTGCGGCGTTATTCGCAGACATCTCGTCATTCCGCTTAGACCAGTCTTATTTCTGCCCTGTGAACGAAGACGGGTTGATTTATAGTTTCCGCCGAATGTTCACGCATGGTGTAAGCTTCTCAGGAGACGTAAGGACGCGGAGTATTGTCTCAAATAGATAGAAGTGTTGAACTTAAAAGCGAGGAATGTGTAGTTACACGAATTGCAAGCTATAGAAGATATGTACGCGCGGAAGGAACATTATATCCGAGAAGAGACGTTAGTCTAAGCACGTGAAATACGAGTTATCAGCAGTAACACGGAGTGCACAGCCCCATGGAGAGGGCTCGTGATGTTTCGGACGGGCATCAGTGTAGAAACGGCCTGGCTGATTCAAGCTGTGTGCCAGGCTGGTTCTGTAATACCGCAAACTTCCATTTGTGGGCATTACTCTTACTATCTGCAACCCACAATCCGCCCTCATAGTTTGTTTTGCCACTACACCTCCTACTTTGAAAACCTGAAGCAGTGAGGACGCTTTGTGAGTGACGGCTGGATTGCGGTTAGTGACACCATTACCCGCAAAAGGCAAGGTTCGAGTCCCAGCGTGGCTCACGGTTTTTTTGCCACGATGTTACAAAGAACGCACGGACTGATGCAGTGTAAAAGATTCATTCCGGAAACTCAGTACAAAAAGCGGTTGAAGCAGGTGAATGGAGTGGACTTTGGCTGCAGGGCCGTAGCAAGACCATGGTGAAATTGGGCCATGTCAAGGTTGTAGGCACAGAGGCGCAAAAGCTGGCCAGTTAATAAGAAATTGGAAATTTGTGGTAAGGTCTTATGGAGCCAAATGGCGGAGGTCATCGGTCCCTAAGCTTACACACTACTTAATCTAACTTAGACTAACTTACACTAAGGACAACACACACACGCATGCCCGAGGGAGGATTCAAACCTCCGACGGGGGAGCCGCGCGAACCGTGACAAAACTCCTTAAACCGCACGGCTACCCCGCGCGGCCAGTTAATAAGAAACAAAAATGAGCTAGACGAGGGGAACCAAGTGAGTTTCCCTATTCTTCGTCTTCATATCATCCGCCTACGAGAAGAAGCCTCTCCATCGGCACGAGACTGAAAACGCAGTGTCGTATCGTCCAAGCAGCCTATAAAGAAGTGACTACTGTGAAATAGGCTCAGGTGAGTTGTGTCTTACCAGTACTTTTGTTCACACAGCTGCCGGCTTCGTAGCTGGTTCATGTTCAGCAATGGAGTTTTTGCTGCTACATCGCTACGGAACTGTAGGATATGATAAGTTGGCGGGCACGAGCTAAAGCAAATATTGCTGTTTAACCGAAGGCTCTCTATTCATACAACACACCATTTTATCTCACGTTAGTTTCCTGTCGGGAACGCCTTGAATGAGAGCTATGATCTTATTCTGAATAACACGCAGACGATTTCGGTGCCAAATATAGCAGAGATATAGATACAACTGGTCTAGTTGACGAAATATCGGATTTCAGATTGCAGCAAAAACAGCTCGTGAAGAGCACTGACACAGTTTTTTTTTTGTATGAGTACGAAGTGCTTTTCGAAATACGGAAATACCTTTGAGGATATTTTGACAATTCTAGTGTCTCCAGCATCTTGTCAGCTCTCTTTCAGCAAATTAAAAATTATAAAAAGCTACTTAGGGACGAGTATAGGTGAAAATGATTGTCAAATTGAATTTCATTGTCGACAGAATACGACACAGCTGCTGAATTTTGCTTCAGGGACATAGTCAGTGAGTTTATGTAATATAATGCGCATACATAGGGGCAGAAATCCATTCCAGTACGATTATGCCATAGGTGGTAAATCATTGGAAGCGGTAACGACCGTAAAATACTTAGGAGTTACTATCCGGAGCGATCTGAAGTGGAATGATCACATAAAACAAATAGTGGGAAAAGCAGGCGCCAGGTTGAGATTCATAGGAAGAATTCTAAGAAAATGTGACTCATCGACGAAAGAAGTAGCTTACAAAACGCTTGTTCGTCCGATTCTTGAGTATTGCTCATCAGTATGGGACCCTTATCAGGTTGGATTAATAGAAGAGATAGACATGATCCAGCGAAAAGCAGCGCGATTCGTCATGGGGACATTTAGTCACCGCGAGAGCGTTACGGAGATGCTGAACAAGCTCCAGTGGCGGACACTTCAAGAAAGGCGTTACGCAATACGGAGAGGTTTATTATCGAAATTACGAGAGAGCACATTCCGGGAAGAGATGGGCAACATATTACTACCGCCCACATATATCTCGCGTAATGATCACAACGAAAAGATCCGAGAAATTAGAGCAAATGCGGAGACTTACAAGCAGTCGTTCTTCCCACGCACAATTCGTGAATTGAACAGGGAAGGGGGGATCAGATAGTGGTACAATAAGTACCCTCCGCCACACACCGTAAGGTGGCTCGCGGAGTATAGATGTAGATGTAGATGTACATCGTTCAAAGAAAGGGAATAAAAAGTAGAATTGCAATAACAACACAATTCTTGTAGGGGATAAAACCTGTTCTTTATTATGCATCATACTAATAATACGGTAGTTGCCATAAACATTTTTGTAAGTTTATACAATTTGTAATTTATTTATTACAGTGATACATCTAATTTTTTGTGCTATATTTTTCATTCAAGTAATAGCTTATTTGAGTAATGTTTTTCAATGACGCCCTTGTTTTATTAAATCTGCCTTAAAAAGTTACCAAGTTTCCTTAATCTATATAGAAAAAAGTTGCAGAAAGATAGTTTTTATGCGGTGATGGGGGACAGCTTTAGCATTTCTGCCAGGGGTGCAGGATCACCTCGGTACGGCTCTGGCTGGCTGAGACATCTCCCAGTAAGCAGAGGGCGCGCGAAGTAAACACGGTCCGAAAATTATTGACAATAAGTCTGAGGTGGGGATTGATCCTTGGTTTCTATTCACTGCAGCAGAGCCTGTTTTGCCCCATTTTACCACAGGCAGTTTTTGATGAAATTTACTGTAAAGTCTACAAGTTTACCGCAAATCATGCTGCGCACAATACTCGATAATGGAGACGCGCTGTTTTATCGTATCATTTTGTGTTGCGTTTAAGTGCTCGCTACATACTTCCGCTCCGCTCTCTCATTCAGACATAATGACAGCACGCGAGAGACGCGCATGCGCGGAAATTTGACAACCGATTGGTACACCAGAATCTCGTTTTCCAGAATTGCATGTGATAGACAATTCTGTTGACAAACAACGGTCAAGTCCGCGTCAGTCTTATAAATATTTTGAGGGCTCATTTTATTTTGGTCACCCTGTACAGATTCGTAATAGGAATCTGTAATATTGTCACGTAGAGGAAGGTATAAGTAGATGAATGACGAACACTAACTTCAATTAACGAAGGTTTATTCAGCACTTGCACATTAAAGAGCGCGGAGCGAACTGCCTCCGGCCAGAGCACATGCGGTATATATACAGCTACAAAACATTCCAGTACAATGATTCTTGCCATTTGTGGATACTTCTAGTATGTACTCGAACCGAATATAGAAATCAAAATGCTGTAGTTCAGGTGAGTTTTGATCTCACGACCCTCCATGCAACAATCCAGTATCATAGCCACTACACTATTTTTTTTAAAAAAATCTCATTTTGTTCGTTTTCGTTCGTTGTATCTGTTCTAGGCGGACGTCGAAAGACACCGGTTTCAGTTCGTTGTTGATCCATTAACTCAGTTATTTTATTACAGAGGGCAGCTGGCCCTCTGACCGTCACTACAGCGACTGCGCCACTCGCCTTCTTCTGCAACAATATTTGTTGTTGTTGTGGTTTTCAGTCCTGAGACTGGTTTGATGCAGCTCTCCATGCTACTCTATCCTGTGCAAGCTTCTTCATCTCCCAGTACTTACTGCAACCTACATCCTTCTGAATCTGCTTAGTGTATTCATCTCTTGGTCTCCCTCTACGATTTTTACCCTCCACGCTGCCCTCCAATGCTAAATTTGTGATCCCTTGATGCCTCAAAACATGTCCTACCAACAGATCCCTTCTTCTAGTCAAGGGCTGCAACAATATTATGCAAATCGAATGCAGCAATGAATTGGCCCTTAGTCGTAATACACTGAGGGGACGAAAGGTCATACCTTCTAATGTCTTGTCGGACGTCCTTTTGCCCCATATAGTGAAGCGACAAGTCGTTGGGAGTCCCCTGCAGAAATATTGAGCCATGCTGCCTCTCTAGCCGTCCATAAATTGCGAAAGTGTCGTCTGAGCAGGATTTCGTGCACGAACTGTCCCATGAATGTTCGAAGGAATTCATATCGGGCGATCTCGGTGGCCATATCATTCACTCGAATTGTTCAGAATGTTTTTCAAACCAATCGCGAACAATTGTGGCCCGGTGACACGGTGCATTGTCATCCACAAAAATTCCATCGTTGTTTGCGAACATGAAGTCCATGAATGACTGCAAGTGGTTTCCAGGTAGCTGAAAATAGTCAATGATCAGTTCACTTGGACTAGAGGACCCAGTCCATTGCATGTAAACACAGCCCACACCATTATGGAGCCACCACCAGCTTGCACATTGTCTTGTTGACAACTTGGGTCCATGGCTTCGTGGGGTCGCGCCACACTCGAACCATACCATCAGCTCTTACCATCTTAAATGGGGACTCACCTGACCAGGCCACGGTTTTCCAGTGTCTATGGTTGAATCGATGTGGTCACGAGCCAAGGAAAGGCGCTGCAGGCGATGTCGTGCTGTTAGCAATGGCACTCGTGTCAGTCGTCTGCTGCCATAGTACATTAACACCAAATTTCGTCTCACTGTCCTAATGGACCGTTCGTCGTACGTCCCACATTGATTTGTGCGGGTATTTCACTCAGTGTTTCTTGTCTGTTAGCACTGACAAATCTACGCAAAAGCCGGTGCTCTCGTTGGTTAAGTGAAGACCGCAGGCCACTGCATTGTTCCTGGTGAGAGGTAATGCCTGAAATCTGGTATTCTCGGCACACACTTGTGGATCTCTAAATAGTGAAATTTCTTACCCGTCGTGCAGCCATAATTACGTCGGAAACCTTTCCGAATGACTCACCTGAGTACAAATGACAGCTCCTCCAATGCACTACCCTTTTATACCTTTTGTACGCGATACTGTCACCATCTGCATGTGTGCATATCGCTATCCCATGAGTTTTGTCCCCTCAGTGCAATAGAGAGCTAGAGTGCGCTGTTGTGGGGAGCTTCATAGGCATTCTGAGTACCGGGATACCGATCAACATCCGTTCATCCAAAAATCTCATTCTGGATCCGTTCATCCAGATTAAATTCCGTGTTATTTCTCAAATTTGATAAATGAATATTGCGGGATAGTCTGTTTGTAAAGCACACGCCGTTTTTTTTTTACTGGAAAATCCAAACGTTGTACCATAATGCATTGCATGTGGCGTCAGCTCTTTTTAATCGTCAGAGCAGAGCACTTGGGAGGTAGGGCAAGTTTTGGCACTACATTCGCATTTGTAAATCAATGAGTTTCTAATGACGTCCGTCCATGCTGATTTAGGCTTACTCTCATCTCCATACATCACTGGAAGAACATATACAGGTATGAACAGAAATGTATTAAAATGAAATACAGTGATTTTGGGAAACTAAGTAGAGTTCTGAAAACTATGCTTCCGATGTATCCGAAAAGGTAAAATTATGCCTTCTTTGATAGAAATGAGACACCTACCATTAATGAGCAACAACGTTCAACGACTGATGGTGCTAATGGAGCATTAGTGATTCAGGTTCAGAAGTAATCACAGAGGTCAGAAACGCAAATGCGGGAATGGTTTCTGATCGGAGCTCATAATCATTCTGTTATTACTTCGTTCTCTACGGTTGGTTAAACTCTAATCTTCCTTATTTTAATTCATGACATAATATTACAGGGGCGGATTTAAGGTAGAGATGTTAGCTACCTGCTCTCAAGCCAACAAATGCTCTACGCTCCGGACCAAAAGCTGTCTCTTCGTACAGGTTTACGTACATAGCGCTAGCTTCTGGAGCAGGCAGTTGACCTAGGCGGCGGCAAACGTTGGTGGCCTTCTACACGCATCTGAGTCTGGTTCTTGGACTATTTTCCACAGTCATTTAGTGTTTTGTCTCGTTAATTTGTTAATGTTGATTCGAGGTATAGCGTGCGTAAGTTTCTGGTCTATCAAGTAAGCAGACCATATCATTCGTCAGATATCTTCACTCTTCTTAAAATCAGTCGTATTCCTGCGCTGTTTCGGTACAATACCACCACTATCGCGATTACAGTATATGGTGGTGGTGGTGGTGGTGGTTAGTGTTTAACGTCCCGTCGACGACGAGGTCATTAGAGACGGAGCGCAAGCTCGGGTTAGGGAAGGACTGGGAAGGAAATCGGCCGTGCCCTTTCAAAGGAACCATCCCGGAATTTGCCTGAAACGATTTAGGGAAATCACGGAAAACCTAAATCAGGATGGCCGGAGACGGGATTGAACCGTCGTCCTCCCGAATGCGAGTACAGTATATGCAGATGTGTTTGTCCACCGTTTATTGTACCCACAGAGAATGCTGAAATTACGTGCGAAGTAATTGTCGCATTTCCCTTATGTTTCTGGCAATCGTTCCGTGTCTCATGTTCTCTCGACACTATCTTCTTTCCTCAGTTGCTTGTTGCTCTGGACTGTGATTCGTCTGAGGCCATCCCCCTGGCTGAGTGTCTCAGTAAGATTGATGATAAGGTACACACTGTGCGGTATGGAATGGTGGGAGACAGCGCTCAAAGAATGCACGACCTAAACTTGCGAGCAGTTGGCCTAAAGCAGGACGGTTTTGGAAGAAAAGTGTGTGTGCCTAAGTCTTTCACGTACAGATTTCCCCGTCGGTGCATAACATCAATTGCCGTCTTACGTTGTATGGACTTAGTGCTCCACAGTAGAAGACTGGTACACATCGTCAACACACGCCTCCTTCTTGTTGCGGAACACATTGTGCAGCCAGGAGACCTCCAGATTCGATTTAATAAGACCGTCACGAGGGGTTTTGCCATAGACTATCGTCAGCAGGCTATAGAAATTACTAAACGCGTCAATAATTGTAATCGAAAAGAAGAGGATTTAAAACCGTTTGGTATCTGGATTCCGGTGCTGAATTAATTGTGTATCAGTCTTCCACCGTGGGGCCATAGCACTAGCTACCAATGACATGGGACGCGCGTTGAGACGTCAGTCATAAAAACAAAGATGTTTTTTGTTGCGGCGAGGTCTTTTCACGAAATTTCGAGCACCAGTTTTATCCCGCGAATTCAATAATTCTTTTTAACTCTCACGTACACAGGGTTAAATGACATTTGTAACAAAATAAGAGAAAGCACAGCTCGCACGGAATGATTTAAGTGTTCGTTTTTCCCCACGAGCTATTCGAGAGTGGAACAGTAGGGATTGGTCTGAAAGTGGTTGGATGAGCCTTTTCTCAAACAGCTAAGTGTGAACTACAAATGAGTTATGTAGGTGCAGGTGTTGTAGGAGTAGGAGAAGGTGTGACGAAGACGACACCAACTTACAACGGCTAGCTGTTCTCGAGTTTTGAAAATATGTAACTTCACGACTCTTCGCGGTAGTATGCTTAAACATCCTGTGAAACTTCGATAAAGATAGAAGCTGAAGTAATGTATTAAAATTTGTCCAAGGTTGTGACGTGAACCTGGGACTCCCGATTACTAGGCAGATATACTACCCACTACACCTCGCCGGGACTGTTGCTAACATAGCTAACCAATCTCGTCTAGTGCCCTCCCTAACATTATTTAGCTTTTATCCTTAACGGAGATAATTTGAGACTCAGTATGTCTCCAAGAAAATGTAATTCCACCCTGTGAAAAATTCCTGAACGCCTTCTCTGAAAACAACCTAGAGCAGATAATACGGAACCTCACTCATGATAGGAATGTGTTACATCTAACGGAAACAAATAGACATTGCCTCTTTGAGGATATCCACACTGAAAGTAGTGTCGTTGACTATCAAACAGTTATAGCAACAGTGACTACCGGAGTAAAAAGGACAGCTGAAACACGTAGAAAGACTGATCTTTTCAGCAAACTAGGCAAAGAAGCGTAATTTCGTATCTAAATGAGGAACTTACAACTTTTTGCCTAGGACGGGAGCATGTTGGGCAAGTATGGCTCAAGTTTAAAAGAACAGTTGACTATGGGCTGGATGGATATGCAGCCAGCAGATCAGTTTATGATATGAGGAAGCCTTCACGGTATGTAGTAACTGTGAAGAAGTTTCTACAGAAACGGAGACCATTGCATAGTAAGTGTAAAACAAAGCATTGGGATATAGATAGAGAGATGCTGAATGAAACGCATTTGGCTGTCGAGAGGGCAATGTGTGAAACTTCCACTGACTTCCATTGCGGAATATTGCCAAAAGAAATGTCACAAAACCCAAAGACATTCTGGTCGTCGGTAAAGGCCGTTAGTGGCCGCAAAATTAGTATCCAGTCATTCAAGGATGAAACAGGAACTGAAATCGAGAGTAAAAAGCAAAGGCAGAAATGCTTAACTCCGTTTTCAAGTGTTCTTTAAGGAAGGAAACCCCAGCAGTATTTCCCTTAATTTAATGGTTCAAATGGCTCTGAGCACTATGGGACTCAACTGCTGTGGTCATTAGTCCCCTAGAACTTAGAACTACTTAAACCTAACTAACCTAAGGACAGCACACAACACCCAGCCATCACGAGGCAGAGAAAATCCCTGACCCCGCCGGGAATCGAACCCGGGAACCCGGGCGTGGGAAGCGAGAACGCTACCGCACGACCACGAGATGCGGGCCCTTAATTTAATCCTCTTACCACTGATAAGATGATTAAAATGGATATTAGTGTCTATGGCGTTGAAAAACAGCTGAAATCGTTAAAAGTGAGCAAAGCTGCATGTTCTGATGCAATCCCTATCAGATTCAGAACCGAGTTTGCGGCTGAGTTAGCCCCCTCTGCTAACTATGACCTATCGCAGATCCTTAAGAAAAGATATAGTCGCCTTTTGGTTGTGTGATATGCTTTATCACACGATTTAGATTTCAGCCTGATGTCATTTCCGAGTGTTACAACTTTAATAATTGAATACCCAATAAAAGTACAAATTGCAGGAAAGTTTTGAAATTATCCTGTTAGTAAGGATTGAAAGTCGCCAGCCATTTAACATATCACATAAATGCACTCACTTTTACGAAAGGTCTGGTTTATGTAACTGAAGAATATATATATATATATATATATATAGATATATATAGGGTGTTACAAAAAGGTACGGCCAAACTTTCAGGAAACATTCTTCACACACAAATAAAGAAAAGATGTTATGTGGACATGTGTCCGGAAACGCTTAATTTCCATGTTAGAGCTCATTTTAGTTTCGTTGTTCCACCTACGCTCAATGGAGCACGTTATCATCATTTCATACGGGATACTCTACCTGTGCTGCTAGAACATGTGCCTTTACAAGTACGACACAACATGTGGTTCATGCACGATGGAGCTCTTGCACATTTCAGTCGAAGTGTTCGTACACTTCTCAACAATAGATTCGGTGACCGATGGATTGGTAGAGGCGGACCAATTCCATGGCCTCCACGCTCTCCTGACCTCAACCCTCTTGACTTTCATTTAGGGGGGCATTTGAAAGCTCTTGTCTACGCAACCCCAGTACCAAATGTAGAGACTCTTCGTGCTCGTATTGTGGACGGCTGTGATACAATACGCCATTCTCCAGGGCTGCATCAGCGCATCAGGGATTCCATGCGACGGAGGGTGGATGCATGTATCCTCGCTAACGGAGGACATTTTGAACATTTCCTGTAATAAAGTGTTTGAAGTCACGCTGATACGTTCTGTTGCTGTGTGTTTCCATTCCATGATTGATGTGATTTGAAGAGAAGTAATAAAATGAGCTCTAACATGGAAAGTAAGCGTTTCCGGACACATGTCCACATAACATATTTTCTTTCTTTGTGTGTGAGGAATATTTCCTGAAAGTTTGGCCGTACGTTTTTGTAACACCCTGTATATATAACGATGGCTTATGTTCCACACAAGTCAGATGATTTTTGACATAAAGTAAGGAAACAATTAGTGTGATTTATACATTAATTACATTTTTGCCCAACTTTCATGCTATTTGTACTTTTGTTGTGTTTTGATTTATTCCGGTTGTAACACTCGAAAATGACATAAGACGGAAATCTAGATCTTGTAATAAAACGTATCGTACAGTCAACTGGCAGTTATATCTTTTCGTAACTATTACATAACTGTGGCTCCACATGAAGGAAAAATCATCTGTCGTAGATCCCTCGATCAAAAACCCGTGCCCTGATTTTGGAAGAAAGGACAGGTCACACCTGTCTAGAAGAAGGGTAGCAAAAGTGATCCACATAACTGCCGTCCAATGTGCCTAACATCCATTTGTTGTGAGCTCAAACATAATGAGGTATCTCGAAGAGAATGACCTCCTCCACTCCCACAGCCACGGATTTGGAAAAAATCAGTCATTTGAAACACAACTTGTATTTTTCTCACCTGACGTACTGAAATCCACGGTCAGGGCAGTGAGGTAGATGCAGCATTCCTCGATTTCCGAAAAGCATTTGACTCGGTACCGCACGTACGCGTATTTTCAAAAGCACGTTCGTGCGGGGTATCAAGCGGAAATTTCTGACTGGATTGAGAATTTTTTGGTAAGGAGGACAGAAAGTTATGTTACATGGAGAGTCATCTCCAGTTGTAGAAGTAAATGTGGGTGTGACCCAGAGAAGTGTGTTGGGACCCTTGCTGTGCGTGTTGTATATTCATCATCTTGCGGACGTTATTAATAGTAACCTCAGACTTTTCGCAGACGATGCAGTTATCTGTAATGAAGTACAGTCTGAAACAAGCAGCAAAATATTCGGTAATATCTTGATAAGGTTTCAGAGTACTGCAAAGATTGGTAACTCTTTTTAAATGTTAAGAGATGTAAAAGTGTGCGTTTCACAAAACGAAAAAAAATCAATGAGTCGTAATTGGAATTGGTAAACTAATACAAATGCGACATGAAATGGAATGACGCTTAGTCGTGGCTAAATCAGGGGGCAGACTTGTGTTTACTGCTGGAATACTAGCAACAGGCAATCAGTCTATAAAGGAGATTGCATATAAATCACTCGTGCGTTCAGTCCTAGAATATTGCTCCAGTGTGTGGTACCTGTACCAAGTAGGACTGAATAAGACACGAGGGGTATTGACCGTATTCAGAGAAGGGCAACACGAATGGACACAGTTTATACGAAACTGCACTGCCTGCGTTGCTCTAATGTACATGCCTGCATGTCCGAAGGAACAGGCACGGCAGCGATGGACAACCATATGAGACACGAGGATCATTTTCGCATTTGGAATATGACTAAACTTTGGCTGCACTTGTTACGGACCGGGACTCGAACCTGTATCGCGAGTGGTCGCTTCGACTGCCTCAGCCACCGGAGCACGGTCCCCGAATCGACTCAGACTTCCATAGGTCACGGCTTTCGTCTACTCCCTATGTTCGCGCAGATGCTGTGAGTCCTGTACAGGAGGAGACGTAAAATTAAAGTCGAAGCCCAGTTGTTAGGCATGATATACTAAACTGCAGCACCTATGTTATTCTAACATACTTTGCAGTATCCTTCAGACATGCATGTACACACGTGAATGGAACGGGTAAAAGTCCTAACAACTGGTGCAGTAGGACGTATCACTTCACAGTGGTTTACAGAGTATGGATAAAGATGTATTAGATCTGTATGCAAATGTAGAAACGAATTTGTACTGCAGTCAGTAGCGAGCAAGGCTGCGAGTGGGACATTCGTAGGAGCTACAAACCCACTTGAAAATTTTCTTCGCAATTGGGGTCTGAGGCGTCTTGTCACGGTCCGCACGGCTTCCCCCATCGGAGGTTCGACTCCTCCCTCGGGCATGGGTGTGTGTGTGTTCTTAGTGTAAGTTGCATTAATTAGTGTGTAAGCTTAGGGACCGATGACCTCAGCAGTTTGGTCTCATAAGAACTTACCACAAATTTCCAATTCTCCAATTTGGGTCGAAACGTTGGTTTAGAACTTCTTCAACCTAACTAACCTAAGGACATCACACACATCTATTCCCGAGGCAGGATTCGAACCTGCGACCGAGCGGTCGCGCGGTTCCAGACTGAAGCGCCTAGAACCGCTGGGCTACAGAGGCCGGCTATAGTACTTACGCAGAGAACAAAATATTAGCACAGGAGATGGAAAAGTGGATAACAGCATCAGATCAGTTGAAAAACTGACGCCTTAAAATGTATAGGTAGTGTTTTACCATAATAAATTTGTCCTTGGATAGGTTTTGCCTTGAGCGAACACAATTTGTTATTCTGTTCTATCCATGCATGTTTCGCTGAAGCTGTAGCATCATCAGTGGATTTTTCATTGCTTTCTTTTAAATAAAGAAATAGTTGATTTCTACTATCTGTACATTTTGAGTTTTTTAGCGAAGTATTCACTAACTTGAGAACCAAGATGTGATTTCTGAAGCTTATTGTTGTACTACTTTGTGACATAGCTGCTCGTCTTTGATAGTGTCGTCGTCTGCAACCATACAGAACTCAATAGAGAACTTGCTTACACCGAAAATTTATGACTATGGAAGTTAGACTACCGTGATTAAACTTTCTGTGTCATATCTGAATAAGTTGAATAAGTATGTGTGTGGGGGGGAAGGGGGCAGCGAAGTATGCGAGATGTTTACACTTTAACCGCTGGAGGTTTCCACATATCCTTGATTTTGAAACTGCACTTTAAAATTGCGCGATATCACTGTTTACAAATTATGAAAACAAAATGGCGAACAGCTGAATGTGTTTCTGGGTGGGGGTTTGGAACCTTGGTTTGCCTTTAGGTTTTGAGGGGTACCAAGTATGTTCGCGCAAGACGGAACATATCCTAAAACAAATTTATTTGTAAAAAAACACGGACACAAGAGTGACCTCCAACCTCAAAATGAGTATCATAGCACATTTCGTACAGAAACGACGGCGAATTGCTCAGTTCCTTCTATCGCTTCTTTGACGTACCTCTCAAACGCTTTTACTCCGTAATCTGCACGTGGCCACCTTACCCTCCCACGTCCTTCTTGCAGCCAATACAGGCACTGGTGCCGTTAATGGAGTGATGGCTTTATGGAGGAGCTGCCCCGTTTACGCTCGGGACTTGATGAGGCTATGTGCCGACGACAAGCGGCTATGATTATGCATCGCTGCTGAGGCTCCTTTCGGAGCAAAGCCAGCGCCGTATATCACTAGAGGGCCTGCTCTTTTCTCTTCGGCTTTTATTTCGACGCAACCTGCCACGATTTCCTCTCGTGTGCCAATGTCTCGTAGTAGCATCTACACCTAAAGTCACCAGTTACGCGCCATGTCTGAGTAGTACGATTTTTACCATCTACGGCTCCCTCTAGTACCATGGAAGCTACTCCTCGAGGGCTTGTCGACCGTTCTGTGTATCGTCTTGTCCCTCCTAGTCTGTGTTCTCTACACTTCCTTCCCTTGACATTCCTCATTTCTCGTCTGCCAGCCCACTCAGTTTCCATCATCTTTCTGTAACACTACCTCTTCAACGTTTAGAATCTCTTTTCTTTCAGGTTACCACACAGTCTATGTTTGATATCCACGTAATTTTAAACTTAGGACGTATATTTTCATATTTTTTCTCAGGTTAAGTCCTATGTTTGATAGTAGTTTCCTTTTTATGACGATAAATGCTCTCTTCTCCTGTGCTAGTCCGCTTCTTATGGCCTCCTCGCCGCACCCATGACGCCTATTTTATTTCTACATCTACATCTACATTTATACTCCGCAAGCCACCCAACGTTGTGTGGCGGAGGGCACTTTGTCATTACCTCCCTTTCCTGTTCCAATCGCGTATGGTTCGCGGGAAGAACGTCTGCCGGAAAGCCTCCATGCGCGCTCGAATCTCTCTAATTTTACTTTTGTGATCTCCTCGGGAGGTATAAGTAGGGGAAGCAATATATTCGGTACCTCATCCAGAAACGCGCCCTCTCGAAACCCGGACAGCAAACTACACCGCGATGCAGAGCGCCTTTCTTGTAGAGTCTGCCACTTGAGTTTGCTAAACATCTCCGTAACGCTATCACGCTTACCAAATAACCCTGTGACGAAACGCGCCGCTCTTCTTTGGATCTTCTCTATCTCCTCCGTCAACCCGACCTGGTACGGATCCCACACTGATGAGCAATACTCAAGTATAGGTCGAATGGACTACATTTTCTAAGGACTCTCCAAATGAATCTCAACCTGGTACCTGCCTTACCAACAATTAATTTTATATGATCGTTCCACTTCAAATCGTTCCGCACGCATACTCCCAGATATTTTACAGAAGTAACTGCTACCAGTGTTTGTTCCGCTATCATATAATCATACAATAAAGGACCCTTCTTTCTATGCATTCGCAGTACATTACATTTGTCTATGTTAAGGGTCAGTTGCCACTCCCTGCACCAAGTGCCTATCCGTTGCAGATCTTCCTGCATTTCGCTGCAATTTTCTAATGCTGCAACTTCTCTGTATACTACAGCATCATCCGCGAAAAGCCGCATGGTACTTCCGACACTATCTACTGGGTCATATATTGTGAAAGGCAGTGGTTCCATAACACTCCCCTGTGGCACGCCAGAGGTTACCCTAACGTCTGTAGACGTCTTTCCATTGAGAACAACATCCTGTGTTCTGTTTGCTAAAAACTCTTCAATCCAGCCACACAGCTGGTCTGCTATCCGTAGGCTCTTACTTTATCAGGCGACAGTGCGGAACTGTATCGAACGCCTTCCGGGAGTCAAGGAAAATAGCATCTACCTGGGAGCCTGTATCTAATATTTTCTGGGTCTCATGAACAAATAAAGCGAGTTGGGTCTCACACGATCGCTGTTTTCGGAATCCATGTTGATTCCTACAGAGTAGATTCTGGGTTTCCAGAAACGACATGATACGCGAGCAAAAAAAAAAAGTTCTAAAATTCTACAACAGATCGACGTCAGAGATATAGGTCTATAATTTTGCACTTCTGCTCGACGACCCTTCTTGAAGACTGGGAGTACCTGTGCTCTTTTCCAATCATTTGGAACCTTCCGTTCCTCTAGAGACTTGCGGTACACGGCTGTTAGAAGGGGGGGCAAGCTCTTTCGCGTACTCTGTGTAGAATCGAACTATTTCCCACGTAGCAGGATACATTCACTTCGTTTACTATGTAATCCCCAGTTGTGATGTCAAGTACGTCGCTTTTGCTATCCCTCAATAGACTTGTTTACTCTGAGTTTATATATTGTGCTCAGTTCCTATTACTCGCCTTCACTTTCACACACGATACACGAGTCACTAGCGAATATGATCGTTGATGGCGAATATTTGTATGGGACGAAATGAGGCCCACTTGGAATGACTTTCTTTCTTCCTCACCGTAGAAGAATCTGCACCCCATTTGCAGCTGTTATTTCGTTTACAAGAGCCCATTTAAGACCACCAAGTTCAGCAAGATGATACACCGTCCGAACTCTCTTGAATTTTGCTAAGGATTGGCCAGTTATGAGAACTGTACAGTTACGAGAGCGCTTGTATGCTCGCAAAATTCTTCTGAAGGTATGTAGAAAGCTTCTAAGTGGGATGTGCGCCACACTGGTTCTTCTCTATACAATCTGATGTGCGGGTGACTGATTACTGTAACAGCTTGTATCTCCAATGTGGCCGGTGACTTGTGGAATCCATGTAAGATGCTGAAGTCATAAAGAGAGGTAGATTGCACATGTCTAGATCGCATCATATGCGTCAAAGTGTCACCACTACTAACTTGCGTGATAAATGACAGTGTTTTTTGTCTTTGTTTTGCAGATACCTGACTTCGACCTTCGACTATTTCGAGAAGAGAGGCATTGTCGGCCCTAAGCCTCAGCCGCTCTTTGGGAACTACTACAAACTTTGGAACAAGGTAAGTTCTAGTAGCTGCAGCCGTATCTACTCAGCCATTTCGGGCAGCCTACGAAAATTCGCTATTGTTAGCAACTGCACTGTTTCACTACAATTTGTAGCCCAAGCAGTTTTAAGCAAAAGTTTTTACTGTGGGTAAATATCTTATTCACATGGTTTCGATGGAGAAATTTTTCACTGATGGGCATAAATATTTCTACAAAAATATACGCTATCAAAGGGTGTCGCTGTGGACTTCAGAATGTGGTCTAAGTTAGGTAAGACAGGCCCTCCCTCTCACCGACATAACCATTGCGATGTCACAAGTTGCTACATCGTACAGTTTCAAAAGAACTTGAAGGACATTTCTCCATTCTTATAGGCACCGTAATGTATTCTGAAATAACTTTAAGTTAATGGTTAGTTAAATGGCTGCATTGAAACTTAATCATTACACACAAAAGACCATGAGCGTTTCTTTGTATATATGAGATTTGCGAGTTCGGCAGAACATTTTTGTCGGCCGGAGTGGCCGTGCGGTTCTAGGCGCTGCAGTCTGGAGCCGAGCGACCGCTACGGTCGCAGGTTCGAATCCTGCCTCGGGGCCGGCCGGAGTGGCCGAGCGACTCTAGGCGCTACAGTCTGGAACCGCGCGACCGCTACGGTCGCAGGTTCGAATCCTGCCTCGGGCATGGATGTGTGTGATGTCTTTAGGTTAGTTAGGTTTAAGTAGTTCTAAGTTGTAGGGGACTGATGACCACAGCAGTTAAGTCCCATAGTGCTCAGAGCCATTAGAACCATTTGAACCTGCCTCGGGCATGGATGTGTGTGTGATGTCCTTAGGTTAGTTAGGTTTAGTTAGTTCTAAGTTCTAGGCGACTGATGACCTCAGAAGTTAAGTCGCACAGTGCTCAGAGCCATTTGAACCATTTGAACCAAGAACATTTTTACTAAGCTGTTCGGTACGCTAGCAGCTGATACCCTAAACATGTCTGTTGATCTTTCGTGAGCATATGTTTGACTGTTGTTTCCAGTTCATCTAAGGTTCTTGTGCTCTTCTTCCGTTGGCCCATCTCCAAAGGAAAAAAATCACAGTGCGCGCTTACATTCAGACTGAGAACCAGCCATTCACGTGGGCCATGTTAGTGAATCCATCAATCTGGGAGACTTTTATGCAACCAGCTGCGAATGTCATCTGAGCAATGTCTGGCTACAAATATTCTTGAATCGTCTCCAAAAACCTTTCGTCATTCATTGTTATGCGTAACAGTACAAGGACCAACAGTCAAAGAGGTAGTGACCCCTTACCACCCTGTCACTCTTGTGACGTCCCTGTCCCTTTTCAACAGAAATGAGCAGATTCTCACACACGCTATAATGACAGATACGTCCATTGACAACACGATAAACATGAAACACAGCCTCCTCCGACCACGACACTTTGTAACACTGTCTCAGCCAGTCATGTCAGCCCAAAAATTTTTACCGAACACCATCCTGTGGCCAAAGCCTTTAGTCAGCAGTCGCTTGACGTAGTGTATCTACCTATTCCTAAGGGATGGAACTTTTTCTCAGAATGGGGCTGACTGCATAAACTGTTAGATCACATTCGCGAGACTCTAGACGCAGTACCTTGGAACTTCGCACAGTCATGGGCCAACACTTTGGAGGCTACTCCCCTGTCTAATAAACTTCGTGCGATTAAGGCGACCCCTGCCCCGTGGCGTTCTTCTTTCCGCCTCTCCCGAAAGGACTCGACCACCCTGTGTCGTCTCCGCATCGGCCATATCCGGCTGTCCCATGGTTTTCTTTTGCATAATGAGCCACACCCCTCCCCCCACCCCTATTTGGTTGTGGGGCCTTCCAATCAGTAGCCCACATTTTGGTGGAATGCCCCCTCCTTTTGGCTCTGCTTACTAAGTACGGACTTCCCCGCACTTTACCTTTAATATTGGCAGACGGTTCTCGGATGGTGGAACTGGTTCTCAGTTTCCTCCGTAAAAGTGGTTTTTATTTTCAGTTTTAAGGTTTCTAATCTCTCTCTGGAGTAGGGTCAGGACGGTGAGGGTTGGGGTGTCTCCCACTGTAAGCTGTGTTTGGAGATTTCTGACTCGCCTCCCCGGCCAAGATTCTCTTTTCTCTCCCTTTCACTCTGTTTTTATCGAATTTTGAGTTTGGTTAGTCTGCTTTTGCAGTACGCACTTTTACATTCTAGCGTTTGAATGGTTTTAAATAGCAGATGGTATTGCCTGTACTGAATCAGAGCCGGCCGGAGTGGCCGAGCGGTTCTAGGCGCTTCAGTCTGGAACCGCGCGACCGCTACGATCGCAGGTTCGAATCCTGCCTCGGGCATGGATGTGTGTGATGTTCGTAGGTTAGTTAGGTTTATGTAGTTCTAAGTTATAGGGGACTGATTAGCTTAGAAGTTAAGTCCCATAGTGCTCAGAGCCATTTGAACAATTTTTTTTGTCATAGACAGCAAAGAACTTGGAAAAAAACAGTTGAGCGGAATGGGTACTGTCTTGAAAATAGATTATAAGTTGTATAACAACAAACATAAAACAAGTGTAATGGATTGTAGTCGATTTAAATTTGCGTAGTCGATTTGAACCATTTTTGAACTCAATCAGAAGTGGGATATTTCCTGCCTCTATCATAGCCTTGGGGTTGCCCACTTGCAGACTTCCCTACTTTTGTTTTCACCATTGACAACACGACTGCACTTTTACGTTTTTTAGCCTTTTACCTTTTATCATTATGACTCTTGTGAGATGTAAATCCGTTCGAATGGACCACCTTTAAAACAAGGGACTGATGACCTTGCTGTTTGGTCCCTTTAACCCCAATCAACCAACTAACAACCACCTTCGAAACTACACGTTTACTCTCTGATATCCTGGCGTAGGCCCATTGCCCGTTAATAGCAACTTTCAATGACAATTTTGCTTTTGCATCTAACGTCATGTACATTCGATGTTCAGGCCCATACAACGTTTACGGGTGTATGACAGATTGCCAAATCTGATATCCCAAAGCTGTCTTGGCTCTCTCTTCCCTTCGCTTAATGGTCATAATTTTCCTGCAATAAAGAAGAAACGGGACTGTAGATACGTAAGAACCGAATGACATGAAAGAGAGGCAGTGGTTGAGAAGGGAATGAGACAGGATCCTCCCATTAAACTGGTGCAGCGTACCGTCTATTCTCTGCCTCTCACTCTACTGCGACGTTATACCTCAGTTAATGCAATCTCAACCAAACTATGAAATGAACTTTGGGGAGGAATATCATGGGCCGAGCGGGATTAGCCGAGGGGTCTTAGGCGCTGCAGTCATGGACTGTGCGGCTGATTCCGACGGAGGTTCGAGTCCTCCCTCGGGCATGGGTGTGTGTGTTTGTCCTTAGGATAATTTAGGTTAAGTAGTGTGTAAGCTTAGGGACTGATGACGTTAGCAGTTAAGTCCCATAAGATTTCACACACATTTGAACATTTTTTGAATATCATGGCTTCTAAAGCCATAAATGTCACACTGAATGTGTGTGTGTGTGTGTGTGTGTGTGTGTGTGTGTGTGTATGTGTGTGTGTGTCGTGTTAGTGGCGAGTGATTGATTTAGGAGGGGACGGGGCATAGGATGGTGAGCGTCTCAGCGCCACAGCCGCCTGCCTGGCTAGCAGAACGCGTGGCTACAGAACCATTCGCTGTAAGGAGGACCGCCCGCTATTGTAAACGCTGAACCGTGGAAGCTCTGCTCATACGCTGAACACGTAGCGTGCTTCTCGCGCAGTTCTGCTCGCCACAATATCGGCAGAGATCAAACTTCACTGTCTTAAGATGACATCGGATGAGATTCACTGGACAAAAGGTTGCCGTCCAGCTACAAAGGTTACCCGTGATCCACTACGTGTGATGCCTGTTGAGATGGTGAGCGTAATCAAAACATTGGAGGAAGATGGAAAGTGAAAAGTGAAGTCAGTATTAATGACAGGAAAAAATTAGAATTCTCTGAAAACCGAAATTGGGATGTCTGTATAGGGAAAAACCACTACCTAATTCGAACAGGCAGTCCGCAGCTCGTGGTCTATTGGCTAGCGTTCCTGCCTCTGGATCACGGGGTCCCGGATTCTATTCCTGACCGGGTCGGAGATTTTCTTCGCCCGGGGACTGGGTGTTTGTATTGTCCTCGTCACTGCATCGTCATTCGGAAAGGTGATGAGACTGGACAGTGAAGAGATTGGGAATTTGTACGGGCGCTGATTACCAAGCAGTTGAGAGCCCCACAAACCAAATATCCTTATCATGTTTCATAGACAGTTAGACCCGCGCATTAGACGTCTAATATCAGTCATGTTTGCACTGTATTTGCGCCTACAAGGGAAATGAATGACTTCCAACGCTCAGAAGTGCGCGATAAGTGCTTAGAATATAAATCTCTCATCCCAAAAAACAGTGGTACGAGCCATTCGCTCGTAAAACTGTACCACGAGAGACAATTCAACCGTCAGCTATTAAAAATGTAAGAGAGGAACTATGGTAACAGCAAGAAACAAAATATCGTAAGAATAGGATCAAAAGTACACACATTTCATCCTCGGGACATAATTGGTGTATTTCCCTCTGCTTAAAATAATTACACTATCTCAAAAATTAACTTGTTCTACTGACCTGATAGTGTTACACAGTTGTTCCGTCTACAAAGAGCAAATGTGACATTTAAATGACGTGGTCAATGCAGAAATGAACAGGACAATGTATACATCTGATTAAAGCTAGTTTTCACGTTCAATATCGCTTCTGCATTCAATTATTCCAGTATCAAATGCCACGATAATTAACTTTACTAACGACAATATTGGTATGCCAATGTCACAACCCGGCTTTTTCGAAGCATATTGTAACATACGCTTATATCTTGGTGCCGAATGTTGTTTGTACGGGACAGGGTGAAGTTTGACGATGAAATAACGATTGTGTAATTGTACTTGCTGCACGCAGCACTTCCCAGATTCGCCTCTAACATTTTGACAACATTTATGGGATTAATTCGCCTCATGATACCGATGTACACTCTTCGTACTCTTTTAACACATAACCAGACAGTCCAAAAGAAGGTCCCCACTGCAGCTATACTGTTGATACAAGTGAAGTACTACTTAGCGCACCTCCATCTTGTCACTAACAAGGGGAGGCCGCCAATTGTGAAATTCAGATTCGATTCATACTGCGCATAATAAAAGCTCATGGCCAGAGGTGTAATGTGGCAAAGCACCAAGAGGCACTTCTCAGCCGTTGTCGAGAAAATCGACAGTGAAAAGAAACCTTTGCGGTGAAATACTCTCTACGATTAGTGATTTTCTACAGCGTGGTGGTGCAGCGGTAAGCCCTCGGGTTCGTAATCCGAAGGTTGCCGGATCGAATCTCGCGCCATGCAACTTTTTTTTTTTAGTATTTGTTTTTTGTAATTCATTCTGATTGTAATTCCCGGCAATCAGTTGCAACAATTATGCATATAATAAATTGTTGAAAGTCGTTTGTCGTGGAAAAACTGGCGACTTCGAACATCATTATGTTTTCCACAAACAAAGTTGTATTTCACAAATGTTATTAATTGTCTTCGTAATGTTAACCACGTATAGTTAACGGAAGACGTAGAAATGAATACGTATAGCGTAAGTCAAACGTTCGAATTAGAATAGAGACCCCACGAACACAAACTTGCTGTGGCAGGTATGAAATATAAACTCCGTTACTCGCTCGTTACACTTGAAGGACAGATGTTGAATGGGCCGAAACGAGCCGCCCCATAACAGCGTAGTTGCCTGCTAACTTCGAAAGAAGGTAGATGCGGTCCCTAGCGCAACTTATAACATCGTCGAAAATCAGTGCGGACGGGACAGCTTTGGTACACCCTGTTAAACAAACGGAAAAATGGAGGCGGTACAATTGGAGAGCGATCCGCCTTCACCAACATGCATAAGCAATTCATTAATAGTATATATATATATATATATATATATATATATATATATATATATGAATTGCAAAAACTAATAATAAAAAAAAATTGCATGGCGCGAGATTCGATCCGGCGACCTTCGGATTACGAACCCCAGCGCTTACCGCTGCGCCACTATGCTGTAGAGAATTGTTAATCGTAGAGAGTATTTCACCGCAACGGTTTCTTTTAACTGTCGATTTTCTCGACAACGGCTGAGAAGTGCATCTTGGTGCTTTGCCACATTACACCTCTGGCCATGAGCTTTTATTATGCGCAGTATGAATCGAATCTGAATTTCACAATTGGCGGCCTCCCCTTGTAAGTGGCGCTAGCAGACAATAGGTGCGTTTTGCACTCGAATGGCCCATACCACTGTTTTTCTAAAGAGCGACTTATTTTCTAAGCATATTTTTTGTGCAGTTCTGGGCTTTCAACGTCACGCATTTGCCTTGTCAAAGTACAGTCTGTCTTGGAGTAGCTTATAGTGTACTGCCTCAAGACTCCACATGGATCCTGTTTGTCGGGAACAGTCAAAGAAAGTCTCGAAGCAGCTAGAACGTGATCTTCAGTCACGGCAATGTCGAATGTGCCACAGCGCATCGTAAAACTGTGCAGAACTGTGAGAGACATCGGAAATATTCTCCGTCGATCAGTACAAGGCCGCACGTGAGTAATCATCATTATCTGGCCCTAACTTCAGGAAGAAAACGTGGTGGAATGTGTGTGTGTGTGTGTGTGTGTGTGTGTGTGTGTGTGTGTGTGTGTGTGTGTGTTTTATTCATAGCCGAACTGAAACCCATCAAGTACCCCAAAGAAGACTTGGAGACTCCATACAGTCCTCAATGTGCATTAGAACTGAGCGACAATAGAGCTCGTAAACCATCACATAAAGAACACGACGTGTCATCACCAGGTTCGTGCGGTAACTAGTGCTCTGTTAACCGTTTTGTTACTACGCAAGAGACCTACGTGTTTGGTACTTCGCTTACCTCTAGTATCGAAACACTTTTTACTTTTCAAATTACGCCTCTGGGAGACTTGTGTGTACCCAATCTTCCTCTACTTATTCTTTTGTTCGCAATCCACAAAGTGTTCGGCACCAATTCCCCTTCTCTATTTTCTCTTTATCCTCTGCAAGTGTATGCAGTTGGGAGTACTTCGTCGATTTCAGATCTTATTTTATCTGCCTGACGTACTGAAGTCTTGATTTCCCAGATACTTTTCCTACCATTGATTTCATTAATGAAGAGGCAGAGATCTGTGTAGGTATCCAACCCGTCGGTCTCTCCGTTCCCTGATAGTCGTCCACAACGATCCTTTCGCCGCCGCGTTGCTAAAAACTTCGCTGGTCGCTCCCTCTGTCCATTAGAAGTATTCTTTTGCGTTCGTGCTTCGCAACTGTCCATGTCTGCGAGCCATACAGGACTACGCTCCAAAGAAATGTTTTTACATGTTGTTCCCTGGTACTGAAATCAACACTATTCGACGTGGTATCTTTTGGTTTTTGTTGTTTTTGTTATTCCTGTTTTGAATGCTATTTTACCTTGTGCAGTTCTGCATTTAAACTTCTGTGCTGATCTACCATCCTATTATTATATTACACAGGTATTTTACCTTCTTCATGCATTCTATGAGCCGGTCAGTGCGGCCGAGCGGTTCTAGGCGCTTCAGTCTGGAACCGCGCGACCGCTACGGTCGTAGGTTCGAATCCTGCCTCGGGCATGGATGTGTGCGATGTCCTTAGTTTAGTTAGGTTTAAGTAGTTCTAAGTTCTAGGGGACTGATGACCACAGATATTAAGTCCCATAGTGCTCAGAGCCATTTGAACCATTTTTTGCATTCTATGACCTCTCGGAGACTATTTTCAGATTCTGCAAACACTGTTACACGATCCGTAAATTCAAGCATTTTTGAGATTTCTCCATGTACAGCTAGTTATTTCTTCAACATATGGATCCTAAAAGTGTACATTGAAGACTAATGGGGAAAGACTACATCCCTGTCGGTCACCTTTATTTAATTTTGCGAAGTTTGCGCCACTGTCTATTACCTTTTATGACTAATGTGACTTAATTTTTTTTTTCCAGGCGTCAGTTTCAGGCTTGTAGCTAATTTAATATGAGACATGTAAACATAAAAAAAAACGTGCCGCGTTAGCAATTCCGTTTGTTTTATACTCTTACGACGAACAACTTTGTACAACTAGTAACTGACAAATACAATGAAGCGCCAAAGAAACTGGTATAGGCATGCGTATTCAAATATAGAGATATGTAAATAGGCAGAATACGGCGCTGCAGTCGGCAACACCTATAAAAGACAAGTCTCTGGCGCAGTTGTTAGATCGGTTACTGCTGTTACAATGGCACCTTATCAGGATTTAAGTGAGTTGGAAAGTTGTGTTGTACTCGGCGCACGACCGATCGAACAGAGCATATCCGAGGTAGCGATGAAGTGGGGATTTTCCCGTACTATCTTTTCACGAGTGCACCGTGAGTATCAGGTATCCCTTACGGCCGGAAAAAAATCCTACAAGAACAGGACCAACGACGACTCGTTCAACGTGACAGAAGTGCAACCCATTCGCTAATCGCTGCAGAGTTCAATGCTGGGCCATCAATAAGTGTCAGCGCACTAACCATTCAAGGTAACAACATCGACATGGGCTTTCGGAGCCGAAGGCCCACTCGTTTCCAAGCCGAAGGCCCACTCGTGTACCCTTGATGACTGCACGATACAAAGCTTTACGCCTCACCTGGGCCCGTCAGCGCCGACATTGGACTGTTGATGACTGAAAACGTTGCTTGGTCGTACGAGTCACGTTTGAAATTGTATCGAGCGGATGGATATGTACGGGTATGGAGACAACCTCATGAATCCATGGACCCTGCATGTCAGCAGGGAACTGTTCAAGCTGGTGGAGGCTCTGTAATGGTGTGGGCCGTGAGTAGTTGGAGTGATATTGGATACCTGATAGGTCGAGATAAGACTCTGATGGGTGACAGTTACGTAAGCATCCTGTCTGATCACCTGCATCCACTCATGTCCACTGTGCATTCCGACGGACGGAGTTGGGCAATTCCAGCAGGACAATGCGCCACCCCACACGTCCAGAATTGCTACAGAGTGGCTTCAGGAACACTCTTCTGAGATTGAACACTTCTCCTGTCCACCGAACTCCCCAGCCATGAAAATTATTGAGCATATCTGGGATGCCTTGCAAGGTGCTGCTCAGAAGAGATCTTCACCCTCTCGTACTCATACGGATTTATGGACATCCGTGCAGGATTCATGGCGTCGATTCCCTCCAGCACTACTTTTGACATTAGCCGAGTCCATGCCACGTCTTTTTGCTACCCATACGACGTGAGGCTAATGATGCACAGATGTAAAGGGCTCTTATTGTCATGAGCTATGACGTGCTGAGTGATTGAACGGCCTGCAAACTTTCCCATTTTTCTCGTTTTTATATTACTGGGGCACAGAACGTTCTGTCTTCGTGATTACACACTGACAACTTATTTGATAGTTCAATTATACACAGAAAATTAAGGTGCGCTTGATGAAACTTTTTACTTAAGCAAAAGCGGTTTCATAATGTTTAGTGACATGCGGTGGATAAACGAGTACAGGCAGCAGCAGTTCCTTTAGTTTAGGAAAGCGCACTAGCTTAATGCCGGAAGTCTGCAGTGAACGAAAGAAGGGAATGCTGTTGATGGAACTGCTAGCGTACGCAGCGCATAGTTCTGAGTGAGACGCTGTGGCTGTATCCCTGCTGAGAAACTGAAAGCCTTGTGGAAGAACTGGGTTTTTAAGAACGAGCGAGGACGCTTGTACGCCTGTGGAGACAACGTATTGTGCGGCGGGGTTCCCGGAAGCAATACCAGATAGCGCGTTATCGGACGCAAGGCGGACACTGCGTCCCACGCGAAGACTCGCAACTGCGAAGCGAAGGCGACATGTAGTGGTGTCGGCAAACCCTGGGCTGCAGTAGGTATCAATTCAGTTCCTGACCACAAGGGAGCTGGACGGTCTGGAAGCAGTCCTTCAAGACACAGTCTAGCGTCATATCTTCACGGATGCGCGATTAGCTCGAAGAATTTTTGACTAATAGAACCCATGAAGCGTTCCTTAGGCCGATATTACACTAACAGATTTATTGGACGAAGCTGATTTGTCCAATGCACTGGACATAGTGTCATAGGAAACTTTCGTCAAATGTCGCCTTCTGTCCAATTTATTTGGCCAAATCTACCGCGTCGCTTTACATTTGATCAAAGACGTCGTTCGTTTTTCACTTACGGCAGCGAGAAATGTAACCGTTAGGAGCGTTAGAATCACTGCAGTTGTCTGACATCTAACGTTTGTCAACAGCGTTTCGAAATTTACGTGGTGCATCGCATCTGCAACGAAATTGATAGAAATGTACGAGGCAGATGAAGCACTGTATAACTTGCGGCATCCCGAATACAGAAATGGAATAAGAAGAGGCGCTATCTATTAAAGAATTACGGAGTCCATTACATGTGAAATACGCCAAGGATGTTCCCCCTAGGATTCAAAGGAGAAAATCTACAAGTTCTGCAGAAAAAAAATTTCTTAATGGATATAGTATGTACTAAATAGTTATTTGCTTTTAGATATTCCTCCTTCAGTGCTTTATAAACAGTGTGACACGTTTCTGGTATTATTGTCGCCAATGTGCATTGCGGTATTCGAGTGCTGTAGTGTAAACTAGAGTAGTAGATATAGCATTTCCGAGGTGAGTGTTGTGCTTCGTAATATGAGGATCCATTTCCCTGAGCACGTATTGAAATGTACTCTCGTCCATTCGCAAGTAATTTTCATACGATATTACGTCTTCGACTTGCAGCTCCTGTAAGAAATTTTGTTTAATGCTTTTATTATCTCGCCGTGAAACCCCAGGCTTCACGCAAGTACGTTTCCTTTTCCTTTTTTTCCGTTCGTCTTCCAAATGCAAACATAATGCAATTTATAAATGATAGAGCGCAGCAATCAGTCGCCTCCCCCTTTTTTTAAGTTTTATTCCTCAAATACAGATTTGGGTTAGTGCCTAGCCATTATCAATGCACTATTTTTTAATCTCGATGCATGTTAGTTCCGTGTTGTTCGGGCGTCAGTCGCAGTACTTTGAATACTACTGAGTAGTGAGTAGTATTCAAAGAACTGTGACTGACGCCCGAACAACACGGAACTAACATGCATCGAGATTAAAAAATAGTGCATTGATAATGGCTAGGCACTAGCCCAAATCTTTATTTGAGGAATAAAACTTAAGAAAAGGGGAGGGCGACTGATTGCTGCACTCTTATTGCATAGTTATCAGTGAAGAAGAAGAAGAAAAGGTTTAAAAAAACCTCTCAGAGTGTTAAGAGTATTAACACCCTGAACACACCGAGATCATTCAAAGTGCTAAACTCGATGAGGATTGGTAACAAATTAGCCAGCAGCCATTTAGGTGGACAATCGTAGAATCTGAGTTAAACACTTCAGGTGGACTGCGAAGGAAAATAACTGTGCTGCCCTCTGGTGGTTCAAACGGCTCTGAGCACTATGGGACTTAACATCTGAGGTCATCAGTCCCCTAGAATTTAGAACTGCTTAAACCCAACTAACCGAAGGACATCACATATATCCATGCCCGAGGCAGGATTCGAACCCGCGACCGTAGCGGTCGCGCCGTTCCAGACTGAAGCGCCTAGAACAGCTCGGCTACACCGGCCGGCTCTGGTGGTAGGCAAGTGGGACAGTGTGAGCGGAGCTTAGAGAAGCCGTATCACGCAGCTTTACGTTGAGGCTGTTTGTTTTTCCGTAGAACAAACAGACTGTTGACTGGGGCACACGCGGTCAAACGTACCAGTATTTATCCTCTCTCCGAGAATTGTTCAGAAATTATTGGGTCCCAGAACGTAAAGCCGGCCGCGGTGGTCTAGCGGTTCTAGGCGCTCAGTCCGGAACCGCGCGACTGCTACGGTCGCAGGTTCGAATCCTGCCTCGGGCATGGATGTGTGTGATGTCCTTAGGTTAGTTAGGTTTAAGTAGTTCTAAGTTCTAGGGGACTGATGACCACAGATGTTAAGTCCCATAGTGCTCAGAGCCATTTTGAACCAGAACGTAAAGCTAATGGATATTTTAGGTAGTGTGCCGGTTAAAAGCTATGTTATGGGTCCCAAATTTTAGTTTCTAAAAATCATATACAGTTTCAGTAGCTACAAATAAAATATTTCCCTTTGCGGACAAGTTAGAACAGTGATATCGGAGCACAGTATAGTATCGCAGTGGAGAATTTGTGGCTGGCAATGAGTATCCTACAGTAAAGGGTCAAGGTCTGAATATTACACAGTTCGGCCCGCTTAGGCAAATGGAGCAAATCATTTGCTTCTTATTGCGTTTGATGTGTTCTATGGTCGGCTTAATGGTATTTACAGAGGCATCATTAGCTCATGGACGGTTCCTCGGAAAACTCCAGAAAAAGGTTCTTTTTATCATATTTTCGTGCCGGCCGTTGTGGCCGAGCGGTTCTAGGCGCTTCAATCTGAAACCGCACGACCGCTACGGTCGCAGGTTGGAATCCTGCCTCGGGCATGGATGTGTGTGATGTCCTTAGGTTAGTTAGGTTTAAGTAGATCTAAGTTCTAGGTGACCGATGACCTCAGATGTAATGTCCCATAGTGCTCAGAGCCATTTGAACCATCATATTCTCGTCGTCACCAACGGACCAAACCCCTGCCAAAGATTCCAAGACGGTTACGCACAGAAAATGTCTGAAACTTGCACCATATATGTGAAAGATCCCGATCTTGAACAGCCTTGAAAATTTTCTTTATATCGTTATCCGTTTCGAAGATACAGAGGTTCAAAGTTACTCAACTTCTACTAATAAAATCTGGTATGAGGCGAAATTTAAATAATAAACAACCCCAGAAAATTGTTAAAATTTGAAAGACAGATCATCTAGAAATATATCTAGAAGAGCTATCTCCCCGTTTTGAAAAAAAAAAAAAAAAATTATCCGTGTTCGAAAAACACCTCATAAAGTTGTTTTCTGAGTATTAAAACCCAGCCGTGGATTCCGAGACGTTTATGCACAGCAAATGTCTGTAATTTTTACGATGTATTCCCAAGTTGCCGATCTCGAACAACCCTGAAAATTCTCTTCATGTAGTTATCCATTTCTAAGATACAGAGGTTCAGAGTTACCCTACATGTACACGTAAAATCTGGTGTAAGGTGAAAACGTAGTTAAAAGAACCGTAGCACGGAGAAATACGCTGTACAGTGCCTTTGTTATCGTCTGGGAACCCCATATAGTAGTACTGAAGCACATGTGAAAAATTTTTGCAAGCAAAATCCGATTTGAGGTGTCCAATTTGTTTTGCGCTTTTCGAGTTTCACGTAAGTAAACTGTCTACATTTTACAGATTAATGCATTTCTTTTCATATGAGTTACACGCTCTGCGGTGGCAGAGCAAAGAAGGGAATTAGCGGCAAAATGCTCCTGTCGGAGCTCAAAAAAGTTGAATATGTGCTTGTTTAAAAGACTGACTAAAAATGGGATACCAGCTGCCCCACTCTACCTTCCTCAGCATTTTTAAAATTTTTCCCAAAAATATTAGCACGCAAACATATTTGAGCTTTTTATGCTGAGAAAGAAGAAGACAGTGGCAGTAGTAAAGAGACGTAAAAGCAATAATTACTGGTAGACAGTAGACAGTAGTTGTGTCATAGAAAGAGCGAAGGAAACGGTGGCAGTGTGAAAGAAGGAGATTGGCACACTGGCGGAGGAACATAGTTGACAGTGACGGAACAGTACTAGGAAAAGAGTGAAGGAGACAGTCCCAGTAAAAAGGGGAGTGGGGGCGAGGACTAAGGAGAAAGGGAAGTGGTGAGAGACAGTGATAATGAGGAAGTGAAAGACAGTGATAGTGAGAAGAGACAGCAGCAGTAGGAAGGAATAAGACATTAGCAGTAAGAGAGAGTGAGAGGGGGACAGTGACAATAAGAGGAGACAGTACTAGTAGAAAATAACGAAGGGGACTGTGGCTGTGACACAAGAAACAATAACAGAGAGACACAAGGAAATAATAACAATGAGTTGAGCTGAACGAGTGAGTGAGAAAGCGCAACTGGGAGTGGGTGGTATGAGAGACTTATAGCGATGGACTAGTGGCTGTGAGTGTATTACTGTTAGGGGAACTTGTGAGAGTTTGAGGTGAGGTGCACGCTAAAAATGGTGCTAATATGTTCGCATGGCAAAATTTTTGTGCAAATTGTAAAAGTTGCTGAGGAAGGGTAGGTGAGGCAGCTGGTACCCCCCACCTTTCAGAGTCTTTTAATTAGCGGGAACATATTCGCATTTTTTTATGCGTTGATTGGAGAATTTTTCCGCTGGTTCATCCACTAAACAAGAAGTAATGGGAACAGAGGAGTAATTTGGAACAGGAATTGCAGTTGGGGGAGACGAATTAAAAACTTTTGAGGTATATCGATGACATTGTAATTTTGTCATAGGCGCTACAGTCTGGAACAGCGCGACCGCTACGGTCGCAGGTTCGAATCCTGCCTCGGGCATGGATGTGTGTGACGTTCTTAGGTTAGTTAGGTTTATGTAGTTCTAAGTTATAGGGGACTGATTAGCTTAGAAGTTAAGTCCCATAGTGCTCAGAGCCATTTGAACAATTTTTTTTGTCATAGACAGCAAAGAACTTGGAAAAAAAACACTTGAGCGGAATGGGTACTGTCTTGAAAATAGATTATAAGTTGTGTAACAACAAACATAAAACAAGTGTAATGGATTGTAGTCGATTTAAATCAGTCGATGCCGAGGAATTAGAAACTGAAGCACTAAAAGTAATATATGAGTGTTACTATTTGTGCAGCAAAGGAAGTGACGGCGGTCGATGTAGAGAGGATATAAAATTCAGGCCGGCAGCAGGAAGAAAAACGACTCTGAGAAAGAGAATTTTGTTAACATCTGGACGATGAACAGTTCGAACAAGAACAGGAAAGAAGCCTCTGAAATATGGTTCTAAATAAGAACGCTGAAGATAAGATGGGTAGCTTTGACAACTGATGAGGAGGCACTGAATCGAATTGGCGCGAAAAGAAATTTATGGTACAACTCTCCGAAAAGAAGGATTCGATTGAAATGACGCATCCTGAGAGATCAGTGAATCATTTTGGTACTGTAGGGTGTGCGGAGAATAAAACTAATACAGCGGAGACCATGGCTTGAATACAGTAAGCAGATTTATGCGTATCCTCTGCTGAGTATAACTGAATGTTATAACCATGGGCCTGCAAAGTGGGAACCATCAATTAAAGGTAGCATTGAAATATGGTCCGAAAACCGCATTCACAATTCCACCTGGGTATTATCTGTACCCTCGTACACCATTTGGAATGCAAAATGCTCCAGCAACTTTGCAACCACTGTTGGATTGAGTGCTATGGGGATTAAAAGCCAAAGCAATGTATGGTCTACTTACACGACATCTGTGCATTCTCCAAGGATATGCAGAAATGTATACTGGTACAGTAGATTTGCCGCTCAATACAACTAATGACAAATTCCGCATTACATAGAAAAGTGTCCGGATACTTTCAATATGTTAGTGTACACTTCCGACGCATTCGGGAGGACGACGGTTCAATCCCGCGTCCGGCCATCCTGATTTAGGTTTTCCGTGATTTCCCTAAATCGCTCCAGGCAAATGCCGAGATGGTTCCTTTGAAAGGGCACGGCCGACTTCCTTCCCCGTCCTTCCCTAATCCGATGAGACCGATGACCTCGCTGTTAGGTCTCTTCCCCCAAAGAACCCCAACCCAACACTACCCATGTCCGCTGTCAGAGTACTGAGTACAGTAAGCAGTTTTAAGTAGTAGCATGTTGTAGCAGTTATGCAAAGATGGATAGGCTTGCATGGGCTAGACTAGCACGGAGAGTTTCATCAAACCAGTCTTCGTATTGAAGACCACAACAAATGTTTGTGGACATCACATGGAGTTACTTATAGTCTCTAGTACTCATGTTTGTAACGACGAACTTGCCCAACAGTATTACATTTTTCCGGATGGAAAGATGTATTGAACGATTCATTTCACATCATTACGGTACGTAAAAGAACTCTGAAGTTTCAGTTTTACATATCCGATAAAATTGAAAACAGGGTGTTGACTTATAAAATATTAACAATTTCGTTTTAAATGTCTCAAGCCTCTAAGAAAGCAGTTATCCAACAGCAGTATGACCCAAGTCAGAACATCTGCATTCAACAGCTTGCAAATATTCTCTATTAACCAGAGGATAAGAGTCTACATTGTAGTTCGTTGTGTGTTTCGTACTCACTCGAGTTAACTGAATATACGATACTGAGGGTATAATATTAGAATTTCACTGTTTCAATTGGACATTAGCCGTAATATATTTTCAGCTCCATACTTGTACATCTCGCTAATACATAGCCGAAAATTAAAAGAAAATGCCGTTTCCAGCGCTCGATTAGTAAATAGCCTGTGGAGTGACTGTTTAATACTAGACATAATCCGCAAATTTTCTTGTTTCATTTGGTACAGCAAATGAATCGAGTGATGCATTATGGTTATTTTCATTAACGTCCGGGAAGACTAAAATTAAATAGGCTGTAAAAGTTTAGTGCATAATTTCTTCTGTAGTACTGTTTGAAAATAGTTACCAATATCTTTTGTTGCAGGTGTTCGGCGCGGAAGACGTGAAGAATGTTCATCAGTATGGGAAAGTGTTTGGGTAAGTACGTAACCCTATACGAGCTAGTAAACCATATAGTACAAGCTTTTTAAGGGGATGTGTGAGGAGAGACACCGAGAGGCGTTAACGACCAGTTACGTAAGTTTCATAGCTCTGTCATTTGCCGTGTACAACACCAGCTAGCTTAGGTTGTGCTAAGGGGAAATCTACAGCACTGTCTGCTCCTACAACACGACTGACACAGGAAGTGCTGAATACGTTATTTAGACATCCGCGGGCGTTCAGGCACTTCCTATTCATGTTTTACAGTCCGTTCCATAACGTCATCTCGATAGTTCTCTTATTATCACTTTAAATCCAGTAAAACATCTTGTTTCACCTACTATTCATTCACGTGGATGCCTGTACTGCTTATCTCCAGTTCATGTTAACTGTGGCAAGCATTGAACGCAGAGCTGTGCTTTGCTTTTTACACATTCTGCTCTAGTCTCCTGATCCATTTGTTCGTTTTCCTGTCTCTCGTAGTAATTTCCAGGTGGAATTTCTTCATTTCTCGCTGAGCAACCCAATTTTTTGAATAGTTTTTGTATCAGAAATCCATGTCTTACAGCCAGAACTTGTAATACCCATTGACCATAAACATTACGTTTCAGATGTATCGTAAACTTAGCTTTTGAAAACCATGCTACTGTTCAGTTGTTTTTTTTTCTGGTCGAGCCAGTCTTTGTCCTTAACTTTCGTAAAGGTAAAAATCTCGTCAATGATTTTACTTTTCAGTGTGTACTACTTTCTTTTCGATACTATGTTTACACATTATATTTAGTCGTATTGTAACTGATTTTCAGGCCAAGTCTTTGCTATCTGAAATCACCTTGTATGACTCTTGTTACAACCCTAAATTTCTCACTGTCGTCTTATTTACAGTACTGAAACATTACAAAAAATTATTTACAGTGTATGTGACCCACACGTGAATATGTGGGAACGGTGGTTATGGCGCTGAACATGAGCGTCAGTTTGTATTACTGACGTGGTAATAAAACCAATGTAGCTGTTCATTGATATAATAAGCATAAATTCGGTCAACACGTCTCACGGGTCCATCGCTACTGACCGACCATCGTGTCATCCTCTGCTAATAGCGTCATTGGATGTTATACGGAGGGGCATGTGGTCAGCACACCGCTCTCCCGGCCGTGGTCGGTGTTCGTGACCTGGAGCCGCCACCGCTCGGTCGGATAGCTCATCAATTGGCCTCATACAGGCTGAGTGCACCTCGTTCCCGTCCTGCCACCAAAGAAAAATCGCTGACAATATCGGAAATCGAACCCGGAACTATCGCATTGCAGTCAGCCGCGCTGCTACGGAGGGGTCGTTGATATCACACTTGCATAATTGGCGAATGGGTGTGATGGATGAGTAAGCAAGTTGGGTATCAAACTTTCAGACATGGAGCGGATCTGTTCTGAAACACTTTTAATTTCTAAGTCATTGTGAATCAATGTAATCAGTACCATGGAGCATTTAACATTATTCGCAATGTCTTATTTTTATAACGAACCATGGAGCATTTAATATTATTCGCAATGTCATATTTTGGACAATCTGAAGTTTGGTTCAAATGGTTCAGACGGTTCTGAGCACTATGGGATTTAACATCTGAATTCATCAGTCCCCTAGAACTTAGTACAACTTAAACATAACTAACCTAAGGACATGACACACATTCATGCTCGAGGCAGGATTCGAACCTGCGACCGTAGCGGTCGCGTGGTTCCAGACTGAAGCGCCTAGAACCGCTCGGCCACTCCGGCCGGCCAACCTGAACTTTGATGAGATGTGTAGACGCTGCATGTCCCCATATGGGGCAGGCGTAAAATAAGATTAGTTGTGTTATCGATTTATAAAGTAGGAGACTGTTTATCGTATTTAGAGACGATCTTCTGCTTATTAAAGGATATAAGGCAGCTAATACACGGCTTGTTTTGTTCGCTGCCTCCGTTATATGTTTCTTAAAGGTACTATTGCTACCTCTTCCACTCCCGAGGGCAACAACCGGTCCTGTTCATCTTCTGCTAACACGTGCGTCCTTCGGAACTCTATATCCCGGGTTTTCGGCACTAAATGTTAGGAAAAAACTCATGATTAATACGCAACACGCACTATTTTCTCTGCAAATGACAACAACTCCATTGAAAAAGAGTAAACATAGCGAACTGCTTGCACCGAAAACAGATATAAATCAAAAATAACATTAAAGTGAAAACCCAAATTAACCCGCAACTCTCTCAGTTTTGTTAGAGAGCAGTTGTCACATCTGACTGGAGTTTGAATGTTGCTGAAATGCATGACACGATTAAGGCCGGGTAGGGCATAGGCCTGTTCCGAGCAGCACAGGATGTTAAGTTTGTCCATGTCGGCTTGATGTTTTAGAGCTCTGAGACGCAACTGTAAGCATAACACCCACTGATTCTGTAGTATACTTTTCTACAAATGCCTATAATCCGACACGCCCCTGATGCCACGAATGGACCTTGTTTTTAGTGAGATCTCAGTCATTCATTGAGTAGCACTTTCAAAATAATTTAACTTTGTTTTTAAGTAATATCTCGTAGATTGTCTTTGAAAATCTCGGTATGTAACGAGAGGATATTTTGCCAGGTGGAAAATCATTCGCTGATTCTTTTGGTATAGGCTGACAAGGGATCCGCGCTTACATGTCATCACTGATTTCGTCCAAACGGTGAAGACTTGACAAGAAACGAAAGTGACAGAATTGGGAGCTCCAGATGACCGAGCTATTACAAAAAAATAGCATTTTTGGCGCAGGTCGGCCGAGGCATGAACTATTTTTGCTAGTGTAGTTTGTAGGCAGTGGTTGACGCAGTGGAAAGGGTGCGGAATGGTAATCAGAAGGGCGTGAGGTCGTGTCCCTCCGTGGAAACGGTTTTTTAATTTCTTTTTTTTTTCAATTTTTACATTGCTCACACTGAAAATAAACCAAACTAATGCTCAGAATATGGTATTTATTAATATTTTTTGTAAAGGGCATGAAAATGTAACGCCAAGGTAAATGTGGGAATGCAAATAAATTTCCAGGAAGGTATTGTAAGGTGTAAAGGAGAACTTCACACATAAAATTAAATACTTTTATTTTTCTACGTTTAATGTCCTACACATTCTGGGGTGATATTCATCTTGGAAACAGGGGAAGCAGTAAATTTCTAGGCATGGTGTTTTAAAGTTTCTAAAGGAAAACAATATTCGCACTGTGTTCTCACAGTACTATCGATAAATTCACATTAAGTTGGCAAACGATTGAGCTCCATGGCCGTAACTAGCCTTGTCCCCAATGGGCAACGGGCCGATTGTACCTGACTGTGAACCTATTGTTCGCGTGCAACTGACAAGGACTGCTCGGAGGTCGCATTGAAACTCAGAAAATACGAAGTCCTGTATGCTGTAATTACAATCCGTGCTTGGACAGTTATTTGCAGAGTGCTCGTGGAGGATGTAGGTAGAATCCTTCGTGCAAGTTAATCTGCAATCGTATATTTTCCTTTGCCTTACTTTTTAATGCCTTGCATGAAAATATTAATGTATACAATACATTGAGCATTATTTCGGTTTACTTAGAGTGCCACATAAAAACTGTCAATTAAAATAGAATTTAGAAAAGTTTTTCCATAGGGCCTCCAACTCATGACCCTCAGATTAGCGTTCTGTACTCCATTGCGCCACTCGCTGCCAGGAAACCATGCAAACATGAATGACTCATCACTCGTCTGACCCGCCTCAGAGATGCTACTTTTTACAAAAGCTTTGCCGTCTGGAGCTCCCACTCTGTCACTGTCATTTTTTCTGGCCAAGCCCTGCATATACGATAAATGTGGACGAAATCGGTGACGACGAGACGGCGCCGTCCCGTTGTGAGCTCTGGTGAGTGTTTTCGTCTCCTTTTTAAAAATATTTCTTATAACAACTTGGCTCATGTGTCGAATATCCCAGGATGTTAAGACTCGCATGCAACGTTAGCGCGAGCTATGAGACGACAGATATATGTGTGACACCAGGTTTATTGACTGGTATAGGAAACTGGGAGCTCGTGCAAAGGTTGGTTTATGCACGCTGGTTTCTTATAAACAAGATCGCTACGTATGTTCAAACTTGGAAGGCTCAACGAAAAGAAAGGAAGCTGGTGTTTAATGTCTCGTCGATGTCAGTGTCGTTAGAAACACAGCATTCGCTCTGAGATGATGTTCTGAGAACTAGCAACGGTATCCTTTTTAAATTTGCCTTGAAGTGACTTTCAGATGTAATGGAAGAAGATTTTAGTACAGAGTGTTTATGAATTAGTTATACAAAAGTAACCTTTAATTGTGAAAGGGCTAAATATCTTACAGAAATGTTTGATAGAGCACTGAATGCAGTATATCTCCAAGTTACATTCCCCCTAACATTGTTAGTTCCCGGCGTTCCTGCTAGGTGGCATGCGCGAATGAGTTATTCCAACAGTCATCATGGAGTCGTATAATGTTACAGAGCTTGCGGAGTGTTTTTTATGGTTGTAAATCGCTTTTGCAGTTCAGGGACAATTCAGGGCTAAGCGTCGCAAGCCGTCATCTGAGAAACAAATTGTTATTAAATTGTTCAGTCGTTTCACCATAACTGGCTGTATATCACATACGATGCCGGGTCAGGGTGGGTCAGCAGTCTCTGACGCAGCAATTGAACAAGTTCGGCAGTCTTACAATCGTAGTCTGCGTAAATCAAAGAGAATTGAATAGGCTTAGTGTTGCAGTTTGGAAGATATTACGGAAACGCCTGTCATTCAAAACCTGCAATTTCCAACTGTTGCAAGGTTTAAGAGGAAGTGAGAAATAAAAACAAGCTGAGTTTTGTGTAGGGATGTTTAACAAAATTCGAGAGTGAAGATGATTTACGTAATAAAATTGTGTACAGTGATGAAGACACCTTTCATATCTGCGGTAAAGTTGAATCGGTATAATGCTCGGATGTAGCAGGCAGTTGCCACCATACTTCAAGACCTGCTTGACAGTATTTAGCAGGAAACTGATTACAGGTGGGACAGTCGTCACTTTAGAAAATGTTGCCACACCGAACATTTGTAAATAGAACTTGCATCGAGTGCTGCATCAAACGTTTCTGTAAGTTATTTACCTTTCTCACAATTAAAGGTTGCTTCTGTATCGTAACAACTGCCCCCCCCCCCTCCCCACTCCCACACCCTCGTGGTGAATGGCTGTGGAGAATGTTGCGCTGTTTCTCTTCTGCTCGAAGCCTTGCATGAAAAAAAAAGGTAACAACCAATCTAAATTCTGCAGTGCTTAAACACTGGTTCAGCAGAGATGGTCAGATTACACTTTTCAAAAACACTCATGTTCTGACTGAATCCACAACTGACAATCGTGGAGTTGGACAGTCTTGGTATCGGTGTGGAAGACCGTATCAGGAAGACGAAGTTGCTAAATGTAAACTCTCTTACGTAGATGCTACCGTTACAGTACCATTTGTTTGACCTTATAATCAAGTATAAACACAACGAAGCCAAACAAGCGTACTCGACATGTCAATAAGATCCCTACGTCCACAATAGTCTGTCTGATGTAACAGAAGCTGAAAATTGACAACGCTGGTCACAGATGTTAGTGAAACTATCATCACCAGCACCACCCACTCGACATAGAAGCCTGGCCCAGACTAATGTATGCTTGATAAGCCAAATCGTTAAGACCTCCACCCACCGTAGCCGCTTGGCGGTGCTTGTAGGTGACGCGGTAAGGCAAATATACAGCTGGAGCAGACACGAATGGGGACCCATTCCAGCAACGATACGAACCTCAAATGAGGAGACCCACCGATACAGGCGACTTCGACAGAAGCCAGGGTGTTATGGTTCGGCGGCTGGGAACGACCATCTCGGAAACGGCGATGCTGGTCGGCAGTTCGCTTGCTGTTGTCGTAAGCATCTGTGGGAAGTGGCTAAAGGACGGTGAAACCAAGTGTAGCCGATAAGGTGTTGGAGTTCCACGGCTCATTACAAAACATCTACATCGGTACTTCTAAAGCCATTTGATATTGTATGGTGGAGGGAACTTCTAGCATCAATATCGATCCCCCCTACCCTATACCAATCACGAATGGCACTGAGCACAATTAATATCGGCAAACCTCGGTATTAGCTCGAATTTCCTCCTCCTGGTCGTTACGTCAGACGTATGTGGGCTCAAGTAATATCTTGTACGACTCTTTCTGGAACGTACTGTCTCGGAATTTCAATGGTAAACCTCTCCGTGATGTGCAACGCCTCTCTTGCAACGTCACTGGAATTTGTTGAGCATTTCCGTAACGCTCTCGCGTCGGCTAAAGGATCCCCTGACGAAACGAGTCGCTCTTATTTGGATTTTCTCTATCTCTTCTATCAGTCTTACCTTATAGGAGTCCAAGATTGAGGAACAATGCTCAAGAATCTGTCGAACAAGTATTTTTTAAATCACTTTTTTCATGGACGAATTACATTTCCTGTGAATTTGTCTAGCAGCCGGCTTTCCTACTGCTTGTAGTCACTAAAGAGTCAAACTGGTACAGCTGCGTAATATTTTGCAGGACCCCCGCGAAAACGCAGAAACGCCGAAACACGGCGTGGCACGGACTCGACTAATGTCTCAAGTAGTGCTGCAGGGAATTCACACCATAAGTCTATAGGGCTGTCCATAAATCCGTAAGAGTTCGAGGGGGTGTACGTCTCTCTTGAACCGCAATTTGGTAATTCGTGGTAAGGTCTTATGGGACCAATCTGCTGATGTCATCGGTCACTAAGCTTACACACTACTTAATCTAACTTAAACTAACGCTAAGGACGGCACACACACACACCCATGCCCGAGGGAGGACTCGAACCTTTGACGGGCGAAGCCGCGCGGCTACCCCGCGCGACCCATGTCTGGGGAGTTTGGTCGCCAGCGAAAGTGTTTAAACTCAGAAGAGTGTTCCTGGAACCACTCTGTAGCAATTCTGGACATGAGGGGCGCCGTATTGTCTTGCTGGAATTACCCGAGTCCGTCGGAGTGTATAATGGACATGAATGCATGCAGATGATCAAACACGATGCTTACGTACGTGTCGCCTGTCAGAGTCGTATCTAGACGTATCAGGGGTCCCATATCACTACAACTGCACACGCTCCACACTATTACAGAGCCTCCACCAGCTTGAACAGCCCCTGATGACATGCAGGGTACATGGATTCATGAGGTTGTCTCCATACCCGTACACGTTCATCCGCTCGATACAATTTGAAACGAGACTCGCCCGACCAGCTAACAAGTGCCAGTCATCAACAGTCCAATGTCGGTGTCGATGGGTCCTGGCGATGCGTAAAGCATTGTGTCGTGCAGTCATCAAGGGTACACGAATGGGCCCTCGGTTCCGAAAGAACATACCGATGATTTATTTTTTTTCAGTGGCTCGCACCCTGAAAATTGTTGACGGACCTGTTTTGAAATATGCAGCAATTTGCAGAATTGCTGAACGATTCTCTTCAGTCATCTTTGGTCCCATTCTTGCGGGATCTTCTTCCAGGGGCAGCAATGTCGGAGATTTGATTTTTTACCGGATTACTGATATTCACGGTACACTCGTGAAATGGTTGTATGGCAAAATCGCCAATCCGTCGCTACCTCGGAGATGCTGCGCCCGATCGCTCGAGCGCCGACTATAGCACGACGTTCGAACTTACTTAAATCTTGATAACCTGCCATTGTAGCAGCAGTAACCGATCTAACAACTGCGCCAGACACATGTTGTCTTATATACATTATGTGGTCGAAAGTATCCGGACGCCCCAAAAAAACATACGTTTTTCACATTAGGTGCATTGTGCTACCACCTACAGCCAGGTACTACATATCAGCGACCTAAGTAGTCATTAAACATCGTGAGAGAGCAGAATGGGACTTCGAACGTGGTAAGGTGATTGGGTGTCACTTGTGTCATACGTCTGTACGCGAGATTTCCACACTCCTAAACATCCCAAGTTCCACTGTTTCAGATGTGATAGTGAAGTGGAAACGTGGACGGACACGTACAGCACAAAACCGTACAGGCCAACCTCGTCTGTTGACTGACAGAGACCGCCGACAGTTGAAGAGGGTCGCACACATCCATCCAGACCATCACACAGAAATTCCAAACTGCATCAGGGTCCACTGCAAGTACTATGATAATTAGGCGGAAGGTGGGAAAACTTGGATTTCATGGTTGAGCGGCTGCTCATTAGACACCCATCACGACGGTAAACGCCAAACGACGTGTGTCTTGATGTAAGGCGCGTGAACACTGGACAATTGAACAGTGGAAAAGCGTTGTGTGGAGTGACTAATCACGGTACACAATGTGGCGATCCGATGGCAGCGTGTGGTTATGGCGAATGCCCGGTGAACGTCATCTGTCAGCGTGTGTAGTGCCAACAGTAAAATTCGGATTCGGTGGTGGCGGAGTAGTCACCCGACAATAACATCCCTGCAATTGAATGGCCTGCACAGCGTCCTGACCTGAATCTTATAGAACACCTTTGGGATGTTTTGGGACTTCGTACCAGGGCTCACTGACCGACATCGATACCTCTCCTCAGTGCAGCACTCCGTGAAGAATGGGCTGCCATTGTCCAAGAAACCTTCTAGCACCTGATTGAATGTATGCATGCGGGAGTGGAAGCTGTAATCAAGGGGACAACACTATATTGAATTCCAGCATTACTGATGGAGGGCGCCATTAACTTGTACGTCATTTTCAGCCAGGTGTCCGGATACTTTTGACCACATAGTGTAGGCATTGCCGACCACAACGTCGTATTCTGCCTGTTTACATATCCCTGTATTTGAATACGCATACCTATACCAGTTTCTATGGCGCGTCAGTGTATATCGGAAACAGTAACGGTCCGATCATAATTGCTTGGGGTACTTGTGAAGGTACGTTTACATCTGTCGATTTTCTGGCATTAAGAGCGACATATTCAGATTTCTCGGCAAAGAAGTTATAGAACTGGTCCGATAAGGCGAAAGGTTATGTTTTTCTTCACAAAGTGATAGTGCGTGATTGAGTCAGATACCTTCCTGAAGTGAAGAAACACGGCATCAACCTGAGCACCGGTGTCTACAGCGCTCTGGATGTCGTGCAGGAACAGAGCGACTTGAGTTTCGCAAGATCTCTCTATACGGAAGCCATGTTGATTTTTATACTGAAGGTTTTCTTTCCCCAGGAACGTCATGATACGAGCGTTTCATAATTGTACAAGTGATTGACGTCCTCGATAGAGGCGTATAATTATGTGCATCTCTCCTACGACTCTTCTTAAAGAGGCTGTGACGTGCGTTTTTTTCAAGTCGCCAGATACTCCCTTTTGCTGCCTATAATAAAGTGCTGCTAGAAGGGGAGAAAGCTCTATTGCATAATCACTGTACAATCTTACACGTATCTCATCTGGTCCAAATGCTTTCCAATACTAACCGAGTGCAGTTGCTTTTTTTATTCCACGATCAGTTATTCAGTATCTGGCATTTCGACGTTCGTGCTATAATCGAAAAGAAGGATCCTGGTAGATCTTCCGTGGTGAAACCGAATGCAATATTTCGGTCTTCTTCCTGTCCTTTTTCGTTTCGGTGCCAGTAGGGCACTGAGTGACTGAATAGATGATATCGATCCGCTTATTGATTTTACGTAAGACCAAAACATCTTTCCCACCCCTTAAAACTTTGCTCGGAACATACAGCATACTGAACAATGCTTTTTCTATTTGTGCTTCACACCTTCGTTGTCAGAGCGGAATATTTGATGTTGACTACTCAGAAATTTTGCAGGCTGTATCCTGTCAGTCTCGGCAAGCAAAAAATTCCCTACTTTTCATTAAAACACATGTAGTCGTAGATGCTGTCAGTGTGTTACGATAGCTGATGCCCTCCTCTGCGTTAACTATTCCGAAAGTTTTCAGGTCTGGTTGTTGCTTGGACGTCAAAACCGTTACTCTCACGAGATGGTTCTTTCAGTATTAGATCGAAGTAACTTTTGGACACGACATTTAGAATAATGTCATCCGACTCCCTGTCCCTGTCACCAGATTTGATCACACGAGTCTCTCGTTCTGTAGCTGGCAGATTGAAGTCTCTCCCTATTGTACATTGAGGTGACGAAAGCCATTGGCTGTCGTGTAGGGCCACCTTTTTTCCGGCGTAGTGCAGCAGCTAGACGTGGCATGGATACAACAAGCTGCTTGAGTCCACTGCAGAAATATTGAGCCATGCTGCCTCTATCTTGCTGCTGTTATTGTGATCTCCAGTCCGAAGACTGGTTCGATGCAGCTCTTCATGTTACTCTATCTTGTGCGAGTGTCTTCATCTCGGAATAAGCACTGCAGCCTACAGCCTTCTGAATCTGCTTACTGTATTCATGTCTTGGTCGGCCTCTACGATTTTTACCTTCCACACTTTCTTCCAATACTATCAACCACTCCCTTCTTTTGGTCAAGTCTTGCAACAAATTCCCTGTTCCCCCAATTCTCTTCAGTACCTCCTCATTAGTTACGTGATCGACCCATCTAATATTTAGCATTCTTCTGTAGCACCACATTTCGAAAGCTTCTATTCTCTTTTTGATTAACGTGTTTACCGTCCATGTTTCATTTCCATACATGGCTACACTCCAGACAAACACTTTCGTAAAAAGACTTCCAAACACTGAAATTTTTAGTCGATGTTAACAAGTTTCTCTTCTACAGAAATCCTTTTCTTGCCATTGCCAGTCTGCATTTTATATCCTCTGTACGTCGGCCATCGCCAGTTACTTTGTTGCCCAAATAGCAAAATTCATCTACTCTCGTTTCCCAATTTATTTCCCGTAGCATCACAGCAACTACACTCCATTATCCTTGTTTTGCTTTTCTTGATGTTCATCTTATATCGTCCTTTCAGGACACTAACCATTCCGTTCAACTGCTCTTCCAAGACCATTGCTTTCTCTAACAAATTACAGTGTCATCGGCAAACTTCAAAGTTTTTACTTCTTCTCCCTGAACTTTAATTCCTACCACAAATTTTCTTTGGTTTCGTTTACTGCTTGCTCAATGTACAAACTGAATAATATCAATGATAGGCTACAAACCTGTCTCACTCCCTTCTCAACCACTGCTTCCCTATAACGCTCTTGTACACTTACAACTGCTGTCTGGTTTCTGTGCAAGTTGGAAATAGCGTTTCGTTCCCTGTCTTTTCGGAATTAGAAAGAGTATTCCAGTCAACATTATCAAAAGTTTTTTTTAACTACAAAAATGTTATGAATGTACGTTTGCCTTTCCTTAAGCTATCTTCTAAGATAAGTCGTAGGGTCGGTATTGCCTCGTGTGTTCTACATTTCTCTGGAATCCAAACTGATCTTCTCCTGGTCTGCTTCTATCAGTTTTTCTATTCTTCTGCACCGGTAACACCTTCCGAATTATGGCTGGTTATAGAAGCAACGTGGCTCAGTGTTTCTGCTGGGGACTTGCAATGACTTGTTCAGTCTATGCCGCGTCGAGAGTTGCTGAAGTATGCCGGGTAAAAGGAGGTCCGATAAGGTCTTACGAGGTATCCCATGACTTTTGTCACCTTAGTATACACTACCCTTATCGATGTATGATATTTAAATTAAAGTCAATTGCAACCAGAGGTGTGTTATTTTTAACTTAAAAAGTTAAAATACACTTCATTTTGTGTATCCGATTTGTCTTGCTGTGTATTGGGTAACAGGGATCCAACTCCAGGCTACGCAATTCTTTGCTTATGCTCTGCCCCTCCTCAGAGTGGACGCTCCCACGTATGGTATAGTGTTGCCAGCGTTTTCCTGCTCCCTGCCGTACACACAGATGCAGATTTTTAGGGTGCTGTTACATAGGTAGTCATAATTCTTTGGAGCCGTGTATACGAGGCTCTCAGTTGATTTAGTGTACGATCTCTTTTTTTTCTTTCGGGAATCCTAATTTTCTATGGTTCATGTCTTTTTCTCCTCCAGAAGTACAAAGTGTTGTCAATCAGCCCCTGGAGACGTAACTCTTCTTTAAAACGACCATGATTGAATTTCACTCGTGGAGTGGTTGTATAAAATCGACTTGAGACCGAGTGCTTCATATACCTATGCGCTGACGGGATCACAGGATGCATCGCTCTGCAGTGTTTCCTTTTGTCTTTCGTTCGTTCGTCAGCTCGATTCCTCGTCCCACCTCAGTCGCATCGTCCTTTTAAGTCGTCGTATGAAGTCTGTGTGCGATACCCTGGACGACATAGCCTTCCTGAAACTGTGCCTTGTTTAGCTGCGGATGCCCCTGTGACCTTTGATCGAGATTAACGCCAGGTCGATGGTAGCGTCCGGATACGCCGTCACCCAACACGCTACTAAGCAGATCGTCATAAGTTTTGACTCATCAGTGTGTTTGAAACTTGGTAAACTATGACAGTTAGATGCGTAGTTAGTTAGTCAATGTTCCATATATCATTATTACGACTTCCGTCGAATTTATATTACTGTATCGAACTGACGGTTCAAATCACGTCCGGTCGTCCTGATTTAGGTTTTCCGAGATTTCCCTAAATCGCTTCAGGCAAATGTCGCAATAGTTCCTTTGAATGGGCACGGCTGATTTCCTTCCCTGTCTTCCCTAATCTGAGCGTGTGCTCCGTCTCTAATGACCTAGTTGTCGACGGTACGTTAAACTCTAATCCCCTCCTCCTCCCCTCCTCCATCCTCCTCGAATTGACACTAAGCGAACCATTTTACAGTCTTTTTATTCGTACAAGATTTGTTCCTGTGCAACTGCAAATATGACAATTCAGAGACGAATGAATAGCACAGTGCTTAAATTTAATAATTATTTATGTATATTTTTTCTTACAGTAGCTGAGTATGAGCTATTGTTCATTTACAAGGCTCAGTTTCAAGACACATTTATTCCATAATTTAATATTAAACCTTGTAAATTTACAAAAAATAAAGTGGTCCATGACTAAAAGTCATTGATTTAAATTCATAGTTTTTGCAAAATATGCTCTTTGCCATTATTCTTTTTCCTGTTAATTTGTAAAAAACCAGTCGTGTGAAAGGAAGCTTGCTTTCAACTTCCAATTCGTGTAATGAATGGCTGGTATATTTAAATGCCGATAAATGCAAGACACAGGACCCAATGGTACCCGATTAAAACATGGTGGTGAACATCTTACGCACATTACCTCGTTCAGATGTTCAGAGATGATACTATGGTACGATATGACACGGGACAATCACGTTAAATCAGTGTTAGGGAAGGCGAACAGAAAACTTAAGAATCCTTGGGACGTTTCTGGGGAAGTGTAGTGCCTCTGTAAAGTAACTTACCCACAAGACGCTAGTGTGGCCATTGCTCCAGCGTTGGAATCCTTATCGAGTTAGCACCACAATGGAGAAATAACAAAGTAGTATCGCGAAAAAATGGTACAACCCAAATGAAAGTGTGAAAAAATGCTCGGGTAACGTGCGACTAAATGAAGGATCCTTAGAAGAAAAATGACGTAAATGTGACTCGTGGAATCCTTGTCTCACTGATACCTTTGAACTGCAGGTTGGTAATACGGCTGTAGGCAGTTTGTCTTATTGCAGTTTGTGGAATATATTTGCATCTAATGATTGCAAGTCCCTCTTCCAGCTTCCTCGCAATTCACGTCTCTGCGGTTTCCTCATACTTTCTTCAACATACTTGACACATTTCAATTCTTAAATTCTTGTTCTTTGAAGGGGGTCATTCTGCAGTGTTTCGATCGCCTTATCGCAACCAGGTGACTACTTAGCATTGAAGTGCTTTCACCAATACGCGAAAGTAGATATCCAGGCGTGACAGCAGACTCCCTATGGTGTTGTAAATGACATAGCGAGAAAACTATTGCAAAAATTAAGTTCTGCGTTGCGCAGTGATCAAACTGCATGCTTGTGGAATATCGTCTGTTATGCGACTGGATTCCTGATTTCCTGCCAGAGAGGTCACAGTTCCTAGTATTTGACGGAAAGGCATCGAGTACAATAGAAGTGATTTCTAACATTCTCCAAGGTAGTGTTATAGGCTGCCTGCTGTTCCTCGTCTATAGAAACGATTTAGGAGTAAATCCGAGAAGACGTCTTAGGTTGTTTGCAGATGATGCTGTCGTTTATCGCCAAGTAAAGCCATCAGAAGATCAAAACCAATTGCAAAACGGTTCAGGTAACTATCTGTATGGTGCGAAAATTGACTGCTGACCCCATGTTATGAAAAGTGTGAGGTCATGCACCTGAGTTTTAAAAGGAATCCGTTAAACTTCGGTTACGCGATAAAGCAATCAAATCTAAAGGCCGTCAGTTCAACTAAATATCTAGGAATTACAATTACGAACAACTTAAATTGGAAAGAATACATATAAAATGTTTTGGGAAAGGTGAACCAAAGACTGCATGTTATTGGGAGAACACTTAAAAGATGCAACAGATGTACTGAAGAGACTGCCACAACTACGGTTGCCTCTTTTGGAGTACTGCTGCGCGATGTGGGATCTTTACCAGATTGTATTAACGGAGTACATCGAGAAAGTTCAGAGGAGGGCAGCACGTTTTGTACTATCGAGGAATGTGGGAGAGTGTCAGACATGTTGGGGTGGAAACCATTAAAGCAAAGGTATTTTCGTTGCGGCGTAATCTTCTCACGAAATTTCAATCAAAACTTTCTCCTCCGAATACAAAAATATTTTGTTTACGACCATCTACTTACAGAGAAACGATCATCATAATAAAATAAGGGAAATCACAGCTCGCACAAAAGGTACAGGTGTTCGAGAGTGAAATAATAGGGAATTTATTGTGAAGGTGGTTCGATGAACCCTCTGCCAGGCATTTAAGTGTGATTTGCAGAGTAGGCATGTAGATGTAGACGACTTTATTCAAACACAACAAAAACAAAAAAATCGAAATTTTACGCTCTGGGATCTCTCCTTAAATTTTATAGGCGAAGAATGTTTTGGCAGTTTTATTGACTTCTTTCTGCGTGGTTGGAGTAATCTGATTGATCGAATATTTGTAATACTGTTTGTTGTGTTCTTTTTAACTGGTTTAACATTCAGCGTCGCTGTTGGTAATTGGCGTGTTACAGGACGTTCGATGGTCGCACGCCCAACCTGATCGTTGCGGACGCCGATCTGGCCAAAGCCGTTCTGGACAAGGAGCGAGACCATTTCCGCTCGCGAAGGGTGAGTACTCAGCCCTCTTCCCCGGACACACTTATTTTTTTTTAGCTGATTCCTCTTTCAGCATAGAGAGAGAGAGAGAGTGTGTGTGTTTGTGTGTGTGTGTGTGTGTGTGTGTGTGTGTGTGTGTGTGTGTGTGTGGGGATGGGTGTGTGGGTGTGGGTGATTTTGTTTCCTTGATTGCTATTCTCACATACCAAATACGTCTGTCTACGGCAGTAACAGTACAGTTAATGCCCCTACCCACAATGCTAAAGTTAGAACACGTTTAAATGGTTACATACAGTTGCACTTCAGGTGTTGGCGGCCATTGCGATGCGTACTGCTGTTCGCAGTTCGCAAGTTATTTAATTTCCTGCTGCAGTGTACTGCCTGTTACAACACCCTCAGTGGCATTTTAGCGAGAAGGAAGTACTTCTCTGGGCGGTATCACTACCCTGATGTCTCGCTGCTTCGGTAAGTCCCTCGTCACACAGTAGTAGCGCTCAGTCGCCAGGTTCCATGTAGGTGGTGATCCTGCTCAATTGGAGTGTTTAGGGTTGCCAGTTGTTAATTGTCAACAAAGTTTGTACTATACTTGTTTTAATACAGAGATTGCTTCGTCACACACGTCACAGAATCAGCATTTGCAATATGGCGGCTTTGGACTACGCCGTTATATTCGACCCTTTATACATATTAACACAGTTTTCTGACTTTACTTAGTGATAGACACTGCCCACGACACGTGGCGTTCTGATAACTAATAACTTCACTTTATACCTTGTTTAACCGCTGAAATATGCACTCGCGACCGTTCTTTTAGAGCCGCCCCGGTTACTCGACCGTGCGTTTTGAGTGGCTCCTCGCGACTAACTCGCGCTGTCTTCCCGAAGGACTAGAGAGACCACCCCACCTTTCTCCCTCAGCCAGTAAGGACACTTCTCTAGTTTCATATATATCCAAACTTTCAGCCAATGGGCGTTCAGATCGCTGTTGCTAGGCGGACCTGACGTCATGTTTGCGGACATTGTGGCGGAAGTTTGTCTCGTAACACTGTCTCAGATTGTAAGATCCTACTCCCGAATAGTCGGATCTTGTCCCTACTAAGGTTGCACAACATTGCCTCCTATGATTTCGTCTCTAATGATCTTTGCTGACGCTTAATTGTTAAATGTACATGTAGCGTGGCTGGTACTGAGCAATCCCGATCGCATAAACATGCATAATACTTGGCTTAAACACGTGAAGGGAAGGCACATATACATTACACTATCTCACACATATACATTACACTGTCTCATCCGATTTGGAAAGAGAAACTTTATTTTTATCAGTGACTGACTGTGTAGTGGCCTGGAGCAATGGTAGCATATACCTAGCAATTGTACCCTTTTTACTGCACTCGCGGAAAAAGTGGAACATAACTGAACAAACACAGTTCCACCCTCTTTGTTTTCTTCTAGTCATTACACACTACACGGTGTGGCCGTGCGGTTCTAGGCGCTTCAGTCTGGAACCGCGTGACCGCTACAGTCGCAGGTTCGAATCCTGCCTTGGGCAGGGATGTGTGTGATGTCCTTATGTTAGTTAGGTTTAAGTTGTTCTAAGTTCTAGGGGACTGATGACCACAGATGTTAAGTCCCATAGTGCTCAGAGCCATTACACACTACACTTAGTAGGAACTATGGAAAAGAGAGACATACCCATAGTCTGTACGGCGAGAAAAGATACCAGACAGCGCGGCTGCTTCGCACGTCTTCCACTAACGCACAATTGTTAACATTTCTGTGGCAACGCCTCTGAAAGCTGGCAACAATGCTGTTGGTTGTCAGAGGTCTTCTTTCGCCGGCTGCTTCGCACGTCTTCCACTAACGCACAATTGTTAACATTTCTGTGGCGACGCCCCTAAAAGCTGGCAACAATGCTGTTGGTTATCAGAGGTCTTTTTTGGCCGTAAGATAATAGTTGCGTAGCGTTGGTTCCCTACCCTTCCCCCCCCCCCTCCCCAGTCACTCTTGTTTCTATTTCATTCTGATAAAGACATCTACGCATCGTTGCGCGTACTCAACCAGACACTTGATTCATGACCACTCCACTGCCGCTTACACCTCACGGAAATTTTTCGGAGTGGGACCAATGTGGACACATCTCCCTCTATGCAGTTCCAGATAGGATCGGTTGCATGTGACCTTGGACTAAATAAGAACTCTCATATCTGTGGGGTGTTCCTCAAACAGGTCTGACGCATTCCTGGGACGATGAGGTGGTAAGTTGTCTTACTGAATGTGTAAGTCACTTGTACAAGTGAAAAAACGGCTGCACACGATCAGATATTTCGTTCGCCCGTGGAAGGCTATGGTAGGTGTATCAGTTCTCCAGTTAATGCCACGTGAACATCCTCCTAACTCGAATACCTTCATCAACCGCAGGAAAGATGCTTTATTCTCTAGTTGGATGCATCGCCTCATCTACATGTAGATGGTGGCTCTGCAATTCACACTTCAGTGTTTGGTAGAGGGATTATAAAACCAAAATATTTTGGCTTTCGGTGGAGAAAGTGGGTGACTAATTTTGTGAAAAGATCTCGCCGCAACGAAAAACGCTCTTCTTTTAATGACTGCCCAAACGAAACTCGCTTATCATCTTCACGACAAACTCCACCATTTTGCGACAGTAAAAAGCGAGCTGCCCTTCTTTGAATTTTGTCATTGTGCTCCGTCAATCCTATCCGGTACGGAGCCCATACCGCGCACTAGTCATGAAGAGACGGACAAATGCGGTAGCAGATCTGTTGGATCTTGTAAGTGATCCGCCAATAAACTCTTTTGATTCGCTTCTCCACAATATTTTCATTATGATGGTTCCAATTTAACTTGTTCATAATTGTAATCCCTAAACATTTCGGTGAATCGACAACTTTTAAATTCTTGTGTAAACAAAATTTAATGGAATTTCTTTCATTCCTCACGATTAATTTTCATATTTCACACCACGTAGATACGTTGTATAAATGATTTTGTAATTAGTTTTGTTTTTATGGTGAGTTTTCTAGACGGTAGACGACAGCGTCATCTACAAGCAATACAAGAGGGCTGTCTTGTCTCCTAAATCATTATACAGATTAAGAACAGCTTATGACATGTAACACTTCCTATGGGAACCCCTGATATTAATTCTGTTTCACTCGTTCTTCCCGTGAGTTACTACGAACTGTCACTTTTCTGAGAGAAAATCACGAGTTCAGTCGCACAAGTGCAATGATATTCCATAGGCGCACAATTTGATTAGAAGCCGCTTGTGAGGAATGGGTCAGGACTCCTGGAATCAGCTTTCTTCAAGTCAATGAAAACAGCACAAACTTCTCTTCCTCTTTCAATGTATCTCTCATCTATAATTCTCAGCAGTCCATTTGCTTCTGTTGTGCCTTTCCCTCTTCTAAATCCATGCTGTTCCTCTGTAACACTTTTTCCTGTCTTCCGGGATGTCTTCCATTTATCACTCTTAATAAAACTTTTCCATGAGAAATAAAACTTATAGTTCTAAAATACTTACATTTCTTGGCATTCCTTTTTTGTTTTCAGTCGGTATCAGTATTGCCAAGAGAAAGTCATCCGGCCATTCACCTTTTTCGTATATTTTATTACATAGATATGTTACCTCTTTCACTCCACTATTCCATTTAAGTCGCGTGTAATATGAACAGTATACAAGTAAAGGGTTTATGGTGAAAATAAATTTGGTAATCATTGTTAAGTCTCTGAAACTCCCGAAAAAATAAATTAAGTACACAGCGTAATCCAAACGGTAACTTATTTAATATAAGACATTAAAAAAGAAGCCAGTAAGCGAAGGTTTCCGTTTTGTGTGGCAGATTTTCATAGCAATAAACAAGGACATACTAGAACAACTAATGAAATTTGTTAAATTTCACCCTTTCCAGTCATTTTTCTATTTTGATTAAGTTAGAGGTACTGGCTCTTTTTCCGTAATTAGTAACAGGAAAGTATGTTTTCAACACTATGACCCGTCTAAATATTGTCTGCAAGTTGAAGCCTGTCAGATGCCCGTTTCCCATTCCCCTCAAGTTTCCTCGTCCTTTTTCTTTTACACATATTTGAAACGAGATTCTAAAATTCTGCAGTAAAAATTTAAACCTTCTTAAACTTATTTGACTTCTTTTTGGGGTACTGGAATAATTTAAATCTAATACTTGGCCCCATTCAAATGTAGCGATATTTTTTGGGAATTTGATATTATTTCTTATCAGTGTTCATGAAGAATTAAGAAATTAAGTATGGCACAGAATAGAGAAAAATGCTTCCTTAACGATGTGAAGTGTCGTCTGGAATGACACTTGGTTCGGATTCCACGTTACACTGTAGGTCTCTTTCTCTCGGCTGAGTAACTGGGGTAGGTTACGACACGCAACTCGCCGACGTGGCATCCAATAAAAAACCGCACAGTTGAGCGCCCCACAAAGCAAACATCATCATCCTCCAATAGAAAGACTTTCTCTCGGTCGTTAAGGGACACGAAATGAATGTTACTGTGTCAGCATCCGCACTACTTGCTTACGGGCTGTGTACTAAGAAAACTGTAAAACGTGTCTTCAAACGGAAAAAGCAGTTTGCACGTCACTTGTAAATTGCAATTAAGTCAAATAGCAAAGCCAGTCGGTATTACTTTCTGCGTGGATCAATGCAGATCTCAAAATCACTTATTATAAGACTAAAATAAAACATAAATCGAACAGAAAAGAGTAAAATTTTTTTTTTTTTTTTTTTTTTTTGTAAAGTTCTGATCACGTGAAGACAACGTGCGGACGGGGAGGCAAGAAATATATACATAAAAGTACATACACCGCAAGCCAACACATGGTGTACGGCGCAGGGTACCTTCATCTACGTCTATGAGTAATGCCTCCAATTTTTTATGTGAAAACTCTTAAGCTTTTTAAATGAAACAAACGTTATTAACATTCTACATCTTCGTTGTTCATGTCCACATATTTCTTTCTTGACATAGCCATCCTGGCGGCGAACACATTTGTTTCAAGGAGTGACCAGTTTGTTTATCGTCACTGTAGAATGTTAGACTTGTTGACGGAGCCAAAACCTCAGATATGCTTGCACCGCTTCGTTGCTACCAATTTTTAAGTTATATCTAAGATGCTCTTTAAATCTTGGAAACGGCTGAAAGTCAGACCGTGCCGCTAAAAGTCAGACCGTGCCAAGTCGGGACCGTACGGAGGATGATCGATGACAGTGAAGCCAAGGCGTCCGTGTGTGGTATGGCACTGTCATTCTGAAGGAGAGGGTGCTCCATGAGTGGAAGAACTCTTAGAGTTCAACCTCGATTACAGCGCGCCGTCTCTCACGCTCCGACATAGTTACGTTACACAGCGCCATGTTACGGCCAGAGCCGTCTAGCGGCACGGAGCTGCAAATATGTAGACGTGAATAAAGATGTAGAACGTTAATGACGTTTGTATTATTTAAAAAGCTTCGAGAATTTTCACATAAAAAGTTTGGAGGCATTACTTTTCAGCATGCTCTCGTACGCACGTACTCCACAAGACACCGTGTGGTGTACCTTGCACCTCTACCAGTCACAACCGTTCCTGTTCTGTTGGCAAATGCAGCAGGGGAAAAGGACTGTCTGTATGCATCCGTACAAGTCCTAATTCCTCTTATCGTAAAGTTGACAGCCTTTAGAGAAGTACAGGATGAGCACAGTCTTGCCCTGATTATAACAATTTATTACAGCATAACCGTTCGACATAATAAGTTACATTCGATGTCGTTACACAGGTTAGTGTGACTAGTTTTTTGAAGACCACTCACGTTAGTAAACCTCAATGTGTGCTCCCTTGGTAGCTCGGAGAACGTCGAGGTGGTATTCCAGTTCCTGCCAGGTGTTTCGTAACATGTGTTCTGTCACAGTGTAAGACGTTGTGGTCTCCTGACCTTCATTGCTTACATATTCCTCCCTCACAATCATATTCCACACATCGAGGCGCTTCATTCGAACCCAAACTCGATAAGATAAAGTCAATGGTGTATCAATTCATGTAAACGATATGCAAATAACTAATAAATCGCAAGTGCGTACCGTGGTTGAAATACTCGAGGCTGACGTACACACATACATTCCAGACACGACGGTCACAGGAGCTTTTAGTTCGAGAGAGGCAACCGCACGCCAGGAGGCCAGTCCCAACCCATCTACGTCGGTCGGTGGCCGCTCGTGGAGCGGACAGCGTTCGCCCAAGGGAAAGGAGGAAAGACCCCGTGTTCGGCTTAAAAGCAAATTCTGCTACATTGTGTGGGAGCGGCCAGCTTACGCATTCTTTACACATAGCACGCAGTTTCAGAGATTTTCACAGGGAGACAGCAAACGCCAAACGCCGATACTACAGATTTCCGGATTGGTCGCCTTAAACGAAACGTCATTCTCCCGTTTTAGAAGAACAATGCTGATTGGCAGACGATATTTCTGACGCCTTGAGCTGAAGGAGTAATGGAAGAGACTGAAAGATATACTCCTTCACGTCTGGCGTGGAGAGAGGCCGTTCCGTTGCCGCTCTTTGAGCGAGGAACAAGTCTCTCCTCAGTACTTCACTGGGAGAGCACCTCTGTCGAGAGCGAATCGAAGTGCGACTCTATATTGTGTCCTTGCGATAAAGCATTGTTCACTGTGTTGGTCGACACATTTATTGTGCGGTGTGAACGGACAGAGTTATAGTTAAACGCCTGCGAGCGAATTTTTGAGTGGCATCGCGGTGGAATGGTTATCTGACTGGTGTACCACGCCATTAGTTAGACTGGGGGCAAATAGGAATCCTTGACTTCATCAAGGCGTAGGGAGAGTTTGATTGGCGAAGGTCAATCCAGATAGAACGAGAGTTATCTTATTTGTCAGCAGCGAGCGGCGCAGACAGCAGTCATCGCAGCTTACGGTATTTTGCGCTACAGCTATTGCGAGCCCCGTATTTCCTCCACAACAGTACCCTTCACTGCATTTCGCATGCGACAGCCTCGACGGTACCTAGCAACATTCTAACGGATAATTATTGAAGTCGAGTAGGTGCGGCTCTCAGCCATTCTGCCAGGTTAATAACAATCTTAAACTTTGTATAGAAATTTCATTAGGGAATCCTACCTTTGAGAGGTAACTTCACATTCCGAACAGAACCAGGATATAACTTGTTCAATTCATAACTAAAAGTGCCATTGTGATTTCTCAGAATTTTTTGCAAAATAAATAATAATTTTCGTTAGTTTCGTGTTTTTCTTGCACTAACTAGCACTACTCCAGTACCCAAGTATCCCACTAGTTACGTAAGAAATTTTATGAATTTTTGTGTCATTTCCTTACAGCGGACGACTCCAGAAGATATTTATTGCTGAAAGTTTTTCAGGCATTTCTCTTTAGAACGTTAGGAGCGTCTGTCTGACATCTGTAGTAGTGTCGGGGTGGAAATTGCATCTTGCAGGAGCCACAGGGTAAAGGGTACATCTCAGATTAATCCGTCGCGCAGAATAACAGGATAGCAGATCAACCCCACGCTCACAACAGTACCCACAGCTGCTTGTATCCTAGCCTTCAGTTCGTTGACATCAGCAACTGATGTGACGAATACTCTGAACTTCATATAGCCCCAGAAAAAAAAGTCAAGGGGTGTAATGTCTGTAGAGCGGGGTGGCCAGGGTGTTGGACCGTTCCTTCCAATCCACCGATCCGGACATTACTCCCCTCTCCAGACATTACGCCCCTTGACTTTTTTTCTGGGGCTATGTCAGGTACAGAGTACCCGTCACACCAGTTGCTGACGTCGACGAACTGAAGGCTAGGATACAAGCAGCTGTGGGTACTGTGACAGAACACATGTTACGAAACACCTGACGGGAACTGGAATACCACCTCGACGTTCTCCGAGCTACCAACTGAGCACACATTGAGGTTTACTAACGTAAGTGGTCTTAAAGAAAACTAGTTACACTAACCTATGTAATGGCATGAAATGTAACTTATTATTTCAAACGGCTATTCTGTAATAAATTGTCATAATCAGGGAAAGACTTTGCGCTCACCCTGTATGTTGGCAGCAGTAGAATTTCTCTGCAGTCGGCTGCTTCGATGACAATCGAGCAGCACTCGAAGAATGAGTCACAGAGGTGCTCTACATGCGGTTTCCTTTATATATGAGCTACATTTTCCTAAAATTCTCCCAATAAACCAAAGTCGAACATTCGCCGTCCCTACTGCCGCACTTACTCGTTCGCTCCATTTCATATCGCTTTGCAGCGCTATGCCTAGATATTTAATCGACGTAACTGTATCAAGCAGCACACCACTATGAGTAATACTGCTTCCGAACGCAACAGGATCGTCTTTCCTTCCAATATACAGTAACTTATATGTTTTGGATCTAGAACAAAATGCTATAATCAAACTAACTAGAAATTTTGGGTAAGTCATCTCAACGATGATACTTTCCCGAATACTACGGCGGCGTCAGCAAACTGTCGCAGACTGCCGCTCACCCAATCCGTCAGATCATTTACGTATTCAGAGAACAACAGCTGCCTATCCCATTTCCCTGTGACATCCTGACGATACCCTTGTCTCTGATGAACACTTAGCGTCCGGGACAACGTACTAAGTTCTGTTATTTAAGAAGTGTTCGAGCCACGCACATATCTGGGAACCTATTCCATATGCTCAGATCTATGTTATCTGTCTGCAGTTCTGGAAATCTGGTAATGTGGAATCTACCTTTTGCCCTTCACCCATAGTTCGCAGTACATCGTGTGAGAAAAGAGCAAGCTGAGTTTCGCACGAATCCGTGCTGATTTGTGGGCAGAAGATTTTCTCTCTCAAAGAAAGTTGTATTCGTACACAGAATGTGATGAAGAATTCTGCAGCATGTTAAAAGTATTGGTCCGTAAACAGGAGTAAACACGTTTTGGAGTGATTCAGTCTTATTAAATACTTTTTTTCAAAATTAGACTTGCGGAAGTGGGGCATGGGCGTATAATGTGAAAGCAAACCAAAAACTCACGGCTAGTACACAAGGAATGCACTGATGGATGTATGAAATTGCTGAGAGAGAGGCAGGAGAAGAAAGAAGAAGAGCAGACTGGAGAGGAAGACATAAGAAATGGAGAGGGGCGAGACAGTTCGCAGGGAGAACGTATCGCAGATGGCTCTTGGAAATTCCTTGCTGGACCCACAAATGAGAAAAGACAGGCGGCGACCTAAAGTAAGGTGTGAGAGAGCCATAAATTTGCAGGGGCGGCATGGTTGCGTTTCGTTGAAGACCGTTATCTGTGGAACAATGTAAAGGAGGCTTTTATTCAGCAGTTGGATCTTATGTGGCTGATGTTACAAATCACTGCACGGATGCTAACAGTCAGTGTCATAGAATTACTATTTAGAGCGCAGTGAAGTTCGATCGAAATGCTTCGAGAACAGAAATGTCTTTTTCTCTCTCCCTAATCGTCTAACATCAGCAAAGATCACCTCATGGTTTGGCCCTCTTGGCATAGTCAAAAACAACGATAAGCCAAAATACCTTGGTGTCACGTTACACAGAACACTGACATAACATAATCACCTAACAAAACACAAGTGAACCTGGTGATGAAGCTGGCAGATAGTAAATGGGTAGCAAATACATCAGTTCTCCGTAGACCATACCTTGCATGCACAAGTGGGTGTATCGCACTGACAGTACCTGTGACTGTGGCGATATTCAGACAATGACCTACATTATAAATGGTTCTCAGACAGACGTCCACGTGATGGTATCAAGGGTCTATATGAAGCATCCGACGGGACGTTCGACTCGACTGAGTTTTCTGACATTCGTGAGTAGCTTGTGCCCTTAAATGTTTATATAGTGTATTTTTTTGTTCAGATGTGTTCTGAGTTCGCTGTTGTAATTGATGCATACCATCACAATAACAATAGCCACCCACGCGCGAGAGCGCGCGCGCGCTCGCGAACACACACACACACACACACACACACACACACACACACACACACAATTCTCCATACAATGCACAGTAAACTCGTATTAATCAGCATACGCGACTTGTAGGAATGTGACGAATAAAACACACGATACTCTAGTGACCATTGGCATTAAGGACATAGCTCATACGATCTGTTACTGACTAATTATAGCTTCTTAGCACGGGCTGGAAGTAAACGTTTACAGTGTCCGACGATAAACAGCGCTGCGATTCAGAAATAGAAGCATCCTGTAGCGAAGGCTGCAGCGTCTCGTAGCAGCCAAGTAGCTAGCCTCACACTTCTCCCGCCATATTATAGCCAGGACGTTTCACACAAAAGAAAGGATAAATTACACAGTTTTGGTTGTTGATTGGCTAAGGCTAAGTCACCAGACTAAGAGATCGTCAGTCCCCCACTGCCGAACGAAATCCATGGAGAAAAGTATCACGAAGGGAGAATATACGGACGGAGATGTCAGCAACATTTTCAGTGCTATGAAGTGAAAGCAGCTGCAGGAAATGTACGCGGAGGATCAATTCCAGGCAGATCAGGGACAGATGTGGTCCCCCGGCCGCTCATCGACGGCGACGTCGCCATTCAAACACTCAGCTGCAATCTTGAGAGACAAAACGCCTCGTAGTGGTCGCCTGCTGTTGGCAACACCAGTCGTTGACCTCTAGCTACAAATTATATCTCAAGTCCCCCGAGGAGAATGCAACAGAACTATTTGCTGCCTTTTTGGAGGCAACTCACAGGGCTGTGGCAACCCGAATAGTATGCAATTGTCTCTGCCCGATGAATTTGGCGTCGAGGCAGCCACGACCAACAACAATACAACACTCCAATATAGCGATATGCAAAGGAGCTCACAGTATTCCTTTTTATTTATACTTTTCGTGCGTCTTCTTATTTCTTTTGACTCTTTCTTTACTTCGCTTGTCTCACATAAAATTAAATGACTTAAGTAACGTATAGTTTCTGAATTGGGTCTAGGAATACTACAATAAGTTGCTAGTTCGGATAAGATTCTGGAAATATAAAATGCTTTTTCAATCGTAACACAAAGAAGACATGACTGACTTTTCAAATTACCTCGTTGTTTTATTGTCTTTTGAGCGCAGATATATTCCGAGTAATAATTAAGTGCAGTAATAAGAGTTGCATTCTGTTCTCTAAAAATAACGTTTAAGCACCGGTACGCCTCATAAAAATAATGTTAGTTACGCCTCACATAATAGCGGAGATCAGATAATGGCGGACCTGTTAACAAAAAGCGCGTTCTTACTTTTAATGACGAACGAGAACTTCACAGGAATAGTCATCGTGTGGTCTCTGTCTTCGAAAGGAGGGAGACAAAAGTATGCGTAGAGAGTAATGCGAGTCTTTTCCGTGCTTTATCGTAGCTGGTAGAATCCATTTAATTTTTAGATATCGATACGACTTATTGCTACGTTGGAGGCAGAGAAAAACAACAGAGATCTATCTACCGTCTGGAATGGAACCATGGGCGTCGGCAGAAATTTTTACAAAAGAGGAGATATTCTAAATTACCGTTTTCTTGTGTAGCTCATTCGAATAGGTTTGAAAACGCGTCCTGCCCCAAGAAGTAATATTGACAAGATGTATTCAAAACTTATTCTATATCTAACGATTGATAGTTAACGTATCTCTTAGTACTTGTACGGTAGATTACTTTTATACCTAAGCTGTAAGCGTACTTCAGTGGTACGTACAAAAGAGATCTTTTATATTAGTTGTATGGATATGGGTACCACCATTTTGATTTCTACAGTCTTAAAAGTTTAATTCTCTTACTATCACATTCAAGGCAGCCAACGAGTTAATAATGTAGGTAGACAATATAGTAAAAAAAAATTGATCGTATTCCAGTAATGTTAGGGTAGATCAAAATTAAACCTATGAAATTTAAAGAAGTCAGAACGATTGAGAAAAGCCTCATGAATATCAAAAAACATGAATGTTCCTGGAAGTGGAGAAACAGGGTATACTCTTTAAAAGACACTTATTCAACTCTGGTGACACTTTGTCTCCTTGTTTTGGACTTTATATGACTAAGTGTAACTTAGGACCAGTACATGACAAGAAGAATGCGTGAAATCTCCCAAAACCACCCTCATATTGGGCTGTTCTTGTCTCTTCAGTCTGTCACTTTACTTGGAAGCCATGCCGTTTGCACAGCATACGGTTTAAGAAGGTCCCCGGTTTCATACTTTCTTTTCATTTCCCATAGGAAGCCATGGACAAAGGATGGAGGACACTACAACGGCACAAATCCGCCGCCACGTCAAGCAATCGACATAACTTCCCATGATTAGTATGACAACTAAAAAACTCAAGATATACATAATGATTCAGCTGCTCCTACCGGTGTAGTTTTATGCAACCTACACTACATCTGTATCAGGAACGGTATCCAGACAGGACACAGCCACTTAATCGATACCGAGCGAGGTGGCGCAGTGGCTAGCACACTGCACTCGCATTCGGGAGGACGACAGTTCAATTCCGCGTCCGGCCATCCTGATTTAGGTTTTCCGTGATTTCCCCAAATCGCTGCAGGAAAATGCCGGGACGGTTCCTTTGAAAGGGCACGGCCGATTTCCTTCCCCGTCCTTCCCTAATCCGATGACCTCGCTGTCTGGTTTCCTCCCTCAAACAACTCAACCCAACTAACTTAATCGATATACGATAGACGTTCGCTCTCAGATATCTGGGCAATTGTTAGCAAGCAGAGTCATACTATAAAAAATACAAGTGAGGATTGGCCATGAGTTACAAAACATTTTTGCAACAAGATATACCATATTTCTATCATACTTATCCAAGTGTCTTCAGTTTTTTTGTGTAATTATGGGCGTAATCATACAGGTTTCTAATGTCTCTGTACGTTTATTCCATTTATAGTACTTAATCTTCGTATACTGTTCAGAAACGTTGCCCTATAAAGTGGATTTCACCATCTGATACAACGAAACTGACAAGAGATATCAAAATGGAAAGTGTGGAAGTAAAAACTTACCAGCACATAACCCAGAGACAAGACCAATATAGCATGCTTCAGCTGCCCCTACCTATGTCGTTTTATGCAACTTAATTGCCGGCCAGGGTGGCCGAGAGGTTTTAGGTGTTACAATCTGGAACCGCGCGACCGCTACGGTCGCAGGTTCGAATCCTGCCTCGGGCGTGGATGTGTGTGATGTCCTTAGGTTAGTTAGGTTTAAGTAGTTCTAAGTTCTAGGGGACTGATGACCTCAGAAGTTAACGCTCATAGTGCTCATAGCCATTTGAACCATTTGCAACCTAATTGTCTGAACAGTGTCGTTGGCCAGTCCACTCTCTAGATGTCAAAATGCCTCAGAACAACTGATAAACTGTATAAAGACATCTAGGACCTACCGTAAAATTTTGTTTATGGTACTACTTTAGTACAAAAAGCGGTGAATCATCTTTTCATTGGGTTATTTACTGGAAACATGTTACTTCCATGCTTCACATCTTGATATCTCCTGTTAATTTTGTTGTTTTCTGTGATGAAACACACTTTATAAGGCAAAGTTCCTGAGCCATTTGCAAAAGATTTAGTACTATAAACGAACTAAACTATAGAGGCATCCTAAACCTGTATAACTTCAGCACTCGTTACACGAAGGAAAGTTGGAGAGAGTTGGTAAGTACGGCAGAAGTAAGATACATCTTGGTCCAAAAATTCCTTGCAACTCATGGCCAATCCTTATAAATTCTGCTGGCTAAGAGTCACCAAAACTCTGGGAGGGAATGTGTATCATACATCGATTACGTGGCTGTCACCTGTCTGGATATGGTTCCTAACACATACACAGTAGAGGTTGCATAAAACGACATCGGTAGGGGCTGCTGACTGCTAATGTCTCATGATTTTCCGCCGCTTTCTGCGATGTTAAATCTGCAATTTACTAGAGTTGCAGACAACCATTACTAGAAATTCGTAAGAACTGTGCTATGCATAAAAAAATTTATGTTTAGAGGGGCCAAGTGCCCCTTCTTGTCTTCCTTATTGATGCCCATGAATAGAACGATGATAATGCAGTCAGGTCCTCTGCTCCGACACGTGGAAGATTTATCTGACATTTGATCGTTATAGAAGAGTTTGGAGGGAGCCAGATACCAGATGCACGTCTCAGATATACAAGGAAGATGGGATAATTGTGTTTGGAGACCATATCGTGTACGATGTTGGACGTCCCCCATCGCTACCGAGGGTAATTTGAGGGTTGTGCTGTATCAGGACAGGATCCTCCATTCTGTTGTCCAGTCGTTCAGTCAACATTTCGATTTGTATTTCATCTTCACAATAACGCAAGGGCACATCACAATCACCTTGTGAACATCTTCGTCCAAGAGGCAGGAACCAACAGAATGGAATGGCCTACAGTGTCTGAAACCAATGACTCAGACATGATGCCATATGGGGTATAGGAAGCATCTTTAATATTCTGAAGATGAGTTTACTTGATACGCGTAAATGAAATTGAGTTTATGAACTTCAAGTGACTAAAAGTCTTTTTCTCCGCTCACAACAGTATTTAAATTTTATAAATTTGTAAAATGGTCACAGGCCTCTTACGTGGGACCAGTTGATATTTGCCGTACATACTCGAAGAAACTTTGCTCACACACTGGATGACCTCGGGAGACCTACCGTCGAAAATTGGGGGACAGATTGAGCAGCGAAGTCTTGCAATTTGGAGACCGACCACTAAAAAGACTGTCGGATCTAAAAAACCGGCCATTTATGTCATTATGTAAAGCATTACTGACACATATGTAATTGACATATCTTCAAGAGTAATACGCACTAAAAAAAGACCAAGCTTCAAGATTTATTTTTCATATTTACTTAGTTCTTTGATAGATTACAAATTTTAAAATAATGATGACGAAAGTACAATTATTCTTCCAAAAAATTCTGAGGTGAGTTGTTGAGCAGTTTCTTCCTCTTGAGCTTCCACTCAACAAACGTGACGTATTTATTGTTGAGTCACAACAAACTACGAACCTAACGAGTACATGCACGTAATTACGTCTACGCGATCACGTACTGGCTCTGCTATTCGCGACAATAGTTGAGCAGTTTTATGTTCGCTAAATGTTTCTTTATAAATAATTCTAGAAATTGACAACAGAAGACAGAACCTGTAAAGGAACAGGTAGCTAAACATCCGGATATTGGTCTCATACGAATTTTCGAGAGACAAGCGGCTCGCGCCTCGAGAAAAATTGTGACATAAACAGTACTCCGCCGCGATCTTTCGAACACAGCGTTGGGCCTGAGTTATGTCCTCTGGCTACGCTCTCCAAGTTTTAGAGGAGCTAAGCATGTTATAACGCAGGAGTTGCCGCAGCACGCTATTGAATGCTACCCAAAAGCGGATTTAGTTTTTGCCACTGTGTAAACATCTTCACTTGCGAATGTACTTCCTTTAGTTTAATTATTATTTTGTTTTTAATTCACAGTGAAGTTTAAAAGAGTTTCATATGGACTGTTCTCTGTAAGTATGTAAATCAACAGTTACAGTTCATTTATAATATTGATCGGCAACTCTGTTCTGCCCACATACGCCTACTCTAGCGTAATGTTGATCAGCAAGTTTGTTTCTTGATATAGATTTCGTAGGTATGGACAGTCCTGAAGTCGGTGTATTTTTCGTTTGTGAAATTTCAGATTTTTAATACAGAGAATAAAGTTTAACAAGAAAAATAAGTAACACGAAATAACCCTGTTGTCCCGGAAAAATACTATACTATGTAGGAATATAAACAGGCATTCCGGCCCGAGATGCTGGAGTTGGCGGTCATGAGTGCGTAAGATGTACCTCCTTTTATGTATGAATGGTGTGTGTTTCTCTTTTGCTGATGAGGGCTATGGCTAAGCTTTATGAGAGTCTTTCAGGTTTGCCTGTCTGCAACTTAACGTCTCTACTTTACGGTAAGTAGCAGTCTACGTTTTCCTACATTGTTAAAGTAAAAAATGGTATGTTTTTGAGTGCCACCATCGCCAAAAACACTGTAGTTAGTTTTCGAAGGTGGTGAACTGTGTGTCGAGATCAGTGAATTTAGTGTCAAAATAGTTCCGTGTTTCTTTGTTTCTAAGTATCGTACAGGTACTGTAAATTGATTCTTCTACTCGCAATGGCACATAAGTTTCAGCAAAAACAAATTGCTATTTTGTTTAAAATGAAGATGGGTATATTTAAAGTAGCTCATGAGAAATTTGTGAATAGTTTGAAATTGCTAAGGCCCTGCAGTCGACGATACCGGTAATTAAAACAGATATATAATCACGGCAATGTTTGAGGAAGTGTGTTCGGACCTGAGATAAAATATAACAGCTAAACACGAATTAATTTTTTTCCAGAGAAGGTAGGTCTCAGCTAGCTTTGATATTATGGCACTTAAAACTGGGAAGAACTGAAGAACTTGCAGTAGAAATTTTGCAAATAAACGGCAGATGCAACCTTTCAAAGAAAAGAAGAAACAGAAAGAGCATAGTGTTAAAAATGTTTGCCGTGAAGCAAATTTCGAATTTCGTCGAATACAAGTATACACTGGCTGCAATTTACGTTGTCTGAACTCGACGAAAAAGATTTTACAAACGCCAATGGGACTGGTTTACTAAAAAAAAAAAAAAAAAAAAATGGAATTGCTAGCAGTACTTCTACATTTACATCAATATTCTGCAAACCACGGTGAATTATACGACAAAGAATAGTTCCCGGTTTAGTAATTAATAGCGCTTTTTACCGTTCGTTTACGTATGGAGCGAAGGAAGAACGATTACTCAAATGTCTCCGTGCGCATTGAATTAGCCTGTTAGCCGACCACAAAATTACTACACCTGAGAGAGTGGGCGCTACGACGGTTTATCGTGAGTTTTAGTCATATTTCACGAGGACACTCTGTACCACTTAATTCGATATGAACAGCTATGTTGAAACCATTCACAACGCGATGCGCTTTCCTGTATCATCACTTACTTGTCTATTGTAACGTGTTTCTGATAACGACCACGGTAGGCTAAGCACAATGACATCGTAGCAGGGCGGTAATCTTGCTTTGTGGTCCCTACCGAATGATACCTAGGGAGTTGTACGTTCCTTGATTCATGGTTCATGATTCACAAAACTTTGTAGGTAGATTTTCATTGGAAAGTTTCCGTTTATCTTAAACAGCTTGCGAGTTCAGTTACTGTAGTATTTCTGTGATGCTCACCCATGAGTCAAAGAAACTATGACCATTTTCGTCACCCTTCTTTGTTCACGTCCTATATCCCCTGACAGTATTATCTGTTGTGAGTCCCACACTCTTTAAGCCATATTCTAAGTTAGATGACACAAGTATTTCGCAAGCAATCTCCTTTGTCTACTGATTGTATTTCCCCAGTACATTACGAGGGGCGCTCAGTAAGTAACGCATTTTTTTCTGAAAGCAGATTGGTTTTAGTCTTATTTATGGTACAGCACATTATTCCCTTCCCCACTCTTGTGGCTACAAAGCCCTATTTTTCAAAATAACCAATGCGACAGCTTACGCCACGTTACTGGGACCGCCTGTATGGCCGCATGGTACCACTCTACTGGTCGACATCACAGCCAATGTCTTGCTGCATCAATAACCTTCCCATCATCCACATACTGCTTCCTGTCGAATGAATCCTTTACTGGTGCAAACAGAAGGAAATCAGAAGGTGCGAGATCCGGGCTGTTGGGTAGATGAGGAAGAATGGTCCAATGAAGTTTTGTGAAGTTCTCTCGGGTGTGCAGCCTTATTTGAGGTCTTGCGTTGTCATGGATAAGGAGAAGTTCATTTCAGTTTTTGTGGCGATTAACACGTTGAAGCCCCTTCCTCGATTTCCTTAGGGTAGCACAATACACTTCACAGTTGGACGTTACGTCATGAGGGAGGACATCAGCAGAACATCACCTTCATATTAGGGCCTACCAGAAGACCATCGCCATGACTTTACCAGCTGAGGGTGCAGCTTTGAACTTTCTCTTCAGAGGAGAGGTGATGTTGCCTTATTCCATGGATAGCCGTTTTGTTTCCAGTTCCAAGTGATAGATCGATGTTTCGTCATCTGTGCGATCTTTGACAAAAAGTTGTGACGATCGGCATCGTAACACGCAAGCAGTTCTACACAGATGGTTCTTTGTGCTGTATGATCTTCTTTTAGGTCGTGAGGAACCCAGCAGCCACAACCTTTGAGTATCCCAACTAGTGGGTGAGTCAGTTAGCACTACCAACAGAGACTTTCAGTTGAGCAGTGAGATTTTTGATCGTGATCCATTGGTCACCTCGAATGAGTATGTCCACACATTCCAACAATGCAGGACTGAGTGTGGCCGACCAGCACGCCGCAATTCAGACGGGTTTACGCGACCTTGTTGCGATGACGACAGACACCTCGCCCAATGACTCACTGTGCTATTGTTCACTGCCAGGTCTCCGCAGAAAATCTGCAAGAGCCTATTAATATCTCCGATTCCCTCATTTTCCACCAAGAGAAACTCAGTGCCAGCTCCCTGCTTGGAATGCACCTCCATTATAGACGCCATTTTAAGGCTACACATAGCTCCGATACATATAGGAACTTCATGAAACTTAGGGGCTGAAGCGGAAATATTCTACAATGTCCCACAACTTAGTCTGCATTTTTTCAACCGAAATTCGCTGAGAAAAAAAATTGTGTTGCCTTTCTTATTGAATGTTCCTCGTACTAATGAACTGAAGTCTGTGACCCGCTTTGCCTACAACTGACACTCTGTAATTGCTCCATTTCATAGAATTACAAACTGTTACACCCAGCTGTTTCTATGAGTTTACCATTTCCTAGAATACTATGCGTCTTCATTATGTGAAATATAAAATGTGAAAAGGTCCTAATACACTTCACTGTGGCACACTCCAAGTTACTTCTACATCAATCAAAGAAATTCCATCCACGATACTTGAGTTATTTGGTACCTACAAGCAAGTGAAAACTGAATCTTAAGGGTAATAAAAAAGGACAATATGGAGTACCTATACAGATACAGAAAGACTGGCCTCTGAAAGGTGTAAATGAAGAAAGGAAATAGTATAGCCTACCATATTTACTAGTATGTAAATGCAAACACAAAGGAAAAATTACAGCTGAGCATACTATAGAAGAAATAAGTTACAAATAGACTAAAATTTATTAGCAAAGAGCAATCCAAAATGTATATTTATGTTTTCCTTATTTTTTAAAAAATTTTTATTTATTTATTCCCTAATTCTTTGAGATGGTTGTTGTTGTTGGCGGCGGTGGTGTGTGTGTGTGTGTGTGTGTGTGTGTGTGTGTGTGTGTGTGTTTTTTAAAAGTATTTAAGGCACAGTAGACAACCAATTAAACCTAGTTCCATCATTTCAGTTTTGCACATAAATAGTATTGTTGCAATTCTAGCAGTTGATCTGATAAATAAAAGTAGTTCTTTGTGCTGGTTCATTGTTTTCTTACTACCAGTATGAAAAACAGATGCTTATTCATCTGTTCTGTTTACTATCTACAGGCTGCATCTGTCAAGAATCCTCTAGTGCAGAGGAGCCTTTCTATTTTGGCAGGGGAAGTAAAAGGATCACCTGATGTTGTTGTGGCCCTGAGCCGTGAGAAACTTAGGAAGGTAAGTCAATAATTTTGAGATTCATTGTGAGCTTCTGTTTTGGGCTTCATTTTTTGTAGATTCACATCAATAAAATCATATTTCAAATATGATACTTTAATTCAGGTATCTTTAGACAGATACTTACAACAAATTATGTAGTGAAAGTGGGCACATACAAAACATAGTACCATAGATAATGTCATTCAGAAATCTTTGTGTGTAAACATCTTTTAATTACCAACTACTTTAATTTGTTCTTAAAAATATTTAAGTATTGTAGACTAATACTATTTGGAAATATGTTAATGTCTTTTGGCAGCAAATGGAATGTGAATCATATGTCTTCTGTTTTGCTGTTTATCATGACAATCATTTTGGGTCCCCGCATAGAAATCATTGTGTCTAATCATTATGATATTTTTTACCTTTTATTATTTATTTTCTATTTCTTACTTCTGTGTTATCCTATTGTGAACATAATTGATACATAGAGAATACATAGGTAGCAAATTATATTTAATGGAATGACTCTTATTGTTATCTACCTGTATTAGTATTTACTCTGACTGTTCTCTTGTGCAGCCTATGCACCCTCTCAAGGTAGACTGCAGATGACTCACACCAAATCTGAATCTCATACAGTAGATGTGAGATGATTAATCTGAAGTAGATTTGTTGTAGTACAGAAGGTATTATTATGGTTATGAGGCTTTTATTAAGACAATCTTATTGCCAATCTCTTTATAGATGAAGCTTTAAGATGTTTATTTATCACAATGCCCATAAATTTCTATTTTATCAGATTTTATGCATACAAATGATAATTCAGCATTTCTATGGACTTGAGATGTACCTTGCAACATGAATTGAAATGCAAAGAAATTGCAGTGTATAAACTTGAAGTGTCACAGTTAATGGAGAATATACATCCACAATATGGATGAACATAGCTGTATCTTGCTGGAACCTTGTGCATTAGAGTGAAATTCTGTTTATAGACACATTTTACTCTCTTAAAAATATTAAAAGTCTTTCATTTAATATTGTGTATGTATAGTACATTGCCTGATCCACATTTTGTGAGCATTAGGCTTCGAAATGTTGCTGCAGGTTTCATCATTGTGTATCTAGCACACACATAACAATCTAGTTTAAAATTTTGACCTTTTAATTTTTTTTCAGCTTACTCCAAGGATTTTGAAGTCTCTTGAGTTTCTCACACAAAATCTTAAGAAATCCATTGAAGCTTCAGAACCAAGCATTGACATTACATAGTGAGTATAATATTTTGTGTTGCTACTTTGTGGTATGCATTATCACTATAAATGCACTAACCAATATTTTATTCTTGAAATTAATCTGAGAACTGCATTTGTCATAACTTGATTAAAATAATTGTAAATTCATTTTGTGGGCTTAGAATGTATACCAGTCGACACTGTAGACTAGATATGAATTTTTTAGCACATTTTATATATGCTATAAAAGAGGATGTGCAGAAATATCATATGGAATTTAATATAATTCTCAGCTAATCCCTCCAGCATCAGTACTTCCAAAATGATGTAAAAATAGAAAATGGTCCTTCACAGTGTGTTTGGGTCTCAGTACTGAGCTGACTTCACTTTGGAGATCTAACATTAGATTCCTGTGCCTGTTCTCATCTCAGGTTTCAGCTGTTGGTTTTTTCCTGTCATTTTGTAGCTTTGTATTCAAAATCTTATTTTCTGCCCCTGCATAATTTCACATTTGTACAAACATACATATTTGTCTTTCATTTATGTATTCAGCTTACATTTCCTTTGTTCCTACCTTCATTTTTGTGTGTTACTTCCTTGCATCATTCTCTTCATTATGTTTTTACTGTGGCAAAGGAACTGATAGTTCTGAAAGCTAGATTATTTTTCCATTTGAGTTTTGTCATTTGTGATCCAGTAGTGTGTTTTTAACAGCTGTTAACCTTTTTATATTATCAGACTTTTGATATTTTTTTACCACTTGCTTCTTGTATATATCTGCTTGTGTCTGTATATGTGTGGATGGATATGTGTGTGTGTGTGTGCGAGTGTATACCTGTCCTTTTTTCCCCCTAAGGTAAGTCTTTCCGTTCCCGGGATTGGAATGACTCCTTACTCTCTCCCTTAAAACCCACATCCTTTCATCTTTCCCTCTCCTTCCCTCTTTCCTGACGAAGCAACCGTTGGTTGCGAAAGCTTGAAATTTTGTGTGTGTGTTTGTGTGTTTTTTATTGTGCCTATCTACCAGTGCTTTCCCGTTTGGTAAGTCATGGAATCTTTTATTTTTTATATATATATATATATATATATATATATATATATATATATATATATATATATATATATATATATATATGTGTGTGTGTGTGTGTGTGTGTGTGTGTGTGTGTGTGTACCTCAGGATGAAATCAAGGGTTCATAAAGATCGGTACTTGTATATTGTTAAAAGATATGTAATTATAATAAGTATGACAGCCTTCTTGCTATATATGAATTTTTAACTTGAAGGAAGATCCTCCTATTAAACAACTGTCTTGTTATAGTAATATTACTAATGCATTTAGTGACATGTAATGGGCATTGACATGATGTAATACTTAAGGAGCATATAGTGATAATGTATTATTACCGGTATTAACGCATTAAGACTTGAATACTGTAATTGCACAGTGGTATGAAATTGAGTATGCATACTAATAACTACATAACTTTTTTCTAGTGCTGTTCGTAACTTCCTTGCTCATTCATTGGCTCTGACTCTCCTGGACAAGGATTCGCAGGCAGAAGAGCCCAAGGTGGACCAAAATGCACTTTCTGGAACTCTAGAACAAGTTCTTAAAATTGACAATCCCACTTATCCAGTTGCATCTTTTCCATGTAAGTTTTCCAGACTGTTTGTGATTTTCTGCAAGCTCTCCATTACCAAGCTTGCAAATACAGTTTAGTATTTCTGTTAACTTAGTTTTACAAAAGTCTTGCAACTTTTTAGAAATACACAAGGATGGAAATGCTTTCGTTGAAGGTTCACGTTTGTAATGCTGTGAAATAATGGAACTGAAGTAGACTGTGGACTGACTTTGTTCATACAACTTTTTAATATAATCATATTGTGTGTGCTGAATTCAGATAGGTGAACAGAAGTATTAAAAAATCAAGAAGTTCTTTATTTTTGGTGGTCTGTTTTCTGTCATAATATAGCAGATGATTTAAGGAAGATGCTTCTTAACTTCAACCATTAAGTAATTGCTGAATGAACTATAAATACAATCATACTTCTTTTGAAGAGGAACTATATGAAAATGCCTAAAAGTGCAATCACAGATAATACCATTGTGAAAGTGAACAAGACAGCACTAGACAATTGGTAATTATATGTGGACAAAATATCTGGTGACAGTCATATCAAGAAAGGAAATATGGCTAATTTTACATAAAGAGTTAACAAAGAGAAAGACTTGCACAAGATTGTTTCAATTGTTCTAGACCGTAGACCAATATCATATGAGAAAATAAATGTTTTAACTGTTTTCAGAAGGGCCCAATTAATTTTTTTTACTGATCTGTTCTGTTGCTGAGACCTGCGTCTACTAGTTAATACCATAAATGAAGTAGCCATCAAGTCTACAGGTGACATTAATATGTCAGTTAAGTTATGGCCAATTCTTTCTGGGATGCAAAAGGGAATCTTTTTACTGATAATCTGTCAAAGGGTAAAATAGTTGTTAGTGACACTGTGCAGATCTTTTAGACCAACTAAATGGAAAAATTATGTATTATAGACATGGCTCAGGATATAGAAGTGGCTCAGAATATAAAAGAAAAAAGGGCTTCCATTTGATCATTTTGACAGTGTGCATATACACAAACATGTCTTAGTAATGATAAATCTGATGAATTTGAAATATTGAAATATGGACTGATAAAATATATATCATCTGAATGAAACAGACATTTTTCCACTGAGTCTATATTATTTACTGAAACTTATTGTTCATCACATCTAGTTTCAGCTAATCTAGACATTGTTAAGTGTTTATGTACAACCTCAGTCACCTCTTTGTAATTAATAAGTGAAAATTCGCTATGTCTATCTTTTTGAAATTTGAAAAGTTTAAATATGGAAACAGGATAATTGTACTTATACATTCTCGTGTCAATATAGGCATAAAAATAACGATTAAAAGCTACACTCAACAGATACAGTATATATTATGAAATAGCATATAACAATGTACCTGTACAAAAAGTACATGACCTAATTGGCTCAAAATGGGAGATCGGTAGTGTGTATGCAACATAATGGCAAAACAGTTAGCCAAAGCAAGATGCCGCAGACATGAAAGTAGCATTAAACTCACATGATGTTTGACTGTTCGTGGTAGTTTACAAGCATTTGGGGCACTTAATGTAGGAAATAACTATGCAAACATTTAATTCTGGTCAAAGAATAAAACTGAGAACAGAGTAGCAGTTTCAGTGATCTATGCATGTGTATAAAGTCATATACCAAAAGCAAAGTCAGTAAGAAAGAAATGTGGAGATGCTAAATGAATATGTTTGAAAATATTTAAAAAATTAGAATTTACAACCTTTTTTTTGCAAATGTGAATTCAAGATTTAAAATATCAGTAAAAATCAGTAATATCTGTGTTGGAGCAATGCCTCTCTATCTCCGTTTTATAGGTTTCGCTCAGAGTGTAGACAATACAAATAATCCTACTTGTCATTGTGAAGAGCATGAACACCATTGTTACTTTTGTTTTGATTGTGCAAGCAGATTATGATTGAAATTATTGAAGTTTGTAGGTTAGTTAGGGTTTTTTTTTTTTTTTTTTTTAGCACTGTATCTGGCGGTTAAACTAGAAACTGTGTATAATAATGTGTTAATTTACTAATAATTTAGGTTTGTCTTATTAATATCACACTCTGATTTCTGATCTCTATACAGTCTTCTAACATTTTGATCCATTAGTAATTTTTTCATAAAAATGTTTATGGAATGATCAGCATGTTGATTCGGGATGCCACAATTCTGATGCCTAGCACTGACAAATTGAAAGTTAATAGAGGCCTCAGAAACCAGCCATTTATGGCCCCAGTCAGTGCAGCCACTTCTGATTGTCATGTATGTCCCATCATTAGATGAAACGTGTTTACACAAGGCAATTCATTCAAAAAATGCATGAGTGAAATTGAAACTCACAAAATTAATGCATAACTACATAAATAAGAACTACCATTAATAGTTCCATTAACATCCTTTGTTTGTTCAGTTTGACACCAACATACTGGGAAGTTCATATTGATCATCAGGGAGTAAGACAGGGTTGTAGCCTCTCCCCGATGTTGTTCAATCTGTATATTGAGCAAGCAGTAAAGGAAACAAAAGAAAAATTCGGAGTAGGTATTAAAATTCATGGAGAAGAAATAAAAACTTTGAGGTTCGCCGATGACATTGTAATTCTGTCAGAGACAGCAAAGGACTTGGAAGAGCAGTTGAATGGAATGGACAGTGTCTTGAAAGGAGGATATAAGATGAACATCAACAAAAGCAAAACAAGGATAATGGAATGTAGTCTAATTAAGTCGGGTGATGCTGAGGGAATTAGATTAGGAAATGAGGCACTTAAAGTAGTAAAGGAGTTTTGCTATTTGGGGAGAAAAATAACTGATGATGGTCGAAGTAGAGAGGATATAAAATGTAGGCTGGCAATGGCAAGGAAAGCGTTTCTGAAGAAGAGAAATTTGTTAACATCCAGTATTGATTTAAGTGTCAGGAAGTCATTTATGAAAGTATTTGTATGGAGTGTAGCCATGTATGGAAGTGAAACATGGACGATAACTAGTTTGGACAAGAAGAGAATAGAAGCTTTCGAAATGTGGTGCTACAGAAGAATGCTGAAGATTAGATGGGTAGATCACATAACTAATGAGGAAGTATTGAATAGGATTGGGGAGAAGAGAAGTTTGTGGCGCAACTTGACCAGAAGAAGGGATCGGTTGGTAGGACATGTTCTGAGGCATCAAGGGATCACCAATTTAGTATTGGAGGGCAGCGTGGAGGGTAAAAATCGTAGAGGGAGACCAAGAGATGAATACACTAAGCAGATTCAGAAGGATGTAGGTTGCAGTAGGTACTGGGAGATGAAGAAGCTTGCACAGGATAGAGTAGCATGGAGAGCTGCATCAAACCAGTCTCAGGACTGAAGACCACAACAACAACAACATCAGCCAGTAATAGAACCCTTAGTCAGATGTGTCCTTTCAGGTTTGTTCTTTATACCTTCCACAATCACACTTCTTGAGGCATAATTGCTTGAAAAATATTGAAGAAAGCGTATAAGTAGAATACCTGTGGTTTGCTTGAAGTAATGCAGTACTTTTTCTAAAGGCAGCGTAACTTTTTGAAATCAGGTCATACTTTTTGAAGAACACAGTACGTATGACAGGATTAAATATCTTGCCTACAATATTTGTTCATGACTTCACATTATCTCGTACATTTTAAAGAGTAGTCTTCTGAAAAGTGTAGTTGTAGAGGCTTATCATATAAATATATGTACCACCCTTCACCAACAAACCAATCTTGGTTGGTGGGTAGTAATTTATCATTGCCATTACATTATTTTTCTTTGTCTACATGTTGTAAAATATATATCCTGTGATCTCCTTGAAGATGTTTCAGAAAATGTTGACTTGCCATATTATTCCAAGAAGCATCACATAATTTCAGGCTGGAAAAAGGTTATCATGGTAGAGGGATTGGCTGATTGTGGAGATATGCCTGTTTATATCCACAGGTGTTTTTTCCATGGAATTATCATGGACTTGATGCTCATAACACAGCTGGTGAATATGATGCATTTTCATATTGATTGTCTCAAAATGACATGAAGCACAGCTCACACTTAGAAATGTTGACGTACTTCCTTGAATATGACACATCATCACAGCTTCTGAAATTAATTTTTTCTTAGCTGATCTGAGTGAAGCACTATAGCTATCATTTCAGATTGTTTTAGTACACCTACCATACATCATAGGACAACAACATACAAGTTTTATGTAAACCTCTCTATTGCACCATACTCTTGTGAGCGGTATGCAGTCACTAATAGGGGATAACTTCTAAACAACTCTGAATGCATCTTATTTCGGTGTACTTTGCCACACAGTCATGAAAACCTATATTCTCTGTTGTATGCAAGTAAGTTTATTTTTAATTAAATGGAAAACTAAAGTATCATCAATGAATGAGATTTAATGTTAGGACAACAACTGAGCACTCATGGGAGACTGAAATGCATTTTAACCATTCCCAGGTAGTACTGTAAAACTGTTATTTATTTTTCAGTTGTTCTTCCTGCATTTTACTCTCAAGACTGTTTCGTCCTACGAAATAGTGCTGCCAGGTATCTCATTCCTTTAATCCATAACACTGTTAAGGAAAAAATCAGTGCAGAGAAGTCAACAGATGAGGTAAGAAAATGTTGGTGTGTTTTTATACTTCTTCCTAGTAGGAACTCTATTGTAGAAATGTGTATAAAATTGTATTGAGGAACATGCATTGAACTTACAGAAGAGAGTTCCTGATCTGGTGGACTTACTATTGGAAACAGTTTCTGAACAGAAGCAGACAACAAAAGATGAAGGCAAAGAGGTAGAAAGTGCTGCTGCTGTGAATGAAGAAGCGATTGTAGCTCAGGTAAGATATTGAGAAAGATGGAAAATTTAATTTCACTTTCATTAGCAGTGTCTGATATCTTGAAGTACTAAGAATGTAGTCCAAATCATGATACAACTGGAGATTAAAAACAATAAGCCAGTAATTCTGCATGCCACACTTAAATAGCATGTTCCATTTTATCATTGATGGAAAATTTCCGTAAGTATCTGCGACCACATAAGAACTGTTTAAGCAGAAGGTAGATACTGACTAATATTCATCAGAAGAATCTCATGGAACTGTGGTTCACCCTTCATAAAATGCCAGTTAATCATTATTATTACCAAGTCTGGGCCATTAGCAAGTTCAATACATAGAATAAAGAAAGAATATTCAGGGAAGAGGTGCATGAATTTTCATAGACTTATTTTGTCAGCTTGAGAATGTTACATAAATGCTGTACAAATTAAATTGGAAGACACCATTAGAAAGATATAATACATGAGGGAAAAAAAAAAGAAAGAAACACTCTTACATATTTTGAGAATGATTATTCCAAGGCTAAGCAAAGACAGATTACACCTTCGAAATTGCATCATGTATAATAAGTATGAAACCAAAATTAAGGAAATTTTTGCTTATACAAGAACTTAAAGAAATCTTATGAATATGTGTTAAATAATCTGTATGAACATCTGAATTTTTCAAATCAATTGGCAAAATTTGTTCCTCAGTTGATCACAGTGGGCTGAATGCACAATAGTGAAACCATTTTCCAGCAGCAATTTTTTCTTTTAATCACAATAAAAATAGTTGATGAATTGTAGATACATTAATTTCAACATATGTTCAAGGAACAATCAATATAGTGGATTTTCCAATGCAATTTGCAAAATAAGATGAAAATCGTTCTGTCAGCTAGAAAGTGAAGGCAAGCTTACAGTTCCAAGTGATATTAGATCCATAAACTTCCTAAAAAAGGTTAAAATTATGTCATGTATTTATTGTGCTTCTCTTTTTATGTAAGGGTCCAGGGCCACATTATTTCCTTATAAGAAGTCATTTTCCTGCATCAGCTGTTCTGTTAATTTTAAATAGATTATTATTAACAATTATCAGCAATTAGTTAATTTTGCTCATCTGGGCATTATCAAGCTGCAACATGTTATGATCCACACAACAGTGTGGAGAAAAACCAATGTGTGGTGCCATCGCTAATAAGAGGGCAGCACAAGTGCACAGCTATCATAGATGCGAAGCCCATGTGTAAAATAAGGAAATACAATGCCATGAGTAAGTCCTGTCATTGAACCAGCATATAAAATACATGAATATATGTTAGCACAAGTGCTGAAGTGGATGAACACATGTTGTTGTCATATCTTAAATTCAAATAGCAGCTATTTTATTTTAAGACATTGACTACACCATAAATGTTTCCAGCCTGAACTGTCTATGTGCAAAATATTGTCATTTACAAAATATTGCAGGATTGTAGATGCAAATAAACAGAAAATAAGTTATACTAACATAGTTTACTGTAATATTCATGCTGGTACAGTGACAAATTGTGCGTTAAGGATGACCCAATCATGATGCTGATGTAAGTGGTCTTTAAATCCTTACTTTGCTACAAAATGTTCCGTTTCCTGTGTAGCAGTTTAGTAAAAAATAAATTAATTAAAAAATGTATTTATTGTCTTTGCTGGACTATCTACCAATAGTGATATCCTTCCTTAAATATTTTAAGCATACATTTATTATTTATCTCTGCAAATGCAATGTTGTTATTTAGATTCTATATTTTTCAGTCACTAGCTGTTCTTCTGAATACAGCACAGGCAACAAAGTCTACAATTGCACTGTCTGTTGCCACATTAGCTTCCAAACCAGAGATTCAGGATAAACTGCATTCTGAACTTAACAAGCAGTTACAGACATCTGTAAGTACAAACTGTATATTTAACTGAGAGTACTGCACTTATTTGGCCACAAGACAATTTTCCAAGTGTATATAAAAATTTGTTCCCTTGTAGATGTAAGATCTGGTGGAAGATAGCAGCAATTTAATGACTTTTTCTCATTCCACAGACGGAGATATCCTTTGAGACAGTGCAGAATGCACAATATCTCGACATGTTCCTGAAAGAGATGCTTCGTTTGTATCCATCTGAATACAGGTACTTAGGGAACAAGGATTTTATTTATGGATTTTATTTATGGATTTTATTTACAGTAATAATAAACAGGAATAGTTTGATTTCATTTTGGAAATTGTTGCAGGATTGAGCATGAATGCCTGGAAAACACTGAGTTTGAGAATCTGAAGATTGAGAAGGGAACCATAGTATCTATTCCAGTGTATGCTCTTCATCACTTGGAGGACTACTATCCAGAGCCACATACTTTCAATCCAGACAGGTGAAATACTCTGCACAGTATTAAAACTTATCATAAATCTGTCTTTCAAAGGGGTGAGATAGAGAAAGTGAGATAAGGGTGGGAGGGCATTTGAGAGAAGTTGATGATTATTTGTAATTCTGTATTATTTACATCAAGCAATCATGACTTCAAGCATCAAGTCATCTTTATCTGTATCAGCAACTTTATCATGAAGACGGGCTCCATTTTGCATTGTTGTAAAGAGTGTGACATAGGACGTCAAAATAAAGGTACAGAGAAATGTATGAAGAAACCCTTAGAAGCATCAAATACATAAAGCACAAAAAGCAATAAATGAAAGTAAAAAATTAGCATAGTGGATTGGTAACAATAATGAAAAACAAACATGAAAAATTACTGGAAATTTTAAAATTAATTTAGATGTATAGAAAAGAAATTCTGAAAATAATGATTGAAGAAGTGGAAAAAAAATTTGGGAATATGAAATGAAAGGAAGGAGAATGGGTGCACACAACAGAAATGAATTTTTGCATGTTATTTTAGAAAGGAAAGAGTGCCATTCGCTTCTTCATTTATTGTTTATCACTTGACTCTCTTTCTTGATACACTGTAGTGAGCTGTGATTACAGAATTTTGACAGTATAATCAACATAGTTGAAAATGTCAAAGGTAAATGATGGGAAATGAAACAAAGTAATACTAGCAGAACAATTACCCAGCAAAGTCGACTCAGTTATTCCTAAACTGCCTTATCATAAAGTTCCAATCATCACCATTCTGTGAATTATATCTAACAAGTGATAGACATTCAATACAAATATGCAACATAGTAATGTCATATGTAACTGGAATTACAAAATGTAAGGATATTTAATGTTGCATAATCTCCTCAGGTTACATTGTCAGGGTGTTCATCGGGTACAGTCACAGTGCTATCGTTATTATGATGTTTATGCGATGTGATATCCTGGTGATTGACAAGGTCACATACACTTGTTTTATCCTGCCACTTGCTTGCAGCTGATTGATGTTCCACACGTAGTTTGACAATCTACATCTATTGCAGCCTCACAAAGAAAAGTGAAGTTCACACAGATAACAGTAACGGAAATGACCATCCTTAGTATAGTGTGAATGTAGCAAAACCAAGAGTCTGTTGTTTGTCACTCACAAACACCTGATTGATTTTCAGCAGCTGGTTTGACATTGTACATCTGCTACAGCCTCACAAAGAAAAGTGAAGTGCCATATAAACAACAGTAAACGAAATATTCCTCCTTGATCTAGTATGAATGTAGCAAACCAAGTGTCTGTACAGACCTCAGCTGTGACATGGTCATGACATATGTCATGACATAATAACTTCTGCACAATGACATTGTAGCACTGGATTCCAGGGAGAGTGCTGATGGTTTCTGGGTGGCTTAGCAGAATGATGCTGTGTGGTGTAGAGTTAGCTGAGGCTGCTGTAGATGGGACGCCATAGGTGACCAGTACAAGTGGCCTGGAGCAGAGCTGTGACTGCAGCTGGCTGCTGCGGGGTGCACATGGCTAAAGTATACCATGATGAAGGGGTATTCATGGGCTCTTGATAACCACATGACTCGCAGATGGAAGATAGAACACGATAGCAGCACCATCATTGTTGCTGCATGTGCTGCCTATGGATGATGTTAGCAGTCCCTAGTGGTTGTGTTGCATGCTGTCACTGAGTCTATAAACAGAATGTTTACTATCAGCACCAAATGCAAACATGCGATGTATTGGTGAAACACATAACTGTCTCTGAAGGTTGAGCATTTGTAGGAGAAGGAGCAGCAACCCAGAGGATGCAGACATTGAGCCACAATCAGGAGTAGCTAAGGATGCATGGTCTCTGCTGTGCCTATTTTCCATTATTTCCTCTGTAGATTATGCAGCCATTGTAAGAGAGGCCCCCACCAGGAAGGAAGCAGGTAATGCAAGGGTGGCTACAGTGAAAGAAGAGGTGCCGGGTTGTTGTCATGGAAGGCCAAAGGCAGCAGGAGAGTCAAGGGCACAGATTGCAACAGAACTCCGATGAGGAAGCCCTGGAAGAAGCTGTTGGTGGCTGGCTGGGAATGGTGGCTGGGTCAGAGCAGCACAGGGGGACCTGTGGAAGGTGCAGTGTATGCCAAAAGAAAAAAAAAACAACACATGAGAAGTGAGGCAAAGGCAATGAGAGGAGGTGCAAATGCATGTGATGTGGTAGCCAGGGGACACAGGAAAGGAACTGAACGCCCTGGCACCTGTGTATGTGAGATGCAACAATGGAACTCACAGGGGTGTGTGTGGACACGCAGGAGCACCTGGTGACACCTGGAGGTGCACAGAGATGAGCCACAGGGCCAGCCAAAGCGGCAGCGAAGACAGGGCTGACAGGAACTGCACTGACGATGACAAGACTGGCCGTGCACAGACTTTCTTCTGTAACATCCCACAGTTCATCAACTGTTCTATACACAGACTTTCAACTACAACATTCCCCAATTCATCGCCTGTTCTATCAGTATTGTCATTCCTTTCTCCTTCTCATCATCAACAAATTTAGTGACGTTTGCAGCAACTGTCATTGCTGCCGGTGTTGATATTTCTGTGATCATTTTCTATGCTTCTGCCGGCCGGGGTGGCCGAGCGGTTCTAGGCGCTGCAGTTTGGAACCGCGCGACCGCTATGGTCGCAGGTTCGAATCCTGCCTCGGGCATGGATGTGTGTGATGTCCTTAGGTTAGTTAGGTTTAAGTAGTTCTAAGTTCTAGCGGACTGATGACCTTAGAAGTTAAGTCCCATAGTGATCAGAGCCATTTTTTCTATGCTTCCACTGTGATGTAACAACACACACCACTTTGAAATGGAAGTGTGTGTACCTTATCACTTTAACAACTTAGTTACTGCTACAGCCAGATCAACAGTTGGCTTTCTTGAGCAGTAGTTTCAATTGGTCATTGTTTTCCTTTGATGCTGGAAAGGACTATATTGAGATGTATGATAAATTATGTTTTCAGTACTTGATTTGTCAATATTACCCTTTGGGCCACTTACATTTTTAATGACAATGTTTCAGATTGTAATTTCTGGATACAGAACTGTATCAAGACACATTGGCCAATTAATTAAGTTTGTTTATTCTTCAGAATTGTTTCCGCTCTCCATCATGCTGTAAAACCTAACTAAAAATACCATATTATGCCACATTAGATTATGGACATACAGTTCATTTGGAGGCTCCTATAGATTATTTTTATGTTTAGGTTTTCTCCAGCCATTGCTGAAAAGCGTCACCCATACACATACCTACCATTTGGTCTGGCTGGTTCCAATACGGCTAATGTCAGTGTTCAGTATGGTGTCCTTGTAGCTAAGTTGGCAGTTGCAACACTGATCAAGAACTTCAAGTTTGTGCCAGCTGAGGAGACTCAGGTATGAACTATATCACTCACTCATAAGCAGCTAAATATTAAACATCATTTATTATTGTTACAATTTGCAAAGTTCACAAGTGATGTCTTATTTATTGGTGGGAGGCAGTAAAAATTACTAAAAGTTAGTAACTGGAACAGCCACATTAAAACATGAGCCCTTCCTGTTTGCCTGCTGATTCCCATGCTTCTGGTAATATATTTTCAGATACCACCACCTTTGGAGGAGGGGATCACTGGAGTCATGAAGCCAAAACCAGTGAAAATTAGTGTGGAGCTTCGCAAATAAGCACACATATGAGATCACAAGGCTGAATGGAACACAGTGTATTTTTGACAGCAACTAAATTAAATTTTGTATGTCATTGAGCCATTAATGTTAACACTGATATTTGTGTTTACACATTTCTAGTTTAATTTTATTTTTACTACCACTTTTGTATTATCACATATAAGACTTTTCAAGACTCAGTTTACAGTTTTGATAAAAGGGGAGAAATATTTCAAGACTTCTTCAATACAATATAATTATTGGTTTGACTTCTTAAGAAGTGCCTAAATTACTGTATATTGGTAGAGGAAGACATTCCACATTGCAGAGCAGCAATTAATATTATGTGCAGGCCAATTAAAAGGAAAGACAGGTGCATAAGAATATTTTCAACTTCATATGGTAAATTGAAATTGTGGCTAGGTTAGAAACCTCTTAATACGCTAAAAGTATGTGTATCTATATAAATTATGCTTAACAATCGACAGAAGTACGTAACTGCTTAAGCATTCTTTCACATGGGAGCAACAAAGAATGCATTTCAAATGTATCTAAGTAGCTTAATACATTTTCATTAAACCCCATGAACTACCAATAAAATTTGAGTTGCTGGATTTGTTTGTTCTGCAAAATGGCTGAATGTGACCCTGTAGGGTATAGTTTTCCTGTAGCAAATTGTCATAATAGATATGAGACACTTACACAAATTAAAACACAGAAAATTCTACATTTTTGTTGATGTAGTTGTGACATTCTTCAGTTAAACATACTGATAGTCATGTAACTTGAGATATTTTCAAATGCTTCTTAATGGCAGCTATTGAGACATACACCAGTAAAAGACTGCATATCAAAAACAGTGTCATTACTGGTCATGTATGCCTTTGTATCAGCATAAATAAATGATAGAACCAATGATAAGCGTAATAAAATGAGACTGAATGCTATGGTGCTGAATTTATGAGAACAGGTATTTTTTTAACATCTATATAATAATTTTTAAAGAAAATAAATTTCTTGCTGTTATTACTTAACAGGACATCTAGCCAAGACTAGAAACAAGCAACAGCATGTAAGAATCAAATTCCTTGTAAAACAAAGCCTGTATGTCACAGTGTGATGTTGGTATTCCAAATTTGGTTTCACGAGGATACAAACCAGTGAATAATTATGAAAAAGTATTGTTAATGGTATTTATAAACATAATTCAAGTATGTATTTGATTGCTGCACTGTAAACATCATTTCTTTAAGGAGTACATGTAATTTATGATAAATTTTTGTCATTAATTTTGTGGAGATCTGTCTTCTTACTTCTGAATAAAAAATTTCTTTCACACAAAACTATTTTTCAATCATATTCAATGCAAAAATATTATTTTCAGTACAACTGCAACAACCATTCCTCAACTACTGAACAATAAAGAGCTTTCTCTGGAGATCACCAGTATCCAGAATTTTTGTATCATTTTTGTACCTGCCTGCAGTAGATAGTACAAGCCATAAATGAAAGGCTGTTGGATCATAGTACTTGAACCAGTTGTTAACTATGGTATAACATAGCATCTCTGATTACTAATCGAAATGTTCCGAGTCAAGTGTTTGAACCCAGCCACTGACTAAATTGTGAATGAAAATCATCATCAGTGGCAGATGAAGACATGGGCACCTTCATTCTGCCAACAGCCTCATCAAAGAGGCTAGAACTTCAAGGCAACTGTTTGCCCTTGGGGTAGGGAACAACCCCTAAAAGGCAGGAGAATCAGCAATAAATATCAATGGCATGAGGATGCTGAAGGCAATGGAAACTACTGCAGTAAGTGGCCTGTAGTTGAAAAAATGTATTGGTGTTACCTCCATTGGAAAAAGATTATGAATTAGCTCCCATTTTGTATCCCAGAAAGGGGTGCCCAAGGATGAAGTAACCATGAGAAAAAGATTGAATAACCAACAAAAGTTTAATATTTTACAAATTGGGGCATAATGCTATAATGAATAATACAGTAGGCAGTTTATTTGCAGAGGAATGGACATCTCTAAAATGAGGAATCACAGAAGTGTAGGTACAAGAAAGGTAGCTATGGAAAAACCTTGGGAAACATAAGTAACTCAATTGACAAGAGGAGAAAGTACAAAAATGTTCTGGGAAAGGCAGGAATTCAGCAGTATAAGTGACTAAGGAAAAAAATTAGCAGGAAGTGACTACAGGAAAAATGCGGAGAAATAGTCATGGGAAGAATTGGTCCAGTCTACAGTGTTGATGGCCAATAATCCTATTTTTCAGTGCAGATGCACACAATGCTCAGTCTCGTATTGGAATCAGGAACTGTGAACAAGGGGTTCATGAGTATGTGACACTAAGTCAGTAGTGTGTAACAACGGGCTGTGAATTTGGGTCAGATGGGAAGCATGCTTGGGTGACCAAGGCAGTTAACATAACCACTCCTGTTACGTGGAAGATCTGTCTTCGATTCTCGATTTTCACCCTTTACCAGTAATTCATTTCAGTGACCAAATGCACGTAATGTCATTAAAACCTTTGAACAAAATATAGAGTAGATAGCAGATAGGTGGAAAAGAATACACTGAAGGCCTCTATGAGTTGGAGGACTTGTCTGATGACATAATGGAAGAAGGCATGTGGAAGTCCCAGGCGGTTGAGTGACTGAGTCTGAGTTTAACACAGTTTTTTTAAGACTTGTGATTAAATAAAGCAAAAGAGATAGATAACATTCCTTCAGAATTTCCAAAATCATTGGGGGAAGTGCCAACCAAACAACTATTCAGATTGGTGTGGAGAATCTTTGAGACTGGAAACTTGCCATCAGACTTTCAGAGAAATGTTATCTATGCAATCCTGAAAATACCATGGGCAGATAAATGTGAGAACTACTGGACAAGTTGATGATGAATAATATAGAAAAGGAAACTGACAATCAGTTTGAGATTATAATTGGTTTGGAAAGGTAAAGACAACAGAGAGACAGTTCTGATGTTTCACTTGATGATGGATACAAGACTTAAGGTGAATCAAGATACATTCATAGAATTTGTTGACATAGAAAAGACATCTGGCAATGTAAAATGATATAAGATGTTTGAAATTCTGAGGAAAATAAGAGTAAAGTATAGGGAAAGTTAGGTACCATAGAATACCGAAGAACCAAGAAGGAACAAAAGAAAGGAAGGTGAAGAAGAAAGAGATGCATCTAAAGTGTCTAAGACAAGGATGGGATTAAAATTCAGTGTGAAAGGATATCAGTGATAAAATTCACTGTTTACATTGCTATTCTCAGTGAAAGTGGAGAAAAGTTACTTGATCTATTGAATGGAATGAATAACCTATACATCGAAAAAGCAGTGATGGAAATAAAAGAAAGGTTTAAGAGTAGGGTTAAAATTCAGTGTGAAAGCATACCAATGATGAAATTCACTATCTACATCTCTGTTCTCAGTGAAAGTGAACAAGAATTGCATGATATGTTGAATGGAATGCTGCCTCTGCTCAGAAGTGCTCAGCAAATTGAAACAATACCTGTACAATTTGTATAGCGCATCACTTACTCAAAGTGAGTGTCAATCTGCAGTAATTTGTGCAAGTCTACCTAGATTAAGCAACATAGAAGGAAAAGGAAAAAAAATCAGGAAGATTAGCATTTAAGATCCAGTTGATAAGGTCAATGGACGTGGATCCAAGTTGAGATTGGGGAGTGAGGGAAAAGGAGTCAGCCACGTCATTTCAAAGGAAACCTCCGGTAATCTCTAGTGATTTAAGAAAATGGTGGAAGACCTTAACCTAGTTGACTGGATGGGGGTCTGAACTGCCATCTTTCTGAATGCAAGTCCATTGTTGTACCACTGTGGTCAACTGCATTATCTCTCTCTCTCTCTCTCTCTCTCTCTGTCTCTGTCTCTCTCTCACTCACTCTCTGTCTCTATAAAGCAATATTGAAAGTTGAAGTAATGTGAGCATTTAAGTTGGTTATTCACATATTTTAAGTACAGTTTTGTTATTATATTAGTAGCTTTATATGTTAATTTCCAGTCAGATTGCATAATCAAAATAAAATATACACATTATTTAATCATTGTTAGTGGCAGCGACAACAATTTAAGTGCAAATTCTACAATGTAGGAAAAGACAGATTACTATTTACCATAAGGAAGACATGTTCAGTTGCAGACAGGCACAGTTAAAAAGACACACAAAGCTTTAAGCCACAGCCTTCACCAGTAAAAGAGAGAGACACATCATTCATACAAACAAGCAAGCACACCTGATGAACACGACTGCCATCTCCAGCATCTTGGGCTGGAATGCAACTGTCAGGTGGGATGCAAACAGCAATCTTGATCTCTTAGGGAAGGGGAAGGGATAGTAGTGTATGGGTGGGGAGAAAGATGAATGCTGTCTGGTGGAGTGTGCAGGGACTAAGATACCAACAGGCATAGCATTGGGAGGTTATGGGCCAGGGAAGGGGGAAAAAAGGAATGGAGTAGGGAAAAGCATTGGCAGAGGGCTGCAAATAAACAGGGTGGGAGATGAGAATGGGGAGGAAATAATAGGACGGAGGGAGTGGAAACTGTTGGGTTGAGGGTGTGGGGACAGTGTGCTACTGTAGATTGAGGTCAGGATAATTACGGGAGCAGAGAATGTGTTGTAAGGATAATGGTTCAAATGGCTCTGAGCATTGTAAGGATAACTCCCATTTGCGTAGTTCAGAAATGCAGGTGGTGGAGGGAAGAATCCAGATGGCTTTGGTAATGAAGCAGCCATTGAAATCAAGTGTGTGATGTTCAGCTGCATGTTGTGCCACGAGGTGGTCTAATTTGCTCTTGGCCACAGTTTGGCAGTGGCCACTCATCCTCTCTCCCAACCAGCTGTCCACCAGGATATATTGCCTCATTTTAGAGGTATCAGTTGAGTCACGACATGATGAAGCTAGTTTATATAAATTGTCATTGAGCTGTGGCTAATACTATGTAGTCACACCTGCATTTTACTATGGAGTGTACACTTACCAAATACTGCTTTATGATTATTGACTTACTACAAAATCTCCCACCTTGACTCCCACCACCACAGCTATTGCTGCTCTGCCAAACAATGAACGCTAAACTGTGGTGTTCATGTTAAATTTTGTAACCTGAAGTCATAGTATATAGGAGTGAAAGGAAAAAGAAACCAGACACTTTATGAGGAATTTTTATTCTCTAAATATGTCATCATGAAGTGTATGGGTCATATAATCTTGGACTATCTGAGGATTCTTGAGCTGTTTGTGACGTGGACTACATCATGTCTGTTTGTTTAATACCTAGGACAATTGCTTAACTATGAAAGTGGGTTCATATAATTAGGGTATGGTCTAGAATTGTGCTGGAAAGAACAATTACCACCTACTTGTACTTCCTGGAATTGCTAAGATTCGTGCAGATACCATTTGAGAAACTTGTTGAAACCATGAATCAGGAGTATATGGGTCTTTTTTGAGCTGCACACCCTCATGACACTAAATTTCAGGTTATAACAAAGAAATGGACCTTCCCATATGACCATCTGGACTCAGTGGAGGAACTTTGTGAAACCAGGTTACCTGATATCTGCTTTTTCTAGTATACTTGGAGGATATGTCATAATGGATGCAGAATATGAACATGTGGTGCATGTCTGGCAGGAGTTTAATATCTCTTGGCATAGGGGAATATGCAATACTTTATATAAACACTGACATATACTCACTTGTAGATATTGTTGTGCAAGTTTGGGATGTATGCAGTGAAACATACACATTTGATCCTGCCTTCTACTACATCATGCCATAGCTTTTGTGAGATGCCTTTCTCAAATACATCAGTGTTGAATCAAACTCTTAACCAATGGTTACAAGCCAGGCTGCTACTTACTGCTTACAAGATTAGCAGGTGACTTTGCCAATTTTTCCATAGATGCAAAGGCAAATAACCAAGGAGTGGATGAACTGTTCAATCAAACATCTGCTGATTAAAGTTACAACATGTACCTGGATGTTATCAATTTATACTGGTACACCATGCAACAGTTTCTTCCTCTTACAGCTTTTCAGCAGCTTTCTGGTGCTGAATTTGGCAAATTGGGTCATTTCTCAACCATCATCATCATCATCATCATCTTGATGAAATTAGGTGATTTCTCAACCATGGTGTTTGATATTGATGTATAATATGTTTTGTAGGTAGGTGTGATGTATACTAATAGTTTACATGACACGCACAATGGTTTGCCACTATGTCCATAGCATCAAGTACCGTGAAACAGTTCTCACCCAAAGCTGTTGACAATGCTGGAGGGGGAAACAAGATGCATACAACATTATAGAAAACTTCATAAATGCCTCAAGTTTGGGATGGAACTCAGCAGAGTCACTTATGTTATTGCATTCAATCAGCATACCTGATTGAAGATATATATTGATTTAAAAAAATGAGAAAGAGGGCTTCCAAGGGGCAAGGGCAGCTGGGGATGGAACAGGTGGGGACAGGGGCGGGGGGAGCGTTACATGATGAATGTAACTGTTTAGACATTGAGAGTGTTAAAATTTGCAGAAAAAAAACTACTTTTAAGAAAATTAAACAAGACAGGAGTTGAACTCAGAGCTTTTGGCTCCAGTGTTAGGAAGTTGTCACTGTTAATTGTGTTAAAATTTCTGAAAATTCTATATGGCAAGAGGTGAGCCAAAACACTCCCAGTTCCATTGCCAAGGGCAATTGTAGTACTGTAGTGTAATTATGGTGTGACCTGAGATTGTACCAAAGACTGCAATTCTCCACTACTCTCAGTACCTGGTGCTTGGAGAGATACCTACTAAGGCTAAAAAGTTCTTGAACTTTAAGAATTTCTACACAAGGGTTGAGTACATTTCATTATATATGCTGACTGTGAATGCCTTCTCATTCCTGTAGCAGGCTATGAGGAAAACCCTACTGTCTTGTATTCAGCTCTCACAGAATAGCACATACCGTTTGTGGCAGCGTACTAAATTACGTGTTATAAATGACAAGCACAGTGATTCACCAGTATGTCCAGATAACCAAATTCTATGACATGGTTCCATCCCAAGCTGATGATGCAGTTGGGGAACAAAATAAATGATGTTGAAAATTACAGAAACCTCCAGCAATGTCTCAGTTTGGGTTTGAAACTGTTAGAGCAATCCAAGTTTCTGAATTCAGGCAGAGTTCCTGGTTGAAGGAATTCATAGAAGTAAAAAACTCATAAAATATCATCCATGTTCTGTGGTTTGGACAAGGATTTTTACAAATAAATGAATAACTTAACTTTTGAACTGCAGATATATGCATCAAAAAGAAAATGAGCTTAAAACCAAAAAGGCCTTCATAAAAAAAATATTATATTGTTTAAATATTAATTATTTATTAGAAACAAATTCTGTATGTATCACATTCAGCCCAATTGGAGAACTAGAATTCAAGTCTATAGGATCATACACATATGGAACTACATATTTGTCTATTAATTCATCCTTATGTGTCACTTTTTGTTCTGTTAAATATTTTATGACATTTTCAAAATTTGTTTTAGCAAGTAGTCACCATAGGATCAGAATCTGTATAGCTAACTATATTGCACTGTAGAAATTGCTCAAGTTGATAGCACTTAATATCTTTAAATACACACGGTACGCAGACTTTGATGGTGTTAAGTTTAGTGTGGCACCTCAGTATAAGTTGGCAATGGAATGACTGTTGCTGAATATGTCGATTTCTTGAAGACACAGGTCACACTCTGTTGTAGTCATCAGACCCTCTATGGACTATAATTAGTCATGCAGACAATCCCACTCAGTCTCAGTGGACTGCACCATCATACAACCTCAAACATTTTCAGATTGTATTGTTACATCACAGTGTACCAGCTGCTATGTCTATACTAATTCACTTCAACCCTTTAGAAGTCAAATAATGTCATAGTGAACAACATTCTGAAATGAACTATCTACATGGGTGAACTGCTGGGTATTATATACACTTGTACAATCCCTGCCCTGGCTGTGGCAGCAGGTATGGAATGCAACTGTTTAGACACTAAGGGTGGCAAAATGAATTTTAAGAAACTTACACATGATGGAGACGAAACCCAGAATCTCCTGCTAGTACAAGTAGCTGTATATGAAAGTGAATTAACCCTAATGGCACAGATACAGACAGCCACTAAATGGTCCCAGCTGCACCTTAGATCCTCTACTTGTAATGTGGTAATGGGTGAATCTCTTGATTGCCTATTACTGAAAGAAACTGAAAAATGTCTTTCACTACTTTTGAAGATAAGATCTGGGTTAGCAATGAGCAATGACCCATACACTTCATAATGACATATTTAGAGAATAAAAATTCCTCATAAAGTGTCTAGTTTTTTTTCCTTTCACTCCTGCGCAAGATTACCCTATTTCTGAACATATTTTTAATCAGAAGGTTGTTGGTTTGATCTTGTCATGTTTAATTTTCTTAAATTTCACCCAATTTAGGTAAAATTTCACAATGAAAATAACTATATGCACTAGAGTACAATCCCAATTTCAAATCCAACTGATTGCCTGACAGCTCTTTAGCTGTAAGGCTTGGGTTTGACTCCCATCATGCATAATATTTCTTAACATATTCTTATATTTAGTGTAGTTACAGCAATTTTATTCAGTGGTTGTTTTTCCAAACATGCAATATTGTAAAAGAAGAGTGATATTCATTAGCTATGAGTGGGAATAATTGGGGGAAAAATCTACTATATAAAAGATACATACATTTATCTGAAATATGCAGACTCCTATAGTGAATTTAGAACATCACATATTGTGTGAAAGCTGATGTCCACATTCTGTAAAAAATTTATGATTATAGTGAAAGTGTACACATAGTGGAATATACTTTTAAAAATCTGGTGTATCAAGTTATGAAATTGAGAAACCAATCTGTCAAAGATGCAGCTGGCAACCATGTGTTCAGAGTTTATGTGAGAAGTTAATGGCAAAAGTGACTGAAATTGCATGATGTGAATATCATCCATCAGAAGAATCTATATCCAGATATTACATCACCTGTTGTGATTGATACGTGATACTGAACACAAGTGCAACATACAGGACACTGGAATTGAATTTAGTCTTACTTAAAGCAGTTTATGTACCCAATCATACATAAGTCTTCAAAATAAATGAAAAAATATAAACCATGTATGTGTTTTGCTCTTTATCTATAAAGTCCCTTACAAGGTAATAGAAACATTTATTCTGCAGCATATCATCATGGATGAAATACCTTCTCCACTAACAGCTTATTGTAAATGATTGGTCGTGTGATATTACTAAGTAAAAGGTGAATAGAAATAGTAACTTCTTACCCGGTAATGTTGTTGTTGTTGTTGTGGTCTTCAGTCCTGAGACTGGTTTGATGCAGCTCTCCATGCTACTCTATCCTGTGCAAGCTTTTTCATCTCCCAGTACCTACTGCAACCTACATCCTTCTGAATCTGCTTAGTGTATTCATCTCTTGGACTCCCTCTACGATTTTTACCCTCCACGCTGCCCTCCAATACTAAATTGGTGATCCCTTGATGCCTCAACACATGTCCTACCAACCGATCCTTCTTCTAGTCAAGTTGCGCCACAAACTTTTCTCCCCAATCCTACATTAGTTATGTGATCCACCCATCTAATCTTCAGCATTCTTCTGTAGCACCACATTTCGAAAGCTTCTATTCTCTTCTTGTCCAAACTATTTATCGTCCACGTGTTCCAATATTTCTACGGAATCCAAACTGATCTTCCCCGAGGTCAGCTTCTACTAGTTTTTCCATTTGTCTGTAAAGAATCCGTGTTAGTATTTTGCATCCGTGACTTATTAAACTGATAGTTCGGTAATTTTCACATTTGCCGACACCTGCTTTCTTTGCGGTTGGAATTATTATATTCTTCTTGAAGTCTGAGGGTATTTCGCCTGTTTCACACATCTTGTTCACCAGATGGTAGAGTTTCGTCAGGACTGGCTCTCCCGAGGCTGTCAGTAGTTCTAATGGAATGGTGTCTACTCCCGGGGCCTTGTTACGACTCAGGTCTTTCAGTGCTCTGTCAAACTCTTCACGTCTCCCATTTCACCTTCATTTACATCCTCTTCCATTTCCATAATATTGTCCTCAAGTACATCGCCCTTGTATAGACCCTCGATATACTCCTTCCACCTTTCTACTTTCCCTTCTTTGCTTAAAACTAGGTTTCCATCTGAGCTTTCGATATTCGTACAAGTGGTTCTCTTTTCTCTGAAGGTCTCTTTAATTTTCCTGTAGGCTGTATCTATCTTACCCCTAGTGAGATAAGCCTCTACATCCTTACATTTGTCCTCTAGCCATGCCTGCTTAGCCATTTTGCACTTCCTGTCAATCTCATTTTTGAGACGTTTGTATTCCTTTTTGCCTGCTTCATTTACTGCATTTTTATATTTTCTCCTTTCATCAATTAAATTCAGTATTTCTTCTGTCACCCAAGGATTGCTACTAGCCCTCGTCTTTTTATCTATTTGATCCTCTGCTGCCTTCACTACGTCATACCTCAAAGCTACCCATTCTCCTTCTACTGTATTTATTTCCCCATTCCTGTCAATTGTTCCCTTATGCTCTCCCTGAAACTCTGTACAACCTCTGGTTTAGTCAGTTTATCCAGGTCCCATCTCCTTAAATTCCCACCTTTTTGCATTTTCTTCACTTTTAATCTACAGGTCATAACCAATAGATTGTGGTCCGAATCCACATCTGCCCCTGGAAATGTCTTAAAATTTAAAACCTGGTTCCTAAATCTCTGTCTTACCGTTATATAATCTATCTGAAACCTGTCAGTATCTCCAGGCTTCTTCCATGTATACAACCTTTTTTCATGATTCTTGGACCAAGTGTTAGCTATGATTAAGTTATTCTCTGTGCAAAATTCTACCAGACGGCTTCCTCTTTCATTTCTTACCCCCAATCCATATTCACCTACTACGTTTCCTTCTCTCCCTTTTCCTACTGCCGAATTCCAGTCACCCATGACTATTAAATTTTCATCTCCCTTCACAATCTGAATAATTTCTTTTATTTCATCATTCATTTCTTCAATTTCTTCGTCATCTGCAGAGCTAGTTGGCATATAAACTTGTACTACTGTAGTAGGCATGGGCTTCATATCTATCTTGGCCACAATAATGCATTCACTATGCTGTTTGTAGTAGCTTATCCGCATTCCTATTTTCCTATTCATTATTAAACCTACTCCTGCTATTTGATTTTGTGTTTATAACCCTGTAGTCACCTGACTAGAAGTCTTGTTCCTCCTTCCACTGAACTTCACTAATTCCCACTATATCTAACTTTAACCTATCCATTTCCCTTTTTAAATTTTCTAACCTACCTGCCAGATTAAGGGATCTGACATTCCACGCTCCGATCCGTAGAATGCCAGTTTTATTTAACCTGATAACGACATCCTCCTGAGTAGTCACCGCCCAGAGATCCGAATGGGGGACTATTTTACCTCCGGAATATTTTACCCAAGAGGGCACCATCATCATTTAACCATACAGTAAAGCTGCATGCCCTCGGGAAAAATTACGGCCGTAGTTTCCCCTTGCTTTCAGCTGTTTGCAGTCAGTCATCCAGACTGTTGCCCTTGCAACTACTGAAAAGGCTGCTGCCCCTCTTCAGGAACCACACAATTGTCTGGCCTCTCAACAGATACCCTCCGTTGTGGTTGCACCTATGGCACGGCTATCTGTATCACTGAGGCACGCATGCCTCCCCACCAACAGCAAGGTCCATGGTTCATGTGGGAGGAAGGAGGGGGGGGGGGGGGGAAGGGGGGGGGGCAGCACCCAGTAATATACACTAAGTATTTGTTGATCCTTCAGATTGTGGTCAGGTGACTGTTACTATGACATTAGTACTCCATCCAGAATGTCTCCATTTTGAGAGTGTTTTCTCAAAAACACTATTCCAACCCAAATATCGTCTACCAAAGGATATGCAGACAGGAACTGATTTTAAATAAGTTATACACAACTGCAACCAGTCACTTTTTCCGATAATAATGCTTTATTACATGAACCGGTTTTCGAACCTTTTCAGGTGCATCTTCAGATGGTTTCGGGAGGATTCAGGAAGTTACACCATTACTGGTAGTAGCATAATGCTGGGTGCTGGTTCTATGGCAGAAAGGTGGGTCACACTTAATATAATGTATCACCATGACTATAGCTTATCTGTCGATATGGATGTAAATTTAGTTTTTACTTACTGCGGCAGTATAGGCAGCTTTTTTCGTATCTGTCTGCCTCCATTTTGACATCCAGAACACTTTCACACAAACTATATTAGTTTACACTTTGGCAGTGACACTTTACCAGCATCCAGCATGCGCTTTACAACTGTTGCTTGTAACAAAGATCTTGACAGAAAGATATGGCATAAGCCTACTTTGTACAGAGATGTAATTTGTTGTTCTTTACATGTGTTAAAGTCAGTATAAGGGCAAGTATTTTAATCAGAATGGCGATAACATGAGAGCACAAGAAAAAATAAATAAATAAATTACTACAAGAACAAATTTCAGGTGATCTGATATCTTATTTCTACTTGTATATTACAGGCAGTTTTTTTCTTTCTTTTTTTTTTTTAATTTAGTAGCAATTATCATGTTTGCCATTAACATGAATCCCAAGGAATCAATAATACAGAGTTATTGTATCTGCAGTGAGGTGCAGCTGTCTGTATGACTAGGACCTTTATATTTAAATTAATAACAAATCTTCAGATGAACTGTTGGCTTATTTCTGTTATTACGTTAACATGATCTGGGGTATTATCAAGAGCAGATTCTGTTTATTTTAGCTAAAGGTATATGTATAAGAGTTACAATGATTGTAATGGATTAGACCTGTTTGTATGGCTGTACATTTAATATTTAAAAAATCATGAAAAAAAATTCTTTAACTGTTGACTTATTTTTATTCTAACATTAGAGTGATCTGGGATATTGGTAAAGGCAGCTTCTGTTTGTTCCAGCTGGAATTAATATGTATGAAGTACTGATTTATGTTAGCAATGGAGGGCTTTAACATTTAGAGATATGGCACATGTCTTATTCTGTGGTAGTATATTACATTGACACCAGTGTGGTTAGGATGTAAGGAGAGGGAGGGGGTGGGTCATTGGGAGGGGGAGGGGGGGTTGGGGAGCCGGTGTAGGGTTCGTTGGGTGGTTACTTGTTTTGAACTAGTAGATCTTCGAAGTTCTGAAGGAAAAATTTGTTTCTCAGTTCAGTTTGATCATTGAGTAGGTTGTCAGGTGCTGTATTTCTGTAGATAAATATTTCAGTTTCTTCAAGAAGGTCAAGTATTGTGCCTTTGTTGGCAAAATGTAGTATTTGGAGATTCTGTTCTATGTTGTTTGCAGAACGATTGTGTTGGGTAAGATGTGAGGCAAAGCTGGACTTGTTCAGGTTGTTAAGACGGAGTGCATCTATGTGTTCATTAAATCTTGTTGTGAAGCTTCTACCATTTTGTCCAATGTAGAAGCTTGAACATGTGTTGCAATTGAGCTTGTACACACCTGACTTTTGATATTGTTGTATATTGGTTTTGGTGCTGTGTATGATTTTATTTTGTATTTTGTTGTTGGTGAAGAAACTTATTTTTATGTTGTATGTCTTGAAGAGGTTGGCAATTTGGTGAGAAATCTTCCCTAGGAAAGGCAGGCAAACAAATGTGGTTTTCTTGTTTGTGGGTGGTTGTTTAGCAGTTGGTTGATTTAGTTTTGCTGTATGGATTAGTTTATCTATTATTGCTGGGTTGTACCCATTGGTGGAGGCAATTGATTTAATAATTTCTGTTTCTTTTTGTCTTTCACTTGTGTCCATTGGGATTTTAAGCATGTGATTAACCATTGTTCTAAAGAATGCTTTTTTATGTTGGTCTGGATGGCAAGAGGATTTGTGTATGGAACATTGGTGGTTGTTGGCTTTCTGAAAATTTGAAATTTATGCTCCTGATTTTTATTTGAGATTGTTAGATCAAGATAGTTAATGCCTTCTGGTGTTTCATGTTCTACTGTGAATTGGATTTTATTGTGTATTTTATTAAGTTCTTTGGCTAGATTATCTATTTCTTCTGTTGCTCCATTGAACAGAATGAGTGTGTCATCAACATAGCATTTGTAATAAAGCAGCTTATCTTTTAGTTGGGTTTGGGACCTGAAAAAGTTATTTTCAAGGTTATTGATATATATGTCTGCTAGCAAGCCAGCAAGACTACTACCCATTGCCAGCCCATCTTCCTGAATGTAAAACTTGTTGTTGAACAGGAAGTAGTTGTGTGACAATTTAAGTTCCAGGATCTCTATGAGTTCACAGATTTTAGCTCTACCCATTGTCCCATGTTTCAGTAAGTTATTCCTTACTAAACTAATTGTTTCCTTGACAGGTATGTTTGTATATAGATTTACTATGTCAAGAGATGCAAATTTAGCTGTGACTGGGATGGGGATATCTTTTATACTATTGATGAGCTCATAACTGTTTTTAATGGAGTAGTTATTTTCAAATACATATGCCTTATGGATAATATCATTAAGTTTTTTGGTGATTTTATAGAGTTCACAATGGGACTTATTGGACATTCTGGTTTGTGAATCTTAGGCTGTGATCTCAGTTTTGGTGCTGATGGGTTCATCACTATACAGTGTTTTGCTTCTAATGGTGTCAACAAGAAGTTGCAGTTTTTAAGTAACTTTTTAATTTTATCATGGAATTTGGGAGTAGGGTCATATGCTTTTTCCTTTATATTATTCTTTTTTTTTTTTTTTTTAAGAGACATGTAAGACATGTTATTCGGTCTTAACTGTGCCAAATTGCAGTGCCACACCTCTTCACTCAGCATTCTTCTATCACATCACTGCATTTCACTCAGTGGAATTCAAACATGTATATTATGTAATGGAAGCCGTCGAACATATATTCAGGAAATTACAATATTCTGTGGTGCCTCTCCTGCTCCCACTCAGCCAGTCTGACATCCTACCCTCCCCTCAAAAAAATTCCAAATAATACTGGGTGGGATTATTTGTGACTGGGAGAATAAGAAGTCTTCAGAAAATTTGCATTCTTTATTGCCTGTTAGCTAATAACTTTCTCTAAGTTTTTTGTCTCTAGATGCAACGGGGATTCCCTTGGCAGAGACATCACGTACACTACACACACATTCAAAAATCAAGTTATGATTTGTTAAAAACTCAACTTGGAATGTGTTCAAAAATGTTCAAAAACCAACTGGGATGCACACTAAAATCACATTAATAATCCATAAAACAATATGAAGCAAGGTGTTTTTCTTCAAGAATATGAATTTTGTACCCCGTGAAATTGCCACTTGAAGCACTGCGGTCTACCCCCCCCCCTCCCCCCCTGTCTCCCTCCCTCCCTCCCCCCCCCTCATAGATCTTGGCCTGTCTGCTATACTATGTACAAATGAGGAAAAAGTGTCAGTACATCACAGTATGGATGAATTTGCAAGAAGTTCCCATACAATATGTGAGAGAGCGTGGAAACAAAATTTTTGTTTGTGTCTTGACATAAAACTTACAGTGATTGAAGAATGTATTACAGATCTTAGTATGTGACAAATAACACGCAGAAGGTGTTCAACATAAAAACTAATCAGATGATTAGATGAAGAAAAAAACTGAAAAAAATCTGGCATAAGCAGTAGTGTGTGACAACTTGTTGGCAGACAAATCAGAAAATTATTGCAGTATGTAAAACCATTTATCAACAGTTACAGTTGCTGAGAACAGAGCAGCAGAGTAAGGATGTTACTGAAACCACTGAATAAGTTTCAGAAGCAGCTAATAACAAAACAATTGACTGTGAGTATGATGATACAATTGAGTATTTTATTAAACACCCAGAGCAAGTAATACATATTGGAGAGAGAGAATTTATGTCAGAAACTGGTTTATTAAACCGAATGTTCTTAAGAAATAGGATGTCAGTGGTTACTTACTGGAAGACATAAGGATGTATGCAGAAATACAATGTTTGACAAAAGTAGTGTTGCAAAAAACAATCATGTTAATAAATACAAAAGATTATTAAACCTGCTTTGCACATTGGTTATGATGGTTGTGGTGATACTGTTATTCACATTCAGCATATGAAAATGACCAATTTGCCAACTGTGACAGTTCACCCACTTTATTTCTTCAGTGATTGTCCTCAGTGTCGACATACTGCATTGCTACACTGGCTGAAATAATAGGGGGTGGAAGAGCAGTACTGTCTACTGTAAATGATGTAGCCAACAGGTTCACATCTGCATTTCACAAATGTTTACTTTCACTGTTCACCAACCCCCAAAAGTACACAGTTATATGATCAGTGTACTATTGTTTAATTTCAGAGAAGTCTAATTATTAGGTTGCAAACGATCATCCACATACTGCTTCAATAGTTTGCTGTTGTACATCTACAAGCAGTAAAAACTTAACCACACAGTTCTTGAAGAATAAGAAGGTATGTATTTAACAGACACTGCCTTTGTTTTAACACATGGCATCTTGGTGTAACACTTATTTCACAGTTAAGTGGATGCATTGTTGTTGATCTAACCAATAGAGGTTCCTCGTCTGAAACTCAGCCATGGACTGACTGTCTCGGGACCAAAAATCGGGCCCTTATATATCCTCACAAAAATAGGTACTGAAACAACACATTGTTCGAAGTTAAGTTTACAGAAATTACAATTAAAACTTAACTCATTAAATTAACTGAATACGTTGAAAAATTGATTCTTTTTAACAGTTCCTTCTACTACAAGGGTTAAGCCAAATTATTTGTTTAAATCATGAAATTAACAATTATCTTTATACAAACAATACTTTTGACAAAATTGTTAATTACTTTGTAATTAATTAAGGGCTGTCTTTGCTAACATGTTTTCGGATAGATCCAAAAAGATCCTTTAAGAATACTATTAGTCGTTTGTCCAAATGTTTATAATTAGTACAGAAGTTGTATTTGTTTATATGTCAACAACAGAATTTAAGTTAAAAAACAATTACTGATTTCACCCTATAAAAAAGTTTCCCAGCTTGCTTCATCACATCACCCCCTCATTGGACTGACCAAATAGATATTGCAAATAGCTAACTGGAAAAGTCAATGACCACGAGTGATCCCAGAAATTGGGTTTAACAATCTACACATACAAAAATATTACATACAAAATCTTATTAAAACTACAGAACATATGTTTTGCCAAATTTGTACTTATATGAAATGGCCATATGTAAATCCCCATACAAAATACTTACATGTAGTGTAATGTACAATCACACAAAATATCCACAAGTTATACTTTTATCAAAAATTATGCATCTTCACCATAAGTGATGTCCTTTTTGGGTAAACAAATATTACATTCTAAGATGCGTATCACTTGATACAAGTCCTTTCTTGCTTCAGAAAGTAAATCCTCATGGGTTGCAAAAAGTTAAATTACACTGTGCATTGAAGTTCACTGCTTAGACAGAAAATTTCACTTACTCAGTGTTTATTATTTTTCACAAGCACTTTCACACTTTTAATGACCATTAACATAATTTCTCACCAAGTAGTCCACACCTTCAACAGGTCCAAGTGACAGTTAGCAAGGAAATGCACTGCAGTCAGTTCCCTTGGATGTGGTTCTCCCCCACCACAGTACAGGAAAAATTAGACAAAGTATCCTACTCTAGTACACTTACCTTTTCTCCTAACTTAAGTCTAAAAAAATTTTTTCACACTAAAAATGATAGTCATACTTCATATTACATAGTTCTCATAACATTACAACAATTAGCGCTAAAATTGACTGTAGTACGAAGGGTGGTGACTACAAAAATTTTTTAAAGTCAAGTAGACATTGTCTGGCGCAGTTGTTAGACTGGTTACTGCTGCTACAGTGGCAGATTATCAAGATAAAAGTGATTTTGAATGTGGAGTTATAGTCAGCGCACAAGCGATGGGACACATCATCTCCAAGATTGTGATGAAGTGGGTATTTTCTCGTTCGACCATTTCACAAGCGTATCATGAATATCAGGAATCTCATAAAACTTCAAATCTCTGGCACTCTTGGGACCAAAAAAAGATCCTGCGAGAATGGACCAATGACGACTGAAGAGAATCATTTAGCGTGATAGAACTGCAATTCTTCCGCAGACTGCTGCAGATTTTAATGCTAGGCCACCAACAAGTGTCAGCATGTGAACCATTCAATGAAATATCATTGATACGGGCTTTTGGAGGCGAGAGCCCACTCATGTACCCTTGATGACTGCATGGCACATAGCTTTACACTTCGCCTGGTCCTGTCAACAACGTCATTGGACTGTTGATGACTGGAAACATGTTGCTTGGTCAGGTGAGTGTCATTTCAAGTTACATTGAGCAGCATCATTCCCAGAGTGGATCGGGGTCCTTTGGATTGGAGCCAAGTGGAGGGTCTCAACCAGAGGCTTCGTCGACTCTGTGATGGTCTTGGCTGCAGATTTCTAGACTTGCGCTATTGGGTGGGGAATTGTAGGACACCCCTAGATAGGTCAAGGGTGCCCTACATATAGGAAGCGGGTACTTGGGTAGCAGAGTACTTGTGGCGTGTACATGGGGGTTTTTCAGGCTAGGCGGTAGTGCGGGGTGTCCTGTTGAACACTCACCAGTCGACATGCAGGCAGGGAAATCAGGACGCGCTCAGTGTAAAGACACTTCAGCTATCAACATATTAGCAGTAAATTTTCAGAGTGTTCGGAATAAAGTTCCTGAATTTACTGCCCTCCAGGAAGCGTGTGGCACGCAAATTATTCTCAGGACTGAGACCTGTCTGAAACCTGAGATAGGAAATTCTGAAATATTTAGTGAGGGTTGGAACGTGTATTGGAAAGACAGATTAGACACCATAGGAGGTGGTGTCTTCGTTGCAGTTGACAAAAATATTGTGTCTACTGAGGTCGAAGTAGAGTGTGATTGTGAAGTTATCTGGACACTTTTAACAGGGTTAGGAGAAATAAAGTTAATTGTTGGGTGTTATTACCGGCCACCAGGTTCCACCGTGACAGTTCTAGAATCATTCAAAGGGAGTCTACACTCTGTATCGCAGAAGTACCCAGATCATGCTATACTAGTCAGAGGCGACTTCAAACTACCTAGTATAGACTGGGATGTCTATGGATTCATTACAGGTGGTACAGACAAGTCGTCGTGTGAATTGCTTTCGAACACATTATCCAAAAACTGTCTTGAGCAACTAAATCGACAGCCAATGCATAATGGAAGTATTTTAGATTTGGTAGCCACGAACAGACCAGACCTCATCGACAGTGTCAGTGCTGAGACAGGGATTACTAATTACGATGTTGTCATTACGACTATGGTTATGAAAGTTAAAAAGTTGGTCAAGAAGGCTAGGAGAGTATTCTTACTAGAAAGAGGAGATAAGCAGTTGTTAGCACCTCACTTAGTAAATGAATCAACTTCATTTACTTCTGGTATGATGGACGTGGAAGAATTAGGGGCAAATTTTAAATACATTGTAAATCATGCATTGGAGAAGCATGTGCAGAAAAAGTGGGTTACGGATGGAATATACCCACCGTGGTTTAACAGTGCAATTTGGAGAATGCTAAGGAAGCAAAGACAGTTGCACTCGTGGTACAAGAAAGATCAGGAGAATGGTCTTATGTAAAATCGGTAAGCGGGTCAAAGGCTTCCATCCAGGCACTCACTGATCGGTCTGGCCTGCCAATGGAAGACAGCAAAATGATAGCTGAAATTTTAAAATTTAGCATTTGAGAAATCTTCCATGCAGGAGGATCGTACAAACATACCACCGTTTGAGTCTCGTAGAGATTCCTGTATGGAGGATATAGTGATAGACATCCCTGGGGTTGAGAAGCAGCTGAATGGGTTGAAAATAAATAAATCGCCATGTCCTGATGGGATTCCAATTCAGTTTTACAGAAAGTACTCTACTGCATTGGCTCCTTACTTAGCTTGCATTTATTGCAAATCTCTTGCCCAAAGTAAAGTCCCAAGCGACTGGAAAAAAGTGTAGGTGACACGCATATATAACAAGGGTAGAACATTGGTTTTTGCAGGATTCTCGAACATATTATCAGTTGGAATATAATGAATTTCCTTGAGACAGAGAAGTTGCAACTCGCCCTTTTTTCACATGATATGTTGCGAACTATGGATGAAGGGTATCAGACGGATGCCATATTCCTTGACTTACGGAAAGCGTTTGACTCTGTGCCCCACTGCAGATTCCTAACTAAGGTACGAGCATATGGGATTGGTTCCCAAATATGTGAGTGGCTCGAAGACTTCTTAAGTAATAGAACCCAGTACGTTGTCCTCGATGGTGAGTGTTCATCGGAGATGAGGGTATCATCTGGAGTGCCCCAGGGAAGTGCGGTAGGTCTGCTGTTGTTTTCTATCAACATAAATGATCTTTTGGATAGGGTGGATAACAATGTGCGGCTGTTTGCTGATGATGCTGTGGTGTACGTGAAGGTGTCGTCGTTGAAAGACTGTAGGAGGATATAAGATGACTTGGACAGGATTTGTGATTGGTGTAAAGAATGGCAGCTAACTCTAAATATAGATAAATGTAAATTAATGCAGATGAATAGGAAAAAGAATCCTGTAATGTTTGAATACTCCATTAGTAGTGTAGCGCTTGACACAGTCACGTCGATTAAACATTTGGGCGTAACATTGCAGAGCAATATGAAATGGGATAGTCGTCTTTGGTTCATTGGTAGAATTTTGGGAAGATGTGGTTCATCTGTAAAGGAATCGCTTATAAAACACTAATACGACCTGTTCTTGAGTACTGCTCGAGCGATTGGGATCCCTATCAGGTCGGATTGAGGGAGGACGTAGAAGCAATTCAGAGGCGGGCTGCTAGATTTGTTACTGGTAGGTTTGATCATCATGTGAGTGTTACGGAAATGATTCAGGAACTCGGGTGGGAGTCCCTAGAGGAAAGGAGGCATTCTTTTCGTGAATCGCTACTGAGGAAATTTAGAGAACCAGCATTTGAGGCTGACTGCAGTACAATTTTACTGCCGCCAATTTATATTTTGCGGAAAGACCACAAAGATAAGATAAGAGAGATTAGAGCTCGTACAGAGGCACATAGGCAGTCATTTTTCCCTCATCCTGTTTGGGAGTGGAACAGGGAGAGAAGATGCTAGTTGTGGTACGAGGTACCCTCCGCCATGCACCGTATGGTTGATTGCGGAGTATGTATGTAGATGTAGATGTATGGGTGTAGAGACAACCTGATGAATTGACGGGCTCTGCATGTCAGCAGAGGACTGTTCAAGCTGGTGGGAGCTCTGTAATGGTGTGGGGCGTGTGCAATTGGAGTGATATGGTACCCCTGATATGTCTATATATGACTCTGATGAGTGACACCTGCATCCATTCAAGTCCACCGTCCATTCTGATGGACTTGGACAATTCCAGCAGGACAATGCAACATCCTACATGTCCAAAATTGCTAGAATGGTTCCAGGAACACTCTTCTGAGTTTAAACACTTCTGTTGGCCACCGTCTCCGTAGACATAAAAATTATTGATGATATCTGGGATGCCTCACAATGTGCTGTTCAGAAGAGATCTCCACCTCTTTGTACTCTTATGGATCTATGGACAGCCCTGCAGGATATATGGTGTTAGCTCCCATCAGCACTACTTCAGACATTAGTTGAGTCCATGCCACATTGTATTGTGGCATTTAAGTGTGCTCATGGAAGCCCTACATGATATTAGGCAGGTGTACCAGTTTCTTTGGCTCTACAGTGTACATAAATCTGCATGGAAAAAATTTCCATGTAGTTTTGTACCAATGGGCTATTTATGTTAGATAGATCTAATGTCTAATGAAGGGCTCAGGTGGAAAACATGCCAAATGACATTTTATAGGTTACCATATACAGTATTTAACTGAGTAAGTTGGTGAAGCTTTAGAAATAGTATTAGAGATAAACAGAGAAGTAGATTATTACCTCATGTTGTTCCTCAAACAACTGATCAGAATTTAAGAACAACTTTGGTTCTTTAAGGTCATTTGACTATGATTATAATTAATATGTCATAACATCAAAAGAAGAAATCTACAAAAACAATTAAATATTATTAGAGGAATATATCCAGATTTTGCATAAATGTTAAGACTTAACTATAATCCAAACTCAATGAACTTGTACCAGAAAATGAGAGATAATTTACCAGTTGTTTGCTATCATAATTATTTCAATATTTTAATTAATTAGGCTCAAGGAGAACTGATTAATGATGTATTCACTCTTCATCAAAACAGTTGATTTACAAAGAATAAACAGGGCTTGAAATATTTGTCAACCTCCAAATTTTAAATGTATTTTTGCACAAAATATCTACACAATGGACAAAATTAATGATCTGCTAACCATTTTGAACATATTCTTCATGAAACACATAGTTATAATTTTTTAACAAATTTAAGATTTTGATTAATTAAACATGAAAAATCTGCCGTGAAGAATCTATTATTTCATAAGTGATTATTATTTTCTATATGAATGACACTGGTAACTTTTGACATTTCCAAATGCTATTCCAATTCAGTTTATCTTCAAATTGTATTACAAAATCTTCAGACAATACTTGTGCACTTGATATATCAACCCAATCGATTTTGTATTGATATCCTCTCACCAAATCTTTAGGTAATGGTTGGAACATTGACATAGTAACCCAATCTAATTTGCCTTGAAATTCTCTTACAGAGCCTTCAGACAATTTTTGACTGTGTGGTATTACTGCCCACCTATTCCATCTTGACTGTCTTTTGTGCAGTTTACAGATAGTGGATATTTCACATAAATTCAGGAAATGCATTTTTCTTTTTTTATATAGTCAAGAACAATATCTCTGTATGATTAATTTGTTGTATACAAATAATATAATTGTTCAAAATTTAAATTTTCAAACAAAATATGAATCATTTGAATAATTTGCTTTTCGGTAGTTGTTAGTTCATTTGTATTGTTTTTATTCTTATTATTAAGATAAATAGGTTATTTTTTTCCTCAGTTTGGAATATACTTTAATTCCTGGTTCCGTTTGCCCTAGCATCTAATTCACTTGTTTTTAAGCTTTCCATTTATTAGATTTATTTTTATAAGGCAAAAAAAACTCAAAAATCTTTTCAAAAATAAGAAGCTGAGAGTAAATTAAAAATACTGACATAATTGTTTACTTCTGAACAAGTCATTTCTAGTCATCATCAACAATAAGCTTACATTTAATAATGAGCAAGTGTTTGATATAACTGGTATAGAGAATATCCCATGGTTTGAAGCTAAGAATGTTACAAAATATTTGAATATACTAACCCTTAGAAAGCAATTCATGACCAAGTGGGAAAAAACGACAAGAAAACTTTCAAAGAGTTAAAAATCAGTTTAGATATCCATAAAAGATGCATCCTCACATAGTCTTCATCAACAAAATTGACATTACTTCAATTGTACAGAAAAACAGGACAATCACAACAACAAATATGATAGAAAATCTTATAAGTAAATTTGATTTGAAACTAAATTTGGTGTCTCAAATAAAACAACAATAATTTGTTGGTATCATCATGAACTATTTCAATGACAAAAATTTGAAACACAGTTCTCTGTTGGAAAGTACAGGATTGATCTATACTTCACAGAATATAGTACTGCAGTTCAGCATGATGAAAACGATCATAATGATCGAAACTTAAGAGTATAAATTAAAAGACAAAAATTCATAGAACAGCAATTGAAGCGTAAATTTATTCACATTAATCCTGATGAGGGAAAGCTTAATATTTATGTTATTGTTAATAGAATACATACCCATACAGTAAAACAAGAGAAGGTGTATAACTAAGCACTTAATACAAAAACAACTACTGTATTTTTTGTACCATATTAATAACTAATGATATTTTAAGCTTTATTCACTGTGGAATTCCAGGGCCTGGAAAACCAGAGCCTGCTATGGAATTGCAGGGTCTATAGAGCCAGACCCCGCAAAACTAAAAAAAATGAACATTATGTACAAGTAATCTGATCTAAGCATATTCATAAACAATACAAATGTCTTCTTTATTAAATTGTATAAATAATTCACATTCTCATCAGTTAATTGATCTATGGATGTAGCAAACGTATCTTCATCATCAGGATAAAACAGTTTTAAAAAATAAAAATGTTAATTCTTTCATTCATAGTGAATAAAGTCGTGTATATATATATATACATATTCATGCACCAAGAGCTTCTGCAGCTGTATGTCCTTTGGCAATAAGGTTAGTGTCATCTGCTAACTGCAACATTTGACTATTACAGCTCCTATCATTGACATATATGAGGAATAGGAGAGGTCCTAAGACTGATCCTTGGGGCACTCCATGTTCCAGTTTTTGTTCAAGAGAAGTTGCTCCATGCACTGATACTACCTGCTTTCGGTTTTCGAAATAAGATTGGAATGTTGATAGAACAACATCTCCAACATCATAGCATCTTAACTTGGCTGTTAGTGTTGTGTGTGATATGCAATCAAAGGCTTTGCTGAGGTCACAGAGTGTCAGTGCCACACTGTCTCTCTCCTCAAAACTCTGTTGAATTGTTTTTAATAAGTCCAGTGTGGCTGTCACTTTTGATCTCCCTTTGCGGAATCCGTGCTGTGTGTTTTGAAATAAGTTGTTTTCCTCAATGTAATTCAGTACCCTTCTTATATATTGGTACTGTGCTCGCCAGTTTAAGGAAGTCTGGGAAGACACCAGAAGATAGACATGTGTTTATAGCTATGGCTAGTGGCTGAGCTAATTCTGTAATAATTTTCTTTAGCAGTGTGCAGGACATGCCATAGATGTCTACATTTTCTGAATGTTTGTAGGAGTTCACAATTTTTATCATGTCTTCAGGGTGTACTTCCTTCCAGTTTTGAATACTGCAACTGTCTGCGTTTCTTAAGTTTGCAGTCAGATCTAGGTCAGAGTGTGGAATTTCACTCACTGTCTTTTCCACTATTCTGATAAAATATTCATTGAAGTCATCAGGGCTACATGAATTTAAGCAGGATGTAGTCTTCTTTCTGTTCTCATTTACAAGATTCCAGGCAGCTTTACAAGGATTTTGGGCCTCTGTAATGTATGTATCATTATATTCCTTTTTTGCTTCCACTACTGCCTTCCTATAAGCTTTTTTGGCTTTTAGGTAGTTGTGGTGACGTAATTCCTTAGCTGGAATGTCAAAAGCTAATTTCATTCGGTCCTTACACATTGTTACAATACACTTCATTTTACTGAGCTCGGGTGTGTACCATTGTTTCACATTGATAACTTTCTGCCTGTCTTGTGATTTGTCCACAGGATTCTTCACTGGTCTTACCGGAAACATCAGTTGTTGCACGTTTTGTGTTGTTGTTTTCACCAGCTGCTTTTGAAACCATTTTACCCATTTACAATTTCCTTGAAGAGCAAATCTCTTCCACATTTCTTTTTTTAGTGTTCTGTTACATCTTTCTACTGCAGATGCTTTTAATTCAGTAAAGGTTGAGTAATGGTTAATATTGTGTTTCTTTGCCTGTTCTTGAAATATTTATTTTAAAATTCTGTACCATTATGTCTTTGTAAGTTTCTTACATTTCTTACTTTAAACATTTTTCAAATGCATCATCTACATTCTTGCTAGTTTTATCCTTCACTGGTGTAGCCTAAGCACATTTTGAAAACACATGAATAACACGTAATAAATTTTTATATCCTTTATTTATTTTGATATTTCTTTCAACTTGCCAGAATCTGTTTCTGCTAGATCAGCTTGCCATACTTGCCTTTATCATCATTTGATTCTAATGTCAGTTCACCAAATATGAGTAATTCACCTGAAACAGGTACAGTTTTAACAGATTGATTACGAAATATACAAATTTTATCCTTCATTTTAATTTCAAATGATGGATTATTGAGCTGTGTTTGTTACAAAATTTTCAGTTCAACAACGCTATATCTCTTTATTTCTATTTTAAAATCTATAGGTGATGGATCACTATCAATATTGGCTACAAAATGAATAGTTTTCTCGATTTTTACATCATTCTAAAATGTACATATCAATATTTTATCACCAGTGATAAAATTAAATTTTAATTTATGTCTGTCACACATTCTTTTTTGAAGATCACTTAGATGACTTAGGTATGGTGGCAAATCTTCCTTTGAGAAATAATCTGTAAAAGCTTTTTTAATCTCATTTCTTGTAAAGCAATTTGTTGAATTAAACAGTGCATTGTTGTTTCATTGTGTAAGAAAACTTGTGGATTGAGGTTTTGCAACATATTCTTTTTCTTAGTATTTTTTAGTAACTGCATCATAACTACTTATTGGATCTTTTAAATCTACTAAGCTCCTATCTTTAATATTAATATAACCTATAGTTTCTTTTAAAATGTTATGTAATTCTTTATGAAAATATGTGATTAAATTTTCGATTTTTGAATCAGTTCTTGCTTCTAATTCATTCCAGCTTATTTTCCATTATTTATACCATCTTTTGGCTACAACGTATTTCCAAAAATGTCCATTTATTAAATTAAAAGTATCATTAAACCAATAAATATCTGAAAACAGTTTTAAAATGGATAGACACAAATGACTTCTTATTATTTCATTAAAATGTTATATTCGTTGTCCATCATAGAACATATGATTTGAATCAAGACATCTAACCAGGTCTTCAGGAATAATTCCTCCAACTGACTTAAAAACAATTTTTTATCATTATTCTTACAATAGCATATCCCGTGAGTGCCAAAATGATCAGATGTATCTAAATTTAGTATACCACATTCATTATTACTTGGTCTGTTAGGTAATTCAGCAATCATATATACTCCATAAAAGTGCTCAATTTTTATTTGTTTAACAAGTTTTTCTACATCAAAATTTCTTAATACACTAAGATACTTATTAATTATTTTTTGAACTTTTTTAGTGCAGTTCCTTTCTTCTCCATTGCTAGATTTTTTTTTCTTTTTTTGTTCTTCTAACTCTTCATGATTCTTTTTGTTTGTTACAAACTGCTTTTTCAATACCAGCTATTCCACCTGCTAATGAACCAACTGCTCCAAGAGCAGTTAAATATGAAAATGCAGCCAATAGTACTGGAAGAAATGCCCTTATTGTGTTGCTAACCCTTTATCTTCTTCGTTTTTTGTTAGCTCTCGTTTTTTGTACATCAATGAAAAAATTATGGAAGCCGCGTTGTCGATCATTAATGAGATTAATTTTAATTGGTTTAGATTTAGTTTTTCCACTAGTTAACAATGCACAATCAATTATGAAGTTATTCATTTATACGGGGTGTTACAAAAAGGTACGGCCAAACTTTCAGGAAACATTCCTCACACACAAAGAAAGAAAATATGTTATGTGGACATGTGTCCGAAAACGCTTGCTTTCCATGTTAGAGCTCATTTTATTACTTCTCTTCAATTCACATGAATCATGGAATGGCAACACAAGGCAAGAGAACGTAACAGCGTGACTTCAAACGCTTTGTTACAGGAAATGTTCAAAATGAACTCCGTTAGCGAGGATACGTGCATCCACCCTCCGTCGTATGGAATCCCTGATGCGCTGATGCAGCCCTGGAGAATGGCGCATTGTATCACAGCCGTCCACAATACAAGCACGAAGAGTCTCTACATTTGGTACCGGGGTTGCGTAGAAAAGAGCTTTCAAATGCCCCCATAAATGAAAGTCAAGAGGGTTGAGGTCAGGAGGGCGTGGAGGCCATGGAATTGGTCCACCTCTACCGATCCATCGGTCACCGAATCTGTTGTTGACAAAAGTATGAATACTTAGACTGAAACGTGCAGGAGCTCCATCGTGCATGTACCAAATGTTGTGTCGTACTTGTAAAGGCACATGTTCTAGCAGCACAGGTAGAGTATCCCGTATGAAATCATGATAACGTGCTCCATTGAGCGTAGGTGGAAGAACATGGGGCCCAATCAAGACATCACCAACAATGCCTGCCCAAACGTTCACAGAAAATCTGTGTTGATGACGTGATTGCACAATTGCATGCGGATTCTCGTCAGCCCACACATTTTGATTGTGAAAATTTACAAGTTGATCACGTTGGAATGAAGCCTCTTCCGTAAAGAGAACATTTGCACTGAAATGAAGATTGACACATTGTTGTATGAACCATTGGCAGAAGTGTACCTGTGGAGGCCAATCAGCTGCTGATAGTGCCTGCACACGCTGTACATGGTACGGAAACAACTGGTTCTCTCGTAGCACTCTCCATACAGTGACGTGGTCAACGTTACCTTGTACAGCAGCAATTTCTCTGACGCTTTCGCGAGTCATAGGGTGGAATGTTCCGTGCTTCCTAAGACGCCGACCAATTGCTTCGAACGTCTTCCTGTCGGGAAACCTTTGTTCTGGAAATCTGTCTCGATACAAACGTACCGCGCCACGGCTATCGCCTCGTGCTAATCCATACATCAAATGGGCTTCTGCCAACTCCGCATTTGTAAACATTGCTCTGACTGCAAAACCACGTTCGTGATGAACACTAACTTGTTGATGCTACGTACTGATGTGCTTGATGCTAGTACTGTAGAGCAATGAGTCGCATGTCAACACAAGCACGGAAGTCAACATTACCTTCCTTCAATTGGGCCAACTGGCGGTGAATCGAGGAAGTACAGTACATACTGACGAAACGAAAATGAGCTCTAACATGGAAATTAAGCGTTTCCGGTCACATGTCCACATTACATCTTTTCTTTATTTGTGTGTGAGGAATGTTTCCTGAAAGTTTGGCCGTACCTTTTTGTAACACCCAGTATAGATAAAAAATGTATAAAATGAATATTGAAATTTTTATACACCCCACTTGTTTTCATCAAGTTAAATGCCTGTACCTTTTTTTTTCCATACATTATTCCTCTGACTACTACGGCTGATAATTTTTCGACTAAAGCATCAGATTTATGCATTCTTCCTGTTGCATCTAACTGAAGATCTTTATCTGCTTAACGTCTTTTTTTCTGAATCTTTATTATCTCTATAGGCAATGTGATGTTTTTTTAAAAATTCATCTAGTGCATTTATTCCTGGCTTAACTTTCATCTACCTTGGTTCATGGACCACATGGAGGAAGGTGCATTTCGAATGAAAGTTTGTTAATCAAAGTGTTTACTTCACATTTACCATATTTATCACTTTTCTAAAATTTGTGAGGAATGTTGTTGAGAAATCTAATCAAATAGAAAATCTCTTTTGGATTGCTGATTACAAAAACATTAAATTTATTTGTCAACATTTGTGTTATGCCAACTTTTCCATTATGATAATTTTTATTTTCAGTCAGTTTTTCTCCATGGATTGCTGCTAATCTGTTAATTATTTCCTTCATGTTATTCATTCAAATATATTCCCTTGGTTTTTCTGTACATTTCTTTATTAAACATTCACCAAATTTTCATCTGAAGAATCTGAATATGTTAATTTTGGGTAAGTGGTATCAATAATTTCATTTGCAGAATAATCTGATAAATCATCTGTATTTTGTTGTGATAGTCTTGGTCTTGGGAAACAGATATCAACGGTCTATTTGTATCAATTTACTGTAATTTTTACCTCTTCTCAATTTTATTTTATTTGGATTATTATCATAATTTAATGCTGCTGAATAAAATAATATATGCACATAATTTGATAAATAAACTGAATCAAATTTAATGACCATACCATTTATAGTATCTGTTTTTTAGTTAAAAGGTTCATAAGTCTATCTTTACCTTCATATTTCTTTCCATCGATTGTTAACTTACCTCCATCAAATTTCACTGCTAATTCACCAACACATTTATTTGTGAAGACAGTTTCAATCCAAAAACGGTGTCTTCACCAAGGTTGATATACTTTAAAGGTCTTTCACTTATATTTATTTTTCTAGCATCATATTTCTTTTTTTTTCCTAACAGAGCCCTGAGCTTGATAAATATTTTTTATATGTTTAACCACTTCATGCTTCTTCAATGCATCTTAAAATCCTGATTCACTTAGCATGCAATAACATTGTGGTCTTTGGTACCCTTTAATTGGGGGTAAATCTTTAAATTCTTGTAAATGATGGTGAGTATAAGGACCCATATATTTTTTTACTTCTTTGTTTCTTTCAATAACTTTCAAAACATTATCACCTAAACCTTTCATTCTTTGTTTAACATGTTCGATTGTATTAATAATAGAGTGGTCTTCTTTTTTACACTTGTCATATTCCATTTGTGGTTGCTTCTTTAATTTTTAAATTTTTCTCCTAAATCTCCCTTTTTATTTCTATTTTGCTTAGCTATTTTAACAACCTCTGTGTCGTACAATACAAACATTTGTTAAAGATAAAAAATTTTAAAGATTTATATTTTATAGTTGTGTTTAACATGTTTAACTTTTGTATTTACATTGACATTTACAGTAATGTTTATGAAGATGTAAAAAATCTTGTATTTGATATCTGTACCTACCTTCACTTTGCTTCCTTGTCATGTCTACTGTAAAAAGAACCAAACTGATCCTTTTTCCAACATATACTACAAATCTTCTTAAAATCATCAGATTTTAAATCACCAGCAACAAACTCATGATAAATGTAGTTTGAGTTTGTCTAAAACTATTTAAAAAATTTAAAGTATCTCTTACTAATTGTTTTCGTTTTTTTAATATATTTGACCTAATAAAAACAATCTGTTCCTATATGTCTACCTCTGGTAAAATATTCTCTTACCAATCCTCATTTTTGAGAGTGAAATCGGCGAATACTACAAACAAATTAGCTTGTCACTGATACAGGGCACAATTTCATCGTTATTTTGAATAAAAGAAGCAATTTTTTCGTTATTTTTATCTTTCGAATTTGCACTTTTCATAATCCTGAGTATGATTTTATTCCAATTTAACTGTCCTGGAGCCAAAATATAAGTGTCATTCATTAGTGTTATTTTTCCACATTCAATTTTTCTATGATTACACACTGAATAGAATTCATTGATAGCTTACCATGTTTATGTTTTTATTTCCTCTCTGGAACAACTGAGAGAAAATCTGGAATACATTTCACATAAATTTCCTCAGCATGTTATAGTCTTAGGTGGAGATTTCAATTTACCAGATATAGACTGGGACACTCAGATATTTAGGACAGGTGGTAGAGACAGAGCATCGAGTGACATTATACTGAGTGCACTATCCGAAAATTACCTCGAGCAATTAAACGGAGAACTGACTCGTGGGGATAACATCTTGGACCTACTGATAACAAACAGACCCGAACTTTTCGACTCTGTAAGCGCAGAACAGGGAATCAGTTATCATAAGGCCGTTGCAGCATCCCTGAATATGGAAGTAAATAGGAATATAAAAAAAGGGAGCAAGGTTTATATATTTAGCAAGAGTAACAGGACGCAGATTTCAGACTACCTAACAGATCAAAACGAAAATTTCTCTTCCGACACTGACAATGTTGAGTGTTTATGGAAAAAGTTCAAGGCAATCGTAAATTAATTAGTTCATGAGACCCAGAAAATATTAGATATAGGCTCACAGGTAGATGCCATTTGCCTTGACTTCCGGAAGGCGTTCGATACATTTCCGCACTGTCGCCTGATAAACAAAGTAAGAGCTGTGTGGCTAGATTGAAGAGTTTTTAGCAAACAGAACACAGCATGTTGTTCCCAATGGAGAGACGTTTACAGACGTTAAAGTAACCTCTGGCGTGCCACAGGGGAATGCTATGGGACCATTGCTTTTCACAATATATTTAAATGACCTAGTAGATAGTGTCGGAAGTTCCATGCGGCTTTTTGCGGATGATGCTGTAGTATACAGAGAAGTTGCAGCATTAGAAAATTGCAGCGAAATGCGGGAAGATCTGCAGCGGATAGGCACTTGGTCCAGGGGGTGGCAACTGATTCTTAACGTAGACAAATGTAATGTATTGCGAATACATAGAAAGAAGGATCCTTTATTGTATGATTATATGATAGTGGAACAAATACTGGCAGCAGTTACTTCTCTAAAATATCTGGAAGTATGTGTACAGAACGATTTGAAATGGAATGATCATATAAAATTAATTGTTGGTAAGGCGGGTGCCAGGTTGTGATTCATTGAGATTCCTTAGAAAATGTAGTCCATCAACAAAGGAGGTGGCTTACAAAACAGTCGTTCGACCTATAGCTGAGTATTGCTCATCAGTGTGGGATCCATACCAGGTCGGGTTGACAGAGGAGACAGAGAAGATCCAAAGAAGTGCGGCGCGTTTCGTCACAGGGTTATTTGGTAAGCGTGATAGCGTTACGGAGATGTTTAGCAAACTCAGATGGCAGAGTCTGCGAGAGAGGCGCTCTGCATCACGGTGTAGCTTGCTGTTCAGGTTTCGAGAGGGTGCGTTTCTGGATGAGGTATCGAATATATTGCTTCCCCCTACTTATACTTCCCAAGGAGATCACGAATGTAAAATTAGAGAGATTCGCGCGTGCACGGAGACTTTCCGGCAGTCGTTCTTTCCGTGAACCATACGCGACTGGAACAGGAATGGGAGGTAATAACAGTGGCACGTAAAGTGCTCTCCACGACACACCGTTGGGTGGCATACAGAGTATAAATGTAGATGTAGATGTAGAATTTCTCGTTCCCAGAATGTCATTTTATTATATAATTTTTATTAGTGTTAAATGAGTCATCTTTTTCAACTGAGTGGTAATTCATCTGTTCTCAAAACAAGATTGACTGTGCCTGTAGAAGACAGTTATACACCAAAGCACAAAAAAAACTGGTATATACAGAGACATGTAAACGGGCTGAACACGGCACTGCAGCCCACAACACCTACATAAGACAACAAGTGTCTGGCACAATTGTTACATCAGTTATTGTGGCTACAGTGGCAGGTTATCAAGATTTAAGTGAGTTTGAAAATGGTGTTATAGTTGGCACATGAGAAATGGGATACAGTATCTCCAAGGTAGCGATGAAGAAGGGATCTTCTCGTATGACCATTTCACGAGTGTACTGTGAACATCAGGAATCTGGTAAAACATCAAATCTCTGACACTGCTGTGACCAGGAAAAGATCCCGGAAGAATGGGACCAACGACAACTCAAGAGAATCATTTAACATGAGAGAAGTGCAACCATTCCGCCAGTTGCTGCAGGTTTCAATGCTGGGCCATCGAAAGTGTCAGCATATGAACCATTCAATGAAACATCATGGATATGGGCTTTCAGAGCTGAAGGCCCACTCTTGTACCCTAAATGACCGCATGACACAGAGCTTCATGCCTCACCTGGTCCCATTAACACCAACATTGGACTGTTAATGAGTGGAAACATATTTCCGGTTCAGATGAGTCTTGTTTCAAATTGTATCGAGTGGGTGGGTGAATACAGGTATCGAGACAACCTCACAGATCCACATACCCCGCATGTCAGCATGGGACTGTTCAAACTGGTGGAGGTTCTTTAATGGTGTGATGCATGTGCAGTTGGAGTGATATGGAACCCTTGATACATCAAGATACGAATCTGATAGGTGACTCGTACATAAGCATCCTGTCTGATCGCCTGCATCCATTTATGTTAACAGTGCAGTCCGACGGATTTCGGAAATGCCAGCAAGACAATGCAACAACCCACACGTCCAAAATATCTACAGAGTGGCTCCAGGAACACTCTTCTGAGTTTAAACACTTCTGCTGGCCAGCAAACTCCCCAGACATGAACACTATTGAGAATATCTGGGATGCCTTGCAACATGCTGTTCAAATGGCTCTGAGCACTATGGGACTTAACTGCTTAAGTCATCAGCACCCCTAGAACTTAGAACTACTTAAACCTAACTAACCGAAGGACATCACACACATCCATGCCAGAGGCAGGATTCGAACCTGCGACCGTAGCGGTCGAGCGGTTCTAGACTGTAGTGCCTAGAACCGCTCGGCCACCACGGTCGGCAACATGCTGTTTGGAAGAGATCTCCACCCCCTTGTGCTATTATGGAATCATGGACAGCACTGCCGGATTCATGGTGTCAGTTCTCTGTAGCAGTGCTTCAGGCATTAGTTGAGTCTATGCCACATCATGTTGCAGCACGTCTGCGTACTCGTGGGGGATCTACACAGTATTATGCAGGTGTATGAGTGTCTTTGGCTCTTCACTGTAGTAATATTGCAATATTGCGCTAGTTGGTTTTATATATACTCTAACTCCAAATATTACACAAAAAATAATTAATTGTATTCTGATGGAGGAACGATGTATATTCTTGTTAGTCAATACAGCTTGAAAAGTTTGAAACAATTTACTAATGCAAGAAAGTCTAATGTACGCATTAAAGTAGATGAAATTTTAAATAGAGTTATATTGAGAGCAATGTTAAATTATATGTGGATACAGAAATAATACTGGAAGTGTGCTTGGATTTAGGAGTCAGACTATTGAAGCTAGTAAAAAAACTGTTGCTAACAACGTTCCTAAAATTATTCCATTTGAGTTAATTGATAAAAATTTCAATTTTGTTGATGGAATTTTTGTGAAGCATACCAGTCATTTTCATTGAGAAGCTATCATTGCTTAATTCAAGCCTAATACTGAATTTGGTGCACCGCTAATTCATGAGCCACATTATCCTGTATATATACAAATTATTGATACTATACAGGATTTAGAAATAACTATTACTGATGAAAATGATTATTTTATTGTCTTCAACAGTCCTTGTGTGACAATTGTTTTAAAATGTGTTAATTAAAGTTTAGCCTTATTAAATGAATAAGATTGACAGCCACCAGTTTTACTCATCCCCTGTGAATGAGAAGACTAAATATAATCTAAATCTTCCATAGAGGATACAGAAATTGGGGAGGGTTGGATTCAACCTAATGATGCTCAACTGTATATGAGCTTTATATTACTGGAACTGATGGTTCAGTTTATGCAACATATGATAGAATATCCAATAAACATTTAATCGATAACTATGTGGTGTAGCTGAAGAAAGGAAACATTTTTTTGTGTAGAACAGAGCATCCTGTTATTTCTTCATCTGTCCTTATGAGACTGACTGCATCTCTAGCCAGCGAGTTAACCATGGAGGGTCATGCCCTTAATAATGGGAAGACAAAAAGTAAGAAAAACGAAGTACTTCATCCTTTAGAAATATTTGGTAGGTTTTTCAAAGATTATAAAGAAATTATATGGGAACGAGATTCAGCTGTTATTTTTACTTGGAGTTCTGGTACAAACATTGGTATTTTTCGATGGCCTGCCCATAATTAATCTGGAATTGAAGATGTGACTACACATCATAACGAAGGCAAAATTGTAAATAGTGTTCATGAGTTTGCCACCGGATCATGTTGTGCAAATTCCACAATATTTCCTCGGAGCAACTGTCCGACATCTTCAGGTAGTTCAGTCTTGCTGGTGGCTTGTCATTTGCATGTGACAGATGAAAGACGTGATTTTATTTCATTATGTTGTGCAATAATGTTTATTATGCTGAAATATTTTATTACCTTGAGTTAAAGTAAACATGATGTTTTAATAAATAAAAGATTACAACTAAATATAAGGCCAGTGTTTAATTGGTAACAACATAGAACTCTTATCTAGAGCTCATCAGTTCAGAAAATGATCCTGGAGTAGACAACTACATAGTTTCGACATTGATGAGAACAATGTGATGTAAGCTAAGTAATTCTGAAATACTCAGCTTTCTCATAAAGTCGGAGTTTGTTGCGCTAACCTTGCATAAGGAATGATGGCCCATGCTAATTCCAGTTGAGATTAGCAAGTGTCCTTTCAACCTTCAGTGCTCACCACAGAGATAAAATAACATCTTTGTCCCCTTCTCTTATGAATTTACATCTATGCATCTCATCATTTGTAGTCGTCTTATTTCACACAATACTTGTGATCAGCACATCATTTTAGCAATTAATCTGTCTGTCAGCAAAACGTTCATGGTAGAATTGCTGAATATTCCAGGTTTCATCAAAATACCAAAAGTTTAGTACGAAAACCAAGGAAAGATTAGTGCTAAAATGTCTGTCAATATCAGGGTTACTAAAGATGAAAAAACAGGAAGGGGAGGAGTAATTGTTTGTGGTGCAATTGAAGGAATCATAAAGGTAGGAAGCCTCCTGAAACTATCAGAATAGCAATCCAGAAGAACAATGCGAAATGAAAATCAAGATCACAGCAGTGATTTAGATCCTGTTCCTACTCAATATGAGTAATCACTGCACCATTCCCCTCTGTAAGGATTCTCATCTTCATAAAAACTAAGTGACATTGATTTAATCCAATACTTTCAAATAAGTTATCATAAAACTTATAGCGTAAAAAAACAGAAAGAAACATTTATTGAAAAATGATCATTTTACATATTTGGTAATATAAAAGTAGCCTCTTTAGAACCCAGTCTTAAATAAAAATAAATAACAACAAACATAGTGATTCATTACTCTAACAGATACAAAGATCTGACATCTGGTTGTTCAAGAAATGAACATACATAAAAACTTAGTTTAAAAATCACAAATATCACATAAATTTATTTCAATAAATTAATGATTAATTGTTCCATAGCTATGAACAGTGACAAGTACAAAGTGTTGCCTCTTAGTATCAACTTAATATTCATGACATATCTAGTACAAAGTACAGCTACAAAATAACCTATCTGCATTTATTTCCTGAGAATTGGCAAAAATGTCAAATGATATGACTGTCAGTTGTGATGTTTATCTATAATACTTTTCCATCATTATTTTAGTTTCACAGTGCAGTCGATTGTGCAGTCTTTGGAAGACAGGCATTTATATATAGAGTATATGCATTACAAATGTGGAACCCACATGCACATACTATTTTTGCAACTTATCTTGATCACTGAGATTCCCACTTATTAAGTTGTATAAGCTATAAGGCCTCAAAAAAAAAAGCTTCAGAACATTAGTGTTTTGTGTCCAGCCACTGCCAATCTTACATGTCTAATAGTAGCAGTACTGCGTTTGTAGCATCGTAGGTGGATGAAATGTATGTTGTGCTATGCTGTCAGTTTGTTTGTTTCAAAATGAGAGATGAAGCAATTTCAGGTCCACGTGGGCACCACTTACAACTCTTTTGAGAAGAGGGTTATAGTAATTAGTGAAACATAGGTTAACTTCTGTTTTTGTAGGTGCTTGGCACAAAGTACAAATTGACAGTTTATGTGCTGGGTGCAGATTACATTCTCTGGTTACCTTAGCTCCTTTGAAAGAAATCAATAAAAATGCAACAAACACCTAAATAATCAGTTCTATGGGCTCTTCTGACGCAAATCAAGGCAATGTTTAAAATTTAGAGCAACACCTTTTGTTACATATATTGCTTAGATGATGGATCCTTATACTCTTTCATGCTGAAAAAGTTTGCACTAACAAGAAAAAGTTATGATTAGATATCTGTACAATTTTCTTTTAAATACTGCATTAAATGTCATATATAGTATGCATGTTCCTGTAAACTGAGTCTGATTGATGGGATGAAAAAAATTCAAAAATATTTCGCTATGACTCAAAGTGTCAAATTTAGTAAGGGAAATGTAGTATAGAGGTGTGCAGAACAATTACATGAAAATCGTGGGAAGAAAGGTAACTCGCTTTTGTTATCAATTTATGGAACACTGAGTTGGAGATTTGTGTGAAAACCCTAGAAATGTACCTCTTCTTCTATTTGCTTACAATCACATGATGTAAAAATGCAGCCCAGCAAACAAACGCCATAGTACTCCAACAACAAAAATTACAAAGGTGATACAGAAACTGGAAGATGCACTTGCAGAGCTAAAGGCCTTTCAAAGGCACTTGCTAGAATCCTAAGAGGAGAAGGCATGGCTGTTACCAGGGCTTATCACAAAAGAAGTCCACTACAGAGATATTATCTGTAATTAGATTAGATTAGATTTACTTTCATTCCAATTGATCCGTAGTGAGGAGGTCCTCCTGGATGTGGAACATGTCAGAAATGTGGAATGAATCCATAAATACATTTTTAAATGATGTGCATGGTTACACCCATCCTCACTTTGCAGTAAACAAAATGGTTATGATCTAAAAAACTCTTCTGAAATGCTGATGAGTAGCTGTTTCATCACTTCAGAGAAGTTCTGCGGGAATGAAAGTTAGTGTAAAGGGCTGCACTTGTGGCTCACTACTAAGTTAAAAACTTATTTCTGTAGGTGCAGTCTAGTATGTCAGCATGATTAAAGGCCTTGGCCTTTATTACATGAAAACAATCTGGCATTTTTCGTTTCTTAAAACTGAATTAAATATGCCTCACAACTACAGTACAAAAATTGTATTCTTTTCCCAAATTATTACGATTTCTGTACCAACATATGCTGCTTATTACCTAAGAAGATGAAAATGTGGACATTTTTAATTGACATAGAGCTGTTAGGTAAATCACAAGATTTCCTTTGGTGACAAATTTTCATATGAAAGTAATATAATAAATTTCTTGTGATAGTGAATCACTGTTTCCATGGGCCAAGATCTAGCTTTGGAATTGCTGGACTATCACATGGTTTCAGTGGGTTCCTGCAAAAATACAAACATCATGATAATACAAAGTTACACACTAAAACTGGGTGAGTAACATGAAAAACAACATAAAATACTGCAAATATAAAGAATACTGCTAACTTTACAGATAATTAAGTTACAGAAGACAGATAAAAGCAAAAGAACTGTTCAATCCTTTCAAAATATTTACCAATAACTCAAAAAACTTCAAATTTCTCTAAAAAGAGGGCCAGGGGGTACAAAACAACAGGAAGGGAGCCCCAAGAATTAAAACAGTCACATTATTGGAATACGAAGTGATACACCACTACAACAAAGAGAGGGCTATTAAACAGATAGAATTCTACATTATTCAGAGAAATACAACTTACTTATCAGAAACAAGGCGGAAAGCATCAGGTTGAACCATAGTGATATTGTCACCATTGTCACATAACATCCGAGAAAGTGATGCTTTTCGTATCTGCTTCAATTGGGCTGCAACATACAGACAATTACGTAAGCTCATGTTGCTCAGAAACAAATTTACAAAAGAATACATTGTGAGATAATCCACAGCTCAACCTGCTAGAGCATAGACAAGAGAAGGTTTTGTAGGCACTATTGTATAGGCATATCTTACTACAATCTTTCTAATGTATTTCAGTCTGTAATCCACTTTTCCCACATGCATACTTGATCACTTTTCATCCTTTGCCAGTTTATCCTATCCATAAACATTTCATTGGTTTGAGACTACTACAATTTAATTCATGCCTTTTTTCTTCAATATATACATATTACTCGAGTTTACTTGTGCTCAATAAAATATTATATTTCCTTATTTTCAAATGTTTGTGAGTGATTTCGGATTTTAGTCTCAGTTTATCACAATATTTCTTTCCTAACTGCAGCAATATTACATATAAAACAGTCAGGATAAGGAGATGCAGCAATGAATGCTAGCCTCTTAATGGAAACATTAGTAACTGTAATTTACTCAGGCACTTACATGGATGTTTTGAGTGCTTCCAACGTGTGCTGATAGGGCTACCAAATTTTCACCAAAATAATTGAATACCAGATATTCAGTGACAAACTGAACAGCTTGTAATGGGGGAAACTGCAGGATATGCTTAGCACATTTCCTTCATACACGATTAAATCATCCTGCACTTGTGAATTCAGTGTTAGAGAGCCCTATTTTATTGAACCTATTTCAGAGTGGTTAAGGAAGTACACTAGGTGTTTCTTTCACGATTCTTTTACGGTTTTGGGTGGGAGAGAGCGAGGCTTTAAGTTTTTGTGGTGGCCCTAACTCATTCCTGGACCGATTCCTTAAATAGACCATGTTTGCTTCGTTTCCTGATCCAGCATGTACTCCAACATCACTGACGTAAGTGTCAATGAGGTGCTGAACTCCAGTTTCTTCCTCACTGTTGATACACATTTTTCACATACATGAGCTTTAAAGCAGTATCTCCTGATGTCAACACCTCGTATCAGACCTTGTAAACGCAACACACAACACTGAGTTATCTTCTGTATAAGGCAATTGTCACTCTGGAATAAGAGCTGGGAGGGAGACATGAGTCTCCCTTCCAGCTTATCACTGATCCATGAGAATTGTCCAGGCTATGCACACTGTTTTCAAATTCATTACTTTAATACCCTAAGTTTGAAAATCACATGAGCTCCAGTCTATCTACCTGTACATATTGTTGTTAGTCATAGTTACAATATTATTTTTTATTTGGTAATGGAAAGTCCTTAGTGAAATATAAATTTTAGAAGTAGTGTAAGCAAAAATTAGATAAGTGTTGAGGTGTGGATTCATTGACAGGGACATAAACACCACTGAATACCTTTTCAGTTTTCGGATGAATCCTAATTCAGAGCTATAAGGTACACATAAATACATATGCACAGCTACATTGTCCAGCTACCTACATTGTGCATTCACAGCAGCTCACGTTTGAAACAGTTCAGTTTCTTTTCCTGCAGGTGTGTGAAACATCTAGTGTAATACATTCGTGAGACAGAGCTTGAAATTGGAGTCCCCTGCCCACCTGAACTATTGATTGGGGTAACAGATTGATCTGATATGAAACTTCCTGGCAGATTAAAACTGTGTGCCAGACTGACACTCGAAGTTGGCACCTTAGCCTTTTACAGGCAAGTGCCCCACCGACCGAGTTATCCAATCACGACTCACGAGCTGTTCCCGCAGCTTCAATTCCACCAGTACCTCGTGTCCTACCTTCCAAACTTAAAAGAAGCTCTCCTGCGAACCATGCAGAACTAACACTCTGGGAAGAAAGGATATTGCAGAGCTCAGGGCCCGAGATCGAGTGAAAATTCCATTCAAGAAACATGCCCCGGGCTGTGGCTACGCCATGTCTCCGCAATATCCTTTGTCCCAGGACTGTTATTTCTGCTACGTTAGCAGAACTCCTGTGAAGTTTGGAAGGTAGGATATTCTTTGTTCCAGGATTGCCATTTCTGTTACGTTTGCAGAAGAGGTCCTGTGAAGTTTGGAAGGTGGGAGATGAGGTACTGCTGGAGTTGAAGGTGTAGTGACGGGTCGTGAGTTGTGCTTGTGTATCTGACTCCTTACAGCACTTGCCTGCCACAGGCAAAGCTCTCGAGTTCGAGTCTCGGTCCGACACACAGTTTTAATATGCAAGGTTGTTTCAGATTGATCTGTAGTAAAGGGCGAGGTCTACGTTTTGTTGGACGGCGATAATTTGGTGAAGTTGGTGAAACAAATGAAAGTGAATGCAAAATAAAGGTTGCAGTTTGGGACTAAGTGGAAGCATAGCATAACGTTTACGTTAGGGTCATCTTTAAATTCACTTTGTTCTATTTTATGCACTTTACGTCATGAAAACTAAAACTTCAAAGGAAATTCAACTGGATACGTCTCCGACGGGTATTTTGATGGATATTATACAGGGTGTTACAAAAAGGTACGGCCAAACTTTCAGGAAACATGCCTCACACACAAAGAAAGAAAATATGTTATGTGGACATGTGTCCGGAAACGCTTACTTTACATGTTAGAACTCATTTTATTACTTCTCTTCAAATCACATTAATCATGGAATGGAAACACACAGCAACAGAACGTACCAGCGTGACTTCAAACACTTTGTTACAGGAAATGTTCAAAATGTCCTCCGTTAGCGAGGATACGTGCATCCACCCTCCGTCGCATGGAATCCCTGATGCGCTGATGCAGCCCTGGAGAATGGCGTATTGTATCACAGTCGTCCACAATACGAGCACGAACAGTCTCTACATTTGGTACCGGGCTTGCGTAGACAAGAGCTTTCAAATGCCCCCATAAATGAAAGTCAAGAGGGTTGAGGTCAGGAGTGCGTGGAGGCCATGGAATTGGTCCGCCTCTACCAATCCATCGGTCACCGAATCTGTTGTTGAGAAGCGTACGAACACTTCGACTGAAATGTGCACGAGCTCCATCGTGCATGAACCACATGTTGTGTCGTACTTGTAAAGGCACATGTTCTAGCAGCACAGGTAGAGTATCCCGTATGAAATCATGATAACGTGCTCCATTGAGCGTAGGTGGAAGAACATGGGGCCCAATCAAGACATCACCAACAATGCCTGCCCAAACGTTCACAGAAAATCTGCGTTGATGACGTGATTGCACAATTGCGTGCGGATTCTCGTCAGCCCACACATGTTGATTGTGAAAATTTACCATTTGATCACACTGTAATGAAGCCTCATCCGTAAAGAGAACATTTGCACTGAAATGAGGATTGACACATTGTTGGGTGAACCATTCGCAGAAGTGTACCCGTGGAGGCCAATCAGCTGCTGATAGTGCCTGCACACGCTGTACATGGTACGGAAACAACTGGTTCTCCCGCAGCACTCTCCATACAGTGACGTGGTCAACGTTACCTTGTACAGCAGCAACTTTTCTGACGCTGACATTAGGGTTATCGTCAATTGCACGAAGAATTGCCTCGTCCATTGCAGCACCGAAGTCAACATTACCTTCCTTCAATTGGGCCAACTGGCGGTGAATCGAGGAAGTACAGTACATACTTACGAAACTAAAATGAGCTCTAACATGGAAATTAAGCGTTTCCGGACACATTTCCACATAACATCTTTTCTTTATTTGTGTGTGAGGAATGTTTCCTGAAAGTTTGGCCGTACCTTTTTGTAACACCCTGCATACATACGACCTACATAGACAACAAAAAAGACAAGGGGGGGGGGGCGGCAATAGGTTACTTTTATCCATTCATGATCGTGGAGACAGCAGAAAAGTTCTTTTTCTTCTAGAGATACTTCACTTTTAAACTAACTATGAAAGCCATTACGTATGAGAATATTTAAGTGTGTGACTATGCAGAAAATATTCATGGTAGAAGTATTTGTATTTTAAATATGTCAGTTTACAAATTTCGAACTAACCTAAATTTCGTAAAGGAGTATGAAAACTAAGAGTCTCTAAAACGTCAGGAATTCTAGGAATTAGAAGCTATGCTTAACACAGGATACTTCTCCGTTTGCTGCGGGAGGGACTGCACTTATGGATAGGCTTGTGGCCTGCCAGTTAACATTCCAGCCAGCTAAAAGCGCCCATTTACAATCTTACTTTACCTCCTCTTGACAACATATCCGTTTTCTTGAATCTACTAGCAAGAACTGGCAAATCACAGGAAGGTAATTAAAGGAAGACAGGGGGGGAAGCATCGTATACTAAGAAAAACGAAAGACAGACTGATATCCTGAACACAGGTGAACTTCAATTTTATATACTGTCAATTATGGTGTTGTCAAAATTGTGAGAGTTTGTTGCTACTATTAATATAGTGAATTAAATCCGTGGGACATGTACTTGTCAAATATAGTGTTGATGCTTCTCAAATGCTGTATCTCTGAAGTGTAAATTATAGTTGGCCGGTGTGGCCGTGCGGTTCTAGGCGCTACAGTCTGGAACCGAGCGACCGCTACGGCCGCAGGATCGAATCCTGCCTCGGGCATTGATGTTTGTGATGTCCTCAGGTTAGTTAGGTTTAATTAGTTCTAAGTTCGTGGCGACTGATGACCTCAGAAGTTAAGTCGATCAGAGCCATTTGTAAATTATAGGACGCTTGTTAAAACACTGTACTAATCGCTAAAGTGAAACTATTATTATTATTATTATTTTTTACAATCGTATTGACCAACTAGGATCACGTTAACAACTTCAGTTCCTCTTCTTCTTTTGTTGTTGTTTCCTATTTTTCCAGTATTCCCTCATTTGCTCCCCATGAAGTCTCTTCCTTTCTTCTGTCCATGTTGTTCCCGATTTTTTATTTCTTCTGCTTTGAAAGCCTTCCAAATTTAGTATTTTGTTTTTAAAACGGTTTCTTTCTGCTATTTCCGATTCTTTGGCTTTGTTTCTTTCAAGACATTTTCTTACTTCTGTAATCCACGCTATAGTCGATTTCTTCTTCCAGAAATATAGGAGCATTTGTTTTGTTAGTCTATTTCCATCTATTCGGTAGAGATGTCCAAAAAAGGTTAATTTCGTTTGGCCATTAGTTCAGATATTTTCTCTATATTTTTGTCGATCTCATCATTACTTCTTATTTTCCAACCATCTGCTGTTTTCATTGCACCCATTATTTTTTTAATAATCCTTCTTTCCAGTACCTCTAGTTTATCCATCTTATAGTTCATCGTTAGGCATTCAGATCCATATAAACACTCTGGTCTTACCACTGTGGTGTAGTGTTTTAGTTTTGTTTTTATAAATATACATTTACAACAAGAAATTATTATTATTATTATTATTAATATTGTATTAAAATACTGTATATATTCTATTATATTTAAACAAGTTATTATTATATATTTCTTTTCGCCATCTGTGGAGCATGTGCAACGATTACTTAGCACTGGCCATCTTGTTCTTCTCATCTTCAGAAAAATTCCACAACTTTTCACTTCGGGCCCGTCTTCTTTCTTGCGTCTCAAATTCATTCTTGTTGGGTATAAAGTTATGTTATTCATTTTCTACATGTAGACTATGTAGTTACAAGTGGGTCAATACTGATTTCTGTGAGATCACTTTGGGCATCTACCAGCCGCTATGTTTTGGATTGCTTATTATTAATAAATAAAAACTTTTTAGTATTTTACTGTTTATATTTATTAAACCATAAGCATCTGTAGTGTGTTAAATGTAAGGGTAGCGGCGAGAATATTTGGAGGGACGAGAGGGGAGGGGGAGTAGACAGTGACAACGTGTGACCCTCCTTTTCTGGAACGAAACGTCGATCAGTGCCTGCTCAGCCAGCTGCTGTTCAGCCTGAGGTCAGGCAGCTGGTCAGGTGTGAGTAAAGCAGCTCGTGGTTTGGCGTTACCTGGGCTGAAGGAGTGCGGCAGCTGTCCCATCTCGTAGTAGAAGCGGTCTCCGCGCTTCCAGCGGTGGAACTGCTCGGCCACCAGGCAGCGGAACGTGGGCCCCAGCAGGCTGCCGGTCACTGGAGGCTCCAGCAGGCCGCCCACGAACACATCCACGTCCTGAGGGCTGTCGTACAGCTGCGACAGCCGCCGCGCCGACTGTGGAAAACCACGCAAAAAAGTGTAACACGCTCTTACATCTTACATTGCACTATTCATATATTCACTGTCTCTCAAAGGATCTGGGATATCTTAAGGTCGGTTCACACTGTACGCAGCCATCAAAACACTTAACAATGCATTTAGAATTGTGGCATTCACATAAGCTGTTAAGGGCAGGTGATAGGAACGAGACGGTACAGAATGGGGTGCCAATATCACGGTTTCGAGCCATAAACACTTTTGCACAATGAAGTATAGTTCAGGCGTGTCTGCAAGTATTCATTACAGGCTTACGTCAGGTAAACTGATTGAAGATAACACCACGCTGAGGACACACTGACCTGCTCATCCAGTACCCCCGAGGAACTGAATCGGGTGTGACGAACTACAAGTATTAGATAACAGTTAGGAAGGACACATAGCGAATCATCCGTTTTCCACCTAAGCACATCAGTTTGTATTAACACTTAAACATTACGTATTCACATTATTCCAAATCAAAAAAGAACCCAGTACATTGTACGTACAAACAGCACTGATACATTACAACAGCGGTCACATATGGCGACCATCAACATTGTTACAGACATTGTACCTACGAAGCATGTTCTGTACGCATTCTCCGTCATAGCCGATGTCTCTTCCATTTCTTGTACAGCAACCATAATTCGTGCCAGCAGATCTTCCTATGACGCTGCGGGAGCCTCGCAAATTACACTTTGCATACGAGCCCAATTATGAGACTTTTCTCTTTCCCTCCAGCAGGAGTGGGCGTGTTACACACCTGAATTGAAACCTTCGTATAATGGAAACGGTTAGTATGCGGACATGGAGTCCCATTCAAAGCATTGTGTACTCATACACCTCTACAAGCCCTAGAAGTTTGTACCGGGAATTTCCGAACACCTTATACACAACAAATAGTTGAGCATCGTAAGTGCTACTCTGAAATGAAAAGACTGCAACAGGAAAGGACATTGTGGTGAGATGCAGCAAACCAGTCAGAAGACAGGTAACTGAAAAGGAACTTATCTTTCCAGACAGATGGGAAGATAGAAAGTGCACAACAAAAAGGCAAGACTATCGTCATGGTACGGCTTTCAGTAGTGGGAAGGAGCGCCTGGGCCCCAGCAAGAATCCGCCCCGCGGACTTGTGTCGAGGTCCGGTGAGCTGGCCATTCTGATATTGGTTTTTAAGCGGTTTTCCATCTGCCTCGGCGAATGGCGGCTTGTTTCCCTTATTCCGCCTCAGCTACATTATGTCGGTGATTGCTGCGCATTCAAGTTCTCCACTTACGCGTTCACCACCATTACTCTACCACGCAAACATAGGGGTTACACTCGTCTGGTGTGAGGCGTACCCTCGGGGGGTCCACCGGGGGCAGAACCGCACAACAACCCTGAAAGAGTGGTTCGGTGTGGGGCGGCGAAGGGGTCAAGTAGACTGCGGTACTCGTCGTGGCGTTGTGGACTGCTGCGGCTGCGGCGGGGACGCAGCCTCTCCGTCGTTTCTAGCCCCCCGGTTAACATACAATACAATACAATCGTCATGGTCCTAATGTTGCATGAAAATGTGTGTGTGTAATTTAGGGTATGTGTACTGTGTGTGGTGCATAAAGCGTTTGTGTAAAATAGCGATCACTGAAGCAATGTGAACTCTGTGTGTTAACTATAAGTTGGCTAATGCCTCAGAGGATTGCAGGAAGCGGTGGAAGAAAGCCTGCCCCACACAGACTGCTACACCGTAAGAATCTGTGCGGTGAGGGGGTGGGGAGGAAGGGGGGACAAGACACACTTGCCTCCTTGTCGCCTGCAGTACTGGCACCTTAACCCTATGCTTCATGCGTTCTCAAAAGCAGAAGCCACACAAGGTGGTAAGAAACGCTTAAATGGTGTCATGATCAAAATTGAAATCGTCTCATGTTTTGAGATCCGCACATGTGATAATGATGGATGTGTGTGTGTGTGTGTGTGTGTGTGTGTGTGTGTGTGTGTGTGTGTGAGCAGTTTCATATCTCCTCCTAACCGACTTCAAGACTTGGTACACATGTCTCTTACTGTTACGCAACAATCGCTGTGGGGGTTGGTTGGTTTGGGGGAAGGGACCAGACAGCGAGGTCATCGGTTTCATTGGATGAGGGAGGGATGGGGAAGGAAGTCGGCCGTGCCCTTTCAAAGAAACCATCCCGGGATTTGTCTGAAGCGATTGAGGGAAATCACGGAAATCTTAAATCAGGATGGCCGGACGCGGGTTTGGACCGTCGTCCTCCCGAATGCGAGTCCAGTGTGCTAACCACTGCGCCACCTCGCTCCGTCGCTGTGGGCGTAAGAACCACTTACCTATCACAGTTTAGGAGATACGACATCATAAACAATGAAATGTGTGAAAAGCTGTCGCTCCATGCGTGACGGTTAAATGTATTACTTCTGTACTAATAATTTTTATTCGTATTAAATTTCAAGACGGTATCCGCATATGCTGCTAAATGCACCTACAAAATTACGAGGGCGAGTCAAATGAAAACCTTAAATTTGTAATAACAAATCGAAATTTCGCGCCGTTATCCTGTAAGTTGGTATGCGTGCTACAAACAGTGTGCAAAATGGCCTGTGGGTGGCAGCATAGTGCAGATGCATACATACCGTCGCAGAAACAGTATAAAGATGGCCGCCCCACTTGCGACTTCCATCAGGGAAGAACAGCGTTCTGTTATTCGGATTTTGCGTAGTGAAGGTGTGAAACCTATTGAAATTCATCGACGAATGAAGGTTCAGTACGGTGATGCATGTTTGTCACAGCAGCAAGTCTACGAATGGTGTAGGAAGTTCGCAAATGGTGTGACTTCAGTGGAAGATGCTTCTCATCCAGATCAGGCACAACGAGTTGTGACTTCGCAGAACATTGCAGCAGTTGAAGCCATAGTGAAGGAAAACCGCCGAGTGACACAGAATGACATTGCAGCATGTTTACAGATTAGTCATGGGTCAGCACACCACATTGTGCATGATGTGCTCCAGTTTCACAAAGCGTCTGCAAGATGGGTGCCACGGCAGTTGATTCCTGAAATGAGAGAACGACGTGTTGATGCTTGTGAAGAACTTCCTTGGCGCTTTGAAAGGGAAGATGATGGCTTCCTTGCAAGAATCGTTACTGGGGACGAAACCTGGGTTCACTTCCACCAACCGGAAACGAAGAGAACGAGCAAGGAATGGCGCCATCCCTCATCACCAAAACCAAAGAAGTTTCGAACAGAACCATCAGCAGGGAAGGTTATGCTGACTCTCTTTTGGGACGGAGAAGGTGTCATTTTGGAGAATTACATGCCTAGAGGGACCACTGTCACCAGTACATCATACACAAGATCTCCTAAAAAATCATCTTCGGCTTGCAGTCAAATGAAAGCGACGTGGATTGTTGTCAGCAGGTGTCCTTTTGCAACATGACAATGCAAGGCCCCACACTGCCCGTCCAACAGTGGTAACAATCACAGACCTACATTTCGAGTGTCTTCCTCATCCACCATACTCACTAGAACTTGCCCCAAGTGATTTCCATATGTTTGGACCACTCAAAGACGCAATCGGAGGAGAGAAGTTCCGTTCTGATGAAGAGGTACGCCACGCGGTGCATGAGTGGCTGTGCGGACTACCAAAAGAATTTTTTTCCAAAGGAATTTATGCACTTTGTAAGCGCTGGAGGACTTGCATTGAGCGTGGGGGATTATGTACCACTTCTGCACAATAAATAACATTTTAAAATATTTAAGGTTTTCATTTGAGTCGCCCTCGTATGTCATGACGCCACACATAGTTCAGGAGATATGACATTCTAAACACTGAGATGCGTGAAAAACTGCCGTATTGTGCATGTAATTTAAATGTGTTACTTCTTTGCTACCAACTCTAGCGGCAACACATTTTGCAGACAGTATTCACATATGCCGCTATATGTACTTATAAAATTATGCCATTGTATGACATATATGTCAGGAGACATGACATCATAATCAGAGACGCTTGAGAAAATACCGCATCATGCATGAAGTTTTAGTACATTTATCTTCATTACTAAGACACTCCTGTCATCGAGTCAATCTAAGAAAATCCCTGACACGTTGCAGCGCTTTTTACAGCTTTCAACTGCGAAGCGCAAACGGCTGCAGGCGAAAATAATAGCTGTCTGTGAGCTATGAAGGGGCGTTACCATAGAGGCACTGTAGACAATCGGAACAGCTGCTCCCAGCGTACAGACACTGTTTCATAATTTAAAAGATGTTTCCACGAATGTATGTAAATGAAATTCTTTCGAAATTACCATTTCTAGTACAAAATTGGCAAAATGACTACCTGGACAATGTTGAGCTTGTCAGCTAATGTTTAACGAAGATCCTAACTGCAACAATTCTCTACACTTATCACGAGGAAAAGAAACTCCATGTCACTATGAAATACAGCCAAGTTCAATGCAGTAACACGACAGTCAACAATGGCTGGCTGACACAGTGCTATCTGATCAGCTAACCAAAAATAAATGACTACTGGTCGAACCCTTCAAACTTCTGCCGATTTTTACCTTTTCACTATTAGGGAGATGACCGGCCAACTTAAATTTGTATGAATTAGTTCACTTTTTAGTTGTTGATCACTTTGCTCTAAGATGATATTTAAGCATCATTGTTTAACACGTTGAGCGAGGAGCCGATTTTATTGCGCTTTTCATTGAGGCGGCAGTCCCGCGTGCCGGTGACCACTTGACATGTGTTGAGCTAAACGATCGCGTAATGTTGCGCCTGCAGGCCTGCAACCCGTCTTACGGACGCGCAGTATGTGCCACCTGGCGCACAGGCGTTGCCCTCGAAAAAATTCGCTCGGCAGCTGCCGCCGAACAGGGCAAGTAAACAAAATGTAAGTGCACCACTCGACGATTGTTCAGCTGGAGTATAAATGGGCGTGGCATGGTAAGAAGACAACCTCCAAGGGACGTCCAGTTTGAGAAAGGGACCAGTTCACATGGATTACTTTCAAAAAGCTTTGTTGCCCGTAATGGCAAAAATATCGCAAAGAGCATACAGTGATTAATCGAATGCGTTATTTTTACCACGTAAACGTCACTGTGTAATACGATTGCCATCATCCGAAAGTGAGACTTCAGCTGATGTTTGATCAAAGTACGTGGTTTGACCCTTGAGGCAAGAAGCCGAACCTTGTGCGTTTTATGAGTACCAACGTGCCAAAGTGATGAAAATGTGCAGAAACAAAGTCGAAGATTTTTATGGACTTTTTGTCACATGAAATATTTCAACAAATCAATGGACAAACAAGTATTAATGCTACACAAACGACAATGGATTCCAAACGTTTGAATCAATGGATGCCAACAAGCAAGGACGAAATAAAGCGGTTGTTTGGATTGATTTTGTGGATGTGATTGGTGAAACTCCCACGGATAAATTTCTACCGGTCCTACGATTCACCGTTTTTCGAACATTCCTACGAAAGGTAATGAGTAGACATCGTTCTGAAATTATGTAGAGAATGCAGCACTTCGCAGACAATTCAAAAGTTGATACTTTATATCATCTGTCAGAAGTTCAATTTATCATCGACGCCACTTGGACGAAATGATACTGTGGCAACAGCGTACGTTTCCATCGCGGGCCGAGGGTAAAGGTTCTTATAGTAGGTTTTTCTTTCTTGACTGTCCTTTTCAGTCAGTTTTTGCGCCCCCTCTGTCGCTGCGCCTTCACCGTAGGCGCATATCTCACCCTGCCCGCGATATGGTACTGCTTACATAATTGGAATATCGATTTTTTTGTGAATATTTTCCAACCGTATTTCGTAAGATACTTCTTACTCTGTGTGTAATATTATGACGATAGAATTTCAGGTTGCTGATTATGAAAAGATTGTATGCAATATTGAAATACGCAAATCATTTAGGTATCAAAGTGATAAATCGTAAAAGTACTAAATGGATAGTTATCCATCGGTGGAGGTACAGAAAACGTTGTAAGTGTCATTGTTTTCATAAAACGCGTCTTCAGTGCTATTGTGTTCTTGGTACTCTGTTGTATGTTCCAAAACTTCATGTGGGGCTAAACCATGAAGAAAGTGTTTGAAACATGTGTTAGTAGATGGCACATGATATTCGAGTCACAGTGTGCGTCTATCTACAGCTCCAAAATATACAATACATGAGAAGTGGTGCTTGTTGATTACAGTTCTGCTAGTTAAAAACCTAATGTTATGTGTCTGTGCTCGTATCATCACAAATGAAACGTTGTGCGTCAGTATTAATGGTATTTGTATCGTAGCAAAGTCTTTCTTCCTGCTGTTTTGTGGAAAAATGACATTTTTGAGGCAGTTGCTGTATAGAAAATACAAGTTGATCCTTGCAAAGAAGAAAACAGCAACTAGCCACCGTTAATAATGGCATTTATTCGTACAAATAGCACTGCTATCAGTCTCGAACCGAAAGGTTTATCGTCAGAGGGTGTTCACGTTTATATTACATCTGATGTTGTTTACATTAGTTGTTGAAAAAACCAGCCAACAACTAATGCAAACAACAACAAATCTAATACACAGCCCTTTGATGGTGAACTTGGCGGTACGTAACTGGTAACGGCCCTGTTTGTGTAAATAAATAAAGTTACTGACAGTAGCTGGTTGATGTTTTCTTCTCTGCGAGGATCAACTTCTAAATACTTTTTTAGTGTCACATAGAAGGACTGACAGTGCCTATTCATAAATCGAATGGTGGGTCTCATGTCTATGATTGCCTGCTCTTGACGCTGCTGAATAGTGACATAAAATTTTTCACCGGATTGGTGGCTACACGTTTCAAGAGGACAATACAGTACGGTGTTTCGCAGATTCAAGGATTGTTGGCGGGTCCCCAAAACATACGTGTAGCTCTCTGTCGATATAGGGACGTAATAACGCTCGCGAAGGTTCGATGAATACCAAGTGCGCAGGCATCTATCGACGTTATCAACCGTTTGACCTAGTTGATTACTCATTCTTCATTGCTGTTCTCCGGAGCATGTGTTACCTGGACCGCTTTATCGAAGTGATGATCCGCTTACTTTGCGATGCGTCATCGAGGGTGCTCTTGCCATACAGCCTTTTAAATTCGAGCACTTCGTTCTTCGTCGTTAACTCTTATTATTCCTTCTTGGCTCTTGTATATACCGTATATTACCCGTCTATTCCTATACGTTAACCCCTATTTATCTAAGAATTTCTAACATCTTGCACCATTGTACATTGTCGGACGCTTTTTCCAGGTCGACAAATCCTATGAACGTTCTCTACAACATCACTGAAACTCTTCAGAACATTAACAGGCCTGATGGTACCTTGTAAGTGCCAACTCCGACATTTGTCGTCATAGACGTAGTGTCTGATGGCCAAGACCAATGCCTTCACGTGGATACGAGGCCATGCAGTCCATTACTTATTCAGTGACGGTCCAAAGAATGTACTCGATTTTTGAAAATACGTGCAGGAACGGCATTGCGCGATAGTTAGGAACCACAAATATAGACAATATTTTTCGAACTACATCTGGAGTGCACTACACAACCCGCTGCGCAGCTGCATCATCCATGGCCAGCAGTAATTCAACAAAAGACACTAGAAAATACTCGAGAATGATCCGGCAACGCGAGGACTCTACTTAGCAATTATTAGGAGAGTGAATGTTTATTTTAGTCAATCGGAGGATGGACCTCTCTTTCCTTTTCTTTCTTCATAGCACAACGTGACTTTGTATACATGCAAATAAAATAAATAAAAAAATCCTACTTGTGGATAGCGTTTAGCTTGTTCTTTTTGTCCTGAACCTACCTTTCCCTCCTTTTTCCCTTCGGTGCGAAGTCACCGTAGCCAGGCCTCGAGACGACCCCTGCACATTGTGCCCTCCGACCCAATCCTTCCACAAAAATGTCGGTAGAGCACTTTCCCGGGAAGGGTAAAGGTCTCCTGTTCGAGTCCCGGTCCAGCACATAGTTTTAATCTGCCAGGGAGTTTCATACAAGCACACACTCCGTTGCACAATGAAAAATTCACTCTGCAGATACATTGTTGATCATTCTGGTGACAAATGTCGGATTTGGCACTGTTAAGGGGACCATCAGGCCCGTTAATCTCGGATTCTGTAGAGTCTTAGTAGTGGACCTGTCCAGTACCTGGGAAGCAGCTTTTCGTACGAAGGCCCCCAGTTTCCGAGAAAATCGATACTGAAGTTTTATGCGTGTCTCCTATCTGTGCAGCTTTGGTCATGTTTCGACCAAGCGAGCGTAGGCCAGCGGCTAAGTTTCATGGCTACCATGCTGGCTATAAGGCTTCAAATCCTGCCCCCGTATACTATATTTTTTCAAGTTCATCGAACAGAATATCATTAAATACTATAAGTCATGCAAAATTATTCAAAAATAACCTTTATCGCCGTCGGGCGGTTACGGATTTCCCGGACGGTGTAAACCGCCATCAGGCATCTTTCGTTAGCATCAGGTGTTCGCAATGCATCGTCAGTGCAGTGCGTGTCAAAACAGTACAGTGAAATGGAACACGCAAGCGTTTCTACAGCAGGACAGCAACAAGAAAATCCGTCAGAAGTAGAGAATTGTGACGAGCAATCGATGGGCGGACTCATTAACGTCACCAGATGTACCGATCTACGTGACATGTACTGTATAACGATATTATCTACGATTAAATTGAAAAAAAAGTATTTGATCAGGATTGAACCAGTACCGCCAGCATAGTAGCTACACTACTGGCCACTAAAATTGCTACACCACGAAGATGACGTGCTACAGACGCGAAATTTAACCGACAGGAAGAAGATGCTCTGATATGCAAATGACTAGCTTTTCATAGCATTCACACAAGGTTGGCGCCTGACATGAGGAAAGTTTCCAGCCGATTTCTCATACACAAACAGCAGTTGACCGGCGTTGCCTGGTGAAACGTTGTTGTGATGCCTCGTGTAAGGAGGAGAAATGCGTACCATCATGTTTCCGATTTTGATAAAGGTCGGATTGTAGCCTATCGCGATTGCGGTTTATCGTATCGCGACATTGCTGCTCGCGTTGGTCGAGATCCAATGACTGTTAGCAGAATATGGAATCGGTGGGTTCAGGAGGGTAATAAGGAACGTCGTACTGGATCCCAACGGCCTCGTATGGCTAGCAGTCGAGATGACAGGCATCTTATGCGCATCGCTGTAACGGATCGTGCAGCCACGTCTCGATCCCTGAGTCAACAGGTGGGGACGTTTGCAAGACAACAACCATCTGCACGAACAGTTCGACGACGTTTGCAGCAGCATGGACTATCAGCTCGGAGACCATGGCTGCTTTTACCCTTGACGCTGCATCACAGACAGGAGCGCCTGCGATGGTGTACTCAACGACGAACCTGGGTGCACGAATGGCAAAACGTCATTTTCTCGGATGAATCCAGGTTCTGTTTACAGCATCATGATGGTCGCAACCGTGTTTGGCGACATTGCGGTGAACGCACATTAAAAGTGTGTATTCGTCATCCCCATACTGGCGTATCACCCGGCGTCACGGTATGGTGTGCCATTGGTTACAAGTCTCGGTTACCTCTTGTTCGCACTGACGGGACTTTGAACAATGGACGTTACATTTCAGATGTGTTACGACCCGTGGCTGTACCCTTCATTCGATCCCTGCGAAACCCTACATTTCAGCAGGACCGCATGTTGCAGGTCCTGTACGGGCCTTTCTGGATACAGAAAATGTTCGACTGCTGCCCTAGCCAGCACATTCTCCAGATCTCTCCCCAACTGAAAACGTCTGTCAATGGTGGCCGAGCAACTGGCTCGTCACAATACGCCAGTCACTACTCTTGATGAACTGTGGTATCGTGTTGAAGCTGCATGGGCAGCTGTACCTGTACACGCCATCCAAGATCTGTTTAACTCAATGCCCAGGCATATCAAGGTCGTTATTACGGCCAGAGGTGGTTGTTCTGGGTACTGATTTCTCAGGATCTATGCACCCAAATTGCGTGAAAATGTAATCACATGTCTGTTCTAGTATAATATGTTTGTCCAATGAATACCCGTTAATCATGTGCATTTCTTCTTGGTGTAGCAATTTTAATGGCCAGTAGTTTACATATAAAACTCATAAAAATCCGTGATTTAAAGGTCTAATGGTCCTCTCGTTATAGCGTTATCCACTTGCGCTCTTCAGATGTTCGACACGTAAAATATACAGGAGAAAATGGGCCAGGAACTCAGCTGGGATAATGTCCCGGTAAATGCGACTCACGTTGTGGCCCAGCGTGTTGGCGAGGTCCCTCCAGGTGTTGGCGGGTGGCAGGCCGCACAGCTCGCGGAAGGCGGGGTACGGCGGCAGCCCGTGGTCGCGGCCGCGCGTGATGTCCAGGCTCTCGCCGTCCATGCCGAACGCAGCGTCCTCGGCGCGGAAGAGCTGCTGCGTCACCTGCACACGCCCACAACTCACCACTGTCCAGACACCAGCACACGAGCTCTAACACGGGCAGGCACAATACTACTCTGCAGACTACTCCCACACTAGAGGTACAACAAATGGCGTCTCGTGTAGATGGATCATCACCATACTGTGTTACATGACTGCTTTTTCCAAACTGCCTCGTAACTTATACAAAAAAGGGAGATTAAATGTAATTCTAATAAATTAATCCTCGCCGGATAATGAAGTGTGAATCAGTACCAGTAATTGCCAATACTTAACTACTTCGATTAAAATTTCCTGTTTAAATTTGATCCACAGGCAAATGAGAAGTCACTATGAAAGCACGATGGACTCCGCAGAGAACGTGGAATAACGCAGTAGGGGCCTAATCTGCAGGGAGACAATCCCCCACCCCTACTCACAGAACACGCGCTGGCCCGCGTGCGGCGGAAAGCGCCAGGCAGGTATAGAGACAGGCAGGGCTGTGTTTTGAAAGGAGGCTGCCCTGGCACCAACCGTCCGAAGTCAAATGGCTCTGAGCACTATGGGTCTTAACATCTGAGGTCATCAGTCCCCTAGAACGTAGCACTACTTAAACCTAAGGACATCAAACACATTCATGCCAGAGGCAGGATTCGAACCTGCGACCGTAGCTGTCGCGCGGTTCCAGACTGAAGCGCCTAGAATCGCTCGGCCACACCGGCCGGCGTCCGAAGCCAAGCAATGCACATTACATCTCCAGTACATGCAGGGACAACAGAGATTACTTTGAGCAAGCTATGAAGTCACAGAATGCATGCCACTTAACGGCAGAATCCAGGAAGAACCGCCATTGTCGAGAGTAACAGCCAGCAAAATTCGTTGAAAAACACGGGATGTTAAGGTAATATCTTAGAAAGAGGAATGAGAACAGAAAGTTTAGGGCCACATTGAAGGCCAACACTGCGTCCAGATGCCGCCAAACCAAAATATTAAGGAAATTAAAAATTCTTTGTGATGACAGGTTCAATCTGCTTTCAAATCCACCAATAGATGCACACACCTCTCCTTCTGCACTATTTTCTGTCTCTATGCACTAATCTTCGGCATACACATTACGACTCTCGCAAATGTAGATGTATTGTCCAGATAGGTTTTCACTTGAATCACATTCAAGATCTCCTATCCAATTGCCACGGCATTAGCCTTCCCACTTTTAACGTTCATTCCATTTCTTTATTATCAATTTAATTATGTACATATGCAATAAAATGAGTTTATTGAGGTCTTTCCCTCATTTCATAGTCGATGAATTCCTTTATCATTGTTTTGATGTAATGATTTGCTCGTGTCACACATAAAGGGCGAAATTCAGATATTTAATTAAAGATTCCAATTAAGGTACTCCAACCACGCTTCTGCGATATGGCATAAACTGACAGCTGCATCCACAACAGATGTGAGGGTAGTCATAAAGTTCCGTCACTTTGAAAAATCGAGCTGTGACCATGAGATCTCGTGATAGAGTTACTCCTCTACATGGAGACCTGAAGACCACAAAAACAACATGGATGAGTTGAAAGAGACCTCGGTTTTACAAGTATGCCTTTTGACCAAAACATGTTCAGCCAGCCACTGTGGCCGAGCGGTTCTAGGAGCTTCAGTCCGGAACCACGTGGCTGCTACGGTCGCAGGTTCGAATCCTGCCTCGGGCATGGATGTGTGTGATATGTCCATAGGTTAGTTAGGTTTAAGTAGTTCTGGGTCTAGGGGACTGATGGCCTCAGATGTTAAGTCCCATAGTGCTTAGAGCCATTTCAACCATTTTTTGATAGTGCCCCACGCGAATCTGATGGCCAAAGCACGAACATGATTTCACTACCGTGCTTCTCAGTCTACTTAAGTACGATGGCCTAGTGACATGGCCAGTTATCCTGCTGGAAGATACCGTAGCCGTTGGAGAAGACTGCAAGCATAAAGTGATGAAGAGGGTCCGCAACAATGTTCACGTAGTGCACAGCTCGTGGTGCCTTCGACTACCACCGCAAGTCTCATGAAGGTCCAGATGAATGTTCCCATAGCATAACACTACCCTCATGACTTGCGTCTGTGGGCTAGTGGATCTTTCGAGCAAACTTTTGCTTGGATGACGGAGCATCCCGACACGACCACAGACCTCGAGTAACAAGGAACGTGATTCATCCCACAAGTTGAAACGTTTCCACAGATCCACGGTCAAATTATATGCCCTCTTGTCCATTTCAGTCGTAATTTAAGGTGTTGAGTGTGCTCTGAAAGGTGTGCTCCGAAACAGTTGTGCTTGCACCCAACACCTGCACCAACCTCTGTCGTCAAATCTGCCACAAATAACCGCTTTCCTGTTTTAAGGATCGGGCACGCTTCCTCCCCCCCCCCCCCCTCCCCCCGCTGTCCCCCTCCTCCACGTATTGCGATGACGCGTGTGCGTTCTGCCTACTCGTAGTTCCACCGTTCCCAGGCGTCGGGTCATAAGTAACTGACCCTTTTCTAAGTCGTTTATCTGAGTGGATTTACCGATTTGAGGCCATTATCGTCGCTAGAGTGGTTCCCCACGCGTCTCTCCTCTGTTTGTACTCTCTCCTTACCGCATCACGTACCCACAAATTCATGATGTTTTGTCTCATCAGCATCTGTTGTGAACAGAGCAGTGGTCCATTGTGGTAAGTGCAGAGTTACGTCTGATGATTTCTTAAACTATTCCCTATGATCTCTTCAGCCCAAGCTCATAGTTGGTCTGACATTCGCTACTGTCGTATATTGTCGATTAGCTGACAGTTGACAAGTGCATAGGACACCTCCGGAAGTCAAAGAACGCGACATTAACGTTGGCGTCCGTATGTTTGCTTTCTGTGTCTAGTGGCCGAACAGCACGAGCTGGATTCTGAAATACTGTTATTTCCAAAATCCATGTAGTTCCTGCAGACTGTGTTTCGTTCTCTATAAAGTTTATAACTTGTGAGCATGAGCTTTAGATCGGAAGGTGCCACATAGCCATACAAAACAAATAAAGTGCGACGAGAGTCATTCTCAAAATTTAAAAAAAAATTGATCTGATGGGCTGCGCAATGTCCACTCCTCACCCCTTCCCCCTCCCCTCCACCACCCCCCTCCCGCCCACTTACGTCGCCGTGTCGTAGATGTAAATAAGCGTTGGAGCAAGCATAATGAACAACGGTAACAGTGGCCACGAACGGTCGTATACAGTTTATTTGTGAGAGTTTAAAATATGTGATAAAATTAGAGATTCCGTCACGTGTGAGGTACCTAGTGTAATAAAATTCAAGAAAAGTACCCCACCCCCCTCTATCGGAACTTCAGATAGCAAAAGCTTATGGAAAGAAAGATCATTTACTTGAGGAACGAATATTCTTGAATGATCAGATCGACTATCTACTGAAGGAGTGATGAAAAAATTCAGCATTTCACTATTCATAGATTGGCCTCGTGCTTCTCTAAAATTTGACGGTCAGTTCTTTATGAAATTATTGGTGAATATTTGGGCTATATAAAAGTGTGGAATTCTCGACTTTAAACAGAACACAAAAAACTGCAAATGGGAACTCCACTGCCTTTTCTCACTCGGCACGACAGCAATGGCAAGCATTTTTTGAACTACATTGTTACTGACAATGAGACCTGGGTTTCGCATAAAAGCACTGAAATAGAGCGCCAGTCACTGGAATGACATCACCATGCCCAACAAAACCGAAAAGAGCCAAATAAATTCTGAGCACCAAAAAGGTTATGGCCATAGCGTTTTAGGATCGAAAGGACATCCTACTTATCGGCTTTACACCTACCGGAGAGACAATAACGCGGTGGTCAGCTGCCAGACCCTTCACCGTCTACGTAGCGTCGTTCAAAACAAAAGGCGTGTGTTGTCGCCCAGCGGCATTAGCCTTCTTCGCCATAACGCTCGCCTGTATTCTACTGCGTTGACGGCAGATTTTCTACGACAGTATAAGTGAGACATTTTTGAACATCCACCTTATAGCCCCGATTTGACTGAGTGATTACCATGTTTCTTCCTAAACTGAAGGCTTTTTTGAACGGAAGTGACAACGAACTGAAAGAGGGCGTTAGTGACTGTTTCAACAACTTGGTAGCAACTGAGTATGGAGGAGGCACAGGAAAACTTGTTGAACGGTACGACAGATGTTTGAATTTGAACGGCGACTCCGTAGAAAAATAACCAAGATATCAATATAAATTGTAGAATAATTGTGTGAAATCTTATGGGACTTAACTGCTAAGGTCATCAGTCCCTAAGCTTCCACACTACTTAACCTAAATTATCCTAAGGACAAACACACACACACACACCCATGCCCGAGGGAGGACTCGAACATCCGCCGGGACCAGCCGCACAGTCCATGTAGAATAATTTTATTACTTGCTTTTGAATACATTGTGGGAGTGAACAGTGATCAAAGCGTTACAAGTATTTACTATCAAAAACAGTCTTGATCACAATTTATTTATTACGGTGACCGGTTTCGACCACTACTGTGGTCATCTTCAGACCTACAAGTCGTATACAAAGCTTTAATTAGAGGGCTACATACATTAAATAAAATACATAAAGTTATAAAGCTATAAAACGATGAATTACCAATCAGTAAAGACCTCCTTCTACTGGAGAATCACTGCTGGAGAAACCAGTGCACGTCTTACTGTATATAAAGGAGGCTCCGCCCACTTCTGACGGAATGATGTCATTAGTAACCAATGGGTTACAGGTCGAATAACAATGTAAAATTTCTTGGTTAAAAAAACATTGTCATGAAAGGAAAATAAACACACACTAAACTTAGCTTAATTAACAGTTATTGTCAATTAAGAAGCGTTAAAAATATTTAAACATGTAGGACAAATGAACTTCGTTTTGACAGTACATGAGTTGCCCTCTCAAGGCCTGTTAGTGAACCATTTGGAACCACTGGTTGCCAAGGCGAAGTTGGACGCCGTTCCAAAGATGTAGCAGCAGGCTTCTTTCCACTGTAGTTGTTGTAAAGTCGATAGGCAAACTAGTGGTTGCCATGGTGAGGATAAACCCCAGTGCAAAGATGTGGCAGCAGGCTTCTTTCTAACGAAGTTGTTGCGAAAGTGGAATGGCAAAGACTGTCACGTCAGACGATGTACAATTAAGCAGCAACATGTCTTTACTGAAACGATTTTCAATGAGTAGGCTGCAATATTGTTAACTAACATGTATAGTACATGCTGCACAGATACGATTTACTGGTGTAGTAAGAGACCTCCATTCACATAGATTACATAATAATTCTTACAGATCAACACTCAGAGAAAAAAATTAAAGCTTTGTATACGACTTGTAGGTCTGAGGATGATCACAGTAGTGGTCGAAACCGGTCATCGTAATAAATAAATTGTGATCAAGACTCTTTTCGATAGTAAAAAAATTTGTTACGATATCTTAAAGTCCGGAGTAACAAACGCTCTTTACTTTTTAGAGTCGCTGTCGCTAGAGGATTAGTGTGGATGGCTGGGGAGTACCTCTGTGGTGAAGGAGTCGTCGAGCTTCTGCGCCGGCTGGTGGGCCATGCCGTTGAGCAGCAGGTCCAGGTTGTCCTCGCGCTGCACGGCCGCCGGCCGGAAGTAGCCGTCGCTGTACCGGTAGTGGCGTACCGGGCACCGCGCCCCGTCCACCAGCCTGTCGGCAAAAACACAGGCACTCTTCACTAAGCGCCGCACTGATCTGCATTAAGGTCATACAAACTTTGCATACATTAATGCACTAAAAACACCAGATTTATGTATTAGAGTTCAGCAAACTTCAACTGCAGTATAGGAAGTACGGCTACCCGCGGGCGTGCATTCTAAATGGCAGTCTACTTGATATACGTTGTTTCATATTCAACGAAAGCACGGTCCCCGGCGCTGAGAGGGAAACTGTACTCCCATAAACCGGCACCAATCACCACACGACGCTCTGCCTCGTTGCTCAGACAGTGTGGCAGGTGGTATATCGATTGCAATCAAAAAATAAACTAAACTAGTTCAATCTTCCTAGTACATTAAAACTTTGTGCCGGTCAGGACTCCATCTTGCAACCTTTGCCTTTCGCGGGGAAGGGTGGCTACCGTCTAAGTAGGCTGTTTAGGTTTTTATGTTGGTGAAGCCACGTAGCGCTCTGTATGAACATCGCTGACTGCGCTGTGTGCAGTCTGTGGCTGGCTGGACTCGTTGTTGGAATATTCGCCAGTGTAGTGTTGGGCAGTTGGATGCGAACAGCGCGTAGCGTTGGGCAGTTGGAGGTGAGCCGCCAGCAGTGGTGGGTGTGGATAGAGAAATGGCAGAGTTTTGAGAGGTTACTATGAGCGGACGATCTGGATGTGTGTCCGTCAGAAAAAGGAAATGTCACGAACTGATATATATATATATATATATATATATATATATATATATATATATATATATATAGACTTTTGAACACTATTGAGGTAAATACATTGTTTGTTCTCTATCAAAATCTTTAATTTGCTAACTATGCCTCTCAGTAGTTAGTGCCTTCAGTAGTTAGAATATTTTATTTAGCTGGCAGTATTGGCGCTAGCTGTATTGCAGTAGTTCGAGTAACGAAGATTTTTGTGAGGTAAGTGATTCATGTAAGGTAAAGGTTATTGTTAGTCAGGGCTTATCCTTTGGTAGGGATTATTGAAAGTCAGATTGCGTTCCGCTAAAATATTGTGTGCCAGTTTAGTGATGATCAGAATAAGCAAAGACAAAACTGTCTGAGTACGTTGAGTTTTACTCAGCTGTTTCTGTATCAAATAACGTAGTGGTTTACCAGCACAGTCATTCTTAATTTTCAAAGGGGACGTTACAACCGGCTCACGACCTACGACCCAACCTCAACGCTTTACATCCGCCAGTACCTCTTCTCCTGCCTTTGAAACTTCAGAAAAGTCCTTCTGCATACCTTGCAGGACTATCACACCTGGAAGAAAGGATATTGTGAAGAAATGACATAGCCGCAGGGGATTATTTCCCGAATGAAACGGTGTAACTAATTAATTTCTCCACAATATCCTTTCTTCCGGGAGAGATGCCATTCCGATGACTGGTACTTCATTTCCGGACTTGTATGCAAATGTGGAAGAACGTGGAAGAAAGCATACTACCGGAAGTAAAGCTGCGAGGGCGGAGCGTAAGTCGTGCTTCGATAGTTCAGTCGCCAGTACACTTGGCCGTGAAAAGCAACTGTATGGGTTCGAGTCCCATCCGGCACACGGTTTTAATCTGCCACTAAGTATCAAATCAGCGCTCACTCAGCTGCAGACTGAAAATTCATTCTGCAAATTAGGCCTTGCGCTGTCTGGCACTTCAGACTCCTGAAGCAGAATGGTTCCTATACTCAAAAAGAGCTGTATTATAGTCACAAGGGCAATGGCGATGAGTGTTCTTGCTTTGTCCTCACGAAATAACTGTATAGCTTCATTCATTGTAAGCACTCAAGATAGATTGCAGCACGTTGTTCATATACAGGGCTATTACAAATGATTGAAGCGATTTCATAAATTCACTGTAGCTCCATTCCTTGACATATGGTCACGACACACTACAGATACGTAGAAAAACTCATAAAGTTTTGTTCGGCTGAAGCCGCACTTCAGGTTTCTGCCGCCAGAGCGCTCGAGAGCGCAGTGAGACAAAATGGCGACAGGAGGCGAGAAAGCGTATGTCGTGCTTGAAATGCACTCACATCAGTCAGTCATAACAGTGCAACGACACTTCAGGACGAAGTTCAACAAATATCCACCAACTGCTAACTCCATTCGGCGATGGTATGCGCAGTTTAAAGCTTCTGGATGCCTCTGTAAGGGGAAATCAACGGGTCGGCCTGCAGTGAGCGAAGAAACGGTTGAACGCGTGCGGGCAAGTTTCATGCGTAGCCCGCGGAAGTCGACGAATAAAGCAAGCAGGGAGCTAAACGTACCACAGCCGACGGTTTGGAAAATCTTACGGAAAAGGCTAAAGCAGAAGCCATACCGTTTCGAACTCATTGATGGGGACATGCTGCGCCGAGTGTGGGAGGAACTTGATTATCGGCTTGATGTCTGCCGAATCACTAAAGGGGCACATATCGAACATTTGTGAATGCCTAAAAAAACTTTTTGAGTTTTTGTATGTGTGTGCAAAGCATTGTGAAAATATCTCGAATAATAAAGTTATTGTAGAGCTGTGAAATCGCTTCAATCATTTGTAATAACCCTGTACTTACCAGAGTTTGCAGTTTGGTGGAAAAAGATCGGTGCAGTAATCTGTGCTCCACCAACTCCACCCCATACTCTTATTTTCACATCATGCAGAGTCTGCTGATGTAAATGACGGTGATTTTCCGAACTCCAGTGTCGATTATCCTGCCCCACATATCGCAACAAAAGGGACCGTGTTTCATAAAAAGAAAAGGGCATTTCCGTATCAGCCTCTCCATCATGCACGGACTGCAATAGCCAGTTGCCGCGCTGATACTGAGCGAGGTGGTGCAGTGGTTAGCACACTGGACTCGCAGTCGGGAGGACTTTTCAAAAACCGTCTTCCGGCCATCCTGATTGAGGTTTTCCGTGATTTCCCTAAATCGCTTTAGGCAAATGCCGGGTTGGTTCCTTTGAAAGGGCACAGCCGACTTCTTTCCCCATCCTTCCCTAATCTGATGGGACCGATGACATCGTTGTTTGGTTCCTCCCCCAAACCAACCAACCAACCAAGCAGTGCTGATGTGGAGTAATGCTACCTCAATTGCTCAGTCGGTGCTCTAACGCTACTTCGTTATATTTCAGTTTAACTCCATCCACATCTCTGTTTACACATAATACTGATAGAGCAATGGGAAGTATTAAGTGCCGAACCGATTTTCTCTGACTTCCTTACTAGGTAGCTCCTAACTCATCTCTTTTTTTAGCACCTTTTCTTCCCACCCTCCCTTCTCTCTCTCTCTCTCTCTCTCTCTCTCTCTCTCTCTCTCTCTCTCTCCTCTCTCTCTCTCTCTCTCTCTCTCTCTCTCTCTCTCTCTCTCTCTCTGTGTGTGTGTGTGTGTGTGTGTGTGTGTGTGTGTGTGTGTGTGTGTGTGTGTGAGTGAGTGAGTGTGTGTGTGTGTGTGTGTGTGAGCGAGTGAGTGAGTGTGTGTGTGTGTGTGTGTGTGTGTGTCAGGCAGTGCATGTGATACCGATGAACATATGTAATAATGAACCATCTACTCACCAACTCACCACAGACATACAAAAATACTTTGGGCACACTACACCATATAAACGTTTAAACATAAGTATAGTTGTAAAAATACGGTGGGCTATCGTAAGTAAGTGTAGGCTACGGCAGTCTTCCAACTAACTTCGGTCAGTTAAGTTTGTACCCGCGTTACCTATATGGTAGGTGTGTTGCATGCCTATCGGTAGTTACCTGGATCAAATGGCTCTGAGCACTATGGGACTTAACATCTGAGGTCATCAGCCCCAAGAACTTAGAACTACTTAAACCTAACGAACCTAAGGACATCACACACATCCATGCCCGAGGCAGGATTCGAACCTGCGACCGTAGCGGTCGCGCGGTTCCAGAGTGAAGCGCCTAAACAGTCGTTCACTCTGGCCGGCTTACCTCGGATCGCTTTCTTTACGTTTACGATCAGTGTCTTACCAGATTCCCCTAGAAACCGGAACCGCTCAACTGTCTAGAAACTGAATGCGGATATATAAATGGCCGCGTAACCAACAGAACATTTTTGTTCTACATATTAACCCTCTTTTCTGATACTTAAAAATAAATAGTATTTATATCAAAATTGAAATTGTCGATGTTTAATTCAAATTTTATTCGGAAACTGTTGAAATGTAAAGTGAAATAGAGGGATGTTTCAGTAAGAATAAATAAAATCATACAGATGTATCATATAGCACTTCACAATGCAATTTTCTATTAAAAATGGTAAAATAAATGACCCACAAAACAAAAATATATGAAACAGTGCTCCAATACTTCGTTGAACTTTCGTAAAAAATGTTTCTGTTATTCATAAAAAAACTTTCACATTATCACTAATAACAGGAAACTCTTTCCTTTGATCATGATGAAGAACGTTCTATTGAATACAAAATAAAAACAGTGATATATAGGGTATAATAATAATGGCGTGTGACGAGGGCCTCCCGTCGGGTAGACCGCTCACCTGGTGCAAGTCTTTCGATTTGACGCGACTTCGGCGACCTGCGCGTCGATGGGGATGAAATGATGATGATGATTAGGACAACACAACACCCAGTCCCTGAGCGGAGAAAATCTCCGACCCAGGCGGGAATCGAACCCGGGCCCTTAGGATTGACAGTCGGACGCGCCGACCTTTTTTTTTTTTATTTTTTATTTTTTTTTTATTTTTATGCCGGACCGTGACTCGAATCCGGATTTCCCGCTTATAGCGAACAGTCTTATTTTTTTAAGTGCTCTACCATCTTTTTTATGGGGTAACAATAGCAAACATAAACTGCTGCTAGCATTTTTTTTTATATAAGACGATGACCTTTAGAAAATAAAATATTTCTGGGAAACGTAAATAAGTGGACTTTTTTTTTACATAATAGTAAAAAAAATCCTACTTCTGTGAGTACAAAACAATTACGGTCTACATTCCTCTTTTGGGCGCGTACCTCGCTAATCCAGTTATACCTCGCGTTGGTGTCGGGTACGTCTTCATGGGTGGTTGTGGATCCTCTCCACTGTCCTGGTCCTTTCTTGTTCTGCTACTTATAATCAATAATTACATTCTCCTACCCGGGACACCCCAACTGGGTGGAGGATCAAGCAAGGCACTCCCCAAAAAATTTGCGTGATATGTTCGATATCTCGGATGTCTCATAAGCTGTGAGTGATGATCTTGTAGTAAGGCCCAAAAGTCGAGCACATTCTTACTGCCGTCTCGGAAAAGATAACGCACAGTCAAACCTCGAATCCAGGTCACTGCGTTTGTCTTTGTTCGGGGATAATATGTCCTATCTGGGAGAAGTAGTGTGCGTGGTTCTATTGCCTGCGGCCTCACCCGAAGGAGGAAGGCTATCATTTTTTTGACCAAACACCATACGTCCGCCGAAGGTCCGCATATCAGGCGATGCTCCTCTGTGTCTATAACATTGCACTGCGGACACAGTGGCCCGTCCGCCATATGAATTGTATGCAACCTGGGACGAGTCACGTATTTCCCATTTATCACCTGAGACCACAGTGCGCGCGTTCCCGTATCAAGGTGTGGGTGGTGCACTGTACGCCATACCACTGACCACGTAACTGTTGGTTGGCGGCGCTCTACGGCATTATTTGGCCGTCGTCGAGTCAAGATGTGATATATATCACGTGCCGTTGCCGTCCTGGTAGTCGGTAGTTCCATATGTACATAACTGTGTTCCACAAAAAAGGTTCGCATATGGGCAAGCGATGGTGAGATGTGAGACACCGCTACCGGAGCATAACGTGAAGGTGGAGCGAGTTCGTCCATCAAGGTGCCCGTCCGACTTGTCTGGTGTCGTGTCCACATCTTTATCATTGTGGTTACATAAATAGCCACTGCTCGGTCGCGTACGTGGGCTATTCCAAGACCTCCACGACTACGAGGAAGGGTGAGGGTTTCGTATCCGACCTTAAAAAGCAGACCTGTGCTCACAAAATATCCTAGTGCCGCCAGGATTCGGCGGGCCAACACCACCGGCATAGGAAGAACTTGTGCCAGGTGGGGGATGCGAGAGGCTAGATAAGTGTTGGCAAAGATGACCCGTTGTATCTTATCCAGTGCCCTTAACCTGTGGCTTCGGACACTCGCACGAATTGTTCGCAGAAGATGTCTGTAACTCAGTGCCGCCATGCGTCGAACGTCTGTAGTGAAGATAATTCCTAGGCATTTCATCTTGTTAATCGGCTATAATGGTGCTACACTTGCTGGCGGGAGTCCTCTCTCGATGTTCACCGTTCCCGACTTTGCCATGTGCAGGCGACTTCCCGTAGCCATACAATAAAAATTAATCCAATGCAAGGCCACTCTTGCCTCGTCGCCTGACCGTGCTAAAACACTAGGTCATCCGCGTATGTTCTGCTTATAAACTTGTTGTGTATTATGGTCATTCCTTGGAGTCGATTCCGGAGCCCGCAGAGCAGCGGCTCGACAGCGATGGCATATAATATCGTTGACAGCGGGCACCCTCGTCTGACCGATCGTGAGATGGTGATGGGCCCCACCAAGCGTCCATTGATGAGCACTTTGGATGCGGCGCCGTGGAGTAGTCTCATGACGACGGTGACAAAACTTTCCGGAAACTTCATTTGCGTCATCACGTCCGTGAGATAAGCATGGCTCAGCCTGTCAAATGCGCGATCGAAGTCTATCGATACCAATGCTCCCCGGAGACGACATGTTGCTGCCAGTGCGATAACATCGCGGTAGTCGCTGAGTGCCGTTTGTATATTGCTATCTCCTCCTAGCTGGGTTTGGTCGAGTGAAATCACTTGGCGTATTACGCGTTTAAAGCGTGCTGCAAGTATCCTGGCGTAGATCTTGTAGTCGCAATTAAGAAGGGTCAGTGGCCGGTAGGCCTGTATCCCTGTGCCGCCGGATGGTTTGTGGATGGGGATGATCATTCCTTCCACGAAGGCGGGTGGAAGAGGCACGTTGGGAGACATCAATTCGCAGCACATGGAAGTCCATCGTGGAGTCATGAGATCTTTAAATGTACGATAAAACTCCAACGGAAACCCGTCGGTCCCCGGCGATTTGTGCGACGCTCCCTTATCAATCGCTTCCATTACGTCGTCAACTGTGACTTCACCTGTTAACTCCAGGTTGGCCGTCTCGTCGAGACACGCGGAGAGCGTTCGTCGGACCTCATGAAAGGCTGCCTGATCGTGTTCCGCTTCGTCACAGAGATGACCGTAGTGTTCCACAAAAGCGCTGGCAATGTCTTTTTGCGTTGTCATACGGCGACCATCTGGCAGTACGACCGTCTGTATTAAGGTTCTGCGGCTACGTTGTTTTTCTCTGATAATGTGATACATCGACGGTGATTCTCCACGGACTCGTTCAAAGGCCCTTGCACGGATTGCGACACCCTCCAGACGGCGGCGCGTTATGGAAATTGTTTGGGCCTGTGCTCGTTTTATACCGGCACGACGCTCCTGTGAAGGTGCTTGTACTGAAAGTTCGCGGAGCATCGTGAAATAAAATTCCGTCGTGTGTCGCCTCCACATCATCTGCTCTCTTCCGTATGCAATTAACGCTCGCCGCAATGCAGGCTTAACGCATTCCAGCCACCACTGCAACGTCGTCGGATATGTCGGGATGCGTCGTTCACACACGTGCCAAGTGTCTTCGATTAAGCGTCTGCACTCAGGTTCCCTGAGGTGTGCAGTATTCAGTTTCCAAACACTGCGACTCCCCCACACTTTTTGACGACTCAGGGAGACCGTGCATATGTATGTATCGCTATGTGATCTGAAAAGGCGACAGGCCACAATTCCGCATCGAGGATCGCAGGTTCGAGACGACGTGTTCCGTAAATGCGATCGAGACGACTTGCAGAGTGACTCGTGACGTAGGTGTATCCACGTCTGTCGCCATGTATCGTCTCCCATGTATCAATGAGATTCATGTCCTGTATGAGTTGCCGCAGCTCCGGGCATGAAGTGTAACGTGGGTGGTGATCTCTTGGTGCGAGCACGCAGTTGAAGTCGCCTCCAAATAAGACATGTTCATACCGACCTAAGAATAGTGTTGCAATCTCCTCTGCGTAAAATCGGGATCGATCGCGCCGTCTGTAGGACCCCGACGGTGCGTAAATGTTAACGACCCGTACTCCCAGCACTGTGAGCGCCAGTCCTCGCGCTGACGGCAGGTACACCACGTCCTCGGCTACAATGCCACTACGTAGAAGTATCGCTGTTCCGCTTCCGCCGTCGGTAGTAGGTGTAATGTGTGTATCGTACTCATATAGGTCGGGGAAGCTCTCAACACATACTTCCTGCAGAAGAACGATGTCGAAGTCCGACGCATGCAACGTAATAATTGCAATTTGACAGGCGTTCTGATCGTATTAATATTAATAAAGGCTGTTCGAATTACCTGTTCCTCAGTGCGTAAAGCACACATGAACGCTTATGTTAATTTGTGTGCCGCTGCTCGGCGACATGCTGTCTGTGCGGCAGTCTGCATCTTCTGTGTGGTTAACATCCGGTGGACGCAGCACTCGCCATTGCGGGTGCGTCGTCGGTCTGTGGGTCAGTATCGGATTCGTCGGCCCAGTTCCTGTGCTGGAGGTCCAGCTCCCGCCGTGTTTCTCCGGCATGGCTGACCGATGGCGGTGGCGTTGCTCCGGTGGGTGGAGGGACTCCTTCCGTCGGCTTTCCGTCCGGTGTGTCTGTATTCAACCCCTGTCTAGCATGATTCGCGTCGTACTGCTGTGTGGGAGGTAGAACCTCTCGTTGCACATCCGGATGCACTGTATCGGCGTCACACCCAAGTCCGTCTGACGTGGACTGCAGTAAGCAGGTATCCGACGGCGCTAGTCGTCGTTTCTTGTGGCGCTTCGGCGATCGTTGTTTGCGCGTGTACGCCTCCGTATCCGAGTGCGGAAGTGACTCCCGGTGCTCAGGGACGAAAGCAGCTGTCGGCACAACCGCAGGATCAATTTCCGTACCTCCTACCGATCCTTTCCGTCCAGTTAAGGTCGTCATCGTCTCCGGAGCGGTAGAAGTGTGCGTCGTTTCGTCACTGGAGGCGGTCTCTGCTGCAGTCGGTTGCCGTAAACTGTCAGGATTCTGTAGCTGGTCATTCTTCGGGATGGGATCTATTCGAAATGCGTCCACATACGTTAGTGTCAGCGGCGTCAACGTGGACTGAGGCAAGGGTTCGCCGGTTGGAACTTGCACTATCCTCCGCTGCATACATTCGGAACGGACGTGGCCCTCTTTCTCGCAGCCTGAGCATGTTTTGGGTTGTCCATCGTAGATGACTATAGCTCTTCATCCGCCGATGAACAAGTAAGAGGGTACATGTTGTGTCAGTTCTATTCTGATTTGACGCACCCCATTGAGAACGGGGTAAGTCGTGAAGTTGGACCATTTTCCCTCAACGTGGCTAAGCACTCTTCCATATGGGCGTAAGGCGTCAATGACCAAGTCAGAAGGAACCTCGAAGGGAAGTTCGAAAATACGTATGTCTCGTAAGCCCAGTCCTGCGTGATCAATAGTTACTTCTCCAACATGTCCATCAGAGTGACGAAATTTGAGTCCATGTTTAGTATCTCGGATGATTCTGTCACATACTGCATCGTTAATCAGCTTGACGTAAAGGACACTGCTCACTATGGAGAGGTGTATTCCGACAAGTTCGTTGTAGTCAAGTTTAACTTCGTCTCGTAGGAACATTTCGATTTCGTAGGCTTTCGGTCTCGCATATTCATTCGAAAAACTGATCTTGAGAGTCGACTTTCGGTATGCATGTGCCATTCTATATCGAGTCGTCTAAACGCGCGAGTACGCCGAAGAGGTAAACAACGCGAGCGCGAACGTCTCCGGCAGCGACGTAAATAGACGTCCGTGCCGTAGCACCGCCGAAGGCAGACTGTGACCCACAAAACAAAAATATATGAAACAGTGCTCCAATACTTCGTCGAACTTACGTAAAAAATGTTTCTGTTATTCATAAAAAAAACTTTCACATTATCACTAATAACAGGAAACTCTTTCCTTTGATCATGATGAAGAACGTTCTACTGAATACAAAATAAACAGTGATATATAGGGTATAATAATAATGGCATGTGACGAGGGCCTCCCGTCGGGTAGACCGCTCGCCTGGTGCAAGTCTTTCGATTTGACGCCACTTCGGCGACTTGGGCGTCGATAGGGATGAAATGATGATGATGATTTGGACAACACAACACCCAGTCCCTGAGCGGAGAAAATCTCCGACCCAGGCGGGAATCGAACCCGGGCCTTTAGGATTGACAGTCTGACGCGCTGACCACTCAGCTACCGGGGGCGGACATACATAGGGTGATTCACGAAGATATTCAGATATTTCAGTATGTTACTCTATAAGTAAAACTAAAGAAAAAGTCCATATAAACATAGGTCTGCAAATGTTTGGTTACGGAGTTACGGCTAATAAAAGATTTTGCTTGAAATTTAGCAACTTCGCTAATATGAAGCGATCGCAAAACTGTACAAGGTTAAAATAAAGCACGATATCCATTTATTTTGTTGTTATTGGTCTGGTGAATCTAATGCAATACTTTTCCAGAACATCCAGAGAAGCAAAGATTATTGTACAAGTAAATTTAATTACTTTCCATTAAGAATGTAAAAACGTTTATGTCATTGTTGGCAACCGATAGTGAGTTGTTTTAGTCGGTTCCTAACCTTGAAACGTGTTAGTTTTCCGGTTTAACATGAATTCACGTGTGCTATGCTATTAATAAAAGCAGATTATCTGACACATTCATACAGTTTCAGTTAACGTTATTACTATCATTTTTCCAAAATTAAATTCTCTACAACTTCTTTTGAAAACTTTGCGCAATTGTCTGGAATCTAAAAAAGAAATTGGGCGAAGTAGTTAATAAATTAAAAATTTTACAACATTATGTCCTTGCTTCTCTGGATGTTCTGGAAAACTAATGCAGATACACGTCTGGGACATGTTCTATTAGATTCACCAGATCAATAACAACAAAATTAATGAAATCGTGCTTTACTTTAAGTTTTGCGATGCCTTTAATTTAGCGAAGTTGCTAAATGTCAAGGAAAATCTTTTATTAGCCGTAACTCGGTAACCAAACATTTGCAAACCTATGTTTATATGAACTCTTTTCTTTCCTTTTACTTGTAGAATAACATATTGAAATATTTGCGTATCTTCGTGAATATATATCGTTGCTGGGTGCATCCGAAAACCAAGCTGCTGCTGCTGCTGTTGCTCATGCGTACGCTGTACGGTACCCTAAAGGCGACATACCGATAAGAATGTTTTTCGTCGCCTGGAGCAACGCCTTCTACAAAACGGTAATCTTTGTCCGTAAGTAGTGTACAGAGGTCGTCCAAGGACTTGACGTACTTCACAAACAGAGGACGCGTTTCTTGAAACCATTCACATCGGCGACGTATCCACGATATTGCAAGGCAATTTCAAATATCTCAAAGATTAGTTGTTGAAGCGTTGCACGATGAAGAACTGCGTCTGTATCATTACACGGTAACACCAATGGCCAGAAGACCACATTCGACGAGTACAGTTTTGTGAATGGCTTTTGCACCAAGTGGAAGATAACGAACATCTTACAAATAACGTGATATGGACTGACGAACCTAGCTTCACTCATGGAGGAATTTTCAACCTCCATAACAGCCATTATTAATCAGAACATAAACCACATGTCCCCTTGAACGTGGATTGATCGGAACATAACTCACATGTCACCCGTGAACGTGGGTTTCAGGCTTACTTTGGCGTGGACCTATGGGCTGCAGTCGTAGGAGGAGTGTTTTTGGGCTCTTACCTATCGCCGGAGAAGTTGAATGCGCCCCTGTATCGTATGTTTCTTTGCAAAAATTCTTTGCCTGACGCAATAGAAAACGTTCCACGTGGTGTTTAGCGGCAGCTATGGTTTCAGCATAATTATGCACCACCACATTTTGGAATGAATGTGCATAACTATTAAAATATAGCCTTTACAGGGAAACGGATTGGTCGTGGAGTCCCAATGTTCTGGCCTCCACGTTCCCCGGACCTTAATCCTCTATATTTTTATTTGTGGGGCCATCACTTTAGAGCACTCTACCCATACATGGATACGACCTAATAACTCGCGTGCCTGCGTAGAAGGCTCCAGCGAAGTACGATACAGCGAACGGCGAAGTGTTTGCATATGCAAGACGTCGCTTTGAATGTCTTTAAACTGAATGTTGCTCGTACTTTAAGTAGCGGCAAATCTACATAATGGAATTATGAAAATAATGGAATAATGCTGTCTAGTGCTGTCTACCTATCGTGTTTCTTCGTACCTTATTCGATACCGACAATCTTTGTGAATCCACTATTATTTTCTGTTATCTGTATTTCTGTCTTTGACGAAACAAAGTGATCGTTTACGTCTGTAATAAGTTCGTATCATTTCCTAATGTTTAAATAAAAGTAACAGTAATAGAAAGAAATATACAAGATACGACATTGTGGAGGTGTAAACTGGATACAGTTTGGTCCTTTGACTGAAAAGGAAAAGTCTGGCGCGAACGCAATTCGAACATCCGCGAGTCTGCTTATCCTTTTTCGACGGCGTTGCTTCGTCTCACTAATCTAATAGTACAGCTCCTGTACAGCACATAGTTCATGCTACCTCCTCTTGGCAACGCTGCACGCAGTTACAGCCACGCCAGAACCTCGTTTTGTAAATCACATTTCTATTAAACCTATTGGCAGGACTAGGTTTTGATACAAACACTTTTGTCTTGAACTTGGATGAGGCATCACATGCCATCGGCCAAGTCATAATATACACAGGGTGTCCCAGAAACGTTGCGACAGCCTTAGAAGGGTTGTAGAAGGTATCTTTGGACACAAATAGAGGTAGGAACTCATATCAAGAAACGTCTTCCAACGACGGCACAGAGCTTAGAAGTTACAGGCGCTGGCCTTTGTACACTGACGGGCGGAGGAAGGGACGTTTCGCAATGTTGTTTGTTATTCTGTGATCTCGACTGATTGCCACGATCACCAGTGGAGAAGATGGAGCTAGTTGCTGCGTAGACAGGCCTTATCTCCTACGAATGCGACGCTCTGTTGCCTTGGTGGATGACAGCTCCGGACACGGATTTCCGCCTGCGGTTTATTTTTCTCGTGTATACCCAGAAACAATGGGAATTTTAGAGGTTTCCGGGAGAAAAATAAACTGCGTATGGAAACCCATGTCCGAAACCAACAACCACCAAGGCAACAGAGTATCGCATTCGTAGGAGTTAAGGAGTTTCTACGCAGCAGACAGCTCCGTCTTCTCCACTGGCGACTGTAGTACTCACTCGCGATCACTGATTAACAAACAAAACTGCGAGACGTTCCGCCTATGGTTCTTTCGCGAACAGAGACATGGTTGCTGGAGAAGGGGTGGCCTAGCAGCAGGTTCGGCCGCCTATAGCTTCGACGCTGTCTAGCGTCGCTGAGTGACATTTCTCGATTGGTTCCTCAAGACACCCTCTAAAACACCCTCCATGTTTGTCTCATCTTTCTGGAGCACGCTGTATATGTGGGGTGTTAGGAATGTAAGGCCTGATATTGTGATCATTGGTACTCACTTCAGTGTGTTCGTTATTTTTTCTCTGGACTTAACAGTCTTCTCATAAACGTGTCACATAATTTACTACCTGATGCTTTCACAGTGTAACTGCACCACTAAGTGGACTACGGCTGTCGGTGTAGACTGTTTTGCGGCCACGTGATCACAGTTCAACACCTGACCTGCTGCCCACGAGAAAATAAGCATTAATGGCTTGCTCTTGCCACATGTCTTTGGAAGTACAAACCAATCTAAAAACATAGTATTCCTAATAGCTATAGTTATTAGTGTAAATGACGTAATGTTTTTCAGTACTCTGCTCTCAGTCACTAGTAAAAAATACCTGCTTTTATACTCCCAAAAACCTGCGTGGCCGGCCGCTGCGGCCGAGCAGTTCTAGGCGCTTCAGTCCGGAACCATGTTCTTAGGTTAGTTAGGTTTAAGTAGTTGTAAGTTCTAGGGGTCTGATGACCTCTGATGTTAAGTCCCATAGTGCTCAGAGCCATTTGAACCAAAACCGCGTGTATTCGAAACTCCGTAATTGTCTCCTATTGCGAAGCGTAAGTTTGAAATTTAGTTCAAAGGTGCCTACAACCTTCCGCTCTGATGGTACAAAAGCATGGCGTCCTGCGACGTCACCCTTGGGCACGGTGACGCTTCAAACACCAAGACCAGAGTTCAGAAGTTTGCGTGAGCTGCACTGACGTCACATTGACAGCAAATTACACCACAATTCTCCCCAAAGCCACCGTGGACGTGTCACACGATGGGAAGGGTGTCACACCCGCTGTTACCCGCATGTCATCCCTTCTTTCGATGCCTTTGCAGTGTAGGTCGGAACTGCGACAACCAGCGTTGAAATCAAGTCGTTTTCTTATGGGTGGGCGAGAAAAACATTAGAGACATATCGTCACTTAGAATCGACACGAGAATGCCTCAGAGGGTGGCATAAAGGACGTCAATTGAACGACCCCTTCCCTTAGGAGTTTGATTCCCATACATTTCGCGGTCGAAAATGGCAGTTCGCAGTGCTATGAGCACCAGGACGAAATTCTTGATAACGTTCGCACTGCTGCCACCCCCTAGGCGTTTCACCGTCTAAGAACATCGTAGGGCTGCAACCCCCTTGAATGTGATCTGACGCCTTTGGAGTGTAGTGCGACCACAGTTTTTGCTCTGGCATGCAGCATGGAACCACTAGATGGCCGTTCAGAACGATTCTACGAAATTCGAACATGATCCGAAGAAGCAAAGGGAGTACATGGTTTTACAGCTCTCCTATTTCGAGGCCTCCTGTGCCACGACCACCTGGGGGGGGGGGGGGGGAGGGGGGAGAGAGGAGGGGCGGCGCAGAATTAACACCCTCGTTAATGAGCCTGTTAAAAACATTGCTGTCAGAAATTTCGAACAAAATCAGCGTTGTGGCTGCTGTGGCGCCTGAAAGTAGGCAAACTCCACCTACAGGGTTTCGAAGGGGTTGCCTAACCCTCAAGCGCTACAGTAGAATTGGTATCGGGGTTCCTGACAAGTGCTGAACAATGCTGTGTTGGTGACATCAACAATGTTCATGAACTGAGGGCTCTTGGAGGCTCTTTGCCGTTTTATTCACGCACATGTAAATTTTGTAACACAATTTCCTCATTACGTTCTTGTTGAATTTGTGTAGTGACACACAGCTAAAGGAAAAGTTAGACGCCGTATAGAAGGAATTAATGTGTACATGAAGTGGTCTATTCATAGGTAGAGCAAGAAATGATAGGATAAAGATCAACAGATGAGGTGGAAAGAAGAAAACAGAAATAGAAAAGGATGTGAAAACTACAGATAGTTTACATTGTGACACAGAAAGAAAATAGGTGAAATATACCAAGTGTGAAGCTAGTGATAATAGATAAAGTAGATTAAGGTTTAATATCTTCTAGGGAGCTAAGTGGTATTCAATAACAAGTAGGGTGCTGTTCAAAGGTTGAAGCAATATATTGGACGTATCCGATCTGGCATCGCAGTTATGAAATGATGATAGGTATTTGAATGGCTTGAAAGGTTTGAAATGATGCTACTGAGGAAATCAGCTAGATTCATGGAAAAGGTAGCGAAAATTCTTGGTATGATGCTCTTTCGCCCTGACACGGATACTTCTTTACTCGATGCTTTTCAGTTGGTACTATTACGCATCTCAGTAATATACACTGTAGAGCCAAAGAAACTGTTACACCTGCCTAACATCGTGTAGGGCCCCCGCGTGCACGCAGAAGTGCTGCAACACGACGTGCATGGACTCGGCTAATGTTTGAATTAGTCCTGGAGGGAACTGACACCGTGAATCCTGCAGGGCTGTTCATAAATCCGTAAGAGACGAGGGGGTGGAGATCTCTTTTTAGCAGCACGTTGCAAGGCAACCAAGATATGCTCAACTATGTTCATGTCTGTGGAGCTTGGTGGCCAGTGGAAGTGAATAAGTTCATAAGATTGTTCCTGGAACCACTCTGTAGCAATTCTGGACGTGTGGGGTGTCTCATTGTCCTGCTGGAATTGCCCAAGTCCGTCGGAATGTAAAATGGACATGAATGGATGCAGGTGATCAGACAGGATGCTTATGTACGAGTCATCGGTCAACAGCCGTATCTAGACGTGCCAGGGCTCATATCGCTCCACTACACACGCCCCACACCATTTAAGAGCCCCCACCAGTTTGAACAGTCCCCTGCTGACATGCAGGGTTCATGGATTCATGAGGTTGCTGACTGGCTCTAGCAACTTTGATACGTGGGAAGATGTGCGTACTCACGTGAGGTTGCCCTCGATCATGCTGTGGAAGGCGCGGAAGGCGGCGGCGTTGAAGCCGTTGATGGTGGCGGGGTGCAGCGACACGTCGTAGTCGTACGTGTAGCCCTGCCGCTGAGGGCGCAGGCCCAGCTGCCGCATCGCGCGCTCTCCTGCAACACAAGGCCCTCCGTGTACAGAAGCATGAACTACAGGGTATAACAAACATACACCGACTCACTTTGACGAGTTTAGGGAATTTCTTGAGCAACAAAATGATTGTAGGGACGTGCGTTATCTTACCAGAAGGACCTGGACGTTCTTATGTAATTCCAATGGAAAGCAATGTGGCTGGAAGCCGCTTGTGAGGAATTATATCAAAAGCCTTTTTGGAACTCTATAAATACGGAATCAATTTGAGAGCCCCTGTACTCAGTACGTCTTGCGAATAAAGTGCCAGCTGTCTCTCACAAGAGTGATGCTTTCCAAATCCATGTTGGTTTGATGTCGATAGGTAATGTGTTTCGGGGTATTTCACAACTTTGAAACAAAGTATTTGTTCACATGTCCTGCTAAATGTCGCCGTCAGTAAAATGAATCTGAACTCAGTGGATTACGATTGTTTCCTTTCCTGTGTATTATGACACTAGGGAAACAAGATTCCAAGTTACTTTCTCAGTGAACCTCTGGTGTGATGTGATTGATGACCTGCAACCTGGTAGTCTGTGCAACTTTACATCCCCTTTTATCACCATAAATACGAGAAAACTCCTCACGCCATCGTAGTAAAAGTAATTAAGCCGTTGCAACATTGATGCACAAGATGCACTCCTAAATTATGGGCCCATTCAAGAAAGACATTGCCTGTAGAAATATAATCGTCCTACTACGACTACGGTAGGATGGTGATAACATAGTGGAACATGTCTGGTGACGCTGTGATAGTTTTCTTACGTCTTGGGATGATAGAGACTTAGCTCGCAAGATTCACTTGATATATTCGTGATATACCAATCAAAGATGCTGAATGATTTCCACTCAGTTTGGTGTGTCATCGACTTATGAAATATATGTTTTTAGATAAAGGAGATTATTTTCACGCAGCAACTACAACTAAACTCGTTGTCTACATTGTGAATTATCTATATCAGCCGTCACAGGGGCAATGAGGAGGCGATGAACGCTTTCAGCTCTGAACTGGCGTGAGGGTATCATTTTACCTGCTTTGTGATAGAGCTACAAACAGCTATATCGAACTCAGAACATCTTTAGAAATTTTGACATCATACGACGTCTCGCTACGTTCAGTAACCAGTAGCTCTAGAGGTAAGAAACATAAAGACTGCGGAATTGGTTCAAATGGCTCTGAGCACAATGGGACCTAATTTCTTAGGTCATCAGTCCCCTAGAACTTAGAACTACTTAAACCTAACTAACCTAAGGACATCACACACATCCATGCCCGAGGCAGGATTCGAACCTGCGACCGTAGCGGTCGCGCGGTTCCAGACTGTAGCGCCTAGAACCGCTCGGCCACTCCGGCCGGCACTGCGGAATTGTTACTGAAAATAAACAAATATGTTAATGAAATCGTATCACTGATTACTCTGTTAACTGCGTTTCATCCAGCAACTACTCTCACAGCCACAATGTTGCATTTACGTGGTATTCCGGTAAAGATACTTGAGTATAACAAAAGACTTCACGTGTAATTAAGACAGCGATTCGTTGTATGGTATTATGATGAGACACTAGACGAGACTAAAGCTCAATCGCCGAAACAAAACAAGCAAACAAACAACAGAAAACAAAACCACCTTTCTTGGTGGTTGGATAAGGGACGAGCAAGGTAAACACATGAGGGTGCCAGATCAGAAGCAGTGCAGTAGGCATGTTCCCCAGCCAAGCTCCTTGATGCTGTCTTCCAGGTCGCATTTGTTACTCAGAGACTGAAAGGCATTTCATTTGTTGGTACAACTTGTCAACTGCAAAGGACACATCCCCGTGAAGAAGTTAGTAGCAGACAATACGTCCTTTGCGCCACCAGATGTGTACCAGTAACAATATATTTTGTGGACGTGTACAGGCTATCGTCTGAGATAATGTTTGTTGTGGCTTTCCCACTGTTTTCTCCTTATGAAGTTACCATACAGCACTTCAAACTGTCATCAGGCTGCACTGATTAAGGTTAACGATGACCTTCTTAAATTTATTACGTAAATGACAGGAGCAATCCTTAGAGGGGGCACAGATGACTTCATTCCCCATCCTTCCCAGTTCGAGATTCTGCTTCACGTTCAATTTCGCTTACGACGAGACGTTGTAATGTAATCCTCCTTCCTCCCTTTTAATCTCAATATGACTACTGAAGGCAAAATCGCACAAAGGTTAATTGATCATGACACTTGCCAATTACCGGAAACACTATCATTGACCATGGTAGTAACTCGCAGAAATGGAATAAAGATTTTCTTTAAAAACAAAATAAAAACAAAAAGTTCTCCCTCTGCCGACGGTGATTGGGCGTAGCCTTCAGGCGGCCTTTGGCTATTATCTCACGGCTGGTTCCATGTTTAAAGTCCGTTATGAGACACTTACCCTGCTCCTACAGGATCGTGGCCTCGGGCTCGTCCATGTCCGTATGCGAGCTGTGGCCTTGTATATGAGTACCATGAGAAGACAGTGGACCAGACGGGGCACACCACTAACACGCAGCTTGCTTGACGTCCTCCTGCCTGCTTCCACCTCACCACCGGTGTCTGTCGGTCACATCATGCCTCATTTGTCTCACATTTCGACCTTTTTCGTCGACTACAGTCACACTCATACCAGTCTACCGGATACGCGCCCACCCAGGACTAAGGATTTTTACAGTATACTATTGCGCCATGTTCCCCGGAATGTGATGGAGACCAAGCAGCCCTCCAACCAGTGGCCCATAGTGTGGACTACCACCCACCAGCCCTTCCTCCCTACGGACGTCCGGGCACTGTGCTACCACACAGTCAACAGGAAGTTTGCCACGAAACAGCGACTGCAAAACATTGGTTTGTCCGAGTCCCTTCTTTGTCTCCTTTGCCAGCAGCTCGACACTGATGAATACTGTCTGACATGCGCCTCTTCGCAAAATGTCTGGCACTTCGTGCAGCAAATCATTGGTTGCTATCTCCGAGTGTCCGCCCCCGGTAGCTGAGTGGTCAGCGGGACAGAAATGTCAATATTAAGGGACCGGGTTCGATTCCCGGCTGGGTTGGACACTTTTTCCGCTCAGGAACTAGGTTTTGTGTTGTCATAATCACCATCATTTCATCCCCATCGACGTGCAAGTCGCCGAAGTGGCGTCAAATCGAAAGACTTGCACCCGGCGGACAGTCTACCCGACGGGAGGCCCTAGTCACAAGACATTTACATTTTTTATCTCCGAGTGCCACCAGACTCGATCGAACCGCGAATGTTTCTATACCCGGGGACAAACATTTTCTGCCGCCAAATGTCATGCAATTACGTGGATTTTATCTCTTTCATGAGGGACCTGAATCCCACCTCGACTTCTGGAACTATTTACGAACAGACCATGCAGCTCTCAGAAACAGGCTACGTTACCGAACATTATTTGCTGATTATTTTCGAGGGATCTTTGTTAAGCCTCCACTAAGTTGGGGGTGCCTGGAGCTGAGGGCACCTACCCCCTCCCCCCCCCCCCCCCCCCCCTCCCTCAGGCTGTGTCGGAGTTTAAGCCACGTATGATCGATTGATCAATTCTACCTCCGACCTCTGCGGATGGGAGAGCGCGTCGTAGATTTGCACGGATTTTATTTATTTTTTTTTCTTTTCTTTTTCTTGCTCAGCATTTATATTTTATTCTCTGTCACTGGTCAATGTTCCACATAAATTCATAATAATAATGAATATTACAAAGACCAAATGCAAATAAATAAACAACAACAACGCCTTCCACTTCTGTTGATTCCTGTGTCTGCCACTTTTCTGTGCCCCACAGGGTCGGTGGTGATGAGGGGACACTGCAGTCAGGCCTCGGGTTTCGACCCCTGCCCACTTTGTACCCTCAGCCCCCACCGGTCCACTATCCCTTAAAAAAAAAAAAAAGGAAGCAGGAGATCACGGATTCGAACCCCGGTCCCGTACACAATTTCACTCGTCGCCGCCGATTCCGCGTAATGTCCCAAAGCAGCTCACAACAGCGATCCCTCACCTTTCCTGTTCTTTCTTTCCCTCGCCACCTTCAATTTACTGACAATTACCCACACCCGTCAGCAGCATCACGAAATAGCCGCAAGTTGATGCTCACCCTGTCCATCAGACCATTTACACGGGGTCCAAGTGCAGATATTTTCATTTGTGGCACCTTAAGATGTTCGTACATCAGCGTGTTGGTTGTTTTTTCTTGATTTCGAACAGTCTTCCCACAAACGCTTCACAGTTTTTACGACCTGATGTTCTCTGCACAGTCGTAACTTCACCAAACTTCAACATCTGACCTGCTTCCCAGGGGAAAATAAGCAATAATGGCTTGCTCTTGTCATGTGTACTTAGAGGTACTAAAGAACCTAAAGTCATAGAGTCCTAATAACTCATTATTAGTCTGAAAATGACGTAAATGCTAATGTAATGTTGTTGAGCACACCGTCCTTAGTCACCAATAGAAGTATCTGCACTTACCCGTCACACCCCCAATGTATGGAGAATAAGACCTATCCTACCACATTACCCTGAGGCGTTCTTGATGATAGCCTTGTCTCTGGTGAACACTCACCGTCAAGCACAACATACTGGTTTCAATTACTTAAGAAGTCTTCGAGCCACTGACATATCTGGAAGCCTAATACTAATTCCCTGACCTTCGTTAACAGTTTGCAGTGGGGCACCGTATCAAGACAGTAACCCAGTAACAGTATTAATTTAATAGTTACACTAAACGTATCACATCCCTAGGAATTGTCTACGGATTTTTAGAAGTGTTCACCCTTAACTGAAACATCCTCTATTCTTCCCCACCCCTATCTCGTCTGGCTAAGAAGGCTCGATGTCAGTGCAGAAAATCTGTTACTCTGGTAATGAGTTTGAAAGGCGTGTACTCGGGCACACTTGTATGTGGCACCAGAATAAGATAAGAATATTAATAAATTAAAATGAAACTAGTATACTATAAACGATGAATGCCTCTGATAGGCTCGATAACGTGGATCGCTGACTGCGCGCGACTGCAAAGCCAAAGATACTGCTTTGTTGGAGTAAGAGATCGCTGGGCGCTCAGTCGTAGGTAGCTGTCTGTGATGGAAGGACGATGGAGTAGGCAGTTTTTGTGGTGTGCTGTGTGGAGCCACCAAGAGTTAGATTAATGTAGGTATGTCAATATTGTTGAACAAGGAAGCAGAAATCTTCAGGCAAATAAGGATGTTCAATAATTATTACACTCCTGGAAATGGAAAAAAGAACACATTGACACCGGTGTGTCAGACCCACCATACTTGCTCCGGACACTGCGAGAGGGCTGTACAAGCAATGATCACACGCACGGCACAGCGGACACACCAGGAACCGCGGTGTTGGCCGTCGAATGGCGCTAGCTGCGCAGCATTTGTGCACCGCCGCCGTCAGTGTCAGCCAGTTTGCCGTGGCATACGGAGCTCCATCGCAGTCTTTAACACTGGTAGCATGCCGCGACAGCGTGGACGTGAACCGTATGTGCAGTTGACGGACTTTGAGCGAGGGCGCATAGTGGGCATGCGGGAGGCCGGGTGGACGTACCGCCGAATTGCTCAACACGTGGGGCGTGAGGTCTCCACAGTACATCGATGTTGTCGCCAGTGGTCGGCGGAAGGTGCACGTGCCCGTCGACCTGGGACCGGACCGCAGCGACGCACGGATGCACGCCAAGACCGTAGGATCCTACGCAGTGCCGTAGGGGACCGCACCGCCACTTCCCAGCAAATTAGGGACACTGTTGCTCCTGGGGTATCGGCGAGGACGATTCGCAACCGTCTCCATGAAGCTGGGCTACGGTCCCGCACACCGTTAGGCCGTCTTCCGCTCACGCCCCAACGTCGTGCAGCCCGCCTCCAGTGGTGTCGCGACAGGCGTGAATGGAGGGACGAATGGAGACGTGTCGTCTTCAACGATGAGAGTCGCTTCTGCCTTGGTGCCAATGATGGTCGTATGCGTGTTTGGCGCCGTGCAGGTGAGCGCCTCAATCAGGACTGCATACGACCGAGGCACACAGGGCCAACACCCGGCATCATAGTGTGGGGAGCGATCTCCTACACTGGCCGTACACCACTGATGATCGTCGAGGGGACACTGAATAGTGCACGGTACATCCAAACCGTCATCGAACCCATCGTTCTACCATTCCTAGACCGGCAAGGGAACTTGCTGTTCCAACAGGACAATGCACGTCCGCATGTATCCCGTGCCACCCAACGTGCTCTAGAAGGTGTAAGTCAACTACCCTGGCCAGCAAGATCTCCGGATCTGTCCCCCATTGAGCATGTTTGGGACTGGATGAAGCGTCGTCTCACGCGGTCTGCACGTCCAGCATGAACGCTGGTCCAACTGAGGCGCCAGGTGGAAATGGCATGGCAAGCCGTTCCACAGGACTACATCTAGCATCTCTACGATCGTCTCCATGGAGAATAGCAGCCTGCATTGCTGCGAAAGGTGGATATACACTGTACTAGTGCCGACATTGTGCATGCTCTGTTGCCTGTGTCTATGTGCCTGTGGTTCTGTCAGTGTGATCATGTAATGTATCTGACCCCAGGAATGTGTCAACAAAGTTTCCCCTTCCTGGGACAATGAATTCACGGTGTTCTTATTTCAATTTCCAGGAGTGTATTTCTGTTGTTTCCAGCCCGTTAGTATAAGTGATTCGGCTGATAATTTGTAATTATTGAGTAACCCCAGAATGTACGTAAACGGTTTTGATAAAAAGTCTAGTTAGATATTTCATTTTTGTAGTGTTTTTAAGATTTGTTGACAGAGCTATGTGTAATTTGATGATTTGCATTTATGTTGGATTAATGAAGTTATATAATACTTGCTGTTTAAATTTCATTGTTTGTGAATCAGTTGTGAGTAATGTAGTTTCAATTGTCAGATTTTTTTGAAAAGCCAAACTTAACTTGCAATATAATTTTGCTAAAAAACTGAGTGTTAGTAATTCTCCATAATCAGTAATCAGTACCGCCTCCCAGTCGAGGTCATATATATTTAAAGAAGCTGAATTTTCTTTCAACCAGAAGAGTTGCATGTGCATTTAAAGTATTATGGCCAGCATTGCACACTGCTGAGTCTGTAGCTAGAATTCATATTTTTTTGTGAGAGACCAGAATATGTCGCGTTCCACCGTTGCTGCTTTAGAGGTAAGACAATTTAATTTATTTGTTATATGCACAGGGACCAAACTTATTAGTTTTGAACAGGGCCTTAGGATTCACTGGTTAAGGGGCTGAAAGTATTTTGCAGTGACTTTATTTCTTTATTGGTATTGAGAGTTGCATTGCCCAACCGATTCGTGTAAAGTTTTGAAAGCAATAACATAGAGTAAGCACGCCAATTGCAGTTACATCACGTCACACGACAGTTCGAGTTTTCTATCCATTCTACATTTCAGACAACATTCAACATAACATTTAAGCCATTTATTTTTTAAAAGAACGTTACACTTGGCGACAGCTCTGCCAGTCATTCGCTTTGAGAATTCTTTCATATTATAATAGTCATATATATATTTTTATTCTGTTCCCTCAACCACTCTGTAGCAATAATAGTAGTTACATTTCTTTTTTTCGCAACGCAGATTACTAACTTGTATAAAAATTCTTCCACAGTTCATCGGCATTCTTATGCTCCGCCTTGTTTTCCATTGATCTCATAGTTCAGTGTTTTTTCTCTTTGATTTTGTACCCTGTATGTGATTTACGTTCCCGTTGCACTCTCTTAGAGGTAGGATGTAAGACTTTAAGCCAGTGGCTAGCTGTGAGAATTTAGCTGTTGGCCTATGGACGCAGCATAATACAGTTTTGTAAGGTAATGAAATTTTGTATATTTAGTTTTCAGTAAGCAGCAACGCAATGTGGCTTTTGCTAATTCTAACAGTACCGTCCCTTTAATGTAGAACCCAAGTATTTGCCATCAGATTTAATGTATAGGTTAATTAGGTATACCCGATTCGTAATACTTTGTGTGTTTTTTAACCCTGATACAGACAAGTTAAATTTTGTACTTTGTTTTGTCAAACGATGTTAGACCTTTTGTCATGTAACAATCCAAGTATTGTTAACTACGTCAGTAAGTGAGAATTGTAGAACAATTGAGAAGTTCACTGATTTTGAAGTTAACGTAAAATGTTTCATGTTAGATTTTGTGAAGAAGAAACTTTATTTTGAATACAATTTTCGAAATGAAGAATTCGGTTTTAGTGTGTGTGTGTGTGTGTGTGTGTGTGTGTGTGTGTGTGTGTGAAATCTTATGGGACTTAACTGCTAAGGTCATAAGTCCCTAAGCTTACACACTACTTAACCTAAATTATCCTAAGGACAAACACACACACCCATGCCCGAGGGAGGACTCGAACCGCCGTCGGAACCAGCCGCACAATCCCTGACTGCGGTGCCTAGACCGCTCGGCTAATCCCGTGCGGCAATTCGGTCTTAGCATATCCTGTTATCAGTACCTCGTCCTCTAAGATTTCGTTGACATTCTTTGCATGAAGCTGTTTTACGGCCGGCATTGCACTTCGTTGAGCCAAGATTGAATGTTTTGTATGCCTACTGTGGAGAGAACAGAATACCAAGATTACATCCGTTGCGACTCAAGAGCTAAGAAAATTGTATTTCATTGTTTTTTTGGATAGGGAATTTTATCAGTTTATTGCACAGGGCCATGAACTCGGTGCTCACGAGACTGAGTAAATTTCAGAGGGATTGATTTCATTATAAGCGTTACATGCTGCTTTTCCAGATTAAGTTGTTTAATTTTTCTTTGGATTACAATAAAACTGATTAAGCACACCATTTTGTCAACAGCACATCACTCAGTAAATTTGGATAACACAAAGTTATATTATTAAAGAGAGTTACAAGTTTTATTAATGAGGGAGTTTGCGTAATCCCTTTTAAGGTTTCGTCAATGAAATAATGAGTAATGAGTGCTGTCGACAGGAAAGCTTAAGCTGATTCCATTTTTCTAGGTTTTCAGAAGTTTTTGTCACCGCTCCTCACCAATGTTCTCTATAGAAATTGCGTGGCCACAGAGTGTCGTCTTAGTTGTTCGAGTGCGAGTGGATTCGTGATTTCCTGTCACAAAGGTCACACTTCGGAGTAATGGGCTGGAAATCACACAGTGAAATAGAAATGACATCTGGGGTTCTCCAAGAAGGTATTATAGGCCATATGCTATTCTTGAACCACGAGGTGCGTCTGAAAAGTTCGGTGAATGGTTACAGAAAATAAACCAGGCTTAAATACAAAATAGATTTACTGACTTTCAAAGTGATCACCATGAGCTGCAGCAAACTTCTGACATCGGTTGTAACGCTGTTGGAAACTTACTGCGAACCACTCTGTGGAATCGCTCGTGGTCGCGCTTTGCTGGAGATGGGCATCATTACAGGAGACGTGACGGGGTGCTACCAATACGATATGGGGACCAATCGACAGTCAGTGGCACAGTGTTCATCGTATTCTTCACTTTCCTCGAATAGAAATCATTACGGATTAAGTCGTTGTTGTCTAAAAAGACAATCAACATCTTCTTGATTTTGGATTTTGTCAGCCGTCTTTTTATGAGAGGCGGGGAAGACGATGAACACCACGCCACTCACTGTCGCTTGGTCGCCAGATCATATTAGTAGTACCCGGTCCCATTTCTTGTAATGATGCGGATATTTCAAAATGCGTGGCCGCGGTGCTTCGAGCTGTTGCACAGAAAGCGTTTTGCTAACAGTTTGCAACAGTCTTACAATCGATGTCAGAAGTGTACTGTAATTAACGATCATTCTTTTGAAGGCCACTAAAGGCGTTTTGTTTTTAGTTTTTGGTTCAAATGGCTCTGAGCACTATGGGACTTAACTTCTGAGGTCATCAGTCCCCTAGAACTGAGAACTACTTAAACCTAACTAACCTAAGGACATCACACACAGCCATGCCCGAGGCAGGATTCGAACCTGCGACCGTAGCGGTCGCGCGGTTACAGACTGTAGCGCCTAGAACCGCTCGGCCACTCCGACCGGCTTAGTTTTTGGTTCCTTTATTTTCTGCGACCATTTACGAAATTTTTCAGACACACCTTGTATATACACTCCTGGAAATGGAAAAAAGAACACATTGACACCGGTGTGTCAGACCCACCATACTTGCTCCGGACACTGCGAGAGGGCTGTACAAGCAATGATCACACGCACGGCACAGCAGACACACCAGGAACCGCGGTGTTGGCCGTCGAATGGCGCTAGCTGCGCAGCATTTGTGCACCTCCGCCGTCAGTGTCAGCCAGTTTGCCGTGGCATACGGAGCTCCATCGCAGTCTTTAACACTGGTAGCATGTCGCGACAGCGTGGACGTGAACCGTATGTGCAGTTGACGGACTTTGAGCGAGGGTGTATAGTGGGCATGCGGGAGGCCGGGTGGACGTACCGCCGAATTGCTCAACACGTGGGGCGTGAGGTCTCCACAGTACATCGATGTTGTCGCCAGTGGTCGGCGGAAGGTGCACGTGCCCGTCGACCTGGGACCGGACCGCAGCGACGCACGGATGCACGCCAAGACCGTAGGATCCTACGCAGTGCCGTAGGGGACCGCACCGCCACTTCCCAGCAAATTAGGGACACTGTTGCTCCTGGGGTATCGGCGAGGACCATTCGCAACCGTCTCCATGAAGCTGGGCTACGGTCCCGCACACTGTTAGGCCGTCTTCCGCTCACGCCCCAACATCGTGCAGCCCGCCTCCAGTGGTGTCGCGACAGGCGTGAATGGAGGGACGAATGGAGACGTGTCGTCTTCAGCGATGACAGTCGCTTCTGCCTTGGTGCCAATGATGGTCGTATGCGTGTTTGGCGCCGTGCAGGTGAGCGCCTCAATCAGGACTGCATACGACCGAGGCACACAGGGCCAACACCCGGCATCATGGTGTGGGGAGCGATCTCCTACACTGGTCGTACACCACTGGTGATCGTCGAGGGGACACTGAATAGTGCACGGTACATCCAAACCGTCATCGAACCCATCGTTCTACCATTCCTAGACCGGCAAGGGAACTTGCTGTTCCAACAGGACAATGCACGTCCGCATGTATCCCGTGCCACCCAACGTGCTCTAGAAGGTGTACGTCAACTACCCTGGCCAGCAAGATCTCCGGATCTGTCCCCCATTGAGCATGTTTGGGACTGGATGAAGCGTCGTCTCACGCGGTCTGCACGTCCAGCACGAACGCTGGTCCAACTGAGGCGCCAGGTGGAAATGGCATGGCAAGCCGTTCCACAGGACTACATCCAGCATCTCTACGATCGTCTCCATGGGAGAATAGCAGGCTGCATTGCTGCGAAAGGTGGATATACACTGTACTAGTGCCGACATTGTGCATGCTCTGTTGCCTGTGTCTATGTGCCTGTAGTTCTGTCAGTGTGATCATGTGATGTATCTGACCCCAGGAATGTGTCAATAAAGTTTCCCCTTCCTGGGACAATGAATTCACGGTGTTCTTATTTCAATTTCCAGGAGTGTACATGATTTAGGGGACGATACGAGCAGTCCTCTAAGACTGTTTACAGATGATGCTATCGTTTACCGCCTAGTCAATTCGTCTGAATATCAAAATGGCTCTGAGCATTATGGGACTTAACTGCTGAGGTCATCAGTCCCCTAGAACTTAGAACAATTTAAACCTAACTAACCTAAGAATATGACACACATCCATGTCCGAGGCAGGATTCGAACCTGCGACCGTAGTGGTGGCGCGCTTCCAGACTGTAGCGCCTAGAGCCGCTCGGCCACCCCGGCCGGCGTCTGAATATCGATAGGAATTACAAAATGATTTACACAAGACATATGCATGATGCGAAAAGTGGCAACTGACGCTGAGCAATAAAAAGTAAGATCTGCTCCACACCAGTACTAAAAAAAAAATAATAATTTTCGATTAGACGATAAATCACTCGAATTTAAAGAACGTCGATTCAACTAAATGCCTAGGGATTACAATTACGGACAACTTGGAACGATCACATATATAATGTTGTGGGGCAGGCGAACCAAAGACTGAGTTTTATTGGCAGAACGCTCTGAAGATGCAACAGATCTACTAAAGGAACTACCCACATTACGTTTTTTGTGTCCTTTTCTAGAGTATTGCTGCGTGCTATGGGATCATCACAGATACGAGTGAAGAAGCACACTGAAAAACTTCAAAGAAGAGCGGCTCATATTTGTCTTATTGCGAAATAGGGGTGAGAGTGTTATGGATGTGAGACGCGATTTTTAGTGGCTGTCATTAAAAGAAAAGAGTATTTCACTGCAGCCAGATCTTTACACGAAATTTCAATTACCAACTTTCTACCCCGAATGCGAAAATATTTCTTTGGCTCCCACCTACACAGGGAGAAGTGATCACGGACATAAGAGGAAACAGAGCTCCTACGGAAAAATGTAGGTGCTATTCGAGAGTATAGCCGTCATGAAAAGCCTGAAAGTGGTTCAATGGACCTTGTTACATAGGTACCTCTCCAAGGAGCTAGGTATTTTAACTGCTTCGTCACAGTACATATATTAGCCCGCCCGATTAGCCGTGTAGTCTAACGCACGGCTTTCCAGACTGGGAAGGAGCGCCTGGTCCCCGGCACGAATCCACCAGGCAGACTTGTGTCTAGGTCCGGTGAGCAGGGCAGTCTTTGGATGGTTTTTAGGCGGTTTTCCATCTTCCTCGGCGAATGCGAGTTGGTTCACCTTATTCTGCCTCAGCTACACTATGTCGGAGATTTCTGCGTAAACAAGTTCTCCTCCACGTAGGCGTACATCCCCATTACCGTACCACGCGCAAACATGAGGGTCACACTTGTCTGGTGTAAGATGTTCCCTTGGGGGGGGGGGGGGGGGGGGAGGGGAGAGGTGTCCACCGCGGACCGAACTGCACAATAACCCCGAAAGAGAAGTTTGGTGTGGGGAGGCGGAGGGGTGATGTGGACTGCGATAGTCGTCGTGGGGCTTGTGGACCACTGCGGCTGCGGCGGGGACGGAGCCTCTCCGTCGTTTCTAGGCTCCCGGTTAACATACAATACAATACCATACATATATTGCAATAAAATTCGTCATAAACAGTTCATGACAATTTAAGAGAGAACAGTGAGGGCCGTAAGCACAACTCTAGAAGAAAATATAACCTTATAACCTTCACTACCCACTATTAAATCTATCAGAGGTTCAGAAGCTGGTTCAGTTTGCAGCCCAGTAACAAGAAACTTTAAATCCAACCTAACATAAAATCATTTGTCCTGCACAATTACTTCAACTCCGTGGACGAATTTCGATTTAAAAACTGTTGGCGCTCTTTTTTTTCTAAAAGAGAGAGAGAGTGAGTGAGAAAAAAGAGAGAGACCGAGAGAGAGATACAAGTAGAGAAAGAGAGAAAGGAGCTACTTTTTCGTTTAGTTGCTTGAGTAGAACTAAAAATGATATGTGCTTATTAATGTTGCCACTAATCACTAGTACATATTTTGTAAACTGACTCGTTCCACGTAATTTCGATAAAAGAATCGTGGAAACGATATATGGAACATGTATATAACTAACTAACTAACTAATCTTCTCCAAGCACTTAAATGCGAAATGCAGAGAAGTCATGTAGATGCAATAGTGTAGAGCTGCAGTAGACAGCTGTGTGACTGACAGCTGCCAGACCTGTTGCTACGCACCCAGTATGGGCGGCAGGTAGTGGGCGTACGAGATGTGCTGGTACTGGGCGACGAGTATGCGGCGGGCCTCCTGGAAGAGCCTCTCGTCGTCCCAGCGCGGGTTCAGCTCAGCCAGCCCCCTGGCCAGGCGGTTGTGCTCGCGGATCAGCACCGTGTGCAGCGACGCCAGCTGCACGTTCTGGTTCAGCCGCAGGTCCGCTGCAACACGCGCACACAGACGAGCGCGTTACGCTCTCGGCGAAGCAAATCAGCACGTCACACTTCCGGGCACACTAAAACATTGTGCCGCACCAGGGAAGAACAGCGTTCTGTTATTCGGTTTTTGCGTAGTGAAGGTGTGAAACCTATTGAAATTCATCGACGAATGAAGGTTCAGTACGATGATGCATGTTTGTCGCAGCAGCAAGTCTACGAATGGTGCAGGAAGTTCGCAAATGGTGTGACTTCAGTGGAAGATGCTCCTCATCCAGATCAGGCACAACGAGTTGTGACTCCGCAGAACATTCCAGCAGTTGAAGCCATAGTGAAGGAAAACCGCCGAGTGACACTGAATGACACTGCAGCTTGTTTACAGATTACTCATGGGTCAGCACACCACATTGCGCATGATGTGCTCCAGTTTCACAAAGTGTCTGCAAGATGGGTACCACGGCAGCTGACTCCTGAAATGAGAGAACGACGTGTTGATCCTTGTGAAGAACTTCTTCGGCACTTTGAACGAGAAGCTGATGGCTTCCTTGTAAGAATCGTTACTGGGGACGAAACCTGGGTTCACTTCCACCAACCGGAAACGAAGAGAGCGAACTAGGAATGGCGCCATTCCTCATCACCAAAACCAAAGAAGTTTCGAACAGAACCATCAGCAGGGAAGGTTATGCTGACTCTCTTTTGGGACGGAAAAGGCGTCATTTTGGAGAATTACATGCCTAGAGGGACCACTGTCACCAGTGCATCATACACAGATCTCCTAAAAAATCCTGCGGCCTGCAATCAAATGAAAGCGACTTGGATTGCTGTCAGCAGGTGTCCTTTTGCAACATGACAATGCAAGGCCCCACACTGCCCGTACAACAGTTGCAACAATGACAGACCTGCATTTTGAGTGTCTTCCTCATCCACCATACTCACCAGACCTTGCCCCAAGTGATTTCCATATGTTTGGACCACTCAAAGACGCAATCTGAGGAAAGAAGTTCCGTTCTGATGAAGAGGTACGCCACACGGTGCATGAGTGGTTGAGCGGACTACCAAAAGAATTATTTTCCAAAGGAATTTATACACTTTGTAAGCGCTGGTGGACTTGCATTGAGCGTGGGAGATTATGTTGAAAAGTGATACAGCATTGTACCACTTCTGCACAATAAATAATATTTAAAAAAATATTTAAGATTTTCATTTGACTCACCCTCGTAGTTTGCCGTTGCCTTCCTCTGACTTGTGTGTGTGAGATCTGTGTCCTGTGGATGACTGTGATGAGTTGCTATACAGTGTAATGTTGGGTTTCTATTGTTATGGATGAAGGGACAGGGTGAGACCGAGTGCTGGCACACAACCTGTTCCTTTCACATAGCACCAATAAGGCTGCCGAGCTTAAGGTCGCCATCCGATGGATGGATCACCATCAACTGTGTCACAGTGAGGTGATTAAAGTCTTGGGACTGCGATATGCACATATAGAGATGGCAGTAATATCGCGTACACAAAGCACAAAAGGGCAGTCAACTGGCGGAGCTGTCATTTGCACTCAGGTGGTTTATGTGAAGAGGTTTCCGAAGTGATTATGACCGCACGACGGGAATTAACCAATTTAGAATAGATGGAGATGTACTAGATGTGTGGAACATTCCATTTCGAAATCGTTAGGAAAGTCGATTTCCAAGATCCACAGTATCAAGACTGTGCCGAGAGTACCACATTTCAGGCATTACCTCTGATCACAGACAACACAGTGACCGACGACCGTCACTTAACTACCGAAAGCATTGACGTTTGCGTAGAGTTTCAGTGGAAATGGAAGTGAGCGTTTGGCGTCATTGGCCGGGAGGCCCCTTACGGGGTAGGTCCGGCCGCCGTGGTGCAGGTCTTATTACATTCGACGCCACATTGGGCGACCTGCGAGCCGAATGGGGTTGAAATGATGATGAAGACAACACAACACCTAGTCCCTGAGCGGAGAAAATCTCCGACCCAGCCGGGATTCGAACCAGGGCCCGTAGGACGGCAATCCGTCACGCTGACCACTCAGCTATCGGGGCGGACAGAGTTTTCAGTGCTAACAGACAAGCAACACTGCGAGAAATAACAACAGAAATTAATGTAGGACGTACCGAACGTATCCGTAAGGACAGTGCGGTGAAATTTGGCATTAACGGGCAATGGCAGCAGACGACCGACGCGAGTGCCTTTGCGCTAACAGCACCACTTCGCCTACACCGTTTCTTCTAGGCTCGTGGCCACATCGCTGGGGCCATAGACAAATGGAAAGCCGTCACCTGGTCGAAGGAGTGCCGATTTCAGGTGGTAAGAGCTGGTACGGTGAGAGTGTGGCGCAGACCCCACAAAGCCGTGGACCCAAGTTGTCAACAAGACAATGTTCAAGCTGTTGGTGTCTCCATAACGGTGTGGGCTGTGTTTACAGAGAATGGGCTGGGCCAACTCAGCCGATCATTGACTGGAAATGGTTATGTTCGTCTGCTTAGAGACCATATCCAGCCGTTCATAGACTTCATGTACCCAAACAACAATGCAACTTTTATAGATGACGTGCGCCATGACACTGGGTCATAACTGTTAGCGGTTGGTTTGAAGAACGTTATGGACAGTTAGTGCGATTGATTTGGCCACCAATATCGCCCGACGAGAATCCCATTGACCATTAATGGTAAATAATGGAGAGGTGTGTTCGTTCACAAAATTCTGCACCGGCAACATTTTTGCACTTTTATATGGTTATAGAGACAGCATTCTCAATATTTCTGCAGGGGACTTCCAACGACTTGTTGAGCCCTTGCTATGGCAAGATGCTGCGCTACGGCGAGCAAAAGGAGATCTGACACGATATTACGAGGTATGCCACGACTATTGTCACGTCTTTCTATGCCTTCACTTCACAAGACGCTACGGAGAGATTTGGCATTTAATCCACTATACTGGCACAAAGACTGGTGATGAGGTATTGTACGCCACCACCTCTTCTCTCGTTGATGAGCAAACACTAGCACTGAAGGGTTTCCACCACCAGTATTCGAATCGCTGTTTCTCCGAGTCGAGCGCCACTACACAAGCCTGAATTGAAGGCCTCGAGTACGAAAGCGGGATAATGATGAGTGAACTGGTGGCAAATGCAAATGGCTCTGAGCACTATGGGACTTAACTTCCGAGGTCATCAGTCCCCTGGAACTTTGAACTACTTAAACCTAACTAACCTAAGGACGTCACACACATACATGCCCGAGGGAGGATTCGAACCTGCGACCGTAGAGTTCGCTCGATTCCAGACTGTAGCGCCTAGAACCGCTCGGCCACCTCGTCCGGCTTGAGTGAAGTGGTAATGTTTTAGTTATACACGAGCTGTAGTCATAAAGTTTTAATTACGACCTCGAAAAAGTAAGGCTACTCAATTAATATTTTGATTGTTTACTGGTACATTTCAGCAGGCCTGGCAAATACTGAAATCTCTGTGCCACAGTACCGTGGCACGTCGCTGGAGGAAGGAAAACAAAATGACGGATATCACTGAAAGAGTGGAGTATCATACGGAAATTCGTTTTCGGCCGCAGTTGTGTCACGCAAATCCAGATGATTTTTTTTAACCTCGCGGATTGTCTTGAGACAGCTGTGATACTTCCGTCGCTGCGGAAAACGAATTTCCACAGGATACACCACTGTTTCAGTGGTCTCCGTTATTTTGTTTTGCGTCCTCTAGCAGCTTGCTACGGTACTCTGGCGCCGGGATTTCAGTGTTTGCCAGAGCTGCACGTATGTACCAATAAACAAACAAAATATTAATTACGTAGCTTCACTCTTTTGAGGTGATAATTAAATCTTCATGACCTTCCCTCCTGAAAAGTGACGCGCTGGCTCACAAGTAGCAAGTGCCCACTGGGTGGGTGAGGGTGTTTATCAGCAGACTGCTCGTTGAAATGAGAGGGCAGTGCAGTGACGTGCAGGACGGTCGTAGTGGTTCCTTGCCAGAACGTTTAGAGCCTAGAAAGCCACAGTCACAGTTATCAGTTCCATAAACCAGCTGCTGTCACTGCATGTTTTGTTAACGAAATCCGGTGATTATCAGGTACTCCAGTTACCATGGGGACGTCACTAACAATTTCATAATGTTGATGTGTTCCTTTCTTATAAACAAGGGATTTGGCACAAACTATCATTGTAACCCTGTAGTTAATAGGATTTGTATATTTAGAGAAAGCTTCCGACATGGTTGACTGGAACGTGGGCTCTTAAACCCTTATGGTAGCAGGTGTAAAATATAAGGAGCGGAAGCTTATCCACAGTTTGTAGGGAAACGAGACTGCCTTTTTAGGTGTCGAAGGACATGAAAGGGAAGCATTGGTTGAGAAGGGAGAGAGACAGGGTTGCAGCCTATCCCCGATGTCATTCAATCTGCCACCTGGACAACCAGTAAAAGAAACCAAGCAGAAATGTGGAAAGGGAATCAAACTTTACGGCGAAGAACTAAAAGCTTTGACATTTCCAGGTGACATTGTAATTCTAACACAAAGGGAAAGGACCTGGAAGAGCAGCTGAATGGAGTGGGAAATGTCTTGGAAAGATATTATCAGATGAACGTAAAGAAAATAAAACAAAGCAATTGACTGTAGCCGAATTAAGTGAGACGGTGCTGAGGAAAATTAGATTTGGAGATGAGATACTAAAAGTAACATTTGGGCAGAAAAATAATTGACGATGGTCGAAACAGATAGAATATAGAATGCAGATTGGCAATTAGCAGGAATAGCGTTACAGAAGAAGAGAAGTTTGTTAATTTTTAAAATACATTTAAAGGCTACAAAGTCTTTTCTGAAGGTATTTCTCTATAGCGTATCTTGTACAGAAGTAATTCGTTGACGACAAATACTACGGAGAAGAAGAGTACAAAAGCTTATGAAATGTGTTGCTGCAGGAGAACACTGAAGATTAGCTGGTTGGATCGAATAACTAATGAAGACGTACTTAATCGAACTGGGGAGTAAAGAAATTTATGGCGTAATGTGATTAAAAAGAGGGTTCGACCGATAGGACACACTTTGAGCTTCAAAGAATCACCAATTCTCTGATTCAATTAGGTGTAGTTTGCAACAGTTATGCAGAAATGAAGAGACTTGCACGGAATAGAATAGCGTGCGGAGTTTTGTCAAACCGTCGGATGGAAGATCACAACAACAACAATAAACCTAATGAGTCTCTAATCATCGGGAGCTGCGTGGAGGCTAATATAGGCCGATGTTTCTGAGTGTCTTGTTGCCTGTTTCAAAGACCATTCCCAGAGAAAGTGTTTTCTTATAAAGGCCTCCAAACATTTCTGGAACCAGTTGCCTTCTGTTTTAGTCTTCAGTTTTTATTTTCCATTACCGGTTTCGGATCGTCTGGCGATTCATCTTCGGGTAGTACATATTTACTGCATGCATGCAGCACTGTGGGGTCGTTCATCCGTGGCGAGATGTAAACACGAAACATGTAAGTACAGAATGTGGCGGGATATATTCACATTATGAGATCTGTTTAGTGGCATCACTTACAGTTATAAGTGGCTATCGGTTTGTTCTTAGTGCACACATTATTCTGGGAAACACAACGAATGTTTTCCAGTGAAGTTAAGTTTACAGCACTTCACGAACTTAGCCACAGCTATAGTATTGATTATTCGGAGTGTTTCTGTTATGGATATGTTGGTGTAGAGGTTACCAGTGTCAAGGGATGTAAACTTCGCTGTACTGCTTATGGTAGTATCTATGATTCTATCAGTCAGTTCATATTTTTTTTTTTTTTTTCAAAGTAGTTGGTTGTAAATATCTACTATTTATAAGAACTTCATGAAGTATTTTAGTCATTTTTGATCCACTGCTGCGTACTGAGTTGACTAATGAACATATAAGATGCCCTTGTTTGTGAATTCTGGACTATGATCTGGGATATGGAGTTGTAGCGTTCATTGTTATGCAGTGTTTGGTTCCTTGGATGTTACGAGAAAATTGCAGCTTTCCATCAGTTTTTTTTTTATTTTAGCTTGGTATTTTGGGGTAGAATCAGATTCTATTTTAATCAAAATATCCACGGGTGTACTGCCGGTCTACAGTGTCCAACGGGCACAATATTTCGGCGATCATACATGTCGCCATCATCAGGTGAACTGACGAACTGAGCTCCTGTGAACGTGCCGGTGCGGCAATAAATATGCACCTTCTGATGATGAATCGTTAGGTGATTCGAAACCAGTAATAGGAAACAAACATTGAAGACTAACACAAAAAACGACTTGGTACATTAATTTCTGGAAACCTTTATTCATCACAGTCGCAGTGTTCCACGTCGATAATGGATAAAAGTTTTATTTTGTTATGTATCTGCAGATAATGCTAGGCAACACCAAACAATTCAGTCAATTGAATTAAGGATATGCGCAGATGCTGTATCCTAGAGCACTGGTAACGCCATGGGTTTAGAGCCGTACGAATATACACAAAGAGGGAGAACCACCCCGTCCGATAGTGTTGAACACTTTAAGTATGTAGCGCCAAGACGACGCCACGACACCGGTGACAACATGGAAAAATTTCATCAAGTTAATTAAACAAGACAATATTTTCGTAAAATTTTTTGTAGGGAGCACATTGTGCTCATGTGGGAGCGATCTAGATGGTTGTAAAACAATAAACTGGTAGCCAAGATCGCAGGAATTCTTTTTATTCCATGATTACCGGTTTCGGCGACACTAAAGCCGCCATCATCGGATCTTAGGACACATACAGGTTACAACATCAAGGCAAACAATGGTGATATTAATAGTTGCCTATAATATGCAGGCCTTACAAAATTGTCGTAAGTAGCACATCTCTCATGGACGCCTATATGCTACTCACGACAATTTTGTAAGGCCTACGTGTTATAGGCAGCTATTAGTATCACCATTGTTTGCCCTAATGTTGTAACCTGTATGTGTCCTAAGATCCGATGATGGCAGCTTTAGTTTCGCCGAAACCGATAATCATGGAATAAAAAGAATTCCTGCGATCTTGACTACCAGTTTATTGTTTTACAAAAAATTTTTTGTTTTACGTGTTTCATGTTTTCATGTCAGTATGTATTTTATACGTATATAGTATTTCGATTTAGCCTCTGACCATTTGTATTCCTAGTGCTCCTGTTGTTTTCGTTTTGTTTATTAACTTACGTTGGCAGAACAATTAACTCTGGTAAATAGCAGTGTAAATTTTTTCCACAGCTTGTCCAAATCATTGTTAAATGCATATGTGTATATTTTTAAGAGTATTTGTCCCCCTACAACACTGATAATTGTTAATGTTGTAATATTGTTCTTCCATTTTTTCCTTTAAAATACGAAAACCTACTCTAAAATATATTACGTGCATGTTAATCACAGTTAGCTTCTAAAGTCCTCTGTTATAATTGTACCGCTACTATGTGATCAGTTTATGTTTTGTAACATACGTCAACTATTTGCCTTTTAAGTTGCTAAATGGCTGTATGTTGCCGAGAACCAAATAATTAAATAATCTTAACAGTAATAGACAGTGAGGAAAATGATACCATCCAGAGTAGCAAAAGTAGTAGCTGAAACGAGACACTGCCCAACGTCAGCCAGCTGCGATCAAATAAATCGTAATAGCACGTTTCGTTTCCATGTAAATAGAGCTCCATTACAGATTCAAGAGAAGGCAAAACCTAGTTGACAAACAAAATCTGAAAAAGTGAAAATGAGTGTAAGGAGAGCAATGAGAGAGGCGTTAAATGACTTTGAAAGTAAAACTTTGTCAGTCGATCTGACTAAAAACGCTAAGACGTTTTGGTTTTACGTAAAATCGTAACTGGTTCGAAATCACCCCTTGAATCACTCAGTAATCGTACTGGCACCGAAAGGCAAGGTAACAAACAGAAGGCCCAAATACCGAATTCGGTTTTTCACCGCGGAAAATCTTAATACGGTCCCTTCATTCAATAATCGTACAAATGTCGAAATGGCAGATATTTAGATAATCGGTCGCGGAATAGAAAATCAGCTATAACCGCTTAGTAGTGGAAAGGCATCAGTACCAGATGAGATACCTGTAAGATTCTACAAAGATTATGCGAAAGTACTTGCTGCCCGTCTGCCAGCAGTTTATCGTAGTTCGCTCGAGCAACGAAGTGTATCTAGCGACTGAAAAAAAAGCGCAGGTCATTCCCGTTTTCAAGACGACTCGTATGAGAGATGAACATAACTATAGGCCATTAACGTTGACGTAAGTCTGTTGCAGAATTATGGTACATGTTTTATGCTGAAGAATTTGACGGTTTAGGAGAACGAAAATCTCGTCTATAAAAGTAAACATGGTTACTGCAAACAGAGATTTTTGCGAAACTCATCTCGCTCTGTTCCTTCATGAGGTCTGTGGCGCCGTAGACAACGGCGCTCAGCTTGATGCCGTGTTCCTTGAGTTCAGGAAGACATTTGACTGGCGTTTACTGAAAAAATACGAGCTTATTCAGTATCGGTCCAAATTTGCAGGTAGATTCAAGACTTACTTGCAGACAGAACTCAACACATCGACCTTAACGGAACAAAAACGACAGACATATAGATAATTTCCAGGGCACTTTAAGAAAGTGAGTAGAACTGTGACTGTTTACAGTGTATTTAAATGATCAAGGAGAAAGCTTCGAAAGCTCGTTAAGACTGTTCATATCTACATCTACATGGATACTCTGCAAATCACATTTAAGTGCCTGACAGAGAGTTCATCAACCATCTTCACAATTCTCTATTATTCCAATCTCGTATAGTGCTCGGAAAGAATGAACACCTATATCTTTCCGTACGAGCTCTGATTTCCCTTATTTTATCGTGGTGATCGTTCCTCCCTATGTAGGTCGGTGTCAACAAAATATTTTTGCATTCGGAGGAGAAAGTTGGTGATTGGAATTTCGTGAGAAGATTCCGTCGCAACGAAAAACGTATTCGTTTTAATGATTTCCAGCCCAAATCCTGTATCATTTCTGCCACACTCTCTCCCGTATTTCGCGATAATACAAAACGTGCTGCCTTTCTTTCCACTTTTTCGATGTACTCCGTCAGTCCTATCTGGTATGGATCCCACATCGCGCAGCAGTATTCTAAAAGAGGACGGCCAAGCCTAGTGTAGACAGTCTCATTAGTAGGTCTGTTAAATTTTCTAAGTGTCCTTCCAATAAAACCCAGTCTTTGCTTAGCCTTCCCCAAAACATTTTCTATGTGTTTTTTCCAATTTAAGTTGTTCTTCATTGTAATACCTAGGTACTTCGTTGAATTTACGGCTTTTAGATTAGACTGATTTATCGTGTAACCGAAGTTTAACGAGTTGCTTTTATCACTCATGTGGATGACCTCACACTTTTCGTTAATTAGGGTCAACTGCCAATTTTCGCACCATTCAGATATTTTTTCTAAATCGTTTTGCAGTTTGTTTTGATCTTCTGATGACTTTATTAGTCGATAAACGACAGCGTCATCTGCAAACAACCTAAGACGGCTTCTCAGATTGTCTCCCAAATCGTTTATATAGATAAGGAACAGCAAAGGGCCTGTAACACTACCTTGGGGAACGCCTGAAATCACTCCTGTTTTATTCGATGACTTTCCGTCAATTACTACGAACTGTGACCTCTCTGACAGGAAATCGCAAATCCAGTCACATAACTGAGACGATATTACATAAGCAGGCAATTTCACTACGAGCCGCTTTTCTGGTACAGTGTCAAAAGCCTTCCGGAAATCCAAGAATACGGAATCGATGTGAAACCCCTTGTCAATAGCACTGAACACTTCATGTGAATAAAGAGCTAGAACAGATGATATTATGGTACATAAGAAAGTAGAAACGCCAGAAGACAATATGAGTTTGTAGCACGACCTGCAGAGGATTTACGAACGTTACAGGCTCCGGCTGTTGATCCTAAATGTAAATAAATGTAACGCACTAAGCTTACATAGAAAAAGAAATTCAGTAATGCATAAGTACACTACTGATGAAAAATTACTGAGGACTGTACCTGCCGTAAAATATCTAGGAGCAACTATAGAAAATGGCTCTGAGCACTATGGCACCTAACATCTGAGGTCATCAGTCCCCTAGAACTTAGAACTACTTAAACCTAACTAACCTAAGGAGATCACACACAGCCATGCCCGAGGCAGGATTCGAACCTGCGACCGTAGCGGTCACGCTCTTCCAGACTGAAACGCCTAGAACCGCTCGGCCACACCGGCCGGCAGCAACTATAGAGAGCGACCTTATGAGGAATGACTGCATAAAACGAATAGTAAGAAAAGCAGATGCCAGACCTAGAGCCATAGGAAGAATCTTAAGGAAACGTAACTCATCCATTGCAGAAGTGGCTTATAGGGCGCTTGTTCCAGTGATTCTTGAGTGTTGTTCATCAATATGGGATCCTTACCAGTTAAGAATGATACAGAGAAGGTCCAGTGAAGAGCGGGGCGATTCGGCACGAGGTCGTTTGGTCGGCACGAGAGCGTTACAGAGATACCTAACAAACTCCAGTGGCAGACGTCACGAAGCGGTTTACTATTGAAACTTCGAGAGAGCAATTCAAGGGGAAGAGTGGTACAACATATTACTTCCTCCCACGTACATCTCGCGAAATAGTCACGACCAAAAAATTATAGCTAATTCAGAGGCTTACCGACAATCATTCTTCCCAGGTTCTATTCGCGAGTGGAACAGGGTAGCGGGGATCAGTTAGCGGTACCAGAAGTACCTTCCGCTGGACATCGTCAGGTGGGTTGCAGAGTATTGAAGTAGATTTCCAGACAGGTGATAAAATCACCAAGTGATCACTTGTTGAGATGTCGCTACCCTTCGTTCCAAAGCAAAGACTGTCGTTACATAAACGGGAAGTGATAACGGCTGTCGTTCTGTTGACTAGAATTCCCGTGTGAACCTGCCAAAATAGTCGAGAGCTTCTGAACGACTGCTGGTTAGATTGAAGCGCGCGCACCTAGTGCCAACGGAGCGGGAACTCCGCAGCCTCCTCAAGGTGACCGCCGCGCTCTCTGTGGGAATGAAAGGGCGTCGCTGATCCGGCAAGGAAGGGCAGCCGTATTTACGGTCCGGGAAACTCGAGAATATACGGAGAGACCGGCAAGACTCGTGGTAATTCCCAGTGCTGGGATTACAACACGGCGCGCCCTGTTTACAGCTTTACGGGCTCCTTGAATGATGCCGAGTAATCAACAAAACCGTCAGGGGGTCACGATTTGTGTGAAGGTCCGACAATAAAGCGTAGGATCCAAGCAAGCGGTCTCGGCCGCTCAGTGTTGCCATCAACAACAGGCTGCGCTGCCTGTGGATAGCGACCACTGGTAGATTCTGTACCGATATTTCCAAGCTTATAATTTTTCTTTGAAGTAGATGAGCCTGCTCTAAAAATACAATGGCTGGCAAAAAGAATGAAGCATCCAGAAGCCACTGCCGGTCGTCAATATGACTACGACTTGTGGCAAGCAGAACGGCCACCAGAATGCGTTATTGATGTTGATGTTTAGTGTTGTTTTCAGGACTGACAGGGTATACAAGGAGAGTGAACAGCTTCAGATATTAAATGATCACCGTGAAGAACACAGAGATGCTGCTTACTCGCGTCAGACAGCGTCATCAGTCCTGAGAGGGATTGAAAGGGGCGCCATTGTGGCTCTCCATTTGACCGGCTGTTCGAATAGGGCAATACCCAGATTTATGGGGCATTCAGATGTGACGATGACTCCATATTAGAAAGTATGGGAATGTGTGAGCAGGCTTAGTATTCGTCAAGATTGCGGTCAATCACATTGGACCATCACAAGGGAGGATCGCCTTTTCTATATCTACATAGACACTATACAAGCCACCGTGCGGTGTATGGCGGAGGGTACCGCGTACCAATACTATTCATTTCCTTTCCTGTTCCATTCGCACATAGAGAGAGGGGCCTGTCTAAAAGCCTTCGTACGAGCCCTAAATTCTCGTATCTTTACTTTGTGGTTCTTACGCGAAAAGTACGCTGGCGGCAGTAGAATCGTTCTGCAGTCGGCCTCAAATGCCGATTTTCTAAATTTCCGCAAATAGTACCATGCGAAAAGAGCGTCGTCTTCCCACCAGCGTTTACCATTTGAGTTCACGAGGCATATCCGGAATACTTGCGTGCTTATGGAACCTACTGGTAACAAATCTGCCTGCACACCTCTGAGTTGCTTCGACGTTTTCTCTAATCTTACTCCAACAGTACTCCAGAAAGGGTCGCACTAGCATTCTATAAGCCATCTCCTACATGGATGGGCAACATATCCCCAAAATTCTTCCAATCATACGAAGTCGAGCACTCATTTTTCCTATTACCAACCTGATGTGCTCATTCCGTTTCATATCGCTTTGCAGTCCTATGCGTAGACATTTAATCCATCTGATTGTGTCAAGTAGCACCCCATTAATGCTTTATTCGAACGTCACAAGTTTGGTTTTTCTATTCGTCTGCCTTAACTCTACTTTTTTTTTTTTTTTTACTTTTAGAGATACCTGTCATTTAGCAAACCAACTAGAAATTTTGTCTGAGTCATCTTCTGTACTCTTCCAGACACTCAGCGAAGATACCTTTCCATACCCCACAGCGTCATCAGCAAACAGCAGCAAATTGCTGCCGTCTCTGTCCGTCAGATCATTTGTGTATGCAGGGCGAATCTCCTACAACTTGCATCGCAAATATTGCGGAAATGGAAAGTTCTATTGATGTGCCGTTTTCACGGAATGGACTGCTAGTCAGGGGCTCGTATTGTTAGCCAATAAACAGACCGTAATAATACTTAGAAAGTGTATTTTTTGTGCAAACATACACTTTTTAAATGGAGAAATGCCTATTGACAATAACAAACTTAAAGTAGGGTAAATTAGAATGTCAGTGATGTTTCTTGCAGGACTCTAATGCCAGGCATTTACAAGCTCTCGTATTTTGAAAAGTTCCCACGCTGACATTTGTACAATACGTAGCACATGCTAAGGAACAACACAAGTGCATATCTAGTTATGTGGAGTCTCACGAGTAAGAAGACAATTGACCGTCGCAGGCTGTGTTCAAAATGACCACTGACTGCGGAGATAAACGCTTCCAGTCTGGTATGGAACGACTGGCGCATACGTGCTAGCATTGCAGCGGATATGTCCGAGCAGGCTGCAGCAATATGTCATTGCATACTACAGGATGCAGTTGGTATGTCCTTTTAGACAGCGTCTTTTAGCGTCCCCCACAGAAAAAAACTCTACAGGCGTCAAATTCGGGGAACGTGCCAGCCAAGGTACAGGTCCTCTGTGCCCAATACAACGATTTGGAAGCAATTCGTGAAGACACGCTGTAGTACTTCATGCACTATGGGGCTGCACAGCCACATGTTGGTGCAACAGGTTCCTCCTAGTATGAGGAGGCATGTCTTCTAGCATCCGTGGAAGATGATCGGTTAGGAGACTGCGATACTTGTGGGCGTTCAGTGTTCCGTCTAGGAAAAACGGGCCTATGAGCTATTAGTTCACTACCCCACACCACATATTTACATTACATGAACGCTGAGGTTCCACCCGACGAAGCCAAAGGTGACTGTCAGCAGATACATGATATATCTGGAGTATCCTGTCTTAACGCTTATGACAAAAGTTAACACGATTCTCATAATCGTATCCATGCAGCTCTTAATGGAGAGAAATGTAATAGGGATGGAACCTATATCGATGGACAATGCATAGACATCTGCATGAACCATGCCACTTTGTCGTGCGGTTCCGCGGGCGCTAACGTGCGAATCAACTGTTACAACAGCAAGAACATTAATTTCCTCTCTTCCCCTCTCCTGTCGTCAGTTGTTTCTTTCTGTTACGTTGTTTAGGTGTTGCACTGCCACTCTCACGTAACTGTTTGAAGAGACTGATGAACAATTGCCAAGATGGTTGACGTCTATTGGGATACCTTGCCGCATACGCCGTACAAGGATGAACAGCATTCTTCCTACGCTCTCCGTACACCATGAACATGTAGGCTTCTTGTGCATTGATAAATCCCATCGCCCAGTCACGACCTACTGCTTGGACTGTTACATATAATTGACTGGCAAGTCGCAATGCTCTCATAGAACATACAAGCGCACTGCAAACAAACAAACGAGTGTCGGTGCTGCAGATTTTCGAAATACGATATCTCGTAAACGATGCGCACTCTAATCCTGCAGCAAATACCGCTGACATTCTGCGTTCCCCTACTTTAAGTCTGTTAATGTCAACGGGCATTGTTCCATTTCAAAAAAAAGTGTATGTTGGCCAAAATACACTTTCTAAGTCTTATTAGAATCTGTTTATTGGCTAAAAATACGAACCACTGACTGTCAATCCATTATGTAGCACTCCCCATTTTCGTAATATTTGCGGTAAAAGTTTTAGGTGATTCAGCCTGTATGGTCAGTAAGAGTGGTCCTATCACACTTCCTTGGGGCACTGTTAACAATACGCTCGTCTCTGACGTACAGTCGCCGTCGAGGACAAGGAACTGGGTTCTATCACGTAAAAAGTGTTCGAGTCACTCACATATAAGGGAATCTGAACCTTCTGCTCGGATCTTCGTCAAAAGTTTGCAGTGGGGCACCGTTTCAAACGCACTCCGGAAATGTAGGAATATGTAATCTGCCTGTTTCCCTCCATCCATCGTCTGTAGCATATCACGTGAGAAAAGGGCAGTCTGAGTTTTGCACGAGCGATGATTTCTAAATCAGTGCTGATTTGTGGACACAAACTTTTCTCTTTCAAGAAAATGTATTACATTCGAACTCAAAATTTGTTCAAGAATTCTGCTGGAAACCGATGTTAAGGATATTGGTCTGCAATTATGTAGGTCAATTCTCTGGCCTTTCTTGTGTACACGAATCACGTGTGAGTTTTTCCATTCGCTTGGGACTTTCCGCTGGGCGAGAGATTCGCGATAAATACAGGCTAGATAAGTGGCCAATGTTGCAGCGTACTACTCTCTGTAAAACCAAACTGGGATTCCATCTGGACCTGGCAGTTTATTTGATTTCAGCTTTTACTCTGCGCCACGGATGCCTATTTCTGTGTCATCCACGTGGGAATCTGCACGACAGTCAAACGACGGTATGTTTGTACGATCCTCCTACGAGAATGGTTTCTTAAACGTGAAATTTTAAGACTTCTCCTTTCCTTCTGCTGTCTTTTATTGCATTCCCAGACTGGTTGAAAAGTAAGTGGATGAAGACCTTCGACGCACTTAATGAGTTTAGGTGCGATAGAATTTTTCGGGCTCTCAGTAAGACCTTTCGCTAAGGTTTGGTGGTGGAAGTTGTTGCATACCGTTCTGTGCATCAAGTACAACTTTTTATCTGCCCCTGCCATCCGAGAACAAGTAATGGACCCCCCGGATAATTTCGTGTTCACCCACACTATTAGTCGGAGACTAGCAGAAGGCGGACTAGAGAATTGCTGACCCATGCCTATGCTGCCGGTAACACGACCATACAAAAACAGCTGCGTTTGCAGGGGTGCCTTAATCGAGATGCATGGACTGCTGATGAATGTCCTCGTACAGTGTTCAGCGATGAACCGTGGTTCTCCACTACCCCAGGTGACCATAGCGGGCGAGTATGGCGGGGACTTGGAGAGACGTCCCATTCTTCAAATGTTTTGAAGAGGCACAGCGATGTTACTCCTGGCGTGTCGGTATGGAAGGCCATAAGGTATGATTTCAGGTCACAGCTGGTAGTGAGTGAGGGAACGCTCACGACACAATGATACGTCATGGACATCGTGTGCCTTCATGTGTTACCTCCCATACGACTACAGTGTGGTTGAGCGTTGAAGCGCCCACTTCCAGAACGAGTAGGGCCCCCGGTCCCAGTTCGGATTTACGACGAGAGCCGGTGTGCCGGCCAGTCTGGATGATGGCTTCAGGCGGTTTCCTACATCACACTAGATTAATACCGGGCTGGAACACACGTCCCGCCTAAGATGTACGTTAGCAAACAGTTACAACACTACGGTCGCAGGTTCGAATCCTGCCTCGGGCTTGGATGTGTGTCATGTCGTTAGGTTAGTTAGGTTTAAGTAGTTCTAAGTTCTAGGGGACTGATGACCATAGATGTTAAGTCCCATAGTGCTCAGAGCCATTTGAACCATTTTGAACTTGCATTTTACTCTAAATGCAAACATATGGCTTACAGTGATTCCGTCCTGGAGGCGGGCGGCGGGGGGTGGGTAGGAGACTGATGGCATTAGATGTTTAGTGTCCTTAAACGCATAGCGAGCTGCAGCAGCAACATTGTCGTGGTGCCATTATTCGATAGGGTGATGCTCGTCTACCATAGCACTTGTTTCTATGACCTGACTGCATGATGGTAATGTTCTCGCGCGGCCAGCAAGATCCAAGATCTGTCCCAAATGTGGGCGACCAATCCGGACATCATCTCCATTCAAGCACCAATATCCAGCATATTAAGTACCAGTTGTGGGTCAACTTGCCACATGAGAGGATACAACAGCTTTCTGGTATCCTTCCCAAACGAAACAGGGCCAGGGGAAGCGCAACGTCATACTGATAAGTAGTCTCATATTGATAGGTAGTTCTTCGTGAATTAGACTCGGTTTTGTAGTGATCGAAATATCATCATATGCCCTCTCACACCATGAAGTTTCGTTTCATTTATTGTTCCCTTGCTGACAGCTTCATTTCATATTTTCAGGCAGTGTTTTAGAAACAAAATTGGTGCTTTGTAGCGAACCTTCTTGAAATTAAATCCATGAAAGAATTGGTACTTGAACCTTATACCGGCTGGTCACATTCCTATCTCCCCTCGTGCACACTGAACACATCTACATATCCTAGAATTACGCTATGCACTCTCCCTTACTACAACAATACTATTCTCTCGTCCGTTTTTCAGTCCTAACACGCTTCCACGTCTGTACCGACAGATTCTACCAACCCTAAACCTACACACATTCCATATCCTCCTCCCTCCCCCCCCCCCCCGAAAACTCCATCTCGACAATGTAATCTGGCCCTACATCCTATTTGCTATAACTCTATCCCTATCTGTCGCACCCCACATCAAGGTTCGTCCTTCCCTCTAAATCCTTTCCTGCTCCTTTCACCTTCATACTTTGGCCCTGTCTCAACCTCTTATTACCTTTCTGTATTATCGGCGTCCACACCAGCAGCTACCCTCATCGCCACAGATACAACCCAATACACCTATGCGTAAAACATCACTCCACCTAATGCTTCTCTCCCCTAAATATTCTCACCCCACCTTTAGTGAGGCTTGTCGGTCGGTCGCTCCGTATAATCACGAGCCTCCTGAGCGCACATAAATGACTGCCGTTCCCTGGCGGATCAGTGCTGCCCTTCAAGCAGAGAGTGGAGCGGTCACCTTGAGGAGGATGCACAGTGTCCACTGCAGCTGCCCGCCGGACTTCCGTACTTACTAGCTGTACACGAATCTAACAAAAAGCAGTTCACACGTTTTATTCCATCCTGGCGGGAGCGGAGAGGAATGGGGAATCATTCTAACGGCCAATAAGAGGCGCAGATGAGGACTGGCATAAGCAACTTTGACAAAGGATGGAGTGTTATGCGACGGCGTACTCGGAATACCTCGGAAATTGCGAAGCTGATCGTGTGTTCGCGTACTACTATCGTGAGCATCTACGGAAATTTGTTGTAGAACGGTGGAACCACGAGTAGGAAAGGTGTTGGATGTCAACTCTTCACACACAACATGAAAGACGAAAGCTTTCCCTCCCTTTGGCAGAACTGACGACCGCATTCAGTGCTCGTGCAGGCACATTTGTTGGGGAGTACATCTTTCAGTAGGCATTGCCGAGCATGAAGGTCCGCAGCAGAAGACGCCTACGTGTACCTACGTTGACCCAACAAAATGGTTCAAATGGCTCTGAGAACTATGGGACTTTACATCTGAGGTCATCAGTTCGCTAGAACTTAGAACTACTTATACCTATCGAGCCCAAGGACATCAGACAAATCCATGCTCGAGGCAGGGTTCGAACCTGCCACGGTAGCGGTCGCGCGGTTCCGGACTGAAGCGCCTAGAAGCGCTCGACCACCGCGGCCGGCTGACCCAACAATTTCGTCGATTACGATCGAGATTTGACTACAGATAATCTGGCCGCATCAATCACGTTTCTCCTTACGCCAGATCGATGGTCGTGTACGTATACTCCGTCATCCAGCGAATGGCTGCAAGAGACATCCGCAATGCCACGGACGCAGGCTGGCGGGGGAGTATTATTCTATGGGAGACATATCCTCCGGGGCCTCGTGGGACCTGTGGTAGTAACCGCAGGCGCCATGATAACTGTGGACTACGTGAACATTATTGCGGACCACCTGCATCGCCACGAGTCTGGCGTCTTTCCCGACGGCGATGACATATTTCAGCAGGATAACTGTCCGTATCACAAGGCCGCAATCGTAATTTGTGGAGACGGACAGTGAAGCCATGCTGATGTAATTGCCATCAGACTCGCCTCATTTGAACGCAGTGGAACACACCCAGGTCGCTCTCAGGCGCCACAGGGGGGGGGGGGGGGGGGGGCAGAGGATGTTCCCCAGAGTATAATACTGCGCCCACAAACCATCGGTCCGTAATTTAAGGGAATTGCGTGACCTGGCGTAGACATGTGGCGCTACATACATCTGGAAAACTGCCATGGACTTGTCGAATCCATGCCACACGAATCCAAAGATGAACCAGCACGCTAGTAAGCATGTGATGATAATGTTTTGGCTCATCGATGAACAATCTGCCAGGGTCTTTCAAAATAGTGCATCTTATATTAGTTCTGTGCAAAGGGGAGGAAATCGGGATAGAAGAATCGAAGCACAATTTCTTACAAAATAAAATTCAAAACTATTGAGCTACTATGTTTATCAAATGAATCACGAAAGCAAACCAATGTTGCCACTTGGCAATAAGTACCTACTGTGTAAAATGTACTTAACTGAGAGAATATAGTTTCTATGGGATTTGTTCATGTTATTCTTCTGCGAGGCAGATGTCGTTAAGACACATACGATCACTTTATATATTAACATTTTTGAACTTTTTGATATTGACTTGTTTAACCAAAAATTATCGCTAGTTGATGTCTCGCTAGTGGAAGCTTTTAGAATCCAGACCCATCTCGCATTTCCAGTTACATGGAGAATTCTGGCGAAATAGCTTCGAGATTTCACGCTAAATTGCGCTACGTACACTTGCTTCTAGACAATATCCATTACGTTTCTGGCCTTCTCGAGATTGCTACTATGATGATAAATAGATCTATCTGTGTACAATGCTATTTGTGAACTTTCTTGGGACGGTGCGGGTGGGGGCATTGCCCTGCCCTGACTCCTCGCTAGATACGAGCATGTATTTTTGGAGTGAACAGTAAGTAGGTACTGATGGCAGTATGACCGATCGAAAGAAATGATTCTTTGAAAGAAATTGGTTGATGCTTCTTTGATTACAACATATAGGTAACATCACGTTATTTGAATGGTTTGGCAGTAAGGTAACTCACGTTATATCAAAGCATTACAGTAAAGAGCCCATCGAAAATGGCGGACGATTATCTGTTGCTAGTAAACAAGACAGGGTTACTGTTTATAACGTACCACAGCGGTGTGAGAAAAGTCCACACAAATAATTTTATGCAGGACATTTGGAGCGAGAAACCATCTGAAATCGGCTTACAAAAACTGCTTGAGATTTTCTAAATCCTTTCCCTCTCTAATGCCTATGCCTTGGTTATTTTGTTAACATTATTGCTTTAAACTTTTCGATTAGCGTAATGGAAGAAAAAAGACTTTTACAAACGTTATGCAGAAACTAGTTACCTTTACAATTCGATCTAAACTTGTCCCCTACAAACGCAGTAATTTCGTACTAGGTCTAAGACGGCCAGGCAAACAAAATTTTGAATTGCCAATTAAATGCTCTTAAAGTGGGAGTAATTTAGGTCAGATTTACATAAACGTCAAATTTAGATTTTTTGGGTGCAAGAACAAGAGATTTTTAACATTCAAAGACGATTTGAAACAAAATCTCGGGCGGTGGGCATGCGCTGCAGCTTAGGTGGCTTTTGCAGGCCAACCTGAGGCTGTTTCGCGACTTGCCAGTCCACAAACGTCCTGTGTCAATTTGTTCGTCTCAACTTCAGCTACACCACTCAGGTACGCTGTGAACAGGTATCGTTTATACCTTATGTCCCTCGGTCTGTAACAGTAAAATAATAGTGTTTGGGAGGTTCCTTGCTTTCCCAAACACGTTACCCTGTCGCTATGAAGTCTACTGGAATTATTTTTGGATTTCTAATCTGAAATGTATTTTCCTGGAGATATTTCATTCTTCTCTTTTCAGGCCTAAACACAACATAATTTATAAGAAAATAAATTTTTCACTCCGAAAAAAGTAAAAGATCTGAAAGGGTTACGCACAGGCAGTCAGATGCAATACGCGAAACGCGTAGCTTTGTGTTGGCATTGCTTTACTGCGTGCTGTATGGCGATTACGCAAATAAAGCAGTCAAAAGGAAATACAGACGCCTAAAACATAAAATTATCAGGAAATGCAAAGTGACAGCATGAATGGCTAGAGGACAAATGCAACGCTGTAGAAACATACATGGCTAGCGGAAAGATTGATACCGCCTGCAGGAAATTTGAAGAGCTCTTCGAAAATAAGCAAGTAGCTGTACGAATAGTAAGGGTTGAGATGGAAAACCGATACTAACTAAAGAAGATAAAACTGAAAGGTGAAAAGAATATATCGAGAGTCTATACAAACCAAACAAACCTGAGGACAATATGATACAAGAAGAAGAGGAAGTAGGTGACGATAAGATGGAAAGTACGGTGGTAGGAGAAGAATTTGACAGCAAACAGAAAGGAATTTGTGAAAACAAGGCCCCTGGAGTAGGCGACATTCCCTCAGAAAAATGGAGAGCTCGAATGACCTGGAAGGGAAGTTGAACGGAAAGAATAGTCTCTTGTTATAATATTATATGATAAACATCTACAAAAGTAGAACAATGGTAAAGGAATGTAGTCGTTTAAATCAGGCGATGCTGAGGGAATTATATTATATTAGGAAATTAGAGACCAAAAGTCGTTGATGAATTCTGCTGTTTGGGCAGCAGAGTAAATGACAATAGCGAAAGCGAAAGTAGAGAGGCTATAAAATCTAGAGTGGCAACAGCAAGAACAGAGTTCTGAAAAACAGAAATTTGTTAACAACTAATATAAATTTAAGTGCAAGAAAGTCTCTTCTGAAAGTACTTGTATGGAGTATGGCCTTGTACGGAAATGGATCGTGGACGATAAGCTGTTGAGACAAAAAGACAACAGTAGCTTTTGAAATGTGGTGCTACAGAACAATCATGAAGATCAGATGGACACATCAAATAAATAATACGGAAGTAGTGAGTGGAACTGAAGAGAAAAGAAATTTATTGCATAACTTCACTAAAGGAAGGAATTGGTTGATAGGACACAAACTGAGGAATCAAGGACGATGACGCAGGGAAATGTGTGCCTGGCGAGCGCGAAGGAGGGAGGTGAGTAAAAAATTGTAGTGTGTGATGTAAATAGCCGGCCGGAGTGGCCGTGCGGTTCTAGGCGCTGCAGTCTGCAACCGATCAGCCGCTACGGTCGCAGGTTCGAATCCTGCCTCGGCCATGGATGTGTGTGTCGTCCATAGCGTAAGTTAGTTTAAGTTATATTAAGTAGTGCGTAAGTTTAGGGGCCGATGACCTCAGCAGTTTGGTCCCATTAGACCTTACCACAAATTTTCAAAATGTAAATACTTCAAGCAGGTGAAAGTAGATATAGGTTGCAGTAGCTACTCATAAATGAACAGGCTTAAACAAGATTGACCAGCGTGGAGGGCATCCGTCTTCGGTCTAAAAATCACAACAAAAAGAACGCACTGAATAAATGCATGAGATTTAAAAACTTTATCCGGTTTCACAATACTAACACTTCCAAACGAATGGAGATATGAGTTTGGAAGAGTTTTAACTTACGCATCGAAACAAAAAGTTTAGCTTGGCTCCATTGCAAGTTGTCAGTTCATTTGATTTCCGGTATAAGGATCCCACTGGTGCACGCAGCGTTTTCGCTAGTTCATTACCCACCGGAGGTCGAGTCGTGATGGCAATAACACAGCTGTGAAAGGTATTTTACATTCTACGTTTCAACAGGTGCAGCTCAGATTCAGTTGCGCGACGTGATTTTCGTCTACATTGCTGCACCCTACCTCGTGGAGCCCAAATCACTCGACGATGACGCTGATTGCCTCGTCAGTGCCTAAGGCCGCTTGACCTCATGATATGTGAATATTTACAATGAAATGAACGCCCTTAGCTGCTTACAGGCGTTGACATACGTCAACGGGGACAGATGAAAATATGTGCCCCGACTGGGACTCGAACCCGGGATCTCCTGCTTACATTGCAGACGCTCTATCCATCTAAGCCGCCGAGGACACAGAAGTTAGCGCGACTGCAGGGATTTATCTCTGGCACGCCTCCCGCGAAACCCACATTCTCAACTTATGGTCCCGCACTACATTCATAGTGCATGGTCAGCGAAAGAACAGATACCATCATAGTATATATATAGTTAAGACTCACCGGCCACTTGACCATCTTCTTCTTCTGTGCGGATGCACAAACAGTGCCCGAACTCTTACGGGAATCGGCAACGCGCCGCGAGTAATGAGTATAATGGGCGGGGCCACTATGAATGTAGTGCAGGACAATACGTTGAGAATGTGGGTTTCGCGGGAGGCCTGCCAGAGACAAATCCCTGCAGTCGCACTATCCTCTGTGTCCTCGGTGGCTCAGATGGATAGCGCGTCTGCCATGTAAACAGCAGATCCCGGGTTCGAGTCCCAGCCGGGGCACACATTTTCATCTGTCCCCGTTGACGTATGTCAACGCCTGTAAGCAGCTAAGGGTATTCATTTCATTGTAATTTCATTCTAACGAGCTGCATGGTCACCGATGATATCTATTTTTTCGAACAAGTCCGAAAGAACAGATACCATCTTAGTATATATATGTGAATATTTATTGTCAGGCTTTGCGAGAGACTTGGTCCATGTACCTCCCCCCCTAACAACTTTGGGTGAATTGTGACGTCACATAGCAAGAACAATAAATGCACAGACTTCAGAAATGCTCCCAAAAGTACGAGATGATGGAAGGCACATTGACCATTGAAAGGTAAGTGAAAACTTTGATTGTAAACTTGATTATATAAAGAACTCCATGGTTGTATGTCGATACGTGTAAAAGTTGCACCTTCTAAAATCTCTGGAGTTCTATCCGTAAGTTTAGTTCTAGTTTCTATCTTCGCTCATCTAGAAAATAGTCTTTTCCTACCGCATGAATCGTTTTGAGGTACCCCATATAATGTTTTATTATGTTTTACATCTTTTAACAGTGCCCATCTTAACTACAGTTTTGTTTATGATGTGTGTGAAATCTTATGGGACGTAACTGCTATGGTCATCAGTCCCTAAGCTTACACACTACTTAACCTAAATTATCCAAAGGACAAACACACACACCCATGCCCGAGGGAGGACTCGAACCTCGGCCGGGACCAGCCACACAGTCCATGACTGCAGCGCCTGAGACCGTTCGGCTAATTCCGCGCGGCCCAGTTTTTTTTACGTGTCTATACATATTTCTCAATTAAAATCAACCGCTACGTTTTTCTGTCTGTATCTGGAGACTAATGTCAGGAACTACTGTAGGGATTTTGATACGGTCTTGATTAGTAGATGGACTAAACCACGAGGAAGACTTATGTATACAATTTTTTATAATTATTATTAATGAGTGTGTAATGTATGTATTGTTATCTGTTCCATATTTAATTGGCAACGTGTCAACGATGGAGGCTTCAAATTAGTAAGCTACAGAGAAGGTAGTATCTGGCGGGAAAAACAGTAAAGTAAACAGTCGCCGTAACTCTAGAGAGCGACAATGGTTGACCGAAATCTATATACGTGGGCGTCAGCAGAAGTTTATCCGTCGGGGGTGCAAGACTTAAAACTGCAGCTTTTTATATAAATGAGTTGGTCAGTCTCAAGACATGTCGTACCATAATAACTAAATTTTATAGATAAAACAAAAAAACTTATTATATCCCAGAGGATTCTAGAAGTGCATAAGAATTTTGTAACGATTTTAATGGATAAAAACTCTGTATTCCAGATTCTAGGGGAGATGGTAAGTGTTTCCGCTTGTGGACTGCTATGTCTACATATCCTTACATATCATCTATAGATGTTATAAGTTTAAGACCCCAGCCCTTTTTATGCAGTCTGTACGTGAAGCCTAATTTCTGGAACTATTGTAGGGATATTGACATGGTTTTCACCACTAGATAGAGTGATTCACAAGGCAGGTTATTACCGCTACGGAGAGATGTCCGTCCGTGGATAGTGCTACCCACGCGAAGCTGGGGTGGGTTGCAAGTTACATACTACGAGGGACATTTTATAAGCAATGCAACACTTTTTCCTGAACGCAGGTTGGTTTTGTTCAGGATTCCAATACATCATATCATTTCCCACGCTTTTGGCTACAAAACCCCATTTTTCAACATAATCTCCGCTCAATGCCAATGCATTAGGTCACCTTACTGGGAGGCCCTGTAAGCGCGTACGGAACCACTCTACTAGTCGATGTAGGAGGCAACGTCTTTCTGCATGAATAACATCCCCGTCATCCAGGTACTGCTTCCCGCGGAATGCATCCTTCATTGCGCCAAGCCCATGGAACGGGGATGATGGAAGATCCAGGGTGCAGGGTGAATGAGGTTTTGTGAGCTCTTCTCGGGTGCGCAGATTTACGTGAGGTCTTGCGTTGTCATGGAGAAGGAGAAGTTTTTTGGTACTTTTGTGACGAGGAAGACGCTGAAGTCGTTTCTTCAACTGATGAGGTTATCACAACTGTGTGCGGCCGGCCAGCATGCGGGAAATCGGACCTTGTTTCGATGATGACAGACGCCTCTCCCAACGAGTCACCGTGCTTTTGTTCACTGCCAGGTCTCCGCTGACATTCCGCAAGTGCCTGTGAATATTTGGGATGCTCTGGTTTTCCGCCAAAAGGAACTGACTGACAGCTCTCTGCTTGGAACACACCTCCGTTACAGACGCCATTTTGAAGGCTACTTATAGCTCCGTCCCGTTGTCGGAACTTCATGAAGCTATAGGGGCTTAAGCGGGAATATTCCACGATCTACCACAAGAAATTCCGTATTTTTTCGACCGAAACTGGCAGAGAAAAAAATGTGTTGCATTACTTATCGAACGTCCCTCGTAAATTAGGAACCCAAGTGTGTTGCCCTTTGGCGACTTTTAGCTGCTTGTCATTTCATTTACTTGAACACAGGATGGCGCACGAAAATCCGGCTCCGAGTACAGACTGCTCGCCAATTACACAATAATTGTTGACCGCCACGAGCACATACAATAAAAAATAAATAAAAACAATTAGATTATAAGGGAATTACAAATAAGCTAATGTAAACTATAACTTCAAAACGAAGACGACAGCTGACAGGCGACAGTGAGCAATCTAATAATCTCGACCGGTTTTTCGTGCGCCATCCTTTACCAGTTCCAGTACTACTCTGTATCAAAGGTAACCAAACAGATTGTGTTCTCTTGTTTTAGACATATCTGATGATGGGTTCCTCGATATAAACCAGTAATAGAGTGAAGAAACATTTTTGCAACCAAAGACTTTTAAAAATTTTGAAATAATTGATAGCTGTGACCCTCAATGTGATTATGTCACAACGCATCACGCTGAACACTAACTATAGCTATAGCTGTATGTAGCCTAGACGTCTGATTGTTTCTTAGGACATTGACACTATCCCAAAGATCTTCGCGTGAACATGGAAATGAGCGTACGGCAATGTTGACCGGGCCGGCCGAAGTGGCCGAGCGGTTCTAGGCGCTACAGTCTGGAACCGCGCGACCGCTACAGTCGCAGGTTCTAATCCTGCCTTGGGCATGGATGTGTGTGATGTCCTTAGGTTAGTTAGGTTTAAGTAGTTCTAAGTTCTAGGGGACTGATGACCTCAGAAGTTAGGTCCCATAGTGCTCAGAGCCTTTTGAACCAATGTGGGGCCGGGAGTCCCCCATTCGGGGAAGTTCGGCCGCCGAGGGTAAGTATTTATTGCATTCGATGCCACATTGGGCGACTTGCGCGTCGGAGATGGGGACGAAATGATGATGAGGACAACACAACACCCAGTCTCTGAGCGAAGAAAATCTCCTGCCCCAGCCGGGAATCGAACCCTGGCCCCTTGGCTTGGCATTCCGCCACGCTGACCACTCAGCTAACAGGGGCGGACTCCGTGTGAAAATAGGAGTCAACACGATGCACTTTATCGTGAGCTTCCACCCGTCGACCATTTCCCAAATCGTAAACGGCCGAGCAGTGAAATGGCACAGTAAGCAGGATCTGCTGACGATGTGCCCTGTTACCAGAGCAGCGGTCCCGTTACCGCCACACCTGGATCCGGCCGTCTGCTGGTGAATCAATTGCAGCCGTCGCGCCGGCATTTCCGCGACCGCTCTCGGCTGCCCACAGCCTAGGCGAGGTAACGGGTCCTGACGGCGGCTGGTGTGGGAGTGCTCGTGTTGCATGTCTTGGCGGGAGGACAATCGTGCTGCTCCCACCAGGCGCCCCGCGCCACCTCTGCAGGTGACATGAACTCTGCGCGTTGACCCTCACCTCGTGCTGCCCCTGCACGAACACAGCTAGACTACTCACAAACACAGCTCTTATGCTGGAGCAGTGGGGTTCATGTTACCATCGGACCACCCTGCTTTACGCTTCCCGTGGCAGTTACAAGGCAAGTGCGTGACTTCGAACGCTCAGAACCGCACAAACATGTGCTCTGAACATAAGTCGCTCATCACAAAGGCAATGGTGTGAACAATTCACATATAAAACTGCACCTCTTACCAGAAGTGGAATCGCATATACAAGATCTAAGAGAGGAACTTTGACAACGCGAAGAAAAAAATATCGATATAATAGGACGAAAAGCACACATTTCTTAACGTAACCAGCAACAAATAAACCAACAGCTGTATTTTCATCTCTGATTTATTCCAGAGGCAACATGTTTCGTTTTTTCATTATTCCATCATCAGGACCTATGAAAAACATAGTAACACAGTGAAACACCTGAGGGGACATAATGTTGTGGGTAACAAAGTTCATACGATTTGTATATTAACATTACACATAATTACATTAAGGCGAGTATTTCAAATTTGCTAATTTAACGACCCATTTTCTCAAGAAGTATATCACGCAACTTAATGAAATTTTTGTAGGTTACTTATACACGCTTCGTGTATTTAGTCCTCTAGCTTGGCTTCGTATATACTCTAGGAGTTAGGATAGAACTTTTTTCTTTTGTATCTTTCTGTTATATTTTTTCTACAAATTTTTGAGCATTATACTGAAAATATACAGGCAACATTTACCATTGTAGAGATGTAGTATCACAAATGTGTTATAAATTTACTGTAAAAAAATCGAAAGTCTATTCCTATACTTCCTGAGAAAACGGTTCATTTGCCTGAGAAAATTTAGATTTTCGGAAATTGCAGTTACAAATTATTTTAAACTGAAATTCACGTTTTACTAGAAACAATAATTAAAAGCGGAATCACTGGAGTCTTTAACATCTACATTGTTGAATGCATCCTCTTCCCGCTCTTGTGAAATCTTGCCTCCATGCACACTTTTTGGGCTCGTAGCTCAGCTTTGGTAGTTCACACCCTGTCCAGTTCCTCCAGTATGGTTTGAGTATTCCAACCAGTCTTCACTTCCAGTTCCAAGACTTTCAGTCAACCAGTATTATCATCATTAAATGTGACATTAAATGTGATGACAGTATGATACACACCAAGCTTCAACGTATGGAATTCCACAAACACGTTTTCAGGTGTTCTTGTTCACACTACATTTCTGCATGACTCATTCACATTTTGTGTTTTCCCTGCCAGGCATTTCTTCTCAATAGATCTGCATTTGCTAAACGTCTATGAACTCTAGTAGCCTCAGGTAAAGAGTTCTTGTGGGTAAACTTCTGATGCAGCTATTTTTTTTTATATTTACAAGACTCACCTGAACGAAGGTCATGGATCGGCTTGTCACATCTTGATATTTCACGGAAAAAGGTAGCCTACACAGCCTTCTTCATATCATCTAGATTATTTTCGATGCTTCTTATGGCTTGAATTTAGTATTCTGATAGTTGATAGATAAACTAAATTAAATTAAATATATTTAAAGTCACAAAATTAATTAGCAAATTCCACGTAACGTTTCCACATAAAAAATTTAATTTTTTTCAAGAATTTGGCTATTTATACTTCCCGTAAGGACCCTAAAACTAAATGTAACAATCTGGCATAGAAAAATTTAAAAATAGTACTATATCATCAAAGCAATAAGTGCAGAATCCAAATATGTTACTTACTGAAAGAAATAAAATAAGATATGAATAAAATAAAACTATCATCCAAAATTTGGACCAATAAAGGCAGCGAAATAGAAAAAATTACTGTGTGAGTAAGCAGTAAGAGACATACATACACAACGCCACATAAGTCGTCACTGAAAAAATAGAATATGCGGTTTGTAACAGATAAAGATTCGTCTCAAATATAGTGTGTGGTGCCAAAACAAAGAAGATTCTGATCGGATATACATTTTACACGAGCGCAAGAACCGACCAAGAAAATTAATGGCACAAAAATGAGCAAAGTCGCTTCTCAGTTTCGTCAATATTTACTTATGTATGGGACGTAACATCTAAATCGAACAGTTAGCGACACTCCTCAGTATCATAAAGTAGCAGGCAGACGTGGTACAGAGTAAAAATCCCCCAGTCAAAACTTCTCAGAAACAATAGAAACACCAGAAACACACTTATCAGCCAGAACATTACGACCACCGACCTATTATCGATACAAATTTGTCCAGGCGTTAGCAGTGTCACTTGGCGAGGAATGACTGCAAATCAGACACACGCACAGTGCATGTCGTATCAGTGAGCCTGCTATCCGTCTGTAGAATGGGGAAGGAGTGTGATCTGTCTGAGTTTGATCGAGCGATTGTGATGACCCGGAGGCTCAGCGCTTGTCGGGTGTTCGAGGAGTACTGTGACGAGTGTCTTCAACACCTGGCGAAACCAAGGTGAAAACATAACCAGACGTCGTGGGGTTGGGTTGCCACCATTCATTGCAGATGTTGGACGTCGTAGGTTGGGCATACTGGAAAAACGCAACAGGCGCTGAACAGTGGTGGAACTAACGTCAGACTTTAATGCTGGCCAGATTACAAGAGTGTTTGAACACACAGTGCCAACGTTAGCACCACGACATCGGCAACTAAGACTGACATGGGCACGTGACCATCGGCACTGGACACTGGTGCACGCTGTGGCCCGCATGGCGCTGTGATCACGTGCCTAGTAGGCAGGAGATCTCGGGTTCGAAACCCGGTCCGGTACACATTTTCGCTCGTCGTCGTTGATTCCGCTTAGTGTCCCGCTTGCAGCTGATAGCAGTGATCCCCCTTCAATTTACGTATAGTGTTTCACAGCAGCGGAATCTGCGTGTGTCTGTCTTACGAAGGAACAGACACTCAGATAGCATATTATGACCACTGATCTACTATCGATATAAACCCGTCCATGCGATATTAGCGTCACCTGATGAGAAATGACTGCTAGTCAGACACATGCACGGTGCATGTAGTACCAGCGAGTGTGCTGCTGTCCGTGCGTAGAATGGGGAACGCGCGCGATCTATCTGAATTTGATCTAGGGCAGATTGTGAAGGCCCGGAGGCTCGGCACGAGCATTTCGGAAAACCTACAACTTGTCGGGTGATCGAGGAGTGCTGTGGTGAGCGCGTTCAACTCGTGGCGAAACCAAGATGAAACCACTTGCAGATGTTGTTGGGTTGGATGGCCACCCGTCGAAGGTGGTAGGCTGAGCAGACTGGCAAAACAGAGCAGGCGGCGAGATGTGCTAGAACTAACATCAGACTTCAGTGCTGGACAGAATACAAGCGTTTGTGAACACACAATGCACCGAGCACGGGTAACGATGGGCCTTCGTAGCCGACGACCCATGCATTTGCCAATGTTAACACCACGACGTCGGCACTGGACGTTGACGCAGTGGCAGAGCGTTGCATGGTCTAATGAATCCCGATATCTTCTTCATCGTGCCGACGGGGGAAGGGCGGGGGGCGAATCTGTCGCCTTCCAGGGAAACAGCTCCATGATACCTGTACTGCAGGACGGAGACAAGCTGGCGGCGGCTTCATTACGCTCTGGGAAACACTCACGTGGGCGTCCATGGGTCCAGTGGAGCTCGTGCAAGGCACCATGACAACCAAGGGGTATCGTACACTGGTTGCAGACTACGTACACCCCTTCATGACGATCATGTTTCCCGACTGCAGCGGCATTTTTCAACAAGGTAATGCGCCATGTCACAAAACCAGGAGTGTGAAAGGAGTGTTTCGAGGAACACAGTGGCGAGTTCCAAATGATGTCCTGGTTCCCCAACTCATCAGATCTGAACCTGATCGAACACATCTGGGATGTGATTGGACGTTGCGTCATAGCTCATGCCCCCCCCCCTCCCCCCCCCCCCCCCCCCCACTGCACCTCAGAATTTAGGGAATTAAGTGACTTGTGCGCTCAGGTGCTGTGCCAATTCCCTCGAGAGATATACGAAGATTCCTAGAGCGTCGGCGCTGTTGTCTCTGCTACAGGTGGACATACCAGCTGTTCGGTAGTTGGTCATAATGTTCTGGCTGGTCAGTGTATTTTATGGAGTAAAGGATAAATCTCTCGATAATATTTGTATGTAGCCGCAAGCCACAGTTTACATGTAGCCGAAACAATGTGTATAAAATAAACCCAGTACATCTGAGAAGAAACAAGCTCATTGTTGTGGAACAATGTCATAAGCTCCTTAATATAATTATGTATAATGATTATGTACAATTCATATGAAGTTTGTTACCCACAATTTTATGCGCCCACAGGTGTTTCATTGCTGTTAACATGTTGTTCACAGGGCCGTTTGCCTCTGGAATAAATCAGAGATGAGTATACAGCTGTTGGTTTATTTATTATTGCTTATATTTATATCGGCTGTTGTCCTGGCACCCCTCAGAGTAAGGATGGATGAAGTGAAAACATATTTTCATGTCGTGGCTTATAGAATGAAATTTCTGCAACGAAGTACAAGCACTTGTTACTACATGTTTGGAAAAGGCACATTACGCTTGAACGTAGAAGACATGTTGAATGCGAAAATGTTGCTTTAGTCAGTTGTACACATTCTGTTCCTGTTTGCTTTGAACACCGCATTGCAATTCCACACCTATATTTTGAAGACCTATACTTCACTATCAGGACAGCAGCAAAAGTTTGAATTTTCTCATTTTGAGAGAGCTGAAGAGCGATCTGTTTAATTTTTGAAAACCATTCAACAGCCAACATCGCATAAAATATTTTTTTAATTTAAGACAGCCGGTTTCAACATACTATACTGTCATCTTCAGGTCTTAAAACCATTTTCTTGTAAAACATGTTTATTTTACGCTGACCTCGTACACAAGATGTCAAGTGGATAAAAACATCACATTACATCATTTACCTACTATTTTCCGGTAATCTACAAATCCGGCAAGAAGATGATAACTTTTATTAAATAAGATATATTACACACTTACTTTACAAATACTGTTTCCTATTAAAGCTTGAAAACCAGTCTCATTCTAAACAACATGTTTAAGGCCACCCCTCCCCCCCCCCCCCGAACAGTTGGTTTTATTTCCAACATGGCCTAACAATGCTACATAAACTGAGGCAAATTAGCAGGAAAAATCACGTTGCGAGTAAAGTTTTAACTTTATATATCGTTCATTATGGGCATGATAAACATGAAACATTGAATACACCAACTAAGCAACATTAGATTTTCTAATATAAAATACCATTCACGTACTGCTTTGTAAATTTTTGCAAAATCAGCTCAGACTTCATTTTCGTATAAATTCCGAAAACAGATCATATTCATTTTGCTTTTGCAAAATATGTTTTCCACAATAGATTTCAAACTAATCTCAGCTGAAAAGAGCACGTTTTCATGCATCCAAAAATTCACGTTCGATTTTCCAACGTGCTTAAACAATATCTGAAAATGACGGACAAGTTTGAGGAAATACACCACAGCAACATGCTACATTGCGCCAATCTATGGCCCGTGTTTCGTGGCATCTAGCTTCTATTGCCACGTAATATCTCAGTATATTGCGTTGGTTCCTTGTGACATTATCTCCACCACTTCAAGAAAATGAACCAGCAAATCCATCGTCATAGGGGTCAGGCAATGCCACCCATGGGTGGGTGTCTTCATCCAGATTTTCAGGCCTGTAATTTGGTTTGGAGGAAATCCGTCAATAACTTTTCCATAATTTTGCTAACAACGTTTCCGTTTCTGTATTAAATATATATTTATATATTAGGTACATTAAAAAAATATAGCCTATGTCTGTACTAATGTACTTTGGAGTATAATGTAAAATTTTGAAGTAAATCTGTCAAGAACTTTTCGATATACTTGACAACAACGCTTTCCCTAAGCGTTGTTGTCAAGTATATCGAAAAATATTTGACATATTTTTACATATATAATATGTAAAGTAATATGTATACATATTACATACATCAATATATATAGCCTATGTGTGTCCAAAAGTTCATTACAGTATCGGGTAAACATGAGAAGAAAACTGGTCATGAACTTTTCGAGTTTAGGAAAGAAGGTTTCCCCGCTTCCCCTTCATGTATTACATATATTAAAATACTGCACATGGCCATCCGAAAGTTCGTTAGAGTATCGTGTAAAAACTTAAAGCAAATCGGTCAAGAACTTTTCGAGATTTTTGGTAACAACGTTAAAGAACAATCTGTCATTGTATAGTAGTATAGATTTTGTATATTTATGTACTACGTATATTAAAGGTAGTACATATATTAAAAGCTCCCCCCAAGAACCATAGACCTTGCCGTTGGTGGGGAGGCTTGCGTGCCTCAGCGATACAGATAGCCGTACCGTAGGTGCAACCACAACGCAGGGGTATCTGTTGAGAGGCCAGACAAACGTGTGGTTCCTGAAGAGGGGCAGCAGCATTTTCAGTAGTTGCAGGGGCAACAGTCTGGATGATTGACTGATCTGGCCTTGTAACATAACCAAAACAGCCTTGCTGTGCTGGTACTGCGAACGGCTGAAAGCAAGGGGAAACGACGGCCGTAATTTTTCCTGAGGGCATGCAGCTTTACTGTATGATTAAATGATGATGGCGTCCTCTTGGGTAGAATATTCCGGAGGTAAAATAGCCCCCCATTCGGATCTCCGGGCGGGGACTACTCAAGAGGACGTCGTTATCACGAGAAAGAAAACTGACGGTCTACGGATCGGAGCGTGGAATGTCAGATCCCTTAATCGGGCAGGTAGGTTAGAAAATTTAAAAAGGGAAATAGATAGGTTAACGTTAGATATAGTGGGAATTAGTGAAGTTCGGTGGCAGCAGGAATAAGACTTCTGGTCAGGTGAATACAGGGTTATAAATACAAAATCAAATAGGGGTAATGCAGGAGTCGGTTTAATAATGAATAAAAAAATAGGAGTGCGGGTAAGCTACTACAAACAGCATAGTGGACGCATTATTGTGGCCAAGATAGACACGAAGCCCACGCCTACTACAGTAGTACAAGTTTATATGCCAACTAGCTCTGCAGATGACGAAGTAATTGAAGAAATGTATGGTGAAATAAAAGAAATTATTCGGATAGTGAAGGGAGACGAAAATTTAATAGTCATGGGTGACTGGAATTCGGCAGTAGGAAAAGGGAGAGAAGGAAACGCAGTAGGTGAATATGGATTGGAGCTAAGAAATGAAAGAGGAAGCCGCCTGGTAGAATTTTGCACAGAGCACAACTTAATCATAGCTAACACTTGGTTCAAGAATCATAAAAGAAGGTTGTATACATGGAAGAATCCTGGAGATACTAGAAGGTATCAGGTAGATTATATAATGGTAAGACAGAGATTTAGGAATCAGGTTTTAAACTGTAAGACTTTCCAGGGGCAGATGTGGACTCTGACCACAATCTATTGGTTATGACCTGTAGATTAAAACTGAAGAAACTGCAAAAAGGTGGGAATTTAAGGAGATGGGACCTGGATAAACTGACTAAACCAGAGGTTGTACAGAGTTTCAGGGAGAGCATAAGGGAACAATTGACAGGAATGGGGGAAAGAAATACAGTAGAAGAAGAATGGGTAGCTCTGAGGGATGAAGTAGTGAAGGCAGCAGAGGATCAAGTGGGTAAAACGACAAGGGCTAGTAGAAATCCTTGGGTAACAGAAGAAATACTGAATTTAATTGATAAAAGGAGAAAATATAAAAACACAGTAAATGAAGCAGGCAAAAAGGAATACAAACGTCTCAAAAATGAGATCGACAGGAAGTGCAAAATGGCTAAGCAGGGATGGGTAGAGGACAAATGTAAGGATGTAGAGGCTTATCTCACTAGGGGTAAGATAGATACTGCCTACAGGAAAATTAAAGAGACCTTTGGCGAACAGAGAACCACTTGTATGAATATCAAGAGCCCAGATGGAAACCTAGTTCTAAGCAAAGAAGGGAAAGCAGAAATGTGGAGGGAGTATGTAGAGGGTTTATACAAGGGCAATGTACTTGAGGACAATATTATGGAAATGGAAGAGGATGTAGATGAAGATGAAATGAGAGATACGATACTGCGTGAAGAGTTTGATAGAGCACTGAAAGACCTAAGTCGAAACAAGGCCCCGGGAGTAGACAACATTCCATTAGAACTACTGACAGCCTTGGGGTAGGCAGTCCTGACAAGGCTCTGGCATCTGGTGAGCAAGATGTATGAGACAGGCGAAATACCCTCAGACTTCAAGAAGAATATAATAATTCCGATCCCAAAGAAAGCAGGTGCTGACAGATGTGAAAATTACCGAACAATCAGTTTAATAAGTCACGGATGCAAATTACTAACGCGTATTCTCTACAGACGAATGGAAAAACTGGTAGAAGCTGACCTCGGGGAAGATCAGTTTGGATTCCGTAGAAATGTTGGAACACGTGAGGCAATACTGACCCTACGACTTATCTTAGAAGGAAGATTAAGGAAAGGAAAACCTACGTTTCTAGCATTTGTAGACTTAGAGAAAGCATATGACAATGTTGACTGGAATACTCTCTTTCAAATTCTGAAGGTGGCAGAGGTAAAATACAGGGAGCGAAAGGCTATTTACAATTTGTACAGAAACCAGATGGCAGTTATAAGAGTCGAGGGCTATGAAAGGGAAGCAGTGGTTGGGAAGGGAGTGAGACAGGGTTGTAGCCTATCCCCGATGTTATTCAATCTGTATATTGAGCAAGCAGTGAAGGAAACAAAAGAAAAATTCGGAGTAGGTATTAAAATCCATGGAGAAGAAATAAGAACTTTGAGGTTCGCCGATGACACTGTAATTCTGTCAGGGACAGCAAAGGACTTGGAAGAACAGTTGAACGAAATGGACAGTGTCATGAAAGGAGGGTATAAGATGAACATCAACATTAGCAAAACGAGGATAATGGAATGTAGTCGAATTAACTCGGGTGATGCTGAGGGAATTAGTTTAGGAAATGAGACACTTAAAGTAGTAAAGGAGTTTTGCTATTTGGGGAGCAAAATAACTGATGATGGTCGAAGTAGAGAGGATATCAAATGTAGACTGGCAATGGCAAGGAAAGCGTTTCTGAAGAGAAATTCGTTAACATCGAGTATAGATTTAAGTGTTAGAAAGTCGTTTCTGAAAGTATTTGTATGGAGCGTAGCCATGTATGGAAGTGAAACATGGACGATAACTAGTTCGGACAGGAAGAGAATAGAAGCTTTCGAAATGTGGTGCTACAGAAGAATGCTGAGGATTAGATGGGTAGCTCATATAACTAATGAGGAGGTACTGACTAGGATTGGGGAGAAGAAAAGTTTGTGGCACAACTTAACTAGAAGAAGGGATCGGTTGGTAGGACATGTTCTGAGGGATCAAGGGATCACCAATTTAGTACTGGAGGGCAGCGTGGAGGGTAAAAATCGTAGAGGGAGACCAAGAGATGAATACACTAAACAGATTCAGAGGGATGTGGGTTGCAGTAGGTACTGGGAGATGAAGAGGCTTGCACAGGATAGAGTGGCATGGAGAGCTGCATCAAACCAGTCTCAGAACTGAAGACCACAACAACAACAACAACATATATTAAAAGAAAATGTAGGCTTTGCCAATCTGTTTATTAGATTGTCGTGCAAAAATCTGAAGTATATCGATCAATAGGGCAAGCTCTTTTCGAGATTTTTGATAACAGCAATCCCTCTTTATATATATTCAAAAAAATATATGTAGCCTCTGTCCATCCGAACGTTTATTAGAGTATCGTGTAAAAAGCTGAAGAGACTCGGTCAATAAAGATTCGAGTTTTTAGGTAAGAACGTTAAACAACGACTTAAATTTATCTAGTAGAATAGTTGTCAATGAATATATACCACATCGACACTCATTAAAAGATACTGACAGAGCATATTAATCGTATTTGAAAATGGCAATCAGGTACCGAAATCGGTAATGTGAAGAATGTTATTTTTAAGCGATTTTGGGCGTAATAAATTATTATATAATCCCTAGGTATTTAGATGAATGGACAACCTTTAAAATTGTGTTGTTTATCATGATCGTCCCATTTCATATTGTTGGATATTAATACGAGGTGATATGTTCAAGATGTTCACTAGTAATCCTGCAATCAGACACTAAACGGTTTTGTTTCCTTTGATGAAGGCATTCTGGGAAGGAACGTCTTGTTTCGACAACGTTCGCACCTATACCACTGGCACAGGGCTTCCCAACCTTTTCAGCTGGTGGACCCCTTCTTGAGTCGAAAATCCATGGCGGATCCCTAGTCAGTCAAGAGCACAGTAACTTTAAATTTCAGAGCGAAACCCATGGGAACTGAAAGCTTCTTAATGCAAGTTCCATGTTCTCAATGACTCCCATCGCCCCCCCCCCCCACCCCCCACCCCGAAGTATCTATAGTCTTTGGTTTAGAGATGAATGAAAACAACTTGAAGATCAAAAGTTTACTTATGAAATAGGTAGTGCACTGACAAAGCAAGTTTAACGTTTAATGATGCCTGGGGCCGCATACGTGCCAGCGAGCACTGTGATTGGTTGACAAAGCTTGCTCCGCGCATGCGTCCAAGGTTTAAGCGCACCTACCGCCGTGAGCCAGCGCTCAAATGACCCCCGTATTGTTGCGAAACAGTCGATCAGAGAAGCCTTATTCTCCGGCACTAAACTGTGTATGCGTTCTCACTTAGGAATCGCAAAGGCTGCTTGGGAATACGACCTGAAGTACGAAAAAAAATAGTGATGAATTTTTCACATTTTTATTCAACAATTTTACTCATTATTTTACACGATTTGGTGAAGGGCGACCGCGGACCCCCTAGAAAGAGCCGGCGAACCCCGAAGGGGTCCGCGGACCACACGTTGGGAAGCCCTGCACTAGCATGTGCGTAGCGCGCTGGCTACGACGGTGGCCGGAGCACTTCGCTAATGACGGCGGGGGGAGGTAGCGGTGCCAGCGGGCGGCAGTAAGCGGCTAGGCTGTGCTCTTACAGGTTGTCCCGGCAGCTGACTCAGCGTTCTCGCGTGGCCCAGCTGTGGCTGCGGCCGTGACCTAGGAGAGCAGGGCGCGGTCGCATATCTTGGGCTGCAGTTCGCTAACCAGTCCGCCGGCTGGTCGCACATTAGCATAACCTGTCATGTTGAGCACGTCCCGTTAGGGTGACCGACCTAGCGACGACCTCGCCCAAGGCTGCTCGTAAACAGACAGCTGGACGCCGGCACAGGGCCCTCTAGACTCCCATATGATATATTAACAACAGCGTAGCGAAGTTAAGGCTACTTGGTCAGTAAATGACATTTTTACGCACCATAGTTGTATGCCAAGATATGTTATGAAACGTCGACAAAATTTTGATGGTATTGTGATTGCTTGCTAAGTTTTAAAATTCCTAACAACCACTAAACCGTGTTATTGTTTAGTGCCATTAGCGGTTTCGAATAGTTCATTCATTATAGGATTAGAAAGGATATAAGACAGGGATGTAGTCTTCCGCCCCTGCTGTTCAATCCGTATATCTAAGAAGCAATGATGGAGATAAAAGAAAGGTTCAGGAGTGGAATTAAAATTCAAGATGAAAGGATATCAATGATACGATTCGCTGAGTACATTGCTATCCTGAGTGAAAGTGAACAAGAATTATATAATCCCCTCAATGGAATGAACAGTCTAATGGGTACAGAGTATGGATTGAGAGTAAATCGAAGAAAGACGAAAGTAATGAGAAGTAGCAGAAATGAGAACAGCGGGAAACTTAACTTCAGGACTAATGGTCACGAATTAGATGAAATTACGGAATTCTAGTACCTACGCAGGAAAATAACAAATGACGGATGGAGCAAAGAGGACATCAAAAGCAGACTAGCATTGGCAAAAAGGGCATTCCTGGCCTAGAGAAGTCTACTAATATCAAACATAGGGCCTAATTTGAGAAAGAAATTTCTGAGAATATGCGTTTGAAGCACAACATTTTACGGTAGTGAAACATGGACTGTGGGAAAACTGGAACAAAAGATGTGGTGCTACAGACGAATGTTAAAATTGGACGGACTGATAAAGTAAATAATGTGGAGGTTCTGCGCAGAATCGGAGAAGGAAGGGATATGAGGAAAAAACTGACAAGGAGAAGGGACAGGATTATATGGTGTCTGTTAAGACATCAGGGAATGACTTCCATGGCACTAGTTGGAGCTGTAAGGGGCAAAAACTGTAGAGGAAGGCAGAGGTTGGAATACATCCGGTAAATAACCGAGGACATAGGTTGAAAGTCCTATTCTGAGGTGAAGCCGTTGGCACAGGAGAGGAATTTGTGGCGGGCAGCGTCAAACCAGTCAGAAGACTGATGACTCAAAAAAAATCATCATCTGATGGCTACACTGCATTTAAAGAACAAACAATCCGCAAATACATCAAGACTCCACAAGCCACATTAAGGTGTGTCACGCTGGATAGTTCATTTATCATTATTACTTCTATCTTTCTTGCTCCAGTAATGAATGGTGTGCAAGAGGAACGACTGTTGGTACGCCAGACAGAAATCGATTTCGATCAAGAAAATCATCCATGAAAACAGCCATTGATGGAACGGCATACGTTTCAGTTCAACTTAACAGACTCATGGGAACGAGACTAGACAGAGGCTTGACCTCCACATTGCCAGAACTTGTCCTGCATAATAAAGAACGCCCCTGTCTTTGAACAACTGTGCAGAACATAGACAATGTTTAATAGAATAGACACCAGTCATGGCAGAAGCATGGACTCTCTTCATACCTGGAGTAAGACTCCTTCTGCAAAATTCGATTGTGGAGCAGCCAGGTAAACCGTTCCTCACATAGTTACAGAATATCCCATCAGATGGCAACAAGCGACATAATTGATTATATATATCATTGTTTATATTATGTTTAATATTCTGCTTAAAAACCACACGATAAATAAACAAACATTGTTGTTGTGGTCTTGAGTCAGAATACTGGTTTTTATTTATTTATTTATTTATTTACACGCCAAGTTCTCCAGGACCAAATTGAGGAGCAAATCTCCAAGGTCATGGAACGTGTCACTACACGAAATTACAACAGAAAAGCAATAACAGATAAAAATAAATGTTAATGAACCCGAAAAAATCAATCATCAGTTTCAGTAAACGCAATCAACAATACAACAAGAATCAGATTAATTTCTTAAGGAACTCCTCGACTGAATAGAAGGAGTGGCCTATGAGGAAAAACTTCAGTTTAGATTTGAAAGTGCGTGGATTACTGCTAAGATTTTTGAATTCAAGTGGTAGCTTATTGAAAACGGATGCAGCAGTATGCTGTACACCTTTCTGCACAAGAGGCAAGGAAGTCCGATCGAAATGCTGGTTTGATTTTTGCCGACTATTAACTGAGTGGAAGCTGCTTATTCTTGGCAACAAGCTAATATTCTTAACAAGAAATGACAGTAAGAAATATATACATTGAGAGGCCAATGTCAAAATAACCAGAGTCGTAAACAGGGGTCGACAAGAGGTTCGTGAACTTACACCACTTATTGCCCGAACCACCCGTTTCTGAATCAAAAATATCCTTTTAGAATGGGAAGAGTTACCCGAAAATATAACACCATACGACATAGGCGAATGAAAATAAGCAAAGTAGACTACATTTCGCGTTGAACGATCACTCACTACAGATATCGTTCGAATAGGAAAAATTACAGCATTATGTCTTTGAACAAGAACGTAGGTTTTCCACGACAGCTCACCATCTATCTGAACACCTAGAAATTTGAACTGGTCAGTTTCACTAATCATATGACCATTCTGTGAAATTAAAACGTCAGGTTTCGTCGAATTGTGTGTTAGAAACTGTAAAAATTGAGTCTTACTGTGATTTAGTGTTAGTTTATTTTCTACAAGACACGAACTTAGGTCATGAACTGCACTATTCGAAACAGAGCCAATGTTGCCCACAAATTCCTTTATTAGCACAATCGCGTCATCAGCAAACAGAAATATTTTAGAGTTACCTGTAATACTACAGGGCATATCATTTACATAAATAAGGAACAGGAGTGGCCCCAACACTGATCCCTAGGGCACCCCCCACTTGACTGTAACCCACTCAGACCACACATCACAGCCATTCTCAACACTGTGAATAATGACCGTTTGCTGTCTGTTGCTAAAGTATGAGGTGAACCAACTGTGAGCTACTCCCCGTATTCCATAATGGTCCAACTTCTGGAGCAAAATCTTATGATCAAAACAAAAAGCCTTATTTAAATCAAAAAATATACCAAGCGTTCGAAACCTTTTGTTTAATCCATCCAGTACCCACAGAGAAAAGATGGTTCAAATGGCTCTGAGCACTATGCGACTAAACTTCTGAGGTCATCAGTCGCCTAGAACTTAGAACTAATTAAACCTAACTAACCTAAGGACAGCACACACATCCATGCCCGAGGCAGGATTCGAACCTGCGACCGTAGCGGTCACGCGGTTCCAGACTGAAGCGCCTTTAACCGCACGGCCACACCGGCCGGCACAGAGAAAAGAAAATATGCCTTTTTTTCAGTAGTTAAACCACTTCTAAACCCGAGCTGTACATTTGACAGCAAATTGTGTGATATAAAATGTTCAATTATACTCACATAAACAGCCATTTCAATAACGTTTGCAAACACTGATGGCGTAGCAGTAGGTCTAAAATTATCAACATTATTCCTTTCTCCCTTTTTATAGAGCGGCTTTACTACTGAGTACTTTAATCGTTCAGGAAATTGATCATTCCTAAAGGAAAAATTACAAATGTGGCTAAATACTGGGCTAATATGTGCAGCACAGTACTTTAATATTCTGCTAGACACTCCATCATAACCATGAGAGCCCTTAGTCTTCAGTGATTTAATTATTGACTCAACCTTCCTCTTGTCTGTAACACAGAGGAGTATTTCAGACATCAATCTCACTGTAGAAACTAAATTTTTATTTAATTCACCAGGAGTGCTCAGAAAATGATTGTTAAATACCGTATATGTATTGGACTTATCAGTAACAGAAATATTTTTACTGCGAACTGACTTAATATCGTCGACCTTGTGCTGCTGACCAGACACTTCCTTCACAACTGACCATATGGTTTTCATTTTATCCTGCGAATTAGCTATTCTATTTGCATACCACATACTTTTTGCGTTCCTAATAACATTACTAAGCACCTTACATTACTGTTTGTAATGGGCCACTGTAGCTTGATTGTGACTACTTCTAACATTTTGATATAGTTCCCGCTTTGTTCTACAAGATATTCCTTATCCCACTAATCAGCCACCAGGGCTGCCTATTACTGCTAGTACCCCGTTTAGAACGTTCTAATGGAAAGAAACTCTCAAAGAGCATGAGAAATGTGTTGAGGATAGCAATATACAGGGTGGTCCATTGATCGTGACCAGTCCAAATATCTCACGAAATAAGCGTCAAAGAAAAAACTACAAAGAACGAAACTCGTCTAGCTTGAAGGGGGAAACCAAAGGGCGATATGGTTGGCCCGCTAGATGTCGCTGCCATGGGTCAAACGGATATCAACTGCGTTTTTTTTAAATAGGAACCCCCATTTTTATTACATATTCGTGTAGTACGTAAAGAAATTTGAATGTTTTAGTTGGACCACTTTTTTCCATTTGTGATAGATGGCGCTGTAATAGTCACAAACACATGGCTCACAATTTTAGACCAACAGTTGGTAACAGGTAGATTTTTTAAATTAAAATACAGAACGTAGGTACGTTTGAACATTTAATTTCGGTTGTTCCAATGTGATACATGTACGTTTGTGAACTTATCATTTCTGAGAACGCATGCAGTTACAGCGTGATTACCTGTAAATACCACATTAATGCAATAAATGCTCAAAATGATGTCCGTCAACCTCAATGCATTTGGCAATACGTGTAACGACATTCCTCTGAACAGCGAGTAGTTCGCCTTCCGTAATGTTCGCACATGCATTGACAATGCGCTGACGCATGTTGTCAGGCGTTGTCGGTGGATCACGATAGCAAATATCCTTCAACATTCCCCACAGAAAGAAATCCGGGGACGTCAGATCCGGTGAACGTGCCATGGTATGGTGCTTCGACGACCAATCCACCTGTCATGAAATTTGCTATTCAATACCGCTTCAACCGCACGCGAGCTATGTGCCGGACATCCATCATGTTGGAAGTACATCGTCATTCTGTCATGCAGTGAAACATCTTGTAGTAACATTGGTAGAACATTACGTAGGAAATCAGTATACGTTGCACCATTTAGAATGCCATCGATAAAATGGGGGACAATTATCCTTCCTCCCATAATGCCGCACCATACATTAACCCGCCAAGGTCGCTGATGTTCCACTTGTCGCAGCCATCGTCGATTTTCCGTTGCCCAATAGTGCATGCTATGCCGGTTTACGTTACTGCTGTTGGTGAATGACGCTTCGTCGCTAAATAGAACGCGTGCAAAAAATCTGTCATCGTCCCGTAATTTCTCTTGCGTCCAGTGGCAGAACTGTACACGACGTTCAAAGTCGTCGCCATCCAAATTCCTGGTGCATAGAAATATGGTACGGGTGCAATCGATGTTGATGTAGCATTCTCAACATCGACGTCTTTGAGATTCCCGATTCTCGCGCAATTTGTGTGCGGATTAACCGCGACAGCAGCTAAAACACCTACTTGGGCATCATCATTTGTTGCAGGTCGTGGTTGACGTTTCACATGTGGCTGAACACTTCCTGTTTCCTTACGTAACGCAACTATCCGGCGAACGGTCCGGACACTTGGATGATGTCGTCCAGGATACCGAGCGGCATACATAGCACACGCCTGTTGGGCATTTTGATCGCAATAGCCATACATCAACACGATATCGACTTTTTCCGCAATTGGTAAACGGTCCATTTTAACACGGGTAATATATCACGAAGCAAATACTGTCCGCACTGGCGGAATGTTACGTGATACCACGTACTTATACGTTTGTGACTATTGCAGTGCCATCTATCACAAAGCGGAAAAAGTAGTCCAACTAAAACACTCATATTTCTTTAAGTACTACGCGAATACGTAATAAAAAATGAGGGTTCCTATTTTAAAAAAACGCAGTTGATATCCGTTTGACCTATGGCAGCACCATCTAGCGGGCCAACCATAGGGCCATCTGGTTTCCCCCTTCAAGCTAGACCATTTTCGTTCTTTGTAGTTTTTTCGTTTGATGCTTATTTCGTGAGATATTTGGTCCGGTCACTATCAATGAATTACCCTGTATTTATCATCTATGTTATCGGCACTATAAAAATCCTGCCACCCTTGTTCCTTGATAAGGTTTAAAAAACTCTCTATTGTTGTTGGATTAACTTTCCTACATAGTTTGTAATTAAATGTGACATTTGTTTGAGTACTAAAGGCTTTAGTCTTAAAATTTGTGCATCATGGTTTGAAAGGCCATTCACCCTTTTACTAACAGAATGCCCATCTAGTAATGAAGAATGAATAAATATATTGTCTATGGCTGTGCTACTGTTCCACTGCGCCCTAGTTGGAAAAAACACCGTCTGCATCAGATCATATAAATTTATGAGATCCACCAGCATCCTTTTTCTTGCACAATCGTGTAGAAATTAATATTGAAGTCACCAATATAACTAATTTCTGGTACTTCCTACAAAGTGAATCAAGAACCATCTCTAGCTTGAGCAGAAATGCTCTGAAGTCAGAGTTAGGGGGCCTATAAACAACAACAATTAGCAGTTCAGTTTCGCTAAATTCAATTGCCCCTGCACAACATTTCAATATCTGTTCAGTGGAGTGCAGTGACACATCTACGGAGTCAAATGGAATACTGTTTTTTACGTGCATAGCCACTCCCCTATCCCGCAAGGAACTCGTTGAAAAACAGCCAGCTTATCTGTATCCTGTTAAAGGAAGCCTCTGCATTGTGAAATTATTTAACTGCTGATCTGATATACCAATAATTTCAGAGACAACATCTATAAGCAGTTCACTAACTTTATCTCTAATACCTCTTATATTTTGATGAAATATGTTAATTCCTTCTCTACTTGGAAACATTACATCCTCAGAAGGCGAGCCCTTAGTTAGAGGAACTTCCTTAAAGCAGGTATACTTGTCAGCTGAATTAAGTCTCAAAAAAGGTGCAACTCTAACACCAACTACTAAAGGAATTTTTCCTTGAGTGATCCCATCACACCCCACTACACTGTCACCTATAAGCTTTGCCGCCTCCCCTTCCCATACCTATTGAGGTACAGGCCATGCCTAGTGAATCCCGATCTACTGATAGACTCAACTGGCACCACTGAGATGTGACCTATGCCCTCTGTCATCAGCGCTTTCCCCAGCGCCATGTTAACGCGACTAACAGCCGCATTCAGATGAGGCCGATCATGACGGTGAAACAGTTGCACGAAATGCACATTTGTGCAACCAGTTTGAGTAGCTATCTCCACCATGTCAACACATTCATCATATTCCCCATCCCTATCAGGACTGTTCCCTGCACTGCCCACTACCACTACCTCATCCTCCTTCGTAAAATCCGTACGCAACTCCCCTATGCTGTCAGTCACTTGAGCCAACCCTGCACTAGGCTTCACAATGCTGGTGACGGGATACTCACTCTGATTCAGTTCTTTACACTACTCTATCCTGTGCAATTTTCTCCGTATCTGCATAACTACTGCAGCGGCATCCATTCGAATGTGCTTACTGTACTCAAGCCTTAGTGTCCGTCCACAATTTTACCTCCGACTCTTCCCTCTCCTACCGTATTGACAATCCATTGATGCCTCATGGTGACTATCAATCGACAGCTTCTTGTATTCAACTTGTGTCGTATATTTCTCTTCTCCCAAATTCCACTTACAATCTCTTCTTTAGTTAGCCCTCAATACATTTAATCCGGCATTCTTCCATGGCACCACATTTTAGAAGCTTCAAGTCTTTGTCTGAACTGTTTATCGTTCACGATTCACTTCTGTATAACGCTACACCCTTCAAAAATATATTCAGATACTACACCGAAGAACCGAAGAACCAAATAAACTGGTACACTTGCCGAATATTGGATAAGGCCTCCTCGAGCACGAAGGAATGCGTCAACACGACGTGGCGTGGACTCGGCTAATGTCTGAAATAGTGCTGGAGGGAACTGACACCATGAATCTTGCAAAGCTGTCCATAAATCCGTAAGAGCACGGGGGGGGGGGGGGGGGAGAACTCTTCTGAATAGCACATTACACATTGCAAGGCGTCCCAGGTATCCTTAATAATATTCATATCTGGGGAGTTTGGTGGCCAGCGGAAGTGTTTAAATTCAGAAGAATGTTCCTGGAGCCACCCTGTAGTAATTCTGGACGTGTGGAGTATCGCATTGTCCTGCTGGAATTGCCCAAGTCCGACGAATGCCCTATGGACTTGAATGGATGCAGGTGATTAGACAGGATACTTACGTACGTGTCACCTGTCAGAGTCATATCTAGACGTATCAGGGGTTCCATATCACTCCAACTGCACACGCCCCACACCGTTACAGAGCCTCCACCAGCTAGAACGGTCCCCTGCTAACATGCAGAGTCCATGGATTCATGATGTTGTCTCCATATCCGTACACGTCCATTTGGAACGAGACTCGTCCGACCAGGCAACATGTTTTTGGTCATCAACAATCCAATGTCGGTGTTCATGCGCACAGGCGAGGCGTAAAGCTTTGTGTCGTGCAGTCATCAAGGGTACATGAGTGGGTCTTCAGCTCCGGAAGCCCATACAGATGATGTTTCGTTGAATGTTTCGTACGCTGAAACTTATTGATGGCCCAGTACTGAAATCTGCAGCAATTTGCGGAAGGGTTGCACTTCTGTCACTTTGAACGATTCTCTTCGGCAGTCGTTGGTCCCGTTATTGCAGGATCTTTTTCCGGCCACAGCGATGTCGGAGATCTGATGTTTTGCCGGATTCTTGATATTCACGGTACACTCGTGAAATGGTCGTACGGGAAAATGGCCACTTCATCGCTGCTTCGGAGATGCTGTGTCCCACCACTCGTGCGTCGACTATAACACCACGTTGAGACTCACTTAAATCTTTATTACCTGCCATTGTAGCAGCAGAAACCGATCTAACAACAGCGCCAGACACTTGTTGTCTATTATAGGCATTGCCGACCGCAGCGCCGTGTTCTACCTGTTTACATATCTCTGTATTTAAATACGCGTGCCTCCTCCAGTTTCTTTGGCGCTTCAGTGTATTTTCTGACACGTAAATTTATATTCGATGTTAGTAAATTTCCTGTTGTTAGAAGCGTTTTCTTTACTACTGATACTCTTCGTTTTATGTCCTCTTTACTTCGCCCATGGTTAGTTATGTTGCTACCCAAATAATAAAACTCATTTACTACTCTTAGTGTTTTATCCCCTCTGCCATAACCTGATCTCGGTCAATTGCATTCCATTACCCTTGCTTTAATTTTGTTAATTTCCATCTTATAACATCTTTTCAAGACACTATCCATTTCGTTCAGCTAATCTTCCAAGTAATTTGAAATTTCTGACAAAATTACAACGTAACTGGCAAATCTCAACAGTTTTATTTCTTTTCTCTGAACTTAAATTCCGTTTCCAAATTTGTCATTCGCTTTCTACTTGTTCTGTGTACAGACTGAATAACATCGCCTGCAGGTTACAATCCTGTTTCATTGCCTTCTCAGCCACTGCTTCCTTTTCGTTAAGAATCCTGATCGTATTGAGCACCGCAGCTGACAGATTTTAATGATTAATGAAAACCACTTCAGCTGTATAATTACACATCTATTATGCTAGAAACGTTTTCGTTCTTAGAACATCAATACAGATCTTCTCAGAACCAAAGCGGTCATAGGACAATAAACATATAATTATACAACTGAGGTGTTTTTCATTAGTAATTACAATCCTTTTCATGTCATTCGGCTCTCATAACTGCAATGTGGTTTCAGTACAAGCTGTAGGTAACGTTCTTGAGGCTGGAGCTCCTCTGTCCGCGCTTCCTCTCAAATCCATTTTTTTTTTTCTTTGGGAAACGATCCGCCTTGAGCAAAACATGATTTTTATCTTTACTTTTATTTCCCAGACATGTTTCGCTAAAGTTCCAGCATCGTCAGTGGCGTTTTATCATCTTTCTACAAAGCTGGAGAAAAGCTCATTAATACTTGAACGCACATAAATTTGAGTTTTAAAACAGTATTTACAAATTGGAAAAACAAACAAAGTATTGTATATTTACTTTTTTACTACATGTTGTGGTTTTCTTGCATTTTAATGTTTCTTTTATTGCAGTTGTTTTCTTTCATAGTTTGTCATCTGCAACACTATAGCACTTAATGCAGAACAATAATTAATTTCGAAATTCTACGCCTGGGAACATTATGGTTACGCCTAGCATCAAATAATTCTGTGTGGAAGACTGTGTGCGTGTGTGTGTGTTTGCTATGTGTTTCACTTACTTTCTCTGGTTTCACGATTATCTTCAATAAAAATTACACAGTGAAGATAATGGGGAAACCAGAAAAAGTAAGTAAAATCTATTGCAAAAACACACACACAATCTTCCACATAGAATTATTTAATGTTAGGCATAACCACAACATTTCTGGTAGTAAAATTTCGAAATAAATTACTGTTATACGTTAAGTTCTATGTGGTTGCAAAGGACAAATCGTGAAAGAACACAACTGCAACAAAAAACATAAACATCCAGGAAAACCACAACATGTGGTGAAAAGGTACACATACAAAACTTCATTTGTTTTTCAAAATTGTAAATACTGTCTTAAAAACTCAAATTTATGTGTGTACATGCAATGTTGCTTCTGCAGGATTTTGTGCACGAACTGACCTCTCAGTCATGTCCCATAAATGTTCGATGAGTGGGTAGATCATTCGATCGAATTGTCCAGGATGCTCTTGAAACCAATCGCAGACAATTTTGGCCAGCGACATGGCGCATTGTAATCAATGAATATTGCATCGTTGTTTGGGAACATAACATCCATGAATGGCTGAAAATAGTCATCCAGAGGGCACATTTCATTACTTACATTCGACAGCGTTACGGAGCCACCACCAGTATGCACAGCTCCTTGTTGACAACTGTAGCCCATGGCTTCGTGGTGTCTGCGTCACACTCGAAACATACCATTAGCTCTTACCATCTGAAACCAGAACTCATCTGACCAAACCACGTTTTTCCAGTCGCCCAGGGTCCAATGGATATGCTCAAGAGCGCAGGGGAGGTGCTGCAGGCGATGTCGTGCTGCTAGCAAAGGCAATCCCGTCGGCAATCTGCTGCCATAGCCCATTAACGCCGAATTTCGCCCCACTATCTTAAAGAACAAGTTCGTCCAACACCCTAAATTAATTTCTGCGGTATCCCTTGCGCTAAGGACTGACATGTCTCTATAAACGTCACTGCTCTAGGTCTTTAAGAGGAGACAATCGGCCAATGCGTTGTCCGTGGTGAGAGGTAATGCCTGAAATTTGGTATAAGCAATTGCCGCTGCACTCTGCTGTTGAGTGATGGCTGTCGGCCACTCAATTGTTCGTGGTGAGAGGTAATGCCTGAAATTTGGTATAAGCAAATTCCACCGCACTCTGTTGTTGAGTAATGGCTGTCGGCCACTGAATTGTTCGAGGTGAGAGGTAATGCCTGAAATTTGGTATGAGCAAATGCCACCACACTCTGTTGTTGAGTGATGGCTGTCGGTCACTCCATTGTTCGTGGTGAGAGGTAATGCCTGAAATTTGGTATAAGCAATTGCCGCCGCACTCTGCTGTTGAGTGATGGCTGTCGGCCACTGCATTGTTCGTGGTGAGAGGTAATGCCTGAAATTTGGTATAAGCAATTGCCGCCGCACTCTGTTGTTGAGTGATGGCTGTCGGCCACTGCATTGTTCACGGTGAGAGGTAATGTCTGAAATTTGGTATGAGCAAATGCCACCACACTCAATTGTTGAGTGATGGCTGTCGCTCACTCCATTGTTCGTGGTGAGAGCTAATGCCTGAAATTTGGTATAAGCAAATTCCACCACACTCTGTTGTTGAGTGATGGCTGCCGGTCACTGCATTGTTTGTGGTGAGAGGTAATGCCTGAAATTTGATATGAGCAAATGCCACCACACTCTGTTGTTGAGTGATGGCTGTCGGTCACTGCATTGTTCGTGGTGAGAGGTAATGCCTGAAATTTGGTATAAGCAAATTCCACCGCACTCTGTTGTTGAGTGATGGCTGCCGGTCACTGCATTGTTCGTGGTGAGAGGTAATGCCTGAAGTTTGGTATGAGCAAATGCCGCCGCACTCTGTTGTTGAGTGACAGGTGCCGGTCAATGCATTGTTCGTGGTGAGAGGTAATGCCTGAAATTTGGTATAAGCAAATGCCACCGCACTCTGTTGTTAAGTGATGGCAGTCGGTCACTGCACTGTTCGTGGTGAGAGGTAATACCTGAAATTTAGTATTCTCGGCACACTCTTGACATTGTGGATCTGGGAATACTGAATTCCCTAACGATTCCCGAAATGGAATGTCCCATTCGCCTAGCTCCAACTACCACTCCGCGTTCAAAGTCTCTTAATTCACGTCATGCGGCCGTAATAACCTCGGAGACTTTTTCACGTCAATTTCCCGAGTACAAATGACAGCTCTGCCAAAGCCCTGTCCTTTTACACCTTGTGCACGCGATACTACCGCCATGTACTGTATATACGTGTGTATCGCTTTTTGTCGCCTCAGTATATTGGAAACTGTCTTGTTCTGTTTTAGTGTCTGGGGCCTTTCAGGTGTTACAAACTATTTCCGCTGCTGTACTGTGACTTATTTCAGTGTTTACTGGTCCGCAGCTCGTGGTCGTGCGGTAGCGTTCTCGCTTCTCGCGCCCGGGTTCCCGGGTTCGATTCCCGGCAGGGTCAGGGATTTTCTCTGCCTCGTGATGAGTGGGTGTTGTGTGATGTCCTTAAGTTAGTTAGGTTTAAGTAGTTCTAAGTTCTAGGAGACTGATGACCATAGATGTTAAGTCTCATAGTGCTCAGAGCCATTTGAACCATTTGTTTACTGAATCAGAGTACTCGTCAACTTCAATGTCAAGTACTTAGGTGGGAGTTGGGATGAGTCTCGCAACGAGGACTGAAAAGAACAATTTTGGAGGAAAATGACTTCTTCCTCAATACATTTACATTATGACGGTTGTTTTACATTTTAGTATCTTTCGTGCGATGGTTTGGACACTGGCAGCCTGACTGTGAGACCGTCGATCCTCGAAACGCTTTGTTATGCGATTATCGCTTTAAGAGGCGTTGAATGCCAGTAAAGTATGACTACTTGAGAGAAGCGCTCTCGGCCAGTCGGCGGTACGTACAGGAGGTGTAGCAGGTGTCGTTCTGCGCCTGCAGGAAGCACTCCTGGTCGGGGCGCGCGCTCTGCGGCGGGAACTCGCGGCCGCGCCCGTCTCGCTGTGACGTCAGCAGGCCGCCGCGACGCTGCCGCAGCCGCTGCCGCTGCGACGCCGCCTCGTCGGCGCCGTACATCATGGACAGGTCCAGGAACGAGCTCATCCGGTTCATCTGCCGGCCACACACGCCGCACCTTACTCACACCTCGTGTAGCTCCTCAATGTCCCTTACAATATTAAGGGGCTCCGGAAAGGCTCAAAATCATGAAAAGTTCAATTTCTACTTTTTTGCGTTTTCTGAATCTGCAGACTATTACCTTTTAATAGATATGTAATTTATTCAATTCCGAAGACTACAACTATTTTTAAATTTTTTTTGAAATGTGTTCTGCATGGGCGTGACCCACTGTGGCGCTGTTAAACTGCTGTCAAATGGAGTTATTATTAACGTCCGTGTTCATCAGGTACATTTTAGTGATGTGAGATAAAGTATGTGTTGTGGCTAACCTGTGATGGTTCAATATGTATCGCTGGTGTGATTGTCGATTGTTTCATGTTTATTTACTCTGTCGTTATCTCGAAAATATTCGTAATTAATTCTGTTTCTTGAGTCTCTGTTTTGTTGAAGTATAATAATGAGTAAAAGTAAAGTTATTAGAAATCCCCTGAAGGCTTTTAAGAAAAGGAGAAATGTTGGAAAGCCAAAGGTATGTGTTATTACTGTAAACAATAAAGACGATAACCAAGTGAGTGAACCTAACCTCTCAAGTATACCTGCCCATAGCAGTCAAAGTGGGAAAGAAAATACTTCACAGAAGAAGCTTGGTTCAATGAGTGAAAACTATGAATGTTTTATGGGCGAATTGGATGTGAATGAAATATTTGATATGTCGGTTCTCAAAGGAATTTTTTCAAACTGTGTAAGATGTATTCATTGTATTGAAGTTGGTCTGGAACTCTCCATAATAAAGCACGTAGGACTTGCTAGTGAAATACAACTGAAATGCGATAAGTGTTCATACATGACCACCTTTTGGAACAGTGTTGCAGTAACTGCAACTGAAGAAAATGGTAGCAAAATCTACGAACACAACAACGAGCGATGCTTGCTTTAGACAAGGAACACCTTCGGGCTGCAGAGAGGGCTGTAAAGGGTCTAGAAATACAAGCAAGAGTAAACAGGAGGAGGAACAAGAGGAAGCTGGAGGAGGAGTTTGCAGAGGATGAAGATAATCCATCCTATGGACCTGGAATGCACTAAAAAGTTAATTCAATCTTTGTCGCTCGATTCCCAAAACTTTTATTTTCTCATACTAATTACATGTTTTCTAAGGCTCTTCCAAACATATTTGATTCAAACTTTCAGTAAATGTTACACAGTACCTTCTGCATAATTTAACACAGCCTTTTTCCAAAAAACTGTATATTTTTGAATATATAAATAAAAAATTGCAAAAAAACGTTGTCAATTTTCATTACAATTGAAAAAAAATCATCTTTAATAACTGAACAAAAATTTTGTAAAATCCCTGTGTTAAGTGTTAGCCCATATTCCAATAAATAATCTGTAAAAAGTTCAACTTCCTACCTCAAATACTTTGTGAGGAAAGATGTAATTTATAAGCGTTATTTTAACATTGCAAGTATAGGGCGTTCCGGAGCCCCTTAATAGTAACGTAATTTTTATGTTAATTTGCTGATTGGTTTAGATTCATTAAAATTTTACGGTCGAATTTTATCTACATCTACATTTATACTCCGCAAGCCACCCAACTGTGGGTGGCGGAGGGCACTTTACGAGCCACTGTCATTACCTCCCTTTCCTGTTCCAGTCGCGTATGGTTCGCGGGAAGACCGACTGCCGGAAAGCCTCCGTGCGCGCTCGAACCTCTCTAATTTTACATTCGTGGTCTCCTCGGGAGGTATAAGTAGGGAGATACCTCATCCAGAAACGCACCCTCTCGAAACCTGGACAGCAAGCTACACCGCGATGCAGAGCGCCTCTCTTGAAGAGTCTGCCAGTTGAGTTTGCTAAACATCTCCGTAACGCTATCACGCTTACCAAATAACCCTGTGGCGAAACGCGCCGCTCTTCTTTGCATCTTCTCTTATATGTTTAATTACGTATGACTGAGCAAGGAGAGTGATCAAAAATGGCTCTGAGCACTATGGGACTTAACATCTATGGTCATCAGTCCCCTAGAACTTAGAACTACTTAAACCTAACTAACCTAAGGACATCACACACAACACCCAGCCATCACGAGGCAGAGAAAATCCCTGACCCCGCCGGGAATCGAACCCGGGAACCCGGGCGTGGGAAGCGAGAACGCTACCGCACGACCACGAGATGCGGGCAAGGAGAGTGATCAATAACGTCCCCAAGTACAGGAGTCACTACACAGAGAGTAAATTTTAAGTTGACAAACCAGAATAACTCGAAAAATAAGCTTCACACGAAAAAATGTGCAGAATCCAAAGGTGATTATTTTCGAGGGGAACATCTGCTGGTGCTAAAATTAGGCCGCCAACCCATCCCCCTGTGATGGGGCGAGAGGCAACTTTAAAATTTCAAATGGGAACCGTCATTTTTTACTGCAGAATCAGATTATACATAAAAAACTACGTACATGTTGTCCCAAACATTTGTTTTGGTTCTTGGTAGTTGGCGCTGTAATTCAAGAAAACCAATGTTCTCATTTTTGCGTGGAAAATGGTTACGGATAAATAAAAAATACTTAATTCCTTAGTAAATTTTGATTCGCTAAAACTAAAACTCTCCCTCTCTCCCCATTTTACAAATATTGACCCGAATATGAAGTTGTGTGGCCTCGTGACCACGAAACAAACAAAACTTATCTGAATCTGCGGAAAAAATTAATATTTGGCTCAACATTTGTAAAACTCTAATTCCTCTGTCTTAAACCCCACCCTATGGGGAGAGAGGGAGAGTTTTAGTTTCAGCGAATCAAAATTTACGTACTTAATAACTATTTTTTATATATCCGTAACCATTTTCCACGCACAAATGAGAACATGACTTTTCTTGAATAACAGCGCCAACTACCAAGAATCAAAACAGATGTTTAAGACAAAATGTACGTAGTTTTCTTATGTATAATCTGATTCTGCAATGAAAAATGGGGGTTCCCATTCGATATTTTAAAGTTGCCTCCCGCCCCATCCGCAGGGGGCTGGGGTGGCGGGCTAATTTTAGCACCAGCAGATGTCCCCCTCGAAAATAATCTACTTTAGATTCTACACATTTTTTTCGTGTGAAGCTTATTTTCCGAGTTATTCTGATTTGTCAACTTAAAATTTACACCCTGTATCCAAAGTTTCAGTTTGATGCAGTAGTAGTTAATTGTTTAATTAAAATCCACAAGATGGCGACTAGTGAGAAGCAGCCTTTGCACGCTTTGAACTCGGCTGCTTGCGAGGAAAATTCTCTATCGCACCACCCTCAGATTTATTGGTAAGAGTGCGTAGTGGATAGCCCGTCAAAACCCGAACAAAGGTCAAGCATGAAAAGAGGAAGAAGCTGCACTTAACTTTGAAAAACAGCTAAACAGAAAGCCTGAACGGTCCGGGGACAAAAAGTGCAACTAGCGCAATCGGGAAGAGCAACGGTGTCGTGGTTAATTCCCCACCTGTGCTCCTAGTAAAGAAAAAATATGATCATGGTGTTGGACTGCCAAGCACATGAGCCGTGTTCAGACCTCTGTTGTGTCACTTTTTCTCCCTGTTCGCTGCATTCAAATTTGTGTCTGTGTCGCGGTGTAAGGTTCATTCGCAACAGCGATATGTAAGGAAGGGATCCATAATGTCAGTTGATTCCACACAACTTCTCTATTAATAGCCGCAAGCAAGTGGCTTTCGAATGGGGCCGGCCAGTGTGGCCGTGCGGTTGTAGGCGCTTCAGTCTGGAATCGCGTGACCGCTGCGGTCGCAGGTTCGAATCCTGCCTCGGGTATGGATGTGTGTGATGTCCTTAGGTTAGTTAGGATTAAGTAGTTCTAAGTTCTAGGGGACTGATGACCACAGATGTTAAGTCCCATAGTGCTCAGAGCCATTTTGAACCATTTCGAATGGGAACCGTAAACGTTTGATGACAAGGCAACGAGTCAACCAGGAAACACGTCTGGTGTGTCACACACAGAATTAGTGATAGTACATGTGTCATATGATAGGAGTTTCCTACCGGCACACCTAGAATGGACCCCTGGAAAGTAAGTGAGATTTGTCTTCTTGCTCGATTTAGGTATTCATTTGTATGTGAAAGTGACCACTACCAGGGAAATGATGAAAACAAAATAGTAATCAAACAAGGTGCAACAAATGAATGCAACAGTTTCACAATTAAACAGTTTCTCTTTTTGGAAGTTCTGACTTGAATTCTTTTGTTGTAACATAGTTCACACCCGACTGTTGTTGTTTTCATTTCATTGAGACGTGTGTGTGGTATTTCGCCTGCTCACACTATTCGTTACATTTACTTGCGACGGTAACGTATTCTTACCACAGACCCATATTCTATAACCAATGTATAGTGCGCAACTGCCAAGACTACAGAAAGAGAGCAAACGTTTCAGTGACCGGACGGACAGTTCATAATGTTGTGAAACAAAAAAATAAATAGCAAGAGAGAGTTTTGAACACGGCTCCCCCCCTTTGCGGCCGAACCTCGAGACCACTTCCCCACGACGCCGCGGCTATTCACGCTTGCTCAATATTACTCTTCCGTAGCTTTGATCCTTCACTGTTTCCATTTTTTTTCGTGGTTCAGTACACCTTCTTCCTGTTTTTTTGCTTGATCTGTGTTCAGATTTTGACGGTCTGTCTGCTGGGCCATCTTACCACTAACTCCGAGGGGATTGAAATGGGGAGTTCCCCCACTTAGAATCTCCTCCCTACTATGTACAATAGGTGCTTGCCGAATGCCATTCCACCAGTTCCTCCCAGTTCCAGAGGGTGCTTACAGGCGCGCGTCCAACGTCGCTAGAGGGTTGATAACAAGCAGACGTAGGCGCTCATCTGTTTTTCGGAAGTGGATCAAATAAAACTGCAAGCACACTTAGCCTCACTGTCACACTGTTCCTGCTCTTCGTTCAGATCATATGTCACGCAGGGCAAAGGAGACGGACCATCAGTTCAACAGCTGTTAGCCTGGGGCATCCGTCTTGGTCTGTTTCCTATACAGACTGGAGCGCATGTTTAGCAAGTGTTGTCTAGCCCAGGAATTGAAGCAATCCTCAGTGCATTAAGCCGCGTTATACGCAATATTAATTTCACCAACCATGACGCGATGTTATTAGTAATTGATCACCGCCGTAGCTGCCGCATCGTCAGATATTGCCGCTTACTAGTCATAACTCGCAGCCAAGCCAGGTAAACAACCCGTGTCGGGAGCTCACTTCTTCACAAGAGTTATCATCCTTGCTAAACCTCCCTTGCTCTTCCCAACCATTTATCAATACATCGGGCTTGGATATTATTCTTAAGTTGTGTTTCTCATATCGGTAGTAGGCTTGGGGCACAACCAGTTATGGCTGTTTTCACTACCTTGCTTGCGATTGGGACAGACCCTATTTTAATTTCTCGTTTAAAATTTTTGTTAACGATTCCCATGAAACATTACGCTGCAGTAGCTGCTTTGTACAGTTGTCAGTACTGTACAAGGTTTGTCCGGAAAATACGTATAAAAGTTGAATAATAACTTTATTTTACAATTATTCAGGTATTACAATATGGTCTGCTTCAAAGTACTCGCCCTGAGACGCGATACACTTCTGCCAACGCCGTTTCCACTGTTGATAACATTGCTGAAAGTCTTCAGTTGTGATGTTGTTCAGTTGCCGTGTCGTTTCCGCCTTGATGGCTTCCAGATCTCCCAAGTGCCGCCCCCGAAGTACCATTTTGCATTTCGGTAACATGAAGAAGTCACACGGGGCTAAATAGGGGGAAAAAGGCGGGTGGTCTGTCACGGTGATTGAACTTCGGGCCAAAAACTCGCGCACAACGAGCGACGTGTGAGCGGGCGCATTGTCGTGATGAAGGATGCACCTGCCCCCTTTTGCCAACTCCGGTCGAACTCGGGCCACACGAGCTCTGAGACGTGTCAGAACTTCAACGTCAATATTTCCGTTCCCTCTTTGGCCGGGAGGAACAAATTCCTTGTGAACAATGCCCCTAGAATCAAAGAAAACAATCAACATTGTCTTCACATTGGACCTTGATTTTCGCGACTTTTTTGTTCTCGGTTCTCCTGCTAGTTTCCATTCCTTGCTTTGAGATTTGAGCTCCATATCGAATTCGTAAAACCAGGACTCGTCTCAGTGATGACTCGGTTGAGAAAGTCCCCTCGTTCCTCTGTTTCCAACCAATCCTCACAGCACTCAACCCTCTTTGCTTTCTGTTCTTGCGTCAAGAGCTTCGGTACGATTTTCGCACACAATTTCTTCATTTCAAGTTTTTGTGTCAGGATTTCGTGAACGATTGTTTTGGGGATTGACAGCTCGTCAGCAATCATTCCGACTCTCAATCTACGGTCTTTAAGAACACAAGCCCGAATTCGTTCAACATTTGCATCGGAACTCGATGTCGACGGGTGTCCTGGACGAGGGTCATCGTTCACTTCTTCTCGGCCATCCCGGAACCTTTTTAACCACTTGTTCACGGTTGGTTGCTTCAGAGAATTGTCTCCGTATACCTGTTTCAAACACTCAAAAATCTCACGGCCGTTCTTGCCTAGCTTTGCAAGAAACTTGATGTTGACGCGCTGTTCCTCAATCAGAGAGAGCCCCATGCCGATGGCAGGTGAAAAACGGTAACTGTCAACAAGCTGCCGCACACTCCCACCTTCACGCAGAGTGCTCTGACTCGAACTGAGCGTTGATGGGATTGATTACAGCAGTAGTCCCACTTGGCGGTGACTGCAACTTGTAACATAAAGACATTATTCAACTTTTATACGTATTTTCCGGACAAACCTCGTATATTGTCAGCGACAACCTTTCTGCACAAATTTCGTTATTTATTGAACACTTCAACATTCTTATTTACCACATGTCTGCCTTCTGATTATGCTATTTTGTTGAAACTGCTGTAGTGGTGTTCTCATATTTTCTGCTTTGCTTTCATTCCAGCCAATTTCATGTTCTGGGACAAAACGGTCATGTCTGTAAGTAAGTGAATGGATCCGATTGTTAATTTCCAACAGTTTTAGCAAACAACCGCAGCCGTCAGTTTACCTATCACATATGCAATAATAGCAGCATTCATTCATGCTATGCCAGTTCAACAATATCGGCTCCTTCCCGCATACGTGTGCATACTGGAAACTCAGAAACCTTGAGATAGGTACGTGACAAGGAAAATACCCTCACTACCTTTAATCAAAAAATGCTCAAATGTGTGTGAAATCTTATGGGACTTAACTGCTAAGGTCATCAGTCCCTAAGCTTACACACTACTTAACCTAAATTATCCTAAGGACAAACACACACACCCATGCCCGAGAGAGGATTCAAACCTCCGCCGGGATCAGCGCCACAGTCAGTGACTGCAGCGCCTTAGACCGCTCAGCTAATCCCGATGATGACAATGGCATTGTGAGACAGATGGTATTGTGACACCTTTTTCTTCTTCTTTTTTTTGAGGTGGGTTTATGCAATCCTCCGCGAATTCTTCTCTTGTGCCAAACCCTTCATCCCATAGTAGCACTTACAACCTACGTCCTCAATTATTTACTGGACGTATTCCCACCCCTGTCTTCCTCTACAGCTTTTTCCCTCTACAGCTCCCTCTAGTACCACGGAAGTCATTCCCTCATGTCTTAACAGATGTCCTGTCATCCTGCTCCTTCTTCTTGTCAGTGTTTTCCACATATTCCTTTCCTCTCCGATCCTCTGCAGAACCTTCTCATTCCTTATGTTATCAGTCCACCTAATTTTCAACATTCGTCTGTAGCACCACATCTACTGTTCCAGTTTTCCCACAGCCCATGTCTGACTACCGTAAAATGCTGTGCTTCAAACGCATATTCTCAGAAATTTCTTCCTCAAATTAAGACCTATGTTTGATACTAGTAGATTTCTCTTGGGCAGGAATGCCCTTTTTGCCAGTGCTAGTCTGCTTTTAATGTCCTTGCTCTGTCCGCCATTGGTTATTTTACTGCCTAGGTAGTAGAATTCCTTAAGTTCATCTACTCTGTGACCGTCAGTCCTGATGTTAAGATTCTCGCTGTTCTCATTTCTGCTATTTCTCATTACTTTCGTTTTTCTTCGATTTACTCTCAATCCACATTCTGTACTCATTTGACTGTTCATTCCCTTCAGCATATCCTGTAATTCTTCTTCTCTTTTACTCAGGATAGCAATGTCATCTGTGAATCGTATAATAAACATCCTCTCACCTTGAATTTTAATCACACACTTGAACCTTTCTTTTATTTCCATCATTGCTTGTTTGATATATAGATTGAACAGTATGGGTGGTATACTACATCTCTACTTTACACACTTTTTAATCCGAGCATTTCGTTCTTGGTCGTCCACTCTTATTATTCCCTCTTGGCACTTGTACGTATATTATATTACCGGTCTCTCCCTATACCTTATCCCTATTTTTGTCAGAATTTCGAACATCTTGCACCATTTTACATTGTCGAACACTTTATCCAGGTCGACAAATCCTATGAACGTGTGATTTTTCTTTAGTCTTACTTCCATTATCAACCGCAACGTCAGAATTGCCTCTCTGATTCTTTTGCCTTTCCTAAAGCCAAACTCATCGTCATCCTATCGAGTATCAATTGCAGAAAAATGAACCAACTTATTTTTGCAGGCCTGGAAAAGACATTTGATAATGTTATCTGGCAGAAGCTGACCGGAGCGCTGAAGAAAGCACGTGAAAATACAGAAACATGAGAAAGTTACCTGGGTTCTACAAAGACGAAGTGACTGACTAGGAATATTCGTAAGGAACAAGAATAAAAAATTAGGAAAGGCGCAAAGCAAGGACGTGTTTTCTCTCCTCTTATATTCAATAACTATATCTATAAAACTATAGAGTAAGTTCGCGAAACGACTGAGATGAGTATCAAAATTAATGGACGGAAGACAGACTTCCTGTTATATGCAGAAGATATTCATAGTCCTCTGGTCACGGAGACGAAAAAGTACTAGAGGAGGTCCTCAGAATAATGTGAATGATTTCCCGTAAACAGCATGGTATGAGAATTAACAAGAGAAAGAGCTGAAGAAGGATATTAACCTCTAAGAATAAGAATTGGAAGAGAGCAGTTAGAAGTACTGCAGGAATCTGCCTATTTTGGAAGCAGGATGACAAGGAATAGTAGAAGCAAGAATGATAATTGTGAAAAGAGTGCAGCAGACCAAAATTTCGTTTAGTTTGGGAAAGAATTTACTAGCAAGAACATCAGTCTGGAAATCCAGAAACGGACTATGAAAGCATTTAATTGGTGTGTGATCCTATAAGATTGTGAAATTGGGACAATAGGAAACAAGAGAGAACACGGCTAGAAGCCTTGGATATTTGGTTCTAAGAGACCAGAAAGAGAGTAAGAACTACCCGTGAAGAAGTGCTGATAAGAATATAGGTAGCCAGATGTCGGTAAATGCACACCCAAGTAAGAGAAGAAAAACTCATAGGACACAAAACATCATTGTAACACTAGCATAATGAGGAATCGCCAGGGACGACCGAAGATGTAATAGATGCAGCGGGGTGTTAATGATATAGGCTGTGTTACGTATGGGGAAATCATGGGGAAATAAGGTAGAAGAGTTGAATGGGGTACAGATGCAAACCAACATCAGGGTCGAAAAGTAAAGAAGAAGAAGAAGAAGAAGAAGAAGAAGAAAAGCTTTGATAAAACTTTTTCAGTTGCGTAGGCGCGTAGTCACGTTGTTTTATAGACACTAAGTGGCGTATTTGTTACTCGGCCAGTAACGCGAGTTCTTTCATGTTGCTCGTTCAGTTTGTCGGCCTCCATAGCTGACTGGTCAGCACAGCTCACTCACATGCGGAGGACCCGAGTTCGATTCCCGGAACTGCCAGGGGATTTTTTGCTGGTGAGAAAGGCACGGGGTGCGCTCAGCCTCGTTTTGCCAGTTGAGGGGCTGCCTGGGAGAGCAGTGGCGGCACCAGGTCACCAAAACTGACGACGGCCGGGAGAGCGGTGTGCTTACCCCACGCTCCTTTCTACCACATCAAACTGGCAGAAGATGACACCGCGGTGGCTCAGTACCGATGGGCTGGTCACGAACTGTGGTGGGTTTTGCATGTACGTAGAGTCATTTTGGAAAGATCATCAGTGATTCCGTTTTCTGTGATCTCTTAGGTTTTCTTTGCGGGACTGGTTAATGGTGAGCGTCCAGGCGTTCAGTCAAGTTGTTGTTTCCGTATTTAATGTTACTTATAATCCGTCTTGATTGCAAAAATGTTTATTCAGATGACCGGTTTCAGTTCCTCTAGAACCATCTTCAGGTCTGAAACGATAATGATACTGATTTACTGTTTCACAAATGCAAACCTTTTTTTTATCCTGGCCGATCAACATCAAATGTACCAGAACGTACCTATAATTTCTTTTACAGGAGTAACCGTCCACACACAGCAACCTTCACATGCTGCGTCACATTAAATTGGCTAGCAGAATTCACGTCATTTATATTAATTATAAAACTACACTACTGGCTATTAAAATTGCTACACCACGAAGATGACGTGCTACAGACGCGAAATATAACCGACAGGAAGAAGATGCTGTGATATGCAAATGATTAGCTCTTCAGAGCATTCACACAAGGTTGGCGCCGGTGGCGACACCTACAACGTGCTGACATGAGGAAAGTTTCCAACCGATTTCTCATACACAAACAGCAGTTGACCGGCGTTGCCTGGTGAAGCATTGTTGTGATGCCTCGTGTAGGGAGGAGAAATGCGTACCATCACGTGATAAAAGTCGGATTTTACACTATCGCGATTGCGGTTTATCGTATCGCGTCATTGCTGCTCGCGTTGGTCGAGATCCAATGACTGTTAGCAGAATATGGAATCGGTGGGTTCAGGAGGGTAACACGGAACGCCATGCTAGATCCCAACGGCATCGTATCACTAGCAGTCGAGATGAGAGGCATCTTATCCTCATGGCTGTAACGGATCGTGCAGCCACGTCTCGATCCCTGAGTCAATAGACGGGGACGTTTGCAAGATAACAACCATCTGCACGAACAGTTCGATGACGTTTGCAGCAGCATGGACTATCAGCTCGGAAACCATGACTGCGTTTACCATTGACGCTGCATCACAGACAGGTGCGCCTGCGATGGTGTACTCGACGACGAACCTTGGTGCACGAATGGCAAAACATCATTTTTTCGGATGAATCCAGGTTCTGTTTACAGCATCATGATGGTCGCATCCGTGTTGGGCGACATCGCGCTGAACGCACATTGGAAGCGTGTATTCGTCATCGCCATACTGGCGTATCACCCGGCGTGATGGTATGGGGTGCCAATGGTTAAGCGTCTCGGTCACCTCTTGTTCGCATTGACGGCACTTTGAACAGTGGACGTTACATTTCAGATGTGTTACGACCCGTCGCTCTACCCTTCATTCGATCCCTGCGAAACCCTACATTTCAACAGGATAGTGCACGACTGCATGTTGCAGGTCCTGTACGGGCCTTTCTGGTTACAGAAAATGTTCGACAGCTGCCCTGGCCGGCACATTCTCCAGATCTCTCACCTACTGAAAACGTCTGGTCAACGGTGGCCGAGCAACTGGTTCGTCACAATACGGCAGTCACTACCCTTGATGAACTGTGGCACCGTGCTGAAGCTGCATGGGCAGCTGTACCTGTACACGCCAGCCAACCTCTGTTTGACTCAATGCCCAGGCGTATCAAGGCCGTTATTACAGCCAGAGGTGGATGTTCTGGGTACTGATTTCGCAGGATCTACGCATCCAAATTGCGTGAAAATGTAATCACATGTCAGTTCTACTGTAATATACACTCCTGGAAATGGAAAAAAGAACACATTGACACCGGTGTGTCAGACCCACCATACTTGCTCCGGACACTGCGAGAGGGCTGTACAAGCAATGATCACACGCACGGCACAGCGGACACACCAGGAACCGCGGTGTTGGCCGTCGAATGGCGCTAGCTGCGCAGCATTTGTGCACCGCCGCCGTCAGTGTCAGCCAGTTTGCCGTGGCATACGGAGCTCCATCGCAGTCTTTAACACTGGTAGCATGCCGCGACAGCGTGGACGTGAACCGTATGTGCAGTTGACGGACTTTGAGCGAGGGCGTATAGTGGGCATGCGGGAGGCCGGGTGGACGTACCGCCGAATTGCTCAACACGTGGGGCGTGAGATCTCCACAGTACATCGATGTTGTCACCAGTGGTCGGCGGAAGGTGCACGTGCCCGTCGACCTGGGACCGGACCGCAGCGACGCACGGATGCACGCCAAGACCGTAGGATCCTACGCTGTGCCGTAGGGGACCGCACCGCCACTTCCCAGCAAATTAGGGACACTGTTGCTCCTGGGGTATCGGCGAGGACCATTCGCAACCGTCTCCATGAAGCTGGGCTACGGTCCCGCACACCGTTAGGCCGTCTTCCGCTCACGCCCCAACATCGTGCAGCCCGCCTCCAGTGGTGTCGCGACAGGCGTGAATGGAGGAACGAATGGAGACGTGTCGTCTTCAGCGATGAGAGTCGCTTCTGCCTTGGTGCCAATGATGGTCGTATGCGTGTTTGGCGCCGTGCAGGTGAGCGCCACAATCAGGACTGCATACGACCGAGGCACACAGGGCCAACACCCGGCATCATGGTGTGGGGAGCGATCTCCTACACTGGCCGTACACCACTGGTGATCGTCGAATAGTGCACGGTACATCCAAACCGTCATCGAACCCATCGTTCTACCATTCCTAGACCGGCAAGGAAACTTGCTGTTCCAACAGGACAATGCACGTCCGCATGTATCCCGTGCCACCCAACGTGCTCTAGAAGGTGTAAGTCAACTACCCTGGCCAGCAAGATCTCCGGATCTGTCCCCCATTGAGCATGTTTGGGACTGGATGAAGCGTCGTCTCACGCGGTCTGCACGTCCAGCACGAACGCTGGTCCAACTGAGGCGCCAGGTGGAAATGGCATGGCAAGCCGTTCCACAGGACTACATCCAGCATCTCTACGATCGTCTCCATGGGAGAATAGCAGCCTGCATTGCTGCGAAAGGTGGATATACACTGTACTAGTGGCGACATTGTGCATGCTCTGTTGCCTGTGTCTATGTGCCTGTGGTTCTGTCAGTGTGATCATGTGATGTATCTGACCCCAGGAATGTGTCAATAAAGTTTCCCCCTCCTGGGACAATGAATTCACGGTGTTCTTATTTCAATTACCAGGAGTGTATTTGTCCAATGAATACCCGTTTACCATCTGCGTTTCTTCTTGGTGTAGCAATTTTAATGGCCAGTAGTGTATTACCGACAGGTGGCGTCTGGTACATTTGTTACAACGGCTTTGTTGTGCCGCGACATTTCAGGTCGTACAAAGTACTATACCAACCGAGAGACCAGAGTACGGTTTTCCACACAACATGTAGAGTAGAAAGAAAAGAAAAAGCATTATCGCATTTTTGACCGGGAGACCCCGTCTGCAGTAGTTGAGCCACCTGTTGCAAGTTTTTGTATTTGGCGCCAGTTGGGCGACTTGGACACGCAGCGCTGAGGACAGTCGCCAGCGGTGCTGCGTACCGACCTGGTCGGAGGGCGCCAGGGTGCAGTCGGCGGCGGTCAGCGTCCTGACGAGGGTCATGCAGCGGCGGCCGTACTGCGAGTAGAAGGCGTCGTCCCGCGGGATCTGGATGGCGATGCACGTGTCCGGCGGGTCCTCCAGCAGCTGGCCCGTCTCCGAGCAGCAGCTGATGGGCCGGCCCTGCTCTGTGGACACCACACGACAGCAGCTAGCGGTGGCCGACAAAATGGAAAGCTGCACGGAGTCGAAAACAGTGTCCTCGACAAACAAAAACGAACTGATGCATGTGCAACAACTTTTAGGAGTACAACCTGCTCGCTGGCGGCACAGTCCACTTCAATCTCGGATGTTCCTGAACTAGCAAAGTTCTCCGTAGCCTGATTAAAAAAGTGAAGCATCCATAAGACAAGGTTGAATACCAATGTAACTCCGTTGACGTACTCACCATCAGCGGCTCTGTAAATGCTTAGAGCTGTAATTGTCTGTGACAGGAAGAACGGTCACTAGAGCACTTTAATGTTTTTCGTGTTCTGTGCAGTTACTGGTCCTGGTAGGGCACGAAAGGAGCGTGAATAGCGTCAGAAGTCTAGTAATCATACTCGTGACAGCGTTATCAGCACCTGACGGAAACTGGCCGGTGTGGCACTTCCGTCGGCAATCGCGCTGCTGCTACTGTCGCAGGTTCGAACCCTGCCTCGGGCATGGATGTGTGTGATGTCCTTAGGTTGGTTAAGTTTAAGTAGTTCTAAGTCTAGGGGACTGATGACCTCAGATGTTAAGTCCCATAGTGCTTAGAGCCATTTGAGGAAGTCAATAACGCGCTGATCCACCTCTGCCCCGTATGAAAGCAGTTATTCGGCTTTGCAATGATTGACGGAGTTGTTGGATGTCCTCGGGAGGATTATTGTGCCAAATTCTGTCCAGTTGGCACGTCATATCGTCAAAATCCCGAACTCGTTGGAGACCGCTGCCCATCATGCTCCAAACGTTCTCAATTGGGAAGATCTGGTGCCTTGCGGGTCCAGGTGCGATTTGACAAGCACGAAGACCAACAGTAAAATATCTCGCCGTCTGAGGGCGGGTATTATCTTATTGAAATGTAAGACCATGTTGGCCTACCATGAAGGGCAACCGAATGGGGCGTAGAATATCGTCGACGTACCGCTGTGCTGTAAGGATGTCGCGAATGACAACCAAAGGGGACCTGCTTCGAAAAGAAATGGCACCCCTGACCGTCACTCCTGGCTGTCGGGCCGTATGGCGGGCGAGAGTGAGGTTGGTATCCCACCGCTGTCCGGGTCGTCTCCAGACACGTCTTCGACCTGAAATTTCATTGGCTGGAGGAGAACTGCCGCGGTGGCCGAGCGGTTCTTGGCGCTTCCGTCCGGAACGGCGCGGCTGCTACTGTCGCAGGTTCGAATCCTGCCTCGGACGTGGATGTGTGTGATGTCCTTAGGTTAGTTAGGTTAAAGTAGTTCTTAGTCTAGGGGACTGATCACCTCAGATGTTAAATCCCATAGTGCTTGGAACCATTTGAACATTTCAAACTGACAGAATGTGAAAGGGACCCCATTGAAAGTCTTCATTTCCCCGGCTGGTCCAGTCGTAGAAATATCCAGATTTTGTGGCATTCCATTCTGACAACGGTCCACTGCTGGATTGTAAGGCAGCGTGAGGGCAGGTATGCTCGTCATCAAGATTCCGGTCGACCACGTCTGACTACCACAAGGGAGGATCGCCGGTTCATGCACCAAAAACATCATAGCCCCTCCACATCTGCGTCTGAGATCAGAGAACAAGTAATGGACTCTCTCAGACATTATGGTTTGATACTATCAGCAGCCAGACCTGGGAATTACCGTCCCATGTGTAGGCTGCCGTTAACAACACGACACAAAAAATCTGTATTCGGAATGGTGTCGTGACCGGGAACCATGGATTGCTGATGAATGGCGTCGCATTGTGTTCAACAACGAATTGCGGTTCTTCACTATCCCGGGTGTTGGTCGTCGTTGCTAAGTATGGGGGCCACATGGGGAGAGGTCCCATTCCACAGTCCTGGCCCCGATAGAACATATCTGGCAGGACCAGGTTGGATCAAAACTCCATCCTACTGACGATATCCAGCATATCAAGGACCAGGTTCAACAATTGTGGGTCAGTGTACATTAGGAGAGGTTACAATAGCTCTACAATAGCTAGCATTTAGGCTAGAGGGAGTCCAGCTTCATACAGATAAGTGGGCACCTTTTGCCAAGTTTTTTGTAAGTTTGACTCGTAATTTTTATCACTGAAATAACACCACACATTCTCTCAACCCCTGAAGTTTCATTTCATTTTCTCCTCCCCTCCTGAGTGCTTAACTTTTTTTTTGACAGGTGGTATACAGAGGCGACAAAAGTCATAGGACAGCGATATACACATAAACAGATGGCGGTAGTACCACGTACACAAGGTATAGAAGGACTGCTATTTTGCGGAGCTGTCATTTCTACTCAGGTGACGTGGTTGTGACCGTACGGCAGGAATTAACAGTCTTTGAACGCGGAGTGGAAACTGGAGCTATACGCATGAGACATTCCATTTCGAAAATAGTTACGAAATTCAATATTCCGAGGTCTACAGTCTCAATAATGTGCGAGAATACCAAATTTCAGGCATTAACTCTCACCACGGACAATGCAGTCGCCGATGGCCTTCTCTTAAAGATTGAGAGCAGCGGCGTTTTGCGTAAAGTTGTCAGTGCTAACAGACAGGCTAAACTGTCTGACTAGCAGCAGAAAGCAATTTGGAACGTACGAAGAACGTATCCGTTAGGAGAGTGCGGCGAAATTTCGCGTTAATGGGCTATGGCAGCAGATTGCCGATGCGAGTGCCTTTGCTGACTGAACGACGTCACCTGCAGAGCCTCTCTTGGGCTCTTGACCATATCGGTTGGACCCTAGACGTCTGCCCGGGTACCCGGGTTCGATTCCCGGCGGGGTCAGGGATTTTATCTGCCTCGTGATGGCTGGGTGTTGTGTGATGTCCTTAAGTTAGTTAGATTTAAGTAGTTCTAAGTTCTAGGGGACTGATGACCATAGATGTTAAGTCCCATAGTGCTCAGAGCCTAGACGCCTGGAAAACCGTGGTTTGGGTAGATGAGTCCTTGTTTCAGATGGTAAGAGCTTGTAGGATTGGAGTGTGGCGTAGACCCATGGACCCAAGTTGTCAACAAGGCACTGTGCTACATAGTGGCGGTCCCAAAATGGTGTGGGCTTTGCCTTACATTGAATGGACTGCATCGTCTGGTGCAACTGAACCGATCATTAATTGGAAATGGTTATGTTCGGCTACCTAGAGACCATTTGTAACCATTCATGGACTTCATATTCGCAAACTACGATGGAACTTTTATAGCTGACAATGCTTCAGGCCAGAACATGGCGGACAGTTCGAGCGAATATTTTGGCCACATTGATCGCCCTACTTGAATCTCATAGAACATTTATGGAACATTATCGAATGCTCAGATCGTGCACAACATCCTGATTGGGCAACACTTTCGCAATTATGGACGGCTATAGAGGCAACGTGGTTCAATATTTCTACAGGGGCTTCCAACGACTTGTTGTGCCTATGTACATACATACATACATTAATCCTTGTTCCATAGATCATGAATACGAAATTTCGCAATGGTGTGGAACGTCTCACTTTAAAATAAGTTTTCTTTACACAAAGTAATAATTTTTTTTTTACATTTACTACTTCATATCTAAGAATTCATCTATGGAGTAGAAGGAGTTGTCATTCAGAAATTCTTTTAATTCGCTTTTAAATGTTAGTTGGCTATCTGTCAGACTTTTATTACTATTTGGCAAATGACCAAAGATTTTTGTGGCAGCATAATTCACTCCTTCCTGTGCCAAAGTGAGATTTAATCCAGAATAGTGAAGATCATCCTTTCTTCTAGTGTTATAGCTATCCACTTCACTGTTATTTTTAAATTGGGATGGGTTGTTAATGACAAATTACATAAGTGAATATATGTATTGCGCAGGTACTGTGAATATCCCGAGTTCCTCAAATAAATGTCTGCAAGATGATCTCGCATGGACTCCAGCTTTAATTCTGATTACACACTTTTGTGCAATGAGTACTTTCTTAATGACTAATTGCCCAAAAATATGATGCCATAAGAAAGCAGTGAATGAAAATAGCCATAGTAGGCTAATTTACTGATATGTTTATCACCAAAATTTGCAATAACCCTAATAGCATAAGTAGCTGAATCTAACCTTTTCAGCAGATCATCGACGTGTTTCTTCCAATTGAATTTCTGATCAATCCACACACCCAGAAATTTTGAGTATTCTGCCTTAGCAACAGACTTCCGTTCATAGTCTATATTTATCAATGGTGTTACGCCATTTACTGTGCAGAATTGTATAATCTGTGTTTTCTCAAAATTTAGGGAGAGTCCATTTGCAGTAAACCACTTAATAATTTTCTGAAAGACATTATTTGCAATTTCCTCAGCTGATTCTTGCTTCTTGGGTGTGATCACTATACTTGTATTATCAGCAAAAAGAACTAGCTTTGCATCATCATGAATATAGAGTGGAAAGTCATTAATATATAATAAGAACACTAAGGGACCCAATACTCAACCCTATGGGACACTGTTCTTGATACCTCCACAGTTAGAGGACTCTGCTGGTTTTTGCAGACTATCTGTACTGTTAATTTCAACCTTCTGCATTCTTTCAGTTAAGTATGAATTAAACCATTTGTGCACTGTCCCACTCATACCACAATATTTATGCTAATCTAGAAGAATTTCATGATTTACACAATCAAAAGCCTTTGAGAGATCACGAAATATTCCAATGACTGATGTTCGGTTATTCAATGCATTTAATATTTGATCAGTCAAAACATATATAGCATTTTCTGTTGAAAAGCATTCCTGGAAACCAAATTGACATTTTGTTAGTATTTCATTTTTACATATATATGATGTTACTCTTGAATACATTACTTTTTCAAGAATCTTGGATAATGTTCTCAGAAGTGAGATTGGGCAGTAGTTGTTAGCATCAGATCTATCCCCTTTTTTATGCAATGGTTTAACAACTGTGTATTTCAGTCTATTCAGAAAAATGCCCTGTTTCAGTGACCTACTACATATGTGGCTGAGAATCGTACTTATTTGTTGGGAACAAGCTTTTAGTAGTCTGTGTAAACGCCATCAATTCCATGTGAGCTTTTGCTTTTGAGTGACTTTATTGTTTTCCTAATTATAGTAGGAGAGGTGGGTCGAATTTCAATTTTATCAAATTGCATAGGTACTGCCTCTTCCATATACTGCCTTGCATTTTCTATTGAATAGCTGGATCCTGTTTTCTCTACAATACTTAAAAATTATTATAAAAAATGTTTTCTACTTCTGACTTTTCGTTAACAAACTTTGTATAGTGTTTGATAGAAATACAGTCTTCCTTTGCTCTCAGTTGCCCCGTTTCCCTTTTAACAATATTCCAAATTGTTTTACTATCAGATGTGCTAATCTCAGACTAATGCACATACTTGTGGACTTTTTAATAACTTCTCATAAAACAGGGCAGTAGTTTTTATAATGTTTCACTGTTTCTGGATCATTACTCCTCCTAGCTATAAGATACATTTACCTTTTCTGTTTATGAGACTTTTTATCCTTTTAGTAAGCCATGGATTTTTACATGGTTTCTTACAATTATATTTTACTGTTTTCTTAGGGAAACTGTTTTCAAATATACTCAAAAAGGTATCATGAAATAGGTTAAATTTTAAATTAGCATTATGTTCCTTGTACACCTCATCACAGTCTAACTGTTGCAAGCTTTCCCTAAAATTTTGAATTTTTAAATTATTAATTGAACGCACTATTTTGGAGGATTGTTTTGCATTACTCTATAGAGCTATATCATATACTGTAACTAGCTGTGCATCATGATCAGACAGACCAATCTTAACAGGAAAAGTTTTTATTTGATTAAATTTATCTTGGTCTGTGAAAACATTATCTATCAATGTGCTTCTTTCCTGTACCACCTGAGAAGGAAAATCAATAACTGACGTCAACTTGAAAGAACCCAGTAATACTTCAAGGTCAAGCATTCTATTGGACTCTTTCAGAAAATCGACATTGAAATTTCCACAAACAATAATTTGCTTTCCTCTGGCTGACAGAAAGCATAAAAAAGAATCCAAGTTTTTAAAAAATAGTTGAATATTTCCCAATGGGGACCTACACATGACTGCAACTATAAAAGTACTATTATTTAGTTTAAGCTCACATGCACACCTTCCGTATGTTTCTCTATGCAAAATTTTTTTCGTTTCCAAATTTTTCACACTATGGCAGATTTTAACATATATGGCAAACTCCTCCCCTTTCCATAGTGTCTCTACTTACATATGCTGAAAGCTTATATCCAATTACATTTACCATTTCCATACCTGTGTCTTTATGATGTTTAGACAGGCATAGTACATCTATTCCTCCCTCAGTTTCTAAATCTTCTAAACAAACAAGAAGCTCATCTACTTTGTTTTTTTTTAATCCCCTGATATTCTGATGCAATATATTAACTTTATTTTTCACTGTGCTTTTATTTGAATCTTGTGACATACTAACATCATTTTTCACTGTATGGTTGTGAGAATCTTGTGATATTTTCACATCCCTAGTACCTGCTTTCTGAACTTCTCATTAAGCTTAATTTCAATCAATGTAGGATGATTGGCCAGTGTTCTTAACCGAAAAAAATACTCCCATGAGTTTCAGTGCCCCCCTCCCCCCGCCGAACGCGGTGGTCTAGCGGTTCTAGGCGAACAGTCCGGAACCGCCCGACTGCTACGGTCGCAGGTTCGAATCCTGCCTCGGGCATGGATGTGTGTGATGTCCTTAGGTTAGTTAGGTTTAAGTAGTTCTAAGTTCTAGGGGACTGATGTCCACAGATGTTAAGTCCCATAGTGCTCAGAGCCATTTGAACCATTTGAACCCCTCCCCCCTTGAAGATTTTGCTATCATCCCAACCAGTTTACCCTTCCCTTTCCTGCAGAGATGCAGTCCATGTCTTGTGAAGTCCCACCTACCATTTCCATCAACAGGAACCAAACCTATGGCTGACAAACCAGCCGCCTGAAGCAGCTGATATAGCTCCATATTGACCCCACTAACAGAGCTGTTCAATTGGGGCCAATCATACTGCATGAAAGCAGGAACCAAGCCAACATTTGTACAGTTCATTGCAGATGATATTTTTGCTAGGTCACACTCAATATTGTAGCCCTGATCCCTATCGATACTGTTTCCCACCCCACCCACTACCACAACATGATCCGGCTTTGTAAAACCCTTGCACAATGATCCTACATCCTCTATCATGGCGAGGTGCTGCATTACGCCGGCAATAGGCTGTCGGACACGATATTAGCAGGTATCCCATGACTTTTGTCGCCTCCGTATATATCTAACGTGACTGTGTCCGTACCGTGGCATTACATACCAATTGATGAGCCTCTAAAGATGATAATTTCATGCAAATAAAACAGAGCCACATATGAATGTTAAATTCGTTTCCTTAAATCTTCTTCGAGGCGTACATTACTTTCAGTTAGTGATGCTTTAAAGTTTTATGTACATTATACTGCCATGAAAGAGTTCCACATTTAATGGAAATTATAGTAACGTTTGTGCACTAAAACGAATACTGGACTCATAAAAAGCAGTTTTCCTGTGTTTTAGGACGTATTGCAGATCTTAATAAAAGTCCTGTCGTCGCGTACCATTCCGTTCCGATGCGTTGACAACTATTGTTAATCGACCTTAAGTTACTTCTTGCTGAAGTACCATATTTATGAATGTTACCGTAGTTGTCAAGATGTTATTGCTTGTTCACGATGACCTTCATAAGGGAGTAGATGTACTGTGAGGCGTTTTTGAGTATGCCCAAGTGTATAACGAATTTCTACTTGTGGCACCTCTATGCAAGGAGATTGATTTTGCGCTGAAGGTAGACATTGGGGAGTTGGGGTGAGTGGAGGGGGGGGGGGTGACGCGTAGCTAGGTAAGTGGTGTCTCAACGTTTTTGAGGAGACAGATGGGAGGTGGAGTTTAGGAGTGTCTATAGTGTACAGAAAATATAGGAGAGGGAACACGACAGATAACTTATCTATGTTAGCAGCAGGGTGAAAGATCTATGAGTTGGTGTGGTTGATTGTGACTAACCTAGTACGATGAAGGCGAAAGGATTCTATCAGGCAGACAAGACGGAGCGCCAAGCTTAAGTCTCACAGGTAGCCCTCAAGCACTGCTGTATGTCTAGGTGGAGACCAGACGTGGAGCTACAGGGACCTAGATATGTACACCGCAGCACAAGCTTTTGGAACAGAGGTTTCAAACGGACAATTTAGGAGATTTGGAGGTTTCCCAGGAAATATAATCCACAACAGTGGAGGAATGCTTTAAACGGGAAACTTTGTATTTGTGTGTGTCTGAGTGTGTCCCTTTTTAGCGTGGAGGAAAAAGGGGACGGTACAGAACTACGGAAGTGCATGTGAAGTAATTCTATTGGTGAGATTAATAACCTGGGATGGCCAATTACGTGCATGGGCACAACCATAGAAATCGCTCCTAGTGGTGCAGCTTGAGTGCTAGCGTTTGCAAGCCACTTCCCTTCAGATCGGAATTTGTTCGTTACATTGGTCCCGAGTGCAATGATCATTAGCGGAACAGAGGGCGACGTCATGTCAGATAACATTTATCAATATAAGTAAATCAAAAACTCTTGTATGGGCCCAGCATTCATATTCGTGCATAAATTTTAGCATAATTTCCTGTCATGGCAGCTTAATGGACATATTTTCTTTAAAACAGCACTAGTTGAAACTGATCCATGTCACGAAATTGATTTGTGAAAATTAATTTAATATTAATATAAGGCTTTGCTGCCCGTATCAGTGTGGCCCAGTCGCAGATGCTAGCTCGTTAGCAGGGGGCTCTGTTCCCCTCTGGACTTATAGTTTGATTGCCAGTCGTACATTTGTCTCAGGGAATCAATAAGTAAAAGCTAGCAAATGACCGTGATAGGTTCTGATTAATACCATTGGCAAAAGAGAGACTACAGCCCATATCCTAATCAATAGCAAGGAAAAAGAAGGTATATTAACTGTTGTGTTTACAAAATCACTTGCAGTGACTGCAACAGACTGCATATTGGTCAAACAGGCAGGGCCATAACAACTAGGCTGACTGAACACAAACGCAGCTGCAGATTGCAGGTCAGACTCCACCCTTGCCGAAGATGCGCTGAAGAAAGGACAAAAATACCGTATCCACACTTAAGTAGTACACGCAGCCAAAAAAGCAATAAAACTAAGACTTATTAGAAGCACTTCAGATAAATTTTCATCTAGCTGAAAATACGCAGCTGGTTCTAAATGATCAATTACAATTGAGCGGATCCCCACTTTTAAGCTTCACTTGATGCTATCAACCACCATATACACACAAACGGTCACTGTGACACATACTGATACACAAAACTAAAACATTATAGACCTTTCTATTCCTTACCCCACAGACTTCAACAATTAAGCATGTAATACTTTAATACTGTATATTAAACTTGTACTATGTTCAATATAGCCCATTGCATAAAAATGTTATTTGCAAAGTGAAACATATTTGTTTCTCAATATAAGTTGCTACTTCTCAGTTATGGCGTCATAACCACATATCCTATGATAAAGTAGGACTTTGTGTTCTAATTATTGTGTATAATAGTGCCTATTACCTAGAGTTTAGTTTACAATGTAAAAGAACATGTTTGTTACAAAATCCTTTGATGTGCATTGTGCATTCCGACGGACTTGGGCAATTCCAGCCGGAAAATGCGACGCCCCACACGTCCAGAATTGCTAAAAAGTGTCTCCAGGAACATTCTTCTGAGTTTGTAGGCTTCCACTGGCCAACAAACCCCTCAGACGTGAACATTATTGAGCATATCTTGGATGCCTTGCAACTAGGTGTTCAGAAGAGATCTCCACCCCCTCGTACTGTTACGTATTTATGGACAGCCCTGCAGGATTAACGGTGTTAATGTTTAGACATTAGTCGAGTCCATGCCACGTCGTATTGTGGCACTTCTGCGTTGTGGCACACGATATTAGGCAGGTGTACCAGTTCCTTTAGCTCTTCTGTTTAAAAATAAGGACTAATTAGAGCTGAAACGGTTCATTAATAACCATTTGTGTATCCGCTTTTAGTGCTCGAGGGTGGTGGGTGTGCGTGTTGGGGTCGGTACTCACCGTCGGCGGTTGGGATGGCGGAGAAGGCCGTGTCGTGGGCGAGCAGCTGCCCCCACTGCATGTGCGCCAGCGTCAGCACCTCGTCCCTAGACGCCGGGCCCGGCCGCTCGCGGAACAGCTGCGCGCTCAGCAGGCGCGCCGTGGGCAGCGGACCGCCGCGAGCAGACTGCCGCGGCGCGTGCACCCCTGCAACACCGGCGCCGCTCTGTAAGGCCAGCTCGAACCAAACGTTTAACGTCAGCAGTCAAAAACTTATCGTGACAAGTACTATCTCCAGACAGTCGCCGGCCTGGGTGACTGAGCGGTTCTAGGCGCTACAGTCTGGAACCGCTCGACCGCTACGGTCGCAGGTTCGAATCCTACCTCGGGTATGGATGTGTGTGATGTCCTTAGGTTGGTTAGGTTTAAGTAGTTCTAAAGTCTAGGGGACTGATGACCTCAGATGTCAAGTCCCATAGCGCTTAGAGCCATTTGAACCATTTTTGTGACAGCGGTCCGACATTGGATTGCATGGAGATATGAGGCAGGCTTACTTGTCGGCAAGGTTCCGGTCGACCACGTCTGACTACCACAAGGTAGCGCTGCAGTATCGCGCACCAAACACATCACACCTCTGTCACTTCTGCGCCTGGCATCCGAAGACAAGTAAAGCATTTCCTGCAACATTCTGTGCCATTCCTAACCGTTGCTCGAAGAGTAGCAGCAGACGGACTAGGGAATTACAGTCCTATGCGTAGGCTGTCGTTAACGCCTCTACACAAACGGCACGGTTTGGCGTCTGGTAAGCGTGGGTTGCTGATAAATGGCATCGCACTGTGTTCAGAGATGAATCGCAATCAT